>NC_090925.1:130402561-131602561 GCF_040938575.1 Ambystoma mexicanum | reverse complement strand
CAGTCAAAACCCCACCTGATATCCATACACCTTTTCAACATATCCATATGGCTTACCATAGTGTGGAAGAAGAAAATCAAGTTTTTCCAATCAATTGCTCTATATGACTCCCCTTCTCACCCCATTTTAGTACTGAGATGAGGAAGAGAGATGGAGTAATGAAGATGACTAAATGCGGTAAGCCAACCCTGCATTCTAGTCTTTGGAGGAGGCTGACTGTGGACGGGAAATTTAAAACAGTAACAGCTGATCCTGAGTGGGGAGAGTGGCAAAGTTAGAAGGCTGTCAGTGATTTGTGAAAACGCTGAACTAGACACCAGAGACAAGCGAACTGTAAGCAGCAGTGCGGAGGTGAGAGAGGACGTGAGAGAAGAGACTTTGCCGAAGACAGCCTGCTGCATGGTGACTGGGAACCGTGGCAGACGCCCGGAGTGAAAGAAGCTAAAATAAAGGTGGAACAGCTGACAGGATGCACGCCTAGTCAGCGGACCAGCAGGGAGGCCGAGAGGGAGACGCAAGGACTGCCAGAGCCGCCCGGTAAGCCCAATGAGAATGTATGGGTTGCTGGAGCGTCTGCAAATGCTTGCCGCATCAAATTGACAAAGTGAGGGAAACCAAGTGAGAATATTAAAACCACGGATATGAATGAGAACTTTATGAAAGAAGGGTTGCAACCCAATGTGGTAACCAGAGAAGATATATATATATATATATATATATATATATATATATATATAAATATATATATACAAATAGTATTGAAAGTGGGACAGAAATACCGACTACTTGAAAGAATGAAATGATATTGATGCGAACATCGACAAGAAAGGGTCAGTGACCCAACTTTGGAAAACTGTGATAAAGTGGATAGGAGAGTGAGTGAATGAAAAGAGGAAAAGCCCTGGCGGGTTAGTGCACCAGGCAAACAAGATAAAGAGTAATGTCACATCCTGGCAGGCGAGTAAACCAGGAGTAAAAGGTGAAACAGTATCCTGGTAGGAGAGTAAACTAGGAATGAAAAGTGAAACAATATCCTGACTGGAGAATAAACCAGTAGTGAGAAATGAAACAATATTCTGGTAGGAGAGTAAACCAGAGAAGAGAAGTTAAGTGATATCCTGACAAGGGAGTAAACCAGGAGTACAAAAGTAATTAAACCTGAAGTTCTGAATACAAAAAGGAAGATGCATACCCTTTTTAAGGACTGGAAAGAAAATCACAAAATACCCTGACAGGAAAGAACAGCAGGGTTAGAAAGTGGATAATAAAGTGTGAGAAATTGAACATTGTAAAGAACTACATGGTTGAAGAAAATTTAAGGGAAGAATGATCCCACTTTGGAAAAGAGAACTGTGTTTTAAAGGTAAGTCTTACAAGAAAAGCCCTGAGAGGAGAGTATACCAGGCAACTTGCAAGTCTGCGACTCACACCCATACGTTTGAATACAAAGAGCTGGCAGGAGAGTATACCAGGAACACTGTGAGTCAGGGACCTGCATCCACGTTGTGTTGTTTAAGGAAAGAAATCCCATGGGAAGGCCCATATCGCTTGGGAAGTGAATAGTGTTGGTTGTGATAAAGACCCTGGGGAAGGGAGTCCTTCCCCCTGGCGTGATGAAGAGGAGTGTGACGTCAAGAGGAGGGAATCATCAGAGATACAGAGTGTTAGGCAGAATTATATGAAGTTCCCTTTGGGAGCACTACACACAATTAAGACTATAAGTGACAGTACAATTTCACCTTTGGTACAAGCCTGTACTACACAGTTATAGTGGTAGCAGTAGCGGAGCAGCCAGACTTATATCAAGAGTAAGTGAGCAGTACAAATAGTTACACAAAGGACAGCAATTACTATGATTCAGGCAAACACTGACTCAAGGTTTCTAAGTAAAAGAATATATATTTATTTACTCAACAGTTGTATAACATTTCACTATTTTAAGCAAGTTAAAAATCACAATCATAAATACACCACACCACTTCCCTTAAATTCCATACAAATTAAGCTCACAAAATGAAGTGGGAACAAAATGGCACTCCAGCAATTTAAAAGGGAGGGAAAGACAACGTTATTAGAAATTAGGCAAAACCAACAGGTAAGTTCTCAGGGCAATTGAACAAGAGAGACTACAGTGAGATCAGCTAGAAAAGGCTTAGGGCCAAAGTCAAAGGGTCAAAAGTGTTTTGCACAAGATCACATGGTTCAGGGTAGTTTGCTGTAAAGTTTGTGGCACAGATTCCGGACGAGGTTGGTTGGTAGAAAAGTTAGTTCAAAGAGAAGAGAAGGACAAGCCCTCAGTTTGGAGAAAGATTTCAAAAACTTTCACCGCGGTTGAACGAAACGGAAAACCGGATTTACACAGTACCTTAAAATGGAGAGGGAGCTGTAGCTGAGGCGGACGTTCCTGGTGGTTCCTGCAGGATCACGGTTCCTGAAGCGACAGACGGACTGGCACGAAGTAGGAAGACTGGAGGGTCCTGCGCCACCCAGGGAAGAAACCACCAGCAGAGCAAAACAACAAATAAAAGGTGCGCTCCTTAAAACCCAAGCAGGGTCCGACCTTCCTGGCTATCCGGCCCACTGTAGCTCTGTATAGCGAATTCAACCAGAGGAGGGGTCCTGGCTTGTAGTTTGGGCAAACTAGTTGGTCCCTCCAGCTCAAGGGAAGAAGTTTCCTGGAGGTTCTTCTCTGTCGTCGGATTCTGAATATTCGGACCTGCAGCAGGGCTTCACTGGGCGGTTCAGTCGTAGTAGGGGTCCTCTTCTTCCAGTTCCTCATTGGTTCTTTCGTTCCAGTGGCGACTCTGCTCTTCTAGTCCCAGGGACCTGCTTTTTATGCAGTTTCCCCCCATTCATACAGCCTGGCTGTCAATCACACAGCAGGGTGGCTGGCCTGGGAAGGCCAGTCCCCTTAGCCAATCAAACAAGTGTGCGACTTTTGGTTACCAAGGGAACCCATGGCAGCGGTCCGAAGATTCCTCCCTCACATATTGCCTACCTAGACTATCAGGTGCCTTAAGGAGGGCTTCTGTGCAGAAGTCCGCGAAAAGACAGCGAACAAAGGAGTCATCCCTGGTTTGGCGCGCAGAGAGAAATAGGAGAAAGCCTTTAACAAAAAGAAATGGTGAATAAACCCAGCCGGAACCAAAATAAAATGTATTTGGTCAAGCGGGTTTATGTTTGAGGCTAATATAATAGCCTAAAACATTACCACGTTTATATAAGATAAGTTAGGGTAGATACACTGCCCCCAGCCAAGTCTTAATGTTAAGGGGGCGAAACAAGGTTCCAAGAGGCACAGACAACAAGGGGTAGGATTTAACCCTTTGCAGTACTCCATGTAAAATGGGTTGTACTGGGTCTGTAGTTAAAAGTGACTATGTAAAGTTAATGGCAACTTTACCTGTTTCTGGGGGACAGTAGTCAGCCCCAGAAAAATGGAGTCAGTGGGAACTCTCAAAGACAACCCTGTGTCACTGCACTGAAGGTGCTGTGTAACACACACAAAAAGTGGTGCACATGGAGTAGGTGAGGCTCCAGTGCCCAAGATCACATAGAAAGTAGAAATACACATAGCAAAACACATGTAAGAGTGGGAAAAAAGGGTCACACTCTTACCAGGAGAACAAAAAAAATCCTAGAAATCCAGCAAAGCTGCTGATGGACTCATTAGGTAAGGAAAATCAACCATTTATGAAAATTCTCCCTGTTAGGCATAATCCTGTGCAGTGCCCTTAGGGACCACTACACACAATTAAGACTACAGGTGGCAATACAAGTTTTACCTTTGGTACAAGCCTATACTACTATGTTAAAGTGGTAGCAGCAGCGGAGCAGCCAGGCTCATCTCAAGAGTACATGAGCAGTAGCAGAGATTACACAAAGGGACCACAATTGCTGTGACTCAAGCAAACACTGACTCAAGGTTTTAGGTAAAAAATATAAGTACATTTATTTTTTATACCATTTGTTATCAACACGACACTTCTATTAATTCAAAAACCACACGTAAAATATACTACAACTAACCAATTCACTTTGTACAGTATTACTCAAGGTAAGTACCGTGTGTTTGAATGGACCAGTGTTACGAAACAGAACATGTTACCGTGAATACAATTGCGATCACTTTTTGACAGTTCGGTCTACTAGATAAACGCGTATCCGCAACAAGAAATGCTACCGGGGCAAAAACACACTTAGCACCCGAGATACCCAGAGCGAGTTGGGGGCAAAAATCACAGGCAATATGTTAGTTAGGCAGACAGAATCGAAGACCACACATAGACAGGAATTCAAGAGTCAAAGGGCCGGAGCCAAAGTCAAATGACACCGGGTGCCTGTTGTCGAAGATCACACAGTCGGACAGTTCAAGATTCAACGTTGCCAAGAGTACTTTGATATTGTCAATGTTCGGAAGCAAAAGTTATAAGAAGGAGGGAAAAGTAAGGACAAGCCTTAAAGTAGAGAAATTGGGATTCCACCCCAAATTCCTCAAACAGGACACAGTACCTTTCTCAAAGAACGAAGCTGGTGCCACGGCAGTTGTTCCTGTTGGTTTCCCACAGACCCACACTTTCCTGCAGCTTCAGCATGAAGAAGGACGATGAGGGGGTCCGCACCACACAGGGATGAGGCCGGCAGCAGCAACAATCAATAAAAAGTGTGGTCCTTAAAAACAGGAGAGGGTCTTCTGGTGGCTATCCGGACCACTACAGCAGTGTGCTGCAATTTCGACCACGAAGGCGACCTCTGGCTGAAGAAGATGAGCTGGTTATCCCCACCAGGCTCAAGGGAAGAAGACTCCGGACTGGATCTCCTCTTAGTCGTTGAAGGGTAGATAGCTCAGGTCTGCAGCAGGGCTTCACCCGTACGGGGTAGTTGCAGCAGTTGACCTCTCCTCCACTTCTCGTCGATTCCTTGTAGTTCCAGTGGCGACTCTCTGACTTCCAGCCCAAGAGACCTGCCTTTTATGCGAAAAAAAAAAACATTCACACAGCCTAGCTGTCAATCACCCATCAGGGGGTTGTCCAGCCCGGACAACCACCGGGGCCAATCATGACAAAGTGTGACTTGGGTGTCCTAGGATACCCTGTGCAGGGGGTGACTACACCCCTCCCTCACATCCAGCCCACCTAGACACCCAGGCGCCTTGAGGAGGGCTTCTAGGTAGAAGCCCGCAAAAAGACAGTGAACAAAGAAGGCAAACTTAGATTGCCGCGCAAAGTAAAACACAAGTAGGAGTTTAACAAAAAGAAATGGTGAATAAACCGCACCGGAGCCAAACGAAAAAGGATTCGGTCAAGCGGGTTTAATTTTGAGGCTAACACAATAACCTACAATGTTACCACGGTTATATAAGATAACCCCGGTAGAATTTTATGGTAGATAACACTGCCACCAGCCATGTCTAAATGTTAAAAGAGCGAAACAATGCTCTAGGAGGTACAAATAAAAAGAGTTAAGAGTTAACCCTTCCAGCACCTGCTGAGGGACTCCCTAGGTAAGGGAAATTAGCCATAGAATGAGAATTCTCCCTAACACTTCCTAACACAGAGTATGAGAAATTGAATGTGTAAGACGATCCAAGGGAAAGAGTAATTTTCCTAAAACATGTGAAAGCCTAAAAGGTGGAGAAACTCAAGGGAGAGGTTGTACAAGTTGAAGTTGTACAGTGAAGTCTTGGAAGGGAAGCAGGGAAGGACAAGAGGAACCCCCACCTCCTGTTAAAAGAAGTAGAGAATTGTTCAATCTTTATCTGGAGACGCTGGACAGGCATTAAACAACCAGAAGAAACATAGGGGAAGAGATGGCCCCTTTATCTAGAAGAACTTTATAATTCCTTTTCTTTTTGCACATTTTGAACCCTTTATATTTTGGAACTTTGAAGCAACGCCATGAGAGTATGGCTTGTTGAAATCCCCTTGTACACATTATATTGAGTTTAGAGTTTAAGGGTAAGCTTAGGGTTTGGGCACAGGACGAAGGACGCAAGTTTGTTTAACATCCTTAGTCTTAGTTTTGTTGAGGCCGGAAGACCCCTCGCAGGATTAGGGACAGATAGGATTTTCCCCAACCCTCTTATTGTTTTGAAAATAAAAGCCATAAGGCAGATTGAATCTGATTTCTGTGTCCGAGCCTTACTCTTGACCCATTACAGGTGGCAAAACAAGAAGGCACCAAAAGATTAGAAGTGATTGACAGGTGGGTGGGTGTTAGGTCACATGACCTAGATCCACTTGCACCAGTTCATCAACTGCAAAGGAAAAGAGGCTGGAAGGCTGCTTAAATAGGAAAGTAAAGGGGCGCCAAAAAAGAAGGTACCAAAAGATTAGCAGTGATTGACAGGTGGGTGGGGTTTAGGTCACATGATCTAGATCCACTTGCACCAGCTCACCAAGTGCCCGAGTACCAATAGACTGCAATTGAACCATTACTATGGGCCTCATTCCGAGTATGGCGGTAAGGGATAGCGGCCACCGGTAACGAGACCGGTGGCGGTATTCCCTTACCGCCATACTCCGAGTTCCCTCTGCGCCCTCGCCCTTAACGCCTGCTTTGAGCAGGTGTTAAAGTCGAGGGCGAAAAGGGGCCTGCAAGCCAATAACGGTGACCGTAATGAACGGTCACCATTATTTGCATCTTCCCCATTCCCATTGAGCCCTATGGGGGCACATTTGGGAATGGGGAAGAGCCTTGGTGAATGGGGAATCACCGCCCCGCCAACCTTGGAATGGGGCGGTGATTCCGCCATCCACCAAGGCGCTGCCGGTCCGGGTACGGCGTCAACCAAGGCGTTAATAGCGCCATTGGTTAGCGCCGTACTCGGAATGAAGCCCTATGACTTGTTATGGTCATTATGTTCAAGTTGCAGTGCCTACACTATCAAATAACTTGTTAGGAATATTTAAAAATTCTGAATACTCTATATGTTTTAAAAGTGTTTTTATTTGGACATATGGTTTTAGTGTTCAAGTCACCACACCTTGATTTACATTTTTGTTTTGCTATTTTTCCAGAGAAGCCCAGAAAAAAGACTGAAAAACACAGACCACACCACAAATATGGAATGGGCTGATTTGATCATGCAACAATAAAAACACTCACCAAATGCATTCATGAAAGATGCCTACATGCAGTGGCTGGTCAGACTTTGCATTAAACACCATTGCAGAGCCAGGGAAGGTTCCCTAAGATCATTGCTGAGGGAGCGCTGTTGCGCGACGGCAAAGATAGCGCACCGCAACTTGCATCCGACATCCTCACAAATCAACTTCCACAGGCACTGCCTGACCAGAATATCAATTCCTGAGTAAAGCTGACGGAGGTGGAAGATAGGAATATCCGTATGAAGTATGGAAACTATGCTAGGGAGCTATGCTGCGCAATCGAGGAGTTGTGACCGACCATTGGGGACAGGGGGGCATGAGACATGAGCAACAGCTGTAGCAGTGACATCGAAATTACCCGGACGTCATCATCTGGAGTGAGTACTTAGGGACTCTGAAACTGCCTCTGGTGCTCTGATACAAAAGCAGATTGCTGGATGTGATGTCTGCCACTGTAACATCAGTGGCGGTCTACCGGGTTGCATAATGGAGCGGTCTCTGGGAATGAAATGAGGGATCAGCTGTTAAGATGGATTTCTGAACTCAGCGGTGAAGACTAGGTCTCAGGAGGGGTGAAAGTGATCGAAAGTTCAAAATGAGCGCACACAACAAACACCACCACAAATTACTCTCACTCATACATATACATGTATTAAAGGCCTTTTAAATCAAACAACAAGTGAGAACAATATTAACAAAACCAACACAACACTATACCATGAAACATATATACAGTAACTCGTGGCCTAAAGGAATATTCTACGAGTAGAGATCCACAACCTGAAACAGAAAGGGGTCAACCAGTGTAAATATACTTTAGGCAGTCCATCAACAACTCAATCCCTCACTAATAGGTAGTCCAATCCCTAAGAAGTGTGGAGCCGTGTTCTCAAAAGTACGTTCTGTGCAGCAGCACTCGTTCGAGTTTTAAAGTACGCAAGGAGTCTATTCAAGGGCTATAGTGTCGCAGGAAGGGGGGTAAGGCGATGAAGAATAAAGTTCCACTATTCAAGGAGGCTCTCCACAAGAGGGTAGAGTGATTTCCATGAATCGGGAATAGGATGGTAGCACAGGCTACCCAAAGGAGAATGGCCCTCAGGGGACACTCGTGCATAAAAGTCTATGGATGCTTCAGGGGCCACCGGTAAGTGATGTAACTACTCACCGACGCTTGGCGCACTCCGGACCAAACTTCACCAGTTAAGTCCAATTTGTTCGCAGGTTTCGAATCCTGTAGTTGCGCTTCTCTCAGGCTTTCAGGGGCTGCGTTCCGTGACCTGAGTCCGTGGTGGGAAAATGGTGATTTCTCCGCTTCTGGTGAAGGGATCAGGCCAGTTACACTGAAGCTCGTCTTAGGGCACAGCAGCAAGGCACCCACGAAGTTCGTCACCACATCGGGGCGACACAGGAACCGTGTATGCTCAGGTTCAGGCAGACTCTCCTAATTCCAGACCTAGGAATGATAGGTGTACGAAACTCAGTGAGAGAGTGCCTGCTATCAAGAGCTTACAGTCCCCAAAGGCTCAAGTCGAAACTCAAGACAGCGGTGGTTCCAGAGTGAAGGTCATGTACGAGCTGGTCAGTTCACTGTACGTGCAGGATGCAGGTTAAGCAGGAGGTGCCGAGAGTAGTTAGTCCCACTACCCCAACAGGTCGAAGTGCAGGCCTTCTGTGATCGAAGAGAAACAGGGCTCTGACTGGACAACAGCGGGGTCAGTGTACCAAACCTTCCAGTGAGTCACCAGGGGTTCCACAGATCTGCTTCTTCGGTTCAGGATACTTGGCTCCTTTACTAAGTTCGGTGTGAACTTAGAAGATTGACCTGGAATGGGTGTAGGGTGGCCTCTCTTATCTAAAATCTCCTTTGCGGCAAAACGAAGAGAAATCAATAGGAGACCTGCTCACATTGAGCCATCCCATACGTGGACCAATCACGGACCACGGCGGTCCCAGTCATACCAGCACACCAGATATCCTGGCACCCAGGATGTGTATTGGAACGAGACAGCTCCAGCCCACATCCTGGGCGCACACATACAAGGCATGCAGAAGCCAGCAAAAGCTTTGGTTTGTGCAGAGGTCTGCATGACCAAATAAGGAAATTCCCGGGTCTGGAACAAAATTGGTCGAAGGACAGAACAAATGACCGCGTGGCATGCCCATTTTAGGCACTGGCCGCTGTCCTGGACCAAACGAGGTAAATGTTATTTGGACCATCGGAAAGAGTCAAAAATGCTTTTAAAGTAAGTGCTGCCACCACCTCTGACCTGGGCACACTTGTACATGCACCAACAATCCTTCGAGGGTGTCTAGGGCCTTAAAATGAAAAAGAGACACCAGCACACTGTACTGGAAGGTACATTGTGCACTGATAAAATATTGCTAAGAAATAGCAACAAATTGATAGACTAAGGGAAACAAAGTCTCCCAGTACTGACAGTCTGAAGGGCATGTCAGTTTCCCCTTAACAATATGAGCAAAAGCCCAGCGGAGTACAGCAGAAGGCTGGGCTCCACTGGTAAACATCAGGCTAGGATGGTCAGACAAAAGCAAAGAGTTGTGGGGGCTCACAACTGGGGGAAAATGACCCATAAATGGCAATCTTTCCTAACACCAGCCACAGAGGCTACGTGGGGCATGAAATCCACTCCTGCACTGGCAAATAGCCCTTTGCGAAGAGGACCACAAGATTCACTCTCCCACTCCTATCACTAGTGAGATTAACTACTCAGTGGGGGACCCAACCGAATACTGCAGGCTTGCCCCATGTTGATAACCACGTATAGGACTCCCTCAAACTTGCTGTGAAGCACTTATCCTTCTACCCGCAAGGGTAAGTGCAGTGCATAGGTGACCGCATGAGAGGTCGTGTCTCAGAGCATTCCCAAACTGCATCATTTGAATGGCACATATGGAGGCTTTGTCATCACCTCTGTTGACGATTCTCAATCGGATTGTTACATCAAAACGCGGCAGCCGCCGCCAAGGTCCTGGTTGCTCACAGGGGTGGTTATCTGAGTGCTCTCAGGACACCAAGCGGAGGACCCCATCGTTTTTACTCCTTGATGTGGCACCTCCAATTAGCAGACTGACAAAGGCAAAGAGGGAGGTAGGTTACATGCCACCTCGCCTAGGCTCCTCGAGGTAATCGACAGAGTGTGGGTTCCCAGAGGAAGTACACTGTCAATTTGGGAATCAATCTAGTTAGCGTATGGCTGATAAACCACATTGTGGAACTTGCGCTCAACATGGCTTGGAAGCCCACATCCTCCAAAAAGCAAGTTAAACTGGATATGCCAGGAAGACCACAGATGACTCCACACATGTGGATCCATTGGAAAACGCTTCAGTAGGTGATGCTGTGGAGGCTGTTAGCACAGACCCGATTGCAATCGCTTTGCATAGGCTCCAAGAAGGTGTTGGCTCTGTTGGCGATTAAAACGGACACACTTACCATGAAAGTGGACTCATACAATGCTAGAATTGAAAAGTTATGCGCACAAGTGTCGGAAACGGAACAGAGAATATCCAAATCTGAAGACTCCATACACAATGTGGGAACTGCATTGTTCTGCAGTCAGTGTTTGAAGTGGCAACACTGAAAGCTGAATTTAAAACCATGCAAGCTAAGAATGACGACATTGAAAACTGCTTGGGACGCAATAATATCTGCATTCTTGGCCCCCTGGAAATGAAGCCAATTTGCCCACTGGAACTCTTACTGGAGAAACATTTCCCAACGATTCTTGGTAATATAGTATTCTCTATGCATGTCCAAGTGGAGCGGGCTAATAGCTTGCTTGGACCATGACTGACTCTCGGCCGCCCATCCCATCTGATTGTCGCCAAAATATTTCATTTCTGCAACAGAGACCTAATTCTTAAAGCTGCCAGGGAGATGGGCCATCTACAATTCCATTCAGCTAATATCCAGATATTTCCCGTCAGTGCATTCTACTGGGATGACTTTCAATGAGGTCCACAAGTTCCTACAAGAAAAACAAGTTCCCTATGCCATTCTGGTCTGTTCCCAGTGAAACTTAAGACAATCTACAACAATAAGTCTCTTATTCACCAGCACAACCGATGCAAGGGATTTCTGCACATCCTCGATTGGCCCTCATTGCTGAGCTCCTATGCCTGTGGTCGAGGCTATGTTACTGTTCAGTCACATATGTTCTTTTGGTGGCTGCCCAGGTGTTTGCTTCACAGTGCAGACTGCTTGAGCCATCCCCAATAGCCTAGTGGCAGCAGTTGCTTTCTATTATTGCCATGGTGTTTATATTGTTATGGTTCAGTATTGGGTTCGCCACTGGTATGTTTGGGGTCACTGGCGAGGGTGGAAGTTTTAGGGTTAATAATCAAAAAAGCCATTGATGATTGCATTATGTGCCTTGCCGATTTTCACTATCAATAGCACATCTAGCTTGTTTTATCCTGCTATGTTGCGATGGCAACATGATTGTACTATTTTTTTAAAATATATTTACACCACTAGTGAGCTGCAAGACTGCAGATTTGTAACATGGAACGTACGAGGGTTGAATAACCCAATTAAAACTCGCAAAGTGTTTGCCTACCTGCAGCGACATAAAATTGATGTTACATTACTAAAAGGAACACATCTTACTAGATGCCCTCATGCGACTGTGATGAGACAATGGGAGGTGCGCAGTTGGCATGCTAGCTACTCTACCTACTCTAGAGGTGTATTTACTTTGATAACGTGCATTTTAACTTGCTACGGTTGAATCTGACAGTGAAGGCCATATGCTGTAGTGGCAGGCTGTCTAGGGGGATTGGACACAGGCATCCTAAATATTTATGTGCCAAACATAGACAACCCCACGTTTTTTCAGAAAACACATCGGTGATGACATACTGATAGGTGGGCACTACAATACCACCCTGAATGATAAATTGACAGATCCTCCTCTCAAGGCAGGGGAAACCACAATCCTGTCCATATTATCCGGGAGAGGTGCACCGACTTTCCTTAATAGACATCTGGCGCAGACAACATCTTAGTGATGGAGGGTTCATTTTTCATTTCAGTGCATCTCTCTTACTGGAGGTTAGACATGTGGCTGTGGTCAGCAGGGATTCTAAGTAGGACCGTGGATCGCCACCTGTCGTTCAATCAATAGAGCAAAAAGTATAGGTGAAATGGAGCAGCCCTGGTATGTACCCCTGGAGAGCGAAAACTGCTCTGAGTTGACCCCATTAGTGTATAGACGGGCGGTGCGATTAGAGTATTGCACGGATATCAACGAGATATAATAGGAGCCAACGCCCATTCTGGCAAGTCATTCCAACATGAACGTCCACTCCAAAGAGTCAAATGCCTTTTTTGCATTTAGGAAGGCAGCACAAGCTGGAATATCTGTGTCAATCAGTGCAATGATACTCAATAACGTCCTTAAATTCTGTGATGTAGATCGCCAAGGTACAAAGCCAGATTGGTCATCTATGACCATTTCAGGGAGTAAAGGGAGTATTCTACGTGAGAACCATTTAGCAAGTATTTTGTTGTCCAAGTTCAACATGGACAGTGGTCTCGCTGCCAGATGGATGGACAAAAATGCTCCCTCGCTAAACCAGTGGATGTATGAGCTCAGTGCCAATGAACATGAAGAACTTTACTGCAAACTGACTCACCCATCCCCCAAACCCAGAGACATTTGGTGTCACCTGCGGTGGTACTTGACGAAGAAGGCTAAGCATCAATCTAACCCTCTATCATAGCTCCCTTCCATACTGATGATCATGGATAAGAGGCCTAGGGATGGCATTGATCTTCTCTAAGGTTTTTGACTGCAGAGTTATGTACTACTATGGTGTTTTTTCTTGGTTGTCATGCTTCATGCGATCGGTTTATGTGGCTATTGGCACTGTCGGGTAGGACGTTATGTTCATTTTTTCTGTTCTTGTAATACCTATTTGAATAAAGAAAGGTACCAACAAAAGATAATTGCTGTCCTTCAATGTCGCCTACTCATCAGATATTATTTCCAAAAGAGGTCATAGAAAGTAATGCAGATCGATATATTTCCCATTCTACCACATCAAAGCTTGACTTGCGTGTTGAAGACACCAATCTTCCAATATTCCCAATGACATCTCATGCACCAGAAATGCCATTTGTAGAAGCTTCAAAAGAGTATGAACATATGTTAGATAATGAAGAACTTGATCCCGACTACAGTAGGTCTAGTGTAAAAGAGATAACTACCAGTCTGAAGAACATGAAATTGAATTGTCAAATGAGGGCCTGTTGTGGGAACCCAAATATATGGTTTTCTACTGCTGCCTGCTGATTTTTTTCAAGAACTTTAAATGCAGCACATCAACTCACGGTACAGCATGTGGCAAACCACTGATACATTTCCAAAACCTGTGAAGACGCACACTGCACCCTTTCTTGGTCTGCCCAACCTCTTTTGGTAATGTTTCAGCAGGCAATCTGCTTAGTTCATGTGCACTTTTGTTAGTTGTTCGAGGTTCACCAAAGTTTGACATGTAGCAAATTCTTTGGGCTACAGCTCATGTCAAAGACTTCCTCTTTCAAATACCAGAGGAAATCCTTCTTCCCTGTAATAGATGAGGCACTGCAATAAGAGCAGGCAGCACAGGACAATGCACTAACAGGAAGAAGGCTGTGGTTGGCTAGTGATGGTCAGGGCGACAACCCATGATTTACTGCAAAGTATTTCACTTATTTCCAGGATCTGTGCACGAGGAGCATTGTAAGCTCCATGGTGAGCAAGGTTAACTGGTGTGTTTCTCTGTTGTGATGGAAAAGCATGGTATTATGAAGACGATTGAACTGCTTCAATCTAGAGGTTTGGTAGTTGAACTGACAATTGAGTGCAGCCAAAGTCATGCGAGACATTGTGGAGTGAAGAGCTCTAATTATTTTTTCCAAAGGGAATAAAAATCCATTTAGAAAGACTGAGCTGTCTTTCTAAATGAAACTATCATGCCCCTGGACGCTTCGAAAGTGAGCAGGGACCGACGGGTGCAGCAAAGCGGAAGAAGGAAGTCCCAGGTGCCAGAGCTAAGGGTGTATCTGCTGGTCTGTCTGTATATATGTATGTATATATCTATGTGTGTGTGTGGGTGTGTGTGTCTGTGTGAGGGAGGAGGGGGCATGTGTATGTTGAGGAGGGAAGGGGAGGGAGTGGAGGATCGAATAAATGTGTGCCTCTTTACATGTCTGTGGTGGGGAATGAGGGGAATGTGTTGGGCAAGGAAAGGAGTCTTGGGGGATCTAAAATAGCCTGCAAAGTGCAGGAGGGGGTGGGGGGCGGGGTCATCAGCTCCGTGGAGGATTGAGGGTTTGAACCCGCCACCCCCCCAAGATAAGTCGTTTCTGCAATTGAAGGCCGCACAAAATCAGGCAAAAAAGATTGGTTGTTTTGTGTTGGGCCTTCAATATGCGGAAGTATCACATATGTTGTGTACGCCTTACGTCCCGCTACGCGGTGACGTAAGGCGCCATTAATAAAAGCCCCACCCACACTACGCGAGGGCAGTTCCGGGCATGAAGCCAATACCAGCGTGTGCGCGTCTCTGTGCTCCAGCCGGAGCTGCGTAGCGGGGCCTTGCCACCCGGGGCCTCACACATCCTGCTTCCCGCCGACGCATCGGCCGGGGAGCAGAATAGAACACTGGCGATGAGGTAACTGATTCGAACGTTGCACGCAACGCCCAGTGAATAAAGCCTGTTGCACAGGCAAAATGTTTTGAACCACAGTGGGGAGCCCTTCCGCCACTGAGAAAAATAAAAGCCCCATACTTGGGCCCACGTGACAATACAGCTGGCAACTGAAACCTCCATGGACAACTGGAGGCCCACTGCAAACTCGCAGGTTTCCTGAGGCCCACCAGCACACCATAAGGAGACACACTGAAGCCACGTGTCCCACATCCAGACTCACGACGGGGGAGACAATCAAGGTTGCACGCCGCCTACTAAGGTAAGGGGGTACCATCACACGTGCGCATGTACAGGCACCTGATCCACGCAAGATGGCTACAGGCATCTCCACCCCAGACCAAGCACTCCCTCTAGAAAGGCTGCCAACTTGTCTCCATCCATGCCACACATGCGCTCGCAAGGAGGAACGGCGATGTCACTCAACCCGTTCGACCCATATACCGACCCCTCTTCAGATGGTCCTCGATTGCAGTTGTGGTTACAAAAATTTGAGATGGCCATGGATTGCAAGGACATTACCACCTTTCGCAAAATGAGGTCACACCTCCTACTGAACATCAGGGATGAGGTACTACGCATATTGAACTCACTGGCAATAGCAGATGGCTCCAACGTCTACCAACAAACCAAAGATGCTCTCACAGCCCACTTTCTAACCCAGTTGAATCCAGACTATGAAACGTTCATATTCTACACCACCATCCAGTCAGATGACAAAACACTTGACGGTTACCACACCAGACTACGGAAATTGGCAATCTCCTATGAATTTGATGACATGGAAAAAGAAATCTGACGCCAGATCATCAATGGGATACACTCGGAGAAGTTAAGGAGAATGGTGTTAAGGAAAAAAGGCATATCTCTAGCCAAGATCTTGGAACTTGGGCGCCAGAGGGAGCTGTCACATGCCAGGGCAGCGCACATGGGCACGACCCAGCATATTTTCTATCCCGGCACCCAAGAGCAGCCATGCCAGGGGAGGTACACGTGGCTGAGGAAACGGAGGAACACATCTGCAACGTGGTTCACACGATGAAGCCAAGGGTCATCGGCATCGAAGACATCGTGGAGGCCACGCAAGCCGACCCCTGCTGCGATCTGGTAAAAGACACAGACATCTCGGGTGAATGGAAATTGTTCCTAAGAAACATTCGCAACCGCATGGCCGAAACCAAAGAGTTCCTCACTTGCATGTTCGCCATAAGACAGGACCTGTCAATCATGGAGGAAGGGCTCATACTGATAGGGACCCGAATAGTCATCCCTGCAAGCATGCAAGACAGAGTCGTACCACTAGCCCATGAAGGTCACCAGGGAAGGGTAAGGACCAAGGCTCAGATCAAACACAGGGTATGGTTCCCCGGCATCGTTGAAAAAGTGGATCAGCTCATCTCATCTTGCCTCCAGTGCCAAATCACTGGTTCCCCGCCGAATCCCGAACCGATACTGGCGGCAGAGAGAGGGTCCTCCAGATTGGACGCAATCAGCGTTGATTTCTGAAAATTACAAGAGGGCACGTACCTGTTAGTGGCAATCGACGACCATTCCAGGTACCCTGAGGTTGAAATCATAGCCTCCACCACAGCGGAAGCAGTCATACCGGCCATGGAAAAAAAATGTGCCACTCAAGGCCTTCCATGACGGATCCGGAGTGACAACGGGCCACCGTTCCAGGACGAGGAATTTAAGAAATACCTCGCCGACCTTAACCTTCACTACCATCACATAATGCCGAGATGGCCCTAGGCCAACAGAGACGTGTAAAGGTTCATGCGGACCCTCAATAAAGTACTGCGCCTGTCCCGTGTCAACTCAAGCCCCTGGAGGGTGGACTTATACAGGTTCCTGAGGAACTACAGAGTGACACCCCACAGCACCATGGGAATAGCACCAGCAGACATCATGTATGGAACCATCATCAATTCCTCCATCCCACACCACCCGAGCAGGGGTGCGGACACATACAACAAGGCACAAACCCAACGAAGAAGGATGGTGGCGAACGAACAAATGAGTATCAAGAGACATGCCAAGAAGTCTAAACACTGAGTAGGTGATAATTGTCAGAAAAACATCCAAGTTGAAGCTGTACACCCAATACGACTCAGTCCTGTGGACCATAACACAAAGGCGAGGGACCATGATAATGGCCATGAGGGGACACAAGTAGGTAACAAGAAACGCCTCATGGTTCAAGAAAGTACCCAGAGAACTGTGGAGGATGGAGAGCAACAACCGATTGAAGACGCAGTCCTGGCGAACAAAGAGGAGCACCAACATCAGGAAGGTGAAGTGACACTGGACGGCGCAAGAAAAGAGTTGCCGAGCGCACCAGAGGAGGCTGAGTCGAATAATGAAGGTGAGCAAACCTGTCAGAGTCCAGGGAAAACCCCCAGGTGTGGACGCTATGCTCTAAGAACCATCCCCAATCCCCCTGAAAGACTCACAGACTAGGGCCTCATCACGACTTGGGCGGTAACGGTAACGCTATTAGTGCGGGCGGTATTAGCCCTACCGCCGAGCTCCCCGGCACTAATAGCGCCGGATCACGAGTTTGGTGGTAATGTAACTCCCCATTCCCCACTGAGTCCATTCGGGAATGCCCCATTCCCCATTGGGCTCAATGGGGAATCTTCGCGCTAATACCGCCAGCGGATTTTCCCGGCGGTAATAGCGTGAATTTTCGGCAGATTTCCCCCTAGCTCAGAGCTGGGGCGAAATCCGCCAAAGCCCTGATTCGGCGGACCCTTAAATCCGGCGGTAATAGCGCTACTGCCGGATTTAAGGGTTACAGCCGAAGTCGTGATGAGGCCCTATAAATGGTAGAACTCACAGCTAGAGTCATGTTTTTGAAATGTACCATGTTCTTGTTGATGTTTTTGTTGGAAAAAAAGAGGAATGTTGTGTACGCCTTATGTCCCACTACGCGGTGACGTAAGGCGCCATTAATAAAAGCCCCTCCCCCCCCCAACGCGAGGGCAGTTCCGGGCATGAAGCCAATACCAGCGTGTGCGCGTCTCTCTGCTCCTGCCGGAGCTGCGCAGCGGCGCCTTGCCGCCCGGGGCCTCACACATCCTGCTTCCCGTCGTCGCATTGGCTGGGAAACAGAATAGAACAACATAGACAGGTTCCCACAAATTAAGAATCGGCATGTGTCTAAATCAGTGGCTAAGAAAATCAATGCTACAGGCGAAAGAAAGGGTAGCGAAGAACTAATTGGTCTCAGCCAAGCAGTAATCAGCTCTGGATTTCTTGAAGTTGTGATCAGTCCAAACAGATACTGATAGAGATAGAGAAGTGGCAATCTCTTCCGTACATTACTGTGAACAAACGTGCACGGGACACAAACAGACACTACCATATACTGGGCGAGGAACAGAAGAGGAGGAAGACATGGATGGAACCTGAATCGCGGACTACAGTGCATGTAAAGAAAGGGGCTGATTAGATATTTGAAGGGCCTTATAGAATTTTGCCATACTGGGATTTAGAGATATTCTGCAACAAGTGTCTCCAATGCCGTTGCAAATGTTGCATTTCTGTATCAGTTGGATGGAAGCACAGAGATGCTTAGCAGTCTTGGCCCACAATGAAAATGTGGGGAGGGAGCTGGCACAAACGGGTGCTAATGCAATGGGGTAAGCAAAGTAGCAGTGGATTGTGTTATGAATTGACCTCACAAAAAGAATGAAAGAGTGGGTTGCCAAGCTAATTTAGGAAAATATGTATTTTTAATGCAGAGCCATGGCAGTGAAGCCGGATACAAATTGTGTGCTGAGCTATCGTCACAAAACATTGCACGCAAAACAGGTCCTGCTAAGTCTGCCATTGTGGCATAATTTAGTAGCCGATTTAAGTGAACATTTGTTTGCTCTTCTTTAGATTATGCTTTTATAGTGGTCATAATTAAAGCCCTATCTGATCAGCCAATTAATTCATGTCTTCCGTATACCCTGTAAGCAATTACATTTTGTGCACTTAATAAAAGTAACTTTTGTATCGTTGTCACTTATGATATATTTAATATCAATCACTTGCTACTGGTTTTAATGCACATTACGTATAAGTGAGTGGAAAAATGATTGAGAAGATAGCTTGGCGGGTGAAGCACTGCCTGGTGTGATCTGCGCCTTTGTGCAAGCCTTGCAGTGTTTGCTGCATTTCTTAGCAAGGTGGGCCAACAACATAGAGTTCTAGCCTCAGCATGGGACAGCACCGCTTTGTGTGAGGGCAAAAGGGGCACGTGCCTAGGGACCCCCACCTTGGGGGGCTGGGGGCAGCACATGGCTGCCTGTTACAAAGAAGTGAGTGCCCCATATTTGTTACCAAATAAATCATGATATTGTATAATAAACTGGCAAGCTCTCTGCCCCGAGCCTGCTGGCTGCCTCTTGTCACCAAGTACTTTCCAAGCAGATCAATTTATTCTGTAATGTGTTATGCTTTCTCTCTATCACATACTGTATGCCAAGGAGTACAGCACTTTCACTTTTCTGTGGGGAATATGTTCATCACGTGCAATAACAACATTTGAAAGACGTAGTGACTTAGAGTGCCCGTCTTGCACAGAAGATAGCCCGTCTTGCACAGAAGATAGCCCGTCTTGCACAGAAGATAGCCCGTCGTGCACAGAAGATAGCCCGTCTTGCACAGAAGATAGCCCGTCGTGCACAGAAGATAGCCCGTCTTGCACAGAAGATAGCCCGTCTTGCACAGAAGATAGCCCGTCTTGCACAGAAGATAGCCCGTCGTGCACAGAAGATAGCCCGTCTTGCACAGAAGATAGCCCGTCTTGCACAGAAGATAGCCCGTCGTGCACAGAAGATAGCCCGTCTTGCACAGAAGATAGCCCGTCTTGCACAGAAGATAGCCCGTCGTGCACAGAAGATAGCCCTTCGTGCACAGAAGATAGCACGTCTTGCACAGAAGATAGCCCGTCTTGCACAGAAGATAGCCCGTCGTGCACAGAAGATAGCCCGTCTTGCACAGAAGATAGCCCGTCGTGCACAGAAGATAGCCCGTCTTGCACAGAAGATAGCCCGTCTTGCACAGAAGATAGCCCGTCGTGCACAGAAGATAGCCCTTCGTGCACAGAAGATAGCACGTCTTGCACAGAAGATAGCCCGTCTTGCACAGAAGATAGCCCGTCTTGCACAGAAGATAGCCCGTCTTGCACAGAAGATAGCCCGTCTTGCACAGAAGATAGCCCGTCGTGCACAGAAGATAGCCCGTCTTGCACAGAAGATAGCCCGTCTTGCACAGAAGATAGCCCGTCGTGCACAGAAGATAGCCCTTCGTGCACAGAAGATAGCACGTCTTGCACAGAAGATAGCCCTTCTTGCACAGAAGATAGCCCGTCTTGCACAGAAGATAGCCCGTCTTGCACAGAAGATAGCCCGTCTTGCACAGAAGATAGCCCGTCGTGCACAGAAGATAGCCCGTCTTGCACAGAAGATAGCCCGTCTTGCACAGAAGATAGCCCGTCGTGCACAGAAGATAGCCCGTCTTGCACAGAAGATAGCCCGTCGTGCACAGAAGATAGCCCGTCTTGCACAGAAGATAGCCCGTCGTGCACAGAAGATAGCCCGTCGTGCACAGAAGATAGCCCGTCGTGCACAGAAGATAGCCACAGATCCATATTCACAATTCAGACTACAGAACCAAATTCTGCCCAGGCCGACTCAGCCTTTCTTCTCTCTAAGGTTTATGAACTTGAGGACATATACTTTCGTGATAGAAACACCTACTGTAGGAAGGAAAATGCTACAGACAGAGCCAGTTAGGACTAGGAAGCTAGCATCAGTATTGTGCAGGTCTAAAGCTTGGTTCCTCAAAACGAGAGTCTTAAAAAATGGCAGTCGCGCTCAATGAAGATTTAACAAGAGAGTGGGAGCCCATCTACTGAGAACGCACATGGTTCAAATAACCTGCGGTATGGAAGTTATTCAGCTCAGGAGGGTCTACAGCCATGTTTAGCTCACTGACCCTATAGAGAGGAGAAATATCCATTTGCATATCAGTCTGGTCCCACCCACAAGGGCAGTCCAGCACCGAAACACCAGGCAATTCTCCTCTGAACAAGAGTAACATTAGCAACCCCAGACACATGTTTGTAGACCCGCCACAGTGGGTAACTCCCCATAGAGCAGGTTATTTGGCCATGCTGGTTCCCAGTATAGGGGCTCCCAGACCTTTTTTAAATGTTTAGGGACTCTGGTAGTTTACCCTATGTTACCCACAGTAATGCAGACGTGGGCCCCTTTCTCACTTTACTTAGAGAGGCACAGCTTCCTGTGAGGGAGAATTTTCATCTTAGTGCTAAATTCCTCCCACCTCAGATACCCCCAGCTCTTTTGCTGGACTTTAGGACTTTTTCATTTTAACCATGGAGTGAGTGGGACCTTTTTCTCACTGTCATGTGTTTGGACCTGAGTTGAATTATGTGTTTGCTTTGTTTTTGGAGACTGACAAACTCCATAGGCATCTACTTTTTATATGGTGACACAGTGCAGTGTCACAGAGAAATCTCATAAGGGTTACCTTTTCTTGTGTGAACTACTGTTCCCAAGAATAGTAAAGTGAAATTGACTTTACTTACCCTTTTCTCTTTGTAGGTCCAGCACACACAATCTTAGGTAGAGTGCTGGGGGGTTACTTAGTAGCCCCTTATCCTACCTACTGGTAGCAAATGTACCATTTTGTATGTTACCCTCACTACTTTAAATGGCTGGTGGCTTTGGTTTAATTTTCCTACCATTGTGCATTTCTACCACAGTCTGAATCCTCAGCTGCCGTATAACACCCATGGGTGACCATTTTGTCAAAATGTCCCCGGTATTCTTTTTTCGCCATTTTCTAGTTGTGATGTCTTTCTTGGGTTTTACTCTGTGCGTCAAGCCAGGTTTTAGCCCGTTGTTCATTTTGCCTTTGGCGGGCTTCAGTACTGAAACCCGCCTCTGGCTCCAGTGTGTCTGGAAGGGCAGGGAGTGAGGGAGGTTCCCGAATTTCCCCTGTCTTTTGCCTTTAGGAATGCCTGAATGCACCCAGTCCTGATTGGCTGGCTGGCTGTCCTTAAAGGACAGCCACCCTGCTGTTTGAGTGACAGCTAGGCTGTGCAATAATGGGAGAAACCTGCTTAAAAGGCAAGGGTTTTGGGACTGTAGACAGAGTCGACCACTGGGAAGAACAACCCGATGAAGAAACCGTGAACGAAGCTGGCTGCATCCTCCTGGACCTTTGAATTGCCCGGTGAAGCCCTGATGCTGTGCTGAAACTCCTTTTTCTAATTGACAAGAGAAGCTCCGGAAGGGACTTCTTCCCGTGGGTTAGTGGGACCAACTAACCCTGAGATGAACTCCACTGGACCACCTTCCCCAACTGGCTGTACTTCTTTGCTGCTGCAGAAACTGAGTGCCAGGGGTTGAGAAATCCATAGGCGAGTGCAATGCCTGTGATCCGGCAAGAAGCTCCAGGAGTCTCCCCAGGACCCTCCAGAAGCAGGACAACCAGAGCTCGAGTCCCTCACCAGAGTGCAGGACCCAAGGAGTGAAGGAAGCCCAACCAGTATCCAAGATTCACAGTGGTGCTGTTTACCGTGCGCTGAAACTGCAAAGTGCCTCTGACCTGAAAAGAGCCCGCAGCTTCCGCCCACCTCCGAATTGTTGCTACAGGAGTCCTCCAAACGTCCTCCCTCTTGTCCCCATGACTGAGGGCCAGGAATACAGGATCTGCATCGCTGCAACCAGACAGAAGCCAGCTGGACCCTCTTCTTTTAACCAAAGGTACTGTTCTGACCTGGGGTACTTACCTCAGTGTCTTTAGCTTTGCTCTTCTCAGATGAGACTTGCAATAACTATGTTTCTAGAGTTGATCTCAGCTCTACCCTTCACAAGTGTAACAGCTTGTGACCCTACAGGGATTTTTCTTCAACAAAACACTCTTACTTTGTCATCTAAGAAGTGCCTCAGCTCCATAGAGTGTGCTCCAATTGACTGTGGCTGTCCTGGCTCCCTGCAGACCCTTGTAGTCCATTTGATTTTGATACTTACTGTCCCTCATAAGTGATGACTTGGTTGTTAACTATTATTCCTAGGAAAGGTTTTTATCTAGACTTCATTGGAAGATTTAAGTGCTCACATGCTCTGTGTAACGTTTTTCCTTCCCATAACCATTCCTTTCTTCAAACCTCAGAATTTACAAAGTGTAATAGTGATATATAGGTGCCATTACTGTCCTAGTTAGTGAAGTCACCTCATGGTGTAGGAAGTGTGTAAGAAGCATCTCAACAGAGTATCTACTAGCTTTGTGTTGATTCTGGAGAAGTATTTGAAAGTATTTTAGATTGTTACATATATTTCCCTTTTTAAATAATGCTTATTTAAAAACTGCTGTTAAATGAATAAATGATTGTTTATCACAGAAACCTTGAGTATAAGTGTTACTTGGATACTTGTATTTGTGAATTTCATTGCTACAGCTCTACAGCTCACATTTACAACTCTTACGATAAGCCTGGCTGCTCAGTCACACTACTAACCTGTGTAGTACAGGCCTATACCAATAGGTGGGTTACCTAAAACCAAGAGGACAAGTGTTGTGTAGTCTCCCAAAGGGTTACTACATTAATTCTTGCCTAACACTTCCACCTCTCAGATGAGGCCCAACAAGGCTCAAACACATGTCTGCTGTTGATGTTGGTAATTTTGTTCAGAGGGGAATTGCCTAGCATTTCGGTGCTGGAATTACCACGTGGCTGGGTGGGACCAGACTGATGTGTGAAGAGCCAGGAATGGGACACAGACACAGAGAACCTACGGTTTTTGGTTATAACCTTTTAGTGAAACAAAAGGGGTTGGGAAATGCCTCACTAGCCCTACTCTAATAGGGGTTTCCCTAACTCAATCAAAACTTATTGGTCTGTCCATTGTCAAGATGTCCAAATAAAAAGTATGTCCTGGGCCCGTAATCCTATGCTGGCCCTCACACTCTAAAATTGACTCCAAGGGTCAAAGGACATTTTCTCTGATTCACAAACTGCTCAAATTGTATTTTATTGTAATCGTCTTTTAAATAGTGCCATTTTCCTATTTGTATGGCCTCAATGCGCTTTGTGGTTGGAACGCCCTCGGGGACCGAAGTCCAGGTATGGGAAAACGTTTTAAGAGTAGACATTAAGATACATGTGCGCATTCTGCCAGGATAAGGATTTAGGAGGGCTGGCTAGGCTCCAGTAAGAAACCCAGGAGGTCAGGTATGTGGGTGGGTGCTGTCGGTGGTCGAGACAAAGTGCTAGTGCAGTAGACTCGATGTGTGTCCAGCTAGTCGGAATTTGTCATAGTTTGTCTTTGTGTACTATTGGCAGAGGTGTTAAGGCATGTGAGGGATTTCAGTGTGGTAGGCTATGTGAGCAGCTAGAGGATTTTGACACAGCCGTAGCTGCATTCTAGAGTGCATGGGTGGGGAGCCGTGCCTGCGGCATGTGTCCACAGATGTGGTGCATTTATATATACCTTGAACTCGGACAAAGATTACCTTCGATGACCTCTGTTGGGTTCTTCTGACCCCTAAATCTCCCATGGCAAAAGGCTGGTCGTTCTGATGGAGTTAGCATACTACCATTGAGAAGGACCTGGCTAGTGGCATTCTTTGAGTCCAATAGGCAAATAAATTAGACATTGCCACCTTTGGCCTAAGACCAATGGTATCATTTCCCATCCCCAAAAGAAACAACCCTCTTAGTGCGTCGTATTTCATGCCCCCCAGGAGCATCTTAGTGCATCACCATTCCTACCCCCAAGAACCATCTCTGTGCATTCTGTGTCCTATACCCTACATTAAACTGTCACACATTTTCTTTACTTCCAGTGAAAACCTATGAATTGAGTGTTCTGAATGCTTTTCTAAGCCCCTTAGATTACATAGTGTGGACCAACTAAGTGCGTAACATGTCCAGTCTCCAAGTCAAACTAGACACACTGCAGTTGCTACCTCTAGTGGTCCGTCTAATCGAGCATTCTGTCCATGCACTTTTCAGTGGCAACATTCAAGGTACAATCATATTTTCAGGTGTGGTTCGGTAACCAGAGTGCACCAGTTAGAGAGTTGGAGGTCTCAAGGGAGGGGGAAGTCATGTATGATCATCTGTGGGAGTGGAACAGATTTGATCACAGTATGCCACTGTGAATGCTGCCGGCCTCAGCCGTAGTATGAAATTGTTGGTGTTTTTTTGGGTCTGGGTCGTACTGGTGTGCGAGGAGCAGTCAAAGGATAGTGTGGAAAAGGCATTCAGGAAGAAGGAAAAAGCCAGGGTTTGAGGTGCGCCTCCAGCAATCTCTGCCTTAATGCTAGTAAGACTGAGATCCTTCTCATTGGGACCCCTGCACCGACTTTCCCTCTCTCACTCTGGCCGTCCTTCTTGGGCCCTCTACCCTCGCCTTCCTGTGAGGCACAAAACTGTGGTGTCACCTTCGACTCCACGCTCGCCTTCTCCCCTCACATCACAGACCTTGCCAAGAAGGCCCACTTCCATCTGCACCTCCTCAGAGAAATGCTACCTTTTTTCACTGTCTCCTAGAATCACACTGTCTCCAGAGCACTGGGTCTCTCCAGTCTAGACTACTGCAACAGCCTCTTTCTCAATCTGCCTAACTCTACTCTTCGCCCCCTGCAAATAATCCAGAACAGGACTGCAAGACTTATCCTTGGCTTCAAGCCCAGGGACCGCATCTCTCCTGCCCTGAAATATCTCCACTGGCTCCCGGTGGCTGCAAGAATCAAGTTCAAGATGCTCTGCATCATCCGAAAGGCTTTCTGGGGACGAGGCCCTCACTATATCCAACTCTCTGCCTGAATACCTTTCTACTAGAGCCCTTCGCTCAGCTACTCTCTGAAGGTCAGACGCTTCTCCAAGCAGAGAGTGGGGGGTAGATCTCTCTCCTCTGCAGGTGCCTCCCTCTGGAACCTGAGCCGGACCACCTGAAGTTCCAGAAGCGACTCAAGAATCATTCTCTCCTCTGTCTTCTCTCCCTCGCTTCCTTGCTAACTCCTGTCTGCTGCACCGACTGGTTGCTTGGTACCCTCAGAGTTTCACTGGGTACCAGGCTCCTCCCTGACCAGTCTTCATTGCGCTGCCTCCTGGCCTACCGCGCACTTAAGGGCTGTAACTGTAACCCCTACAGCCCCCCTGCCTCCTGTACTTACCCAAAGCCATGCAGCCCTGGCTGCACTTACTCAGAGCCATGCTGCCTAGATCGCACTTCCCATGTACTCTCCCCCTTCCCTCTGCACTTCTCATTGTCGCACTTGCAGGATCCGAATGTCACAAGGCCTAGTAGGATCGTTTGTCTTGTCTTCCCTCTGTCTCCCCTCCCTTGACTTGTGCACCTTGAATCACTTGTGTACAGACACGTTATAAATATCATATCATATATTTCATATATTTCTGAATGCTCGGTGGTTTTCACTGTGGTGAATGTGGAGAGGGAGAGAGTTCCAGATGGTGGGAGCTTGGATGAAGGAGGAGGAACCTCCCAGTCTGGTGCAGTTATATTGGAGGATAACTGGGAGAAGTGTTCCACCAGATCTGAGGGTCCTGTAGGATCGGTATCGTGTCTGTTTATCTTGGAGGAAGTTGGGACCGGTGTTGTGGATGGCACAGTGGGTAATGCACATGTCTTTAAAGGTAGTCCACCGACCAATAGGGAGTCAGTGTAGGACTTTCAGTGCGGGGCTGATGTGTTCTCTAGGTGAGAGGCTAATGAGCAGGTGGGCCGCAGCATTTTGGATTCTTTGGCGTTTACTTGGTTGGAATGACGATGTGCCTAGATAAAGGCAGTTTGCCTAGTCTAAATGTGAGAAGATGATGGTGAGGATGGCAGAGATTTGATGTCGGGAGCTGAGGAATGGGAAGAGTCACCTTAGGATGCATAGGTGGAAAAAGCAGGTTCTGGACAGGGAGTTGATATGTTGGGAGAGGGATAGATTCAAGTTAAGCTTGCATCCAAGGAGTTTCACTGAAGTAGAGGTTGTCGCGGGGGGACAAGGCGTCTGAGAGTGAGATCAGAGGAAAATTTGGGGAAGGAGAGTGGTTTTACAGCAAGTTGGGGAAGCAGAGCGGTTTTACAGCAAACTAGGATTTCTGTTCTTCCAGGGTTGAGGATGAGGTGGTTGGTTGTCAGGTAGTGAGCCGTCTGCACTGTGGTTTTCTGTTCTACCATCTGGGTTAGTCTTGACACCGTTTCGGCAGCGTCCTCTCCCTTAGCGTACTGAGGGGTCAACTTCCCGTAGAATAGGTTATTTAGGCTGTGTTCATTCATTGATTTTATTTTTTATATTTCAATGAAGAGCATAAAGTGTTATTCATTTGGGGTGATTAGGTAGCCAAATACGAGACTGGAGAATTAAAGCGGGGAGGCTTATATGCCAGTTTTGGCTGTGGACGATACAGTGGTCCTGGACAAATCATTCTATATCAGCGTCTAGTACTGTGCTGTTTCCTGTTGAAAGATTTTCCCTCTCAAATTCATGTGTCACTGTATATACCATCCACTGCTCTTTCAAATCACGAAGGCAATTTGAGTGGCAGGGGTCACAGATACAAGAACTCTGATCAAATATGACAGGCTTCTGGCTAGTTTATTTTCAGCTTTCCAGGCCTGCATATTCAACTAGATAGAATGTTGATTGTTGTACAATTTCAACTGCTGTTCTGCATATGATGAATAATGATTCACACTGTGTGTTGGATGTATTTCTTGCTTTAAAATACAATAGTCCAAGCCAGATGAATTTTTTTGTGCCCAAATCATTATTATTCTGGTAGTTTTGTACTGCACTTGATGATGGAGAAAAGGAAGCAACATTTGCTTCCGGGTAAAGACGCGCAGCCAACCAGGTGGCTGGAAATGTAGAGGCGAACACACAGTGTACCACCTGAAGTTTCCAACCACTCAAGGCCTTCTTCTGGGTGATGCCTCTTGATGCTGAGAAGGCAAAAATAAAACTATTTGCAAACCTGGCGAATCCTGGGGTGTGAATAACAATCACCCCCACGTCAGAGGGGGTGGGGGTATATATGGCTGGTAATGGCCCACAGCCCTTGCTGAGACATCGTTTCGCTCAGTCATTCCTAGTCACAGGATGGGGGGACGTTACCGGCCATGTGCACGGTTCAGGTTGTCAAGATGATGGAATCAGCGCACTCAAACCACTCAAATTATTCCAAGAAACAGTATCCATATAGTAATATGTCTAGATTTACCTATTTGTATTTGTGTGCAATGCATTATATAGCATCTTGTAATGTCCATGTTAGTATAAGGAATATATTTAGGAGCCTTGTTTTATTAGAAGGTAATATAAAAGTGGGAGATTGGGTGAGAGGGTGAATATATTCTAATACCATTGTAAATACAACGTTAAATTTGACCCTACCCAAACACCTGCAACACCCCACGATGAAGACATATGTACTTGTGTCAAAACCCAACTCCACACATTACCTTGTTAACACAACAGACCCCATTTCCCCCAAATGGGTATTTTAGAATATATTGCATGTGTGAATAATCAACTTCCGGGACACCAGTGGTCCAGGGATGAATATCGGTTTCTAAACTATCAATCAACCCCACACCTCGAGTACACCAGAAGGGATCCAAACAGATTGCAATACAAGTGAATTATAAGACCTCCTTGTCCAATATTTGGTAACGTGGACAGAACGGCAGGCTTATCTCTGCAAGGTCGTGGATCGTTGTTTAGTTGCAACACAGCGAAAATAAAATCATTACCCAATGATAAAAAGGACTGTCCATTCAAGGTTTTTAAAAATATCTACTTTATTATTACTAAAACAGACAGTTCTAGCAGACTACAAAATAAAATCCACCCTGCAAAGGAACACAGAGGACAGACAGTGTCACGAAGGAACGGTATGCACTCTGGATACTGACAGGAGGGTAGTTGGTAAAGTAATCAGTCTTACTGTTCAAGGTTATTTGGCTTCAGCACCAAGGGGGTAAAGGGTGGTAACTGTCTCTAACGGCTTTCGGAGAAGGACCAGAGGGGCAGAACCACGATGTACCTGGTGCTGAAGAGGTTCTTGTTGCTAGACAGCGTGGAGGCGGTTCCAGGGCGCTTTGCAGCCCTTGAGACAGAGTTAGTGGTGGGAGACTGCTGCAGGTACCAGGCGGCAGGCAGTTCAGCTAGCGAGGCTGGAGGGACGTCTGCAGGCTGTCCGGCGTGGCAGCTCAGGGCCAAGAATCATTGTCTGTGTTCTGATTGGCAGATCTGGAGTGCTAGTCAAGGCATCTCGGACGGATCTGGTAACTGCAGCGTGACAACAGTCATTGGTGCAGCCGGATGCGGTTGGAGGACTCTAGTGTCCCAAAAATGTCCTTAAAAGATGGATGCTGGATGATGCTTGTGTGGCACTCCTCCTAGCTTCTTAGCAGGGCTCGTTTCGTCCTTTCAAGGTGGACAGCCCAAAGCTCAGGAGAGGGATTGCAGGCAACGGCCTTCCCACCTAGTTAGCTTGCTGGCAGAACCTAGCAGGGCACACTGTGTGCTGAATGGGTACCAGTTCTGGAGCTGCTGGACAAGTCCTCTGAGTTTGGTATCTCCCTCTGTTCCCTGGGAGATGTTTAAGGGAGGGATGTTGCTTCCCTCTTGGAAATCCTGGTCTTCCTTCAGTGGCGGAAGATGTAAGGTAGACTGTACTTTCAGCTTGTGTCCAAATGAGTCCTTCTTACTCCTTTTGAAGTCTTAAGATGATCTGCTAAATGAGGGGTTCAGCCCTCTTTTAAAGCCAAATGGGACCCATTGATTGGTGCAGGTTAAGCCCACCTTAATGAACCAATCCTGAGTCCTCACCAACAATCTTCTGTTATGCATGAGGCCAGGGCCAGAGTGTTCTGCAACAGGATAGAAAAGGGGGTGACAACATATACCTAACTCTGACCCATCTCCCTGTCTGTTGTAGATCAAAATGTCTCTCTGGTTAACTGAGCCCTCTGTGACTCTTGATTAAAGCAAAGGGTTCCCTTGAAGTCTGTGCTGGGAGCAGACTTCCTGTCTCTCCCAAATCACATACTTCCCCCCTCTGAAAGGGGTCAGCTCTACAGGGTTTTGCCTACGGTAAATAGTGGACCCAGACATGCATTTCACTGCCTTTCATAGAGAGGGGTGGGAACTAGCTTCAAGCTGACAAATTGCATACCAAAGTGGTGTTAGTCCCGCCTTTCCTATTGTCTATTCGGGCAACCAAGCCCCTTCAGGCTTGCTTCAATTATCTCATTAATATGAACTGCCACCAGCTGGAGGACAAAGGACAGCAGATCCATGGGGACTTTGATATTTAAATTAGGCTGCCCATGCTGGAGGAACAGTGTGCCATCCCCCTACTTGAGATGCTTTGATGTACCAGGGGCTATCACATTCCAGCTGAATATGACAGGGGAAGACGGCGCCTGTAGGCTGTGTCTTCCCGGAGTACATGTGACTATGTGTTTGGTGCAGGAAGCAGAGGGACTGTGTGTGGAATGGCCTCACACAGTCGTCGGAGGTTGGTCTCCCATCATTCCTTTTCAGTATTAAATAAGAAAACAAAGCCCAGATGAGTGCACTCTCCCTGTGCAGATGGTCGAATTCCTGACAGTATGATAGCAGTTTTAGTAGCAATATTACCTGGGTAATAAATGCATATGCAGATTTTCCCAAATGAGCAAAGAGCCAGGCCCAAAACCAAAAGTACGATGCATATCATGGGCTTGGTCTCGATGCAATAGAGGATGTACATCACCCAGAACTGTCCAACAGTTGGTATACAGATATGAGCATAGAGGGAAGGAATAGAGTGAATGGGAGCTGTTATGTGTGTTCGTTGATACCGCATGTGTCAGGGGCACCCAAGGTCCTAGTGCGACAAGAAGTACCAATTCTTGAGGCTCATGCCTAGTACATCTTGTGCTATGTAGTTTATGAGCCACATCCAGGCACACACTGTGAGATTAGAACTTGTTGATCCAGATCCTTCACAATGTGACGGCATTCCAAAAAACAAACAATACTTGAGGAGGCCCTACCTGGTCATACAGGGACAGAAATATATGAACAATAAGTGGCAAGAGACCGTAGTAAGCTACATGGCAGGGCTCATAGGATACGAAGGAGAGGTTCTGGCCCGAGTGGAAGCAGCATGTGAATAGTTCTGGACTGAACACATACCCAAACTCACATGGATTGACGCTATGGAAAAACCAGTGAAAGTGCACCGAGAAGAAAAAGACAAATTTTGTTTTTACAGTGCTGGGACAATTTTTGTAGGGTCCAACGAACATTGCAACAAGACTTTGCTCATTCCTGATCTCAAAAAAGGCACTGCGACAGTGATGGATTACTAATGGGTGTGTGCCAACAGGCGTACTTGCACCTCCCACCATCATGGAGGGGGTACTGTTCGCTGGCCACACTGCATTCAGCATTGCTGGTAATCCCAGAAGTACAACCTACAATGGGGGCCACCAGCACCTTTCGCCCCAACAGCCCTCTAAGCAGCTGCATCTGAAGAACAGACGAGAAACACATTGACAGCACCAGAGTTCCACGTCCACCCTGGCAAAGAAAAAGGGAGCAAGTTGGGAAGGGCTTGCTCCCTTCCCAACATTCCACCCTTGTGTTACTTCTACAGTAAGAAACTCCCCCCACGCCTGTGCTCATTCTCCCTTTCCACTGCTCCTCATATGGTGGGGTTCCCTTTTGTGGTATCAAGGTCCTACACATGGCCCGTAGGCTTTCCCCTGCCTGTGCATACCCCTCGGGTGTGCACGTCATATAAATGCATCCCCATCACTTGCCAGACCACCCATACTTCTTCATAATGTTCAGGGTCAGGGGGTGGAGCAATAATGGTGTGATACAAACGGTCTACTTCATCTCCGTAGGGGTTGGGGACCATGTGCGGATTGGGGGGGTCAGTCTGTACTTCACTTTCTTTTGTATTGTGAGGTACATTTGGAAACCCGATTGACACCATCATCATTGTGCTAATAGCACTGCTTTGGCCTATTTCACAGGTGCAGAAGATGACCAAAATGAACACTATGACGGACACCAGCATCTTCACGATTGCCCCCAGCCAGGATGGGGCCCATGAAAGTCAGATCAAACCAGTCCTCATTTTGTATTCCTTCTTCCTTCTTCATCCAGGCCCCGGCAAATGGACCTACTGTTACCGGTGCCTGATTTCCTAGAATTTGCAGGATATTACAGGTGCCAGCACTACCGGGGCAAGTAATACCAGATTTTTTTCTGGTGGGTGCCCGATTTACCTCCAGTTCTTGGCTGGGGGTAAATCAGTCAACCCCCACCAGCAAACTTGTAGTTTGGTGGTGCAGGTAGCAGAATTACTGCCCCTCCTTTCCGCACCGCAAACTTGTAATGAGGGCCATTGAAATAATGCATCATAGGATCAACATGAGTACTGCACAGATTGACCAAATAGCAGTAGCTCTCTATCCCCCTAGAAAGGACATCACAATTTTACCTTAGGCCATTCACAAGAAGTGAAGTTGACATTGTGTCATAAAGACAATATTCCTTTGGAAATCACAAAGTTTTGCTCTGGCAGTGCTAGGGTGCGGCTTGTGGAACTAGACGATCTGTTATTTTGTTAGGAGAATACGATGATGGATTCTGGAAACTGCTATGCCCATCTCCCGACCTACTGTGATGGTGTGAGCACAGAATGTCTACCACTATGGGACTGCAATCAATCTACCTTATTTTTGAACCCTGTGGTATGTCAGTGGGACCTCACTAACTCTTGTCCAAAAATACCATTGTCGACCCGTAATTCCCAGAAAGCCTTGGAGAGCCTGCTGTTAGCTTCTGCAACAGGATCCGGTAGATTCCCATTGCTCAGGTGATGTTTATGTGGGCCTCACGAGCTCCTTCCCTGATTACAGAGGCAGTGAGATCCCCAATCCTCTGCTAGACTCGTGCCCCCTTCCTTCTTTCCATCCATGCATCTGCAATAGACATTGCACCATGTCAGTTTCGCATGGGAAATCTTTTGTTGGGTGTCAACTGCAATGTTTGGCAGATAGGTTTGCATGTGTAGCCTGAAAACATATTTACTATTGCATGGTGGTTGTGGTTACATTGACGTTTCATTTGGAGTCTCAAGGGACACAAAGAGCAGTCGTTGGTGGGCTCCGGATGCATAAGTGCTTATCTCTTAATGCTAATTCTTCCTTCAAAGCTACTATTCTGTTCTGAAGCTCTTCTAAATACATTATAACCAAAAATGTAATGAGTGAAACGTTATAAATGAAGTTTTTGCCACTGGCATTGCTTTCCGTAACATTCCACACCATTGGCTTGTAGACCATCTGCACCACTGCAGAAGGGGACCAGCCATATGCAAATCAGTCTTAGTCCTGCCACTAGGAGCAGCGGTCCAGCTAGAATTGCTAGGCCATGTCCCTTCTGCATGGAAACACAAGCCACCCTGGACATGTGCAGCTTGGTTTCCTATGTAGCAGAAAGCAAAGGACCCACGTTTGGGACTAGCCACTCTCACTTAGGCAAACAAGCTATCATCAAAAAATGTGATGGGCGACATCCGGAAATTGCTAAACTCAATCAACTCCCCATCTGTGGCCCTCCTATCCAATGTAATCCCCACATCTGCTTTACAGCCCTGTTTAATGTTCAAGCAAGAGTACACAAGCGAGAGGAAACTGGGAGGACAGCTTAGGGGCAACGTGCTCGCCTTGAAAGCAGGATGACACAGAGCAACACAGGTTCGATCCCCGGGTCCATGGTTAGAAACCTCTGGGTATTAAGCGCGTTATAAATAACCTATCATAAAAATGACAAAATCATCATAAAACCAACTCAGAAATTTCATGAGCTTTCTCTATTGAGCAAGAAGACATTATGTCATATCAATAAGGTCAGTTCCTCAAGGGCCCCTGGCCCAGATGCAATATCTAAAGCTCTATTAAAGGAGGAACCAGAATTACAGTCAAATTTTCTCTCGATACTATTCAACGAGATTATCAAACGAAAGCAGATTCCAACATCATGGAGGAACTCGATAGTAGTCCCTATATTCAAGAAGGGCGACAGGTCTGAACCAAGGAACTATCAACCCATTGCTCTTCTTGACATTATGGGATAAATATTGATTGGACTTGAAGATTGGACATGGGACACGGGCCACTTTGACAAATGGCAATCTGGGGTTGTAAAGGAGATGGGAACCTCATTGAATGTCTTCCTGATCAATATTCTCAAAGCAAGATGTATTGAGAGAAAGAAGAACAAATAATTTGAAAAATTGGCACTGCCCTCAAGATATCGTGGATATCGTGGAAGCCATCAAAGAACTGCACAAAAACACGTCAACACAAGTAAAGTTGGACAAAGGAAGACGGCTGTCAGCCCAGATTGGAACTTCCAGAGGATTTAAACAGGGGTATCGACTGGCCCTGCACTATTCAACCTATCTATATCAGACCTCCCTGAAGCGCGGAAGAAAGTTAGAAGCTTTCCACCAAACATTGCATGTGAACCTCTGGACCACCTTATGTACGTGGATGATTTGGTCTTGATAGATCAAACCCCAGTTGGTCTCCAATGCCAGTTAAACGCCTTAAACACATACACACCGGAAAACGGCTTGAAAATCAATACAGAGAAAACCAACATCTTGATCCTACAATCAGCAAAAGGACGAAAGACAAATAAATGGTCCTGGCATTTGAACAACAGAGCTTTAACTAAGGTGAACTCAATTCATGACTTGGGGATGTGTATTAACACTACTCTAAGAGATACACAGAGGGAAGAGATTTTGCAGAACAAAGTTAATTAGCACTCGCATCACAAGCAAAAATAATCCAAAAAAATACATTAAATTCTCTGCGGTCCCGGTCGTACCTTTTTACTAAATGAAGGTAGCACCAATTTTAACCTATGAAGCGTAGGCCTTCTTCACATTACCACCCTCTACATGGCCAATACTGGAAAGCCTTTTCTGGAAACTAGTGCCTAATCTACCTACTTGTGTACCAATACCAGTGGTTCGACAGGCATTGGGCTTAATTTCCTTACTTGCCCTGATTATGTGGAGGTCCTTATCACTATACCGTAAATGTGTGCTGGAGAACCTGGGATTGGGGTACATGTTCACTGAAGGTGCAGGGAAAATATTGGCATCCACACTGTACAGAACTATTGCTCGCCCAACAGAAGAACATAATGCCAGAGTTAAATGGGAACAAGACCTGGGGCATCAAATAGAGGACCACCAAAGGCTGCAGATATGCACATTGACCAAACACATACCATGTAATGCCAGGTACAAACTTATACATTATAAAATAGTCCATAGGACACATTATACCCCTTCTAGGCTCAAGTGCATCTACCCCACAGCAGCGAAAACATGACCGAGATGCCATTCCGAAGATGCAGACATTTTCCACATGTTGTGGACATGTATAAAATTAAAAGAATACTGGGCAGAGATTTTTGCAGCGCTAGACGAAATGGCTGATCAGCCCATGGAGTGGTCACCGCAGCTATGTCTCCTGGGGGCTGTGGGAAAGATGAACCCAATATGGCGGAAACTCCTGAACTTGAGCTTACTGATAGCTAAGAGGGCAATACTGCTGAAGTGGAAAAGCAATACACCGCCTACGAAGGCAGATTGGGAAAGAGACATGATATGGACAAATGACAACAAGGAACTTTATATAGACTCAGTACAACCCGCTTCCAGACCCAGAAATATATGGCCAGATACAAACAATACCTGTCAGACAAGGTTGACACGGAATGTAATCTCGTATGATGTAATGTTTGAATTCCTAACACTGTGTGTATGCCCTAACTGTGTGCAATTATAAATAAAGGTTTTTTTAAAAAAATGTGTGCTGGAGAAACCAGTGAGAGGCTTTGGAGTGCTAAAAACGGCTCTTGAGGTTGGCAAAGACCAAGCCCTGCTGAACTGGGAAACACCTGTCAAGAATCCTTGGCACGGCAGGATACATCGGAAGAGGAGCTGAGGACTAACCCAGTAGCTGTGAAAATAAAAATATGGAAACAGGACTGGATCGACACATTGGAGGAAACTGAGCAATATAAACTATACTCAAACACCTTTAAATGTAGGCCCTATGGCACTGTACCAAAATACTTGATGAAGTACTTATTGCAGGACTATGTTTATGAGGTTTCCGACTCAACTTATATCCGACACTGGAGATTTTGAGAGCAAGAGGGCGAAACCGCGAACTGAGTGATCCTTGTAGGCTTTGCAACAATGGGGCTGAAAGAGCAACTAAAACACTTGGCTCTGTTTTGCAAGGCATCAACTGACCTTTGCTCACAATTATTTGGAGATATTCTTGCTGAATTAAAGACAATTACGCCAGAAGACTGGTGGCTCAAATTGGGAGAAGGAGAAAGGAGTACTTTGATCATTACTATTATTGCAGTTCTGGATAAGGTTTTCGAAAAGATTGACAAAGAACAATAAGGAATTGGACCTGATTAGATCATAGAGACATACTGTGTGAAGTATTGTAAGAGATGTTATGATAGGTGAAAGACTTTTCTTTTAAGTCATATCAGGGTTAAATAAATAAATAAAAAATATGATGGTTGGAAGGTTATGAATGATTCTTTACTGCTGGCATTGCTCTGGTTTTGCTAAAGTTCCGCTAGCACAGCTGATTTCCCGGTGGGCTTGTCATATTATAGGGCACTCCAGAAAGTTCTAGGAACAGTTATTACATTAAGCAAAATATATGAATTGAATATTAGTCTTATAATCTCTTGCCGGATTTCTCACATTTCTTGCTCAAAGAGCTGTGGTCACTGAGAAGCTGCCTTCAGAGCAGCCCACCCACACAGCAGAGGGACAGAGTGTATTGGACAGCTTTACTTGTGACTTCCTCTTTCCTGTGCAGGATGTGGTGAACGTCTCTTTCTGCAACCAGAGCTTTAATTCAAGGCTCAGACCCTCTGCTCAAAGGCTTTGGTTTCAACCATGGAGGACGAGGAGGGATACACAGCCCTGCAATTCAAAGGGAGAAGAAAGCAGGATGAGGAAGTGCAGCCCCAAGGGGGGAGGAAGCCAGAAGAAGAGGGAGAAGTTACGTTGAGAGGTTAGAAGATGCTGTTTACCTCTGTAATGTATGGATTTACCGCTACTCGTCTGACAGTGCCAATCAATGTTTGTATCAATGCCCAAGGGCTTATGCTCTAGTCCTATATGCACTGGGCATTTCTTCATACCCACTTGCAGGAAGTGCACTCTGTGCTCCCTCTACTTATCCAGAGCTGCAGACCTAAGTTTGACTGTTCAGAAAGCTTCATGTACCAGAATATATAGAACAAAACACCCCCAACCTCATCTTAGAGGAACCTGAAAGTTGCCATGAATTTCTGTGCCATATAAAGCATTTGTCCGCAGCAGTGGCGGAGGCAGCTTTTGGGGTACGAGACAGCGGATAGCTTCTGAAGGGGCAGATTATAACGACTCATGGGTGAGCCCTCAAGGGGGTTGTGAATGATTTTAGTGAAGAGTACTGTATTTTTCCTCAAATTAGTGCAAGCGACCTTGCATAGCGATGGAGCCCTAAATAATTAAGTGGGGTTAGGTGGGTTCCCACCCCCCCAGATAAAAAAAATTATATGCTGAATTGATGAATTTTGCAGCATAATTCTTTATGAAAAATTGAATGAATAGCCGTGCAATGTATAATTCTTTCTCTATGTAAACAACAAATATCTCCACTAAATTTCCTGATTCTTGGGCAGTCCTGCCTGGTGAATATTTTGAGTGGAGGGGCCTAAGTATTTCCTCAAATTAATGCAAGGAACCGAGCGTAGCGAAGGAGCACAGAATCATTAAGTGGGGACATTTCTTTAACTAATGTGCTGAAATCATGCATTTTACAGCAGAACCTTTGACCAAAAAAAGGTAAAAAGCCATAAAATGTACAGTTGGTTCACATGACAAAAATCCAGGAAATGCCATAACACCAACAGTACACTAGATAGGAGCACTTTCCATTATTTCCATGAGGCTGATGCCACAACCAATCCGTGCCAGTTAGAGTCGCTTTAAATCAAATGACTGAAGCGCTTTAAAGGGACTACTAATGGATAGATAGTTTGTGGCAGCGGCCTCATACATTTAATTTAAAGAGACCATTAATGGCATAGATAGGGCAATCAATGACCCTTTCTTGGAGAGCTTCACCGCCCTCCTCCCCCTCTTCAAGATCAGCTGCATACCATGGTTTTGGTGGTGTTGCTCGTTGGGTGAGGGGGTGGCTCCAGTGAATGCAGAGCAGCACTTCCGTGTTCGTCAGCCCTCTCGCAGCGGGTCCTCGTCTTGGCATCTTCATTCCAGAGTGCCGGTGTGCCACGTGTGCGGGGGCTTCATCACCTGCATTAGGGGGTTTGGCAGCATTCCGTGGACTCTGGGATTCCTCCATCACCACATATCTGATGTGGACTTGTCTCCAAAATTGATCTGGCCAGCGCTACTGTGCAGACATCTGCTGTCTGCGGGCTCGCTCTGGTTGACTCTGAGTGTAGTATTTGGTCCTTTAACGAGAGGAGAAACATGATTGGTTCTGTGTCTCCACAATAGAGACCAACAGAGTGGGGTCAGCAGCCAAGCATTTCACAATTAAAGGGCCCTCTACATTATAACCTGGTTCAATCCACATATACCCAACCAACAGTGGTGATTCTGTCTCATAGGGGGGTGTAGTCAACACCTTAGTTGGGGCTTCCTTGTCCCATAAGGGGGGCAGGTAGTCACCCCCAGTGAGATACTGCTTGCCCTGTCCCCTAGGGAGTGTATTGCATATCAGACTCATCTTCCTAATCTCAAAGGGAGTAGCTCCCCCTTGGAGAGAAGGGACGAATTCCCTGGATTCGCCACACATGCCACAGTAAGAAATAGCTAGACTGACTGCACCAAAATGCCAGTCTAGCCACGTGATAACACCTAACATGCGTGCTTTATGACAGATGCCCAGAATAAAAAAACATGCCACAGTAAGAAAGGGCTAGACTGGCTTCCCCAAAATTACAGTCTAGCCAAGTAATAACACATATCATGCTTGTTTTATCACAGATGCCCAGTAAAACATGTCATGCCACAGTAAGAAAGGCCTAAACTGGCTACCCCAAAATTACAGTCTAGCCAAGTAATATCAATTTACATGCTTGCTTTAGCATAGATATCCAGTAACAAAAATGACATGAAGAGTAGGAAATGTCTAGACTGGCAGCCCTAAAATGGCAGTGTAGCCAAGTAATAACAAATACCATGCTTGGTTTATCATAAATGCCCAGTAAAACATGTCATGCCACAGTAAGAAATGGCTAGACTGGCTGCCCCCCTAAAATGCCATACTAGCCACTTAATAACACATCATCATTTCTGTTATCAACCACCGATTGATAAAACAAAGGAATATTATTTTTCATTGGCCATCTATGGCAGAGTAAAAAACCTTGTTGTCCCACCTTCACAGGCTGAATGGCCAGCACAAACACACATGCACACACATTCGAACAACACATTCACTTGCGTATTCTAATCACACACAGCATTCACATGTGCACCGACACATAATAAACTCACTGATTCACTCATAAAACATTAAAAAAAAAAATCTCACCTGCACGAAATTGGAGCCTGTCCTCACGCAGCTCTGCCACAGCCTCAAAAAATCCCTCAGGCTCCCAAGCAGCTCAACAGGAGCCACAAAGCAGAGCGCTGCCCGGCTCCTGCGCATGCACGCAGGAGTCTGATTACTACTGATGTGGCGCTCCAACCCATTTGAATGGGCAGGGAGGTCCAGGAACGTCCCCTCAAATATACAAACATGTAGTATCCCAGCATACATCCCCAATGGCATACAGGTTTTGGGAAGCAAAATGTTCCTGGCCTTGCATTGCCCATTGGAGATGCCTGGCTGGAGTACGAACTGTCAAAGGGAAACCTCTTTTCCCCTTGACAGTTAAAACCAGCCCAGGAGCGCTCCCTTCGCTGCAACAGGCAGCGGAGATAGCACTCCTGGGCTAGCGCAGCTCCTCGATGATGGACCAGGGTTCAGGACCCTTGCCCATTATGGCCGAGCCACTCCTGTTTAAATCACATGCACAAAACGCTTAATGCACATGATTTAAAGTAATTGTTACTGGCATGGATAGTTTGTGGCAGCAACTTCATGCATGTGATTTAAAGTGACCGTTACTGGAATAGATAGGTTGTGCACCACAAATCACATGAATGAGGATGCTGACACACAACCGATCTATGCCAGCAGTCTCTGCAAGGGATTTACACTGACTAGCCATGTATGCAGAGATGCTAAACACACACACACGAAACACTCTGATCCTAACATAAGCATGCCTACACACATATATACACGCACAGCTAGACTCCGTGAGGGGGCAGAAGTGCGAGGCGGGCAGCTTGGTAAAGGTTTTTCACAAGTAGCCATTTTATTAACTCAAAGGGTCTGATAAACGTCTCACTATCCCTAACCTAAAGAGGATTTTACTGCCTATCAAAACAAGACTAAAGGAAAACACTCTAAAAAGGAATCTGTCACTCACACCTATACATACATAAAACTCATAAAGGTACAATATGGCAATTTATGTTTGACAGAAATAACAGTTATGTTCAACATGAACGTGATAACTTTGTATCCTTATAGCCTGGGTCAATTCCCCTTCCCCAGGATCAAAAACGGGATTTGCAATGAAGGTTCCAAACAAAAAAGTTCCTCCTCTGTATGGCCAAGTTATATTCATAAAGTTCTTCTTGCTCCAAAAGTCTTTTACTTGGCATATAAAAAGTTTCTACAAAATGAAAAGATGAGTCATAACCTTCAAATTGATAATCAACACTGCAATAGCACTTCTTCTTGTAACATGATCAATTCAACAATTCTTCTTGATTCACAACAAAGGGCCTCATTATGAGGTTGCCGAATCTGCCGCCTGACTTCCCGGTGTCATCAGGGCATTACAAGTCCCGGCGGAGCAAGAAGCTAGGCGGCAGATTTTGTAAGTTCCCATTCACGTGGAGTCCCAAAGGACTCCACAGGAATGGGGATTCGGAAGTATAGACACCGTTGCTGACGGTGCCAGTGCTTCCATGACAACTCTGCCTACTGGGTCCGCTACCCCAGCAGGGTCAGACCGGCTGTGCGCAGCAGCCCGGGCAGGCAGACTCATAGTGTGGTGGTCCGGAAACAATGGTGCCGGTAAGCTTACTGTCACCCTTGTTTACGGACCGCCACACTTGTAATGAGGCCCAATGTCTTTGTCAGGATGGTTTTTACCATGATTCATGAAACACAATGGTGGCCTTGTCACTCTCTCTTTCCTTCACAGCCTTCAACCACAATATAGTACTTCAATGTCTTCTTCCTGGTCCACTAACTTGTCAGGACTACCACTAATATTCCCTATCCTGGTATAATCCTCTGCCAGGACAAAAACTCCTAACACTACTGCAAGTAGTGTGTGGTTTGGTTTGCTTCACGACATTCAGAACAGTCTTTGACTTTCAACAGCATTTATGATTCACAATTTCTTCAGTGAAAACACAATCCTCTTTGGTGCTGTTCATTTCACTGATTTGTTTGCCCTAGGCAATGCAGGCTATGTTCCGCTCCTCCATGATATTTCTTACAAGGAAGCTTTCTCTCCTGCCACTCTTTATCTCTCACTTTCACATCAAACAACTGCTGACAGTGTCTCTTCATAACACTCGCCTTTCTTTCGCTTAGGCAAGACGTGTTGGTGGGTGGCTTATCTATTGCCTCTTTCTCTCTTTGGGACCAATGGTTACAATTCCTCTACAATAACGTTCTCAATACGGGCTATAAGTTTGCCAAAGTATTGCCCCCTCTTTACTTTGGCCATGCGTTATTTTAGCTTGCTGCAACATTACTCCCTTTTCATTTTGGCAGTGATGGTTGTAACCCTGCTTTCCTTTAAAGTGATTATTTCACCTTTGCAACCTTCTTTCATTAGTTCAGTATTCAAATTTAGTTCTAGAGGTCAGCGTTCGACTACGGAGCGTTACAGGGTTTCCTAATTCAGGCAAACAAACCAGTCTCTCCACACACATCTGCTCGAAACGATGCCTCTGCTGCTTCTGTGGACTTCTGAACTCCTGCGAACCTTGGTCGCTTTCCCGTGGCCTGTGCCGCTTGGGAAAGGAGCCTGCATTGCTCCCCATGCACTCAAGTGCTTGCCAGCCATCGTAACCAGCTATACAATGAAGAGAGTCTCTCTTTCTTACGGGACGGCTTGTTAGTTTACCACGTGACCTCTGCAGTTCCCACTCTGAAGATCCTCTCAGGACCGAACTCCACTTCTGCAACAGTGGTAGCTCCGGTGTCTTCGGTCCACTGCTGCTCTAATAGTTTGGGTGTGTTTGGCAGTCTGAGAATTGATCGTGGAAAAATGATTGAAAAAAAAACAGTCTGCATGTGATCAGTTCTCAGAGGCTGAAACACGCTCACGCCAACCCCCAACCCCACTTCCCCACTTACCTGATTCCCGTCGCCTGGTCCACTTCCGCCCTGCAGATTCATCCCTCTGATGTGGGTCGGATCCAACGCTGCAGCGTCCCTTTATATTTTTTTCCCGGTCCCCCGCAGCCCCACAAGGCTAATACATACCGAACATGGGGAGCAACACCCGCTCCACATGTTCAGTATATCTTAGCCTAATTGTTTTGTTTTTTTGTCGATCGAATGGTACTGACCAAATTCAGTCAAATGTACCATTTCATAATACCGCTGTACCTACTACTTCTCAGGGCCTGCACTTGAGGAGGTCTTAAATACCTTAAAGTCCCGCTCAGGTGTGGGGCATTAGGCTCAGTTAACTGACACTGCAGTTTCGTGCCTCTGAGTCCCTCTCCTCATCCCAGTACTTCGGGTATTGTGGAACTTGAAGTCCCCATTGTTATGATCTCTTTTTATCTCATAGGTCTAAATTTTACAGCAGGCCATTACAACTCTAGGGTATCTAGGGAAGTTATTAAGGGGGTTCTCCCAATTTTCCTGACCCGACCCCCCCCTCCATGTGATCCTCCCATAGATCACCACCTCCACCCCTAGAGTAAGGAAGTGTCTTGCCTTTCCCTGGTCACATGTCTAGATGCAACGCAAGGCAAATTACAATCCTGTCTTGGCTAGACGTAGTCTGATGGTCACAGGTCTATCTAAGTAAGAGTGTTGTAAGTGACGTTGACCTGGCAGTCTATGTTCTGATAAGGTAATGTAGAGTGGCAGGGCTTTCTGGAGTACAGGGATTGCTTTACTCCCAACCCATGCCACACTTACTTTTTTAGTTGCTGTCGGTTGACGGCTGGCTTCAATGGCTTCCCCTGCTGACACCTGCAGACACACGTTGGAGCCGCCTATGTTGGAGCTGCCCTTTGCCTTGGGGCCCTTCGCCGGAGGAGATGCACGGGCAGAGGGCTGCCCTGGGAAGGTCAGTTAAGTGTAGCCAACTAGACAATCACGGGAGGAGGGGGGGCTGGGAGGCAGGAGGAGGGTGGGGAAGGTGGAAGGAGATACCAAGGGGTTTGGGGGAATCACATATGCCCACGGGGGCTGGAGGCTCAAACAGGATTCGCAAGATTGGATGCAAGGCCGAGGCGGCTTATAGTAAAAGGCACTACTCACCACGATGCAAGAGCTGGTAAAAGGCGGTTGCAGGGGTTGCAAATGACTAGCCGATGCAGGAGGAAGTTATCAAGCCAATCACGGGAGAAGAGTGGGCTGGGAGATGGGAGGAGGGTGGGGAAGGTGGAAGGAGATACCCAGGGGTTCGGGGGAATCACGTTTGCCCACAGGGGCTGGAGGCTCAAACAGGGGTCGCAAGGTTAGATGCAAAACCCAGGCGGGTCATAGTAAAGGGCACTACTCACCACGATGCGCCAGCTGGTAAAAGGCGGTCACGGCAGTTGCCAAGGACTAGCCGGTGTAGGAGGAAGTTATTAAGCCAATCACGGGAGGAGGGAGGAGGGTGGGGAAGGTGGAAGGAGATACAGAGGGGCTCGGGGGAATCACATATGCCCATGGGGGCTGTGGGCTCAAACAGGGATTGCAAGGTTAGATGCAAGGCCCAGGCAGGTCATAGTAAAAGGCACTACTCACCACGATGCACCAGCTGTAAGGATGGACATGATGAAAGTGAAATTAGGAATTAACCTTCTGTAGTAACCCACTAGGCCCAAGAAGATCCATAGTTCGTTTTTAATCTTGGGAGACTGAGTTTCTTCAACGGCTCTAACCTTTAATTTATTCATTCATTGGTCACTTGTTAGGCGCATATACAATTAGCAAAACTGTTTCAAAGCGCCCACAAGGCAACAGGGTGGAGACAGGGAGACAATGAATTACAACTAAGATAAATAATTGAATTGACATTACAACAAATCAGAAGAATTATAGGGAGGGGAGACAAACCTACTATGCCTTATGAGTGTTCAGAATGTGCAAGTGCAGTGGGGATGGGGGTAAGGGATAGGTGCTGTGGTGCTCATGGCGAAGTGCTAAGAGGAGAAAAAACATAAGTACAACCTCCAGTGAGGAGGGTGAGCCTAAGCAAGTGCAGTAAATAGACAGCGGCTGGGATGAGAGATGTGCTGGGTCAGGGCCCAGAGGGTACATAAGGGCCCTGCAAATCAGTCATGCCACTGTATGATTAGGAAGGAAGAGGGGAGAGAAGGAAGAGGTAAAGAGAAAGGTCTTGAGGCTTTTTCATAACTTAAGGAGGTCCTGCTCAAGACGCAGGGGGATAGGGAGGCTATTCCACAGAAGGGAGCAAGCCGAGGAAAGCGATCGACCACCAGCTCACTGTTTAGCAAACCGCTTCACATCCAAGGAGTTGGTGTCAGAGGAATGCAGGTGTCTAGAAGGGGAGTATTTGGTCATGAAGAGTTGAAGATAGAGTGGACCCCGGCCCCAGATAGTCTTGTGGATGATACAGAGGAATTTGAATTTAATCCGTGCTGGGACCGGGAGCCAGTGGAGGCTTTGTAGAGCAGGAGAGATGCGGTCCCTGGGCTTGAGGCCAAGGATAAATCTTGCTGCCCTATTGTGGGTTAGCTGGAGGGGTTGCAGAGTGGATGAAGGAAGATTAAGGAAGAGGATGTTGCAATAGTCTAGCCTGGAGAGAACCAGAGCACGGGTAACATTGAGTCTCTGTGGGAAGGTCAGGAAGGGAGGAGTTCCTTTGAGAAAGAAGAGCTGAAAGTGGGACTTCTTGGCAGTGTCCTGAATATGAGGTATGAAGGAGAATGAGGTATCCAAGAGGACTCTGAGATTCCTGGCTTCAGAGGTGGGGGCATGGCGAGAGCCATGGAGGAAGGCCAGACTGCAGGAAAGAGGTAGGGTGCAGGGGACCCAATAGGGAGATTCTCTATTTTGCTGGCTTTGAGGTAGAGGTAATTAGCAGTGCACCAGGTCTGGATGACAGCGAGGCAGTCAGGGATGAAGGAGGGTTTTCAGTCTGGGGTTGAACTAGTCCATTTCCTACAAATAAACCTAGATATTTTACAGTAGATCTAGCATGATGAAATTTCTTCGGGTTACCAGTAAGACCAATTTTCCTTGGGGCCCGAGTAACCTTATATAAATGTGACATATGTTCTGGCCAGGTTTTACTATGTATGATGATATCATCAATATAGGCGACACAGAACTACGTAGATGGTCTAAGGACTTGGTCCATTAGACGTTGAAAGGTAGCTGGGGCGCCATGTAACCCAAAGGGCAAATTCTTAAATTGAAACAAGCCTATTGGAGTGGACATGTCTGTCTTAGGTTTGTCTATGGGGTTAACTGGCACCTGCCAATAATCTTTTGTTAAGTCAATGGTAGAATGATATACTGCAACTCCCAATGTGTCAACCAGATCCTCTATCCTAGGCATGGCATAGCTATCAAACTGTGACACCTCATTGACTTTCCTAAAATCGATACGAAATCTCCAGGAATTATCAGGTTTAGCAACCAATAGGAGAGGAGCAAGGACTTTGTGAGGGCTCAAGAATATCTGCTTTTAACATTGATTCTATTTCTTCTTGGATAATCTGTTTTCTATTTCAGATATTCTATAAGGTTTTTGATGAATAAAATTTTCCTGGGGGCCTATGATGATATATTCCTTTTACTCTGCCCAGCTCGGCCTTAAACACACCAGGAAACTGTTGTAGAAGGTCTGTCAGATTTGGTTTTTGATTCTGTGGTAAATCAGGAGAAATTAATTTATAAACATAATTTTCAGTATTTCTAATGGCGTCTTCTTTCAACCCTTTAAGTAAATTAATACAGTAAATGTCTGTTTCTATTTTTCTGCCTGGTTGAGAGATTTTATTATTGAAATGTCCCATCTGTGCTAGGGTTTCATAAGGGCCATGTCATTTTATATTCAGAAGCAGAAAGCAAAACTAGGACCTTTTGACAAAAAGATCTCATCATGGCTTTCCTATTATAATATTCTTTTTGATGTTTTTGTGTTCGTGCCATATTAGTTTGAACTATATTCTGTACCGCTGTATTATGTTCTCTTAATCTTTGTGCTGTTTGGGATAATGGGATGTTACCTTTTGGTGTTTGGCGATGAAAGTACCGGACTGAATTGCAGCCTTGCAAATTGGAAAAAGCCTTGCAAAAGTCTTTCCACTCTGTCCTTAATTAAGGAGGAGCCTATTAATACTCAGACTCTCGCGGAGCGCGCAGAGTGCCAGAGTGTTTTGGTGTTTGGCGGAGACAGTAACGGACTGAATTGCGACCTTGCAAAAATCCTTGGAAAAGTCTTTCCACCCTGCCCATAATTAAGGAGGAGCCTATTAATACACCCACACTCGTGGAGCGTGAGGATTGCCAGAGTGTTTTGGTGTCTGGCGGAGACAATACCGGAGTGAATTGCAGCCTTTAAATCTTGCAAAAAGCCTTGGAAAAGTCTTTCCACCCTGCCCATAATTAAAGAGGAGCCTATTAATACTCCCACACTCGCAGAGCACCAGAGTATTTTGGTGTCTGGCGGAGACAGCACCGGACTGAATTGCAGCCTTGCAACCTTGGAAAAAGCTTTGGAAAAGTCTTTCCACCCTGCCCATAATTAAGGAGGAGCCTGTTAATACTCAGACTCATGCGGAGCGCGCAGAGTGCCATAGTGTTTTGGTGTTTGGCGGAGACTGTACCGGACTGAATTGCAGCCTTGGAAAAATCCTTGGAAAAGTTTTTCCAGCCTGCCCATAATTAAGGAGGAGCCTATTAAAACTCCCACTCTCGCGGAGCACGCGGAGTGCCAGAGTGTTTTGGTGTCCTGGTGCCCTGGAACAGAAACAGGGCCTAATCCCCCTCATGCTCCAGAATTGTGGCGATACGACTAAGAGGCCAATGGGGAGGAAAATGACGATGCAGACGAGGGGCCCTTCAGGAGCCCGGACCAGCCTGCAGGTAAGACGGATTGCCCTCAGAGAACTGACCCTCAGATCGTTTATCTGTGCAAGAGCAGAACAGCCCAAGAACTATGATGGGGGAGGGCAGCAGTAGTTCGAGCGAGCTAGAGAGGTCTTTGAATACTATATCGGAGGACCCGACTACATACCTGCCAGAGTTGGAAGCTCTAGCACGGAAAGGTGAAGGCGCTAAGTCTAGAGCAATCAAGGAGGGGGCTCTGCCTGTATCACAGCTTCCCCCGAATGTAAAGCCTGCCCCTGATGAGAAGGAAGGGGTGATGATTGCTGTGCCAGTCAGTCGCCAGGAAATGCCCTCGATATCGGGACTGACTGTGATGACACTGAACTGTAAAAATTAGCAAGACCTCATAATGGATGCAGAGGAGGAGGGCTTAAGAGAAACTGAGGCCTTGGGGTCTCCAAATCTACAAGACAATGAACGGAATGAGCTCAAGAGGAGATTCAGGGAGCTCAAGCCCCAAAAGACAATGGGCCTCATTACAAGTTTGAAGGTAGCCATGCCTGTATTACAGGCAGGCTACCTCCAACTTTCCGATAAAATCTGGCACCTGCGAATGGGCAATTACCAGGTCATGCTGAGTTTGGCAAACCCGGTAATTGCTCATTCGCGGGTGCTAGTAATAAGGGACTCCCCATCCCCATTCAGCCCCATAGGGCTGAATGGGAATGGAGAACTCGGATGCACCGGCACCGTTAATAACAGTGCCGGTGCATCCACGAGTTGTGCTCACAGGTGCCGCACTGCCCGCCAGGTCCGATCTGGCGGGCAGAGCGAGAGTCACAAGCACAACTCATAGTATGGTGGTACAGTAGCAACGGCACCAGTAGCCATAGTGTTTTGGTGTTTGGCGGAGACTGTACCGGACTGAATTGCAACCTTGGAAAAATCCTTGGAAAAGTTTTTCCAGCCTGCCCATAATTAAGGAGGAGCCTATTAAAACTCCCACTCTCGCGGAGCACGCAGAGTGCCAGAGTGTTTTGGTGTCCTGGTGCCCTGGAACAGAAACAGGGCCTAAGCCCCCTCATCCTCCAGAATTGTGGCGATACGACTAAGAGGCCAATGGGGAGGAAAATGACGATGCAGACGAGGGGCCCTTCAGGAGGCCGGACCAGCCTGCAGGTAAGACGGATTGCCCTCAGAGACTGACCCTCAGATTGTTTATCTGTGCAAGAGCGGAACAGCCCAAGAACTATGATGGGGGAGGCCAGCAGTAGTTCGAGCGAGCTAGAGAGGTCTTTGAATGCTATATCGGAGGACCCGACTCCATACCTGCCAGAGTTGGAAGCACTAGCACGGAAAGGTGAAGGCGCTAAGACTAGAGCAATCAAGGAGGGGGCTCTGCCTGTATCACAGCTTCCCCCGAATGTAGAGCCTGCCCCTGATGAGAAGGAAGGGGTGATGATTGCTGTGCCAGTCAGTCGCCAGGAAATGCCCTCAATATCGGGACTGACTGTGATGACACTGAACTGTAAAAATGAGAAAGACCTCATAATGGACGCAGAGGAGGAGGGCTTAAGAGAAACTGAGGCCTTGGGGTCTCCAAATCTACAAGACAATGAACAGAATGAGCTAAAGAGGAGATTCAGGGAGCTCAAGCCCCAAAAGACAATGGGCCTCATTACAAGTTTGAAGGTAGCCATGCCTGTATTACAGGCAGGCTACCTCCAACCTCCCGATAAAATCTGGCAACTGCGAATGGGCAATTACCGGGTCATGCTGAGTTTGGCAAACCCGGTAATTGCTCATTCGCGGGTGCTAGTAATAAGGGACTCCCCATCCCCATTCAGCCCCATAGGGCCGAATGGGAATGGAGAACTCGGATGCACCGGCACCGTTAACAGAGCCGGTGCATCCGCGAGTTGTGCTCACAGGTGCCGCACTGCCCGTCAGGTCCGATCTGGCGGGCAGAGCGAGAGCCACAAGCACAACTCGTAGTATGGTGGTACAGTAGCAACGGCATCAGTAGCACTACCGACGCCATTGTTGCCTTAGCGCCATACTTATAATGAGGCCCAATGTCTAACCAGGCATACAGGCTGCCAGAGAAAGATCTAAAAAATGCCGAATTACCGGCTACGCTGGTCAGAGAACCAACAGAATTGACTGAGAAAATATCTTGTCAAAAAACGAAAAGCCTAGCAACTATCAAAGACAGGCTGACCGCCCTAGAACAGGACATGTTGTATGCTGATCTGAGTGCAGAAAGTACAGCTTTTCCTACCCCTTCTGATCCTGACTCTGGCCTACAGCACTTTCTCTCCTCTGGGTTGAAATCAACTGCCAACCCCTACCACTGATGAGCAGAGGAGTGATATAAGAAGGGTGAATGTAGGTGGGCTGAGAGGCTCGACGGAAGCATGCTTTTCAAGCAAGAGCAATGCTATGGCTATGCCCCTACCAGCCCTGCAAGATTCGCCATTTGAAAAGAGATCCTCGGCTAGCAGCTCCTCCTATTCATCGAGGACGAGACCACACACTTCTTCTTGGCTCAATCGTGAAGATCGCATAAGGGAGTACACACCATCAAATGAATAGCTAAACCATATTCAACAGACGCTGATGGCAGCCCTCATGATATCTCTTTCCCTTTCAACAAACTGTACTAATCAATTCACAGCTCCTTGCATGACCAGTCTACTCTAATTGTAATGTTTCAGACCAAAATGAATGGCCTAGAAGGTTTTGTTGCAAAGGTTGAAGAGATGTAAAAGCAAGAGGAAATATCGAGGCTGAGTACCATCAAAAGGAAATACACCAAACACGGGCTTATAAAGATTCACAGATCTTTATTACTACTGCACAGTTTACAAAGAACAAAACAGATAGCTATCTGGCCCTCAGTACATCACAGCGAATACCAGCCCTTCAGTATGAGAAGTGAGAAGTACTGGACATCTGGACATTCGGTTATTTATACAATTTCAGTAATAATGTCCAGCCCCTCTGCAGGTTAATAATCCATGGTCTAGAGTTTGTGCCGAGATCACCTATGGCTCATAAAATAATATGCACATGGATTATCTTCGATTCACATACAAACAAGTTACAATGGCAACAGTGTATTCCCAGATTTAGCAGTAAGCCTTAGCACATGTCCCTCACAATCAAGTTCAGCCAGTGTCCACGTTCGACATTTACTTTACATTGTTTCAGTGTATGTTCGGGGATGAGGCTTATTGGTGCAGACAATCCTTAGACCACAAGTCAGACATGGGACATGGTCTCTTTACTCAGCCCAAACATTCGGCCAACGAATAGTCTAAACATTAACTAAGGTGCAAGGGTCGGGCCGGCTCGGTTACATGTTGGAAACACAGTCCACCATTTTAGAACACTGAGGTACATTTGAACAGGAATCAAAATGGCAGATGATCCCAAAATGGCGGATAAGTCGATCCAAAATCAAAACATTTGAAACGCGGTTTTCTTCGCAGAGCGACTGGGTTTAGGCCAATATATATGAGAAAGGAGGCGCAATATGATTTCCTGTTTAACAGAGAGACTAATTAAAGAAGCTGAAAGCTCTCTCCAATGGCAGAACTGCCTATGTGATATGGCGAGGAGAAAATCCACTGATAAGGCGCTCTTAATGAATGCTATCTTGGAGGAGTGTAAATGGATGAGGACGCAATGGAAACAAGAGCAGGCAAAGAATGACAACAAACCCAGACTGAAGACCCCCAAACGGACTCCCAATGCTCAACCTTGTAGTGAAGAATTAGATGTTGTGGAAGTGCAGGCTGTCAGAAAATCCCCAATTCAAGGGTCAGCAAAGGAGCCAAATATGTTTTCTATATTCAAACCGGGCCCCACCGAGGATGCATCAGTTACGCTCAGTGGATCCGGGAAAGCTGAAGGGAAAATGGAGAGGGATAGCAACAAAGCAGAAAAAGTAATCTAATGCCTTAAGAGCCTTCCAAAGAAATTTAAGGACACCCCCATCCCTTGACATGAGACAATCACCGAAACGCCCAAGAAGGTAGCTGGTGCTACCACTAGAGGCACCTCAGCTGATAAAGCTGGGCCCTGCTACCATCGATTTGAGAACTAATGGAGTGGTGTAGAGTAATGATTATACTACAGAAACATGCCTAAGTGATCTGCTTTAAATAATGGACCGAGAGGAAGAAGATCGCAGTGGAATAATCCGAGTTGATCTGATTGAGCAGAAATCAAAAGACAAGTCAGCCAAATCTGCCCAAAATGGCATGGGCAACAGAATAGTGAATCCATGGCAACTGACAAGCAAACTACAGCCTCCCAAAATGATTTGCAGTTTAAAACAATGGAAGAAAAAAGACGAGTACTAGGCGACCTGCAAGTGAAGTTAGATCAAACAAATGCAGAAAAGCCAGCAGAAATTCCTGATCCGAAATGGTCCCAGAAAATGCAGCAGAGAATAAAAAGACAACTACCTCTGAACAGAATGCGCCTAAGAAAGATCTAAAAGTGTATCTGGAAAGAATTATATCAGGCTCTAATGCTCCAATTCTGAATCGCTGGAACGTTATGAAGCTCCTCCAATATATTCCTGCGCTTAGACACATAACCACTGAAGATATCAGGGTGGTAGAATTTGTGGTTGAGAAAAAAATGGATTGGGTGATTCTTCACTTGGACTCGTCACTAACTAAAGAAAGTTTGCTAGCCCAGAGTGACAAATTATTGCCCCTGGGTTATGAACTTAGCGATCATCAGGAGTGGAACAAAACAAGTAGGATGGAGATTTCCAACAAAAATCCAGCTCAGCAGCGTTCCAAGAAAATCTCAATTAGCAATAAAAGGAATTCTGATGAGGGCCAAATTCAAAAGAAAAAGCAAGCGCTCTTCTCCTAAAAAGATCTATTTTATTTTTGTATTAATTTATTTTATTTATTACATTTGTTACTCACCCATACCCTTAGGTATCACGGCGAGGTTACAGACAGCTTGATACATGGATAAATTACAAAGCATAACATTGGCCAATAATAGGTGTCGAGACATATACATGAGCAGTACAGAGAATATATATTCATGGCACTAGCATGCATACAGAGGAAGGTATATTTACATCAGAATAAAATGGCTATGTTATTGCTCTTGATTAAATAGCCAAGTTTTCAATCGTTTTTTGAATCCAGTGAGGGTTGTCTCATTTTTGATGTGGAGCGGCAGAGCGTTCCAGAGTTTGGGGGCTAAATTTACCATTGAGAATCAAAGTATTATGCAGAAGAACAGCCTCAGTCTCAAAACTGGGAAACATCAAGGAGTTGGACCAACAAATTTGGACTGGCTAGCCAGAGCGCTGGATAACAATAAACAGAAATAGACTGGCCCAACCCTAGAGGAACAGGGGCTTCTCATCAGATGCTGCAATACAAGAGGATTTAAAATATTATTTAGTGAAAACTCATGTTCTTTGGGGCAGTATGACATCTTCTGTTTCCAAGAGACCTGGTTTAAATCCACCCCCGCATGCGAAGGCTACGAGTCTCATCTAAATCCGGCTTGTAAAGGCCCTTCTCTGGACTTCTAACATTGATACGGGTGGATGCAGGACTAGCAATGATTAGCCAAGAAAATCCAAACCCTTGCGTGCAAGTCCTAAAGTTTAGTAGGGGAACACACCCGTTGGTAACGAAGTACCTTCTAGTGAATGTATATTGGAGGGTTAACATGTGTCTGAAGGTGAAGTGTATCAAATTGATAATGAGCACTGCAGATAAAGCCATGATTGAATGGGAAGATCCCAGCATTATTATATGCGGGTACCTGAACACCCGCTTGTTGAATGGTGATGGATGGCCTCTGAAATAGTGGCAAAAGGATGAAAGAGCTCAACATTGGGCCTCAGAAACACCTGCTAGAGAACTATTCATGTTAAACACCCAAACAGGAGGTGATAGACCGGGGGCATAGATCCTGCCTGGACTATTGCTTTGTTTCAAGTAACATGATAGAAAGGATTGTTAGATTTGAAATAGTAAAGCAACCTCTCAGCGATCATGACCTTCTGGCCATCTCTTTACGGAACATCAATTGGGCCCCACATCCGACGAAAATGGGCCCTGTGGAGGTAATATGGGGAAGAAAAAAAATCTGTTAAGGATGCGGCAGTATGAGGTTAAAAATATTGCTTTGCAATATGAGTCCACTAATGGAAAGGATCAGAGCAATGTAGAATATCTATGGATCCTCAAAGACTATAGCGTAGCAAGCAATAAAACAGGGAACTCGGACATAATCCCAAAACAAGCCTATGATCAAAGGCTAGTGATGGCCAGAAGAGAAATGAGAGTTGATATTAGAAAGGTTGGGAGGGAAAGAGGCCCAGGAATGAAGGATAAAATACGTGCCCTAAAAAAAAATATCACAATTGGCTACTGGCCACGAGGGCCATGACAATGCAAAGGGATGCAGAGAAAATGCTGTAAATCGTCCGTCAAAAAGATACAAGATATTTGTGGGAATTCCTCAATAACAGAGGTAATTTCAAATCGTCCCACATGATGGGCCAAGTGACCAAAGAACATTGGGTTTCCCACTACTCTGCTCTCTTTGCTTGCAGATGTAAGACTCATGATAGGGAGACTCAGCTTCTCTACAGCGGCAGGTCCTGATTGGCTGTCTAACCAGATACTTAAATAGAACATTGTGACATAGGGAGGACTGGCAACATTCATGTTTAAACAGATAATGCGGGCCAAGCAAATCCCGACAATGTGGTGGAAAGCCATAAAAGTCCCCATATTCAAGGGCGAATGAGGCGGTCCAAAAAAACTATCACCCAATCGCCCTTCTCGACTCGCTGGGTAAACCGTTCGCATCGGCCCTGCTGCAAGATCTAAATGCATGGGCAACAAAAACAGGTAGATTGAACCCTAGACAAACTAGGTTTGTGAAGGGAGTAGGCACCGCTTGCATCTATTCATTATTAATATCTTGAAGCAAAGAGTGCTAGAGTCGGAGACCTGTTTGTATATGGCCTTCATGGACTTTGAACAGGTCTTTGATCGTGTAAATAGAGAGCGCCTCTGGAGTAAACTAAGGGAATGGAATTGTCTGGTCGACCTGGTAGAGACCATGAGGGGTCTTTACTCAAGGACCTCAATACAGGTTCGACTATCTGCCAACGTCCAGCTCTCAAGCAAAATTGATACTCATTGCACCATGGCGCCATTACTCTTTAGCCTATATGTGTCGGACCTTGGGGAATCCCAAAAAAAGTTTGAGCGTCCCCCTGAAAATAAACACGACCGAGGTACCCTGGATACTCTATACCAGAGGCGGATTGGCACTTTCCATAAATATCTGAAGGTCAACGATATGAAAATCAATATGAGGAAATCCAAGGTCTTAGCCGTGTTGTTGGCTTATAGAAAACAAAAGGCTGGGTTTGTTTGGAGAGTGGAGCATGAAGAACTAGAGGTTGTTGATTCCATGATCTATCTTGGAGTGGTAATTAATAAGAACACGGATGATGAGAGTCATTATGTGTCTCTTAGGATGAAAGTGAAAAGCTATCATTACAGGGTGGGGCCCTGCATAGAAAGTATGGCAGCTACTCCCTCCTGCCACCAGCCATTTACCGGCAAAAGGTCGTTCAGATACTGAAATATAACTCTGGAACAATGCTAAACCTGTCTGTGAAAACTTGGGGAAAATTGGAGGGATTCTTTGGTGAAAGATCTTGAAAATACCAAACTCCCTCCCAAGGTCCACCATCAGAAATGAACTGAGCCCTCTGCAGGGGTGTGGAAATCCTTGGCCCTATACAGGAAATGCATGCTGGCGGATTTGATGGCCCCCTTTGCAATCCTCCAAATGCAAGATTGCGAGCGAGAGAAAGGCCTGTTTCGGTGGAGATTAAAAGTGGAGGTCCTCCAAAGGGACTCAAACATCGAGTCTGAGTAACTAATCTCAAACCCTATGAAAGTCAAAAAAAGCTTCAGGGTCTAGACTGGAAAGAAACCGTCGACAGGAGAGGCATGGATAAGCAGAGACCAATTTTGAGTATGGAGCGAAAGGGTCTGAACCAACTGCCAACCTACCTCCAGAAGTTCGCCATGTAATAGAGACCTCTTACTCAGATGTAGATTAAACATTCTGGCCACTAGAGAAGTTGAATTGGCAAGGAAGCATACTGTACCAGCAAATTCCAAATGTAGATACTGTGGGGTGGTGGGGAGGGTTGAAACTCTCTTTCACTTAATGTCCTGGGAGTATAGCTCAGCAGCAACGTTCTCGTCTTGGAAGCAAGACAACATGGAGCAACACAGGTTCGAATCCCAGGTCCGCGCTTACAAACCTCTGGGTATTAAATGCGTTATAAATAACCTATCATATCATATCATAACCTCATGTAAAGCCCTAGTAGAAGTATGATCAAGGTTCTTGGAGGGCCACACTAGGCACACCCCAACACTGTCGGCAGAAAAATGGGGGGTATGAGTCCTATTGGGTGAAAGAACAAGCCTTGTATTGGCGGTGATGAAGCTAGTGGAATGTGTTCAAAAACTAAGGTAGCGAGCTAACAAGAGGTACTGGATGGGAAAGACACTCTTTAATTAACTGCAATGCTCAAGATGAGGAAATCCTCAACAGCATTTGTAACTAGAATGGATAAAGCTGTGTGATGAATTATCGGTGAATGTTAAATGCAATATGAAGGTTTTATATTTGGAGGATTTTATGTTGATGTGAAAGGTTTTGTAATTCTGTGAAACCAATAAACATTTCCAAAAAAATAATAGGATGGTAGCCCTGTCTCTTTCTTCCCAGGATTTGCATAACATATCTACCACATCCCTAGGTTCTCTCCCATAGCTTCTTTAGGATATGTTTTAGAGTCGGATTAAATCTTTCCACTTATCCGTCAGTTTGAGGATGATAAATGGATGTGTGTAAGGTTATAATCTGAAGAATTTCCTTAACCTCGGCCATGAGCATACTGCGGATCCTTGATCCACCAAAATCTCTTTTGCAAACCCTAGTCTAGAAAAGAATGGAATTACATTTTCTGTGATATGTTGTTTCTTAATGGAGAGGCCTCGGGGTATTGGGTTGCATAATCCAGGATCACTAATATATATTTATTCCCTAGTTTAGTTTAGTTTATTCATTTGTATTGCGCACCAGACCCGAGGGTATGAGGGCACATGAGCAGCAAGGTGATTCAAAGCTTGGTTACAGGTTGCTTATACTTTACATTACATAATTATACTTTACATTACATAATTACAGTGTGACGATGAAGGAACATGTGTACAGTTTGGCAGGAGAGAATGCAGTAAATGTATTTAAAGAATTACAAATATATACAAGTTTAGTATTACAAATTTACAGATTCACTTAAAGCATGCAACGCGGAGAGCAGCCGCGTGGTGTTAGAGGTGTTAGTGGTTCGTGTTCTTTAACCAATGGATGTAGTTGCGTCTAAAAAGTGAGTAAGGTTGGGGAGTTCTGAGCGATGGTGGTAGGGAGTTCCAGTGTTGAGGTGCTTTCACCTGGAAGCTGTTGCCACCCATTTTGGTGCGTTTAAACCTGGGGACGGTGAGCAGATTAGCATTGGAGGTTCTGGTGGGTCTGATGGGGGTGTGTTTGCATATTCTGTCTGCCAGATAGCGTGGGGCAGCATTATTCAGGCATTTGTGGGTGAGCGATGCTACTTTAAGCAGGATTTTGTCTGTTGTACTGAGCCAGTTATGGGATTTCCTGATATTGGAAATGTGTTCCCTCCTGGGAATATTGAGTGCTGCCCTAAGGGCGTTGTTTTGAAGTGTCTGCATTTTGTTGGTGATTTGCTTGGTGGCTCCTATGTAGAGGGCGTTACAATAGTCCAGTTTGGATAATACCAATGCTTTGGCTAGTGTAGTGCAGCTGTGAGTGGAGAGGAAGGGTTTGGCTGCTCTTATGAGCTTACATGTGTAGGCCGTAGAGGATGCCATCGAGCTAACCTGTTTGTGGAAGGTTAGGGAGGAGTCGAGGTATATTCCTAGGGTTTTTACTTCTTTCGAAACCTTGATTAGGTTCCCATCTATGATGAAGTTGGCATAATTGTGGTCGAGTTTGGTTAGGTTGGACGTGGAACCAAGGATGATGAGTTCAGTTTTGTCATCATTCAGGCATAGACTGTGCGAAGCCATCCATGCCTGGATGATGAGATACACCCTGTTCACCAAGGCCAAATCCTGGTTGTAATCTCCCGTCAACGGGATGAGGATCTGTGTATTATCGGCATAGTTAGTGTAGGTGATACCCAGGCCATCTAGACCATCAAACAGGGGCTTTGTGAACACGTTGTACAGAGTGGGGGAGACGCACGAGCCCTGTGGGACTCCACATGTAATGGGGATGGGTTCGGCGGCGGCAGAGGAGGAGAAGACTCGCATGGATCTGTTGTTGAGGAATGACTCAATCCAACTGATGGCTTCTTGTGAGAAGTGGGCAGCTGAGTCTAAATGATTACATAGGATTTTATGGTCAACTAGGTCAAACGCCGCAGAGAGGTCTAGCAGGAGTAGTAATGCAGTTTTCCCGTTATCTCTAAGGACCTCTATTTGGGCTTTCAGATCTATCAGGGCTGTTTCAGTTCCATGTTGGGGTCTGAAGCCGGATTGTCTTATTCCTAGAAGGTGGTTTGTTTCAAGATACTTTTGGATTTGTTGGTATGCTGTCTTGTCTAGTATCTTGAGCAGGAATGGGACGGTGGTAATCGGTCTGTAGTTGGTTGGGATGGACGGGTCAAGGGAGGGTTTTTTGAGGAGAGGGAGGACCCAGGACTCTTTAAGGTTACTGGGGACTGTTCCTGAGGAAAAAGAGGCATTGATGAGTCTGGTGATGAATGGCGAGAGGTCTCGTGCCGCGTCTTTAATGATTTGTGGGGGGCAGAGGTCACCTTTGCAGTTGGAGGGTTTAAGGCCAAGAATTATTTTTTCTACTTCGAGAGAAGAGACTTTGGAAAAGCTGAAGCGAGCAGTGTTAGGTGTGTGGTGTGAGGGTGGAGGGCTCGAGTGGGCGTTGATGGGGTTGGTAAGATTGGTGAGGGAGTCTTTCTTATTTTTTAATTTTTGTTTGAAGGCCAGTGACTTTGTTGTTTAGTGCATTTTGGACACTGGTGCACCATTGTTTGTTTTTAACGCAAGTATCTGGGATTGTTACCGGGGTTTCCAATTCTTTCAGGATAGTAAATAATTCTCTGGAGCTGGAGTTGGATTGGGAGATTCTCTGGTTATAGGATTCTTGTTTGGCCGCTATGATTTCTTTTTTTATAGTTGGCCGTTATTTTGTTAAGCAATAGTTTGTTGTGGTCAGTCGGAGATTTTCTCCAGACTTGTTCCAGTTTACTCTTTTCCAATCTAAGGGTTTTAAGATGGCTGGAGAACCATTGGTTGAGGTGCTTTTTTGGTTTGGATTTTCTAAGTTTCAATGGTGCAATGGCGTCTAAGGCTATGCGCATGGTGTTGTTATAGCCTTCTACGAGGTCATAGGGATTAGAGTCTTGGAGTTGGCTTAGTGTAGGAAGAATGAGCGGGATCAGTTTTTCTACTGTAATATTTTTTTTGCTTCTCGTGTGGATGGCTGGGGCTAGTGCCATGTTCGTTGTAGGGCTTGAGGCCTCAAGTGAGAAGGAGAGGAGGTCCAGGATTGGGGAGTGTTGTTAGTGATCGATACGGCACAGTTATAGTCTGCTATCCAATCAAGGGTTCTCCCTTTGTTCTCCCTTTGTTATGGGTGGAGCTGGTTACTTTTTGTGTGAAGCCTAGTTCAGACAGGGTGTTACTGATGAGAGTGGCTTGATTGTCTTTGGGGTCTTTGTAGCCTAAATTGAAGTCTCCTAAGAGAAGGCATTGTGAGGAGTTTTTTAGGTTGTCGGTAAGGATGGCATTGAGGTCTTCCTCGAAAGATCCCGGGGGTCCGGGCGGTCTGTATAGTAAGTGAATGGATATTGTTTGGGAGTTAGCGATGGGTAGCTTGGCTGTAAGTGATTCACATGATGGGAGGTGTGTGGCGGAGATGAGTCTGATGTTAAGGTGGGTCTCGGCAATGATGGCCAAACCACCGCCTTTAGCTTCAGTTCTGTCCGCTCGGATGATGGTGTAGTCAGTGGGGATGGCTAGCGAAAGGGCTGGGCCTGCGGCTGCATGAAGCCAGGACTCTGTTATGGCTAGGAAGTCTAGATCTTCAGCTAAAATGAGATCAGTGATGTCCGTGGCATGGGCAATCATGGAGCGTGCGTTGATGAGGGCACCTTTTATAGGTAGGGTTTTGGCTTTGGCAGGGGTGGGGGTGGTAGCTGTGCTGAGCGCTCTATTGTTGGTTGTAGTGGAGTTGACGGGTTTAGGTTCGGGTTTTTTTAGCGTAAGGTTAGCGCAGGAGCTAATGGATGTTCGGTGTGTGAGTATGGATTGTGTGGAGTCCCTGGCTCTAGGCTCGTGTATTTTGGGAAGTCTGGCTCGTAATCTGGTCAGCCTGTCCGAAAGGCATGGGGGAGCGAGTAGGGTAAGCATGATTGTGGTTTTGGGCTCTGTGAGGGTGGGTGATGCGGTGCCTAGGCTGGTCAAGTTAAGGGGTGAGCTGTGCAGGCATGCGGAATTGGTGATGTGGAGAATGGTTCTCAGTAGTATAGAGTAAAGGCCCGGGAGGAACATTGTGTGAGGGGGGTAAGGTGCAGTGTGTGTCCTGTCTAGGGTCGAAATCTAGCAGTGGACAGTGCGGCCTGCTTGGAGTAGCAGAATACTACCTAATCCATGTAGCGCAAGGTTGCAGGTTGGCATCTGACTCAGATACAGGTAAGCAAAGTGGTCATAGTAAGCGTTTGTCAATTAGCACAGCATTAGGTTTAGAATTGCGCCAGTGTACCAATTAACATCTTGGATCAGAGTAGCATGTATTCAGAATAGCGCCTGGATTGGGAATAGCACCTAGGTTCAGAGTAACACTTAGTTCAAGATAACCCCTAAATTCAGAATAGCACTTAGAGCAGATTAAGCACAGCATTGAGTTTAGTGGCTATAAAAGTATGTTGCGCGGGGACACATTGGGCTGCAGGTCAACAGATCTAGAGGCAATTGGTGAGCAGATCAGCAGAGCAGAGCAGATGGTCAAAATGCGGTTAAAAATGGCAACTAGAATTGCATAGGGTAGCAGTGAGGCACAGTGCAGTTATATGTTACAGGGATGACTAGCGACACAATAGTCTAAATACGACTGAGCACCTATGTACTGGAAATGGCAGCAACTTTGGGCACAGATATAGCATCCAATAAGGCCTGAGTGCACGAGAGTGGCAATAAGTAGCTTGTGGTAACAAAGCCTTTTCCAGAGTCTAGGCAGTTCAATTTAAGCACAGGCTATGTAAGCGAAGTGGCGTTTACCGTTGAGGTTGGTCTGATTTCTAATGGACATACCATATCCATTTCTATCCTTGAAAAGGGAACATCTATAATAGGCAACGGTTGTAATGGAATTGGAGGAGGAATTTGAGTACTGTTTTTTTGACATAAGGCACATGTACTGAAAATTCTTTACGTCAGCATCAATACCCAGCCAATAGAATCTATTTACAATTTGAGCATGTGTTTTTGTAGTTCCTAAATGACATCCATTTAAATGAGAGTTAGCCATTTCCAGAAAAATATTTTTGTGGCTTTTGGGTATTACAATTTGTGATCTGGGGATTCCTGCCGGTCCTACATCCCCTCTATATAACAATCCAGTTTCATGCCTCTGAGGCCCTCTTCCTTGTCCCAGTACTTCGGGCATTGTGGGACTTGAAGTCCCCATTGTTCTGATCTCTTTATCTCACAGGTCTCGATTTTACAGTAGGCCATTAAAACCATAGGGTCTTTAGGGAATTATTAAGGGGGTACGCCAAATTTTCACAACCCGAGTCCCCCCATGTGATCCTCCTGCAGAACACCACCCTCAGGATCAGGAAGCATCTGCCTTTCCCTGGCCACATGAGAAGGGTCCTTGGGATAATCACCTCTGATTCATCGCAACTCACTCAACTAATACTGCACACACATACTCACACTCACACAATGTATTACATTACATTCAAACACACATACATACATTCAAACACACATATATACATTTGCATACATACATTCAAACATGCATACATAAATACATAATAATTAACACACACTTACCTTCTGGGGATTCAGCACACTAGGCAAATTTCAGCATGTGGTACCACCGCTGAACCCTAGCGGCCCTTTTACTCAAGGTAACATGTCATCCTATGGATGGGACGGAGAATAACTTCTCAAACTAAATAACAAGACCAACTCAAGAAGTTGGCAAAAATGTTTTAAAATTAACTGTCTAAAACAGGGAGTACAACGGACAACACACGTTGCACTGCATATTCTCAATACATCTTGTACATGATCACATTTATATACTAAATGTTCATCATACATGACGTCATACTACGTGGCAAACGGAGAAAACCTACGGTAGATTGTGATTGGCTCTAAGGGAAAGTCTAAGTATACTTTCTATATGGGATAGGATCGTGATTGGGTCTCTACAGTCAGGTGGGCACTCATGCCCTCCCTTAGTGCAAGTCATAGTGCAAGTCATCTTCAGCAGCAATTAGAAACACAAGACTTAGGGCCTCATTACGAGTCAGGCGTTAAGGGGTTAACGGCGCCGTAAACGGCACCGACCCTTAACGCCTGATTCCGAGGTCCCTTTGCGCCATGGTGAGTTTAACGCCTGCTTTCCATGGCGTAATTAGCACCATGGCGCTAAGGGACCATGGTGCTAATTACGCCACCGTAATTTACGGTGGCGTAATTAGCGCCTTCCCCACTCCCATTATGCCCTATGGGGCAAAATGGGGATGGGGAAGGGTAAAATGGGAAATGGGGATTTACCGCCCCACTCACCTTGGAATGGGGCAGTAAATCCGCCATCCACCATGGTGTAAACATAGTTTACACCATGGTGGTAAGGGTACGACCCAGGCGGTAACTTACCGCCTGGGTCGTAATGAGGCCCTTAATTGGCTCTCAAACTATAAGGCTCTTCATTATATGGCCTTCTACAATTGGTTGGCATGCTTGTAACCTTCTGGAATATTGGATGCTCTAGCAGCATGTAAGCTGGTACCTCAGGTGCTGGTGGGTGAGCCTGACCGTGTCTCCCAACGCAATTAGCCCAACATCTCTCATCACTCATGCCATCTGCCATTCACATTGTCTTTAAACTTGACCTTGTAGTAACTCCTCACCTCTGGGAATATGAGGGTGTGCAGGCACTCGCTATCTTCAGCCTGGTGCACCATGATCTTTGCCTATTTTCATCCTCACCTCACGTGATCGGAGACCGTGAATTTTCTCATATTCTAGCCTTTAATTAAGAAACTTGGCACTCATGGTGTTCTCTCTTTGCAACTCAACAAAGGATATCCTCGGCTCCTCACGTCTAATGTTCTTCCCAAGCTGATAATCGGTTCTTGGCTGCCCCCAGTCTTTGACATCAAGCCAAACAGCCTCTTAGGTTTTGCTTCGAATTTGAGCCTATTCTTTGCTTCGACACACATAGCTTTCAGTCCATCTTTCTTCCTGAAGACTTGCTTACTAAATTACGTCATCGAATGTCAGAACTCTATATAAATATTGGCGGCACCGCCTGCAGTCTATATACTACATATAGCCAGCCTTATGAATACTTGGTTTACTTGCGTTGCAGCATCTGTACAATTGTAAAACTGCTTCCATTTTCTACAGTGCTCTTCACACGTGCAATCTTCATTTTCCACATGAAAGCTTACTTGATTCTTTATTCCGACATCAGGTTCTATATCACCTACACACTCTCTTGTTTGGTCGTCCTTCTCAATGCATCACTCTCATCTTTCGTGACATCACCAGCTCCTCTCTTTTCGCATCTTTATACTGTTATATAGTGACTGTCTGTGTTGATCTGCCATATGTGAGTGTGTGATGTCATATGGAATGTTGTTGGGTGAATGATGGAATGCTGATCTGAGGGTTCCGTACTGAGGCAGGCAGTTAGAGCTCCCCTGCCTGGGTGATGGGGCCAGTGCTGATAATACTCCATACTCCTGTATTTACCTCCATGTAACTGTAACTGAAGTGTCTTGAATAAACCTAATATATAACCTAAGTTAAGCCTGCAAGTCACTTCGCAACATTGGCGACGAGGATGGGATTTTCCTCCAAGAATCTGCGCACAAAAGAAGGAGCTGAAGAAGAAGGAGCCTGCTGCGGGGGGTGCAGTAAACAGGAGTAATCAGCGGAGATCAGCACTGCCCCCACAACACAAGTAAGAGACCCATCACCCAGGGTTAAGGAGGGGAAGAGTAAGGAAACCCCACTTCTTCAGGGAACAGTAATAGTGGGAAGCCCCACGGGGTTTTTAAATGAAATAGTATGAAGATGAAGTATTCCTAGGGGGATAATGCCCAGGAAAACAAAGCCTGTTTGTGAAGCGACCTGGCCTAAGCCCTGGTGGAGAAGGGAGGACACACTCTCCTTTTCAGGCAGCCAGAGGAGTGAAGAGAAATGTACTGTAATGTGTTAAGACTGTGACAAATGGATGTGAAAGTTTGCCGATCCCAGAGATAAAGAAGTTTAATTCAATGAAGTCTTGTAATACATGAAATATTCTAGTGGTTGTAATTCATGAAGAGATCGTATTAAATATGGCCACAGAAGCGGAGTTAGAGCAATTGTGATGGCACATATGGTATCTGGTGAAACTCGGGTTATTCAGTACTTTCATGGTGCATAATACACTGAACTAGCGTTTTAAATGAAAAGGGAACGTTCAAGCCGGGACTTTTGGTAATTACGGCCAACACCTATAATGTGCATATGCGTGCAGCAAGAGATTCCGGATCCGTGATTGTATTCAGAGGGGAGCGCCGTTGCGACCGTTATAAATGTCGCAGATCCAGAGATGAGTACTGCGTGAGACTCACCTCCCGAATGATGACGCATTAGAATGCACTGGGGTGTTGGCGAAGTTCGAACGCTTGTGAACATGTGTTCACAGCAAGCGTCGGCGAAAGGGTCCTTTCATCGGTTTCAGATTGTATTATGTCTGTTGCATCGAGAGAATAGCAAAACATCCGAGGAATGGCCCTTGGTACGTAGCATCAACGTGCTGACGTGGGCAGAACTGTGACTCCTCCCCTTTGGAACGTGGGGGTGAATAAATTAAAACAGCCAGGATATTCAGCTTAGCAGGTTTGTCTGCTCCGGAGTGCGTATAATGAGTGAAGCGCCTGCTTAGGCGAGAAGGTTCCATTAAAGGGTAAGCCAAGCGTACGTGGCCAACGGCTTCGATGAAGAGTGCCGAGAGTTTCAAAGTCGCCGGAATAGATTGCTTTGTGAAAATGAAATCTGGCTCAGTGAACTGCGTATGGATGCGGTCAATTTTAAAATGAAAAAAAAAGGGAAGAAAGTGTTTTGTTGGAGAAATAATGCCGGCAGGATCACAACGGCTGTCAAGGAGTAAGGAGACAGCTGGTGGCAATCCGTGTGATCGCATCACAGGTTTATGGATAGAAAGTGTTTTGTGCTGTGTGCACGGAAAGGATTAATGTTCCTGAACAGCAGCAATGTTCCAAACGGCAGCAATGGCTTTATATGTGGAATTGTTTTTTTCTTCACTGGAACTGGAACATGAGGTACTGTTTATTTTATGGTATTTAATTTCTAGTGTCCAATGAGAAGTTTTCATGGGAACAGATCTACGAGTAATTTATGGACTTTGAGTAATGTGATGGGTACGTTAAAGTGCAACATGTCTGGGAGTAACAATTGTTTAAGGAAGAAGCTACTAGCAGTTAATGGACATTTAGTAATGTTATGGTGCATGTATCTAATGGAGTTGCATGTGGAAGAGTGAGCTAGTATAATCTTTTTGAGGATTTTCAGAAGTTCAGTTGTCATTTTACTTAGGGTCAAACTAGACCATGGACTTATAGGATAAAAATGGAGGTTAACTTAATGACCACAGATAAGATGCTGAATTGTAAAATGTCTTTACATGATTCAGTTAAAGTTGGAAGTAAGATAGATACACAACAATGGGCATGTAGATGGTATGTATCAGGCAGTAACTGAAGAAGTAGCGCTTCTGATGTGAATGACATTTTGTAAGGAAGGAGAGATGTGTATGTGTCGTCATCAGTATCAGTAAGGGGTAGCGCCTCTGTTGGTGAATGACACTTTGATGTTATTTAGAGGTAGCGCCTCTGTTATGTAGGTCACGTTTGATGGGGGTAGCGCCTCTGATAAGTGTGGCCCAACGGGTATTTTAGGGAGGTAGCGCCTCTAGTAAAAGTGACAATAAGTTTCCTTTGAGAGGTAGCGCCTCTGAGGTGAGTGTCACTAGGGTATGTTAGGGAGGTAGCGCCTCCGGGTTTATGCCAAGTATTAGAGAGAGGTAGCGCCTCTGTTGTGCATGGATATGAGTGCATATGAGTGAGGTAGCGCCTCCGGTAGGTCTCTATTAGTGTTAGCAAGAAAAGCGCCACTGATGTGAATGGACACAAGTGTATATGAGGGAGATAGCGCCTCAGGTTTGAGGAACATAGTGATGTGCGTGAGGTAGCGCCTCAGCCCGTGTAGAGTAGGACAGGTACCTCAGTGGATGAGTACCTTGTCGTGTGTTCCCGCAAGTGTTAAAGGAGGTAGCCCCTCTGTAGTATATTTTCTTATATGTAGTTTTGTCAAAGCCTGTGTTTCATCCAAATTAGTGGGGTGTGGCATGTCAGTCTCTAGCGAGTATGTATTTAGTTGACTGTGGTCATTCACCGGGTACGCAGATGGGTTTGGGATACCTGGCCAGTGTCTCATCTTCTTCCGCAGTATTTGAATGTGTTGGCTGAGTAGAGGTCACACCCAACAGGCTGAGTATATTTTATGTTTGAATGGGTGAGTGGTGTTGTGTCGCTGTGAATGTGTCTGTTTCGGTTAAGTATTAGATGCGTGTTTGAGACGGGTTTAGAGAAATACCTTTTTGTGTGTCTGATTTGTACATGTATGGTCTGGAAAAGGAAGGAGATGTGTTACGTTGTGACTTCCTGTGTGTGTGGTTTTGGAAAAGGAGGGAGATGTGTTATATAGTGACTGTCTGTGTTGATCTGCCATATGTGAGTGTGTGATGTCATATGGAATGTTGTTGGGTGAATGATGGAATGCTGATCTGAGGGTTCCGTACTGAGGCAGGCAGTTAGAGCTCCTTGGAAAAGGAGGGAGATGTGTTATATAGTGACTGTCTGTGTTGATCTGCCATATGTGAGTGTGTGATGTCATATGGAATGTTGTTGGGTGAATGATGGAATGCTGATCTGAGGGTTCCGTACTGAGGCAGGCAGTTAGAGCTCCCCTGCCTGGGTGATGGGGCCAGTGCTGATAATACTCCATACTCCTGTATTTACCTCCATGTAACTGTAACTGAAGTGTCTTGAATAAACCTAATATATAACCTAAGTTAAGCCTGCAAGGCACTTCGCAACATATACTTCTTCAGGCGCTTCTCCTAAGAGACCATCAGTCTTTTGGGGATACTTCACATAGGGTCTTCTCAACAGATATCTTGCCTCAAAGATTCTTTGTGGTATAGGTATCATTGCTGGCGTTGCACATGTCACAATTTCCGGTTTCTGACATATAGGCAAAATAGGGGCGGGACGTCCTGTAGAGGCATTCGGCTCCTCCTCTATACTCCCCCCTCTGGTCGAGTCATCAACCACTCCTTCACCGGTCTCCACATCTCGGCATCCGTTCTTGAAAAAGTGCTTCATTACTCCCTTCAGAGATCCTGCTGATTTCACATGTTCATCGACACTCCAGGTCATATGACTACATTACACAGAATCCAAACATCACCATCACTAGTATTGCTCCCAAGAGCTTGAAGATATTCACCATCCACTGTGGAACCCATAAGAAAAGGAACGCAAACCAGCTGTCATCTGCACTATCTTCCGTCTCATCTTCCATCTTGTTGTGCAGGTTTGTGAGCAGCGTTATGGTCTCCATCAAGGTCCCGTTCTCGTCATCATGAGAAGGTATGAACATGCAACATAATTCTTCAATTTTGGCGCAAACACCTACATCCACTGCTGTGATCATGTCAAGAACATATCTATTATGGACAGTCATCAGTCTTATGGCTCTTAGTTCTTCCTTGATCGCATTTAATCCCCTTATAGTGGTATTGATCGTATGCAGGAGCTCTCATCTGGTAATCTGTAACCACTTAGCATTGGCCATCGTCTGGATCCCAGGCATAAAGATCGTTGTGAATATCACTAAGGTCTGGCTGAGCAATATGTATTCATATGGAATGTCATCAAAGGCTTCTATTGATTTAGGCGAAAAGTAGTTCTCTCTGGAGCTCAAGTGATCTTCTCTTTCTCAAATGGTCATCTGCTTTTGGAAATTTTCCAATATTCAGGTCACTTTTCGGAATCACAAATGCTAGAAAGTGAATAAGCACTAGGGAACACATCCCTCCCCAATCCTTGGGCAGCTTCATGTAAGCTCTGGACCCACAGGCCCAGTAGGGATCCATTAGTACTACTGTTCCATCCTTCATGCCTGGTACATCAACGATTCGGCCACACTGATTATTTAGCCCCACCTTTCTTGTACCATTATTTCTGAAGCATAGGGCTGCATTAGCCAAAGACACTATCCTCCTTTATCGTTGACCCATGTCAACATCTTCACAATCTTCATCCAGTGGTGCTTGCATTCATTCTCTGCTGTATCTATAACTGGCTCATAACATCCTGTAATTGCTGCTGCTCTCAACACAATCAGGCCTTCCGCCCATCCTTCTGGAGTCGACACTGTTCCTTTAATTTGTAACTGGCCTCTTTCTTTGAATCTCTATATCTCTTCAGGATTTTTGCATTGCAATCTAGCATCTTGTTTTCTTCTCTTCTGATGCCTGCTCCGTTTATTCCAGACTGCTCATATCTTATCACTAGATTTCGTGTCTCTGGCTTTTCTTTTGTCTTCAAATCTTGTACATAGTTATCTTCTCGTGGAGACGTCTTTCAGGCACCCATATCAAAGCTGCTGTTCGCCTTGGAACTGACCATGTGTCTGGCAAGATGCGTGAGACAATGGGCTTTCTGTACTGGTACTTCTGTGGCTATGAAGATCTTAGAGGTATCCACAGCATAAGGTACACGCACACAAATATAACAACTCTCCTTAGAGGTCTTCTCACCCATATTTTTCATGTGCCGATACCACATGTTGTTACACAAATGTGCTGTCCTATCTAAATATGTGTCAATATTATCATCTTCCACTGTACTCCTTTTGTGTCTCTTTTCCTTAAAGTAAGTGATTGCATAATAATTAAAAAGCATATCAGAAATCGTCCACCCTACAGGAGAAACCATAGTAACATTTGTCTCATCACTAGACAACCTTATATGAGCTACTGGAGTGGGGAGAATCAAAGGGATTTTTACCTTACCTGGACCTATGACGTATGTATCATAAGAACCAGAAAAACAAGGATAAATGCTCTGCATGCATATATTATACACATTGAATCCCGGGTACGGAGTAAAGGGCGGTGCTTTTTTATTATTCCGGTGCTGTTGGGCTGCTGTTTGGCTCTGGTGGGCGGAGGGGCAGCCTGGATTAACATCACGAAAATGAGTGGAGAAACTCGGACTGGCGGCCCCTTCACACGGAGAAGCTGAATAGTCGAACTGAGATCATTAGGCCATAAAGGTAGGATTCTCATATATTCCTACCGATACTGCCTGCCGTGTAAGCGGGAGACTGAGGGAGGTCTCTTCTTTGATCCCACTGCACCATCGCAACAGAATCGTTGTAAGCTTGTACCACTATGGAGGGTTCCGCTCTAGTGGAAACACCGTTGACAACTAACTCTGAAGAATCCGGCCGCTTGCTGAGAAGTGGCCTTGTAACCATGAAAACCTCATTGGTAATTCAGGCACAGAAAACAGCTGAAAATTGTACCAAAACTGAAACGGTGATTACACAAAAAGTGCAAAAAGTGTCCTTCTCACCCCAATCCCCCCCTCACATCCCCCCATAAGTATGGCCTATCTCTGAATGGGCCCACGCAGTAGGAAGCTGTGTTTACAGACAGTCGTGCTCAAGAAGAAAACCACGGAAACGTTCCCAGCAGCAAGGGCAGGGCACGGCAGCCTTCATGTGGAGAGACTGGGAGCGCGAGTGGGGAGAGGTTACTAGAGAAAACAGCCGCATCAGTTGGGGGAGTAGAGGTGACGGAAGCAGCCGCGCAGCTCCGTGAACGGAGTTTTCCTGACGTCGCGGGGTACACTGGTGCCGTGGATTATGAGGAGGAGAGGAAAGGGTGGCGAGCCAAGCCCACCGGAGACCAGCAAGGGTTGAGCCCTATACTTATTGATGAAGAAGAAAAAGTGTCCTGTAAGCTGCCTCTTGGTGGCATGCCAAAGAAACCACACAAAAACGTATACACACCAGAAATAAACACGCACAATTTAACCACAGAAAATGGATTTAAAAAGTTTTTAGACCAGACTTTCACAAACAAAAGGAAAATAACAGAAAACAATGTATTATTTCAGAAGTAGCAAATTAAAACGGAGGTCCATCCGGTGACAGCAAGAGTGGACCTACCAAGTCCAGACCCAAACTTAACAGATCTTAGAGAAAACAATTCACTCAACGGAACCATATCTGATTTGGAAGACCTGGACGAACGTGAACCGGACGACCTTAATATGCTGAGAGAACATAATTGGATCAAAACACACACTTACTCAGCAAGAGAACATCAAGGCAAAACATTGCCACGTCAAGATGGAAACTACTCACCCATCGATCAAAACGACGATGGAAAAGTAGAAATTACTTCTGAGTCCAAACAAGGGGAAGCTGTGGGTAAACAAATCACAAAAAGTAAATTATGCAAAGACTTTAACCTTACTCGCTCATCAACTCCCAACTTCAAACTGCCACCGAGGTTACAGCCGAAGAAAACAGGCAAATTGGCAGTCCAGACAAATAACCCGATCGGTAGGTTGTTTGAGAAATTAGGGAAACGCCCATGGCGAATCGATTCGAACTCTCCAACATGGAAATTCTGCAGGGGATTCCACCGTCCCTGCATAGAAAATAACTCAACCAATCAGTGTCAGCATAATCATCTGAAAGTGGCCGTTTCTCGCCTCAAATATGTTGGCACCTTAGCCAAACTAAGACCCCTCAACTAACAACGGAGCTATTCAAACTCGCTAGTGACTGCAGAAACAAGAATCCAGCACCAGCCGTTAATGACGAGGGAAAAAAGAAAGGAAAAAAAACGAATACATTAGAGACGGAAGTGTTACCATCAGAAAGAGAACAAAATCAAGAAGCCTCATCCAAGCTTATAACCGTCAACGCAAGAAACTGTGAAGAAGAGAAAATACCTGAAGCTACTTTAGATCACAAATCAACGACTAAACAAAAAGAGTTGGATGATAAAACAAGCGACCAGGCACTAGGTAAAGAAACCATACCCGCAGAGGAGACAAAAAGTCAAGAAATCATATCAAGGCCTCAAACAACTCATCGAAAAAAATCAAGAAGAAGCAAAACTGGTAGAGGCCATACTAAATTACAAAAACATGATTAAACACAAAGAGTCGACCAGATGCACGAACTCGACTATTCCACAAAGAAAGGATGACGCTCTAACGGACACACTGCGTTTACTCCTCTCTACCCCACATAAAGTCAAGCGTGATCAGGAAATTTTTAAAATAAAAGAAAGTATTTCACTTGGAAAAAAGGCTGATTTACTGCCGCTGATGTCAGCATTAACTATCGCCTTAGCACCGTTTGGCAAGTTATACGAGTCCATTAACGATACATTAAAGGACCACACTTCGTATTAGCGTCCTTCACTTCAAAACTGACTCACTTAGAAGGATTTATACTGGCCACAGAAGCTTGGAAGGCAAATACTCAAGATAAACGCACAATGACGGACACAACCAACACCCAAACAAATCTTCTAGAACAGCAAAAGAACAAGGTATTTCAATTCAAATAAAAATCAGTGAACATTAGCACCCAAACATATCAGACTGAGAATCGAGAAAAAATTATTGATAAAAACCAAACAGAGACACCAGCGATTCCCAGTGTGAGTCAGATTTCCACTCAGAATAAAGACACTGCCAAGGAGCACTTACGAGAATCACGCAGTACAAAGCAACACAATAGTCCCAAACATTTTTTTTGCGAAACTGAAACGAGAATGACGGACAAATCAAAGAGGATCAGTTGAAATTAAAAAAACCTCGACGGATATAAGAAGGAAAAGAACCAACAACAATCGAGACAGACAACACCAAACAATCGGTTAATACCGAAAGAAATTCAATGTCTAAAAATACAACAGACACAGAAGAAATCAGAAAGCGAAAGCAAGACAAACGAGCTTATGACAAAATGGATAACGGTTCCAGAAAAACAATCCACACACATGGAGAATGGTTCCCAGCAGACATGCGACAAAAGGGAGTATCAATAAATGCCAGATGAAAGTATGATTGACATATTTAACATAAGTGTCTACTCCATTGAAAATTCTGAGTCAGAAATACTGGGTCCAACAACAAAAAAAAGAAAGGTGTCATTTGTAGATAATAAATCTCCACCTCGAGATCTAAAAGGAAATCAAGAAAAGAAACAAATAACAATTCCAAAAAAAGAGAGAGCTAAAGCACCCATTCCAAGTGACAAAAGATCCTGGATCACTCCAGAAAGGAAAACGTTGTTCCGTCTGTCAAACACAAGGATAAACAAAATCAAAAACAGACAAGGAGGCTATGAGGAGCACGTTCGAAAAAAAAAAAAATAGATCAGAGGCTGAAAGATCCGTAGAACTAAGTTTGAAGAGCGAAAGACGACACAGTCAAAACCACCTAACCAGTAAAGGAGCAAACCGACAAGTGGACAACACTTATGGACACAAAAGTTCAGGCAGACAGATAGAGGGCTACACACGAAGAGAACAGTCTCAGGAAAACAGAAACTGACTTAACCGAAGATCCTCTTATTCATCTGGCCAGCAATGCCAAACGCGAACATCTGCGATCTTTACTCAGAAGAGTAAGTCGACACGAACATTGAAACTTGAAAGAGGAGACAGTTCAGGAGAGATGATGGTTCTGAATAGGAGAGCCACGATGAAACTTCTCGACAAAATTTCTAAAGGAGAGCAAATTAAAAGCGCAGACATAAATATAGTGGAGTTTGCACACAAGGGACGGACAGACAGTATTTTTCTGCATATTATGTCCCAAACAATAAAGAAACTTGTGCTCCTAACGGCGGGCGAGCTTTCAGAAAGAGGATACCTCCTACGAGAAACAACATCTGAAGAAAGAGGTCACAAGGGAGAAAACAGAAATAAAATGGAAAAAGATTGGAACCACGAGACCAAAAGAAAAGAAAGAGTGGATACGACACACAGAATACCAAACATAAAAGATTTTGCGAGAGAGAAAAGAAAACGTAACCAAACACCAGAGAAAGAAAACGTCAAAAAAGAGGAAAGGTCTGCAACTCGTAAACCGAAAGGCTTTAACTCGAGGCAGTCCCCTAGAGACATTGAAAGAACAAAGCAGAGAGAAAACTCACCTATCAAAGGACAGCGGAAAAACGAAGACAGGAACGCAGAAAATACGCCAAGCAGGAAACCAAAGGGTTTGATCTACATGCAGACCACTAGAGGGAAAGAGAGATGCCCGGTGAGTGATAAATCTCTGACCAAAGATCACTCGGATACGATTGAAAAAGACTCAAAAAGATGGGTGTGGATCCCCTCGGTACTGTCACGCTATACTAGAAAATAGCAATCCATATACTGTGTCCATGGTCTTGAAACTACGGCACAGACTACGAAGCAAATTATAACCATCGGATCATGGAACACCAGAGGCCACATTCACCTCACACAACCAGGGGAGATAAACCTAGGCCGATTTGACTTATTAAGTCTGCAAGAGACCTGGCTATTGCAACCACCGAGCATGGATGGCTTTGAGGTTTTACTATCTCCAGCTCAAAAAGGGGAAAGAGGTCGTCCAACATCAGGCCTCATAACAGCCGTCCGTATAGGCGGAATTTTTAGAATAGCCCATAATCTGGTATCATCTTTGGTAATCCAAGCGACATTATTAGACTGGGAGAAAGACGGAAAATCACAGACGAAAGGACGAAAAGATCTTATCCTCCTACTGAATATCTACCGGAATCCGGCTGCAATCAAAACGATTGAATTTCTTAACAACATAGAAGAAATATTAACTGTAGCAATGACAGCCTACAATGTGGACCATATCTTGATATGTGGCGATTTGAATGCCACCTGTTTAGCCCCGGAAGAGGAAAAAAACACAGCTCGAAATAAAACAAACTTCAGCTCGCAATCAGCAAAAAGAGGTCTTGCATGATCTGAACTGATGGAATCCTGTGACTTGTATAACCTCAACTCCGTAGAAACAGCTCGACCCAGGATTCCAACATGGGAAAGCGAAGGAAACACGAGTACAATTGATAATATCTTCGCTTCCAAGGGTCTATATGTACTAATCAAGAGTTTTGAGGTAGTGAAAACCACTCAGAGTGACCACAATTTACTAACAGCAACATGGCATGCAACTAAAGACTCGCCGGTGAAAATGTCTAAAAAAATAGAAACTAACACTCAAGGAAACCTGCTAAAGTTAACAACACAAGACCTAATTTCCATCACAGCAACTTACAAAAATGAAAATAGACTCAACACCATCAATAACATCATAGACAAAGTGGATTATTGCCCACTTCTCATACCGTATTCACATCCAAGGCAGGCAAGAAGAAAAGAAAAAACTAATTTGCATATACACAATGAAGAAGTGAGGCTAAAGAAATCCAACCTCAGAAAAGCCAAAAGGAGGGCTCAAACAAACCCAACGCAAGAAAATCTTGACTTAGTAATCCAACAGAAAAAAAACTACAAGTCATGGCTTCAATCCATACGTTGGAAACTATATCAAGAAGATGCCGAGACCATGTTGAGAACAGTTTGCAAAAGGAATTCAGAACATTTCTGGACGATAATAAAGAACAAATCGTCAGTCACAGAAAAGACCATCATCAACAGCGTCTCTGAAGAAAAATGGTTGGATCACTTCACTAATCTTTTCAAGGAAACTATACCAAAAACAAATATAACAGAAAAAGGAGGTACAAGCAAATGGAACGTTAGAAGCTAAACAACTCCCGCGCCCCAGGCCGCGATGGAATTTCAAATATCGACCTTAAACAGGACCCAGAAATCTGGGCACCACTAATAACAGACATTTTGTCAAGATGCAGGATTACAAGATCTGTCCCTGCAACATGGAAAACAGCGAACGTTGTCCCGATTTACAAGAAGGTCCTGAGAGACGACCCAAAAAACTACAGGCCGATAGCACTATTGGACGTGCTGGGAAAACATTTTGGCTCCTTGGTGCTGGACGAATTTCGTGAATGGCAGAAAGAGGCTAAGACAGCAGATCCATTACAATCGGGTTTTGAAAAGGGCCTACGCACCGCGGTTAACATCATGATGCTGAGTATCCTGAAGTCTAAACTTTCCGAGGGTCATCCAACAATATATATAGCAACGATTGATTTGGTCCATCCATTTGACCGCGTAAACAGGGAAAAACTATGGAGAAAACTAGAAAAACAGAAATGTCCACCATCAATTCTAGACCCAGTCAAAGCCTTGCACAGTAAGACCTCAATCAGAGTACGCCTCAATGACGCCTGCCTCTTGTCAAAAACTATACAAACAGCGAGAGGGGTTAAGCAAGGCTGCCCCCTGGCTCCAGCATTGTACAAGGCATATATGGCAGACATAGTGGAAGCAGAAAACGACACTCGCTCATTTGCACCCAAAATCGGTGAGTCGAAAGTAACACGACTGCTCTACGCGGATGACATCTTACTCCTGGAACAAACAGCTATCTGTCTTCAGCGGCAATTAGACAGTCTTTCAACATATCTTAAGAAAAATGACCTGGAACTAAATACAACAAAAACCAAAATTTTGATCCTGGAAAAATTGTCAAAACCAACTAAAAGACCTCAGTGGTTTGCAAACTCGGAGAAACTGGACATAGTAAAAAGTTTCACCTACCTGGGAGTAAAAATCTGTCGAAGTCGAATAGAAATAACAATGCAAGAGTACCTACTCATCAAGACTAAGACATTGGCAGCACAGGCCTTGACCCTGGATAGAAAATTCGGCAAATTCACAATCCTCCCAATAATCAACTTTTTCAAAGCAAAAGCAGTACCGGCTATAACTTATGGAGCGGAGGCAATGCCATATCTTCCATCGACACTATGGGCTAAATTGGAAGGGATCTTTTGGCATAAAGTGCTACGACTCCCGAATTCTACTCCCATAGCAGTCATGCGACGAGAACTGAGCCTCCAATCATTAAAATCGGTAGTCGAGAAAAACAGTCTATTATTCCTGGGAAAAATTCTAAGAAGTCCCCGGCCCAAAATCTTGGACATCATCCACGATGAAATGAAGAGCAAAAAAAATCAAATGCTGACGACTTGGTATAACAAATTACTGGAACTAACAGAAAAAATCGGATGCTCCGAATGGGACATAGAACGTATTCCTGGAAAAATCAAGAAAAAATTAAAAATTCAAGATTGGATTGACACGCTGGAAAAAGCTCAAGAGCACACACCTCAGACTCACCATACAATCAATACACAAAGGATTGATGAGGTAAGAAACTAACTGAAAAAGTTTCCAGATAAGCGGTTACGTACAACTTTTTTAAGAGCTTGCTTGAATGTCTTGAAGACGAACGAAGTTTTATTCCAGAGAAAACAGTCTAAAGACACCAACTGTCGGTATTGTAACAGGTTGGAGCCCGAAACAGTGCAACACCTACTTCTTCACTGCCCGGGTATGGACAAATTCAGAACAATCTATCTGCGTCCACACTGGCTCTCACATTCGACCACAAGTGAAGACGACTTGTGGAACAAGTTAATGAGTGGAGATTCAACGACATTAACTGTGGCAACAGCTAAGTTCCTTGAAAGCCTGGAGTTGAAAGGAAATCCAACAGGGAACAAACAGAATCTGTGTATTTTAAAGGGGAAAAAAAAGGAAAAAGACAACGGAGGAAGTTACACTTTTCCTAAAAATTGCAAACAAGGGAACGTCTTTTTGTAAAAATTGTAATACAATTAAACACAAAAAAATATATATATATTTTATACACCAATATATTAGTCCCCACCATTTATGATTCCCTGAACGTCGTTGGACTTGCTCACTTTTGAAAACTGTACCATGTTCAACATTCCTCATTATGCCTGTGTACTTGTCATGATGCCCACCCCCGGGGGTCCAGACCAAGTCCATCAACCCCGGAAGCAGGCATCAAGTTATCCCAAGCAAGCCCAACAACCCCTGTTGGGGGCTATTTGGGTACAGTCCTGGTGTCTATGGCGCCAGGCTCATATGAAGAGTCAGTCCTGGCGCCATAGGTGCCAGGCTTATGGATTAAAACTTACCTGATGCAGACCATGCTGCAAACTTACCTGATGCAGACCATGCTGCAAGAGCTCCAAGCCCATATGAGGCTTGGAAGGGACTACTTTACCTAGGGACTATTTTTTACTTGGGCGGGGTTGGGGAGGAATACTTACCTGGAACTACTTTGGAGGCTATTTAAACCACGCCGAAGAGCAGCAAACGCTTCGTGTTATTCTGCATCCTGCAGCGTAACGCTCACCGTGCCTGCAAGTCAGCATCTAGTTTTCTGCCACGCCCGCCTTGAGTCTGGAGCTCCTAGAAAAAGGGGGAAAGAAGGAGAAAAGGGTAGAACAAGAACAATACCTTTATTCCTTACCTGAATTCCAGATCCACCGCGCCTTCGAACTGGAAGAAAGAAGTTATTTTATGCGTGTTGCCTCGCCTGCTGCAGCGCCGTGCTGAACTCACCGGCCTGAGCAGCATCTCCACGATCCACCTCATTCTTCTTCATGTTCTCACCGCACTCCGGCACCTAAGGGGGACACAAGAACAGCAAGGTGAGCCAAGGGAACAAACGGAGGCTATTATTAGTTACCCCTCATAGACTTACCTGATTTTACCACCGGGGGTACTATTCATCTTCACGGGTCGGCGCAGCCTCCATCTCATCTTCGCCGAACTCAGACACCTAAGGGGAACAAAAGCACAGCAAAGTGAGCCAAAGGGACAAACAAGGGGAATCCTTTTCACCATAATAGACTTACCTGATTTTACCGCTGGAGGCATTATTCCCCGAGACTTAATTATTTCTCTCTGCACCTGAATAAGGGAGAAAGCAACAGATTACATACTGGCATTATTTTATCGAACTGTGTCGGATAATACAGATCCTTACCTGAATGTTACCGGCTGCTACGAGGAAATCTTCGCTTGGGTCAAACTACAGTCTGCCAGGAATCGGACAAGAGTGAAAGTCAGACATTTGAACTCTTACGAACTATATACTTACGGCGCCTCGCCGGAAACCTCAGAGTCATATTGTTCTGGAACTCTCCAATTCCTTCGAACCAGTGAAGCAACTGGTTATCCACGCGCCCCTGCGCTCGATGCAGGATGGAGAGCTCATCTTTCCAAACCATAAGGTGAGACTTTAAGAGGGGACATCAGAGGTAATCAGTGGGGAGGTAATCGGAGGAGTGGGGGTGGGGGTTAACACTCAATTCCATGGGTGGTTAATTCCCTTTCTCCACTTTCAGAAGAATATTTCTATGGGCCAAGCAGACGAAGTTAGGTGGGCCGATCCAGTCTGTCATCTCAGCGCTACGTGTCACGTTGGTGGAGACCGCAGCTGTCCAGTTCCGATCGACGCCCCTGTGGGAGCAAGGTGAGCGTAACAGTACTACTTTAAGGAAGGAAATAACCTTTTTAATCAGGCAATTCGGGTAAATCAGGTAGCTGCAGAATCTGCTCAATTATCGCTGTGAGCAGCCTCCTTATTGCAGGGCCATTTTTAGGATCATGCAGAAAAGTAGGTATGTTGACAGTACGCCCAACATTAGCAGGATGAGCTCTAAGAATTAATACGAAAACAGCAAGTAAGAGCCTATGGGCATCATCATTTGTCAAAATCATCGATTCAACCAAATAATTGTGTTCTATAAAAGGAATCAGCGTGCTGCTCATGCTTCTAGTTTTATATCAGATGTTGCTGCTTAAACATATCCACAATATGTCCACAACTTTCTAAAGTTAATTTTCAAAGAACTCTGTGGCTCAAGAAATAGATTTGCACGCCTGCTATAATATCTATAATGAGTGTCCTTTTTCTTGGTCATCGATCGAGTCTGCACACGCTAAAATTCTTCTTGTCTTGCTTCCGAATCGATAGTTGGGGGTGTGTCAGCATCTCCACTGTACATTTTAACATCGCAGAGATGGATCCATGCTCTTCTGCCTTGGACATTTGCTGCAGAGGGAGTAATGTCTTCCACTACAAATGAGCCAATGAATCTAGGTTTACACCACTTTCTGGTGAAGTTCCTAATCAGCACTAAATCGTCAATGAACAACTTAGGTGCTGATAATAGTTTTTAAATTGCGGCTGCTGCATGGTCTTCATCTGTGTGCAGAGACCTACCCCCCGGCGCTTGAGTTGATCTGAAATGACAGGGATACTAACGGTCATACATGTTAAGTACTCATTTAACTCATTTCCTAACAGTTTTGCAGAACTCTGGACATCACTTCTGCTCCTCAATGGAGGAGTCAAACGCATTCTCATTCATCTTTCTGTCACTAGTTCGTGGGGTGTGAGGTGGTGGTCTGAACCAGGCTGATTCCTTAGGGCATATAGTGCTAAGGGCAGGCAATATAGCCATCCTTCGTTAGTGTCAATTTCAACTTGGCGACTCTCCCTTAGGAGGCTGTTGAGTCTCCCACATATCCTGTTTGCTTGCGGGTGATAAGCAGAAGAAAACATATGTTTTATATTCATTAACAAAATGTGGCCCATTATTGGATCTCAGCGCTTCACACACTCCCCCTCTTGGAAAGACTTAACATACTAAAAACGTTGCTGCGCAAGTGGCATCAGGATGTGTACAAGGACCTGCTTTGATCCACCTGGAGAAGGGACACACCACCACTATCAGATACCTGTATCAACTACATACTTGCAGGATGTCAACGTAGTCAATATGTAAATTCTGAAGAGGACCATTTGGTCGAGGAATCACTCCTCTAATTGTTCGCAGTGTATGCCCAGTGGTAAACTTTTGACATACGATACAATTTACTACATAAAATGCAACATGTTCTAACAGGTTTGTCACAAACCAGTCCTCTGCAATAGTTGCAGCGAGACTCTCCCTAGTTACATGCAGAGGGTAGTGCAGCTGTTCAAGCGCTACCCTCAATATTGCTACTGGCATCACCCGGTTTCCAGTATTGTCCTGTTTCCACAGTGCTTCAGTGGGAGATAAAGAACACCCCCTTTGTTTCCATAATTCTTGCTCTTTCTGCGGTGCACTGCCTTAAATGTCCATTAACTGAGCTCTTGATAAATGGTTAAATTCTTCTTTTACCACCATAATCTTAACCACTATTTCTTTAGCATCTGGAGCATCAAGACTTGAAATGTCTGGTGAACATGCAACCCTTTTGGCCTCAGCGTCTTCGTTCCCGCAAGAAATAAAATCAGTTTGCTTAGTATGCGCTGCGCATTTAACTATCGCTGTGGCTACTGGGATTTGTAGTGCCTTAAAAAGCCTATCCAATAGTGATGCATGCTGCACTGGTGTTCCATCCGGTCGGAGGTAGCCCCTCCTTTACCAACGTGCTAGCCCTGCGTGCACAGTTGACATCACATAGGCAGAGTCACTGTATATCGTCACTCCCTGTCCTTTGTGTTTTTCAAGCACTGCAATGAGCGCTACTAACTCTGCCGCTTGTGCTGAAAAATGAGACAGTATTCTTGCACTTGATACAACCTCAAATTCACCATTTGATCTATGCGTCACTACAGCAGCGCCAGAATGTCTTTTCCCACTTGTCTGATCAATTTCCGAAGAACAATCAATAAAGAGGATCTCCCCTCCTGACAGCGTGTTTTCTTTAGCGTGTCTGATATCGTCGTAGAACACCTCATAGTTTGCTCAATCATGCACATATTCACCTTCTGCCACTGTTTCAGCTATAAATGTGGCAAGGTTCACTATTTTACATCGGACAATTAATCGCGGGATTCAACATAATAACTTCATATACTGAAGCCCTCTGAGAAGCAAAATGGCAAATAAAGCATGCTCTACAAAAAATGTCATGGGACCACCCATTACAATACTTGTAGACTTCATAATTGCGAATGCGGTGGCTGCTAATGACTGTTCGCACAGAAAATGCCCTTTCATGACTGTATCTAATATCCAACTATAATATGCCAGGGGTTTGTACCCTAATGTAGTTCTCTGTGTTAGCACCGCTGTCATAATTGTCCCATCAGTGTGTGAAAATAAAAATAAATCTTCAGCATAATTGGGAATTCCTAAAACAGGAGCTGTACAAATTGCTTTCTTCAATTCTTCAAATACCTCCTCTCTTTCCTCAGTCCATTCTATGTTCTCCTTATTCACCTGTGCTTTCATTAAAGCCTGCAAAAGGGGTCTTGTATATGAACTATAGTCAAACACCCATGCACTCACATAATTACATAATCACAAGAATCGCTGCATCTGCTTTACCGTGTGCAATTTTGTAGTTTTCCTAATCGCTTCAGCCCTTTCTGGTGTCACCTTCCTTCCCTCATGCGAGATTAACTGGCCTATGTACAACACTTCTTCTTGGAATACTGTAACTTCTCCTTGTCTACCTGGTATCCCTTGTCGGCAAGGATAGCCATTAACTGAATCAAGTCTTGTCTACACTCATCTTCTGTTATGCTGCAAATCAAAATGTCATCTACGTACTGTATCATGGTACTTTTCAAACCAATGTTGCCAAGGTCCATCTGCAGGACTCTATTAAAGATCGATGGAGACTCACAGTACCTTTGAAGCAGCCAAGTGTGTTTCAGTTGAATCTGGTGAAATGAAAACAAAGTCAAGTCTTGTGAGTCTTTGTGCAACGAGATTGAAAAAAACAAATATTTCAAGTCAATCACAGTGAAATATTGTGCTTCTGCTGGGATGCTACATAGTATTGTCGCTGGATTTGGAACTAAAGGAAACTCGGCCTCTACAATCTAGTTAATCGGTCTCATATCTTATATAAATCTCCATGACCCTCCCTTTGATTTTTTAATCGGATACATCGCAGTATTACACAATGACTGACGGTACCAGAATACCTTGCTTCATCAATACTGAAGTAGTTAAAAAAAATGCTCTCATCTGCCTCTCGAGAAATTGGGTATTGCTTCACTCGAGGTAAGATTGCTCCTCGTTTCAACTTTATCTTAACCTCTCCCATTCCCTTTAATAGGCCTACATCATAAGGGCCTGTAGTCCATAAAACACTTGCCACCTTTTCCAAATCTTCATCAAAAAATGCTGGACGCTATCGCATTATTGTCATGCGGTGTGGGATCTCCCTTTTCTCTATTCTGATCCAATATGTAATGCTCATAAAGAACACCACTTCATCATTTGATGGATCATCTCTAAACATATAATTGTCAGTAACATCAGTCAATCTGCACTCTTCCCGAATAGCAATCACTGCTCTCCATGGTCTACCCTCATCATCTATACCTTCGAGCATGGCCATTTACCCTCGTACTATGGCTGCATCTAATTCTAAGGAGATAGTCTGTCCTTCTTCTTCATCCTTAGGTACCTGTGGTCTAAACAGAAACTCATTGGGTATCCTCATAGTCCTTCCCACTAAGCCAGGTAGCCATGTTAACAGAATGCTCACGCCATAAAGGAAAACTTCTGGCTCCATTGACATGCCTCTCAGAGCCATTTGCCCTGTAAATGTCAATATAAACTCGCCCACACTCATATAGTGTATCCCAGGAGTGGAGCACACTATACCCTCATGTTGTGATGCAGACCCGAACACAGTGAGTCACAACATTGGAAATATTTGAAGGGTTTTATTAGAGATAACGATAAAACAACCCCCAGCCTGGGGAGACTCCTCACAACTCATCTCCAACCTGGGGCTTCTACAACGCCCTCACATTCTACCCACATATCATACAAAGTTTACTTAGACACAGTAACTAAGCATGAATATTCTTAGGAAAACAATGTGTAACCATGCATGACATCACAGTGACAATACTCTGCATGATGTCATAGCGATGGGACTAGGAGAAGAAAGAAGATAGATTTAATGGAGATCACATTCTCTTAACATCTCCCTTCTTTCCGGGTGAAATGCAAAATGAACATTGCAAAGTAATGTGATAGTGAAACTAAACTAAAACTCTGACCCACCACTGTGTGAACATACTACAAAACTATAACACACCACCATAACACACCACCATCACCCTTCCTCTTCACAGCCTTTCACACCACTCCTAACGATCGCCACTCTTTCTTTATTCCAAACAGCACCACCCTCCACTAGTACTGATTAACCTAAATCCTTGACTACTAGCTTGGGTCCTGAGAACACAGCCAATCCTTTCCGCACCTTAGTTGGCAACTTTACTTTGATCCAGTCACCCTCAGAAACTGTCAAATTCCTACAACAGTTTACCTTGTCATACCAGAGTTTTACCTTCCTCCCACTCACATGCATCCTGTCCCTCACATTTTCCACATTAACATCCACCATCCTTGATCTCCCCATCCAACCTGGGTATTTGGTCTCCTTCCACGTAGTAACTCAAAAGGAGATATGCCCGTGACACTGTGTGGAGACAGACGGTATTGAAAGTTTGCTCCATTACTGACCTCAACCAATCGCCCCCAGTGGCCACTGCACTCCTTATGACTTCCATGAGTGTTCGATTGAATCTCTCAATGCACCCATTCCCTTGAGGGTGATATAATACCATGGTGACTTGTTCAAAACCATACTTTATTAAAAATTCTTTGAACTCTCTGGACACCATCTGCGTGCTATTATCTGAAATGCACTTTTTTGGAAAACTGTCTCTCCAAAGAACTGTTCTAGCAACTGGATTATTTTGGAGCTTGAAATTTCCTTCAATACAAAGACCTCTGGCCATTTTGAGACGAGATCAATAACAACCAACAAATATATGTCTCTAGAGCCCCTGATATTAAAGGGACCAAGTAAATCCAGCGCTACCTCTTCCCATGGTAACCTAGGACTGTCCCGAATAACCATAGGAACTTTTCTTACAATGAGCCCTTTGTCTCCTTCAACAAATTCCGAACAACCACATACCTGCGCCTCCACTTCTTTGTCTAACCCTGGCCACCAGAAATCAGCCCTAACTAACCCTTTGTTTCTTGCCACACCCACATTTCCCATATGAGCTAGGTCAATCACTGATCTTCTCATCCCAACCGGAACCACTAGCTGGTGACCACGATAAAGATAATCATCTTTCACCCACAACTCTTCCTTTACCTTGGCAAATCCTTCAAAATTGGCCTCTTGTCTTTTGACATCATTGCGTTTTATACTGTCAAGCACTCTTTTGTACAATTCGTCTTCCCTGCATGCAGCATCCCAGTCAGCTCTCTGAATACTGTCCTGCACCTGAAAGATCTCTACTAAATCATTTTCTGCACTCGTGTCTCCCACATCTGTTTTGTTTTGTTCCACACATCTCGATAGAGCATCTGCAAACACCTTATTCTCACCACAAACGTGTACCATTGAAAACCTCAATCCTTGCATTGAGCTCACCCATTTCATAATGCAGCGAGATACACCTTCTAATCCTTTCTTCGAAAATATACTCACCAAAGGCTTGTGATCAGTGCAAATCACAAACTCCCTACCCCACACAAACCTCTTGAATTTCTCCACTCCCCATACACACGATAAGGACTCTTTTTCTACAACAGAGTACCTTGTCTCTGGATCTTTCAGATTCCTAGAGGCGAAAGCAATAGTATGTAAACCTGTGCTATCCTGTTGCATCAGAACTGCACCAAGTCTGTGATCACTGGCATCAACAAATAAAATCGTCTTCCTTTTCTCCTCAAATCCCTCTAAAATAGGAGCATTGACCACTGATGCTTTTATTTCCTCAAACTCTGACTGACATCTCTCATCCGAGACAAAACTGACACTCTTCCGTGTTAATCTCTGCATATCTCACGTTTTGTCTGATAAACCTTTATTAAACTTACCATAGACCTCAATCAAACCAGAAAAGAAAACACATCAGTTTTGTTCTTGGGGACCACCATATTTTTAATTGCCAACACGGTGTCCTCCTTGGGTTTAATAACACTCCCTGAAATTTCATGCCCTAGGTAAACCACCTTACTAGCTCTAAAAGTACATTTCTCTTTGGCAATCGTTATCCCAGCCTCATTCTGAATCTTCAACACCCTCTTTAATTGTTCATCATGCTACCTCACATCATATCCACAGATCAGCACATCATCATGGTAACACATTACCCCAGGCTCACTCACCAACAGTCTGTACATCACATTCTGGAACACACTGCCAGCAGATACCAATCCAACTGGCATTCTCAAACATCTGAATAAGCCTATAGGAGTTATGAATGCTGTAAGGTCTCTGGAATCCTTATGTAGCTCTATCTGGTGGTAGGCTGCCTTCAAATCAAGTATTGAGACAACTGTTGCACCAGCTAAAACTACCAACATATCCTCAATTCTGGGAAGGGGAAGGATTTCAGCCACCACCATACTGTTGAGGTGCCTAAGATCAATGCACAATCTTATTTGTCCATTAGCCTTCCGAACCACAACAATATGGCTAACCCATTCTGGAATTTGTACTCTCTCTATGATACCCTCAGCTTCCATCCTTAATAACTCACTTTCAACTTCCTTTCGTAATGCGAGAGGAACGGTGTATAATTTGGCAACTTTGGGGTTGGCTCCCCTCTTTAGTCTAATCTTGTGCACAAAACCTCTTAAACACCCCAATTTTGTTTCATTACACACCTCGCCCACTTCTATGGTGCAGCTTTTCCCCACCTCACTCACTCCTGTGTCGTGATCTTGCACCTCTATACCCTTCAACATGAAGACTTGTTCAGGGTGACTTGCTTCCAACCTGATCTTTAGTGCTGCCTGGTGTCAGAACTCTGAAGGATTCCTGGTTGGAGTTCTGCTCCGGCAGTTGAACCCGTCGTGTAGCCGACAAGTTCTTTCTGCCAATGTACCCCGCAGGGATGCAAACACAATCGCCTGAGGAGTTAATTGACCCAAAGATGGTTGGACGCCACAGGATACTGCTGACCTGCAAAGGAAGGTCAAGATTAATACCAACGTATGCACATGAACAACTGACAGGGCAAAAATCAAGGAAAAGTACCTTTAGGTAGCAGATAATGTTCCAGTATTAAGATCTATGTTTCTGAGATAAGTGACAGGCGTATCCTATGAAATGGATAACAAGATAATAATTGGGATGTATTAACGAAGGAATTTAGCAGTGTGACGTGACAAAACAAGACAAGCAAGACAACACCTTACCAGATGTCAAACAGTGGGTACTGCAGGATGAAGTAGGGTTGAATGGAGAGGGAAGGACCTATCCTCTGTTACTGTGTCCCTGTACAAATGTGGCGAAGAGTACTCCTCCTAACACCCGCCGGCACAAGGACGCCTAACAGAGTTCCCAGAAGCAGTCCAAGTTCCAGCAAAGAAATGATCCTCCTAAAACCCGCCGGCACGAGGACGCCTAGCAGAGTTCCCACGAAGCAAGTCCAAGTTCCAGTGAAGAAATGATCCTCCTAATACCCGCTGGCACGAGGACGCCTAATAGTTCCCTGAAAGAAGTCCAGGCACACGCGGTGGAAAGAGTCACCAGGTAAGTTTGTGCGGGGATGGTTACAGATGAGTACACAAACCGCACACGGAGCTAGTAGAATGGTTAAGAGTTCCGGGTCGATATCCGTGCAGGCAGAGAGAGGTACAGAATCAGCAGACGTAGCAGGTCAAGAGGCGTTACAAGGTCGAAAACTGGCTATTGCGAACAGACAGACAAGGAGCAGGACAAGATGAATCCGTGGAGCGTAGCCAAGTAGGTAATCAAGAAGGTAGTTCCAAACAAGGTAACAATGGCCGTAGAAAACAAATTCAGAAGCAGGGATTGAAGGAGAGGCAGGGCATAAGTAGGAAACATTAGTCATGTGAGCGTGTGAACCAAGGCTTAACGTGAAAAGACACGTGACTGGATGAACGCGGAAGGACCGCATCTCCATGGCAACTTCCAACGCTGTTTATCTGCTAAACGGCGGATTCTCATGGAGTGAGACGTACGTGGCGCAAAACACTTAGAGCATAAAGGAGAGGGAACCTAGCCAGTAAAGGAGCCTTAATCTTGTCTGTGAGTCGGGACCGAGACGGTTTCCTGACACCTGGTCACTCCATGACAACAATTCGCCACCCTTGGTCACTACATAAATAGTAGACAGGGCTTTTCTCCCTTTAAATTGGACTTATCCTTCAAAACACCCTATAATCTCAATGGGTACCACTCCATAAGCATTGGCTTTGACCTCATTCTCCCACAAGGTACAACATTTAAACGTGTCTTTCCATACCCCCACACTAATCAGAGTATAATCAGCCCCGTTGCCAAATAACATCTGCACAGGAACACCCGTGATTGTCACATCAGCATAGGGTTTGGGTATTTTCACTTTCCCCGCTATAGCATTGACTGAAAATGTGACCTCTTTGCTCAAACCTTCAGCTTCACACACCTCATCATTAGCACTAATCTCATTAATCTGACCAGAAGTAACATTCTTGCAACAACGTGCTAAATGTCCTTTTCTACCACACTCATGACATATAATATGCCATGCTAAGCATTCCCTGTCAACCGCTAGATGCGTTGTGCTTCCACATCTGAAACACCTCCTAACAGGTATTCCTCTTCCACCTTCTATAAACATTGTGGCACCTTTCACCAGTGCCCTGACATCTTTTCCCATTTCCCATGACCGTCTCCCACTTCTGTTGTCTGAAAATCTCTGTTCCTTCACCCTCCTGTCTTTCTCATATTTCTTGGGGCCCTCCTCTGAGGGTAGTTTGGATGACGCTTTTTTAAACCCTCTGCACCAGACCCTCCTCTGATCTGGACTTGTCTCGAGTCTGGTCACCTACTCTATCAGCTTGCAGAGCATGGATGCATCTTTCTGTATGCTCAACCATTTTCACAATTTCTACTGCCCTCGCCAGCGAGGGGTTATGCTCTTTCCATGACTCTTTCCTTATGTTGTCATTAGTACACTTGATCATAAATTGGTCTCTCAGATGTTCATCATGACAGTGTGTGAATCTGCATTTCACTGCTAAACCCCTAAGCGCAGTAATGAACTCTTCAATGCTTTCACCCTGCCTCTGTTCTCTGGTACCAAACTTATATTGTTCTAAAATGATGTTCTCCTCTACCATAAAGTGTTTTTCCAAACTGTCCAGAGTCTTTTCATAGGGGCCGACATTTTCTAGCTCAGGTGGTTCTGGAAGTTTCCCAGCAGACCCCAAAAGGGTGAAACAAAAGTGCCTCTTTTCTCTCATTTGAATAGTTGCCCCCAAAAGCTGCCAAAGCATATTTAATGAAGCCCTCCTTCCAATCAACCCATCTGATTTTGGGCTCACCAGGGCTAGGTAGAAAAAAAATCAGAGCAGGGATATTGGCCATGCCCTGTCCTTAACACAGTATTCACAGTTTTTGTAGTTAACACACTCCAATCCTGATAGCAAAGTAACCCAACTGCACTGTCCCAACGTGCTGGCTGTCACTTAATTGTGTGGCATCGTGAGCAATCCACCTGCTCCTTTGCTATCTCCCACTGCCGTAATGTGAATGATTCACTTACTTCCTTGTTGGAGATACCTGCGACCCCCTCTTCATCAGTTAAAACTGTCGCACCAATGATGGTAGACATGTCGGGTGCCAACCCTTCACACCCCTTATGACGTTACGCTTCCAAGCCTGTGAGCGCTCCGTCCTCATCTGACTGCTGGGCTTTCTTCTCTACGTGACACGTCAGCACCTCACCAAAAGAGCAGCGCCTCCCAGCGGCATCTGTCACAGGCTCGCCTCACGATATGTCCCACTTGACATGCGGTGAACCGGCAGTGTCCCACGGTGTGGGGGGTTACGTGTCACCTTTTCTTCTCGTGGCGGCAGTGGATTCACGGCTCCCTGCTTGGAGCTCTGGTCCTTCGCAGCGATTTGGTCGCTGTTCCAACGGCCGTGAGCCGCCCTTGCTGCAACCGCGCCGGGCTAACTACTCCACAGATTCCAGGGCCAGACAGGACGAATAAACCTGCCACCCGGTCGGCACAAGTCCTGCTCCTCCTACCGCCGTACTGACGGTCCTGCCGCCGCAATGCTGGGGGTTGTCTGCAAACAGCCAAATCCTCGTCCTCAACTGTTGTGATGCAGACCCGAACACAGTGAGTCACAACATTGGAAATATTTGAAGGGTTTTATTAGAGATAACGATAAGACAACCCCTCGCCTGGGGAGATTCCTCACAACTTATCTCCAACCTGGGGCTTCTACAACACCTTCACATTCTACCCCAAAAATCATAACAAGTTTACTTAGACACAGTAACTAAGCATGAATATTCTTAGGACAACAATGTGTAACCATGCATGACATTACGTAGTGACAATACTCTGCCTGATGCCATAGCAATAGAAGTAGGAGAAGAAAGAAGATAGACGTAATGCAGATCATATTCTCCTAACACTTCATCAATAAAAGAAATCGTCATATTAAGCTTTGTCATTAAGTCTCTTCCCAGAATATTAACTGGTGCCTGCTGTGAACACAACAATGGAACAGACATATCACAATCTCCTTTAGAGACTGGTAATTCATCAGTAAAAGGAACTCTACTTGTAGCTCCAGAGAATCCTTGAGCATTCATGGCATTTCCCGACACTGGATATTTTTCATCTTGTAAACCTGAACGAAAAATGAATTAAATCCCCCTTGCACATTCTGACTTTCATTCTGCCCATTCTGAAACCCAACTTGAGTACTTTAAAATACACCCCTTCCTCTGTAGCCCATGCCTCCACCTTGTGGTATAAACCCACTTCCTCCTTGATTCAACAAACCTGCGATCTGGCCACTGCTACTGCACTCCTAGCCCTTCTCTGCTTGTGAATACTGCTCCTTCTATGACGTATTTTGACCATTTTTTTCTGGACTAACTTAGCTTCCTCAATTTTTCTGGCATCGTCTTTCTTTCTGTTCTTTTCCTGTAACAGCCGATAATGATGCACTATAGTCAACTGTATCTCAGACGATGGTTTTGCTTCCATTCCCACTAATTTCATAAACTGTGTTAGTATTACCTCTGGAAATCCCTTACACAGAATGTGATAAAATACTGCCACTGTTTTACTCCACAGCTCGCACGTTTCAAGAGACCAGCACTCTTGAATGTCTTGAATATAAGCAAACAGATCCTCATCTTCCTTCATCTTTCGTGTCATAATCGCACCCATATCTGACACATCAGGATATTGTACTCTAAGAGCTCTCCAAACATCCGCCCTACAGTTATAAATGGCGCTCCATCGTGCCCTGTGTTTTGTGCCATGACACTTGAATAACCTTCTCTCGTCCAAATGTCATCTGCTCTTTCCCCGAGAATAGCTGCTAGGAGACCCTTAATATCTCCTATTGCCAAGGTATTTCCTCCAGTCATTTTCCCTAACTCATAAATCCATTTGCTGCACCTGCCGTTAAGCTACGGAGTGTGTACCTCAAGTTATCCTTGTCCATCTGTAGCCATGGAATATACTGTGGTCTCACCCCTCCCTTCTCCAATAGAGGACACTGCGTAAACCCTATTCCGCAATCTGTTCCCATCGTCTGCCTATCCATGGTAGGAACAATAGTTCCTGATCTCCTTCTTCCTGGTAAGGACTGTAACCGACTTACATATGGCAGCGTTTCTCCCCTCTCGCTATCCAATCGTCCCTTGGAGTGCTCTGGACATGCTATAGGATCTGGCGTCCAATCTTTAGTGTTGCAAAGTGACCTCCAGACTTCTGAAGATTACTTAAGTGGTTTATTTACAGTTCTTAAGTCACAGTTACATCAAGTTGCTTAAAGATATAAGGACAAGTAAAACACTGGCCCCATCACCCAGGCAGGGAGCACTAACTGCCTGGATGTGGAACCCTCATATAAACATTCTCACCTTCACACAACAACTTTCCACATGACATCACCAGCTCTTACATACAGGGACAAGCACTATACAAACATCTCCTTCCTTTCCATAATCACAACACGGCACAGGTGAGGCACTATATGACACATTTCCTTCCTTTCCCAAAACACACACACACAATGAAGCACACCACAAACAAGTACTTCATAACGCACCTCCCTCCTAACAACAGGAACACAAACACATACAACCATCATCCACATACAGCATTCATTCATCACTAGGATATGGGTCGCACGCCGAATGCACCAAAGACTTCTGAAAGGAGGTGGGACGGTTCCAACCTCCATGTAAGACAACAAATCAAAGAGGATGCCATTTTGTCATGCATGCTGGACGTGGTCCTACCTCCTACGCTCGTAGAACAGCTAGACCGTTCTATTCCAAATGGTGGTTGTTCGACACGTTGCCGGGAAAACGACGTTTGCACTTTTCACGTCGCTAACTCACGTGTATTCTGCTTCGTCACATGAACTACGGCATTACGTATTTAAGCAGCGTGGAACTTCACTCGCTGCTTCTGATCGAATCATTTGGCGTTGTGTAGCTGAACCTCCGGTCTGCATCCTTGCAGGTTACTACAGCTACCTTTTTGGCCTTCTATAGCGTGTTTTCCGCCACACGCTGATTCCTGGAGCTGTTTGGTTGCGTGTAAGTCCACACGCTATCTTCAAACGCGGCTGGCCTGGACTGCGTGAATCCTGTTCGCGTGTAAATCCACACGCGCACGCTATCTTCAAACGCGGCTGGCCTGGGCTGCGTGAATCCCGTTCGCGTGTAAATCCACACGCGCACGCTATCTTCAAGCGCTGCTGGCCTGGACTGCGTGAATCCTGCTCGCGTGTAAATCCACAAGCACACGCTATCTTCAAACGCGGCTGGCCTGGACTGCGTGAATCCTGTCGCGTGTAAATCCACACGCGCACTCTATCTTCAAGCGCTGCTGGCCTGGACTGCGTGAATCCTGTTCGCGTGTAAATCCACACGCGCACGCTATCTTCAAACGCAGCTGGCCTGGGCTGCGTGAAACCTGTTCGCGTGTAAATCCACACGCATATGTTGTCTTCAAGCGCTGCTGGCCTGGACTGCCTGAATCCTAATCGCGTGTAAATCCAAACGCACACGCTCTTTTCTTCGCGGCTGTCCAGAACCGCGTGTACTTTGTTTATACCCTAAAAGGAGCGCTATTTTCAACTCCTGCACCTGTGTTGTTAACAGGGGGATTGATTCATTTCTATACTACACTACGTGGGAAGGAAACTTTTCAAGGATAATTGGAAGGTGACAGTGAACAGTACTTTGGACGCTATCCTGTGGTGCATCAACCCGGTATCTAGCGTGAGCCTCGTTCCGTTCGGGATAAGTCTCCCTTACTAATCTTCCCTTCCTTGTCGTTTGTTCTACCTTGGATTCCGCAAGAGACTCTGCTGGATTCATCTGCCCTAGACTCAAGGTCAGTGTGTGCATTCATGAGATTTCCTACTCCGTCATACCCAGGTTGGGGCAGTTATTCATGATACCTTATTTTGTTCTAGGCTGACTTCTTATACCTTACCCACGCCCTTTCCAGTGATCCATCGCTCTGCCTGTTTTACCAGTCAGAGAGTTGTATCATTTGGAAGGTCTTAACTTGACTTCACAACTATCAAAACGCGTGAACAGGGATCCGGAAGACCCTACCACCTGTATCCTTTTAAGTACCGTATCCTTTTCAGTTAATACTTTGGTGCTTTCTGACAGAATCAGAAGCCATGGAGGGTACGGATCCTTTAGCTGTTTTGACTCAGTTGATCAGCGATTTGAGAAATGAAATGGTTACGGCACAGGACATGTTACGGCACCGTATGGACGTTATGCAGGACGCCATGCACGGTAGTCCTCAGGGAGCACAGGTTCCAATGGCCACTGCATCCGGATCTGGGACCATGACACCCCCACAGGAAACTATTAATGTGGTTATGCCCACTCAGTTTCCCTTGGCCCCTCCGGAACGGTTCACTGGTGATCCCAAAACCTATAGAACCTTCGTTAATCAGTGCCAACTCCATTTTCTTTGCCGTCCTACGTCTTTTCCTGACCTAACCACAAAAGCAGCATTCGTGCTTTCCCATTTAGGGGGCACAGCTTCTGCTTGGGCTAACCCTTTGTTGGAAACAAATAGCCCTTTGTTGTACGACTGTGACGATCTCTTGGCTGCTATGAGCAAAGTCTTTGACATGCGTTATGCTACTCAAGCCATGGATCTGGAGTTACTTAATCTACAACAAGGCAATCAACCTCTTTTGCCTTACATTGCCCGGTTCAATCAACTAACGACCGAAACTCAATGGCCTGATGGCAAGAAAACGGCTGTTTTCTACAAGGGTCTTTCAGAAGAACTGAAAGATGCCTTATCTACAGTTCCGGTGGTTCCTATGGGATTCACAGAGTTGCTCGATTTGGTTTTACAAATCGATGCCCGAAGGAATGCTCGGAAAGGAGAGAAAAAGCCCTTCATGCAAGCCTCGGGGCGTTCAGAGACACCGGCAGTCCTCTCGAACGACCCCGAACCCATGCAGATTGGCGTCGTGAGAGGCCGATTGTCCAATGCAGAACGAGAGAACCGAAGAAAGAACCATTTATGTATGTATTGCGGTTCATCCGAGCATTTATTGGCGACATGTCCTAAAAAACCCATCAAGCGTTCGGGAAACGCCAAAACTCGACAATAGCAGGAGTCCCTATGTCGAGTGTTTCATCGGACTCCAGTACCATTCCTAAACACGCACCCATAATTGTTGAGGTGACGTTACGTTGTGGGGAACGAGAATTGGTTTCCAAGGCCATGGTTGATTCCGGAGCCACCAACAATTACATAGACATCACATATGCCAAGAACTGTTCCATACCCCTTGTAAACAAAAACAAACCTGAAACGGTTAATACCGTGGACGGATCTGTTTTGACTTCGGGTATGGTAACCCAGGAGACGGTATCTGTTCAGATGACATTATCGAATAATCATTCGGAAGAAATCATCTTCGATGTCATAGCTGCTCCGCAGTACGAGATCATACTTGGTCTTGCATGGTTAACCCTTCATAATCCCGCCGTTGACTGGGTTTCGGGATTGCGCCAGTATCCTTCGATTCATTGCAATGAACATTACTTTACCAGTCAGGAGGTGTCAAACAAGCAACACATATTGGCCTCTATGGTGGGAGCTTCGACTATCAGCGTGGTACATCAAAGCGACGCTACCATACCATGCGAATACGCTGAGTATGCTGATGTCTTTGACAAGGGCCAGGCAGAACAATTGCCTCCCCATCGACAGTACGACTGTCCTATTGAACTAATTCCTGGTGCCAAAATCCCTACAGGTCGTTTATATTCACTGACCCCAAAAGAAGACGTTGTGTTGAAAGAATACATTGACAAAGCTTTAGCGATGGGTTTCATACGGCCATCACAATCACCTGCTGCGTCTCCTCTATTCTTTGTTCCGAAGAAAGAGGGTGATCTAAGGCCTTGTATTGATTACAGGGCACTTAACGACATTACCATAAAAAAACCAATATCCTTTACCACTGATAAACGTTCTATTGGATCAATTAGGTACATCCAGTTACTTCACCAAATTGGACTTGCGAGGAGCATACAATTTAGTTTGCATTCGTGAAGGCGACGAATGGAAGACCGCTTTCAAGACGCGGTATGGTCTTTACGAGTATTTAGTGATGCCTTTTGGTCTGTGCAACGCTCCCGCCACTTTTCAATTCTTCATGAATGATATATTCAGGGACATAATGGACCAGTTTGTGGTGATTTATCTGGATGACATTCTGATCTATTCATCATCTTTTTCGGAACACGTCAAACACGTTTCTACAGTCCTACAAAGACTCAGGGAGAACCTTCTTTATGTGAAAGCCGAGAAATGCGTCTTTCATTCACAGGAAGTGGAATTCCTGGGCTATGACCTTACCAATCTAGGTGCTCGAATGAGCCGTTCCAAGGTGAAGGCCATATTGAATTGGCCGGTTCCGCACAATGTCAAGTCATTACAGTCTTTCTTAGGCTTTGCGAATTTTTATCGCAGATTTATTCATTCCTTCTCCAAAACAGTAGCTCCTTTGACGGCCTTAACTAGTTCTAAAGTTCCTTTCTGTTGGAACCCAAATGCCCAAGCATCATTCGAAAAGTTGAAAGAGGCATTTACCACTGCACCCGTGCTTCAACATCCAGATCCAGATCGCCAGTTTATCGTTGAAGTGGATGCATCCAGTGTCGCTACTGGAGCGGTACTCTCACAGGTTTGCACAGAAACCAAGGAGGAGCACCCAGTGGCTTTCTTCTCTCGCAAACTTACCCCATATGAACGGAACTACACCGTCACTGAGCGGGAACTGCTGGCTATCAAGGATGCCTTTCGAGAATGGCGTCACCATCTTCTTGGGGCCAAACATCAGGTGTTAGTATACTCTGACCATAGAAATCTTCAAGCATTCAAATCCATGAAATGCCTTACGCCCGACAGGCCAGATGGCATGTCTTTTTTGCCCCATACGATTTCCAGGTCACATATCGTCCTGCCCGAGAACACGTTAAGTCGGACGCATTGTCCCGTATGAGTGAAGAGGCGAAGGAAGAAGCACAAGTACAGAATCAGTTGTTGGCAGATCATGTAATATGTAGTTGTTCTGTTCAACCATCCTTAAAAACCGAAGTACAAGAGTGGGTGAAAAACCATCCACAAGTTATCCAGGATATGAATCTGGACGTACATAACGGTTTACCATTCACACAAGGAGTGCTCTACCTACCGACGTCTTCAACGCGGAATAAAGCCCTCAAGTGGAATCATGATTCCTTGATCGCAGCCCATCCTGGACGGAAGAAGACACTAGAACTACTCAAAAGATGGTGCTGGTGGCCGTCCATGTCAAAAGATGTCATAGATCATGTATCTACTTGTTCTGTATGCATCCAATGTAAAAACACTCCTGGTAAACCAGTGGGTTTACTCCAGTCCCTACCTGTCCCTAACAAACCATGGGACATGATATCTATGGACTTTGTGGTAGAACTCCCACCAAACCAGAAGTTCGATACCATATGGGTTGTAGTGGATTATTTCACTAAATTGGCTCTTTTTGTTCCCTGTATTGGTTTACCAACCGCTGCTGTCCTGGCTGACCTATTCATCCAACATATATTTCGTTTCTTTGGTCTACCGTCAGTAATCATTACAGACAGGGGCTCACAGTTTGCGTCACGCTTTTGGAGAGCACTAACCTCTGCATTACTGATTGATGATAGGATGTCCAGTGCTTATCACCCTCAAACTGATGGACAGACCGAAAGAGTCAACTGCACTATGGAACAATATCTGCGGTGTCTGTGTCTGCAGTACCAATCGGATTGGCTCACGGTCCTGCCGGCAGCTGAATTCGCCTATAACAACTCCTATCATAGTGCCATAGGCACTTCACCGTTCTATGCGCTTTATGGACAGCACCCTCGATCAATACCTTTGGACTCCAGCTTGTCTTTGGATACTCCTGCCGCAGGCCGTACCTTTCGTGATCTGAAGAAATTACAGAGGAAAGTGAAGCAGCAATTGAAGCAGGCTAAAAGACGCGACAAGTTCTATGCCGATGCTCATAGAATACCCGCACCGGTCTACAAGGCTGGTATGAAAGTATGGCTGTCCTCTAAGCACTTGAGAATTCCTGGCAAAAAGAAATTATTGCCTAAATACATTGGTCCGTATATAGTGCTCCAAGTACTTAATCCGGCTGCTGTCCGTCTGGCTTTGCCACAACGATGGCGAGTGCATCCCGTATTCCACGTGTCACTCATTAAGCCATGTTCTGAAGCTACTAGATTGCCTGTACGGCCTGTTGCTATTTCTGTGCGGGGTTCGGATGAATACGAGGTACAGGACATACTGGATATGAGACTACGTTCTGGTAGGCCGTTTTATCTGGTGGACTGGAAGGGCTATGGTCCCGAAGATAGGTCCTGGGAACCTCTTTCAAATATTCATGCTCCTGCTTTATTGAAGCGTTTTCACACGAGAAGGGGAGAGGTTGCCCCTTTGGGGGATGGCACTGTCATGCATGCTGGACGTGGTCCTACCTACTACGCTCGTAGAACAGCTAGACCGTTCTATTCCAAATGGCGGTTGTTCGACACGTTGCCGGGAAAACGACGTTTGCACTTTTCACGTCGCTAACTCACGTGTATTCTGCTTCGTCACGTGAACTACGGCATTACGTATTTAAGCAGCGTGGAACTTCACTCGCTGCTTCTGATCGAATCATTTGGCGTTGTGTAGCTGAACCTCCGGTCTGCATCCTTGCAGGTTACTACAGCTACCTTTTTGGCCTTCTATAGCGTGTTTTCCGCCACACGCTGATTCCTGGAGCTGTTTGGTTGCGTGTAAGTCCACACGCTATCTTCAAACGTGGCTGGCCTGGACTGCGTGAATCCTGTTCGTGTGTAAATCCACACGCGCACGCTATCTTCAAACGCGGCTGGCCTGGGCTGCGTGAATCCCGTTCGCGTGTAAATCCACAAGCACACGCTATCTTCAAACGCGGCTGGCCTGGACTGCGTGAATCCTGCTCGCGTGTAAATCCACACGCGCACTCTATCTTCAAGCGCTGCTGGCCTGGACTGCGTGAATCCTGTTCGCGTGTAAATCCACACGCGCACGCTATCTTCAAACGCGGCTGGCCTGGGCTGCGTGAAACCTGTTCGCGTGTAAATCCACACGCGCACGCTATCTTCAAGCGCTGCTGGCCTGGACTGCGTGAATCCTGCTCGCGTGTAAATCCACACGCACACGCCGTCTTCAAGCGCTGCCGGCCTGGACTGCGTGAATCCTGCTCGCGTGTAAATCCACACGCGCACTCTATCTTCAAGCGCTGCTGGCCTGGACTGCGTGAATCCTGCTCGCGTGTAAATCCACACGCATATGTTGTCTTCAAGCGCTGCTGGCCTGGACTGCCTGAATCCTAATCGCGTGTAAATCCACACGCACACGCTCTTTTCTTCGCGGCTGTCCAGAACCGCGTGTACTTTGTTTATACCCTAAAAGGAGCGCTATTTTCAACTCCTGCACCTGTGTTGTTAACAGGGGGATTGATTCATTTCTATACTACACTACGTGGGAAGGAAACTTTTCAAGGATAATTGGAAGGTGACAGTGAACAGTACTTTGGACGCTATCCTGTGGTGCATCAACCCGGTATCTAGCGTGAGCCTCGTTCCGTTCGGGATAAGTCTCCCTTACTAATCTTCCCTTCCTTGTCGTTTGTTCTACCTTGGATTCCGCAAGAGACTCTGCTGGATTCATCTGCCCTAGACTCAAGGTCAGTGTGTGCATTCATGACATTTCCTACTCTGTCATACCCAGGTTGGGGCAGTTATTCATGATACCTTATTTTGTTCTAGGCTGACTTCTTATACCTTACCCACGCCCTTTCCAGTGATCCATCGCTCTGCCTGTTTTACCAGTCAGAGAGTTGTATCATTTGGAAGGTCTTAACTTGACTTCACAACTATCAAAACGCGTGAACAGGGATCCGGAAGACCCTACCACCTGTATCCTTTTAAGTACCGTATCCTTTTCAGTTAATACTTTGGTGCTTTCTGACACATTTGTCATCATCCTCACACACAGACAGAATAGCACCTTCCATCAACTAGCCCTCCTCCCTGGATAGCTACAGCATGTGTCCTAACATCACGGTACTTAAATCTTGAATCTAAACATGCAAACACACTTTGCACCCTCACAACAACCATGCACCTTTTTTAGAGAGTGTGCTGGAGGTGCTACCTCCCTAACCTCTGTGGCACACACACTACCATACTTCTGACTGCTGGAGGCACTACCTCCCTAACCTCTGTGGCACGCACACTACCACACTTCTTCTGACTGCTGGAGGCACTACCTCCCTACTTCTGACTGCTGGAGGCGCTACCTCCCTAACCTCTGTGACACACACACTACCACACTTCTTCTGACTGCTGGAGGCACTACCTCCATAACCTCTGTGGCACTTCACAACCACACTAATCACTGGCATACTCAACAGAAGCACTTCCTCCCTAACCTCTGTGGCACACACACAATGCCCTACTCACACTACCACACTCATAATATGGGTATACTACATCCCACACTCAACTCACACTGACCCTCACATAGTTCACTTGAACACATCAACAATGTGACATTTTAAAACATTTCCCCTACTTCTTAAACTCTTTGTGACCTTAAATACACTTTCACACTTCTTAAACGTAATGCAACTTAAAGCATTTTACACATTACTTCAACTTTATGGTTGTCTTCCTACAAGTCCATGGCCATGTTGTGACCTTAAGCCTTACTCTACACCTAAAAGTCCATATTGCTTCTTGCCCTAAAAATCCTCAAAAGATTATTCTAGCACATTCACACACATAGGTTCTCGCTTCATGCCATTGCAAACCTACTTCAAGCACTTCACTTTTCACACTAAAAACAATATCCATATTCTTATCTTGTCCATAAGAGTCCAGTAACAACTGTAATTCCTTAAAAGGTTAACTCTAACTTCTAATATAACATCACCCTTTAATACATTTGACACTCACTCATACTCATCTATATGACAGCAGCACTTCCTAAAGCTCTTGCCACTGCTATATTTCTAAACCACATTCTTCTATTCCCTTTGAAACATATTTTAACACAACGGATACATATGATTGCTTCTTCATTTTTTACAAAGGATACATTTTCTTCATTTCTTCTTCTCTTTTTCATCTCTCGCACTGTACATTAAAACAATATCCCACTGTTTCATCCTCGGTGTACAACTCCTTGTATTTCCTTGCAGGCACAGCACTACACAGTAACCTCCATGCAGTGCAGATCCCTGCCCCTGCCACGCGGTCCGCACCTCCTCGACACCTTCTCCCTGTGCCTCGCCCGATGCGCGGCTCCCTAAGTCACCATGACACACACAGAAACTGTCCAGAAATGCACTTCCTGCCCATGTTGATAACAATGCAAGGTTCCTTACTTGAACCTCTTCAAACTACGCAGCTGCTATGGCACACCAGGCGCCAACAGTTATGGTGTCGAACTGGTTCACTCCTTCCCATATATGGCAACGTTCTCCTAGATCGCCATCACCACACCGCCAAACGTGACATCATCACTTCAATCTGGCCGGCTCACGTAACTGAGCTCTGCGCTTCCAACTGCCTAATGCCACTGAGGCACACAACGCTTGCCATCGAAGCCTTGCACTTAACACGTCACCTTGCCACTGCATTTCCTCCACCTCACCATGTATGTGCAACACTTTTAACCCTTTGGGACGCCTGAATACGTGCTGGGTTTTCCTCCAGGGTTTCTTCCTTCTCTACCCTTGGTGCTGCCTTTACTTCACTGTTTGCTCTTTAGAGCTTACCGTAGGAGATCTCTTCACCAGCAACCCCCTGGATACAGCTCTGGGATACCTCTTCTTCTCTGGCTTCCCCCCGGATTGCACTGGGGCTCCCTTCACTGGACTTCCCCTTACGCTATGCCCCTGCTTCAAACTTCTTTTTTAGTGTCATTTTTTGGGCTTTGCTGCATCACTTCACTTCAATTTCCTTCTACCTCACTTCAAATCTTTGCCCATGGGCAGATGTGTCCCTTTCTTCAGTTTATGGGACACTGGTTCCCTCTCCAGCCCCTTGGACTCAGCCTTAATCCCTACTTCTTTGGGGCTTTCTTCCTTGCTCCCCCTTGGTGCCCTGGGTGATGGGTCTTACTTGTTTTGGGGGCAGTGTTGTCCTTCTTCTAGTTCTCCCTGCACCCCCCGCAGCAGGCTTTTTCAGCTTTTCTTCACTTTCTTGCTTATGGGTTCTTGTCCTTAAGACATCCTCTTCACCATTCTTGCAAAGTGACCTCCAGACTTCTGAAGATTACTTAAGTGGTTTATTTACAGTTCTTAAGTCATAGTTTCATCAAGTTACTTAAAGATATAAGGACAAGTATAACACTGGCCCCATCACCCAGGCAGGGAGCACTAACACTAACTGCCTGGATGTGGAACCCTCATATAAACATCCTCACCTTCACACAACAACATTCCACATGACATCACCAGCTCTTACATACAGGGACAAGCACTATACAACACATAGGTTGTTCTAAATCAGACCATCTTACTTCTTTGTCTGTCTGTAAGCCTCCTTCAGGAGCACACATACTCCTTCCCTCCCCACTGAAGGATTGTCTCTCTTCGTCTGACATGCCTAGTCCCCAACTAGTATGGCTTTCCTCTCTTTCACCCTTGTCTAAGGTTAGCCTACTTCAAGAGAGCACTTTATTCTTAGGACCAAGTGGGTTTACCTCTTCACCTCGTGATTGGGTGACTATAGATCGATCTTCCTTTCCTTGTCTTCCCGGTTCGCCTCTTTCTCTTAAAACCTGATAGGCTTTATCGATCCTATCTCTGATGCTCCCTATATCAAAATTATCATCTACTGTAACTTAAGATGGCCCTGACATTGCTCCCTGTAACGGGAGGAACTCTTCTATGTCGCTCCATCATATCACTGGGCTTGGCTCCATTCATTCATTCGGAATACGCTCAATCTCGCGTTGTTGCTGTCTCATTTTTCGTTGTATCTCTACATCTACTTCTCTTTGCTTTCTTGCTTCCCATCTAATTCTTTCTTCTTCCTTTCTCATTTCTTCTCTCTTTTCCTCCGCTCTTCTCTCTTTCTTTAGTCTCTGTATCCTTTTATCTCTTCATTTCTGTGCTTCCTCTTCTTCTCTCTTTCTGTCCTGCCTATCTCATTCTTCCATTTCCCTCTGTCCATTGTCATACTTCCTTTGTGCCTCTGCCCTTTCTTCTTTCTTTTGTTGCTCCTCCTGATACAGCTCTTCCCACTGCTGTCGGCTCTTCCTATTCTGCTCATCTTCTTTTAATTACTTTTCTCGTTCCCTGTCTTTCTTATCTTGCTTGTCTCGATCTTCCCTTTGCCTAACTTCCTTGATGCTTTTCCCATCTAGCTTGAGTAATATCTGCCCTCGCATCCATTTGTTCTGTACGAACGTTACCTTGTCAGCGTTATCCTTTTCTCCTTTCCATCTCTTAATTTCCCGTTCTATGTCTGTCGATACATTTGATCGTTCACCTTTCTTTTCCCTGTTTTGTAAGGCCTTAAAGGTCTCTTCTTTTCTCTTAGTCTCCTCTGGACTATCGTCACTACTATAAACAGGCAGTTCGTATATTGGATTACTATACCCCGTCGCCGCCTTCAGTTCCTTTAATGGATACAATCCTGCGCTTTCTGTATCAACGCTTTTTACTTCAAGCGAGGCAAGAAGAGCAGATGGCTTGACACCTTTCTCTTTACACTGATTAAGCATCCACTCCTCAGGTGTTGGATCATCTCTCTCTTCCTGGTACATCTTCCTTTCTCTAATTTCTTTCCCATGTGCGCACCCTGCAAGTATGTGGTCATGTGTTGCAATACTGCGTTTGCCAAAGATCCCCCTTGCGGCCATGGCATGAACATCTTATCTGCCGTATCTTTTACCCATTCCGCACTATACTGTTTAAGCTTGGGCATGTGTATTGGCAGAGTTTTACACAAGTGCATCAAAGGAGTAACATCTTCCATTGTGACAAGTCTCAATTGACTGTCAATACTTACCAGTGTTTTACAAAAGAACACATTTATAAAAACAACAAATATGAGCGCACTCCAACAAATCGCCACTAAAAACCTCTGTTTTTCAATAACCTCAATCAAACTTAAGTTGGTGCTGACAACTTCTGTAGAGCTATATTTTCACAAACTTTCTTAATTTTCTATACAACATCGTCGTTCTCCGACACCTTAATTTAAAACAGACACATAACAAACAGACTAGTCGGCTCTTCACATTAATCCTCAGTGCTCTTCGCTTTATTTCTGCCGCTAAATATACTTTGATCAAAAGGTGTAAGCCATCATCTAACAGGGACCCGTCCACTGTGCTGCCTAGGTTACTCCGACTGGAGTGTATAATCGCTTCTACTGACCCCCTACAATTGGTTGGCACGCTTGTACCCTTCTGGAATATGCGATGCTCTAGCAGCACGTAAGCTGGTGCCCCAGGTGCTGGTGGGTGAGCCTGACTGTGTCTCCCCACTCAATAGACCCAACATCTCTCATCACTTATGCCGTCTGTCATTCACATTGTCTTTGAACTTGGCCTTGTAGTAGCTCCTCGCCTCTGGGAATATAAGGGAGTATAGGCACTCGCTATCTTCAACCTGGTGCACCATGCTCTTTGTTAATTTTCATCCTCTGCTCACGTGATCGGAGACCGTGAATTTGCTCATATTCTAGCATTTAATAGTCTTTAGTGAATAAACTTGGCACTCATAGTATTCTCTCTTTACAACTTGACAAGGGATGCCTCAGCTTCTCACGTCTACTGTTCTTCACAAGCTGAGAACCGGTTCTTGGCTGCTCCCAGTCTTTGACACCAAGCCAATCAGCCTCTTTGGTCTTGCCTCGAATTCGAGCCTATTGTCATGATCTCTGCTTCCAAAAGGTCAGGGTTTTCCCAACTCCCTTGGAAGCAGATCCATAACCCAGGTTCCGAGTGCCAACCAGTCCCAATTGGGACCTTTTGGACCCAGTCCTGGCGCCAGTGGCACCAGGCTCATAAATATGCCCAGTCCCAGCGCTGGAAGCGCCGGGCTCATAATGCTTGGGTGGATTTACCTGCAGCAGACCATGCTGCTTACTTGCCTGCCAGTTGAGCCTCTGATCCTCTTCTGTTTGGAACTACTTTTCCTGTTGGGTGGGGCTGGAGCCACTCCCTAGATTCAGAACACTGGAACTCTTCTGGAAGGCAGGAACTCTTTTCTTACCAGGAACTCTTTTCTTACTTAGGCGTGGCTGTGGAAGGAGACACCTAAGCACTACAGGAGGCTATTTAAACCACACCCGGTGGATGAATCTTGCTTTGCGTTATTCTGCACCCTCTGCAGCAGAACGCTCATCGTGTCTTCTGCATCCGGTCCTGGGCCTAAGGAGAAAGGCTTACCATCCTGAATCCAGTCTTCAGCAACACCTATAAAGACAAGAAAGAACAGGTTAGCATTCCGGCATCTGAAAGGCAAAGGCTTACCTACTCTTCGTGCGCTCCGCAGGTCTTCATACTGCATTCCGGCATCTGAAAGACAAAAGCTTACCAACTCTTCGCACGCTCCGGAGGCCGTCAGCGCTGCATCCTGCATCTGAAAGACAAAACAAGGTGCGTTTAAAGACATTGGGGAACTTTAATACTCACGTGCCATTACTCCTTTCCACATCTAACCCAGTGGGTATCCCGGCACCCTGCAGCCGCTCCGAACTTGTACCTGCAAAATAAAAAGACAGTTAGAGCGCATCGTGAAGCTGGCAACAAGCGCTTACTTACGTGCTTCCAGGCGCTTCTATTCATCACACGGGCTCCATCTTCAACTCACTTCAGCCCGTCATCCGCCATCGCCGGAACCCTGCAAAACAAGAGACATCATTATTAAAGACTTTAAAGACATTTGAGTTACTCGAAACTTACCGTTCGTGCAGTAAACGACAGACAGCAGTCCTCTGGAGTCAAGAGGCCTGCGCTACCTAACCAGTGAAGAAACTGGTTACAGCACCCTGCCCCGAGGCAGATGGAGAGCTCGGCATTCACTTACCTAAGGTGAGAGCGTTAACCTTTGGGGTCTACAGGAGAGGAGAAGAGGAAAGAGATAGGGACACCCCAATAACCCCAGTTCATTAACCCCGTATTTTCTATCTGCAGACATCTTACTCTGCACGTCAGGCATACAGGGCACAGAGGTCCAGCCCAAAGAGCCAACCGGGTGCTGCACATCACCTTTGAAGATACGGTAGTCGCCCAGTCAAGACCGGCGCCTCTGCGAGAATCAGGTGAGCGTTACACCTATTCTTTGCTGTGACACATATAGCTTCCGTCCACCTTTCTTCCTAAAGACTTGCTTAATAAATTACATCATCGAATGTCCAGAACTCTATATACATGTTGGCGGCACCGCCTGCAGTCTATATACTACATATAGCCAGCCTTATGAATACTTAGTCTACTTGTGTTGCAGCATCTGTACAATTGTAAAACGGCTTATGTTTTCTGCAGTGCTCTTCACACGTGCAATCTTCATTTCGCACATGAAATCTTACTCGATTCTTTATTCTTTATTCTGACATCAGGCTCTATATCACCTATACATTCTCTTCTTTGGTCGTCCTTCTCAATGCATTACTCTCATCTTTCCTGACGTCACCAGCTCCTCTCTTTTCACATCTCTATACTTCTTCAGGCGCTTCTCCTAAGAGACCATCAGTCTTTCGGGGATACTTCACATAGAGTCTTCTCAACGGATATCTTGCCTCAAAGATTCTTCGTGGTATAGGTATCATTACTGGTTTTGCACACGTGACAATTTCCGGTTTCCAAAATATAGGCAAAAGAGGGGCGGGATGTCCTGTAGAGTCATTCGGCTCTTCTACAGCGCGAATCTGAAAGGACTTGAATCCCTGCACGCATCAGCAGCAACGACAATGTGGTTGCCATGGTCACCCAGTGAGTGGCACGCAAACGCGTGCAGCACATTGTGCCACTGACAGGGCTTTTAGTTTTCTAAAATATCTGTGGAGTAAGAGTGCAGCAGTTATCAGCAAGCTCCAGCCCTGCTGATATATACACCAAAAAACGTATGAAAAATAAGTTTATTCTTTGTTAATCAGGGCTGGTGCTTATTCAGAGCGCCAGCCCTGCGCGAGGCTGGGGAATGCACCGAGCACCAGGGAGTAGCCACAAGGGGTAATCCACCTACCCTGCCTCCTCTCAGGTTTGCCACTGGTCCACATGTTGAATTCTTAGTGGAAGCACCAAATGCCTCATAATCTGCTTGTTGGGGTAGACTATCCCATATTATCCCAAACTGAGAAGGGAAATAGTTTCTTCTCTAACTGAATGGCCTTTATCTTAATTTTGAAAGCCTAGTAAATATTATTATGATTTAACCTTAAGTCTTCTGATGAATCATGGGATTCAGACACTTCTTCCCACAGAGTGAGACTACAGAGGTGAGCCGGCTATGCGCTATTCCCCATAGGAGCGACAGCAAGCGGGACTTCATTAGGAGAGACTCCCACCCCCCCTTGGGGACAAGGATTCCCATTCCACAGAGGAACTCCCACAACTACTCTTTAGTGGACCAACAATAATATGAAGGCTTCACAAGAGCCAAGAAGATCAAACCACTATTTGTTATTGTGCCACATAAACCAGGAGTCAACCTGAAGAAATACATGGTAAGAATACCATGAAGAAGTGTGAGCGAGTGATACCAATCACTCGTTAGAAAGTAGCAGTACTGTGATGAGGAAGAACGAGCGAGTGCAGGAGAGAGCTCAACTGGAAGAGAAAAGGGACTATAATCCTCTGTTGGAGCGGGCCCAGCCATGCATCATTAAAAGGGAAGAAGGACCATTATCAATGAGAAGAGAAACCCGGGAGTTTCAAACCAGAGTTTTTGTGGAAGCTGACCGAATCCTGGAGATCTGCCGTACTGAGGAGGCAACCAGCTGGCATGCGAGGGAAGCACCAAGAGAGCGATGGCAGAGGAGAGCATGAGAAGGAAACCCCAAAGTGGAGAGCCAGTTGTGAGGGGTGGCGTGACCCAGGAGTGGTGGACTATGCAGTCTGGTAACTATGCAGGGACCGCTATGAAGCTGGCACAGCGCAGGCGAAGTCAAGAAGGTGAGAGAGTCGGAGAGAGGCAGAAGCCATCCTGACAGAACAGAGAGCAAACCCTGTCCTGAAAACCGGCCCGGTGACTCCAACCCATGGAATAGAGTAACAGGTATGGCGGGAAGCCCAGGAGGGAAAATAAGTATAAAGAGAAGCACAATCAAAGATGTCATAGTGGTGTATGAAAGTCAAGTACTGGGCACGGCTGGTGCAATTATCACAGGACTCATCCTACTCATCCCAGTGATATGAGAAATAACTAAGAGAGTGAAAATCATTACAGGACTCATCCTACTCGACCCAGTGATGCGAGCAATAACCGAGAGGGTGAGAATCATTACTGGACTCAGCCTACTGTTCCCAGTAGTTCACAAAGTGACCAAGAGTGTGCAGATAATTACTGGGGCTTCGTATTGATCCCAGTAAGAAAACAAGTGAACCAGAGAAGGCAAATTCTTATAATGAGCATCTTATTCATTCTTCTGAGGAGTTAAATACCCAGAGGAAGACGGAGAGCATGAACAATAAAAAGACAGGTTCTATTTCCTAGGGGATACTAGAGAAAGACTGCCTTTTCAAGACATTTGAGAAAAGTGAACTCAGTCCTGAGTCCTTTAAGACGAGGTAGCAATACTTAGAGGTGGATGGGGATGCAGAAGTTACTCAAACATCAATAATCAAAACGACTCAGGAAGTTGGAAAAATAATGGTTCTGTTTTAATATCAATTATTTAAAACAGGGAGTACAACGGACATCATCCGACGTCGCACAGCACAGTCTCAATTAATTTGAGAAAAAACATAACTTTTATAGCAAAACCTCGTCATTGCGGATGTCATACTACGTGGAAAACTACAAAAACCTACGAGTAACAGTGGTTGGCAGTTAGAGGAACATCTAAGTATATGTTCTATATAGCCAGGGTTGTGATTGGGTGACAGGTGGGCAACTAAGCCCATTCCATTTGAACAGTCATCTTCATCGTCATAAAATATGCGACGATTGATTGGTTACACAAACTATAGGGCCCTTTACTACATGGCCCTCTACAATTGGTTGGCACACTTGCACCCTTCTGGAATATTCCACATGCTAGCAGCACACAGGCTAGCATCCCAGGTACACGGAGGTTTGGCGTGGTCTTCACCTCCCCACCAATTAGCCCAACATCTATCATCACTCCTACAGTCTGCCAGTCAATTAAGGCTTTGAACTCGGCCTTGCAGTAGCTGTCTGTGCCCGAAAAATAAAGGTATGTGGAATCGTTCTGTTTTCTGGTTTCGGTGTAGCTTGACCCAAGCTATTTCGATCTCGACCATGTGACTGGAGACCACTCTTTTGAGCCTTTTGCTGCATTTAATTCCATTAAATTATGAACTCTTGTCGGCTCCAGTGTTTTTACATTCTGCTTTAAACAGAAGTGTGTTCTTTTCTCACTTTAGTTGTAGCCTTTTTGACAGGTGCCCAACTCACTGTGGCCTCGTCTTCCTCGAATTATCCCTTCGCCATCAGTTTAATTCCAACCACACCACACTGAAATCCTTTCCAAACATGGGATTTTCAAGCCTTGCTAAAGGGCTTTGTGGAATATCCTGGTTATGTACGTTCCTATATGTATACATTGGCGCATCGCCGCAATCTAATTCACTAAGTACCCAGCCTCATGAATTCTTTCCCTACTTGCGTTTCAGCACCTGAACAGGTTTAAAATGACTTTGCATTTTCTTTGGTGCTTCTTTGCACGAGCATCTTAATTTCTATCCTGAAATGATGTTTAACTTCGATACTTCATCTTCAGTTTCTATAGAATGTCTATGTTTTCTATCAGCGTGTCTTCTTCTCGGTGTGTCAGTTCTTTCTTCTGGCACTCCAGCCACAAAGGCACTATTTCTCAGTGCTTGCATGTAAGGTTGTCTCAGTGGATACCTTGTCTCAAAAATTCTTTGTGGCACAGTGTAAAGACTGGAGGGGGGTGTCTGTACGCCTGCTCTCTATATGGTAGAGGAGAGGCACAGAGGACCCCAGCCAAGATTCTCTATTTGGTAAACGTGGGTGAGCAATCAAGGCCTAGCTTCTCAGGAGGTGATGCAGACTGGTTCTTTAAGTACAGTGTAGTCCCCAAGCACCCACAAAGGAATCTACACACCCTGTATTAGTGAAAACACAGTCTTTATATAATTAAGGTTCAAGGTTATATACACAATCACAATAACTCACTTTGTGCTCAGTTAATCTACAATGGAAAATAAATACAGTTCTAAGTGGTACCACAATTATTATCAGATTTCATTAAAGTGCATCAACTGTACTCACGTCAAGTGTCACACAAATCAATTAACAAAGGCAATCAACAATAGACATAGGAGGGAAAGCAGTTGGTTAGAACAATTGGCAGAATACTGGCCCCTACCACTAGACACGGTTCTATGTGGAGATCCACCCACCTGGGCAACCTGTAAAATAAAAAAATACTACAAGCCCAGTCCATATATTGTTCAATGAGTCTTATTCCCTTCTAAAATGTTTCTACCACCCCAATGTACCTAGAATAGCGGAATTCCTCGAGGAGGCCTTGATGGATCCTTCTGGAGTGACTCCCTTTAAAGCAGGAGCCACGGATCGTCGATGGACCTCGAGAAAGGTGAACTTGGCATCGAAGATCCTCGATGAAAAGTTCAATGGCATCGAGGCAGCAGCTTCAGTCCTGGCGGTGCGCATCAACAACGAGTCGAAGACGTCCTGCAAGGATGAGGCATGCGGGGTACCTCGATGTCGATAGTTCGGGACTGCAAAGAGTCTATGAAGAACTTTAACCAAGCAAGGGCGTCGAGTCGTCCGGCGTCTCTGCAGTCTTCGGCTGGCGGGAAACCCACTGGCAGATTCTCCTTTGCACGTCGGCCGCCTCGACTTTCTCCAGCGGGACAAAGCGGTCGGCGAAGCAGTCATGAGGTTCCTTCGATTCGAATGTCTTCATCAAGGGAGCGTAGCGGCTCCGGTTGTCGACGGCACAGCATCAAGCGGACCCCGCTTCTGGGTAACCCGGCTTCGATGGGCCTCCAGATGTTATAGCGGACCTACAAAACCTGGTCGACGACAGTGGACGGAATATATGGTGCTTCTCTTGGTTCTCCTCGGCGGTCCCCGACTGCGGTCGGCAGTCTGTCCAGGGTCTGACTTCCAGGGAGCTTCGGTGAAGGTTAGCGGTGCTCGATGGTCCCTCAGAGCTCGGGAAGAGGGCACCGAACCAGGTCCTCTTTTGGATCAATCTCGATGTCACAGCGGCATTCAGATTGCAGTGAAGGTAACAGCAGTCAACCTTCTTTGGGCTCGGCTTCGAGATCAAGCATCAGTTTCGACTTCAGCTTCTGAACAAATTCTAGCAGTGAGAGGCCCCCAGATATACTGTTGATCTCCCATTCATTCTGCTGGGTCACACTCAGGCAACCAATCACTCAGAAGGACATTCAGCAGTCGATCAGCCAATCAGGCATACAGTGCATTCAGGCCATTCTCTTCCCGCCCAGACACTCACAACAAGGAATGTGTATTGGGACAAGTACCCAGCCATTCAACACTACACACTGCATTCATACCAGTTTCGGGCAGGGCTGTCTCAGTTATTGTGTTTCATACCAGAAACCGGAACATCCACAACAAGAAGTGCATATTGGTCACACACTCCATTCACTCAGGTCCCACCCACAGAGTGTACCCACAACATACAGTCACTGGGAAGGCTCCAGCCAGTCTGGCCTGGACTTCGCTACAATACCATATATGGAACTTCCACCCATCAGCCAGTCAGGGGGAAGGGACAGAGTCAGGGATTTCCCTTGTCTTTGGGAAAACAAGGTAACAGGCAATAGAATGGAAGAGGCCACAGGAGCCATCTTGTTTCCTATCGGGAATCAACTGATTCCAATAGCAGGGCCTGGGTATCCCAAAATTGAGGATACTCAGAGCACCTGTCAAATTCAGCATAGAGCTGCCACCAGCCCATACCCTGCTCTGTGGACCACACACAGGTGCCCAAAAACATACACTAGGGGCACAGGGTTGTACCCTCTCCCATGGGTGCCATAAGGGTATCCCGTGGGTCTGTACACCAAACCAAAAATAGGAAGAGCTGCACTGCCACATGGACTCCTGGGCAGAAAACAATACAGAACACAAATGAAAAAGGACTACAGGACAAGGTCAGGGAGGCCCTGTCCCTCCAATGCATTTTCAGAATCACAGTCGCCCCCCCCCCCCAGACTGAGGTTATGGTGCGTAACCTCCCACGAGATAGACACCCTCATTCAGACGGTCAGCATGCTCTTCCCAGGTGGAAATGTTGACGGCAATGTCGTCCTAGTAGGCCACACAAAAGGCCTCCAGCCCACTGAGCGCATGATTGACCAATCTCTCGATGGTGGCAGGGGCATTCTTCAACCCAAAAGGCATGACCCTAAACTGGTAGAGTCCCTCAGGTGTTGAGAATGCTGTCTTTTCCTTGGCATGGTCCGTCAGAGCTATTTCCCAATAGCCTGATGTAAGGTCAAAGGTGCTCACAAATTTGGCAGCACCTATGGTGTCCACAAGCTCATCAGCACTGGACAATGGATGCACCTGCTTGGGAACTTGCCTTGGGGACAAGGACCACTGGACTGGACCAGGGACTGGTTGAGGGTTCAAAAACACCCAGATCCAACATCTTGGCGACCACAGCCTGGATGTGGTTCTTACCGGTATCTGACATACGGTAGCACCTGATTTTGATAGGCACACTGTCACCAGTGTCAATTTTGTGCCTACACCACAGTGTAAGGCCTGGTGTCAGTGAGAACAGAGAGGCATACAGGCAGAGCAAAGCCTTGCAGGCCCTTTGCTGCTTTGTCAGATCTGTAGACAGATGTACTCCCTCCACTGAGCCGTCCTGAGGGTTGCTATGCTGCAAATCAGGAAGCACTCTCATCCTCTTCTTGCTCTGAAGCTAGCAAGAGACATAAGACCTCCGCTTGCCTATGGAAAGGCTTGAGCCTGTTGACGTGGAATACTTGAGGGTCTACCCTAGAGACTCCCATGTCAACCAGATAATTGACTTCGCCCATTTTGGAGATTATCCTGAAGGGTCCAGTCCATTTGTCTGCCAAAGCTCGAGGCTTGGTAGGCTCCATCACAAGGATCTCCTGGACTGGAGTCCAATCCACTTGCAAGGCTTTAAGGTCATGCTAGTATTTGTTCAATTCCTGGCTGGCCTTGAGATTCACTGTTGCCTGCCCCATCATCTGTGTCATCCTCCGTCTGAGGCCTAAAACATAGTCCCCCACTTGCTTGGCATGACCTGGAGGGGTGGCTTCCAAACCTTCTCTAATCAAGGCAAGGGGCCCCCTCACGGGATGTCCAAAGAGTAACTCAAAGGTGCTGAAACCAAAACCCTCTTGAGGTACCTCTCTGTAAGCGAACAGTAGGCATGGCAGGAGGAGATCCCATTTCCTCCTTAGGGGCTCTCCCAAAGCGCCTACTATGCCCTTGAGAGTTTTATTAAATCTCTCAACCAGACCATTAGTCTGGGGATGGTTAAGTGGTGGAGAACTTGTAGGTTACCCCGCACTCTTTTCACATGGTTTTCATGTAACTAGACATGAAGTTGGATCCTCTGTCAGAGACAACCTCCTTAGGGAATCCAACCCGGGTGAAAAGGCCCAGGAGAGCCCTCGCACCCACCTTGGCAGTAACAGTCCAAAGGGGTATATCCTCAGTGTACATGGTGGCATGATCAACCAAGACTAGGATGAACCGATGTTCACCTGAAGTGGGGCGTCAAGGGGACTGACAATGTCGATGCCTACCCTCTCAAATGGTGTGCCAACCACTGGCAATGGCTGCAGTGGGGCAATGACACTGCCTCCAGTCTTGCCAGACAACTGACAAGTTGGGCAGGTCCTGCAGTGGGACTCCACTTCTACTCCCATCCGGGGCCAGTAGAAATGGGCAGAGAGCCTCTGCTTAGTCTTCTTGGTACCAAGAATTTTATTTGCATTTTTTTTAAAGCACTCACACAGCCCAGGGGCATCGAGGCGCTGCTACAGGAATATGACTTAGTTGCAAATTTATAACGTGCTTACTACCCAGAGGTTTCTAAGCGCGGACCCGGGGATCGAACCTGTGTTGCTTCATGTCATCTTGTTTTCAAGGCAAGCACTTTGCCGCTGAGCTAAGGGCACCTCATGCGCCAACTGCAGCAGGAAGGGCCTGTAAATGTGGGGTACCACCACCCTCTTGAGGGCACCAGGTTCAGGCTTAGTGGGCTCACCAACAAGAAGATCACCCTCCCAATAGATCCGGAATGTCCTAGACACTTCTCCCTGTGCATGGGACAGGGCCTGTTTTCTCAGACCCTCGAGAGAGTGGCACTCTCTCTGACCCTTACAGAAGTCCGCCCGGGACGGTCCTCCTTCAGCCAACAGGCATTGAAGGTCGGGTGGTCCTCTGGTTTGAGCACCTCTCCCGCAGGAGGGTCTTCTGCCTCTTTTCCCTCAGGAGTTGAGTTTGGGTTTTCTACTGGACCCAGCATGTCCGGATCATGGATCCCAATGGGTGCTGTAGGAACAGCACGAGGTGGCCTTCTTGTTCTTCCGTCTTCTTGCCTTAGGCCTCGCCTTTGGCTTGGGTACCTGGCTCACAGCCAGACCCTGTGTCACCTGTGACCTAGTGATTGCAGCAGCATTCATGGGGAGACCATCAGAGATCAACCCCAACTCTACTAGATCATTTCCTAACAGAATGTTGCAAGGGACATTATCCTGAACCAGGACAGGAAGCTTTGCTATCTTGTCTCCAATCATGAGTGTGATTAAGGCTACAGGCGATAATTTGGGAGGCCCACCAGCTAACCTAGTAGTTCTCAGAGGATCACCTACATAGTCCTCTGGCTTGAGCAGTGTCCTGTCCACCACTGTTATGCTTGCCCCAGTGTCTCAAGCCAGTAGAAGGCTGGCCATTCAAGAGGACAATTCCCAAAAACCTACAGATGTTCTGTGGGATTGTCGCCAGTACTTGTGCGTACTGGTCCCAGGCCCCAAGGGACCCTAGGGAAATCTCTACAGGAGCACCGAATGTGATCCCTGTAGAGGAGGGGAGGACAGTGGCCTCCACCTCAGGCATGGGGTAAGGGTAGGTCAGGCTGACAGCCTGGAATCCAAGTGCCTTACCTTTACACTTGGGGTCACCCTTCTTGTGATCCAGAGCCCCACAGTCCCAACAAGTGCCAGGAATGTGAGGTACGGTACTGGAACCACTGGAAGCTTGCTTTGCAGCGGGTGGACCACTACTCTTATTCCCACCCACATAGGACTTATCCCCACTAGATTTTTTGTTTTAGGAGAGGAAGTTTTTGGTTTACCTGACTGTGATTGCTTTTGGGACTCCTCAGCTTTCTGAGAGGTCCCCTTTTCTTTGTCCTTGTCCTTCCCACTGGAGTCCTTAGGGGACACCCGGTGGGAGACCCACTTGTCAGCCAACCTGGCCAGCTTAAAGGGATCCAAAATGTTCTGGTCAGTAACATACTGACGCAGCTCTGGTGAACAGGCCTCAGAAATATGCTCAAAAAACAAAAGGCGGGACAATTCAACAAAGGTTTTCACCTTGTATACATCAATCCACCACATCATGTTCATATGTGGCACTCACGCAGTCAACCCAAGACACATTGGGCCTCATTATAGGTTAGGCGGTAGCCGTGCCCTTATTAAGGGCACGGCTACCGCCAAACTCGCTACCAGTCCCGGCACCCGTGAATGGGCCATTATCGGCCTCCCGATCCCCATTCTGCCCCATAGGGAAGAATGGGGGTCGGGAGCATTGTTGCACCGGCACCGTCGGTGCCGGTGCATTCAGGAGTGCTGCTCGCGGGTGCCGGTCTACACGCGTGGTCAGACCACGCATGCAGTCCGGCACCGACAAGCAGAACTCATAATGTGGCGGAGAGGTAACAACGGCGCCGGTAGCACTACCGGTGCCGTTGTTGCCTTTCCACCACATTCATAATGAGGCCCATTCTTTCTTTTCTTGAAATCCCTGAACCTTTTAAGGTATTGGGTAGGTGTCTTGCCAAACTTGGCAATCAAAGCAGACTTCATGCACTCATACTGACCTCTTTCTTCCACACTCAGTTTCCGAATACAGCCATATCCAGTCTGAGGCACTCTGCTTAACAAAAACGTAGCACAACGTCTCCTATCAACATCATCAATAGCACAAGCCATTTCAAATGCTTCAATCCATTGGAGGATATCAGAACCCTCCACATACACACCAACCAAAGCTCTCATAAACTTGGTGGCTGGGAACCTGACACTCAACTGGTTTGGCTGAAGTCTCCACTCTAGCTTTCTCTAGCTAGATTTGCTGACATTCAGTGGCCTTGTCTTTGAGTTCAAGATCCCTGTTCTTGAGTTCCAATTGCTGTGCCAACTCCTCTTTCTTAAGTACAGATTCAATTTCTAACTTTCGGTATTCAAAGGCCGATTTCATCCTTAATAACTCAAGTTGCAAGGCATTCCCGGAAGGAACATTGCTGGAGGTCGGAACAGAGGCAGCAGGAGTGGTGGCATTCCCAGAATCAGATTCAATGGCAACCCCATGAGCAGGGGCCTCAATGTTTGCATCCCCCCCTTCAAGAGCTTCACAATCAATCTGGTAGTCCATCAGGACAGCTCTCAGCTCAGCCCTAGACGTATCCACAAAGTCTAACTCCCTGGCTTCACAAGCACCGTGGAGAGCTTCTAAGCTCATCTGAGTCAATCTGCCATTTGCAATAGATTCCCTTGCTTGTAATGCAGTTATCTAGCACACAACTAAACCTCAATTTAACAATGTGTAGATATTTTGTAAGTGGCAAGGTTATACACGGATTATTAAAACCATAAGCATCCCACCGCTGCCACCAGTGTAAAGACTGGAGGGGGGTGTTTGTACTCCTGCTCTCTATATGGTAGAGGAGAGGTACAGAGGATCCCAGCCAAGATTCTATATTTGGTAAACGTGGGCGTGCAATCAAGGACGAGCTTCTCAGGAGGTAATGCAGGCTGGTTCTTAAGTACAGTGTAGTCCCCAAGCACCCACAAAGGAATGTCCACACACTGTTTCAGTGAAAACAGTCTTTATATAATTAAGGTTCACGGTTATATACACAATCTCAATAACTCACTTTGTGCTCAGTTAATTTACAATGGCAAATATACACAGTTCTAAGTGGTACCACAATTATTATCAAATTTCATTAAAGAGCATCAACTATACTCAGGTCAAATGTCACACAAATCAATTAACAAAGGTAACCAACAATAGAGATAGAAGGGAAAGCAGTTGGTTAGAACAATTGGCATAATACTGGCCTCTACCACTAGACACAGTTCTGTGTGGAGATCCCCCCACCTGGGCAACATGTAAAATAAAGATATACTACCAGCCCAGTCCATATATTGTTCAATGAGTCTTATTCCCTTCTGTTTCTACCACCCCAATGTACCTGGAATAGCGGAATTCCTCAAGGAGGCGTTGATGGATCCTTCTGGAGTGACTCCTTTTAAAGCAGGAGCCACGGATCGTCGATGGCCTTAGAAGAAGGTGAACTTGGCGTCGAAGATCCTTGATGAAAAGTTTGATGGCGTTGAGGCAGCCGCTTCGGTCCTGGTGGTGCTCGTCGACGACGAGTGGAAGACATCCTGCAAGGATGAGGTGTGCGGGGCACCTCGATGTCGATAGTTCGGGACCGCAAAGAGTCTATGAAGAACTTTGGCCCAGCAAGGGCATCGAGTCGTCCGGCGTCTCTGCGGTCTTTGGGTGGCAGGAATCTCACCAGCTGATTCTCCTCGGCGCATCGGCGGCCTTGACTTTCTCCAGCGGGACAAAGCTGTCGGCGGTGCGGTCGAAAAGTTCCTTCAATTCGAATGTTTTAATCAACGGAGCATTGCCTCTCCGGTTGTCGACGGCACGGCGTGAAGCAGTACCCGCTTCTGGGCAACACGGCTTTGATGGGTCTCCAGCGATTATAGCAAACCTGCTAACCCTGGTCGACGACGGTGGACGGAATGTCTGGTGTTTCTTTTCGTTCTCCTCGGCGTTCCCCATCTCCGGTCGGCAGCCTGTCGAGGGTCTCACTTCCAGGGAGCTTCGGCGAAGGTTAGCGGTGCTCGATGGTCCCTTGGAGCTTGGGAAGAGGGCACCTAACCAGGTCCTCTCTTGGATCAGTGTCGACGTCACGGCAGCTTTCAGATTGCGTTGAAGGTAACAGCAGTCAACCTTCTTCTTCGGGCTCGGCTTGGAGATCAAGCTTCAGTTTCGACTTCAGCTTCTGAACGAATTCTAGCAGTGAGAGGCCCCCAGATATACTGTTGATCTCCCATTCATTCTGCTGGGTCACACTCAGGCAACCAATCACTCAGACGAGCATTCAGGCACTCAGTCAGCCAATCAGGTGCACAGTGCATTCAGGCCATTCTTCTCCATCCAGACACTCACAACACAGAATGTGGATTCGGACAGGCACTCTGCCATTCAGCACTACACACTGCATTCATACCAGTTTCAGGCAGGGCTGTCTCAGTCATTGTGTCAACCACCAGATACTAGATGCCCATAACATAATGCGTATTTGTTACACACTCCATTCACCCAGGTCCCACCCACAGGGTGTACCCACAACATAAGGTCACTGGGAAGGCTCCAGCCAGTCTGGCCTTGACGTCACTACAATACCATATATGGAACTTCCACCCAACAGCCATTCAGGGGGAAGGGACAGAGTCAGGGCTTCCCAGGTCTTTGGGAAAACAATGTAACCGGCAATAGAAAGCAAGAAGCCACAGGGGCCATCTTGTTTCCTATCAGGAATCAACTGATTCCATTGGCAGGGCCTGGGTATCACCAAAATGGAGTATACTCAGAGCACCTGTCAAATTCAGAAATTCAGCATGAGCTGCCACAAGCCCATACCCGGTGCCCAAAAATATACACTAGGGGCACAGGGTTGTACTCCCACCCATGGGTGCCATAAGGGTATCCCATGGGTCTGTACACCAAACCATAAATAGGAAGAGCTGCCAGGAGTCCCACATGAACTCCTGGGCAGAAAACAAATGAAAAAGAACGACAGGACAAGGTTAGGGAGGCCATGTCCCTCCAATGCATTTCCAGCATCACACACAGGCATCGTCACTGGCACTGCTTGTGTAGCCAATTCCGGTTCCCAACATATAGGCATAATGGGGCAGAGCTTTTGATGGGGGTACTTGGCTCCACCTCTACAAAAGCACAACAAAGGGAACTCAAAGGCCAGGAACACCGAAGAAGAGATCTTACAAAGCCAGGAAAAAGGGAACCAGGGAGTTGAAAACGTCCCTTAAGTGAACTGAATGGGTTTATACAACATATCACCAACAACCATCTGAGAATTCTAAACTAGGCTAAGGAAGCCAATTCAGGAGAAGGGAGTCATTCTCCTGGACTTTAGTTGTTTTGTCTTAGTGGTAGGGTCAGAGTAGTTTAGTTTTGGACGGAGGACAGACCTTTTTGCTCTGTACTTCACGACTGATGACAAGCTCCCTCGTTAGTTTTGTTAGGCAGGGAAACCCAGAGATTAGAGATAGTGAGGCTTTTTCAATAAAACATTAGTGAGATTGATCAAAACTGGTCTGTCTCCGGCACAGTCTTCATAAGTCCAACATGGGTCATTACTCACATGGCATGTAATTTGTGTACATTTTAATTAAGGCGGTAATATGGGGCAACAGGGTGAGGGTCCTTTGGATTTGTTATGTTTCAAGAGGTCGAGGGACCTACCGCCCTGGGTGAGTATCTGGGATGCATGGTTCATGCTTGCGTATGTGGTCAGGTTTGCTTTGAGGGGGGGGCAGTCCTATGTATTCCTCTGCAGCTGTTCCCACTTTGTTTTCTCTGTTAGAGAGGGGAAGTAATGTTTCTGGTGCCTATGCTGGGTTTTGTATATTTTAATTGAAATTATTTTTATCAGGAAATATAACTTAAAATAGTGAAATTGCACTTTGGTTATAAAATACTGCATTTTAATGGATCAAAGAACTTTTGAAGTTAATGTAACCAAAACGTAACTTGTATGTTATCTTATAAAGAGTGAGTTGTAGCATCATTACCAGATAATAATAGGATTAGATTTAAAAGTACATATTATGGCTGTTATGCTACAGTTGGCATTGCACATGTAATAAAGAGTCCTCTCCCATACATTATAAAGCTATTGAACGTTCATGCTAGTTGTATTCTGCAAGGTCCTACTTGGGGTCCTCAGGTAGTCTCCTTGGTAGGGGCCTCTGGTGCTGCAGATAAGCCTGGATGGGACAAGCAGTGGATGGGAGTATCCCTGGATGCCGCAATGCACAGAAGAGCAAAGTCTTGCGTGGGCCGGGCCAGAGCAATAATCATGCGGTGACATGCTCGTACAGATGGTATCACTGGCTCTGTGCGGCGCACACAAGGCATGCCTTTTATTCTGTGCAGTGACGTTGCCTCCTGTCACTGCATGATGACATGTGCACCTTTGCTTATACAGTCTCCGCCACCACATCACTCAACGCATTCAATAACAGTTTCCACTGTCTATTAGTCGTCGTTCTCACTGTGAGGAATTGCTATCTGGCACAGTGTAGAAACCCTGGCTTGTTTGATGTTTATGAAATAATAAAATGATGCATTTAATTCCATCACAGAAAGAGTGATCTGATGACCAGCTCCCCCTTTCATATGCTCCATGGCAAAAGGGACTAGTGTGTACCAGTACAAAGCTGCAGTGACAGGTGCTGCATTTAAGATACTCACCACTGTTCCAAAAATGACAAACTCTGAGGGATCAAGAGTAAGACTCGGACACAGTAACAGGTTTTAAATTCAAAGAAGGCTTTTATTATAAAAATAAAAGAAGGAGTTGGGGAATTCCTATTTGTCCCTAACTCTGTGAGGGGTTTCCCCACCTCAACAAAAGTTTTAGATACCTACCTGTAACTGTATTTCTCCAGCATTGGTATCTTTCACATGCTTGTCACATGCTCGTCAGACTGGGAAGCCATTCAATTGTGCATTCCTTCCACCTCACTTTAACCCTTTATGGTCGTAACCTATGAGGTAGCCATCTTCAGATTTTGAGCCGTAGAAGACTACATGAATTGATGGCTGCTGGGAGGGGGAGCAGCCTCTAGGGAGGCGGGTGGGCGCATGTGAATCTATGAAAGATACCAATGCTGGAGAAATACAGTTACATGTAAGTAACTAAAACTTCTCCAGCATTGGATCTTTTATAGATTCAGATGCTTGAATAGAATACCAAGCAGTTAGGCCATGCCCATACATTATGTACATTCTGCAGATCTTTCTGTTCACTTTCCTACACAGCAACTATACAGGTTACGTTACCAGGGAAGGCGGGAAGAGTATCCGGCTCCTAACTTACGCAAAGAGATGATGGAGAACAGCTTGACCCACTGCTGACTCTTTGCTGGTATCTTCTGCCAGGCAGTAGTGCTTGGCGAACGTATGCAGAGTGCTCCAGGTTCCGGCGTGAAAAGCAACCAAAGCTTCCCTCCCTTTGCTGGAGTGGGCTGAAGGAGGTCTGGCAAGTGGATCGCCTTTAGACTGGTGGCATTGACTGATACATTGGGAAATCCAACATGCCAAACTCTGCTTTGAAATGTGCTGCCCTTTATTCCGGCCAGCAAATGCAATGAAAAGTAGAGGAGCGAAACTCCTTAGTTCTCTATATGTAGAATTTTAGAACCCTTGCCACAACCAGCATGTGTAATGCTCTCTCTGCATCAGACGTGTGATTCATGAAAAATGTTGGATGCACTATACGCTCAGTGAGCGTCATTTCTAACAGCACCTTGGGTAAGAATTTCGGATGCGTCCTCAGGGTGACGCGGTCCTTAAGAAACAAGGTGAATGGAGGTTCTGAAGAAAGGGCGTGCAATTCGCTAATCCTCCTGGCTGACATGATGGCTACTAAGAAAGCTGCTTTCCAGGATAAAAATGTTATATCACACCTATGAATCGTTTCGTATGGTGGCTCCATGAGTGCTGCCAGGACCGTGTTCAGGCTAAATGCAGGGAGCGGTGTAGGAGTCGGCGGGAAAATACGCTTCAATCCTTTCAAGAATATTTTGATAGGCGGTTTGGTGAGCAAAGATTGTTGACCTGGATTAGTCGGGTATGCCGATATGGCGGACAAATGCACCTTGATGGATGAAAGGGAGAGTCCTGCCTTAGCTAGGTGCAACAGGTACGGTAGTATCTGTTCGAAGGATGCAGAGAGTGGGTTCACTGATGATGTTTCACACCACTTGGTAAAACAAGTTCATTTTCGAATAAGTGGTCCGTGGAGAAGGGGCCTAAAGGCCTTGATTATGTCCCAGCATTCTGCAGGAAGATTCAGGTTAATTAATTTTCACTGCTCAGGAACCACGCATGGAGTGACAGGCTTGCGGGGACGTGGTGGAGCACCTTTTGATTCTGTTGCGTTAAAAGGCTCTGATGCACTTTGAGGCGAATCGGGTGCCATATGGACAGGTGATGCAGGGTTGGGTACCAAACCTGGCAAGCCCAATCCGGCGCTATCAGGATCATCGAGCAGGCCTGTTCTTTCAGTCTGTGTAGCTCTCTCGCTATGAGTGGGATCGGAGGGAAGGCATAACGGAACTTTCCTGTCCAGTCTACTGAGAAGACATCCCCCATCGAGAGGTGTTCTGGATACCTGGAAGCAAACCTGGGGCATTTTTTGTTGTCCTTGCTGGCAAAAAGATCGATCTGTGGATGCCCCCATTTGTGAAATATCTGTCGGGCTTCTGCTTCGTCTAGCTCCCATTCGTGGGATGCTGAATAGTCTCTGCTTAACTTGTCTGCCAGGACACTGTCCACTCCTGGTAGGTGCTCTGCCTTGATGTGGACCTTGTGATGTAAAGCCCAGGTCGATAGCTTTTGAGCTTCTTGAGACAACCACTCCAACCTCATTCCCTCTTGTTTGTTTGTGTAATGCATCGAGGTTGTGTTGTCTGTTTGGACGGTCACTGCCTGCCCTGCTAGTACCGGTAGGAAAGCCTTCAGTGCCCTCCGTATTGCCCTGAGCTCCAGAACATTGATGTGCAGTTGGGATTCTTGGGTGGACCTTGTGCCCTTTGTTTGCAGATCTGCCAAGTGCATCCCCCAGCACGATACTGACATATCCGTCCTGAGGAGAAAGGTTGAAGTGGGAGCTTGGAAAGGCATTCCCTGTAGCAGGTTTTGAGATCTGCCCCACCATTGGAGGGCCTTGTGAAAGGTTGCGAGTTGTTGTATGGTATACTCCCATGACCCGACTGCCTGCTTCCATTGCCGGTCCAGGGTCTCTTGAATTGGTCTCATGTGAAGCCTGCAATTTGGTATGAGGAATATACATGAGGACATCATGCCCAGAAGGGATTTGAGGGCGCAGACCGTGGTTGTCCCATTGCTATGAAACCATGAAGGCAGGGGAATTAGCGCCAATATTCTGTCTGCCGATGGTCTTACTCTGGGTATGTTGGTGTTGAGTTCTGCTCCCAGAAAAAGCACTGTCTTGTTGGCAACAGGGCAGGATTTTTCCTCCTTTATCGAGAAACCTAACTCTTTCAGGGGTTTATTGTTCTCGTCACTGTGATGCTCGTAAGTTTGAATGAGCTTGCCCTTATTAGCCAATCGTCTAAATACGGGAAGATCTCTGTTCTCGATCTTCTGAGCTTCCCCACCACTGGTGCAAGGCACTTGGTAAATACTCTTGCGTCTGATTTTAGATGGAATGGGAGGACGCGGAATTGAAAATGTGACTCCCCTATTGCGAACCTGAGGAATTGCTTGTGGGCAGGATGAATGGGAATGTGGAAGTAAGCATCTTCCAAGTCGAGGGTAGGGTGGCCAGGAAGTCGTGTTGGTTGAGCCACAGGAGAACGTTCTGAAGGGATGACATCTTGAATTTGATGCGCTTCATAAATTTGTTGAGTGGTCTCAAATCCACAATCGGTCTCCACTGACCGCTTTTCTTCTTCACCAGAAAAAACAGGAGTAGAAGCCTCTTCCCATTTGACAGTGTGCCACCGGCTCTATAGCTGCTTTTGGGAGCAGCTTGTGAACCTCCAACATGACCTGCTTCAAACGATGTACCTTGCGTGGAACGGGGGCAAGAAAGGGAGGTTGATCCAGGAATTTAATGGTGTGACCTTCACGAACCACCTGCAGCACCCACTTGTCTGATTTTATTCTTAGCCAACGTTGGTAAAAACATCTTACTCTTCCTCCCACCGTGGTGCGTCGTGGGAGAGGAGAGGGATTGTCAATTTTGCTTGCTCTGGGTCTTAGCCTGGTTAGAGCCACGTTTACCCCTCTGGGTGTATCTGCTTGTTGACTGATGGTATCTGTCTTGAAAGTTGGCACTTTTTCTGATTGTAGGAGGGGCAGCTGAAACCCCTGTATTCGGAAGACGCTCCTCAAAAGGACCGAAAGGATCTACGATCTTTGTCCTTGTCATTAAGGGAACTGATGGCTCGTGCGGTATCAGTGTCAGCCTTTATCCCTTTTGAGATGGTCGTCAATCTTTTTTCCAAAGAGGTCTTGCCCATCGAAGGGCAGATCCAATATCTAATACTGAACCTCTGGTCTAAAATTTGTAGCCTTCATCCAGGCTTGTCTCCTCAAGACTGTACCATGGATCATATGTCTGAAACCTGACTCCGCTATGTCCACTGCTGTGTCGATCCTATGGTCGGTGGTAACCTTACCATCCTGTATGATTGCTTTGGCTTCCTCTTGCAGTTCAGTAGGCAAGTGCTTGGTCAACTTGGACATGCGGAGCCACAGCTCACGGTCCAGCCGTGCAGTCATGGCAAGAGCATTTCCAGCCCTAATGGTAAGAGAGGCTGACGATGATACCTTCCTGCCTATGGCTTCCAATTTACATCCTTCTTTGTCAGGTAGAGCTGAAAGGGGCGATGATGGGTGAGCCAACCTTTTCTGGCTGCAACCGTTATGACTGAATCCGGTTTAGTATGCCCTCTTAGGCATAATGGTGCCGTGTCTGGTGCCTTATACTTCTTCTCCGGTCTTGAGACAAGTGCCGGTGTGGACAATGGCGTAGCCAAAATCTTAGCTCCAGTGTCCCATATCTTATCCAAAAGAGGAATCGCAGTGACTGTCCTTCTACGTTTGGCTCTATGCTCAGGGAGGACCGATTTTTTCTCCTCTGATGCAACTCGCAAATTAAAGAGGTCCTCCGCTTTACCAGACACCAGATTGTCGGGTGGTGAAGTTTCTCCTGGGGAGTCCTTCTTCCTAGGCTTTCCTACAATGTAATCGTCCCACTCGCTTTGCGTCTCTGGCTCATGGGTAATCTCCACTTCTTCAGGGTCTGAAAAATCCCTGAAAAGATCTTTTTGCCAGTCGGAAATGGATGCAGTGTATGGAACTATCATGGGGTCCCTTGTGGGTGGTCTCGTGGGGTCCCTTGTGGGTGGTCTTGGTGTAGGCGATGATCTTGGGGGAGAGAACCCTTGGCGGCGAAGCACTGAGCGTCCTGCTCCTGGACCTGGGCGGAGGTTCCGGTGAGCGTGCTCTCTTATGAGGTTTGCTCCTGTTAGGAGAGCTTCTTGGAGAATTATGGGGCGGTAAAACCTGCCTCCGAGGAGATGTTTCCATCGGTGTAGAAGATCGATGCCTTTGTCTCTGATGCCTCATAAATTTGCCAATGATCCCCTGCATTGAAAGCATGAGTTCTGGATCATATGGGTCTGCAGGTTCCTCCGTGGTTGGACACCAGGGACGACTGTTCTCCTTGGGAGTGAGGATTGGTTGCTTAGGAATGAGTTCGGAATCTGAAAAATCCTCCTGTAGGATGACGTCTGGAAGCTCTGCCATCTCTTCTAAGGGAGACAGTTGGGCTCCTATTGGCAGATTGAGGGCTTCCGGGGTGTGGAGGCCCATGTCCATTAGTTTGAACGACTCGATTTCCTTGGACGGCATGCTTGAAGTATCCGTGGATGGTGCCTTGGACTTATTCCTCTCCCTCAACGAGGGATCAATTGTCGTTGACAGTGTTTTAGCTGCCGGTTTTGTCGACGAAGATGTCGTCAACAAGGATTTTGTGGACGATGATGGCTTCGTGGACGAGTGATGCTCTTTCTCCGTCGACGAGAGCTTCATTGATTAGTGGTGGCATTCCCTCGTCGATGATTGCTTAGTTGTAGGCAATTTCGACGACGAAGACTTAGTCGTAGATGACAAGGGTTGGTTGTTTTATGCTTAGTTGACGGCTTGCTCGTTAATGGGCCTTTATCGCCGGTGCCACTCGTGGACGGCATTTTCGATAAGGATTGCCCCCCTGGAATTTTTGAAAACGTCTCCTTACCTTTATGTGAAGGAGAAGAGGTTCTTTCCATAGAGGCGGCCCGCCTTTTTGAAGTTTGCCTCTTTGAAGGTTTCATAGACAGTATACGGGCTGTTTTAGCCGATTCTTCATCAGAAGAGTGTGCTCTTGATTCCAAATGTAGAAGGAGTCTTCTATGTCTGTCCTGGAGAGTTTTGTTAGAAAAGGTCTTACAAATATCACACTTGTGAATATCATGAAGATAGAGGCAGTATATGCACTGTTCATGAGGGTCTTTCATGTAGACAAGCTTTTTCCTGAATCTAACACAGTCCCTGAAAAGGGAAGGCTTCTTGGCAGTTGGCTCCTCTGACATGGTGTGAAGAGAAGATTCACTCGACAAATTTCAAGTGAAAACCAGTGTTTTCTGTGCCCAGAAACACTGTGTAGGAAGAACTTGATCAGGAGATCAAGATATAGATGTTTCTGAGAAAAAAGATTAAAGCTAACAGTGAAGTAAAAACGAAAGCTCAAAGAGAGCTGAGGATTCCAACTAGTTTGTTAGAATGCAGTGAAAAATCGGTAAATGGCTGCCTGGGGCGGAGCTTAAACCCTGCCACCTTATTGGTTAGGGCCATAAAGGACCAAAGTGAGGTGGAGGGACTACACAATTGAATGGCTTCCGAGTAACAACGGGAAATATTCAAGCATTTCAATCTATGAAAGATCCAATGCTGAAGAACTAATGAACGCCTGTGTCAGGTTGTCTATATCAAAAGAGTTTTGTGCCCTGTGTCCAAAAATCCTAAACTGACCCTCACACACTAAACTCAATATAATGTGACAGGAAAAAGTCTTTGAGCTGTCCACCAACACCTTCATCTCAAAATACCAAACGTATAGTCTTTCACAGTGGAGAAAAGAACAAGATACAAAGTTCCATTGGAAAAGGGGTATTCCCTTCCCCTAAAAATTCTCTTGTTGATTCAAAGATGTCAGTCTTTAATGTTCCACAATCCCAAAGTGGATGGCTTTTCCCTTGGGTTTATCTTCATTCACACACTATCTTCTCATCTTCATTCCCACATTAATTTCTAAATATTCATAATGTCACAATCCCAACAAGGATGGCTTTTCGCTTGGGTTAGTGACCATTCGAGCGATATTCACTCTGTGGTCTTCTTAGTGTCCCCAATATCATTTATCTGTATTTTACAAATCCAAGTCAGAGTACTTTTTCCCCTTAGATTTTCTCCATTCACACAATTATTTACAATGTCACTTATAGATATACTTCACAGTTCTTTCGCTCTCTGATATTTTGTTACAGAAAAAAAGGGGTATGGCTCTTCCCTTATGATTCATAAAAAAGCACAGTGGGGGAACCTCTTCCCTAGTTCTTTCAGCTTTCCACAATAACCAAAGCAAAGGGGTGGCTTTGCCCCTGTTCTCCAGCTCCTGGTCTACTTGTGTGCGAGTTTCAGACTCACCATGTGCCTGGTTTACTCTCTTGCCAGGTCTTTTGCTGCTTTACCTAGGTGTGGGTCCTAGACTCGCTGGGTGCCTGGTTTACTCTCCTGCCAGGACTTTTTGCTGCTTGAATTGGGTGTGAGTCCCAGACTTGCTGAAGTGCCTGGTTTACTCTGCTGCCAGGGATTTCTTTGCTGCTTGACTTAGGTGTGAGTCATAGACCTGCTGAGTGCCTGGTTTACTCTCCTGCCAGGTCTTTTTCAATCTGTTTAATATTTGCCGGCAAATGCCAACTTCTCTCTATCTACTTATATTGGGTCGTTCTTGCATTCAAGTAATTATACTTCTTATACTTTGGCTCATCGACACTTCTCCAGTTAAGCTTAATATCCCAATTTCTGTGTAAGACCTTCTGTTTGCTGCTAACGGTATGTGGCATTCAGCCTGACACACCCTGGTAACCCATTCTCCTTCTCTGGGCTTACCGGTTGTCTTTGGCAGCTTCAGCGTCCCTTCGCGTCTCTCCAGTTTCTTGGTGCGTTATTCAGCCTCTGTGTTTGCTTCGCTTTCTCCTTCACTCAGCAGTACCGGCTGCTCCTCCTGACAATGCAGTGAACACTTCTCAGTCCGACCTCTCTGGACACTGTCTTCTCCCGTTTCCTCGCTTCAGTCTGCCTCGCTTCCTGCTGTGTGCCATCCAGGATTGGGAGGCTCGGAGCTCTCATGTTGCTCAGGGGTTTGGGTTTTTAATGTCCCGGCACCTGTCAGTAACTTCCAATGACTAGACCGTGGCATTGGTTTGCCGCTCTTGGAAATCTTCATTACTCCACTCCTCTTCGTCGTCTCAGCATTGTGAACAACGGAAGTACAAAAGTCTCAGCATTGATTTTTTCAGTGTTGCTTGTTGTTCTAATATTGTTAAAGGGAGAGGAATGCATATGACTTTTAGCCTTTATTGTCCTAGGGTGACCAATGGGAGGTGAATGTCCATATGTCTCTGTACTGGGTGTTTTAGTATTTTAAAAGGTAGTTGGGCTGGACACAAGTCCCAATACTTGATAACACCCTCCTTTGACTAAAAGGTGGAGTTGGTGTCTTTGTTCAATGATATTAAGTTCTCTATTCCTCTTTCTCATTTTAGTGGTAAGGAGGAGACATTCACAAAAGGTTAATGAGCAACAAGTAATGGGGATTCCTTGTTTACACCACAATATATTATACAGGAATGGTAAGAAGACAAATAGGTGTCGTCAAGGAATCCAGACAAGGAATTATTTTTGTCCAACGTCCTTACTGTGCCTCCCTGGAGTTTGTCCTCTCCCATGTGGTCCTCATACAGATAGTCACCCCCAAGGGTCAGAGTCAGGTAGCTTCTGCCTTTCCCTGGCCACATAAGAGAAGCTTCCCTCCAGGAAAGCAGTAACGACATAGCTTGATTTGTCACAATACCTATGAGAATGCTATCCTGGTGGCACGTTAAACTGTAAAAATAAGACCTACTTGAGTTTGGGGTATGGTGGCTAGCATCTCTCATACTTAACCAAGCCACATCAATTTGATATCATACATGTGTCAGCCATGACAGACCAGCTCAGATGTGGAAGGGTTATGTGCATTCCTCTCAGCCAGACTGCCTTGGCAGACCCAACAAGACTAGCCCTCGGGTTGCCTTTATTCGATCCTTTGTGAAGGCAACACCCTCTCCAGTGAGAGAGCCACTCCACGGGAAGTTGTCTTGGAAACATGAATCAAAGGGCAAACCCTTCCTGAAACGAGTAGCCTCACACCAGGGTACTGCATAACATAAGAGCCTTGCTATTGACAAGGGATGTGGGCTGGATTAGTGTAGACAGAAGGAGCTCAGACCAGCTGGGGGACGATTCCACCATCTAATTCTCACTCTTTATTTCTCTTCCTACCGGTCCTCTTCACTTCCTGCAATTTAGGTTGATATCAGAAGGCAAAGTCCACTTGTTCCAAGAATGGGGTTGGACCCTTAAAGTAGGCTTTCTTTCGTCCAATCACCTGCAGACTTTTGTCTTTAAAATAAGGGGTCTCCCACTCCTTTGTTGACTCATCTCTGAACTTCAACACTTGAGTAAAATTTTGCTGAACTTTGTTGGGAGACCACTCCTTTGTCTTCGAAGGATAGCTCAGGGGCAACGCGCTCGCCTTGGAAGTAAGATGAGATGGAGCAACACAGGTTTGATCCCCGGGTCCGCACTTAGAAACCTCTGGGTATTAAGCGCATTATACATAACATATATCATATCAAAGTCCTCCGTTGTGAGGTCAATACAGTTGTCCAAAGCAGAGTCAAGCTCTGTCCCCTAACCATTGGGGGTGAATCTGCTGCTGGAACAAGACCAGCATCTCAGCCAGCCACACTGTTGCTCAGGACATCACAATTCTGAAGGATCCCTGAAAGTGTGTGCCTGGATCTCCCGTGTTTGGAAACCCAAGAAAAGGGCTCAAGGATACCTTGGTCTTACCATTATGAGCCGGGATTCGAGCGTGTTTGACACTGTTCCGCCAACACAGCCCTCCATAGCTGCCTTTGGCACTCATGGACCTTGAATAGCATTGACTCATTTTCAAACCAGTTTGCCACTGCACCATGCTATCTAGGCTCCAGAAAAAGAAGGATTGCTGCTCCAACTGCCAGCCTCTTCCTCGCTGATTGAGTCGCTGATCGATCCGGCCATGGTGTTCTTCCTGAACCACATCTTTCGAGCCCAGTACCAAATTGACTCACCTGTGCATTCCGTCATCAGACTGGCAGGGTCAAACCTCAACCATCAAACCAAACCTGGTGACATTCACGATCTGCAATGCTCAAGCATTGCTTTGAACTGCAAACTTCTTTAGGTTGACCCCCTTCAACATCTGCTTGCTGCTAGATTACCACAATCACGGCATTTAGAACTGAATCAAACCACTGAACGGTGCCCAGAAGACTGGTTTGCTCTTGTCGAACCGCTAAAACTCATCAAAGGTAGTATTGCCTGGTGATTGGCTCCCTGGTCCATTTTGAACATTAGAGACTAGTACACTTGTTCTCTCAATGGGAGAGTCTTCGTAACACCATTTGCACTACAGAAACATATCCTTTACAAGAAAATTGTGGAATTTTTCTGCCTTTCTTCCCCTGTCTCATTACCCAGAGTACTGCATCTTGCTATCTTGCATATTCTGTGTTCTTTCTACAGGGGTGGGTTTTTGTAGTGTTTTCTATTTAGTTATTATTGCAGATGCTGTGTTTAATTAAAGTATATATATTTTAATAGAACCTTAACGGGACATTCCTTTATTTTGGACTGTTATGCTTTGCTGTTTGTGTTGCAACTGTTTCACATTCACACCCCTCTTGAAAGTATAGCCTTTCATCAAGACATGTTAACACAAAAGGCAAAGGATGTATCTCTCTTAACTGTGCCTGTTTTACCTTTAATATTGGGCTCACTCTTGGCTTGTAGAGTGTGAGGTCTGAGTAGGCGCTTTAGCCTCTACTCATTATTGTAGTCCTGGAGGGAAGTCATTTCTCACACTCATCCCATTATGAAGTCCTTGAACTTGCATGGTAGCCTGGTGGTTCTTCTATTGGGGTACTGTCCCTTCTGCCATTCTTTATACTTGGGTGCAATGCATTCATTCTCTGTCTCAGGTATCCAATTGGCTAACTGTTGCATCCTCCATCATTTCTTCTGCTGCTGTTCCACTTTCCTCAGGCGACCGGTCTTCACGCTCATGCACCATGCCATTCGCAATGCTTCCATTAATGTCACCTTTTCCAGTTGTTTAAAGTGTGAGGAGTTCCTGGTGATGGACAACTGCCCTCTTTTGTGGTCACCATGAGCAGCTGAGAGTCAAATGGACGTTCTTCACTAGGACTGTGTCTTCGACACCCAGTTCGAGCTGCTAGGCTCCCAGGCTTGTGCTCTCAGCAATGCTGTGTTCGATTCTTTTTGCTGCACATCTCTGTTCATCTAGAGTGGCGGGTGTTAAGATGGATTTCTGAACTCTGACCAGGTGGGCAGAGGTTAAGAAGGCCAGTCTAGTTTCTTGGAATAGGTTAACCTTCTGGACAAGCCAGACCAATCAAGGTAGCTTGGCGGCGGTCAAGACTAGGTCTTAGGAGGGGTGAGGTTGACTGAAAGATCTCAACGAGCACACAGAGAAAAGGACATTTACAAATCATTCCAAGTCAGGTGTAGTTATATCAAACATATAAAGACATTTATTCAAGGCCTTTGAACGTCAACACATAATAATAATCCTAATTATACTAATAAATCAACACAATCCTACCAAAATACATATATTTAAGACCAATTGGTCTAAAGGGTTAAATGCACAAAATGGGTTTACAACCTAAAAGGGGAAGGAAGCAGGTAGTGCAAAGAGTGCTTAGGCAGTTCGGCATCAATCACAGTCCTAACTGAAATGCAGTCCAGTCCCTAAAATGAAGGGAGCCTATTGCTCAAATGAACTTGCAATGCTGGCACACGCAGTAGTGCAGTTGGGCGTAAACGGGGTCTCTTCAAGGGTCTGTAGCAGCTCAGGAAGGTGGGTGAGGTGATGCAGAATAAGTTCCCACTATTCCCCAAAAGGGCAGAGCAGGTTTCAAGAGTTGGGAATAATTTGATAGCTCAGGCTATCTGGGAAAAGGAGAGTGGCCCCCAGGGGACACTCGTGCATAAAAATGGGTAGATGTGCTAGGGGCCACTGGTAAGGGTTGCTAGTACTCACCGCCCTCAGGCACACTCCTGACCAAACTTCGGCAGTCGAGTCCACTTTGGTTGCAGGTTCAAATGCGGCAATTCTGCGGCTCTGTGGCTTTCAGCGAAGAAGATACAGCGTTGATTCCCAAACGAGACAGTGGTGATACCTCCGTTCCTGGTGGATGGACCAGGCCAGTTTCACTGTAGCAGGCTTCAGGGGCAAGAGGGGCACAGCAACAGTGTACCTGTGAAGTTCATCACCATGGCTGGGCGACACGGTAACCGCGTGTACTCCGGTTCGGACTCTCTCTCTTTACTCCAGACTTGGGAACACCAAGTGTATGAAATTCGGTGTGGGAAGCTGTGAACACAGATCTTGCGAGTTTCAAGGGGCTCCTCGAAATGGCGGTGGTGTCAGAGCAAAGGTCCTGAGTATGCTGGTGGGCCCACTGGTTGCCCCAGGGACACTTCCGAGAAGGCTTACTTGCAGGGATTGATGACGGTGCTGAGAATAGTTAGTCTCACTATTCCAATTGGTTGAAGCGCCTTTGCAGATCTTCTAGTTCGATCAGATGCAGAGGGGTCCAGTGAGACAACTGCGGGCTCAGGGTGCCAAACCTTCTAGCAGGTCACCAGCGGTTCCTCGACTCGGCTTCTTAGTTTCAGGATCGTTGGATCCTATCCTTCGTTCAGTGAGAACTCCAGAGATCAACATTGTATGGTTGTTTGGAGCCTTCTCTTATCCAAAATCTCCTTCGCCCCAAAACGAAGAGGACCCAATGGGAGATCTGCTCATATACAGGCACACCATACGTGGACCAATCACGGACCACAGTGGTCCCAGGCATTCACAGCACACCACACTCTCTGGCACCCAGGATGTGTATTGGAACCAGACAGTCTAGCCCCTGGAAGCACACACACAAGGCATGCAGAAAGCTTGGTGTTTCGCGGGAGAATGCATGCCCAAATAAGGACTGACTGTCCTGAATGTGCGAGATCGGCCACCCTCTTAGTCAGGGAGGCTGGGTTTATCATTCTCAAGTCCTTTAGGAGCAGGCCTTGTTCAGAGACAGATAGTTTATCCATTCTCAGGAAGAGGATCTGAGTCACATTTGGGTGCACATCTTATGATGCGTCTGTGCTTTTAGAACCAATTCCACTTAGCAGAGCCAGCGCCTCTTTGATTAAGTCCTATGCATTTGTCTTAGCCTGTGGCCAGTTTGATTTCGCATAGCGACAGTGCATGGGTATCTTGCTCAATGTCATAATTTCATGTGGCTTTCAGCAGGCAAGATTCCTTACTTCCTTGGCATTCACCTCACGTGGATGCCATGAGAAGAAGTCAACGGGATTTCCTGTGACAGGGATGTTCGAGCACAAAGTCTAGGTGTTGCAGTGTCCATTTTACGATGTGCAAAGCAGACAAAGGGATGACCCTTTGAAGATTGGGATTAGTGGCTTGTGGTCGGTCAACACATTGAATGGTCTCATAAATTGAGGAGTTTACACCACCATTTCACAGCAATGGTTTCCTTTTCAATCTGGGAGTAGCACAACTTGGGCAGGGTTAGCGCCCTTCTCACAAATGATACTAGTGGTCCATCACCTGTTAGTGTACATTGAGTGAAGACGGCACAAAACCCTTGGGGGCTTGCACAGATGATTAGTTCCCTGTGGAGGTTGGGGTGAAATTAAGCCATCATCGTTTCTTCCGCAAACCCATTTTTTTTCAGATTTTCAAATGCTGTGGATTGGATTTCACTCCATTCCTACAGTTGTGATGCTTTGGCAGGGAACCAACATGCTCAGTGATAGTGGTGAGGTTGGGGAAGAATCTGCAGCAGTGGTTTATCATTCCCAAGAAGTTCGACCTCTGGCCAGTTCTGTGAAGTGGGTGCTGCCTTAATGTCCTTGAGATTCTGTGGGACCACTGCTACTCCTTCTTTCTAGAATACCAACACAAAGAATGCCAGTCAGTCTCTGTTAAATTCACACTTGCTTTTGTTCAAGAGACCAGGTCCCTTTAACCTTTGAGCTTAATGGATGGGATCACACAGAATAACTCCAAATCCATCTAACCGAACCAACTCAGGAAGAAGGCAAAGTACTGTTTTATTAACAATTATCTAAAACAGGGAGTTTACAACGCACATCAACAGACGATCGCTCAGGTTCTCTCACCGATCTTCACACAAATCATAACTTTTATATCAAAAATACGTCAGAGGTGGCGTCATACTCGGTGGTAATAATAAAAAACCTACCAAGGGTCGGGATTGGCTTAATGGGAAAATCTAGATATACTTTCTATAGGAACTAGGATTGTGATTGGCTGCCCACTGTCAAGTGGACTCATTGATATTGATAGTTTATTTGTATAGCACCTATACATACATGTGTTTCAAAGCGCTTCAAGGCAAAGGGGGAGCAAGGGAAAATACAATGACATTCTTACAAGGCCTTGAGACATTCAGAATGTGAAATTAACTATCGTACTAAGCCTGACGACATTTCAGATAGTGCAAGAGCTTTGACAATGATAAGGAGGGCAGGCTGGGAGGGTGAGGTAGGAGATGAGACGGACAATGACTATCATACTAGGCCTGACAACATTTCTGGTGTGCAGGGGAATGACAAAAGGTGAAGGCGAGGGGGGTGGTGAGGAACAAAACTAGCGACTATTGTACTAGCCCTGACGGCATTTCTGGTAGTGCTGGAGATTGACCAAAGGTGAAGGAGGGGGTGGCGGGGAGAGGAACAAAACAAGCGACTATCGTACTAGGCCTGACAACATTTCTGGTAGTGCTGGAGATTGACAAAGGTGAGGGAGGGGGGAGAGGAACAAACGATTATCATACTAGGTCTGATGACAATTCTGATAGGGTAAGTGCATGGAATATAGTGAGGGGGGAGAGAAGAGAGAGAGAAAAGACAGGGAGACAGGGAGAGAAAGAGAAGACTGAGAAGCAGTGAGTGTGGTGAAAGAGAGGAAGAAGCAAAGCCGGCGAAATACAGTGTTATAGAGCACATAAGCAAGTGGAGAGAGCACATCAAGTTGCAGAGGTCAGTACTGAACACATAATGTTGCAAGAGATCAGCAAGTGCAAGCCAGGATTCAAGTCATAGATGGGCACAACATGACTCATGGTCACCATGATGACGTGATGCTTAAGGAAGTTCAGCATGAGAAAGACGAGATTCGAAATGGGTGAACCAACATGAGTCCAAAAGTCAAATCAAAGCACAAGCAACAAGGCGGTGATGGTGTCACCATAATGTGTCAATACAAACTCCCACAATGGGCAGAGAGGGATTGTTGATGCAGGGGGGATAGCAGGAGAGGGCTGCCTTGGGGTGGGGGCAGCAAGATGAAGGATTTAAGCTTACAGGCATTGCATGCATACAACAAGGGGGGACAGCGAAATACAAGAGGCAGGCATAAAGGCATAACATGCATACAACAGGGGGTGACAGCGAAATACAAGAGGCAGGCAGCGTTACACAACCTGCACATCTTACTGTGCCACAGAGCACCTGCCTACCTCTAAAACATGTCATCTTCAGAAACATTAGATACACAGTTTCTCATTGGTTTTCAAACTATAAGGTCCTTCGTTATATGGCTCACTACAATTGGATGGCACGCTTGTGCCAGGTCTGAAACATTTGGTTCATTTAGCAGCACGTAAGCCCAGACCCAGGTGCAAGGAGATAGGGCACAACACTCCCTCCCCACTCAATTAGCCCAGCATCTCTCATCACCCATGCCTTCTGCCATGAAGATTGTCTTTGAACTTGGCCTTGCAAAGTATCCTTGTCTTTAGAATACATGGGAGTGAGAGCACTCGCTATCGTGTTCTGGGACTCCAAGTTCAAACTCCATTTTCAACCTTGGCTCATGTGACAGCAGACCACGATCTGGTCAATGGTGTTAAATGCTTTAAATGAATTAAACTTGGCACTCTTGGTGTCCTTTTTTTGCACCTTAAGAAGGGATGTTTCATTCCCTGCACGCTCGTTCATTTCCAGGATACATAGCTTACCTTGGCTGCTTCAGTCTTGACTCCAGGCCAGACAAACTCGCCATGCAGCTCCACGATTCTGCTTATTATTGCTGCGACACAGTTTTCCCTTCCTGCTTCATGGGTCCTGGTTTACTAAATTCATGATACTGATGTCCAGCTTCTATACAATGGTGGCTGTGCCAGTGCCCTATTCCCTACATATAGCCAGCTTCTATGATGACTTAGTCTACTTGCGTTTCAGCACCTATACAATTATTTAACTGTTTATATTCTGCAGCACTTTGTGCATGTGTAATCTCCTTTCTCGCATTTAAAAATTCACTTGATTCTTTACTTCATCATTAGTCTCTTCAGGATCTATACATCTTCTTCAGTCAGTATCCCAGGACGTTGTACATACTCTTTTGTGATGTCACTGGCTTCTTTTCTCTGCTCCTTCTCATATTCCTTCAGGGAGTTCCTCCCTCAAGTTGTCATCCCTTCGGGGATACCCTGGTAGAGTTGTCTCAATGGTTATCTTCTCTCAAACACACACTGCAGTATTGGCACAACTGCAGGTGTCAATCACGGCACGATCTCAGGTCTCCAACATATGGGAGGTAGGGCGGCAGGGTTTCCTGCAGAGGCGTGCAGCTGCTCCTCTACACCTTTGTAGTACAGCTCCTGGGTGGCAGTGGTGTTAGATTGGTGATTTCGCAAAGATGAGGATGTCATCGCTGATATTGTTTACTCCGGGGATTCCACAATGGCACCCCGAATAGTGTTCTAGAACAATTCGGCAGTTGATGATACACCAAAACTCATGCACTTGTAGCGCTGTAGACCAACATAGGACTAGAATCCTGTTACATATCTTGCGTCTTTATGTAATTGGATCTGATGATACCCCACCATCCAATCAAGTTTAGAGAATTGCTTTGCACCCTGGATGTCGGCGAGGTGGTCACCTAGTGTCAGAGTAGGGGTGTCTCTCTCTTACGGTTCTGTTGAGTAGGCACATGTCCTTGCATATGCTCACTTGATCTGGCCTTTTCAGTTTCCGTGCCACAACTAAGAGTGACCCCCTAGGCGTGGGGCCACTTGCTTTTTCAATGATGCCAGCCTCCCCCATTTTTTGTACTTCATCTTCCACCTGTGCACGTATACGAAACGGTACTGCCCTGTGTTTTAGTGTGTCCAGTTGAATTGTGTCATCAATATGCAAGTACACCTCGTGCGAGCGAAGGCAGCCAATTCCGTGGAACAGGTTGCCAAATTCTTCTAAGAATGCTCCTATTTCTTCCTTCATGCACCCTGAAAGCTAAATGTACAAGTTTGAGGTCTTTGGCCACAGTGCATCCGAGCAGTGTTGCCATGTCAGCCGACTAGACGTAGAGTTGTCCTTCCACGTCCACATCCTACTGTTGAAATGTGGTCCGGGCAATAGCAGTGAGCGGGATGGGACTGTCTCCCTCGAAGCAAAGGCACAATCTTGACTTTCATGGGCTTCATCATTTTCATGGATCCTAGGAGCTTGAATTGTGCACTGCTCAGGATGTTCACGGATGTGCGTGTGTCAGTCAGAGCCTGCATGGGGAACCCTGATATAAGAATCCTGCACATAGCTTGTTCATGGCCTAGTGAGAATGTTAGGAAACCGGCATTATCATCATCAGAGTCATCATGGTTGGATTCAGGCGTAGCTTCCACATGAAGTACCCCTTGCTGGCCGTCAAGGCCTGGACGGTGGGGCATACGTGCCACCTTGACAGACGCTTGAGAAGTGGTTCAGCCTTCTGCACTTCATGCATCCATTCCCTCTAGATGGGCAGCGGACCCCATGCAGCAACTTATCACCACAGTGTCTGGTGGCAGAGACTAATGTTAGTGTACTTTAGCCACTCGGGGCGTATTTGTCTTCATTCACCAAACTTCTGCTTCTGGCTTTAGGATACTGCTTGGACCTGCATGATTGCTGCATGCTGGAAAACTGTCTGCATCTTTCTCACTTTACTGTCCATCAGCTCATGGGAGCCACCCAGTTTCAGAATGTGCTGCAAGGGTAGGCTGGATTCTCATAGAATGTGACCTCTTAGCTTGTTTGAGTAACCGCTCTGAATGCTCTGAAGGAATTTCATCGGTTTTGTCAATAAAAGTGCAGGTGGACGCTAGTTGTCGTAACCATGCGTGGAGAGGCGTTGATGGGAATGATTGCAGTAGTGGGAACCGCTCGCTGTCGGCATTGGCTTGCAGGTTCAAGTAGTTCGCTAGCACAACTTTCTCTGCGGCAATAGAGTTGTCTAGATGTGCATTTGTCTTAAAAACCTTGTGGATGCCTAGTCCGCGTTGAAAAACATTGCTGATTTTTGGCCTTATCTTAGCTTTCCTTGGCGAACTACAGCTCCAGCGCCTCCACCAAGAGCATCCATTTGGGGCCCAATGCAGATGGCGATCGCTGTGTCTCAAAATCTATTATAGGGGTAGCATGGGGGCCCATGGCGGATGATGGATCAGAGCTTGTGCAGGAGTGCGAGCATATCTGCCCACATTTGAAAAACAAAAACCCTGAGATGTATGTCCCGCCTATAGCCAAAGAAGACTCTGTCCAATTGCACAAGGCTCCGCCGACATGTCAAAAAGGTAATCTATATTGAATGTGTGTTCAGCTATGTGCACAAAACTGCATCAAATGAAATGGTTCCCTCAAAACACGCATTTACCATTTTTACAGTGCCCTTTTGCATTTGAAAACCATACACTAATCAAGATAAAGGCATTTTTGCTAACACATGCAAGCAGGCCTTCTCAGCTGTAGGCAAGGGGACCTCCAAACACCATTTTGAAGTGCACACCCACACACCATTCCATTCGGAGATGGTCTGCCAGCCTCTTTAGGTTGATTCTGGGAATATACCCCTGGTTTCACCGTTATAAATACAAGACTAGATACTAATCTTCCAAGTGAGGCACTTTTTGCCTCTTCCCAAGCTCCTCCGGAAGACCCCGTGTCTGTACCCAGCAGAGTTTCCACCCAGACCAGTGACAGCACATTGGCAGTACTTAGTTTTGTTTTAAACTCCCTGGTTTCAGTCTTTGAACTGTTAAAATCGGAGGTGCAGACGCAGGCTGGTCTACTACTGGAATTAACCAACGAAACGTCCAAGAATGAGTTAGCCATGGTATCCCTTAGCAACATCATGAACACCAGTTTGATCCCCACCTTAAAAGAAATGCAGGGGGAAGGAGTGAAACAAGGGTTGGATATCTCCCAAATCTATAGCACATTGAAAGAGGACTCCAAGGAAAATATAGTCACACAAGAACTCTTAAAAGATCTCTCAAGGAAGGACTCAGACCTCCAAACCTGGAGCCAGCCTAGTGGGGAAGAGGCCCCTAAGGAGGTTACAATCTTAGATGATACCCCACTTTCAGACTCAATCCTAGATGAATTTAGGAGATTGGACAACATGCACAGCGATGAGTTGGAAGAGATTCCGGATGTCGTCGAGGAGGGTAAAGAAAAATCCCAAACAGGCTTGCCACGTAAAGAAACAAACTGGATCCCAGTGGCCTCCCAGGACTTCAAAGGGAGAAAGAGGCAAAAAGGGAAAAAAGGGCACAGTGGGAAGCCTACAATGCCATTTCCGCAGAATAAAAGAGCTAAAAAAAAACAAAAAACAAAAAAAATCTGGTTTCGAAAAATATAGGCACAAACTCTTTCCTAAAAAACTTGGCTCTGCTAACGGATCAGTAACTGTCAGCAACTATGGCATCCGTTATGTTGATCTCAGATTCACCACAGAGTTCTAGTCTGAATCAAACACTGCTCCCCAAACCAGTTAAAGGGAAAAAAAGGAATAAAAAGCGTCTTTCGAATCAACATATTGAATCTCAGAGCCCTAAAGTGTATACTTCAAGTGTTGGTCTACAAACAGACCCTGCAACATCCCCAAAAAAGGATATGAAGATGCAAGGCCAAAAAACTGACCCTGGAAACGTAAAGATTGCTCCAATATTCCTAAAAAAAAAATAAGATACTCAATACTCATCAAGAAAGTTTCAGTCAGGAACCATTAAATGCGGCCGCAAAAGTCGCTGTGAAACTAGCACCTATATTTTCAAAGTCTACATTAAAACCAGCTTTACTATCAACTCAGATTATCTCTCATCCCCTCCCTCATGTTCAAGAGGAAGGGGACCAAGGGTCCACATCCAACAAGATTGAAAGTCAGAATGGTGTGGGGAAATATAGAATACTCGCACCATCTACTCAGGGGAATGAGGGTTATTTGTATACTGCACCTGTAAAGAAATATTAAGACAAGATAAATGAAGAACAGAATGTGGAAGATTTTAAAATCCCAAAAGCATGACTGAGATTGGTTAAGCAAAATAAGTATAAATCACTTTGTAGGTCTGTTACTATCCGAGATTTTAAAAAAAACATAACCTTTTTCTTTTCTCATCTGAGGTGATTGAATATGTTATATTTTCATTAAGGGAAGACTCCTTTTTTGTGGAAATCGGACTAAATTCAAGCAGAGCCCAACAAGCCCTGTTTAATAATAAAAAGGATTTGGCAAAAGAGGGCCTGATAGTCTTTGAGACTAGCGAGGAAGCATTAATGGACATTAACCCCAGAATAAAACAAACAGGGGCAGAGGAAGCCCAAAAAAATGAAGGACCAGCAGAGAATACAAGAGAGCCAGATAGAACTGTGGGACGGGGACCAAGTATACATGAGAATCTCATAGCCAAATTACCAGAAATTATTTCTCAAATAATCCTGAAACTGGGTGCTGCAGAAAATAGCCTTTAGGCAAAGAGGTCTGGGGGCAATTTCCTGGAATACGCAAGGACCAATTTTCCTGAAAAATAAAAAGGTGAAGGAGGAACTATTAGGTTCAAATGATATTCTTCTACTCCAGGAAACATGGCTCCTAAACCCTATTGAGATAGAGGGCTTCACAATCCAAAACCTTCAAGCTTCACACAAACTAAAAGGAAGACCAGCAGGCGGGATGATAATTGCACTTAAAAACTCCAGTATAAAAGAAATATCATCGATATGTAATAATGGAGTGGGGATCCAAGCCTGCATAGTAACATTAGAAATAGAAGCTCCTCATCTTTTAATGGCAATTATCAACATTTACTGGAACCCCGCTAATTTGAACCTCCAGTATTTCTTAGAAATTCTAGACTCTGTGCTCTCAATGGTAAAGACTGAATACGAGGGAGCACATATTCTGTTAGCAGGGGATCTAAATACAGATCAAATACACCCAGTGAGCAGTTTGGTAGCACATTCAAAGCAGAGCAAATTACGAAAAATCCAAACTATGGAGAGTCTTTTTGAAGTCCTGGGACCTCGAAATGATTCATATAAAAACCAGGGGTGAAGACAAAGTAAGTGCAACATGGCAGCAAGGTTCCTTTGAGTCCACTCTGGACTATTTCTTTGTCTCTCCTGGCCTCTCAGTCCTATGTCCAGAACTCTCCTTAAATTGGAAGTGGGGAAGTGATCATGCATGCCTACATCTTCTATTCCCCGACATACAGAAGTATACGCACCCCAAAAGCATGCAGGAAATAGAAGGTCATAAAGGTAAACTAAGAGTAGCAAAATATAAACAAAATGGGAAATCAATGAACAAACTTCTTGAAGAAGTCCCCCCCCCCTTAATATGACAAAATTAATTTCATCCAGAGAAATTTGGAAACTTCATCTGGTCAATTTGTCCGACAAGTGAAATAAAGGCCAGAGATAAACAAGATCACCTACATCATTTTGACGAAGAAACACAAAAGAAAAAAAAGACACCTACGTCAAACCCTCCGTCGCGTAAAACATGGACAAAATGACCCAATTTCATGTAAAGAAGATCAAAGGTTGGCTGAACAGACCTATAGAAATTGGGGAAAAAAACATAAAGATCGAAAAATCCAAGAGGACGGAGAGAAAATGCTTTATCTATTAAATGCAAACAATTGTAGGAACTTTTGGGTGGCCCTGAACCAAGTAGAGAACGGTCAGAACAGTTCTCTTTGCAATCTGGTCCTGGAGAAAGAGTGGGTGTCATATATGGCTAACAACTTTAAACGAACAGAGTCTCCTGATTTTACTATGCCGTCAGAGATATATTGGTCTCTTACTTTTGAGGAACAGGATATTGTAGAGCTCATTCGATTGTCCTCTACGTCGAAGGCGGCAGGACCAAATGGGCTTACTTAACAGGTTCTCAAAGATAACCCAAAAATGTGGGCTAAATTGTTATACTGCCTCTTCAAAGAAATCCTACAAAACAGAACATACCCTCCGTCATGGAAGAATGCATTGGTAATTCCATTTTTCAAGGGGGGCGTTCGGTTAAGCCTGGCAAACTATTGCCCCGTCACCCTCCTGGACATTGATAGTAAAATCTTTATGTGGTTGCTGCTAAAGGAGCTTAACCTTTGGGTAGAGTCCAAACAGATCCTGTCTCAACATCAAACTGGATTTAGAAAAGGTCTATCAACCAGTCTCAATGGGCTCCTTTTGAATCTTCTTAGCGAAAACTCCAATAAGGAAGGAGGTGTTCCCCTTTATGGCGCTTGGGTTGACCTGTCTAAGGCATTTGACCACGTAGACAGATCACGCCTTTGGCAGAAACTCCATAGTTGGGGGATTCCCACTCCTCTTCTCGCAATGTTAATAGAATTACACAAGAACACCACTATCAGAGTGAGGTTGGACAATTTGGGTAATCTCTGAGAAAAAATACAGGCTTTCAAAGGGGTAAGGCAAGGTTGCCTTGGAGCCCCCCTGTTCTTCAATTTGTTTTTATCAGATCTTGGAGACTTTTTGGAGTCCAGTTCGTTGGCCAGCCCAAGGTTAAATGTGAGGAGATTCCATTGGTTGGCATATGCGGACAATCTGGTCCTGTTGGACAACTCGGCGATAGGCCTGCAGAGACTCTTGTCCAAGCTAGGGGAATATGCTACACAAAACAGGCTTTTAATCAACCCATTGAAATCCAAGATTCTTATCTTTAAACATCCCAAAAAAATCTGGGCTCAAGAAATTGGGTTATGGATGGAAAGGTAGTCCCTTGAGCTGAAGAACTTACCTATTTAGGTTATGAAATCTTGGCTTCCCCCTCGTTGGACAAAGTATCAATAGTCATCTTGAATAAAGTTACAACCATGATCTCCCAAATGAAGAAATTGAGTGGCAAATTTTGTAAATTCTCACTCATCCCGTTGAATACTACATGGCCAAAGCGGTACTGGTTCTTTTGTATGGGCTAGAAGCTAATCCCTTGCTCTGGCATTACAAGTGGGACAAAGTAGAAGGGCTTCTATTGAAAAAATCCTTAAACCTTCCTATGTGTACACCATTAGTGAGCCTTAGATTGGAGTTGGGATTGACTTTGTTGGATTGTCGAGCCAATTGGAAACTTCTTTCCCTGTATCGGCAAATAATAACAGCCGGTCAATCAACTCTTTACCCCGAGGTAAATGAACATCTCAAAAAAAACAAATCAAAACAACTTAATGGGTTGAAAAGGAAAGTGGTAAGCATTCTGACCGGCCTGGAGTCAACGACAGAAACTCTTATTTGCAATCCATTGAAAGTAAAAAGGCTCCTGGAAATAAATGACTGGATTACTACTATTGACGGCGTAAGAAACCTGGAACCCCCGAATCACTTTTTGAAAGTAGACAGAAAATTGGATTCTCTTCCCCGTTACCTGCAAAAATTCCCAGACAGAGGTATAAGACATTTTTTTATGAGATTAAGACTTAACATTGCACATTCGGGGGAAATACTAGCCAGAAGAAACCAGGGAGATAGAGCAAAAATACTCTGTAGACACTGCGACCCTCCAAGCCATCAGTCAATTAAACATCTGCTCATGGAGTGCGAGGGCACTTGGGAAACGAGATTACAGCTGCTTGGAAGATTCGTGGTGAAAGAAGAGAGTTTAATGTGTGACCTATTTTGGGATAGACTGATTGCAGGCCAAGAAATCATGCTCACAGCTACAATAGTAAAAATTCTAGAAAAATTCTCCATACTATTGAGCCCTGTCGCCTTGAACAAATTGAATGAGCAGAAAAAAGGGCCGGGTCAGGTTTTAGTCAAGGCCTCTCGGCTAATTCTGGTTAATTCTGGCTACTCATCCGGGTTTTAACTCTCTGTTTTGTATCAATGAAACTTTTCTCTTTTTTTTTGTAAAGGTTTTTCTTTTAAAACCAACACAAATAAATAATAATAAATAAATAAATACAAGACTATGAGTCCAAGAATGCAGTTCAGTCATTTCACAATGGCATTCATCTTGTTATGCAGGAGGTAAATAAAATGTGCAATGCCTCATAAAGGGTAAAATCATTGTTTTCATATCAACCAAGCAGGCAGGGCAGAGACTAGTAGGCATTGTTAGTCGTGTATTTATCTTTAGCATAGATGCACATTATGGCATTATGGGGCTTTTAAATGCTAAGCAGCCCATCCCAGTGAGCTGTGGCTTGGCAGAGAAATGGGCCATTGCCACGCACCTGCCTGCTAATGCCTGCAATAAGACGTGCCAAGTGGGTTACTTAAAAGCAACAAAGAGAATGAGGGGAAAATGCCTGCAGCCTGTGAAGTCCTGCTGAGACATCTGTTTTACATTGTATTTGTATTTATTTCGTTTATATAGCGCTTTACACCAAAGCGATTTGAATTATAACAATAATACATAGAATATAATTCTATGCTCTATCAAGCCGTTGATCAGGGCTCCCCTGGCAGGAACAAATAAAAGTATCCCTTAATTAGAAAATCACAGAAGCAGAGTCTGCTTCTGTGATTTTCGCAGACCCCCATGATTTACAAGTTAAAAACAACTTTTCTGAGTTTTCAGGGATGCAGGTGCGGCAAGTGCTCCATAGCCGCTTCAAGGGTGACTGCTCAAGCCCTTCAAGCCCCAGAACCGCAGCAACACTGGGCCTGCTGTGAAAACCCAGCGACTCCATGCTCTTCCCCAGAGAAGAGCGTAAAACCCTGAGTCTCCGGGCTAAACCCAGAGGTTAGGCAGGTATGTGAGGGGCATGCCCTCATCATCAGATTCCCACATCCCACCTTGCTGTCAACTCTGAGGTCCTTTCGGTGTTCCTCACTTTTGGTCCTTTCTGTGTTCCGCAATTCGCTGGGGCAGATAAGCTTAGAGGGCCCAGCAGTGCATGGGCAGCGTTCCTGGATGCCGGGACTCACAGAGCAGCAAGGCCCGGCATGCGCCTGAGCAGCAATCATGAGGCAACACGCACGAAAAGATGGTGGCGCCAGCTCTGCTCCCGTGGGCACAGACCCCACCTTTTGCTACGAAGTGAGATGCTGCCTCACGTGATGGCGTGCGTGCGTGCGTGTGGGTAGGCGTGCTGCTCTCACGCGTAAATATTCTCCCACACGAAGACATTTGGAAGGCCGCAGGACAAGTTCCCTAGAAGGTCAAGGAACGTCTTGCTGACTTGCAATATCCCTTCAGCTAACGAGAGGGGGGTTGTAGTTGCACATGGCAATGCTATTCGTACCCTTTGATAGTTGTCTTGTGCACACATTGATGAAAATTGCCTTGCAGTTGTTGAATGACTGTAGAATCTGTATAGTTCGAAATAAAAGGCTGCAGCTTGTTTAGTGTTGCACTGCAGTGGCAGACAGTGGGCAGCACAAGCCAAAGGGCCCTAGGTGGGCGTGCATGGAGGTGGAGCTTAGGGTGTTCAGAGTTAATTGCGATCACAACTGCACAATGATGACCATTTGGGTCAAAAGCTATTTTTTTTAAAATGTCTTTATTACAATTACCTGTGTTTAGGTGACTAACTGGAAACAGCTGGGCCGCTGGGCCTCCTCAGCAGGCTTTGCTATCAATGGTAATATTGAAGGGTGAAGCCTGAAACTAATATTGGAAATGAACATGTTTCAAGGCTAAGGGCAATAGCAGCTTATCAAGACCACACACGTTCCTAGAAAAATGGCTCTAAGAAGGTTAGTTGTATACAATGTCTGATGGCAGACACACATGGGTGTGTGACAGGGCAAGACTTAAAAAGAAAAAAAAGAGGACAAATTGGGACCTTATTAAAATGGGCAATGGGAAGATGTCACAGGATGTGGTATCACAGGGTAAATCCTATAGCATGGACGTCCATTTTATGCATGGCCTCGGTGTCCTTACCCCACACGTGTGAAAGATAGCTCACCGGGTTGAGCGCTCGCTGCTGCAATCTGAGAGTGATCTTCAGGTCGCAGGTTCAAATCCCGGCGCAAGACCAACTCATCCTTCCGAGGTCGATAAATGAGTACCAATTTCGGTTGGGTGATATTGTATGTAAATATGTGCTCTGTAAAGCGCTTTGGATTAAGGCCTATATAAATAACACATCATTATCATTAATTAAAGGAGTTTGCCCAAACTGTAGAATTGTTACATACCAAAAATAAAGTGTCCATTCATATATTGCACACAACAACATTCTTTTGCTTTACACAGGAACATAAATGCATAATCACATTCTTTTGCTTCACATGTTTCTATAACAATGTATATATCCTGTCAGGTTACTGTATTATGTGATTTGTGTACTTTTGAAAGCATTGCCAGAAAACAATGATTGAACCTTTTGACCCCCAAACCATAGCAAATACTAATATGAAGTATACCTTGGAAGATATGCGGTGAAGTTCTTACATCTCTGTCTGGAACAAAATCCTGGTTTCGCTACTTAAATAAAGTGTATACACCCTGGCAAATCATGCAATCTAATCATGCATGAGCTATCAATATTGGGAGCCTATGAAAGCAATTCACTTTGTTAATTTTTCTATGAAATAAAATCTTCTCTCAAGAGTCACTAAACTCTAGTTAATGATAATTATTGATTATTTAAATAGCGCTTTCGCCAAACCACTATACATAGAGCATATTCACATACAATTATCACCCAAGCAAAGTTGGTACTGATTTATCGACCTCGGAAGGATGAAAGGCTTAGTTGGCCATGCCAGCATTAGAGTCTTTGACCTGCAGATCACACACACATTGCAGAAGTGAGTGCTCAGCCCACTGAGTTACCTTGTTACATAATAATATACTGTTGATTCATATAGTGCACAACAAACTCCTCTTGTCTTAAATTCCAATGATGCCATAGAGTACTGAAGATCAATGTCACTTTTGTAATGTTATTTTCTGTGATGTTTCTCATGTCAAGTCATACCAGAGGAATTAGGGTGTCTGCATGTCTTTTGTTGTACAGGGCCTTCAAAAACCCAGGCAGGCCACAAAGAACAATCTAACAGTCAGTGCCTCAGATTCCTAAGAGTCCTACTGTGTTATTTCACTGTGCTGTGTATAAGCGCAATACCTTTTACCACAAAGGATACCATAAGATGTATGTTTGTATGATGCTCACTGTGCGCGCCACAAACTGCTTCTGATGTGCCATTGCCATCGTGCCTAAAGTGCACAGCAAAATTATTTTGTGAAGGGACTCCCACAATGTGGTGGAGGGGCAGGGTTGGGTGGTTTACAGCGTGGGGCCAAAGGCTGGGAGAGGAAACCCCCAAAGCCCGGGAACGGATAGTGAAGGGGTGCAGCTTAGACAGAAAAATCTGGGCAGGGCCCCATGGGATTGAAGTTGTGGGCCCAGCCAAAGTAAACCCCACGGTTGAGAACATGAGGTTGGCGGGGCTTCAGAGTGCACCAGGGGCTAGAAAGAGGAACACATGCCAAGAAATCAGAACAGGGCCCCACGGGATGGGTGTGGGGCCCAGGCCATTAATCCCCCAGGGCCCAGGTCACAGCAACATGGGTCAGTGAAGTGCGCAATGCAAGCATGCAGGAATGGAGAGACAGCGGCCTGGTAGTTATAACAATTACCTTGGTTTTCCTGGCTGCCTATGCGAATCGATGCTGTAGAAACAAACGTGTCTCCTCTTTTTATTGTCTCCCTGGCCTTCAGCATGCACACATCTTCAGGAACAAATACAGAGTGCAGACCATGACCACCAGCAATCTGCTAAATGTAGGTCCGGTGGCCATGGTGGCTCCTTCTTCCTTGTGGGGGGCACGTAGCATGTGAAGTACCTGCTCTCCACTGGCCCAAGAATTGAGGAAATTAAAAGGTGGAGTGGGCCACCATAGGAGCTGGAGCCGGGTCTGCGTCTGTATGAAAGACTGGGAAGGGGTGGTGTAGGGCATGGGGGCCCGCTCGCCCCTTGTCTGCCTGGCGAGTGTTAAATACTCCTCTGTTCTGTGTTGCAGACATATGTTTTGAGCAGTTTCATAAAATGTATGCTAGTTTTCAATGAGTTAAGGTATAAGATAGGAATGCTTCTGCATGGCATGCTGACATTTGCTTCCTTTAATCTGGCAGCTTTTGCGTTCAGATAATACGTAACTTTCAACAGCTGAAAATGGGCACACGTTTCAGTCTGGATTAAGGGTGCACTGTGACTTGACACCCTATAGGTTCTTTCATCCATCGGGAAGACGCTTCAACACAATCGTGAGCAAGAGAAGGGCGGGCAGAAACTATTGGCAAAGCCAGTAAGTCTGGTTTTCGAAATCTTGAGGGTAAGATTTGATTTTTGAAATTGTGGGCGCTTACAAATAAATAATTTGTATCTGTCTAACACTGGCAAGGCACATTATTGTTTCATAAGGTTTCTTGCATTCATTTATCAGAGAATTCCACTAACACAGGCCTAGATCAGCTTACTCTGAGCAACTCCCAAGCTCTCATCTGCACTGCATTTATATATAACCCCAGGCCATCCATCTGTGGGGCTCATTTTCTATTGAGCCCTAACGTGATTGTTTAATTTCATAAATAATATTAAACGCTGCCTGGTGTGCCAGCATGCCAGGCATCATTTCCTCACTTTGCACTGCGGAGTGCAAATGTGAAGGGCAAAAGGTGGCGTACACGCTTGAAATTCCAAGGACACCAGATCCGAAATACAAGCAAGTCGGGGAGGGTTTAATGAATGCCTATGGGATCCGCCTTCTTTGCGGTGGCCTCCCCAGTCCTCTCCGCCATGCAAATGCACTAGCATCTGCGCCGGCATGGATTTTCATGCCCAGAATATCTGTAGCCCTTTGGCCATATGAGCTCAAAAGGGGAGGTGCGTGTAGAAGCGTAAGGAGACTTGTCAGTACAGGTTCCTGGCATTTCACTACCGCTAAGAATCTTGCAGGATAAGTGAGGCCCTTTCCTTGTTAGCAGTGAGCAGTGCAAGTTGTCATGCTTCCCTTCCCCAACCTTTTCCCTGGGTGTCTACTCTTCCGCCATTACTGTACTCAAGAGTTGCGAGTTCCCCCTCTGGTGCTTTCCAGTAGTGATGTATTTGAACGTCAGAATGCAGGCCAAGGAGTTACATAACCGTTCCACCATTTTGGGGTCAGGCAGTATTTAATGGAGCCTGCCAAGCTCGGCGGTTTGACACTAGAGAGGATCCATAAAGAATTGTTGTTTGCGTGTTATGTAAACCAATATTCTTGAGCACTCAGCTCTCTGTGCCTCTCCAAAACACTGGTGAGTTCATTGATTTCTATGTAGGCATTGGTTTGTGAGCCACCCACCTGCATTTTTAAACAGACAGAATATCACCTCCTCTCGTTGCAGCTCAAGTTCACCTGGTGGAGCGGTGCATGTCTATCTCGCAGCTTCTGCAGCCCCATGTGGATTGTGATCAAGTCCCTTTTTGTAAATCTCCACAATGTCATTCCACTGCTGCCTGGCACCAGGGGTCTGCTTTACAATTCTTTGTTAAACATTGCACAAAACAAATAGGCACAGAGCACAATGTATGGTCAAGATCACCAAAACCACTGGGAGGTGGGAAAAGCCAATCCACCGACATTTCACTCAGTGGTGGTCATTTTAAACCTTGCTATGCAGGATAGCAAGGCGTAAAACAAGGTGTAAAGCCATTTATACGGCTCTGAGAAATTTTGGAAAGGTTTTGCAGGACATGTGGCAGACAGGAGGAGAAATACATTAACACCTAGTACTTCACACCCACTGTTTACAACAGCATCAGATTTACATGCTGGTGTGAAACTGACAAATTTCTATGAACTCTGCCTGCAATTAGCACATGCTAAAGGAGGTAGATTCCATAGGAACTCATTAGTAAATACTGTCTGTAAAGCGTAAATTAGAATTTACTTTTTTACAAGACAGGGAAGCTCATTTGTAGCTTTCCGTTATGTGAATGGAAGGCATACAAGCCTTGCCAGTCCTTTCTCCTGATGAGGGGATAAGACTGCATTAAATCAGTGAAACGGAATGGGTGTTGAACTTAAGGTCTTTAATCATTAACACGGCATGCAGTGGGTGGGATGCAGAGTAACTCTTACACCAAATAATCAGACCGACAAAGGAAGTTGGCAAAGTCTCATTCGACTGTTTTAATATCAATTGTCTAAAACAGAGAGTTACAACGGACATCAACAGACTTCCGAGCGTGTTCTCAAAGTATTTAATAAAAAATTCCAATTAAGTACTAAAGATATTTCCTAAGTGACATTATACTACGTGGCAAATAAGAAAAACCTACGGGGGGTTGCGGTTGGTTCGAAGGAACATCTAAGTATACTTTCTATACTGGGGCGGGTTGTAATAGGACATCTACTATCAGGTGGACAAATTTAGCCTGCCTCTAGTGTAAGTCATCCTCAACACTTATACTACACTTGTACACAGAATACTATTGGTTCTTAAACTATTAGGCTCTTCGTTATATGGCCTTTTACAATTGATTGGCACATTTGTGCCATCTCTGGAACATCCGTCTCACTAGCAGTACATAAGCTCAGACCCAGGTGCCAGAGGATGATCTTGACTTCACCTCCCCACGCATTTAGCCCTGCATCTCTCATAGTTCATGCCTTCTGCGATGCAGACTGTCTTTGAACTTGGCCTTGCAGTAGTTTCTCTTCCCAGGGAATATAAGGGAGAATGGGTACATGCTTATCACAGTTCTGGTTTGCATGCCCACCTCCTATTTTCATCCTTGGTTCATGTGACAGCAGACTGCGATTCGGGCCATTGTATAGCATTTAATTGTCTTGAATTAATAAACTTGGCGCTCGTGGTATTCTTTTCTTGTATCTTAATCAAGGGATGACCCGGCTTCTCGCGTTTTCTTCCTTTGGGAAAAGATAACCAGTTCTTGGCTGCTTCTGGTCTTGACATCAGGCCAGGCAGCTTTTCTCGCTTCAAGTCCGCGATCTCTAGGTAAGTCCTTGCCGCGACACAGTTTTTGATCCTTCTTCTCGGTGGGTATGAGTTTACTAAAATTGGGAAACCGATGTCCAGTTTCTTCATATATAATGGGCGCTTTGCCTGTAGTCTATTCACTACATATAGCTAGCTTCTATGATCACTTGGTCTACTTGCGTTACTCCGTCTGTACATTAACTGAATGGTTTGCATCATTTACTTCAGTGTATCACATATACGTATGCAATCTTCTCTTTTCATAGGAACGCTCACTCATTCCTTATTTCTTCATCAGGTTCTATAAGGTCTTCTTCTTACCTTCTTAGTACCATGGTGCAGCATGCATGGGACATGCATATGACAACAGCACCACTTAACGTAATGTGCTGGTACACAAAATAGCATCCCAAAAATGTGCATCAATGTTCCCATGGTTGTGGCTTGTAACTGTGGCTGAACACCATGATTGGGGAACCCTAAGCAAGGGAGGCCAAATGTGCCGTCAAACCATTACCCCACAAACATTGCAAAGGATGTGAAGTGTCACTCAGTACACATGGTCAAAGTGCAATGAGACACACACCAGCATAATCATCAACACCTATCACAGTCCACAAACATCCTGCCTGGCCACCTACTCCAAAACACTCAAGAAAGGCCTACATATGTGTTACTCCCACAATTTTGAATACGAAACCAGTGGCCCCACCTATCCATAGAAACAACACCATGGCCAGACCTATCACCAGACCCACACCCAGTGAAACATGCACCCATGATGTAGTAGTGTTGCCACACAAGACAAGTCAATCACAAATGATCATACACAGTGCAAGACTCCCAGCCAAACACCACACAAGCATCTGCAAATGCCCTTCACTTACCTGCCCAGGGTACCCACCTGACTTGCATATGATGCAACCCATTTGGAGACACGTGCCCTAAATGCAATGACATGCATATAAACAACAGAAAGAACATGCACATCCATGACAACACAAGAATTGATCCTGAAAATATGCAGTGCGCACCCACTGCAGAAGCACCACTGGGTGCAAGAGGGTGACAGGACGTAGGTTGTGATCTGCCCATGAGTGCAGCGTACCACAACAGAGAGTGGGAGAGAGCGTGACACTGAGAGGGTAGGCAAAGTTAAAAACGCATCAAGGAGTACACTGCCAGGATTTGGAGATGGCGAGGGAGGTAACACAGTGAAATAACCATCCCGGCATGGTGGCATGCAAAGCACATATAAGTAAAGTTACACATGCATCAAACATGGTGACCAATGACGCATGCTTAACATGTATGACCGTGCTCATGCTTACCCGCTGACTGCGCTGGCATGGTCTGAATCCGGCATCACCTTCACCATGAACTGTGTCTCCAAATGAGTGACAGGAGGGACAGTACCTGGTGGAGGGCCTGGGGAGTATGGACGTCAAAGGGTGCAGGGTGTCTCCCCGGGACAGCAGTCACTGCCAGATCCTGGATTACTGAAATAACATGGGAGAAGACATTACAACAGCATAGAAGTACCATTCACGCAGCACACATGTGCCAGGAAACACTGAACCCATAGTTACCTGCACATGCCATCCTGTGCACCACCATGCAAACATGCAAGTTGACCTCATTATGCATGCCTGCATGTCCATCACTGAAAAAGTCATGGCATGGCCTTGAGACATTAACTGCACAACTCAAGAAAAAAAAGTTAAATAATAAAAAATAAAACCTGAAAGGCCAACTCAAAAATAAAATGCCAACATCCGGGCCTGGGGTCAACTAAAGTATCACAAAATTAACATAAAAAATCAAAAATGTCCATAGTGGAACGGGGATGGGGGGTTTCACCCAGGAGATGGGAGGGACCGGGAGGCATGTCTCTGCTGGCACCACCATCCTGCATTGAATCAGAAGGTGGAAGTGGGGCTGGAGGCTCACCATGCAGTGCCTTGGCCTGGTCCTCAGTGGCAGTGGCATGCATGACACTGATGAATGCACCAGCAAACTGAGGGCTTGGAAGTCACTATGCACAACCTCATGGGTTGCACAGAGTTCCTCTGCGATTGTCTGCCTCAATGATAACATATCCTTGCGGAACAGTCTTTTGCTGGCTGACTCTTCCTCACGGATTTCAGCTCTGTGGGCCAACAACTCACACTCCAGGGCTTCCCTGTGTGCCCGATCCTCTGCAAGCAGAAATGCCTGCAGACACTGCAGTTATGCCCGTCGGTCCCTGATGCTGGCCTCCATGCACAGCATGTGGAAGGGGCATGTGGTTTGCATGACCTGCAGCTGTTGCTCCACCTGTGTTGCTGGGGGGGATCATGGAAGTGGCCACCCAATTAATGCCCTCAGCCAAACTCTCATAGGCAGCACCCTGTTGAACGCAACATCTGCTGCTCCAACACTGTCTGCACAGTCTGCACACTTCCCCCACGTGTGCGGTGCCCACGCCTGCCTGACCCAAGGGAGCATGGCCCTTGCTGTGATGCCACTGTCTCTGGCTGCAGGACGGCAACCCTCCCTTGGACATCTGCCCCAGGACCAGAAACCAATTAATGGGAGTGTGGCCTTGCAGCTGTAACCACCACAGATGGGTGTGACACTACTGACTGGCCTTGTGAAGGTACCTGAACCCCTTCAGACTCACAGGCCCAACTGCTCCACCCATTGGTGTACTCACCACAACATACCACAACATGCACTCTTGTTAGCTGCATCCTTGATGTCAGTGACTATGCTCTGCTAGACATGTGCGTGCGTCTGAAATACGAGTTACACTTCATGCCCTGCAGGGTATAGAATCTCTTTTCACACATGTACATAGGTGCTTCCATGCTACATAGAACATGCTACATGGGGCGAATAGAGCCCCTTCTTCAGAAGATGTCTACTAGACTTGTTTTTTCTTCAGTTTATCTGTATCAACAGTAAAAAAGTATATTGTTATATTAATCATCATGATATAGCAATACCTGTCTCTCATGACTGGATATTTCCTTATATATAATCACCTGTTAGTGTCTTAGTATGCTCTCAATTTGAAATTCAAGTTCCATCCTGATTAGTATGTTCTTGTCAATCCTAAAAAATAATAAAAAATGGGGCCATAAGTCCCAACCGTATTGAGAAGTAAAGGTATTAGAAATAAACAACCACGTTTGTTTTCTCAAACATGTCCATTAGAAAAAGGCAGGTCGTACTCAGGATTTTGGATAATCTCCCACTTTATTTAAACTCTGTAATCCTGCAGTGGGTCTTAACAGCACAATCAGAAGTATCGTAGGCCCTGTAGACGGAAAGAGGTTCCTTATACTGATCGGAACATGGGCTGCTGTGACATTTATACTCACCACATAGAATGATTCTATAGCGGTTTTTCTAACTGGTAAGAATAGCCTCTGAGGAACCTCTTTCCTGCAGAAGCAGCTGCCCAAGCCCGAAGGGTTCAGGGACATGCAGTGGAAGCAGCTGCTCCAGCCCAAAAGGGTAAGAGATGTGTTGCGCAAGCAGCTGCCCCAGCCCAAGAGGGTAAGGGACATGCTGTGGAAGCAGCTGCCCCAGCCCAAAAGGGTAAGGGATGTGTTGCACTAGCAGCTGCCACAGCCCAAAAGGGTAAGGGACGTGCTGCAGAAGCAGCTGCACCAGCTCCAGGGTGTGTTGCCATGTCTGCACCATCAACACCAGACCAGAATGGCAACCCCTTGGCAGCGAGGCAGAGGGGTGTCAACTTCAGTGCCAGGGAAGTTGACATCCTGGTGGCGGGGGTCCTGGAGCATAATGATGCCCTCTTCGACCTTGTGATGCAACGCGGCAAGGAAGGATGTCAGCAGATATGGGACAGGTTCACGGATTCCATCAACGTGGAGGGGGAAACAGTCCGCTCCTTCAAGACCGTGCACAACCGCTGGGAGGATCTTAAATCCAGGACCTACGGCAAGGCCCTGCTATTCATCCAGGCCGATGCTACCGAGGATGTGCACTGTGTGCGAGGGTGCCAGATGTCAGAGAACAACATGCGGGTCCTGGAGAGGTTTTACTCGGCACTGCACAGCCAGGTCTGCGAATTACGGGAAAATCTGGAGTCGACTGGTGAGGAGTCATGTGGTGCACTGCTGTACGGTGCATGTGTGTTGTGCATGTGCCAGCATGTTGGCAGTGACCCCTTCTGGTTTGGAGCAAGTATGCTTCTGAGACAGATATCTGCATGCATGCCCCCGACATCGCTGTCCATGTGTGCATTGAGAGATCTGTTGAATTCAAATATGCTCTTACTTGCATTGTGTGTTTGTACTGCTGTCTTGCAGACCGTGCACATGCAATGTTACTTGTGTCTGCAACGTTCCAGGATGGCAAGTGTGCCAGCTGAGGTAGTGTTGCCCACGTCATGTGCATGCCTGATGCTCATGTGTATGTGCAATTGATGCATATGTGTATGGCATATGCAATCGATTGGTTGTGGCAGTGGCATGTAGCTTGATGTGATTGTGTGGAGTGATGGCCAGGCTGGTGTCTGCATGGATGTGGATTGCATGTCCTTGGGTGTGGAGGTTTATGGTTGTTCCCTTGACACGTCATGTTCCTGCGAATGTTGATGATGACACGCTGGCTTTGGTGCAGTAAACTGATTTTGCTGTTATGTGTCTCTTTTTCCACAGTTGCATCTGATGGAGAGGGCGGAAGCAGTGCTGTGGAGCAGGGATGCAGGGATGCCTCCACAAGGCAGAGGCGCAGGCCAGACCACGCTCCCATGACAGCTCATCTTCGGGGAGCGATGTGGCTGTGGCAGCGTCAGTGACATTGGGCACTGCTGCTGGGGGTAAGTCGAAGAAGGTGAGGATGGGAGTGGACTCCTCAGCAGCGGTGAGGCCAGGTGATGCCACACAGGGGCCATCCATAGCAGAAGATGCCCTAGAGTCATCCAGGTAGGCGCAGGAGGAGGTGGAGGTGGTGGCCATTAATGTACAGCCCATGGGGTCAGGTGGGGTGTTGATGTGGGCGCGCGTACTACAGTCCTGGCCCAGAGGAAGGAAGCTGTGCAGGCCACCCCGAAAGTGCATGTGCAAAATCTGGTCCCTGGGCCATGGAATGCAGTAGTCTGTGCCTACCAGGATGCCTCCACCCAGACCCATCCCCCGTGCCAGCTGGTATGTCCACCCAGACCGACACCCCATTTCCATGTGATGTGTACATCCGGGATTATGTGCTATCTCTGCTGGCCTGATTGACAAGGTGGACAGGTGTCATTTGTGATGATCTGCAGGCTACTCGTAGTCTACTTGTACATCATTATGATGAGCTATACCGCCTCCTGGCAAGGCTCGCAACATGCCTGTTCTGTGTTGTACTCCATGGGATGTTCCCTGATGCGACCACCTCCTCTGTGCGCCAGTCGTCCTCCAGGGTGCCTTCCGGCCCAGGTACCAGCAGGGCTCACATCCCTGCCCATGTTGGGAGTCCAAGGCACAGCAGCTGAAGGGGCCACTGTGCCTACCCAGGCACTGACACAGGCACAGGCAATGGAGGGAAGTAGGCACCCATGAGCAGTGCAGGTGCCGTATGCCCCCGGGTATCATCATTAGCTTGGGGAGCATACCCACATAGCAGCCATCGGACACTGGAGAAGCAGCGGGAAATAAGGATTTTTCATAGGGCAGACCACCCAAAGGAGGCAGGTGGCAAGAGTGAGGCAGGGGGCATGTCTCAGGCACAGATTGTCTTCCGTTTTCAGACGTTATGACAGGCAGATCGTGGCAGAGAGGCAGCAGGAACATGAAGCAGGAGTGATGGCCACGGCTGGGATTGTACTGCATTGTGCAAGGAGGCGAGCTGCCATCCTGGAGGCAACTTGCAGGGAGGCAGAGGGGATAGAGACATGGATTCTAGGCGACCTGCAAGCCCTTCAGGCAAGAACGGAGGCAGGCCTGTGGGGGTGGGTAGGCGTAGCATGGGACCCAGCCATGGGGAAAGACTGATTAGGATCTGTAAGGAGGACTAGCCTGCTGCCTATGTAAATAGTTATTTAGATGTAGGTTTCCTTTTTTATTTATTATTTTCCCAGGACTTGCCAGAGATTCCTTCCCAGTTTTTCATGTATATAGTTAGTTAGGCGTAGGGTTTTTATTTCTTTTCTTTTTTTCCCCTGGACTGCTTTCAACTTCCTTCCCCGTTTTTATTGTAAATATGTCTATGCAATACATTTTTTATTTGGTTACATTCCACTCTTCATGCAGTTCATTTGTGTGTACAACTTTGATACTTCACTTTTCAGCCAGTGTATCTCGCCATTGCAAGTCATGTGTCTTGTGGCATGGATGCATGCATGTGTGTTGTTGTTGGTGTGATGGTTGCGGCTGGAAGGATGCACATGTGCCTGACATGTGGGGGTGGGTCCATCAGACGGCAGCATCACTGTGTGTTTGCCATCAGTGTGGGTGGGGTGGAGGTAGGTGGGCTCACTGTGGAGGTGTTCCATGGTCCCGTTAATGGCACTTTGTTTGTCATTGCTGTGTTAAACCTATGTCATGCAGACACGCCGACCGGCATGTGCAGTCACACACTGCCTTCTCTCAGGTGTTGCTCCACCTCGGACACTGGAATGAAGTAGTGAGCCATGTTTGCTATTTCGGAGTGGCATCATGATTCTTCGGTCTCTGTGACTCATGCATCTCTGACTGCCCTCCCATCACCCATGCATGGGTCTGTCATGTTATTGTTCCCTGTCGGGTAATTTGACAAACCTTCCACCCAGGTTATGGATGCTCAGGTAGTAACACACATGGGCATTGTTTGTACATCTTTCATTTTTATTAGTATGCTTACTTCTGTCGTGGGCACACATTCAGTTAGTGTGATTTGATGCCTTGGCAATGTGCCATGGCCAACATGCACATGCCACTTGCCATTGCATTCACTTGTCACATGGGTATGGGGTGGGCTGGTTAAAGTCTTGAGGGGTGTTTCAGCAGATGCTCCAGTCCTGTATGGATCGATGGTACTTCCAGTTTATCATGTTCTGGCTGACATGTTGGTGTTACACTTCATGCAGCTAGCAGACCACAGAGGTTCAGGTAGGCAGCAGACATGCATTGCACTGGTATTGTGCAAGGCTGTCAGGGGCTACCTGGGGTGGGTGTCCAGTCTGGAGTGGGATGCCTGGGGGGGGTCCAGTCTGGAGGGGGGGTCCAGCCTGGACTGGGATGCCTGGGGGGGTGTCCAGTCTAGAGGGGGTGTTCAGTCTGGAGTGGGATGCCTGGTGGGTGTTCAGTCTGGAGGGGGTGCCCAGTCTGGAGTGGAAGTCCAGTCTGGAGTGGGATGCCTGGGGGTGTGTCCAGTCTAGAGGGGGTGTTCAGTCTGGAGTGGGATGCCTGGGGGGTGTTCAGTCTGGAGGGGGTGCCCAGTCTGGAGTGGAAGTCCAGTCTGGAGTGGGATGCCTGCAGGGTGTTCAGTTTGGAGTGGAATGCCTGGGGGGTGTCCAGTCTGGAGGGGGCTGCATGGGGGGGTGCAGTCTGGAGGGGACTATCTGTGGGGGTGCAGTCTGGAGGGGGCTGCCTGGGGAGTTGTCCAGTCTGGAGGGGGTGTCCAGTCTGGAGTGGGATGCCTGGGGGGGTGCAGTCTGGAGGGGACTACCTGTGGGGGTGTAGTCTGGAGGGGGCTGCCTGGGGAGTTGTCCAGTCTGGAGGGGGTGTTCAGTCTGGAGTGGGATGCCTGGGGGGTGTTCAGTCTGGAGGGGGTGCCCAGTCTGGAGTGGAAGTCCAGTTTGGAGTGGAATGCCTGGGGGGTGTCCAGTTTGGAGGGGGCTGCCTGGGGGGTGCAGTCTGGAGGGGACTACCTGTGGGGGTGCAGTCTGTAGGGGGCTGCCTGGGGAGTTGTCCAGTCTGGAGGGGGTGCCCAGTCTGGAGTGGGATGCCTGGGGGGGTTGTCCAGTCTAGAGTGGGATGCCTGGTGGGGGTGTCCAGTCTGGAGGGGGCTGCCTGGGGGCTATCTAGTCTGGAGGGGGCTGCCTGGCCTTGCGAAGGAGGGCCCATGTTTTCGCTGCGGTATGGCCTTGGCTTGCGAGGTGATGCATGTGATTTCGCTGGGGTAATTGTAATTAGTTATTTATAACACGCTTAATACCCAGAGGCTTCTAAGCACGAATCCACAATCGAACCTGTGTTGCTCCACGTCGTCATGCTTCCAAGGCGAGCGTATTGCCCCTGAGCTATCCTCCTGCGACATGCAGCCTGGCCTTGTGAGGGAGGGCATGCGTTTTCTATGGGGTGTGGCCTGGCCTTGCAGGGGAGGGCATGTGTTTTCTCTGGGGTCTGTTCGGGGCTTGCGAGGGAGGGCACATGTTTTCTCTGGTGTGCGGCCTGGACTTACGAGTTGAGGCATGCAATTTTGCTGGGGTACAGCCTGGCCCTGTAAGTGAGGGCACCCGTTTTCTATGGGGTGTGGCCTGGGCTTGCGATGTGAGGCACGCAATTTTGCTGGGGTGCAGCCTGGGCTTGCAAGGTGAGACACGCAAATTCGCTGGTGTACAGCCTGGGCTTGCGAGGTGAGGTGCGCCTTCTCACAAGGGTACTGGATGGTAGGCCAGGGGTAGCTTGGAGGTTTGCACCGTGTAAGTCCTTTAACTTGCTTTTTGCTGTGCTTGGGGGCGTGTTGTGGCATTCCCTGCGCAGCTTGTTATTAGTTGCCTGACGGCTAGTAATGCGTCTTTACATCTGTGAATACGCGTGGCACCCAATATTTTTTCTGTGCCACGGCTCGCGCAGGGTCATTCTCAGCCCGCGGACCTTGCACCATTTCTGCGCCCCATTACATGTATCAGCTCTCAGTCTCGTATCTGTTCTTTAGTCCCCTGCTTTTTCGTTGTCATCTCCCTCATTTCCTGCAAAAGCACCTTGAACGGTTTAATTTCGCTTTCACCTTTGCACTGTATAAAGGAACAATAACACGAATCAAAATGTCAACGCCAGGAATACGCCAAATAATTGTAGTCATAAATATTTTTCTTTTTTAATTTCTAGGTATTTATTATTTCTCGTCATTGATTTGGTGCAATGTTTTTCACATGAGGGTATACCAGCATGCACAAATGAGGGCAAATGGAAACAAGTAGCTCCATACAGGAATAAACATGCAGCTGCATGCATGCTGAAAAACAAACAGAGGCTTACCTGTTAGTTGAAATATTTTATAGACATAAAGTATAGATAGCAAAAAGAAATGCCAGTATAGCCCCCGTGAGAACAACGTCATGATGGCTTTTTCCCAACATGACAGAAAATGCCCTGATGTCCCTGCAAGGACACACATGTTTAAAAACACCGGCATTTCCCACTGTAAGACCTGGGATGCTATTGACCAGAAATGCCAGTATTTGCCCATATAAGAACACAACTGCAATGGATTTACCCCAGTATACCAGCATTTTCTCCAGCAAAGTTATGATTTTATTCCCAGGGAAAAGGGTGTGAAAGATAGTGCACTATTACGCTAAGCATTTACATAGTGGAAAGATTTACATTTGCTGAGGTGACGGAAGTTTACTATGTCTTTGCTTAGTGTAATAAAGGACAAACTCTAACTAGCAGACATTTTTTCCAGCGCCATATGTCTTTACTGGCTATAATTGCTTTTTTAAGTACTCTTTGTGAAATTACAGCATATTCAGTGAAGCTGATATCACTACCTCAGAATTTTATTAAATAATGCAAATGTACCCAGTAAATACTGTTAAATAATAATAAATGTGAGCAAGTTAATGTTTGTTTCATGTAATAGTGTTCCAACCCTAACTTTCATATCGTCTCCTCAACTGGTACATTCCTTCCTTACAAATTGGATACCTCTACCAACAGGATTCAATGGCAGCTGTGATTTTACCATTGCTGAAGCACAGATACTGCTCTCCTGAACATCCGTGAAGATCTGCTCTTCAACCTTGACTCTAACATTCCCTCTGTCCTCATCCTACTCAATCTCTCTTCTGCCATCAACACGGTCAACCATACCATCCTGCTCAACTGTCTCCGTGATAACCTGGGTTTCACAGATCAGGCTCTGGCCTGGCTGACCTCTTTTCTCTCTGATCGACCCTCCCAGGTCCAACTTGGGTCCTTCCTATCATCTATCTCCCTCTCTAACTGTGGTGTTCCCCAGGGGTCTAACCTCTTGCCCTGGCTTTTCAACCAATACCTGGCAACTCTCGCCCACTGGATTGCCATTTTCTGGTCAAATTTCAGTGCTACACTGACGACACTGAACTAATTTTCAGGCTGCCCTCGGCCACCTCCTCTCCCTCTCTCATCTCTGATTGCCTAACTGCCATTCAAGATTGGTGTGCCGCCAATGATCTTTGTCTAAATGCCAGCAAGACAGAGATCCTCCTCATCGGCACTCCTTCACCATCCTTTCCCCTCACTCTCTGGCCGGCCTCCTTTGGCCCTCCTTCTACCCTCACCTGCGAGGCTAAGAACCTCAGGGTCATCTCTGACTCCACACTTTCCTTCTCCGCCCACATTTCTGATGTCTCTAAAAAGTCAAACTTTCTACTGCACCTCCTCAGAGGTATTCTGCCTTTCCTCTCATTCCCCCAGAAGCTCACTGTCTCCCAAGCTCTGGTTCTCTCTAGGTTGGACTATTGTAACAGCCTCTTTCTAAATCTACCTGCCTCTACTTTCCGCCTTCTGCACTAATCCAGGACAGGACTGCGAGACTTGTCCTTGGCCTCAAGCCCTGGGATCGTATCTCTCCAGCTCTGAAATCTCTCCATTGGCTCCCAGTGGATGCAAAAATTTAATTCAAAACCCTCTGCATTGTCCGCAAGGCTTTCTTGGGCCTGGGTCCAAAATACCTTCAGCTATCCCTCCGCAAATACCTCCCCTCTCAAGCCCTTCGCTCCTCTACCTCCAACTCCCTCAGGGTCAGTCGTTTTTCAAAGAAACAAACTGGGGGTAGATCTCTGTCTTCGACTGGGGCCTCCCTCTAAGAACAGCCTCCCTGCCACTCTTACACTTGAGGAGAATCATCTCCTGTTCCAAAAGCACCTCAAGACCTTCCTCTTTGCCTCTGCCTTCGCTCCCCCTCTCCCATGCTGTTCTGTTCTCTCTTGGCACGGTGTACCCTCTGTCCTCCGGGCCCAGGTACCTGCTCACCCTGCCACCCTCTGGTACTGCCTCCGGGCCACCCCTTGCACTGGGGTCTGTATCTGTACCCATAAATCCCCCTCCCCTTTTTCTTCCTGCACTTATCAGACCTACCATGTCTGCTGCCTTAAACCCAGCACTTGCCACTTGCTGGCTGCACTACCACTGCTTGTTGCCTTTATTATTTATTTATTTATTATTATTTATCTGTTTCTACTTTGCTGCGCACTTTCCACTTCTCCCCCCTTCCATCCACTTTTCCCCTACCCCTCATCCATACACTTGCGTGTTCTCAATGTCACTGGGCCTAGTAAGATAGTTTTTTTTTCTCCCTGTTCCCTTCCCTTGCCTTGTCGCTCTCTGAAACACTTGTGTACGAGCGCAATAGAAATAAAATATCAATTGAATACATGCTATGGCTGAAAGGTTTTCCTCATCTGAAGGATAAAATGATCGTGCATTTGAACTTAACGCACAACAGTTTCCATGTTGGCACCTAAAAATTTATAAAATAATATTTTAGAACCTGTTGTACTGCGATGGACCTAGTTGAAATTATACTTTTTATTAAATGTTGATTAGACAGAGAGCAGGTGCAACCAAGTTAATATTTCTAACTAATAATATCCAGGCACGGCTTGGACACTGAAAATTCATTTTGGCAGATATTAGTGACATTGTTGCAGAATTCAGCATTTATGGCTAGAATTAGGTATTGGATGGAAGAATTGCTCAAATATGACTTGCAAAAGACTTTTTGGGCATTTGTCTGAGGAATTTCATAGGCCTTAGCAAAACTGTAAGGTCCTTCAAAAATGTTTAATCCATGATGTTTCTAAATGTTTGAAATCTATTCTACACATTCATATTTATTGGCAGTATGTTAGCACTACTGTTCTTCTCTGATGTAAGCAATCTGGTTGATATGTTTTTGTCTTCTCTCAGTCTTGATTTCAAGGCATCATGGGTCAAAATAAAGTATTTAGTAAATCCGATATGGTACCAGTCCTGTAAGACCACGATGGTGGTGAGTGGTGCAATATAAAAGCTTTGGAACATACCATAACATAACATACAGAGCTCTCGGGTTAAAGGAAAGAATATGGAAAAGTTGTTCACATGCGCCAACCTTGTTCAAGAATTGTTCAAAGGTGAGTCATATCACTTGAATATTTAGAGTTTTGCTTTTTTTATTCACAATATATTGAAAGACAAACAAATCATTTTCAGTTGAGTGTTATCTTCACATCATGTAGATTCCACATAAGTTGCTGTACACAAAAATCCTTTATACATTCAAGTGTAAGGTGTTTGCTCCACACCTTTTTATTTCATCTTATAATTTCCACAACAATCACCATGGATAGATCCTTATTAAAATTTATGTCAGCTGTTTGCTCCTCACCTTTTTCTGGTAATACATCAAACAATGTAAACTGATCTTTAGTGCTATTTATCCTTTAGTATAACTCTCTCGACACGTGTTTCCCCATTGTTATTAACAATGGTTCATCAGGAGAGGAAATGTTGTTCTAAAAGAAAAAAAACAAAATTATGTTTGTTATGAAGCTAAACGAGTTCAATATATTTTGCCATTGTTGCATACCCTTTTAAGCAAAATAAATATTTTTCTTGACTCACCCCTTTGTGATACTGAATTTATTTCAAGGTTTTAACATTCATCCAATAGTTTTGGATTGCTCAGTATGCTGTCCAGGTTTCTCTTGATAAATGCTTTTAAGAAAAATGCCTTCTGTTCCAATGTATAGTTTAAGTCAATCAAGACTGGCTAAAAGGGAGGAAGGCAGAAAGATAATATTTTCTTAATTTGCTTGGAGAAAGAAAGCAGGTTCAAGTTAGAGTTTGCTATTTCTAAATGTGTCCCTATTGCTACAAGGCTAATTTGCTTACCTTATATTCTTTGAGTTCTGAGATCCTTCAAAACGCCATGATAAGCGAAGTAAGGGGTTTCACGAGCGAGTGAATGGCGTTTTTTCGCTATTGCGCACTATTCATAGTATGATCGTGCCGCGATAATGTCATCACGCCGCGTCCAGGTGATCTAACGCGATGCAATGACATCATCACGCACGTTTATACATTCCGGCGGCCATTTTAAATCGGGAAAATGTGTCACTTTAGCAGAACTTTTTGAGAATTCACTATATTTTTCACTAAATTCTATTGATACTTTTTATAATGACTTCTAATTTATGCTAGAGCCTAAATTGATTAAAATTGACTGATTTATGTTTGAGGATTATTTTTATTATTTGAGATGTCGTTTTCGACACAATGCTTAAATAATATTATGATTTAGTTGGATTTTAACTAACCCATCAAAAGGCCTCCATTATGCTCTGATAACAAAATAAAAAATGCTCAGATAACGGTTAGAATTTTACTAACCCATCACAAGGTCTCCATTATTATTTGATAACAAAAAACGTCCTAATGATTACTTAATTTGCTGGTCTATATTAAGATCCTCTATTTTTATATGGGCAAATCACATACAGTCTATTTTTATGTTTTAAAGATACATTTTTAGACAACCTCAATTTCGGTTTCCTAGATACCATTTTTATTATCTGACAGCCAAATAGGAGTGTAGTAAACAAACCAGATAAAATATAACTTACTTATACATAATAAACAAATGCTTAAAGCCAATTGCACATTTCCGTATCACAATTTAAAACTGTGACACAAGTGTCCATAATGCAAATCCATTTGCATTCATTTTTTATTAACAGGTCCTCCTTGTTTCCTCCTCGAGGTGGTAAAATCACTTTCTCCAGGCCAAACATTTTTAAGTCAGAAATGTTAAGATTTGGATGGTTTGTGATCATATGAACCGAGATGGGGGATCTTAAGTTCTGATTGCTCTTATATGTTCAAATATTCTCACCTTGAGTTTTCTTATCGTGCTCCCAATATATAGATTTCCACAGGTACATTTAATCCCATAGATGACATAGGTTGAATTACAGTTAATCATCTGGTTGATATGTTTTGTTTTTCCATTTGGGAGAAGGATATCCTTTTTGCCTTGTTGTATGAATGGACATCATTTGCAGTGTCCACATATAAATGTTCCTTTGTTTTCCGTTTGGAAGAAGGTTTTTCTTTCATTTGGTATTGGACTCATGAAGCTTGGACTGATCAAGTTCTTAATTGTTGGTGCTCTTCGAAAACATATGTTCGGATGATTAGCCAAATGTTTTTGTAAACTTAAGTCTGTAAGAAGAATGTTCCAATGATTTGTTAATATTTGTTTGATTTTCCTGGCTTCCGTGCTGTATGTTGTAATGAATGGAGTTTTTGGACTCATTTTTTCTGGTTTCAGTTTGTCCTTCAATAAAGAGTCCCTTGATACAAGTTCCGCCTTATTGATTGCATTTTTAATGATTTTTGATCCATAGCCTCTTTGTTTGAATTTTCTGTAAGTTTGTTGCAGATTATCCTGAAAGGTGAGAGCAGTACTGCAGTTTCTTTTAATTCTAAGAATCTCCCCATAGGGAATGCTATGAATAGTATGCTTTGGATGATGGGATGTAGCATAAAGAAGACTATTCCCAGACGTAAGTTTTGTAAATAGTTTAGTTTGAATTTGTTCATTTTCAACCAAGTTCTAGGTCTAGAAATTCAATGTTGGTGGCACTGGCTGACTTTGTAAATGATAAATTGAAGAGACTATTGTTGAGATAGGTAAAGTAAGTGTCCAGATCTTGAGTATTTCCTTCCCATATTATCAGCATGTCGTCTATGAAACGATCCCAGAATTTAATGTTATTGTGAAAAAGGGGATGCTTCCAGGCATGTTGCAACTAAAAAAAAAACATAAATAGATTTGCATAAGGTGGAGCAAATTTGGCCCTCATAGCGGTGCCCTGGAGCTGTTTGAAAATGGTATTGTCAAAGATGAATATATTGTTGTATAAGCAAAAATGCAACATCTCAATAATCATTTTATTTTGCTCAAGAAATGAGACTGATCTTGTATTGAGAAATAACGTTGTACTTTCCAGGCCTTTATTATGTTGAATACTGGTATACAGTTGTACAACATCCAATGTTGCAAACTAGTAGTTTTGTTCCCATGGTATAAGGTTTAACTGTTGAATAATATGTTTTGAATCCTTTACAAATGAGGCTAAGCTTGCTGCCAAAGGTTGCAAATGAGAATCAATATATTATGAAATTTTCTCTGTTATGGAGCCAATGCCATTTATAATAGGTCGAAATGGTGGAACGTCTTTATAGGCTTTTATGAACCTTAGGTAAGAAGTATATTGTTGCCATGATAGAGATTTTGCAAATCAAGCTCTGGTATTCCTTGTCACTTAATAAATCTTGTCCATGCCATGTTTTAATCTTTTCATTCCAATGGGTTTCCAAGTCTGGTATAGGATTGTTTGTTAACTTCTCATAGCATTTGGTTATATTGAGTTGTTTAGATCCTTCTCTAATGTAGTCAATCCTATTGAATAGAACAATCTTTCCTCCTTTGTCTGCTGACTTGGTTATTATTGATTTATCTTTAGACAAATCTTTAATTGCCGGTTTTTCTTCTTTTGTTAGGTTATATCTTGTCTTTGTGTGTTTGTTGTTGAGGTAATGCTTTTGTATATTATTGCTGAAAGCTTTGTGAAATACATCTATTACATTTTCTGAAGATAAAGTTGGTATGAAGGTTTGGTTTTAGACTGGTTTCTTCCGTTAAGTACGTTGAAATACCTTGTTCATCTAGGAATATCTCCTTAGTGTAGTATTGCTCATCTTCAATGTTAAGTAGATCCACAGTATCTTCGACCATCTTTTCTGTAAGTTGTGATGGAATGAATGTTTGAAATTTTTCTTTTTTAGAGGTTGTTTCTTCAAAATGCTTTTTCAACTTTAATTTCCTACAAAATTTGTACAGATCAAGTTGTAACTGAAAGTGGTCCCCTTTATACGTGGGGCTGAAAGAGAGTCCTTTACTAAGAGCTGTGGTTAGTGCTGGTGTGACTTCATACTCTGATAGCTTAATTATCAGGTTTACCTTCTCTTCCCTTGTCTTTGTGCTCTTGTTTCTACTCCTTGGTTTATTTCTCTGTGTTTTGCTTCCACCTCTACTAACCCTATGGTGTTTTGGTGCGAGGTATTTTGAGATCTTTGTTGTTTTGGTAGTCCACAATATATTGAATTGCTTATTCGAGAATTTTTCCTGCGCCTTTGTACTTCCTCCAAAAAAGGACATGTTTTTGTTTTGGGGACTTGGTTTCTCTCTGGTGTGAGGTCAATTGTTGGAATAGATGTTGCTGAAGTGGATGTCGTTGTAGGTGCTTCCTTATCACTAGATGTTTCAATATCCGAAGTGGATGGAGTGGAAAAAGTACTTGAGGAGGGTATTTTGCTCCTTTTGGGTTGTTGTTTTGTGCTAGTGTCATATTTCCTTTGAAAAGTGAATATTCTGTTGTTAATGTAGTCATTCTCATCTCTGATAAAGGTCCTTTGTTTCTTAATTTTAAGTTCTTTATCATAGTTACCTAAAACATCATCCAAAATCTGGTAGTTTTTGAAGGTAATCTCTGGACATTGTAGTTCCTTAATTGCATCTTTTGTGTCTTCTATATCTTTCATAATTCTTTCATGTGTTAAAGCTGCTTGATTTATTAACCGTATCATCATTTCCTTTGAGGTATTGTGGAGTAATTCTACCCAGTCATTTAAAGCTGTGGTGTCATCATCTTCAAAAGACGGGAAGATACAGATCCGGAGACCTCTGGGGATTCTATTGACCTCCAAGTACATTTTTTGTGTTTTTATCTCCCACCATTTATTTAGTTCTTGTTTGCTTAGACTTTCCAGTTGTTCAAACAGATGTCTTAATGAGTTTTTATTTTGATGTGTTGAGGAGGGGGTGCTAGTTTGTCGATGTCTTAGAAAAGGTTTGTTTGCTTGTGCTTCTCCGGGGTTAAATGCTTCTTCCATTAGTATTATTTGGTTATTAGATTTTGCATCTGCCTGGGGGCTTCTTGGATTTTTAGGAATTGAGAAAAAGAAAAGGTTTGCAGCAAAAAGAGAAGTATTCCCTTGGCGACTGCTAAAATGTGATGTAAAACAAAAAGGTCTAATGGGGCGCAATTTTTTATAAATGCGCTAGGTTGTAGGTTATAACATAATTTTGTTTTTTTTCTTTTATAACAACATTTCCTCTCCTGATGAGCCATTGTTAATAAAAATGGGGAAACACGTGTCGAGAGAGTTATACTAAAGGATAAATAGCACTAAAGATCAGTTTACATTATTTGATGTATTACCAAAAAAAGGTGTGGAGTAAACACCTGACATAAATTGGAATAAGGATCTATATATCATTTGAAGTATAACTAAAAAAAAGGTGTGGAGCAAACACCTGACACAAATTTGAATAAGGAGCTATCCATGGTGATTGTTGTGGAAATTATAAGATAAAGGGGATAATTCATAGAAATTTGCGGACAAGTGGCGCACGCGGCTGGCGCACAGTGTGCGCGTGCAAATCTCTGCGCAGCCACGTGCGCTAAAATCCATTTCCGCGCACAGCGTATTCATGGATTTTAGCTACCAAAACTAGCCGTGGCGCACAGTGGCGCAGCGATCCTGCAGCAGCGCCAGTTACACCCCCAAGAACGCCCCTCGTGCAGGGAAAAGCCATCAAAATCCCCAATCCAGCGCAAAGGGCTGCGCTAACCCTGTACCAGCACCGCAAGCGGGGAACGTGTATTACTGGGGTTCGCGGGAAGTTTCACACGCGATAGGCCCTAGTCTCACACGCGATTGGAGCAGGGTAAGTGTATTTCGGGGGTACGCGGGAAGTTTCACACGTGATTTACCCTGTGCGAGTGGGGTACGTGTATAACTGGGGTTCGCGGGAAGTCTCACACGCGATTGGAGCCGGGTACGTGTATTCCTGGGTTGCGCGGGAAGTTTCACACGCGATAGGCCCTGTGCGAGTGGGGTACGTGTATTACTGGGGTTCGCAGGAAGTTTCACACGCGAAAGGGCCTGTGCGAGTGGGGTACGTGTATTACTGGGGTTCGTGGGAAGTTTCACACGCAATTGGTGCAGGGTACGTGCATTCCTGGGGTGCGCGGGAAGTTTCACATGCGATTGGAGCAGGGTACGTGTATTTCGGGGGTGCGCGGGAAGTTTCACACGCGATTGGCCCTGTGCGAGTGGGGTACGTGTATTACTGGGGTTCACGGGAAGTCTCACACGTGAATGGAGCAGGGTACGTGTATTTAGGGGGTGCGCGGGAAGTTTCACACGCGATTGGCCTTGTGCGAATGGGGTACGTGTATAACTGGGGTTCGCGGGAAGTCTCACACGCGATTGGAGCCGGGTACGTGTATTCCTGGGGTGCGCGGGAAGTTTCACATGCGATAGGCCCTGTGCAAGTGGGGTACGTGTATTACTGGGGTTCGTGGTAAGTTTCCCTGGGGTACGTGAATTTCGGGGGTGCGCGGGGAGTCCTACACGTGAATTGGCAGTGTGGGTCCTCCCAGGTGTTCCCTTTACACCCTCCACGGCCCCTGCAGGCAGCCCACACCACAGGGGACTACCCTGCACCCCTGGTCATGTCCCGCAGGCAGCCCATCCACCATGGGCATGCCCCCCAGCCAAGCCACATGTCACCTTGCTCTACTGATCACCAACTCATGTCCCCCTGCACCCTTAGCCCCCAGAACTGAGGGGCACCTGCCAGCAGGCCCCCACTCATGTCCCCTTGCACCCCACCCCCCAGCACTGAGGGGCACCTGCCAGCAGGCCCCCACTCATGTCCCACTCATGTCCTCCTGCACCCCCACTTCCCAGCACTGAGGGGCACCTGCCAGCAGGCCCCCACTCATTTCCCACTCATGTCCCCCTGCACTCCCACCCCCCAGCAGTGAAATGCCGAACTCATGACACAAACCAAAAGTCAACTATGTACATTTTGACATGCATGAACCCAATGAGCGAATCCCACACATTGAAGTAAAATATCAAAATGTATTAATATGAAAATAAATGCAAAGAAATGAAAGCATAAAATAATGTCAAAGATGAAAAGAAATGCATGTCCAATAAAAAAATGATGAAATGCAGAAGAAATCCAAAGTAATCCAAAATAAAAATGTCCAAAAGTCTCTGTCCACCAAAGCAAATCCAAATTAAACGCAAAAAGGAAAATCCATTGATCCATGGTGAAATTAAATGAAAAAGTCCAAATAAATCCAACGTCCAACTATGCACAATACATTTCCAAGGGTCCATGAGCCCAACAAAATAAATGAAACCTATCTAATAACCTACCTAACAAAAAAACTATATACAAAAGTGTGGGGCATAGTCCAAAATCCCCAAAATAAAAAAAAAACAAAAGGAAACCTAACACTACCAACTATTTACAATGGCGGCGGGCAAGTCCTGCGGCTCACTCAGTGATGTTGTCGGCCAGGGCATCATCGAAATCCATGTCTATTTGCCGGAGGCGGACCTCTGTCCTGGCCCCGAGGTCTCGCAGGGAGGCACTCATGGCCTGTTCCAACTCCCTGCGAGTTGCCTCGAGGCACTCTGCCCGCCTCAATGCCCGACGCATGGAGAACTCCGCCCTGACCATGGTGAGCCGCGCCTATTCTGCCCGCCGCCGCTCTGCATCTATCCGCTGGCCCATCCGCTGCCACATCGAAGACACTTCCATTCCTGGGTCCCCATGCCCTCTGGCCAACGCCTGCCCCTCCGATGATGATGGCCCCGAGCCATCATTGCTCCCACCTAGAGCCTGCTCCTGCTGCTGCTGTCCATGTGCCCTGTCTGATGGTGCCTGCACATTCTCCATCAGCTGGTCTCCAGTTGTGGTGTCCACCCCTGCTGGACCGCCGACTCCCGACTGTGGCAGGGATGTGAGCTCCACCAAGCTGGCTGTGTTGGTCGGGCCAGGTCCACAGGGGGCCCATGGCGCATAGTCTCCACAGAGGAGGAGAGGTCCGCCAGAGTACGTGACACATGTAGGAACCCACCAACCAGGGCCCCTCGCAGCAGTGCCACGTCACAACGCTGCTCTTCGTGATGGCGTGCGTTCTCCACCCAGGAAGAACGCACGTCATCACGAATGACACGCGTGCGCAAGGCAACACCAACAAGGACGGAGCCCATACGTTTGTGGGACCCCTCGTCTGCAGGTAGTGGAGAGGCAGATGACATGGCACTCTCCCCTACCTGCGGACGGGCCTGGGACGGGGCCTCCCTGCTGGTGCATGGTGGTGCAGTCACAGGGTCAAGGACAGCGACATGCACAGGCCCCTCCGCGGTGACCTGTGCTGCCTCCTGACCCTGGCCCTGGACTGCACCACTTGCACCAGTGGAACTACCCCCACCAGGCCCCATGTGCGGCTCAGTAGCAGGCTCCTCCTCCTCTGTGGAGGCCACCAACCTGGATGTCTCCACACCGTCTTCCGCCATTGGAATCCCCTGTGGGGGCTCACCCGGCCCTTCCGCCAGAGCCGTTGTGGCAGAGGCAGCACCAGCCCCCTCGCTCCCGGATGATGGTAATTCCTGGGAGGGTGGCTGGGCCTTGCGTCGCCGCCCAGTGGAGGCATCCCCGACGCTTGGCTCCACAGCGCCGTCTCCGCCCTCTTCTTCACTTGAAGCTGCGTAGAGGGAGACATAGAACACAAGCATCAGGGTACAGTACAAAATACCCTAGACAGGAAGCAATAACACATGAGTGGCACTGTCAAATGTCACTTCCATCCTGTCATTCAACAACACATGGGTGAATGCACACAACACACATGCAGAAACAGTCCCGGTGCCTGCAATCAACATCAACATCCATGTAGAAGGGCCCCTGTAAACCAAGATGCTGCCTTCAACGTCACATGCATCCATGGCGTTTCAAAGTCACACACACACTTCTCAGGCACACACACACACACATGTGCACCATACATGTACATGACATAAGCACCCATTCCTCACCCCCCCTCCATGTCCAGGAACAGAGACTGCCATGCTTTCAGGTGTGCATTCCGCATTGAGCTCCCCATGTTGCATTAAAACACATGCACCAACCATGTGGCTCACACATAACTGGTCTCACATGCATGACCATGATGTCCTTGCACACACACATCCATACATGGCCTATGTCACACATACAGGCAAGTATCAGACTACCAGCACACTGCAACATGCCCCGTCTCACACAGCAATGCTTGGCCACTTACCGCTCAACTCCAGACGGGTCTGCCTCCGAAGGATCTGGGCGTGGAGCGCTGGGCCTACGCATTCCAGGACCCTCATCTGGATGTTGCTCAGGCTGACCCGGCCCCCCTCCGTGAGACGCCGGGCCTTGTAGAGGGTCCTGGACCTGAAGTCCTCCCAGCACTTCCGGACGTGCTTTATGTCGCGGGTTGCCACCCCCTCCGCGATGATGGCAATCACTGCATCCTCCCAGATCCTCTCCGGTCCTTCCTTGTTGGCGCATGTTGTTCCGAAGAGGGTATCATAATGCCCCAGGACATGCTCCACCAGGACACCAACTTCGGTGGCAGTGAAGCTGGTGGCCCTCTGCCTCTCTGGCTGGGGGTTGCCAGTGGTGCCAGATGGAGATGTGCCCGACATGGCAACCCCAGAGGCAGGAGTGGGTGGGCAACTGGGTCCTGGGGCTGGGCTGTGGAGCGATGGTATCCCAGTTGGGAGTCTTCTGTTCCAGCAGGGGTGGACACAGCAACTGGACCCCTGCAGATGGCTGATGTACAGGCACCAAATAGCAGGGCATGTGGGCAGCAAGCAGGCAGCAGCAGATGGCTGGTGGGAGCGTGCTCGGGGCTCTTGGGGGCAGGAAAATGGCCTTTTGGGCAGGAGCGTGGTCTTCCGTGTATGTACGCGTGGCCAGCTTGATACGGAGTAATTTGGCACGTGAAAATCTTGCACGTCTGCGTGAAATCCGAGGAAAGGTCCTTAGCGCGTAAGCCCGTCAGCACACGTACGCGTTTTCATTGGACCAAAGGCCCTTAGCGCGTAGGCACGTAAGTGACGTATCATACACGGGCGTTGCCCTGGCACGGGTTGAAGATCCCACGTGTGTTTCAGTTGCTCTGTACGTGCTTTTCGTGGGGTGTGGTGCATGTGTTTTCCAGGCGTTGGGGTTCAAACGCTATAACTTCACAGCGGGTGGGTGTTGGCTACGCGTTCTTCTTCTACACGCAAGGCAGACGTTGAGTGGTACCCCACTCCACAAGGCCTATCGCGTGTAATACTTCCCACGCACCCCCAAAATACACGTACCCCGCTGAGCGGGGAGTTTCACACACGATTGGCCCTGTGCGAGTGGGGTACGTGGATAACTGGGGTGCGCGGGAAGTCTCACACGCGATTTGAGCTGGGTACGTGCATTTCAGGGGTGTGCGGGAAGTTTCACATGCGATTGGCCCTGTGCGAGTGGGGTACGTGGATAACTGGGTGCGCGGGAAGTCTCACACGTGATTTGAGCAGGGTACGTGGATTTCAGGGTTACGCAGGAAGTTTCACCCGCGATTGGCCCTGTGCGAGTGGGGTACGTGGATAACTGGGGTGTGCGGGAAGTTTCACACGCGATTTGTGCAGGGTACGTGGATTTCAGGGGTGCGCGCGAAGTTTCACACACGATTGGCCCTGTGCGAGTGGGGTACGTGGATAAATGGGGTACGCGGGAAGTTTCACACGCGATTTGAGCAGGGTACGTGGATTTCGGGGGTGCTCAGGAAGTTTCACATGCGATTGGCCCTGTGCGAGTGTGGTACGTGGATAACTGGGGTGGCGGGAAGTCTCACACGCGAGTTGAGCAGGGTACGTGGATTTCGGGGGTGCACGGGAAGTTTCACACGCGATTTTGCTGTCAGAGTGGTGTACTGAATTTCGGGGGTACGCGGGGAGTCCTACACGTGAATTGGCAGTGTGGGTCCTCCCAAGTGTTCCCTCTACACCCTCCACGGCCCCTGCAGGCAGCCCACACCACAGGGGACTACCCTGCACCCCTGGTCATGTCCCGCAGGCAACCCATCTACCATGGGCATGCCCCCCAGCCAAGCCACATGTCAGCTTGCACTACTGATCACCCACTCATGTCCCTTTGCACCCCCACCCCCCAGCAGTCAGGGGCACCTGCCATCAGGCCCCCACTCATGTCCCCCCGCAACCCCACCCCCCAGCAGTCAGGGGCACCTGCCAGCAGGCCCCCACTCATGTCCCACTCATGGCCCTTTGCACCCCCACGCCCCAGCAGTCAGAGGCACCTGCCAGCAGGCCCCCACACATGCCCCAATCATGTCCCTTTGCACCCCCAACCCCCAGCAGTGCGGGGCACCTACCATCAGGCCCCCACTCATGTTCCCCTGCACCCCCACCCCCCAGCAGTCAGGGGCCCCTGCCATCAGGCCCCCACTCATGTCCCCCTGCACCCCCACCCCCCAGCAGTCAGGGGCACCTGCCAGCAGGCCCCCACTCATGTCCCACTCATGTCCCTTTGCACCCCCACACCCCAGCAGTCAGGGGCACCTGCCAGCAGGCCCCCACTCATGTCCCCCTGCTCCCAGGTCATGCCGATCCTCAATCATGGCCCTTATGGCCAGCCTCCCCAGCCCAAAGACCCAACCAAGTATTGCATCCACCCACATAGAAAACCCAATTACATGATACAACCCCAATGGCAAGTATGTAAATGAACACATATCCGTCACACACACACAATGGGTGCAAGTGAATGTGAAAACCCATATCATGACATGCATGAAACCAATGAGATAATACCACACATCGAAGTATGAAGAAAAAAAATGTATTAAACACGACATGAATATAATTAAAATCCAACACACAACAATGGTAATAATAAAAGAAAAGCTGCATGTCCGTAAAAGAATAAAAAACAAGAAATCATAATCCAAAGAAATCCAAAAGAAATAGTGTCCAAAGTCACAGTCCAACAAAGCAAATCCAAGGGAAAAAAAGAAAGTGAAAACCATTGCTCCATGGTGAAAATAAAAAAAGAGAATAATCCAATGGTGAACTATGTACAGATGAACAATCTAGGGTCCACGAGCCCAACTGATGAAATGAAACCTATCAAAAATACTACCTAATAAAAAACTATATACAAAAACGTGGTGCATTGTCCAAGCGCAACCAAAATAAAGAAAAAACGAAAGGAAACCTAACACTATCTAACTGTGTACAATGGCGGAAGGCAAGTCCAGCGGCTCACTCTGTGGTGTCCCGGGCCAGGGCATCATCAAACTCCATGTCAATGTCCTGGAAGCGGGCCTCTGCCCTGGCCCTGAGGTCTCGCATGGAGGCACTCATGGCCTGTTCCAACTCCCAGCGAGTACCCTCGAGGCACTCTGCCTGCCTCAATGCCTGACGCATGGAGAACTCCGCCCTGACCATGGTGAGCTGCGCCTCTTCTGCCCGCCACCGCTCTGCATCTATTTGCTGGCCCAACCACTGCCACACGGAAGACACTTGAAATCCAGGGTCCTCCTGCCCTATGGCCGATGCCTGCCCCTCCGATGACAAAGGCCCCGAGCCATCATGGCTCCCACCTTGTTGCTGCTGCTGCTGTGCCTCTGCCTGTGTCCTGGCTCTTGCTGCCTGCACATCCTCCTCCGGCTGGGGTGCAGTTGTTGAGGTGGCCACCTCTGCTGGACGTCCGACTCCCGACTGTGGCAGGGATGTGTCCTCCACCAGCCTGGCAGCAGGGTCAGAGGCAGCTCCACAGGGTACCCAGGTGATACATGGGTGGGAAGATGGCATGGAGTACGACTGGCGCATAGGGGGTTCAGTTGAGGAGGGGGTCGGAACAAGGTTCAGCAAATGGAGAATCCAGCCCTGGTGACCTGTCCCAGTAGGTCAACGCGGTCAACGAGCCATTCGAGATGACGTGCAGTCTCCTCATGAAATGACTGCAGGTCACCTTGCATGGCCCGTTGACGCAACGCTACCCCACCCAGGACAGGCTCAACCCGGTCCTGGATAGCCACGTCCGCAGGGAGAGGAAGGCCAGTTGTTGTGCGCTCATCCCCTCCCTGAAAACGGGTCTGGACGTAGGCATCCCTGCTCGTGCCAAATGATGCAGTTACAGGATCAGGGACAGGATTGCACACAGGCACCTCTGCGGCGGCCTGTGCTGCCTCCTGTCCCTGGTCCTGCACTACACCACTAGCACCAGTGGAATCCCCACCTCCAGACCCCGTGTGTGTCCCTTCCACGGCCTCCTCCTCCACCAAACCCCCCACCAACCTGGATGACTCCATGCCATCTTCCTCCGTCGGACCCTGTGGGGTCTCAGCTGCCCCTTCTGCTGCTGAGGAGTCCACCTCCAACCTCCGCCTCTTGGACCTACTCTCGGCAGCTGCGGCCTGGGACGTGGCACCAAACTCCTCCCTCCCCGACAAGATGACAGTCTGGGAGGGGAGCCGGGCCTTGCGTCTCCGGCTGGCGGGACGATCCCTGTCGCTGTGCTCCACAACACCCTCTCCGCCCTCTTCTTCAGTTGACACTGCAGACAGGGAGAAATAAAACACAGGCATCAGGGCACTGTACAATGGACTGATACACACATGACAGTTGCACATGAGTGGCAATGTTTAACTTCAGACACGGCATCACACGCCATGACACACATGTCATTTTAACTCACACACATGTGCATTTCAAAAGCAATATTGTACCAGGCAGCACCATCCATACACATAGAACAGCATGAACAGCCAAAGGTGAGCCTGACGTCCCATGAAACACAAGGAGTGCACTAGACATGCACACACGCCACCACACTTACATGCATGTCTACATCTCCTCCAACTGTTGCAGTGATGAGATCGCCATACATGTCACATCTGCCATTCATCCTTCTACATATCAGTGTCACGTGCATCCATGATGCATCACAGTTGCACACTTGTCAAATACACATACATGCACATGTACAGAGTGCAGATACATGCATTATGAACCACCATCCATGACACAACATATACAGAAATTCAAACCTGTGTGCTCCCACACCTGCATTTGCCCAGCATGCTTACCAACACATACACCATCAATGTGTCTCACACCTGAGAGGACTCACATGTGGCACCCACACGCCCATGTTCATACACATCCATACATGGCCGTACAAAAACACATGTGCAACCTGCACACTACTGGCACACCACGATACGCACAGCGTACTATCACCATGCATGTACACTTACTACTCGACTCCAGATGGGTCTGCCTCTCAAGGATCTGGACGTAGAGCGCTGGGCATATGCGTTCCAGGACCCTCATTTGATGGTTTGACAGCTGGCCCCGGCGCCCCTTGGCATCCGCTGCCTTAGTGAGGCGCCGGGCCTTGTTGAGGGTCCTGGACCTGAAGTCCTCCCAGCGCTTCTTGACATGTTGTAAGTCGCGGACTGCCACCCCCTCCGCGTTAATGGCAGTCACGATGTCCATCCAGATCCTGGTCCGTCCTTCATTGGCGGCGCACAAACTTACAAAGAGGGCATCATACTGCCCTAGGACTTGCTTCACCGGGACACCAACTTGGGTGGCAGTAAAGCTGGTGGCCCTCTGCCTCTCTGGCTGGGGGTTGCCAGTGCTGCCAGATGGTGTTGTGCTGGACATGGCAACCCCAGAGGCAGGAGTGGGTGGGCAACTGGGTCCTGGGGCTGGGCTGTGGAGCGATGGAATCCCAGTCGGGAGTCTTCGGTTCCAGCAGGGGTGGTCCCAGCAACTGCACCCCTGGCTGACGTGCAGGCAGCAAATGGCAGGGCATGTGGGCAGCAGGCAGTCAGGCAGCAGCAGATGGCAGGTGGGAGCGTGATCAGGGCTCTGGGGGGCAGTAATTCGGCCTTCTGGGCAGGAGCGTGGTTTTCCGTGTGTTTTCGCGTGGCCAGCTTGATACGGAGTGATTTGGCACGTGAAAAAATTGCACGTCAGCGTGTAATTCGAGGAAAGGGCCTTAGCGCGTAAGCGCGTCAGCACACGTCGTGATTTCATTGGACCAAAGGCCCTTAGCACGTAAGCGCGTAAGTTACATTATGTGCGCAGGCGTTTCCCTCATAGCACATGATGACAGAGCACACGTGGAAAAACTGCACGTCTGAGTGTCATCGTGTGTAATTGGAGGAAAGGGCCTACGTAGACGCGTATCTGATGTGTACGTGTGGGCCGGTTTAAAAGCTACGTGTAGGACGCCATTTCCTTGTACGTGCTTTTCGTGGAGAGCGAGTGGGTGAAATCTGTACTTCTTGTCGGTTCACACGCGATTACTTCTAGTTCGTACTCCCTACCTCTGACAGCTCTTTTCTGATTTTTGGTTGGGCCTGTTTCCTCAAACAGAGTTCACTTCTCCTTTTGTCCTGTCTCCTCAGACAGCGTACAATTCTTCTTTTGACGGGGGTGTTGCCAGCGCGCACATGCATGTATTTTTCACGTTCTTTTTCCAGGCAGACGGTGAGTTCTGCACGTACTTAGCAACTGTGCTTGCCCCGTGCTTGCCCCGTGTGTCGCGTACCCCTTCAGAGGTCATTGTAGGCTGCTTGTATTACGCGTATGCTTATTTTTGTGTTTCTGGGTACCACAGCATAGTGCGGGTTTATTATTTCACACACGTCGTCTACGAGGGGTTGCGTGCACGTTATTTTTTGATTTTGGGCTGCCTGTGCGTTGCGTGACCCGTCATCTTCCCCCAGGGGTCACAGACAGCCTTGTTAGAGCACTAGGGTACGAATTCCATCTACTATCCTACCCCTTTGACCCCCAATTGCCCAGGACAATAGTTTACTGCAACTCCCATACGCACAACAGCATCAGTGTCATGGTTGGGAGGCGACCAAGCGGTAAGGGAGGCAAAGGTGGCCGACCTTCAAAAGGTGGGCGTGGTGGGCGCGGTAAGGGACGTGGCCAGGATTTGCACGGTGCCCCTATACCCCCATGTGTGGAGGAACAATCAGGGACACCCTTGCCCCCCCCATGGCTGAGGGAAACGTGGCTGACACCACCCCAGCTCAGCCCCTGTTGGACCAGCCCATTGTGCGCTTCTGCCCCTACTGACCAGAGTGGCGTAAGCCACTCAGTCTCCGCTCCACCTTTGAAGAAGAGGAAGAAGGGTGCTCTGGCACAACAGGCTGAGACCCCAGACACGGCTACACACTCCGGCACGTCAAGGAAGCCTAGCTTTAATGACCCGGAACTTGATGAACTTGTGACCTATGTGTCGGCGCATAGCCGCGAAATGTTGGTGACTGCAGGGTGCAAGACCACACCTGGTCAACGTAGGGCACACTGGCAGACCATCATGGACCGCAGAAGTGCACTTGGATTTGTGAGGCGCACAGCTGATGATTGCTACAAGCGTTGGAATGACATGAAACGCAGAGCAAAGAACAAGCTGGCCTCAAATCATGCCGCTACTCTGGTGACTGGCGGTGGGTCTCCACAAGAGGACAACGAACTCACAGAACATGAGTCTGTTGCTGGGACCTTCATCACAGAGGAACAGATCCAAGGTGTGGGAGAACTACCTGATTATGATGCATTGTCCGGTGAGTGCCCATGCGTGTGTGTGTAATCCATGGTATTTGTTGTTTGGGTGACGGGTTCTGATTCAGTGCCAGGTGAGGGTGTGTACTCCTGAGTGTCATGGGTCACCAATTTGCTTCCTCCCATACATTCACGTGCCTTGGATTTGGGTATGACTGTATCCCTTCTGGCCACAGTTGCCTATTAAACCCACATTTGTGCACTCTACCTTGAACTGTTATCTTGCAACTACATTGGTCTGATTTAGTAAGTCTTCATTCATGCTGATTGTTTTCACTGTCCCCTTTTTGCTAGACAATTTAATGCCCTATTGCGAGATATGTGATATGCTTCGGTCATTGTTTACTGGCCACATTGGGGCACTATTATTACCTGGTTATGTTAATGATTACACCATTCTGGCTGATGGAGTATTGGCTTGCATAAAAATTATTATAAGGGGCTGTTTGCATGTCGAACATGACAGATGTTTCCTGTGATGTCAAAGTCACCAACCATTGATCAGCCCAGAATGAGATTATTTTTGGACACTGGATGTGTTTCAGTGTGTGGCACACGCATATTTTGAAACACTATTCAGCATTAATCTTCTCATCATGTCGATGTCACATGGATGTGTGACAGCACTCAATCACTGACATATTGCTGTAGTTTTGTACTTTACCGTGGCTATGCTACATGACATCTGTGTGCTGCCATGTGTCATGTATGTGTATTGGACATGCCACTCACAGCCTGATGTGTGATGCCAGTGCTACCCAACATGCTACACATGTGTTGCTTTTCCATCTTGCTCTCCCCAGTGTCTGCCTTTTTGACTCCACTTCCAACTCTTTGACAGTGCATGCATGGCAGGGTTATAGTCATGTGGAACATGTGTAAATCATGTACTGGTTCTGTAGCTTGTCAGGCCTATTTGTGTGCTATGGTGCTCATGCCTGTTTCCATTTTTTTTCTTTCATGTTTTTGCAGGGGATGACGCACTTGATGCTGTTGAGGTTGAGGAGATGGTGCAGACCCAGGAGGGATCTCAGGCGTGGCCGGGCACCAGTGGGGGACGTGGTGTGGTGGTGGGTGAAAACCCAATCTTGCTGCAGACCATTCTGTCCAGGGGTGCCTCTGGGTGCACCTCCCCAGACCTCTATTCAGGTGCTGATTCGGATGATGAGACCTATGTGCTGTCGCAGGTAAGTGTTTCTGGCAGGGATTCTGTTCTGTCCAACCCACCTGCACCAGGTGTAGAACCCTCTATGGGGATGTCAGTGTTGGTAAGTCCGCCTTTGGCGGTTACGGATGCAGGGCTACACTCCACAACATCTGATCCTGTTCCTGGGCCAGCAGATCATAGGGGGAATGCAGTCCTGCAGCCTCAGGCAGTGCGCGCACCGCAAGGCGCAGATCGCCTTGCCCCAAACAGGTGTGGTGCCCGCCGACAGGGTGGCCGTACGGCACCAGGCAATACCGTATGGGAACAATCCATGTACGGTATGGCAACCCAACAGGCAGCATCAGTTGAGATGATGGCTCAAGCAATAGAGAGGGTGGCCACTTCCATTGTCCCACCTGAAAGGCAGATGGAGCAACTACAGCAGGCAACAGACTTCATTTGCCAATCACACAGGGAAGACATGTTGGCATCCAACAGGGAACGACGGATGGCACTGGAGACTCTACGCCAATCGATATCAATAGAGTCCCAGGGCCACAGGGAAGCCCTGAGGGTAGAACTCCATCACCTCAGGGAGACTCTTGTTGACCTTGAGGCTTCCACTAACTTGAGGACAGAACAGCTGCTGGAGTGGCTCACACGTTTGCTCTCAGCTGAGATGCAGGCAACTCGAGAGGAGATCCGGGCATCACGTCAGGTGCTGCATGGGGATCTCCACACTATAATCCTCCAGAATGAGACCTTCCACACCTGCATGCTTGCTGCCATGGAGGCCCATACCAGGGCTTTGCGTGGGCTGCCTCCATTAGCACCACCACCTCCTGATGCAGCAGCAGAGGTTGATGAGAGCGACAGCAGCAGTTCTCCCACAATGGCATAGCCGTGCAGGCCATGAGCCCATGGAGGTGTTTTTTTTCCCAACATCCACACAGGTGGCTGTTGGTGCGCACCCTGTCCTCGGACCTCCTGGGTGGCCTCCCCCCCCCCGGGCCCCACATGGCCATTTTTGATTTTTGATTTTTTGTTTTTTTTTACAGTGTGTTGCCTTGACTGGCTCCCGTGGACATCCACTGTATTCCGGCTGGGCACATGCAGGCTTGTCCTGAGTTTGGGTTAGATGCTTGGGTTCGTGAGACACCCCTCCTGCTTCCCATTTCCATGGGCTTGAAAAGGGTGTGCCCAAGTGACAGTGGTTTACACAGTGACGTTGGACTCCCATGAGTCTGTGTATACATTCCTAGTGGATATTGTTGTTGTATTGTACACTGCATGGTGTTTTGATATGTGCTTGTGCATCCATGTCTTCCTCCTAATTTGCAGGTTCATTCCTCATGCCTTGACAAGGCGGTCTACTTTGGAGATGGAGTTCATGTTGTAAGCAGTGCCCTTACACATTTGCGTGGCAGCAACACTGTACAGTTGGAAGGGGTCGATGTGCTGGCATAATCAGGTTGTAAGACTACCACTACTTTAACTCAGTACTGTCATGTTTTTGCTATGTTTGAGGTTGTGTAGCTGCATTGTATTGTTGGTAAGTATTTGGTCATGTGTGTTGTTAGTTCTACATTACTGGGAGAATATTGTGCGTGGGCAGTTTCCATTAGGGACACTGTACTTTGTGACACTTGTGTCAGGTTTTGGGGATTGCTTTGTTTGCTCTCACATAGCATGACATGCCATGGTGTGTTGGGTGGCGGTGCTGGGGAGGGGTTGGGTGACATGGCACTGTTGTCATGTTGTATTTTGCAAGGGGGTAATGAATTTATCAGCATAGAAGTGTGTCTTTTGATGACACAGCATTGGTGGTGTTTATGTTGTTAGGGATGCACACAATGTAACACTTCCAGGTGACCAATATCAGGCTGGCATGGTTGTGACAATTGACTGTCCCTTATGTCATCATCATTGATTGTCAGCTGGTATGTGCCAGGGCTGTGTGCACTCCACAGGGGTGTGATTTTAGGTGAAGTAATTAGCCACCAGCTGCGTACGGGCTGCCTCACCCCGTGCCCTTTCCCCTCCCATGCGCAGCGGCCGTGCATGTGATTGGGGATGTGGGGGCACCACCATGTCCACCGGCAGGCCCCGGCGTGTTGCAACGTTGTGCAGGACACATGCTGCCACTATGATCCTGCACACTACTAGGGGAGTGTATAACAGCTGCCCGCCAGAACGGTCAAGGGAGCGAAAGCGTGACTTGAGCACTCCGAATGTGCGCTCCACTATGCCCCGGGTTGCAATGTGGGCTGTGTTGTGTCTTACCTCGTGTGGCGTGGTGGGGTTCCAAATTGGCGTCATCATGTGGGTGGTCAGAGGGTAGGCACTGTCCCCTGGGGAGGTGGTGATGGGTATCACTAGTGGGGTTGTGACATTGCTCAGTATCTGACATGCATGCATGTGCTGTTGCATTTATACCCACTGAGCAGCCACGTATCGCTATGCCGACCAGCTTCTAGGTCCCGGTTTAGGGTTGACATTCTGTAAATAAAACTGTCATGGGTGGACCCTGGATAGTTGGCATATACTGAGGTGATGATTCCCTTGGCATCACATACTACCTGCACGTTGTTGGAATGCCAGTGCTTGCGGTTTCTATAGATGTGCTCTGATGCCCTGGGGGGACGTAGAGCCACATGGCTGCAATTAATGGCACCTAGGACTTTGGGGAATTGTGCCACCCCTTATAAATCCTGGAAGGCAGCCTGCCTTTCTGCAGGTGTTCTGGGCAGGTATATGTACCTGCGGACTGATGGGCGTGCAGTCATGATGGCCAAGATCTGGTGTAGGCATGTAGGCAACGTGACTGCGTGGCTTGTGACAACCCCCCCACTATGGCACTTGTCCACTGAAATGATCCAGTGGCCAAGAAGTGCAGTACATTGAGGACCTTCTCCAGGGGGCTGAGTGCTTGGGTGCACAGGGTGGGTGATGTGAGGTCATCCTCCCACTCACTGACCAGGTTGAGTATTATGTGAGGTGGAAACCTGTACCTCCCATACACCTGGTCATCAGGCATCCCAAAAAGGCTGGTTCTGGGTGTGAACATTCTGGGCCTGACTATCCTCCTCCTCCTCCTGCAGTATCCCACGACCACTGCTGCTAGGAACGGTATATTCATCCTGGGATCTGAGCTTGATTGTTGTTTGCGCGCACTTTTATGCTGTGCGGGTCTACATATGCCTGCTTCCTGCTGGCATACGTGTTTCCGGATTAGCGTGTCTTTTTTGGCGCACGCGTTAGCCCCGTTCGATTCCATGAATACGTGTTTTGAACGTGCGTGTGGGCGTTCCGCGCATTTGCCTCCTGTACTTCCCCCGTGACGCCCACATTTTCACGAGTTGTTCCCCATTCCGCGTGTCACGCCCCCTGTTGCTCCTACTTTTGTTGTGTGTGCCGCGCTATGTGCGATTTCACTGTGCGCGTAGCGCACGCTTTTTGGAGACGTGTGCGCCAGCGTGTGCCATGCAGAATTTTGGCGCACATCCTGGGATTTAAACGCGCACGGACTTCCATGAATCGCTGTGCGCGGGTTTTGCTGCGATTTTCGCACTGGCACTGCGATTCGCATGCTTTTGCATGCTTTCGCACGCTTGCGCCGGAAATTTCAGCGCACATTAATTCCATGAATCGGCCTGAAAATAAAAAGGCGTGGAGCAAACACCTTACACTTGAATGTATAAAGGATTTTTGTTTACAGCAATGTATGTGGAATCTATATGATCTGAAGATAACACTCAACAGAAAATGATTTGTTTGTCTTTCAATATATTGTGAATAAAAAAAGCAAAACTCTAAATATTCAAGTGATATGACTCACCTTTGAATAATTCTTGAACAAGGTTGGCGCATGTGAACAACTTTTCCATATTCTTTCCTTTTACGTATATATATTGCATCTGTGCAGTAGCCACACAGCTTTGGAAAAACACTCATGCTGACAACCTAGCGCATGTATTAAAAATTGCGCACCATTAGACTTTTTTGTTTTACATCACATTTTAGCGTTCGCCAAGGGAATACTTCTCTTTTTGCTGCAAACCTTTTCTAGAGCTCTCGGGTTGCCTGTAGCCATACATGAGAAGGCCATCCCATCCTGGATTTGCTCAGAGTTCTGTGACTAATGGTTTTCCTATATTTCAAATGGTAAAGAAAAAGAGTCCCAGAATTCAAAACGAAAAAAAACCAGGACTGGATGGCATTTTTATTTATTTACTAGCATTATCCACCTGCCGTTACCCGGGTCTGAAGCTGACATTAATTGAAAAATCGGCAATCCCCCGAAATCGCCTACACTGATAGAACAGGGCCATACCCCGCTCCAACCCTATGCAGGGTGCATGGGTGGGGTTGGTCAAATTTCACCCCAGACTGGTATGCTGAACTCGGGCTGAAATTTCAGCCCACCAACTATTGTGGGGCTGGAGCCAACCCCTAACATACAAACAAACTTTCACAAATTACAGGGCCTGCAGTAGCGGCCATGCAGTTATGGTTAAGTTGCTCAACCCGTAGGAAGAGCACTTTTTGGGTGGCTTATAACTTTGCTCTCCCTGGACGAATCCTTACCAAACTTTGCAAAAACAATATATGGCTAGTTTGGTGAGGTTTCATTAAGGGGGGTGGCAAAGTTGTAGGGTGGGTGCCAACATTTCTGTTTTTCACCAAATTTGTGGCAGGAGCGGTGGCTTGGCTCCCGAAAGCGTGCTTTTGTAGATTTGTTGTAAATCCATCCAGTAGTTTTCTTTAAAATTGGCCAAAAGTACATCAAAAACAATTAGTGATATCGGGGTTCGGTCCGCGGACCCACTTCCTTTTTCGGTCTGCGGACGGGCATTTGATTAGTCCAGGGGCTGACGAGAAGTCTGCGGACATCAGACGCGCACACTGATTAGATGGTGAAAAGCGTGAGGTGCGTCATATTTTCGGAAACGCCTGCCATGTTGTATCCGCGGACAGCGCAGTGGGTAAAAAGTCGGGAACACACATTTTGAGTCATTTGATGTTGGAAAGAGGGGCTGGAAAGGGTGGGGGAGTGAAAAAAAGATGATATGGGGCTCTTTGTTTAGGTGGAAGAAGAGCTTATGGATGGCTCGGCATTGCGCGGACACCACAGTGGTCCACGGATAGAGTATTGGGCATGCAGCTTGAGAAACACATTTGGGGTTATTTGGTGACTGAAAGAGGGTTTGGGCGGACAGCTTGAGACACACATTTGGGGTTATTTTGTGAATGCAAGAGGGCGTGGTCATGGTAGGGTAGTTGAATCTAGATGATATTGGGATATTTACATAGGTGAAAAATAGGGTCGGTGGTCCGTTTCGATGTCTGCAGATGTCATTTGAATTGGGAGGTTCAGGGCAAGTTGTAGTGTGGTGGTTATGGCCAGTGGCCAGATTCCTTGGTGCATGGCCGTATTATTCTGTGGTGGTTGTGGCCAGTGCCTAGATTCTTGGGTGCATGGCCGTACATTGGTAGATATAGTGGTAGGGTCATTAGCAGTTTTAATCTTCTTTATACTTTTTTTATTTTACATTTTTGGAAGAGGGGCCCTAGTTTTCTTTAGTGGTAGTTGGTTCAGTTTTGTTGACTGACTGTATTAGCAGTTTTGTTTGAATATTTTCTATAAATTCTGCTAGAGGTGGATGAGTATTTGGCATGCTTTTATTTTTATCTGCTCTATTTCTTTCTTTGTTTTCTACTGAGTTGCTTTTCAGTAGGCCTTCTGTTCTGTCTGTTCGAGAAAAAAGGAAAGTGTGGGTTTGAAAGCTGTGGAATATGTTTGCGTGTATTGTGAATATGTGTGTGAATATGAGGGCAGACATAAATAGAGGGCTGTGTGATTGTGCAATGGGCTACTAGTTGTGGTTGGGAAGGTTGTAGGAGTAGCTGTGTGTGTAGATGTGTGAAGGGCTTGGGTGGATAAGAGAGTGATAGTGTGAATGAAAAAGTAAGGACATTGCAATGTTTTCAGGATAATAGTGGGTGTTATGATAATGGTGTTCAGATGGAAATACAAAGAGTGTACATGTTGAGGTGTAATGAATAAGAGTGAAATAAATGTGTGTTTGAAAGGAACTTTGTAGGCTACTATGCGGCTACACTGTACTGTATGAGTAACAGACAGAATACTACTACACTAGTACACTTATTTTGTGGGATGTGAAGAGTAGTTTTCTTCAGTTTGTTGTCTTCCAGGAGGTTGTTCTTTACTGCAATTGCGAAAGAAGATAATTAGTGGGTATGTATGGTAATGGTGAAGTAATTTTAGTACAAGAAGACATTATTTATGAATTTAGGAGGCATTGTTAGGAAGAGTTAATAACATTGGGCCTCATTACGAGCACCGTTGCTGCAGACAGGTTGCCACCAGATTCCGGAATCATACCAAAATGTCACCCTCACAATTACGATGGCCGAAAATTAAGACTTAATTTGTTTTGGACCCCCCCTTACACCACATATATATGTGGGGGGGGTATAGAATATAATATTAAATGTGGGGGGATGCGGGGGGTCTCCCCCTGCATATATATGTGGTGTAAAAGGATTTAAAACAATAATAAAGTCGGCATTTTCGGCCGTCGCAATTGTGAGGGTTGCAATAATCACATAATCCCAGATTCCTAATAATCGTTCGGCAGCTAGCTTCCCGGTGCCACCAGGACATTACAGGTCCTGTTGGCCTGGAAAGTCAGGTGCCGGGAAATGTTAGTCCATATTCCTGTGCAGTCACATAGGACTCTATGGGAATGCGGACACAGGAGCACTGTGGGCCGGTGGTCCTGTGATAAGTATGCCTAACGGGACCATAGCAAGAAAGTGTGACATTTTTATACAATTCAAAATGGAAAATGCTGAGCGTTTAAAAAGCTGTCCTTTTTGGGAGGCAGTACAGGAAAGTTAAAAAAAATGTTTTGTGGATTTATAGCAGCACTGTGCGTAACATTTTCATTAAAAAAAAAAATGGAGATGGCAAATATTGGTAGAATAGTTTTAAGTGGCACTTGTGTGAAGGTTTGTTATGTTGTCAGTACATGTATACTTGTGAATGTGATGCATTGTAATGTGTAGTTGCTTATTAAATTATGGTTCTTTTGTTTGTATTTTGGGAGTTGTGGTTGCACTATTTGCATTAGAAAAAGTGCACTGCAAGTGCCAGAATGCAGAGAAAAACCAAGAAGCCAAGAAGCACGTACAGATTACAAAGGGGAATATAGCAAGTATGCATGTACGGGTAAATTAATAAAATTGCACACACTAAGTGTTATTGCTAAATGTTGGAGAAATCGTTTCCATTTATTTTCATTTATTTATTAAAAATTACACACAGCACTGTTGTAAATGTATACAGCATTTATTTGTTTTACTTGAAATGGTGCCGAAATAAATATTTGTAAACATATTGCATTTTGCTGTTTGTCATTCCCTGTACATGCCATGCTTTAGTAACATACATGCAGTTTTTGTTTTGAGTTTGCATTGTGGGAGTTTTAGTATAACTTTGTTAGTGGGAGAAGTGGTGTTAAAGTGACAGAATGAATGAAAAAATAACACTTGGTAGATTATAATGGGTCATATTGGCAAGTATGCATGTACTAGTAAAACATTGAACTTTCACACAGGATCTGGCACTTAAACATGCTGTGGAAATGTTTTAAATGTGGTTTTCTTTTCTTTCACAAAAAAAACACAAAGACAGTGCTGCTGAAATTGCAACTATGTATTTTGAAACTGTTATGAAAATCCTCATTAAAAGTAAAATTTGCATAGACGGCCACCAGGGGGCGCACGGATGAGTCGCCTCTCTGTGTGAGCTCCGTACACAGGGTCCGGAAAGTGGCAGTGAGCCCCCACTTTGAGACCCCCCCCAGAGCTGATTTTCGAACGAGAGGCGTGGAACGGTGTCCCCCCCACCTGGGAGAAAACCCAGAGAAAATCGGAGGCGGCATCGTGGTGAAATCAACATCGGCGCGCTGAGGCCTCCGGCGCGGCGTGCAAGCCGCGGATCTTCCAGTGCAGGCCTGAGCGTACGCGGGGAGAGCCGCCTTCTGTGATTGACCCGGCGCGGTTCCTGGAGCTCCGTGCGGAACCTGCTGTGCACTGCTGCTCCGTGTGGCTGGGAGCCCCCTCTTGGGTCTCGCCGACACCCCCACCGCGGCACGGTGAGTGGATCCCTCCTCCCCCCCTGCATCACGGGGCGGCTGTCCCCTCCACTGCCGGTCTCTGCTGGCCTGTCCTCGGCCTGGTGGCGCGGCGGGGCCTCATCCTCCCCCTTACCTACCCTCCAGAGGGGCCCTCTCCGGTGTCGCGGGAACGGCACTCGCTGCCTGAGAGGCGACACGCTTAGGCTGCATGACCAGGGAGGAGGGTTGGAGGAGGAGCCGCACATTTTGACTGGAGGAGGAGAGACGGTTTGCGGGGACGTGGGGCTCCGGAGTGCCCTGTGTTATCTCCTCCCCAGCGGACATGGCTATGTTCAGACACCCTGTACTTTGAGCGACACCGTGGATGGTGGTCCCTCGGTTTGGACTGTATCCTCTGCCATCATTTTTTCTGCAGTAGGCGGTTTCGTGCCACATCCACCTCTACCCCAGAGGATCACTGGAACTGAGGGTTGGGCCCCCAAAAGGTTGGGGCGTGTGCCTCCTCGAGTACCCCCGCATACCAAGCAGCTAACATTGCGAGGACTCTTCACGAAAATCTACGCCGCGCGCTGGCACACACCCCTGGATGCTCGCGGATCTCCTCTGGCTGACATGGGATTGGGGGCTAGGCCCCTGTCTGTTAGGGCGTGTGCCCTCCGCAAGCCCTCTGCACGTACCTCACCGTGCTTGCTGGATACGCCGACACATACTTGCTTCTCTCCCTGGAGTGATCTGCTTGAAAGCGAATGGTCAGTGGCTCCCGTGTACTGTCACTGGACTGCTGTCCCTCCATCTGGAGAGTCCATACTCGACTTCCACTGCTGCGCCATCTTATATGCATATCTCTACAGGTTAATATTGGAACAAGATTCGTGAGGTTCAGAAGTATTGTACGTCGAAGGTCCCACGACTGAAAGGGTGCTAACGTCACATCGATAGAAGGCCGCTAGGACGTCTTTTTACCCTGCTGGGTGCTTCGGGGTGCCACCCTCCATGGACCCTAAGACCAAGTTGGCGAAATATACGTTTTCACCAATTGCTAGATCCCCAGGGCCCTCTTCGATTTCTATGATGTCAACAGCCGGGTCCGAGGCTGCTGCGACCAAAGCGGACGTAGCTGATTTGCTTGCTGAAATGAAGGGCATGCGAGCAGATATTGGTAGTAGGATAGATAAGATCACACAGAGGATGGACAAAATGGACGACAGGCTCGAGCAGGTTGAGCACAACCAAACATCTCTGAATGTACTGGAAGCACAGATGGATCACCGCATTGCAGAAATATCGAACAGAGAAGACGAATTGCGCCTTAAGGTCGACGACCTCGAAAACAGGGAGCGTCGTAACAATATTCGAGTCTTTGGTGTTCCTGAGAAAGAGGGAGAAACCGAGCTGGACCTGAAGCAATCATTACACGCTCTCTTGAAGCTCCTCTATAACGACGACTCGATTGATGCACCTAAAATTGACCGAATCCATAGGGCTGGAGGTAGACCCGGGGGCCCGAGATCGGTCCTGGCACGATTTCATAACTATGCGGACAGAGCACGAGTCTTGGACAAGGCCAGAAACGCCCCACAATTGTCCTTGGAGGACTCCGTCATTTCTCTCTACCAGGACCTGTCATCCCTCACACTAGCAATGAGGAAAAAGTGCTCTCCGATCACGAAAATGTTGAAGGACAGGGGTGTCAGGTACCGATGGGGGTATCCATTCTCCCTCACCTTCGAATGGGAAGGCTCGACATTAAGACTTGTCTCGGGGAAAGATATTGTTGACTGCATATCGGATCTGATAGGCCCGCCGGAAGGTGCCTCTTCTCATGAGGATCAAGGGAAATCTGGTGGCGAATGGAAAACCAAGGCTCCACGGCGGAGGAAGATTCCAGGTTCTAGGAAATTTAGAAAGATGAACACTTCCCAGGACATGGAACACTGACGATGTGAGAATTGATCAAATTATTCTGCCGAGGAGGTTATGGATTCATGCATAAGGGTCAACCTCCTGCTTCGCGACTTCCATAGATGGCCTGAGGCCAAATTGTGCGAGGTCACTTTCTCCACGTGTAAGGTGTCCTTAGCTCTGTGTGTCTCAGACGCTCGGAATGTGATATGGAGTAATACTCACATTGCGTTGGCTCCTGAGGGAGGGTTGATGACTCTGTTATTGAATTATTGTTAGAGTTAGGTGCACACAAAAGTTGGGGGCTCACTGATATATGTGACTTTATTATGGTAGGACCGCTTGTTTTGCGGTCTTCACTGGTGGTCCGAGTTCGGCTGGGTGATGTCAACCTGGGCGAATCGGGCGCCGAATGCGTTGGGGATGTGGAGGGGGGTGGTTGAAGAACACTCATTTTGCATTAATCTTGATCCAATAGATGCGCAGAAGCACCTTGGACACACTGAGGTCTATTGTACGCGCTGAACGATCTGGTCGTCGGCCTCCATGGGATTTTCTGGGATCCACTCTTATAACACTGACCCATACATTGCGATGGCCGGCAGGATATGTGCCATGGCACAGACGGAATGGCCGCCCACGACCTCTGAATATACTTATGATGGCACTTACACCCCGTAGGGACACATTACGCATTTGCACACTTAACGTCAAAGGCTTGAACTCTCCCACGAAATGATTAATGGTGGCCAGGGAATTCAGGAGATCGAATGTAGACATCCTGTTCCTTCAAGAAACGAGATATCGGAGGGGTGAGGAGAGAGCCATCCCGTCACGGGAGATTGGGCTTGCTTACTGGAGCTCGGGTATACTGAAAAAGGCAGGGGTGGGGATTCTGGTTCGCAAATGCCTTCGGATGACAGTTCTTGACATATGGACGGACACTGAGGGTAGGGCGATCACGGTTGTGGGTAATATAGGGGGCACAACAATTACTCTGGCTACGCTTTACGCACCCAATCAGGGGCAAAGTCGGTTCCTTCATAAAATCTCTGAAAAGGTCTTTAATATGGCTAAGGGGCACACGGTCCTGGGTGGGGACTTTAATACATGGATGGACAGTTCTATTGATAGACAGACCAGGGCGGACGCATTAGATCCGCCCAATACTCAAACTGAGGCTGACATTAAGTCTACCCTTGATCTATATGGCCTTGTTGATAGCTGGCGATACCTGCATCCGTTGGACAGAGGTTTTACCTTTCACTCCCTCCCCCACGACACACTCACACACATCGACTATATTTTTCTCTCCAACGATCTCCTGCGTGTGCTACAAGTTGCCACTATATATCCCTCTGCATGGTCAGACCATGACATGGTTGCAATTGATATATCTTGGAATGAGCTGGCACCCCGGAATACCAAATGGAGGTGTAATGAATCCCTCTGGGCTGACCCGGTCTTTAGGGGAACCTTTGAAACTGAGATCGAGCAATTCTTTTCCACTAATGATACAGGAGAAGTAGGGAAGGTAACTGTGTGGGAAGCAGCCAAGGCTACTTGGAGGGGAGTCCTTATAAGGGAAGGGGCCCGAAAGAAAAGGTAACGTGCTTTGATAGAGAGGGGCATTAGGGAGAGGCTTAACGTGGCTCAGAACCTGGCGCAGTCCTCCCCGTCTGATAGACCTAGGTATTTAACTGAAGCTAAACAACTCAGAGAAGAATTGAGGATACTTATTGCTGGCAAAACAGCCCAGACCTTACAGTGCCTGAAGCAAAAATATTATGAGAAGGGGGATAAAGCAGATGCTCTGTTAGCAGCTCGCCTCCGTGCACAGAAGGCGGAAAGATGGGTCGATCGAATTGAGAGGACTGACGGCACTCTTATAGATACGACTGTCACGTCCCCGGAGGACATACAAGAGGCATTCGCCTACTTCTATGAAGACTTATATATGTGTGACCCTCCCTCCCCCTATAGGAAGCATAGACGCATATCTTGAGGGAGCGCGTCTTCCCACACTCACAGGTACGGAGGCCGAATCCCTAGATGCACCGGTCACTGAGGATGAAGTTGCGAGTGCCATTAAGAGGCTGAAAATAGGGAAAGCCCCAGGGGATGACGGATTTACGCCAGGTTTCTATAAGGCATTCTCCACCCTTCTTGCCCCCTTCCTGGCATCCTTGTTTAACCATATCTTTGATACGGGTCAAGCCCCCCCGTCCTTCTCTCAGGCCCTCCTGGCTGTAATTCCTAAGGAAGGTCGAGACCCCAAATACTGTAGTTCTTATCGACCCATCTTGCTTCTTAACATCGATGCTAAGGTGTATGCTAGAGTCATTGCGGCTCGGCTCGAAACATATCTTCCCAGACTGACACACTCTGATCAAGTTGGCTTTGTTCTTGGCAGGCAGGGCGCGGATACCATGCGGAAAACACTTCACTTACTTCATGAGGCACAGGGAATGAAGGGGGACCCATCATCTCTTTTGTCGTTGGATGCCTAGAAGGCTTTTGATAAGGTGTCATGGGACTTTTTAGAAAGAGTGTTGGTGTCAAACGGGCTGGGACCGAAACTCTGCCGCGCCATTAAAACATTGTACACCTCCCCCACGACGTCGGTGGCGGTGATTGGAGGATACTCACGCTGGTTTCCCCTTGAAAGAGGAACGAGACAGGGTTGGCCACTGTCAGCAATATTGTTTGTGATGTCCCTCGAACCATTGGCGCAGAAACTAAGGAGTGACGGTAGAGTTAAGGGCATCACGGTGGGAGACAGGGAGTACAAACTGGGGCTATACGCGGATGATATCTTGCTTCATCTGACTGACCCCTTAGACTCGATCCCAGCTGCGCTTAACATAATTGAGGAATACGGTGCACTGGCCGGCTTAAAAATCAACACAGGGAAGTCAGTCCTCCTCCCGATTGATAAAAGTGGGGATTCTGAGATCGTACGCTTTGCCCCGCTAGGAGTTCAAGTCAGCCTTACTACCCTCCGTTACTTGGGCATTAATGTCACCCGCGATCTTGACTCCTTATATGGAGCTAACTTCCCACCATTGTCACTCGCCCTACAGAAAGATAGCCAACGGTGGTCTAAGCTCACAATCTCCTGGATGGGCCGTTTAAATGCCATAAAGATGGTCTTTCTCCCTAAAATATTATATTTGTTTCAGATGCTCCCCGTTAGGATGCCCCCGGAATACTTCATGGAAGTGAGAAAACTGTTTTTGACCTTCTTATGGCAGGGTCAGAGGCCTAGGATTCCGAGATCCTTACTCCAGCCCCGCAAAGATAACGCAGGAGTAGGCCTCCCGGATATGGAGACATATTACAGGGCGGCGCAACTTAGGGTTCTTGTCCCACACTTTAGGCAACGTTCGGAACCCCAGTGGATAGCGCTGGATAATTATCACCTTCGTCCCTTTATTGTGTCCGAATGGTTATGGGTCCCCAGATCTCAATTGCGTGAGAGAGTCAGATCCCACCCTATCTTAGGTACATTGTGGGCAGTATGGAAACCCGGCAGGAAAATGATGGGAGTCACGACATGGCCATCTCCCCTGGGTCACCTTTGGTCACCAGGGATCCGAGATGCAATCCCAGAACCGGGAAGCTATGAAACATGGTATCAAGCGGGGCTGGAAAGGGCGGGCCAATTATGGCGCAACGGAACCTTTATAACCATACAGGAGCTCCAGGAGGCGCTCGGCATAGGCACGCTTTCAGTCTTCCTGTATTTGAGACTCAAAGGGGTAATGACAAGGTCAATCTGGAAGGACCAATTGCAGAGGGATCTTACCCCATTTGAAACGATCTTTGATCTATGTACGGGCTCCAGTGGTCTGATAAGTGCTATGTATTCGGCTCTGATCGAGGCCGATATTTCCCCCTCCTTGGTGCTTAAGAGCAGATGGGAAGCAGATATGGGCAGACAAATCTCGCAAAAACTGTGGCTAAAAATCTGCAGACGCACTGCGAAATCCTCTATATCCTGCCAGTATAAACTGCATGCGATAAAGTTATTGTACAGATGGCAGTATGACCCGATTAGGCTTGCCAAAATGTATCAGGGGGTTTGCCCATACTGTTGGAGGGGTTGTGGGATGCGGGCTGATTATTGGCATATGTGGTGGGGGTGTGCAATGGTTCAGACTTACTGGTCGGAGGTTCTTAGCTGGATCAGGGATCTGGACAATGAAGAAAGGGTGCAGCAGCCAATGTTTATCCTGTTTGGTCTGATCGAAACAGGGGACAAAGTTGTAAAGGCACCTAGGATGGTACACGGTCTGCTGATGGCTGCACGAGCCTGTCTCACTATGGTTTGGAAGAGGCCCAAGCTCCCTAGTAAAACCGAATGGCTTGGGGTTGCCCAAACTCTCTATAGAATGGAATGCTTGACCGCCGCCTTACGCGGAGATCTTACTGATGTTGAAAGTGCCTGGTCTGAGTTCAGAGCCAAACATGCCATGTAAAGACAATGTGTGCAGAATATTGTTGCGATTTGTGTCAATATTGATAATGAACTACGATTCTCGTTGTGGCGGTTCCTTGGGCCGTGTTATGTGTCCTGGTCGGATATCATAATTGTACTCGAAGCTTTCTGGTGTTGTCTCATTGTTTAATGTTGTTTTTCAATCCCGTACTTGGAGATATTAGAGAGGGGGGGAGAAGGAGGGGGGGAACGAGATTGGGTTTTATGGACCTTATTTGTTATATTGTTTGATTTTCAGGAATTAATTACACATGCCATATGAGGATGGTACTTGCCTTACATGCTTTCTCTAATAACTTACTGACAAATTCTGTGTGTAAGTGATTGTTGAATTTGTATAAAATCAATAAATCTTGAATTTAAAAAAAAAAAAAGTAAAATTTGCAACCACACAGCATTGTAAGTACCTGCCACTTGATGTCAGAAGGTGGGACAAACGAGAGTATGATTATTGAATAGGTCAATGCAGGGTTAGTGGCAAGAACCCTGTTTATATGCATTTGTAAGAGTTGGAAATGTGATTTAAAAAATATATGCATACCTGTACTTTGTGTTCATAGATGTAGATGTGGTGGAATCTGTGAATAGAAATCTTGGAGATTGTTTTAATTGTTTCTGATGCAGGTGCTTGGGAGTAACTGGAGACATGTACTCTGAGTGTTCAAAAGTACATTTGAAGTGTTGAAGTGAGATGACAGAGATAGATATAGAGTTTTTGGATGTGATTGGTGAATGGCTATGTGACTGCTTTTAAGTAGCCAATGAGGGAGTGTTGCAAAGATTAAAGTGGAAAGGGAAGAAGGGCTGTCCTATGTTACAGGGTCCACAGACAATGTGATAGTCCGTGGACAGGGCGTGCCACATCCGAGTATTTTAAGGCAGCCTGGCATGGAAAGGGGTCTGTGGGGATTAGCCAATGAGGTCTTCTGGTTGTGGTTTATAGGAAGAGAGGGTAGCCGTTCTTTTCATTGCTGTGTGTAGGGAAGATGGCTGTGGTTGTTCAGATGAGAAGGCTTACTGTGTGATTGGTGGGAGATTCTTGGATGGTGAATCTGAAAAGGTACACAGAAATGTGTGGCATTTCTGCTAACTTTGGATTGGAGAGAGTGGAGGAGTTTTGGTATGGTGTGCCTGGCCTAAACTGGGAAACTTTATTTGCACATTGCAAAAATATGTCTAATTTCCAATGTCCAGATATCATTGTAGTGTATTGTGGAGGACATAGATTGGGCTCCATCAGTGCAATATCTTTGCAGATTGCATTGAAACATATGCTAAAAGCACTAATGGAACCATTTCCATGTGGACAGATAATCTTGTCACACATACCTCCTAGGGCACTATGGATATGCACCAATGTGTTTTGTCCTGAACTGTTACGCTCACCTGGCTCCCACAGAGGCGTTGATCTGAACTGGACAGCTGCGGTCTCCACCAATGTGACGCGTAGGGCCGAGATGACGGACTGGACGGGCCCTCCTAGCTTCGTTTGCTTGGCCCGTAGGAATAATTTTCTGCAAATGGAGAAAGGGAATTAATCACCCGTGGAGTTGAGTGTAAATCCCCCATCCCCCGCTGTTCTCCCCAAGGATCACCTTTGATGTCCCCTCTTATAGTCTCACCTGATGGTTTGAAAAGATGAGCTCTCCATCCTGCATTGAGCGCAGGGGCGCGTTGATAACCAGTTGCTTCACTGGCTCAAAGGATTTGGTGAGTTCCAGAACAATATTGACTCCTAAAAGTATGTAGTTCGTAAGAGTTCAAATGCCTGACTTTCACTCTTGTCTGATTCCTTGCAGATTGCAGCTTGACCCTAGTGAAGAGTTCCTCGTGGCAACCGGTAATATTCTGGTAAGGATTTGTATTTCCAACACAGTTGGATAAATAATGTCAATATGTAACCTGTTGCTTTCTCCCTTATTCAGGCGCTGAGAGAAAGTATGACGCCTCGGGAAATAATACCTCCGGCGGTAAAATCAGGTAAGTCTATTGTGGTGAGGAGGGTTCCCCTTGATAGTCCCTTTGTTTCACCTTGCTGTCCTTTTGTTTCCCCTTAGGGGCCGGGGTTCGGCGAAGATGCAGTGGAAGCTGCGCCGACCCGTGAAGAGGAATAGTACCCCCGGTGGTAAAATCAGGTAAATCTATGGGGCGGTAACTAATATTCCTCTGTGTATTCCCTTGGCTCACCTTGCTGTTTTTGTCTACTCCTTAGGTGTCGGAATGCGGTGGGAACATGCATGAGGATGCGGTGGAATGTGAAGATGCTGCGAAGGCCGGTGAGATCAGCGCGGCGCTGCAGCAGGCGAGGCGACACGTATAAAATAACTTCTTTCTTCCAGCTCGAAGGCGCGATGGATTGGGAATTCAGGTAAGGATCAAAGGTATTGCTCTTGTTCTAACCTTTTCTCCTTCTTTCTCCCTTTTTCTAGGAGCTCCAAACACGAGGTGGGCGTGGCAGAAGACTGGATGCAGACTTGCAGGCACGGTGAGCGTTACGCTGCTGGATGCAGAATAACGCGAAGCGTGTGCTGCTCTTCGGGCGTGGTTTAAATATCCTCCAAAGTAGTCCCAGGTAAGTGTTCCTCCCCAGCCCTGCCCGAGTAAAAAATAGTTCCTAGGTAAAATAGTCCCTTCCAAGCCTCATTTGGCTTGGAGCTCTTGCAGCATGGTCTGCATCAGGTAAGCTTGCAGCATGGTCTGAATCAGGTAAGTTCTACTCTAGCAGGGGTTTTTGGGCTTGCTCAAGATAACTTGATGCCTGCTTCCGGGGTTGCTGGACCTGGTCTGGGTCCCCGGGGGTAGGCATCATGACAGCACTCCCCCCCAAGGCCCCTCCTAAAGTCGTTCTTTCCCGTGGTTTTGGTTTGTCTGGGAAATTTCGGTGGAATCTTTTCACCATTCGAGGTGCATGCGCGTGGTCACTAGGTTCCCAAGATCTTTCCTGTGGTCCGTAACCTTTCCAGTTGTTTAAATAAAAAAGTTTTGACTTCACCATCTTGGAGTCCAGGATGTTTTTTTTTTTTTTTAATTTGGTTTTATTGATTTTGAAACAAAAATAAACAGAAAAACAAAAAAAAGAACAAAAGATTTGAACGTTTCACTTGTTACAACTCTGTTAGCATGTGGTTACATCAAAAGAGCAAAACTAGAGTCTCGTTATACAGTCCATCGTCCTTGCGTTCGTTTCGGATCTCTAGTAGTAACAATCGGAATAACATTCTCCATACCCACCCACCTCCCTCCCCGTAGTTGGGCATACATCATTGCGGCATCTTTTCTCTGTTGACATGTTCATAGCAGGTAATGTTCGGTTCACTATTATGAGGTTTCCTTGATTCATGAGTCTTAGCTGGCTTGCATTGAATGTTTTGGGATTCTTGATTTATTTAAGATCACGTAGTGTCTTCTGGTTGAGAGTCCATCGTCTCAGAGAGGTGTGTGCTTAGAAACTCCGACCATAAGGTCTCGCATTGCGATGTTTTGTTATGCAGGGAAGCCGTGATCAATTCCATTGTATAAATGTTAGTTGATAAATTGATCCATTCCTTTTTACTTGGAACATTTTTGGATTTCCATTTTGTTACTAGCAGCGCACAGGCTGCTAATAATAAGTGTGGGGCAAGACCCCTAAGTCTAGTCCATGCGTCCTTATTTTTTTCCATTCCGAAGAGAACCAAACTTGGATCAGCGTCTCTCTGTATGCCATCTATGTCCTTAATCCATGCCAGGACTTCCTCCCAGAATACTCTAATGCGTGGGCAGCTCCACCACATGTGCCAGTAGTCGGCAGTTTCTCCACATTCTTTCCAACATTTCGGGCTCAGAGTCTGAAACATCTTGGACAATTTGAGTGGGTCGTATTGCCATCTATGTAGGAGTTTGATGGCGTGTGATTTATATTGGCTGGATAAGGACGTCTTGGATGCGTTTTTGCACATCATTTCCCATTGTTCTGGGTCTATCTCCTCTCCTAAGTCTCTCCCCCATCTGCTTCTAAGATGTTCCATGGACCCGGTGCCTGCTTCGATAAGTTCCTTGTACATAGCCAATATCAAACCCTTCATTTCAGACTTAGAATCCAAGAGTTGTTCGAATGGTGTGAGTTCTCTCTGCAGTTTTTCTTTCCATGTGGATTTTGTGAGGACTCCTTTTATCTGGATGTATTGGAAGGTGGACAGTGGGCCTATCCCTAGGGCATCAGTTAGGTCTGGGAGAGTAATGAATTTGTCCTTCTGCTGGAGTTGCCCTACCCTTTCGAGTCCCGCCTCGTACCAGGATTGGAATCTCCCTACCTCAGGTATGTGATCGTTTATGCCAGGGGACCATAAGTGGCTAAGTGGGGACGGCCAGGTGGTGATCTTGTTCATTGCTTTGCTTGGTTGCCAGATGTTCCAGATGGTACTCAATATTGGGTGGCACTTAATTTTCCGTTGTATCCTTTTGTGAGGGGTCCATAGCCATTCTGACACAGTGGCCGGCAAGAAGTAATGGTTGTCCATGTGGACCCATTGTAGATGGTTGTGTTCACGTAAGTGTGGGATAAGGATGCGTAGTTGTGAGGCTTTGTAGTATGTTCGCAAGTCGGGGAGACCTGCCCCTCCTTGGTCTTTGGAAAGTGTCAGAGTATTGAATGCAATCCTCGCCTTTTTTCCCTGCCAAAGGAACCTAAGCATAAGTTTTTTAGTTTCGTCAAAAAACGCATTTGGTATCTCGATAGGTAGCATCTGGAAGGGGGACAGGAATCGGGGGAGGCATACCATTTTAATGGTGTTAATCTGCCCTAACCACGAAATCGTGAGTTTGTCCCACCTGTTCAGATCGGCCGAGAAGCTCTGAAGGAGGGGAGGGAAGTTGGCTTTGTATAGGTCCTTTATGTTTTTAGTGATCTGGATGCCTAAATATTTAAAGGCAGAGTGTTCGAGTTTGAGGCCTAAGGGCAAGAACTTGGTTTCGTTTTCCTCTTTTGTTCCTTGCAAAGGGAACAATATTGATTTAGTCTTGTTCACCAAACCCGGAGAGTTTACCATATTCTTCTAATAGTTGGAGCATGAGGGACAGATACATAGGGGTTGGTAATGTGTAGAAGTGTGTCATCAGCATAAAGTGCTATCTTATATTGTTTTGTTCCCAATCGCATGCCTTCTATTCTGGAGTCGGATCGTATCTTTTGGGCCAGGGGTTCTAGGGAGAGTGCAAAAAGTATAGCTGAGAGGGGGCACCCCTGTCTAGTACCACGTCCCATGCCAAACCATCTGGAGTATTCCCCATTAACAGAGATAGATGCCGTTGGGGATGTGTATACTGCTTGTATCCCTTTCCTAAATCTCGGCCCTATCCCCACCGTGCGAAGGACTGCCCTCAAGAATTCCCACTCCACTCTATCAAACACCTTTTCTGCATCTATTGACAGTAGGGCAGGGTCAGGGTCACTTGGTAGGTCTGGTGATGCATGGATGAGATGAAGAGTGTTACGCATGGTATCAGCCCCTTGCCTACCCAGTATAAATCCGACTTGGTCATTGTGTATGAGGTGAGGGATCAGTACTTCTAATCGAGCGGCTAGTACCCTGGTGTAAATTTTTGCGTCCAAGTTGAGCAATGAAATTGGGTGGTATGAAGCACAAAGTTTGAGGTTCCTTCCCTCCTTTGGGATCACTGTTATTAGCGCCTTCGTAAAGGAGTCGGGGGCCGTCCCTGTTTCTAATATCTCATTAAAGAGCTCTGTCAGGAATGGCGTCAGTTGGTTGCTGAAGGTTTTATAAAACCCAGCGGTATAACCGTCCTCTCCGGGGGATTTACCTATAGTTAGTCTTTTAATTGCCTCTTGGACCTCAGGTTTGGATCTCGGGTATTCTAAGAGCTCAGTTTTGGAATACGAGATTTTGGGCATATCTATCTGGGAGAGATAGTGTTCTGTACCTGATTCCCCTGGAGTCACTTCGGAGGTGTACAACGCCTCGTAAAAGTTGTCAAAACTCTCTGGGATAGTGTGGGGCGTTGGGGGGTTCGTAGGGTTATCTTCAATTATCTCTTTGACTTTCTGTTCTGCCCTTTGTTCTCTGAGTCTGGCTGCCAATAGTGCGTCGGCCTTGTCCCCCTTCTCATAGAATTTCTGTTTGAGGAATCAGAGTTTCCGTGCTATTTGTTCGTGCTCCAATAGTTTTAGCTCTTCCCTTTTATGTTGTGCCATGTTGATGTTGTTGCAGTCCGTGCCCAGGTGTTCTCTGTTCTCGCTCTCCAGTTGGCATATTTCGGACCTAAGTCTGTGCTCAATGATCTTTCTCTCTCTTTTTTTGGTAGATCCTTCTCGTATCAGGATGCCTCTCCAGGTGGCTTTTGCCGCCTCCCATACTATCTGCTTGGAGACTTCTCCATTGTTGTTTAGTTTGAAGTATTCCTCGATTTCAGTTGCCATTTCAACTTTAAATACTGCATCTTTCAGCAGGCTTTCATTACAGCGCCACTTCCCTCCTGAAACAGGTAAATCTGCCCACCTTATATCTGCCAGGACCATGTCATGGTCCGACCATGTTATCGGAATTATTTCTGATAGCGTTGTGGTGTCAAGGAGGTCCTTGGTGAGGTACAGGTAATCAATCCTGGTGTATGTTTTGTGCGGATTGGAGTAAAATGTGTAACCCCTTTCATCAGGATGTTTAATTCTCCACGCATCTTGTAGATCATATATCTCCATTATGTCTGAAAGTCCAGTGCGTTCACTTCTCATTTGGCTTCTTATCTCGGGGTTGCCCGGTTCCCAGTCTTTGGTCGGGTCTGCCCACTGGTTAAAGTCTCCTCCAAGAACAACCTGGCCGGATGCTTCCAACTTGGCTTGTCCTGCATTGGGAGAGTATATTACTGCGACTGTTACTTTGGCCTTTGCGATTGTCCCAGATATCAGGAGAGCCCGCCCGCTTACATCAGACCAGGTCTTTTCCACTTCGAAGTTGATTCCTTTCTTGGTCAGGATTCCGACCCCGCCTTTCCTGGGTGGACCCGAGCCCCAGAATTCCTTTCGCCCTCTTTTTCCAAGTATTCGTCTCTCCTCTCCCTTGGCAAACTTTGTCTCTTGTAGAAGGAGAATGCCTATTTGAGATCTACGGAATTCCCTCGCCCCTAGTGATCGCTTGGTCGGCGAGTTGAGGCCTTTCACATTAAGTGTTCCTATCCTTAGGGACTCCCTACTCTTCTGCTCTTCAATTGGTGCCATTATTACAGTATTTCGGTTGTGGATTCGAGACCCATGTCAAGTATGTATATTGGTCATAGGGACTCATGTCGTCTTGAGTGATCCTTCGTGTTGCCGGTATTGCTTCATCCTCTGTACATTTCTTGTCTGCACCCCTCCACCCTTCCCACATTGACAGCGTCTGTGCGGGCCCAGGTGAAAACGCTGGTCCCGCATCGAACCACCTTTAGGGACCGTCGCCTCGGGTCCCCAAGACTATTATAGCATCATAATCCTATTGAGCCGCCCTTCACCCCCCATCTTTGTGTACATAGTCTGGATCTTTTTTTGACCCTAGATATCCTTACACAGTTCAGGCCATGGACATATGTATTAAAGTATGTCTTACCAGTGTTGTAGTTCATCAGTTCTCCGCCCCTGGGGGGGTATTACCTCTCCGAAATTTCCTTGATCCCTTGACACGTTTCCTTCTGGGACCCTGTATACGCCATCCTCTTTCTTTGTAGCGTGGGTCTCCCCGATCATGTTCCTCTGCGCTTGGTCCAAGGAGTTCGGAGATGTACGCCTTGATCTCCCTTTCTGAGCTCAGCTTGATTTTGTTTCCGTTATATTCAAAGGACAGAGAGAAGGGGTACCCCCACCTGTATCTTATGTTCTTTTCTTTCAGATGTTTGGTGATAGGCCTGCATGTGCGTCGGAGTGCCAGGGTCATGGATGATAGATCCTGTTATATCGAGATTCGGGATCCTTGGAGGGTAATTGAGTCGCTACCTCTTGCTTTCTCGAGGATTCGTGTTTTGTCCTGAAAGCGGTGGAAGCGAGCGAGGACAGATCTCGGTCCGCCTGGGGGCCCTCCGGCTCTGTGTATCCTCTCTGTCTCAGGTTCATCAACTGCATCGTCGGCAACTAAGAGTTTGATGATGTCGTGCATGGTATTCTTCAGATCGCTCTCCGTTTCCCCTTCTCGTTCCGGGATTCCGAAAATCCTCAGATTATTCCGCCTCTCCCGGTTTTCCAAGTCATCAAGCTTGAATTTGAAGCTCTCCTCTCATTGCTCCAGTTCGGTCATCCGTTGGTCGAGTTGCATTTCAAGAGTGTCTATGGACACTTGATTGTTCTCGACCCCTTCGAGCTTCTCCTCCATGGTATCTAGACGTTGGATAATCTTGTCAATTTTGGAGCCAATGCTGGCACCCATATTCTTTATTTCACCCAGCAAGGCGGCAATGTCCCCTTTGGTAGCTGCTGATTCACTCTCCGAGGGATTTGGGTTCGCCATGGTATGGGCACAGTTTTCGGCAGAAGTCGAGACGTAGGAGAATGTGGCTAGTTTCTCCCTAATGTGCATTGGTTCTCCCAAAGTTCCTTAGTATCACCAATGCTGTTCGATGGGGAGACGGAGTCGGGGTCAGAGGAGGCACATGCCCCTGGATCGGGGCCCCTCCCCTCTGCACTACGACGTCGGTGTTCTCTGTAAGTTAGGCATTTGCTGATATGCCCAGGGTGCGGGTTCAGTAATGCGCATGGGTTACCCAGAGTGCGCTTTGGGGGTGATTTCTTCTTGTGCAAGGCGAAACATTTAGGGCGTGAGGGGTCCGAGCCGCCGCTGCGTGATAATGCCGCTGTTGTTCACGGGGTAGATGGGATGGGCGGGCCTACCGTCTCCCCGCTCAGCGCTGATCCAGGGCCTAGCCTAGCCCGGTCTCGCTCTTCGGAAACTCTGCTGACTCGACCAAGGCTGTCCCGCTCCTTTTGTGGTGGGGGATGCATCGCCGGGAGTGCGTATTCCGTGGTCAGGGTTCTCGGTCTTTCAGGCTTCCTTCGTTCGGCAGGCCTAGGGTCCGCTTCCGACTGTTGCGCAGTTCCTTGCGAGCAGGCCGCGGAGCCGTTACTTGTGGCGTCTTTTGGATGGACGTATATCTCCGGTTTGCAGGGGTCGTTTTCGATCGGGTTTTCGACCAAACAGGGGGGGGGCTCTCTGCTGGCAGCACACCGACGTAGAATCTTGGGGGGGGGTCATCAAAGTGGAGGCTCAATCCCTCTTAGGGACCCAAAGTGGCGGAGCTCACGCAAAGTCAGACCACATCCGCGCGCCCCCTGGTGGCCAGTGTCCAGGATGTTTTTAACCTCAAATTCGGGTTCCCCGTCTATAAGGATGGGGTCTGGTGGCTTGGTTAGTCTTGTCCCTGGTTGCACTGGCTTCAAAAGTGACACATGAAAGACTGGGTGAATTCGCATATTAGCAGGTAAGTCCAACTTGACGGCCACCGGGTTGATAATGGCCTTAATTGAGTAAGGTCCCAAATATCTAGGGTCAAAGATCCGTGTTCCCTTGAGAGGTATGTGTTTTGTGGCCAACCAAACTTGATCCCCTATCTGGTCTGTGGAGTATCACTTCTATGCCGATCAGCATCTTTCTTATATTTCTTCTTCGCCTGTTTTAAATGTGCAGTTGCCTCCTTAAAGGCTTGTGTATTCGTAGCATGTAGATGGTCCACTGCGGGCATTTCTAAGTGTTGGGGTGAGTCAAGGTCTGAGGTTCGAGGATGGTGCACATATAGGGTATAAAAGGGGCTTTGTCCAGTTCCAGAATGTACTGAATTATTGTATGCATATTCGGCGATCCAAAAAATGTCCTTCCAATTACTCTCAGTCTGATGTAACATACAACGCAGGTATTGTTCAAGAGTCTGGTTGGTCCTCTCCGTTTGACCATCGGTCTGGGGGTGGTGGCTGGTCGATAATCTCATGTCGATTTGCGCCAATTGACAACATTTCTTCCAAAAATGTGAAATGAATTGACTGCCCCGGTCAGAGACCAACACGGACGGAAATCCATGTATGCGAACAATGTTTTCGAGGAATTATTTGGTCAGGATTGAGGCTGAAGGTAATCCTTTTAAAGGAATAAAGTGGGCCATCTTGGAAAAAAGATCCACAATAACTAGAATGGTGTTAAATCCATTACAAGGAGGTAGATCAGTAATAAAGTCTAACAATAAGGTTTGCCATGGTGTAGGCGGAATGTCTAAAGGTTGTAAGAGTCCAGCTGGTTTTTTCTTTTGACTTTTGTTTTGGGCGCAAATGCCACAAGACATCACAAATGATTTAATATCCTTTCGCCAGGTAGGCCACCAGAATTGTCTTTTAATTTTAGCTTCAGTTTTTGCAATACCTGGGTGCCCCTCCATTGGGGTATCATGATAACGGGAAATGACTAACTCTTGTAGTTCCTTGTGTGGCAGAAATAGCCACCCTTGGTAATAAGGCAGATCATTGGTGACAGAGTAGTTCGAGCCTTTCTTTACCCAGTCCTTCAGGGCTGTGGAATCAAAGAGTTGCTGGATCTTTACCTTAATGTCCTCTAGTGTCTGTAGAGTAGTCATACCAAGAATCCTTTGTTCAGAAATTATAGGTACTGGTTTTGGGTTCACTTCTGCCTCTCGCATCCCTATTCGGGATAAGGTGTCTGCTTTACCATTCTTACAACCTGGTCGATAGGTTATCACGAAATCGAACTCGGCAAAGAACAATGCCCATCGGAGTTGACGTGACGATTGGGCCTTGGCTGTTTTTAAATACTGTAAGTTCCGGTGATCGGTGATCAAAGTAATGGTATGCCTGGCACCGAGAAGATAATGCCGCCAAGCCTTGAAGGCAGATTTAATGGCTAATAACTCCTTGTCGGTAACCGCATAGTTTCACTCGGGTGCCGAGAACTTTCTGGACCAAAATGCTACTGGGTGAAGCTGGCCAGTTTCAGGGTCCTTTTGAGACAGGACAGCTCCCATGGCTAGACTGGATGCATCAGTTTCCACTATGTATGGAATGTCAGGGCGCGGGTGCTTTAATACAGGTGCAGACGTGAATTTCGCTTTCAGCTCTTGGAAGGCATTTTCAGCTTCTTCAGTCCACATAAAGCATTTCTTTTTTCGCAAGAGTGCTGTGATGGGATGTACGACATGTGAAAAATCTGGGATGAATCTGCGGTAGAAATTGGCAAAGCCGAGCATGCTTTGAACTCCTTTAACTGAACTTGGTGATGGCCACTTAAGGATTGCGTCCACCTTTCGTGAGTCCATTCGGACTCCCTTTGGGGTCAGGATAAACCCAAGGAATTCAACTTCTGTGGCATGAAAAACGCATTTTTCTAGTTTTGCATATAGTTTGTGCTGGCGCAATTTCTCAAGGACTGCTCGGACGTGCTTCACATGGTCAGATTCTGAAGAGGAGTATACTAGAATATCATCGATATATACGACAACACAAACGTCAATGAGTTCACGAAGGACATCGTTCATGAAGTATTGGAAGGCTGCTGGTGCGTTGCACAACCCGAATGGCATCACCTGGTATTCGAATAACCCATACTTAGTGCGAAAAGCAGTCTTCCATTCATCGCCCTCTTTTACACGTACCAGATGGTATGCCTCCCCAGAGATCTAATTTAGTGTATATACAAGCATCCTTCACTTGGTCTAGTAGTTCAGGGATCAGAGGCAATGGGTATCGGTTCTTAACAGTTATCTGGTTCAATGCGCGGTAGTCTATGCACGTTCTGAGGTCACCTTCCTTTTTGGGCACGAAGAACAAAGCTGAAGATGCAGGGGACCTAGATGGCCGAATAAAGCCATTGGCAAGGTACTGGTCTAAGTATTGTCGTAGGTGAAGGTTCTCAGGTTCCGTAAGGGCATAGATCCTGCTACAAGGGGGTTGTGCACCGGGTATGAGATCGATTTGACAATCGTACGATCTGTGAGGAGGTAAGGTGTTTGCCTGTTCTTTTTGGAAGACATCCTGGAATTCTTGGTATTCTGGAGGTAGTTGCATGACTGCTGTGGTTACTGTGGCCAGGCCTGCGTTCTGATTTTTCTTTGGGTAACAGGTTTGTGCACAATCCGGGAAGGTTAATCTCTTCTCTCGCCAATCTATACAAGGATTATGTTTTTCCAACCAAGGTATCCCCAGTATTATTTGGAACTGTGGGGCTTTGATTAGATCAAACACAATATTCTCTCGATGCCCATCCTGACCCAATAGTGTCATCTCTGCGGTGGAATGAGTTACAGGCCCAGAGGCAATTTCAGTTCCATCGACTGTGGTGATGACATCTGAGGTGGTTTTTCGGCAGAGAGGTAGATTCATCCTGGAAGCCAATTCATAGACCACATAGTTTCCTATGGCCCCACTATCAATGTATGCCCTTACTGCGTGCATGGTGATGGCTGCCCTGGATCTACGAGGACCATTGGTATAATGAAATGCAAGATCTGAGTATCATTCTTCAAGCTCGGCAAGCGGACCTCTACGCTTGTCGGGCGTGGTCGTTTCCCGAGTCTGACTCCATATAGCTTTTATCAGCAGCTTCTACCACCTTCTTGGGTGGTTTTACAGGGCAATCCCATAGAAAATGCCCAGAAGTTCCACAATATAGACATAACTGCATTTGACGTCTCCTTTCTCTTTCCTTCTGGGTTAAGGGTCCTTTAACCCGTCTGATTTGCATGGGTTCTAAAGCATCTGCTCCTTTGGGGTTAGCGTGAGTTTTGACCAACACCCGATTCTCAAACTTGGCTCGATCAGCCTTTCTGTTCTGAAGTCTGTGATCTAACTGGACCACTAAGACTATATATTCAGCGCAGTCTTGAGGTGGGTTCACGACTGGAGCCAAGACATCCTTGAGTTCTCCTCGAAGCCCTCGATGAAATAACATGATTTGTTTTACCTCAGGCCATCCAGTTTCCACTATCAACCTATTAAAGGTTGCGATGTAGGATAGAAGGTCCTATTACCCTGTCGTAGGGACCAAAGTTCGTTATCCAGGGCCTGTGAGTGGGAGTGCCGGGCAAATAGTCTTTCCATGCTCGTTTGAAAGCCCTAAAAATCCCGAAGAATTGGGTCATCCTGAGTAACTAGTGAAATTGACCAATCAGCTGCATTGCCGCTGAGATATGACAATACAAAGGCTACCTTGGCTTGATCGTTTGGGAAGGCTCCAGGTCTGCATAAAAAGTGCAAGCGGCATTGGTTCATAAACACGGCGAACCTTTTGGGATCTCCGGCAAAGCATTCGGGTGGAGCTAATGGAATATTTCCTGGTAGGTTTATTTGCACAGGGTTTACGCGATAACACAGGAGCTGGATTTCCCCCGGAACCAGGTAGGGTGCTTGTCTAGCCTGGCTTTGCAATAGTTGCCTAGCAAGGTCATCAGTTCGCTCCTTTGACAAAATCAATTCTCTCCTAAGAGCATTGGCTTCTTGACGGGCGGAATGCACTTCAGCCCTCAATTCCCCTAGTAATTGGGCCAATTGGTCAGTCTCTGAGGTATCCATAACGCCCGGGTGGGAATTTGTGGGTAGGCTTCGCATTCTGATACGCTCACCTGGCTCCCACAGAGGCGTCGATCTGAACTGGACAGCTGCGGTCTCCACCAATGTGACGTGTAGGGCCGAGATGACGGACTGGACTGGCCCTCCTAGCTTCGTTTGCTTGGCCCGTAGGAATATTCTTCTGCAAATGGAGAAAGGGAATTAACCACCCGTGGAGTTGAGTGTAAATTCCCCCACCCCCACTGTTCTCCCCACGGATCACCTTTGATGTCCCCTCTTATAGTCTCACCTGATGGTTTGAAAAGATGAGCTCTCCATCCTGCATTGAGCGCAGGGGCGCGTTGATAACCAGTTCCTTCACTGGCTCGAAGGAATTGGTGAGTTCCAGAACAATATTGACTCCTAAAAGTATGTAGTTCGTAAGAGTTCAAATGCCTGACTTTCACTCTTCTCCGATTCCTTGCAGATTGCAGCTTGACCCTAGTGAAGAGTTCCTCGTGGCAACCGGTAATATTCTGGTAAGGATTTGTATTTCCAACACAGTTCGATAAATAATGTCAATATGTAACCTGTTGCTTTCTCCCTTATTCAGGCGCTGAGAGAAAGTATGAAGCCTCTGGGAATAATACCTCCGGCGGTAAAATCTGGTAAGTCTATTGTGGTGAGGAGGGTTCCCCTTGATAGTCCCTTTGTTTCACCTTGCTGTCCTTTTGTTTCCCCTTGGGGGCCGGGGTTCGGCGAAGATGCAGTGGAAGCTGCGCCGACCCGTGAAGAGGAATAGTACCCCCGGTGGTAAAATCAGGTATGTAAGTAACTAATATTACTCTGTGTATTCCCTTGGCTCACCTTGCTGTTCTTGTCTACTCCTTAGGTGCCGGAATGCGGCGGGAACATGCAGGAGGATGTGGTGGAATGTGAGATGCTGCGAAGGCTGGTGAGTTCAGCGCGGTGCTGCAGCAGGCGAGGCGACGCGCATAAAATAACTTCTTTCTTCCAGCTCGAAGGCGCGATGGATCGGGAATTCAGGTAAGGATCAAAGGTATTGCTCTTGTTCTAACCTTTTCTCCTTCTTTCTCCCTTTTTCTAGGAGCTCCAAACTCTAGGCGGGCGTGGCAGAAGACTGGATGCAGACTTGCAGGCACGGTGAGCGTTACGCTGCTGGATGCAGAATAACGTGAAGCGTGTGCTGCTCTTCGGGCGTGGTTTAAATAGCGCCCAAAGTAGTCCCAGGTAAGTATTCCTCCCCAGCCCTGCCTGAGTAAAAAATAGTCCCTAGGTAAAATAGTCCCTTCCAAGCCTCATTTGGCTTGGAGCTCTTGCAGCATGGTCTGCATCAGGTAAGCTTGCAGCATGGTCTGCATCAGGTAAGTTCTACTCTATGAGCCTGGCGCCTATGGTGCTAGGACTGACTCTCCATATGAGCCTGGCGCCATAGGCGCCAGGACCGCACCCAAACAGCCCCTAGCAGGGGTTTTTGGGCTTGCTCAAGATAACTTGATGCCTGCTTCCGGGGTTGCTGGACCTGGTCTGGGTCCCCGGGGGTAGGCATCATGACATCAACTAGACACAGGAAGACACATTGTGAACAAAGGGGTATGTTCATTTTTGAATGGTGTTGGGATGAGATCCTTTCCAAATGAGAACATTCTGCTGGATGGTGGACATAATTTGTACAGTGATGTCATGACTGTTGTTGATTGTGGCAATGCAATCTTTCTTGAAAATATTAAAAATGCACTCAGAAAGTTCTTGTGAGAATAATGTAGAGTGCATGTGAGTAGTTGTAGGAAAATAAATCTGGAAAGCCCCCCAAAAAATTCTAAACAGAATAAAAGGTTTTTTTCAGAGCCACCACTAAAGAGTAAATAACTTACATTGTGTTTCATTTCTCTCCTCACCCCTTTCATTTGGACGATCTGTCCGCAGACAGCGTGGTAGTCTACGGACGGCACGTGCCACATCTTGGTCTTTTGAGGATGCCAGGCGTGGAAATGGGATTGTGCAGCCCAGGGGGTTAGCCAATAAGGTTTCCTGGGTCTGCTATGCAAGGAGAGAGTCTGGTAGAAGGTCTGTTTGCTCAGAAGAGTGGAGATGGCTATGGCTATGTCTTACAGGAGGCAGCGTGTGTGGTTTTTGGGGGACTCGTGGATCCATTGGTTGAAGGTGTATGCAGAGCAGTGTGGAGGGGTTGAAAATCTTGGATTTCATGATCTTCATGTGCAATGGTATGGGGTATGCGGCATGAAGTGGGTGGACTTGCTCCCATTTTGTGTCAATTTGGTCACACTGCAACCTGCAGACATTATCATTGTTCATTGTGGAGGCAACAGTTTATGGTATGTCACTGCAGTTTGCAATGAAGGAGACATTTGGCAAATTAAAGGAAATGTTCCTGAATTCTAGACTGATTTTAGAGACAGATGTGGATGCGCTTGAGTTCATTTGGTCCACAAATGGCTAACGCAAGGCGCAATGTCAACAAGGCTGTGTGTGCATTTTTGGGAGATGTTGGCATGACGTCATTCCATAGTGAAAATTCTAAATTTGACATTGCCAAGATGGAGTACATCTTGCTGATGCCAGTAATCAGCTTTTTCTGAAAGACTTCCAAAATGCTTTGAAGCACTTTTTGTAAATATAGAAAGCATTTTCTTAGTAGGTGAGAAGAAAATGTATGGAAGCACAGCAAAAAATAAGTTCAAAGAAAAAGTTCAGTTTAGTAGCAGGTTGCTTAGTTTACTTTAAAAATTGAAAAAAACTTTTTTTAAAATGCAAAAAAAGGTTCTTTTAAGAGCCACGCTTTCCCACGTCAAAAGAGTTAAATGTTTTTGATGCCACCACCACACACATTTTTTGATGTCCACAGACTACTGTGCTGTCTACACACTCCACAGGCTGTGTAGGGCCTGTAACCTTTTTTGGTACTTCTATTTTTCAACTGAGAAAGGTGACTCTGAAAAGAACCTTTTTGTTTGTCTTTTTGGTGTTTTATTATTTTATGGCTTTTTTTCACAGGAGAGACACGCGAAGGGAGGGAAGGGGCACCAACCACAAGGATGAAGGGGCAGGTGGAGAGAGGAAGATGTTGGGTGGGCCTTAATCAGGTAGGGGACAGTCTTTCTCATGCTCCTTGACAGCGGCCTCGAAACTGCTCCCCCATACAGAGCGGTGTGTCACAGTACATGCACAGAACTGTCACCCTCGAAAGATAAGTGTCGAATGCGTTAAGGATGGCATGTGAGGCTTCCGCAGGGATCCTCTGTCCCACAGGAGTGGCAGGAGTGGATGATGAGGATGAGGTAGTGGCCATCAGCCTACTCGTCCCTTGGAAAGGTCCGACCTTTTGAACTGCTGCATTGTGATTGGACCTGAGGTGGCGCCACATGGAGGTGGTCCCATAGATGTACCAACCTGGTTTTCCATGACTGAGTACAACCTTGCACTCAATGCAGCAAACCTTGTCTGCCCGAACCTTAGGTACACCCCCAACGGTGGTAAAAAAGCTGCCACACCCAGGATTCACGTCGGGAGCTGGTGAGAGGGACTTCCAGTACCTCATCCTCATCTTCCTCTTGATCCACTTCTGTATCACCACACCTGTTCGCCTCTCAAGGCCCTCCAGATGGTGGTGGTGGTGATGGTGGTGGGGCAGCTGCAGTGGCCATAGTAGAAGCCATTGTCTCCAACAATCACAGCAAAACCAGCAGCATGTGTTCTCTCCTGGAGAGGCAGATTCACAATGAGGAACAGTAGTGGGTTGGTCCCTTTAGAGGGGCTGTCCATGGACACGACGGCTGTCCTGCGGACACTTATTGCGCAGGAGATGGTGCGCGCATGCATGGAAGTGTCCGCAGGACGGGCTGGAGTCCCTGAACTAATTAATAGTGCGACACGTGCGAGCGGACATGTCGGGAGAGGTGCATTGTCCGGGGGCACAGTGAGAGCAGGAGCGCATGTGTACCAGTGTTAGGAGGACAGGGGTGGAATCGCCGAACTAAAGAAAACTGCGACACAGCAGTGCGCACATGTCAGGACAGGCACAGTGTCCGGGGGCACAGTGAGATCAGGTGCACATGCATGCCAGTGTCCGAACTAATTAAAAGTGAGACACAACCGAGTGGGCATGTCCGGACAGGCTCAATGTCTGGGGGCACCTCCATTTTGGTTACAGACAGCCTGGACAGTCGTGCAGTCAGCAAACTCCAAATTGGGCTTTAAAAAAAAAGCAAACAGTACAGACACACATTTTTATTCAGACAAAAACATACAATCAATTAGGAAAGAGATGGTCAATCAGAACCATATATGGGAGAATTGGGATTTTCTGTGCACTGTCCATGAGGGGAGGAAGGGATTGAGGTTTCATCATAGTGTCTTTCATTTGGGGAATGTGATGGGGATGATTGGTTGGGACAGGGTGAATGGGCACAGATACAAGTCAGGCAGTGATATCGTACATTTTCCTTCACATGATTTTTCACAAACGTCATCAACTGTATAAAATTACTATTTTGTTCATCCATTTTTGCAGATAAATTCATCAGTTCATTCTGTGCATTTGCAGTTAGGGGCTGTCTGTGCCATCTTCAGGGTAATTTAAATGTAATTCAGGCCCGCTTTCCTCATTCCCACTATGTACTGTTAAAAAGAAAACCATGTTTTAGTGATAGCTCAACACATTACATCACTTTTTCTGCTTTAAAAAATGTATTCTGTACCATTAGAGTTGATTTCTCCACTCATTTCGTCATGTTCCAGTGTGCTTGCCATTTATGTGCAAAGAAAACAATACTGCAATTTCTTACAAGTTATTTACACATAAGAAATTGTAATGCTACAGAAAGAAATACAGTGCACTTACGATTTTTCTAATAGTTTCTTCTGGAATAACTGTCAGGTGCTTGTCAGTGTGTAAGCAAGGTTCCACTGAGGTAATACTGTTAGGTGTACAGTTAAGCTTTGTGCTTGGTGCATTCCATTATGTTGTGCACCCTATGAAAACATACTGCAGGTTTCTCAAGTACAGAATCTAATTTTCACGCTCTGAAACACTTGTGTATGGGCGCTATACAAATACAAATAAAATATTGTATAATATTTTTTTTTGGATGTGCTACATACATCTCTTATTGTTTCATGTACATGTCTTTGCCCGTTGCAGGATACAACAATGTAAGGTAACCCCTGTGCTTTCGGGTATGCGAATGCTGTCCGAACCCGCGGGCTCTGGTAAAAACCCATGAAATTCAGTGAAAAGATGTTGTTAAAGGGACGCCATGGTTAAGTTACACTGATAAAAACGGAACAAATTCAGTGGAAAAACTTTGGTAAAGGGATGTTATGGTTACAAGTAAAATTGAAAAACCCCAGAAATTCGACAGTTATGGTAAGGTAAGCAAACATAACTCACGCCACCACTGTGCACTGCTAAGACTAACACCCAGGACATAAAAGATGACATCACAATGTTCAAGTCTTTACAAGCAGTTCTTTTTATAATGTTGGTAACAAGGTGTTAGGGGTGATTGGGAGAGCTATGCAAAACGACTTAATGTATGAACGAATGTACTTATGTAAATAAAACATTATATTACAGTGTTGTTCTTAATACAGCAAGGCAATCATACATACACGTAGAAATAGGGTGCAGCATACACTGTAGAAGTAGAATATTTTTATTCTGGTAATTCTGCTTTGTAAAACAATGAAAGATATCCTTGCAGAGTTTTCAGTAATGTTAAAGATGTAATACATAGGTAATAAGTCAAGACTTACTATATATGTGTGTTAATACAAACAATACATGTAAGAGAGGGGCGCTGTTGCGCACACTGCTGAATGGAGCATTGTGTGTGAGCTCTGCAGACAAGCTGAGGTCCCGGGTCAAAAACTTGCATATTATCGCCCTGTTTCTCACCAGATTAACTGAACTGATGTGTGAAGAGGTCGTCCAGCTGCGGGCCAAGTACTGACCAGATTGGTGCAGTATCTCCTGTGTAATGTTGTGTGTTTCACACAGCCCAGACCAGCCTTCCGAGAAGACCAGATTTCCACGTGAGCCCGAGAGTGGCGGCTGCAATCAGTATTACAGTTGAGGCATCAGCGGCCCACCCCGCCTGCATTTCAGCCTGCAGACAAACGAAGTAGCCGTGATACAGAACATATCCCGTGGTGAAGAGCATGCCGGCACTCCTGTAAATGTCCGTTGAGCGCCTGCACATGCACGGACATATGTGGTGGGGCTCCATCAATTACAACACAGAACTTTGCATTGGACTCCTATATCGCAGATGAGGCCAGCCCAACCCTCCCCCGACCCGAGCCTACGCAGCATATCCCCGACCGCATACAACTCCCCCGTGTACTTTGGGGCTAAATAATGATGTGACACTCCAGCCGGAGAACGAGTCCCGGAAAGAGCAGATGCGCGACTGGCCTGAAGAGAGCGGGCAATCCTCCTCCTCTCCAAATGAACTGAGGACTTACAAGCAACCGTGCGAAGGCCACTGCAGTGTATCGTCCTGGAGGCTAGGGAGCACAGGCCCCCCACGAAGTGGAACAATATAGCATAATTGACTGGAGGACCCGACATTCTCCCTACAAACTAACGTTCCCTCACGGGCCGCCACGCGTATTACGCCCAGGCAGCAAGACTGCAGACCCACATACACCCCGGAGGCTCGAGAGGGGATGAGGCACCCAACATAAAGCCGCAAAGATAGTGCAAAGCTGGTCCTCAATGTTTGTCAATGAAAGATCGCATAGATCCCTGGTGCCTCACCCTAAACCGGGCACCTACCCCAGACCTATCATGGCAAGACTAATAAACTATAGGGACAGGGACCTGGTGCTATGAGCAGTGAGAGATAAACAAGAACTGAAGCTGGGCTCCAGCGTAATCCAGATCTTCCCAGATTACACGCTAGCGGTCCCAACAAGAAAGACTGTCATTTATTGGCTGTACCTCGCCAGACTCAGACTACAGCATAACAACAGAACACATTTGTTTACCTTTCCTGAGGAAGCTGCGACCTTTGTTGAATCCAGCGTCCCAATGCCGACCAAGCGGACACCCAGTGCCGCCTGAGACAGCAGTAGCGTCTCACCAGCGCCCGAACAAGACGGCTGAAACAATAGATCCAGCCCTGCATTAAGGAACATTGGACATGAGGCCACAGTAGCAGATACCCGCGACCCATACAACTGACTGCAATACTAGTGGATGCCTCTGCTCTATCATGTGTACAGGAAATGCTCAAGTTTGGTAACCTTACTGGCAGTCATGTTATACTCCTAGACCTCGGCTGCCACGGAAGTGCCCCCTAATGCGGGTGCACGGTTTTGTTCAGTGGAATAGAGGGGACATGGGTGTAAGGGGTGGGAGGAAATGCATAGTTGAAGTTCGGGGAACTATGAAGGAGGGGGAGGGGGGAAGCAAGAAGACACAGGGCGTTAAAGTAAAAAATGCAAAGACATGCATAGAAAGGTCCAACCGGAATAATAAGGGACACTTGATTGCCATTGATCCAACCATAAACTGTGCCAAGTATTGCTGAGAGTGACCCAAAAGGATTTAAATTAATAAGTTGGAATGTAAGGGGAATGGGGATGACCGTGAAAACAAGGAAAATAATGGCATACATTAATAGGTGCCCAGATTGCATTTCTTCAAGAGACATATTTACTAGGACACCAGGCAGAAAAGATAGCTGCAGGATGGGGCAGCCACCGGTTCTAGAATCCAAGTGATTTGACCGAATGAAAAATTATCGAGGCTGAAATATCCGAAAACAAAGTGCTCGAATGACCAAAAGTTCCAACACTTTGTTTTCGGACATTTCAGCCCCGATAATTTGTGAAAACACACATTCTCTCACACACACACAACACACCCATAACAACCCCCCCAACACCCACACCACCAGCACATGCCCACCCACACCACCAACATAAAGAAACCCCACTTACCTTCACCTTCACGCTGGTTCCTGCAGCGCCAGTTCCCTTTCACTTCTGTGATTGTGATTGGGAACTGGCGCTGCAGGCTCCTTTTCTTTTCTTTTTTTTTTTGTTTCTTTTGTTTTTTCACGGACGGTTGCAGGGGTGCCCCCGCATCCCCCGCTCACTATACCATAAAGTATAGTGAGCGGGGCAATGCGGGGGACACCCCCGCAGCCCCCGTTTTTTTTTTTTCACGGACGGCTACAGGGGTGTCCCCCGCAGCCCCTGCTCACTATACCATAAAGTATAGTGAGCGGGGCAATGCGGGGGACACCCCAGCAGCCCCCGTTTTTTTTTTAATGCTACCACCAGAGGATCGAACTTTTGGTGTTCGATCTTTTGGTGGTAGCATTTTTAGAACTTTTGGTCGTTTCGACCTTTTTTTTTTTCGGTCATTTCGACCTAAACCCCGGTTCTACACTACTTACTCGAGCAGAGCACGGGGGGTACTAACTTTAATACATAAAAAGTTACCATTTACACACTTTGCGACAGAGTGCGACCCGGAAGGGCGATACGTGTTTGTCCACGGGAAGCTATTTGAGATCGATGTACTCCTTATCAATCTCTACGGCCCAAACATTGATGATCCTGACTAATATACCAAGATCTTCCAGAAATGTGCAAGATATCCTACAGCTCACATAATCATTGGTGGAGATTTTAATACAATACTAGACACCCAGATAGACCGCACATCTCACAGCCCCAGAACACTTACCCAAGCAGCACGTACAATACATACGCATATAACTGACCTAGACCTAATCGATGTTTGGCGATCGATGCATGGAGAAAAGCGAGCGTACACTTTTTACTCGTCGATACACGACATGCACTCTAGGATCGATATCTGGTTGGTATCACAAAGAGTCCTGGGATGGGTGACTGAGGCGAGGATATTACCCAGAACACTGTCAGACCATTCACCTGTAGTTTTAAATTGTGATGTTATGTCTGTGTAAGTTAAAATAAAAGTTAAAAAAAGAAGATAAATACATACAATACAAATAAAGATCTACAATGCATACTAGAGGCACATACCGGCAAACTACAGTATAGAAGACAGAAACAACATCAATACAAAATGTCAATAACATTGTAGTTCATCATCAAGTACTCAAATGAATTGTTTGTGCACAGCCTGCTTATTGGCATATAACTGTGCACCATGAGCTGAAACCAAACCCTAAGGAAAGTACTTCTACAATATACAAGAAGGTTAACCTCTTCTACATATATGGCAACTTTTCTATTAAAAAATTCTTACAGTCAGTGAAGAAAACCGGTTGGCTTTCATATATCAGTGAACAAAACTAAGTGGCCCAGATTTCTGAGGTCATCAGTGATGTCATCAATGAAAATTGTCATGTCATCTTTGATGTCCCGGATGTTAGTCTTAGCAGTGCACGGTGGTGGCGCAAGTTATTTTTGCTTACCTTACCATAACTGGCAAATTTCAGGGGGTTTTCAATTTTACTTGTAACCATAATATCCCTTTAACCAAGTTTTTCCACTGAACTTGTTACATTTTTATTAGTGCAACTTAACCATGACCATGACGTCCATCAACTTAACAACGTTTCTTCACTGAATATATATAGAGAGAAATCACAGGAAAGAAATGTATTTTTGGCATAAAAACACTTAAAAAAGGTAACATTGATAACAGAGTGGACGACATGTGTCCATGACAACGGGATGATAGATGTGACTTGATGACTAGATGTTGCAGGGAAAGGTGAAAACATAAACCAGGCATAAGGACAGGACAGAATAACATAGGAACGGGATGGTATCAGCCCTTCTTCAGGACTATTTCGCAACCTCTGCGATTCTCTCTCTCTCTCTTTATTCTTCCCTCTGGCCCAACTCACTCTGAAGTATTAAAGAGAGGGAGAGGAAGAGCATTAGGGGAGAGAGCAGAGGGTGAGAGCGGAAATGAAAGGGAGCACATGGGGCTTAAGTAGCAGCAAGGATGTGAGCAGATGATGATGATAAGGACTGAGGGGGAGAGTAGGAAATGAGATGAGCAGATTGGTAGGGTGTGGCAAATCCATGGATAGTTTTGAAGATGAGAAGAAGATTATACTTCGCTCTTTGTTTCATGGATAGCTAGCCAATCTGGTGACGGGCATTGGAGTTAGTGGGAAAGATTGAAAAGTGTGTTGACCGCAAAGTTGAGGACTTTGTCCAGAGGTGAAAAAGCATAGTTGGGAAGGCCTTAGAGGAGCCTGGCACATTAGTCCGATCTTGAAAGGACTAAGGAGGAGATTAGCTGTTTAGCAGTATTGAAAGGAAGAAGATGATACATTTTTCTGATATTAAGAAGGTTGAGTCTGGCTGCAGTGGCAGACTTGGAGATGAAGAACAAGAAGTTCTGAGATGGGTCGAAGATGCCACCAAGGTTCCAAGCAGAATCCGAGTAAGGCAGGTAGTCAGGATAGAAGAGAAGAAGAGGGGGCGAGGAAGAGATAGTCTGTTTGGCTGGGAAGTAGAGATATTCAGTCTTAGTGGACATAAGCATGAGCGAGTGGGACGCCATCCAACAGCTCATCGGATAAGGACGCAAAGGAGAAGATCTGAGTGTCATCAGCAAAGAGTTGATAGGAGAAGCCGTAAGCGGAGATCAGGGCACCAAGAGCTGAAGTATAGAGAGTAAAGAGAAGTGGACCAAAAACAGACCCATGGGGAACTCCAACAGTAAGGGGGGTGAGTGTGGAGGTATGGCTGTTCCAGGATACCTGAAAGTGTCTAGGGGCAAGTTATGAAGTGAACCAAGCAAGGCCCTTATACCTGATGCCAAGGTGAGATAGTATGGAGTCAAAGTCAGAAAGGTTGACAGTATCGAAGGCAGCAAAGAGGTTGAGAAGAATACGAATAGATGAATGGTTTGCATGACGTGCAGAAGTGATGAAGTTGCTGACATTTAGGAGAACTGTCTCGGTAGAATGCTGAGGTTGGATTGAAGTGGGTCCCGGAGGTTTTGAGTATCAAGTAACTTAGTGAGTCGATTGAATATTACTTGCACTAGGATTTTGGAATAGTGTGGTAGATGAGAGACAGGCCGAAAGTTGGCAGGACAGTTAGGATCGAGACCAGATTTCTTAAGGAGCGGGATAACATTAGCTGACTATTATTATAGGGAAAAGTAGCATTATCAAGAGAGGATTTGAAGAGCGAAGTAAGATGCGGAGCAGCATTGGGAGTTATGTCTTCACAATGTGCTGGGATGACAGGGGGTCAGTGGGGGCACAGGAAGGGTTAGCCTTGAGGAGTAGGGCAAGAATCTCATCAGGGTTGGTCGGTGCAAAGGAATACATAGTAGCGGCAGAGGAGGGTAGGAGTGGTGGAGAAATGTGAGCAGGAGGAGGGGATAGAAGGTATGCAGCAAGGGTACTGTGAATGGCTGACCTTGTAGAAGCATAGCAGAGAGCAAGATCATTTGTAGAAAGAGTGGATGAGATGGAGGAGGGTTTAGGACATGAGAGAATTGAGTTGAGGGATTTTTGAAGGGCGCCAGGGTTGGGTGGATTGAGACAAAATGAGAGAGAGAGATAAAAGTCATGTTTGGCAGAGTCAAGAGCTGAGGAGTAGTTTTGAAGAGCAGTGAGGTAGAGTTGGAGCTCTGAGGAGTGTCTTGACTTTTGCCGCATTGTGGTTTTCAGTATGCGGATGAAAGGTGAAATCCAGGGCCATGGAGGGGAGGATTTACGAGTAAATGTGATGAGAAGGGAGCAAAGAGAGCAGTGTTAAAGTTAGTGAAGGTTTTGTCAGTGGATGAAAAAGTGAGTTCCGCATAGGAGGTGAGCGAGTGGTGTAGGTCAGAGAGGTCAGAGAGGTAGTCAGGGAGTTGAAGGAGGGAACCTTGTGCTTAGTAACAGGGGTTTTAGATGGAGGGAGCGAGATGAGGCAGGAGTGGAGATTGAGGCAAAGATGATAGAGTGATAGTAGGAAGAAGGAGCAGTGGAGATATTAGAGGGGCAGAGTTGAGACAAGATGGTAATAAAGTCAAGGGAGTTCCCATTTGAATGGGTGCTGTGATGAATCTGATGAGGTCATACTCCTTTCCCTGAGATAACCTCTCCTCATGTGGCCAGGGGACGGCAGCCGTTTCTGGATCCTGACCCTGGGGGGGCTATTTGAGGGAGGACCACATGGGGGAGGTGGCCCCTTGGGGGGGTGCCATGACATCAGGTGAGACATATCCCCCTTTTGCTTTTAGGCATATTCCCCCCATTCCTCATCCCTTAATGACATACTGCCATAATCCCCCTCGACAACTTACCATGTCTACTGACTGTACTCTTCAATATCAGATAACGAACAAAGTGACAAAAACTGAAATGAGGAAGAGGCAAGAAGCAATGCTGATTACTCCCAATGAGAACCAACACCAGCAGTCTAGTAGCTAGAGGAATCTTATTGGCCCGACAAGGTTTAAAACCATGCCAGGAAAACAAGTATGGAGGTTGTCTTCTTCTTCATCCTGGTGCAGTTCGATGAAGCTACGAGAACGGGAGATCCAACTAGCTAGGTGCTGCCAGGAAACCCAAGCTGTGTCGTTGACAGGCGAGCAGCAAAACTGGGAGTGTGGCAACCAGCGACAGTACAAAAGACAAAGCAGCAAGGCGCAGCGAGAAGTCAGCCTAGTGAGTGACATGCCCAAGGAAGCTGCTGTGGCAAAGCAGGAGGAAGCAAGCTGTGCTTCCTGACAGCATAGGGAGCTGGGATGCCGACCGAGGACCGTTAGCTTGTCAGAGGTGCCTTCAGGGTCAGGGAGAGCTGCAAGAGCCGGAGAAACACCTGATTTGGATTCGGAAACGCAGCGAGATTGCAGGTAAAGAACCAGTGAGCCCAGGGAAAGGGTTGGAACACTAAAGCACTGTCAGGTAAAGAATCGGAAGACCTAGATAGTGGTACTGTGGTCTGGGACCTACAGTACAAACTTGGGGTAGACCAGGAAGGGAATCCCAGAGGCACATTTTGTATTAAAACCTGGCAAGAGAGTATACCAGGTATTCTTTTGTGTATCAAAGTGAATGAACAAGTTAAGAGAACTGGGCACACTCTGTGTAATGAAAAAGAATAAGACAGTCCTGCCAGGAAAATTGGAATAGGGCCGGCCTTCCTAAAATGGGTTAATCTAATTTACACAGACCCCACAGCCAGAGTGCGCACTAATAGTACCTACTCTGAGAAATGGCGCCTCCACAGAGGCACGCGGCAAGGATGCCCTCTCTCCCCCATGCTATATATCATAGCCGCTGAGCCAGTAGCAGCATACCTAAGAAGATGGGAGCATAGAAATAGACAGGGTGACCCATTTAGTCTCAATGTATGCGGATGATACGCTCCTTTATTTAAGCAACCCTGAACACTTATTGCCTTACATACTTGAAACCTTAGAAGGGTTGCACAGATTCACAGGGATCCAAATTCATCATGACAAATCCCGCCTCTTCATCCTGGCGGCTCTGGGCGATGCCAAAGCAGCAAGCCTCCCAAAACTAGCATTCAAGTGGGAGACCACCTCCTTCAAATACCTAGGCGTCTCCATCCATCGAGACCTCAAGACCGAACACTCCCTGAACACCGCAAAAGCCAAAGACAGCCTAGAGAAAGCAATGGACTTCTGGGGCAGACTATCGCTCTCAGTGGCCGGGAGAGCAGGATTACTCAAAATGGTGGCACTACCCCGACTCTTACACTACTTCATCAACGTCCCATACAACATTCCTCAGCAGTTCTTCAGAGAACTAAATAAGCTCTGTAGAAGATTCCTTTGGCATGGGGGACGGCACAGAGTGGCATTAGAGGTAAAATCCCCAACTTTGAACTCTACTACCTAGCAGGCCAACTGAAACATGTGATCCAATGGATGGCAGACAAAACCACAACAGATACCCGACTCCTGCAGCCAGCGATCCCACACAGGCTCCTTAGAGACCTTTTCTGGACCACACCTAAAGCAAAACAGAACTACCCACACTTAATCGACCTTGGGATCCAGATATGGAAACAAGCCTGCAAAGCCATGAATACAAATGACCCCTACTCTCCTCAGATCTCGATTGCTGCTACCATGACTACCAGACCTGGTGGCCCGACGGCAATTAGAAATATATGGGAGCCCCATGGAATTGCCACCTTCGGCGACCTGGCGAGCGATCAGGGCATCCTAGTGTTCGCCGAGCTGCACAAGACCATGGGGCTACCTACAGGTCAGTTCCTGTTGCACGCAGCCGTAGTAAAAAACCTCCAAACTCGATGTCCTGAGATCGAGAACTCATACAATTTTACATCATTAACATAGCCTACCTCACCCCGGAAGTCATCTCTAAAATTAAAGGAGCAGGAGTCACAGAATGCCTCAAATGCAAAGAACCCCACTTGGGTATGACCCACATGTTTTGGGGATGTCAGACACTACAAACTTTCTGGATGCAAATAGAGACAAAGGTGGCTGAAGCGGATATAACCTTGGACATACAGTCACCAAAGGCGTGCATACTGGGCAGTGAAGGGAAGCGCCCCCAATTCAGCACGATCCTCCCCGCAATGAGAGACAATAAGGGACTCTCCCGTAGTGGGAATAAGGCCAAGACAGAGTGCGGGTGAGCGTAAGTGGGAGTTTATCCAAGAATAAGGCATGCAAAGAACTCTGCAACCTACGAGAGCGCTCTGCCCGACAATAGCAAAGACAGGCGTATTTCTAATACAAAAAACGTCATCACCACCTAAACACTATAGGGGGCACAAGTCAATTGGGATTGGGTGGCGTCGACTAACTATAGGTGTTGCTGCAGCGGGGTTGGTCCTGGCGGGACGACGTCACTGGTCAGCCTCGTGGGTTGGGTTGGGCCTGGCAGGCCGGCTTGAGGTCATCCGTGCGGTGTTGATGTGCTGGGGCAGCCTGTGACAATGACGAATACCTTTCCTGTCTCATTTGCCCTAGGCCATGCACACTGCAGTTATTCAGAAAATGACATTTAAGTTCATTAATAAATCGCTTTAGCAGCTTATCTTATAAAATAAACACAACGCATGAGGAATGCACCTCGTGAGAGGTCTGGTGGTTGTCGGTTGGGGTGAGATTTACCTGTGTCCTATTGACCGGTATTTTAGGTCGCGGGACGGGGCTCTGGGGCCTGGGCCGAATGATACATGTCTGTCTGCTGCGTTAAAAGTTATTATATAGATGGGTCTCTGTGTCTTGTCCCAATGATGGGGGTCGTCCTTACACGGGGTCAGGATTCTTGGGGGGTTCGTGGGATTTATGAGAGGGTGCTGGTAGATCAGTGGGTTCATCCGTGGGTTTATTACCGTGCTGTAAATAACACAGGTGGCGGGCTGTGGCCTTGGTTGCGGCGCCGGGGCCTCTGACTCTCTGAAGTAACGCCAGCTTGGTTGGGGGAGGTGAGGGAGCGCGGCACAAGTCTTAGCTTTTTTATCTGGCAGGCTTGGTGGGGTGGGAGAGGGAATGGCCTTGCATATATCCACGAAGGTATTTTCCTCGTGCGTTGCTGATCAGTAAATGCAGAAGTTCTATACTGTTCTGCCTTATTTTGACGTTATTTAGACACATATATATATACTTCAATTTCGTTACACATTTCTTTAATACAGTCGGTTCCAGTACCTTTTCATTACCTAACATTATATTCACTACATTGTGTGCGTATTGTATGTACATTAGACGTTATACGAGGGATATCTAGGTTATGGCCTACAGAGATTGATGCTCGCCGCTTTGGGTGAATTAAAAAACATATATGAGTTCAAGTTTCTACATACTATTGAAAAACACTTTTACAGATATAGGTTACACGTTTGGTCAACATCTTTCTCCGTGGTTATAGCAGCATTAGTCCAGACCTGGAGGGATATCATATAACGTTACATTTTTATGGCTTATTCACATTTTAAACAGAGGTAGTTCATTGATACCAATACTTGAATTGTTTTCTACCTTCTTCAGATAGTGATGCTTCAGCTTTTTTCCTCGCTACCCCGGCCTTGCGGTCTGGGTCATACGGGGTGCAATATCACATTGTTACTAATATAATGTTGCCGTGTTGGCATCTCGGGTTTAGCTCATCTCCGACTTTCTCATGGGAACGCACTCGCAGCGGATCTGTCAGGGCTGCTGAGGCGACAGAGATGCATGAAAGGCCCTCCAAAGGTGGGGGCCTCGTTACAGTGTGCTGAACTCACACCATGTTTGCTAGGCAAGATGGCGTCTAGGCCTAACTTAATTTTTGGTAAATGCAAAGACAGGGTGCGTGTGGGCAATGTCGTCGGCGGGTGAACCCTCCTCCACCTGGGCCCGGGTGGCATGAGGGGGCGCCCACCGAATCATGGTCCCCGCCTGGGGAGGAAGCTGTAGGTGAGGAGGGCCTAGCGGCCATTGCTCCCCTACATTTCCCCCCTTTCGTTACTTAAAGTAACGAATTTCTTTAGCTCTTCCAATCTTCTACATTCTTGTTCCTCTAACACTGCGCCATCCCATGCAGGGGTTCCTTTTATAGGCATCCATGCTCTGCACACCCCCCTTAAGCTCTCACCTCTCCTAGCATACTCGTCTGGTGTACATGTTAAATATATACAGTCGCCAGTTTCTTCCAGATCTACCCAGACCTCCTCATACCATTCCAGTTCTACGTCTCGTGGTTCTTTGATAGTGGTGTGCCATAGTTTATCTACTATGTACTTATCACGGCACATAGGCACTAACTGATACCTGGGGGTGTTGTCTGCTCCTGTCTGCACATGTACTTCTTGTGTTGCTTTAATTGTGCCACCGGAGTTGCCCATTGTCACCATCATCATTGCGCCGTTAGGAACTGCATTAGCACAACATCGGAGGCCCACCTGGCACAGGCAGAACATTACGAGAATGATCACCACTATTGGTATCAGGAACTTCATTGTCACTCCAAGCCATGAGGGAACCCAAGAAAAGATATTGTCGAACCACGAGCTATCCTCAGCTCCTCCTTCCATTTTCATCTTCTCGCCCAGGTTATGTACTGCTTCAATAACGTGGGACAGGGACCCATTTTCTGCATCTTCGGAAGGTACGAACGTGCAGCACGCACTTCCTATTTTTCGGCAAACACCTCCATCGATTGCTGTTAACAGGTCTAGAACATACCTGTTCTGCATGGTCATTAATCGCAGAGCTCGTAGTTCCACCTTTATTATGTTAAACCCTTCTTCAGTGTCATTGGCCAACTGGATCAGTTCCCACCGTGTGATCTGGAGCCATTTTGCATTTGCTCTTGCTTGGACACTTGATACTAGCGAAGCAAAGAATGTTTCCACGGAGCTGAACAGGCGATACCTGTCTGGGATCTGTGCCAATAAATCAGATGATGCTTGTGATATGTAGTTCGAGGCTCGCTTGTTCCTTGAGAGCTCTTCTCCCTTCCCTCCGGAGGACAGGACATAAAGGTACGCTTGTGTAGTTGGAGAAGCTGCATTCTGGTTCAAGCCTTCTTTCATCATGTTACTTCTGTCAATATGGCTTTCTGGAATCACCATTAGTGTTGAGTGCAAAGTGGCCATTGAGCAGCTACCACTCCATGATTGGGGAAGATGCAGGTACGCCTTGTTTCCGCATACCCAGTAGGTGTCCATTAGTGCTGCTGTCCCTTTTTTCATGTCTGGGATGGTGAGAGTTTTGTTACAGTTCTTGTTCGTTCCCATTGCCATTTTTCCTTCTCCCTTGAAACATAGTTCGTTTTGTATTTCACTTTGTAGCTTGAAGGGTTTCTCCATCGCTGTTACCCATGTTAGTTTAGGGATGTGTTCTTTCCATATTGGCAAGCACGTTCTTTCCATCCACCGCAACTTGTCCGGTTGGACACCTTTCAGTGCTTCTGCCTTGCACAGCACTTCTTCGTCTTTCCATTTGTTTTCGGAAAACAGTGTCCCTTGTATTGCAAAGAAAGGTTCTTTAAGACAGATCACTCCAGACGTTTGCGAATAGCACGTTTTGTTGTTCTGTAGCATTCTGAAAGAGACATCGTGTGCTTGGAAAGTGTTCTTTATTCTACACAGCGTGAGATGAAGGAGACATTGGGCATCCACAATGGGCAATTCTCGTGGCAACAATACTTTAGGTGTGCCTGATGCATGGGGGATAAGTGAGCAGACATAACAGCTCTCATTGGTTGTCTGTTTGGCTGTTGTGCTCATATCTGCATACCATTTATTTGCTTGGTGAGGGTGTCGTGGGTCTTCCATTTTGTCTAACCCTAGCCCATAATACTCATCATACCCTTTTCCACCAGTCTCTCTTCTCCGCCTACTTTTCTCCCTTCTTCTGTACCTTCTCGTTATAGTGGGTGAAGAACCAGGCCCCCCTTTCTCCCTCCCACCCCCATTTTCTAATTCTTCATATAGGGACTTGTGTTCTGTCATCATAATCACTTTTCCATCCTCCTTAATAAACAAGAGATCGTTGTTTGAAATTGGGGCGGGAGGGATCGTGCGGTTGTTGTATGTTCCAGGTTGGGACATTGTGTCATTGTTTAAATTCTTGGTTCTTGATTGTGACAGGACAGCAGTGGGTGGTGTAGTATAGTAACCCCACACAAAGTGTGATCCATCCCAGATCAAGAAATCACCTTCTTTGATACCTACAGTCGGAATTGTTTTCGTTCCAGGGGCAAGGGTGGTGTTGTTCCCCCCTCCCCCCTCGTTCATCTCGGTAGAGATGAACGCTATAACCCAGTGTAATACCAGACAAAACATTGAGATGAAGAACACGATAGCACACATTGATAAACCACATTCAAATGAATATGTTAATCTAGCCACTAACATTTCTCTAAATCTAACATATCTATTAGTTGCAGGCTGCCCATTCGATGCCATGATAAATCCTGTTTGAGACACAAGAGTTTATTAAATACAAACATGTAAACATTTCCACGTTGTAACGTTTCGGTGATAAAATATAGGGTTGGGTGAGGGAGGGGGTGTGTTGACAGACAAGGTAGCCTTTCAATCATCATTATTCGTACCTTACTATATATATATATAAATAATAAAAAACATGACAGTTTAAAAACAACAATAATAAAAAAACTTCTTAAAGAGCACAGGAGAGGAAAAAAGAACCCCACGCAAAACTTTCAAAAATTGTAATAAAAAGAAAATTTCCATATACATATGTACATGTTTTAGTCCAGGACATTTGTTGCGCGCTAATTGTGTTCACTGTTCATCTCATAATGCACACAAAATTCCAATCATTCATTCCGCACAACTTCATCGTCCGCTGTTGCCTGTGCCTCGTCCTGCACCTCACTCTCCGCAGCGCTGTAAGCTTTACGTACATCTGTCAGATGCACCCAATATCGCAGGCCCTTAACCTTTACTGCTGTAGGCGTGCAAAACACTACCTCATAGGGGCCATGGAAACGTGGTGCGTTCCACCTCCGCACAAAACTTCTAACATATATAAGGTCACCAGGCATTAGCTGTAGTGGTTTTTCAGGCAACCTGTTTGGTTCAGTCGCGTTTCCCTCCTCTCTTGTCGAGGGGGGGGCTAGTTGCTTTGCAATTACGCGCGCTGCCCGTGTCAGTTTTCGCAGATATTCTGTGAACTCCTCCCCCAATATAGCTGCGCTTCTGTGTGCATCAGAACGCTCACGGAGAGGCGAATGCGCTGTATGCATTCTTCTTCCCGTGACGATCTCGTGCGGGGACAAATGGTGATCCTTACTTGGCTGGTTTCGTAGTTCAAACAAGGCCAAAGGCAGGCAGTACATCCAAGTCTTTTTAAGGGAAAAACAAAGTTTTGATAATCTGCTTTTTAACAGGCCATTTATCTTTTCCACGACGCCATTACTTTGAGGATGATAAATCGAACATAATTTGTGCTTTATTCCCAATAATGTAGTCACTTCTTTAAATAATTCATTAACAAAATGTGTCCCGTTATCTGAGCGAATAACGTCGCAAATTCCCCAGCGCGGAAACACTTCCCGCACTAGGAACTTCGCGGCGCCCTTCGCGTCAGGGCGGGCACATGGTCCTGCCTCCACCCACCTCGAAAATGGACATACAACCACAATCATGTATCGAGCCCCGTTACACCTTTCTCCCATGTCTACATAATCAATGTGGAGCTCTCTGAATGGGCCACTTGGTTTTGGTATCGTACCCCTTAGTGTACGCAATGTCATACCTGAGTTGTAAATTTGACATGTCGTGCATTCTAGGGCTAACCTTGTGACGTGTTCCTGGAGGCAGGGTGCAAACCAATCTTCTTGTATCTCTGCCATTATGTGTTTCCTTGTGTTGTGTGCAGGAAAGTGTAGTTGTTGAAATGCTATTTCTAACAGCGTAATTGGCATTACCACTTTTCCTGAACTGTCTTGTCGCCACAATAAATCAGTCGGTGATTTGCTGCATCCTCTCTTACTCCACAGCAATTTTTCCTCTGCACTAGCTCCCTCTTGCAGCTCTATTATCTCCTGTGTGGACATCATGTTGTATCCTGTGGGGACCTCTTGGCTTGCTGTGTGGTGCAACATGTACTCTCCTATTTCACCTTTTTGTAGATATGAAGCTGCTTTGGCAGCGGCGTCTGCTGCTGCGTTCCCCAAAGATATAAAATCTGTATTTGCGGTATGAGCTTGACATTTTACGATGGCCACTGCCGTGGGGTCTTGCAGGGCCTCAATCAGTTCTTTCAATAATTCTGCATGCTGGACTGGCGTTCCGTCTGCTCGCCGAAACCCTCTCCGCCCCCACCGGGCCAACCCGCCGTGAACTGTTGTTGTCATGTATGCTGAGTCTGTATATATGGTCACTGCGCACCCCTTGGCGGCATGCAATGCTTCTATTAGCGCTATTAGTTCTGCTGCTTGCGCTGAATAGTGTGATGGGAGGCGGTGTTGTACTAGTATCTCATATTCATCTTCCTCTAATCGTACCACTGCCATACCCACATGCTTTTCTCCTGTCTCCATGTCTATTGATGCTGACCCGTCCACAAAATACACCTCACCCTCGGTCAGGGCATTTTCAAAACTCACTTGATCCTTACATTCGTCACCTGTGTACGTGGCGCAGTTGTGGTTTTCCATGTCCTCTACGGTGCATGCCTCTGTGATGAATGTGGCTGGGTTCACTGTTTTACATCTTACTATATGGATGTTAGCGCTGGACAGTATTATCTCATATGCTGTGGCGCGTTGTGTTGTCAATGTGCTCTTTGTTCGCTCTAATATTGCAAAAAGTGAGTGTTCCACAAACAGTGTCACCGGGCAGCCCATCACTATCGTGGCACTTTTTTCAATTGCGAATGCGGCTGCAGCTAGGGATTGCTCGCACGCGAAATGACCTTGCATTACTGCGTCTAGGGTGCCGCTATAGTAAGCAAGTGGTTTGTGCCCTAAAGATGTTTTCTGTGTCAGTACCGCTGTCATCAGTGTTCCTTTGCAGTGTGAAAATAAAAAGAATTCGCGCCCATAATCTGGATTTGCTAGTACTGGAGCGCTTGATATCAGCTCTTTTAGTGAGTTAAATGCTGTGTTCATCACCTCTGTCCATTCTATGTGTTTGTGTTCTTGTTGTGCTTCTTTCAGTGCCTGTAGCAAGGGCCTTGTGTACGCCGCATAGTCCAATATCCATGCTCGGCAATAGTTACACATACCCAGAAATTTCTGCATCTCTTTTACTGTTTTGGGCTCCCCAATTGTTCTAATCGCCTGCGCCCTGTCTGGTATAATTCGCTTGCCATCCTTTGATATCAGCTGACCCAAGTATAGGACCTCTGTCAGACAGTATTGTAACTTCCCCTTGTCCACCTTGTACCCTTTATTGGCCAATAATGTCAAGAGTGTTATCGAGTCCTGTCTGCACTCTTCCTCAGCCTGTGCACAAACCAATAAATCATCAACGTACTGAATCACTGTGCTTTCTACAGACAAATTCCCCAGATCTTCATGTAGTACCCTGTTAAATATGCTTGGGCTCTCGCAATATCCTTGTGGTAGTCTGCAGTGTTCGAACCTCCTTCCTCCCAATGTAAATGCTGTCAAGTACCTGCTCTCTTCTGCTAAGGGAATCGAAAAAAATGCATTTTTTAAGTCAATTACTGTGAAGTGTGATGCTATTTTTGGAATGTTGCACAGTATTGTCGCCGGGTTCGGGACTAAAGGGAACTCCTTCATTACCACATCGTTCAGTGGGCGTAAATCTTGTATCATCCTCCATGAACCCCCCTTCGCCTTTTTGATTGGGTAAATGCATGTGTTGCATGGGGAGTTTGAGGGCACTATTATACCCTGTGCTAGCAGTGCATCTATTGTCTCTCTGATCCCTTCTTCTGCTTCTCGCGACAGTGGATATTGTTTCACCCGGGGTAGTATTGCTCCCTGTTTTACTTTTATCACCACAGGCTGAACTTCATGCAGCAACCCTACATCGTGGGGGCCATTAGTCCATAAGTTAGTGGGTACTGACCTCATGTCTTCATCAAAAAATGTGTGCGGTGCTCCTACTACCGCCATTAGTTCAACCTTAGTTTGTCTGGCTGTAACTACAATGTCGCAGGGCATTGCCAGTTCCATCACTACTTCACCATCTCCCTCAGTGTCAGAAAATAGCTCCTCGTCCGAGAGCTCTCTCAGCGGGATATTTGCATTTGTACACAATACTGTCCGCCACTCACACCCTTCCATGTCAATACCAATCACACATATTCTGTTTGCTGATACATGTATTGCATGCAAATCCAACGATAGTACTGTCCCAAGAGCAGTGTCAGGGCTTGCTATGGGACGAAAAAGGAATTCTGCTGGGATCCTCCACTCCACCCTTTTTAGTTCTGGTACTATGAGAGCCAATGTTCTCATACCTTCAACAAACATCTCCTCATTTCTTGGTACCCCTCTGATCTCTTTCGTGATTGTGTGGCCGTGTATTACTGCTAATATACGGAGGGGGCATATGCCTGGCGTTGAACATACGATACCGCTCCCTGTGAATGATATTGTCATGTTTAGTTTGCTCAAGAGATCTCTCCCCAGTAAGTTGATGGGAGAGTTTTCATAGTACAGTAAGGGTGCTTTCACTGTTTTACCCCCCACTGTCACATCCAATACCTCTGTGTAAGGAACTTCAATTACAGCCCCAGAGAACCCCTGCGTCTCTAACGTTCTATTAGATAACGGGAACCGGCCCTCTCTAATGCATGATTTCTCCGCTCCCGAATCCACCATGAATATAAATTGCTTGTCTCCTATCTGCGCTCCTATCAATGGTTCCTCTGATGCATTGTGGGTCGTAGACAGTACTGGACACGCAAGTGCTCTCTGTGGGCTGTCCTATGCGGGGTGTCTCATTGCCCCCCCTTGATCGAAAATGTTCCCCGAAACCACTGACACTCCACTGTAAGGTGCGGGGGCGGGTGCCCCATTAGCTACTGTGGCGAAAGTGTTACCAGGCGTGTAGTGCACATTGTCATTATTTTGTGGGCTGGTCTGTGTTCGGTACTGATGTCCGTGTAGTTGTGCGTTACTCCTTTGTACTACATTGTCTGGTTGCTGGTATTGTCCCATGGGGAGGCCGTAGGGGCTTCCTGGATGGGGGTGTCCGTACTGTTCTATCTCTTGGAAACCGTTGTTTTGTCTGCTCCTACATTCTCTTGAGTAATGCCCCCATCTCCCACAATTCCAACAGCTCCCCTGTGGGCCTCTGGGACCCTGCCACCCATTTCCTCCCATTCCTCCATACCCTTGTCCTCCTCTTCGACCCCTGTACCCACCTCTTCCTCCTCTTGGGGCCCACTCTTGCCACGTTGGACCTCCGTTCTGCTCCTGCTCTGTCCACTGTCGTTGCCCTTGTCCTGCCCAATTCGCTGCTATTCTTCCTTGTATTGCTATTTGCCCCTCCTCTCCTTCCTCTCCCTCCCGTATGAGTGGGAGTCCCGCTACCGCTGCTGCGACCTTCACCAATTTTGATTGCACCAACTTCGCCTCATCCGCCAACCTTTTCTGTGCTACTTCCCTCTCTCTTTCTTTGATCCGTTTACAATGGTGTACTATTATGCTTTGGATCTCCGGCCAGCCTTTTGCCTCAACACCTGCTATTTTATCTAGTGCCTTTTGCACTTCCTTTGGGAGCCCTCTCTTAATGATGAAGTAAAATAGAGACGTGGATTGGTGCCAGGGCGTACCCGTTTCCGCTCTCCACATCTCCTGCACCCGGAGAATGTAATCCATAGCGTCCTCCCCGTCATTCATGGTACATTGCATTACTGACTGCAAATCAGGGGTATCTGGGAAGGTTTCCCGCAGTGCGTCCCACACCCTTGCTCGCACGGTGTTAAAAGAAGCCCCATCATGGCGATCACACTCTAAAGTTACAGCTGGAAAACCCGCTTTAGCCCACACTCTGTCCGCCTGATCCCCTACTGCGGACACTAGTAGGCTTTTCACATCGCCTACTGCCAGCGGTATACCAGCGGTATGTTTCTCAAATGCATATATCCACTTGCTTGCCCCTCCTGACAGCTGTGGTAGTAATTTCATTAAATTAGCCTTGTCCATCTGAGCCCACGGTATATAGTTTGGCCTCCCACCCCCCCGGTGGAGTAATGGGAGTTGTAATTTCCCTTTTGCCGTTGCAGCTTCCTTTTCCTTAGTCACTGCTGACTCTAATGACGCCATCTTCCCCACCCTATTTCTTAGTCGTCCCATCCATTCATCTTCTATAGTCCCCAGTGAACATGCACCATCTAGCTCCTCGCCTTCTCCTCCTACTGCCATGCTCAATCTATCACTCTCATCCCCCCCTCCTCTGACATCACATAACAAATCCTCTCTGATCCCTCTCTCTCGTGAGACGTCACCAATACTTCCTTCTGCTGTCCCCACTTCTATTATTCTGGTCGGTTCTTCCTCAATTCTGAACAGTATTTCCCCCTTTTTCCATCCCTCCTCAATTTGTCTATTTTCGCTCGACGCTCTAGACGTGCGTCCAGATTGTGTGGGGGCGCATGCTGTGCGTTCACATATGTCTTTTATTCTTGAGAGTTCATCTCTTGCCACTGTAAGCCTCGACTCTAAGTCACTCGTTAACTTCTCTATATCCACCCTCTGTGTGCCTCCCTGAGCGCGCTCTCTGGTGTTTTCGTATGGTGGGGGTGCAGTTGGTCTTTGTGGCGTGCTGGTCGAAGGGGGAGGCACATAAATCGGGTCGCTATATCCTGCTGCAGGGGCTGGTTTAGGTAATATTGGGTACAACATAACCACTTCCGCAGGTTGTTCTGTACTTAACTGTTCCTTTTCCTCTCGCGGGATCATTAGTGGATTGTCTGTGGTGGAAGGTAAATCAATATTTGGAGCTGGAGCTTTGGGTGGGGGTACTTCCTCAAACAATCTCCAAAGATCTAATATCTCCTTCCTATTCTGCCATTGTTTTCCCTTATACTTGAGGCGAATACATGTACATACCATATCAAGAACGCTTTTGTCAAAAGACCCTCCTTCTGGCCAAATCTGGGGCAACCCCTCCCCTTTCAATTCTGTTAACCATTGATCATGATATTTATTTATGCGTTCAGCATATCCCGGCAAGCTCTTACAAATGTGTGACAAGGGAGTTTCAGCCCCCATCCTTTAAATCGCTAGCGCTACCGCGTTCGCCTTCGTTACTTTTTATTAGGTGTAAATATGCGTATGTATACCTTTATGGCACAGACAAGAGCGGACCTCTCAAAATTATCGCCCACTGTTATTCACTGCACAAATCTCTTCTCACTCACCATATCTCATCTCCTTCCCATTCCCAGGCACTCTTATGTGATCTCACTTGCAATTGATCAAGTAATGGTTATGGCCACACTCTCTGGCACCACCTCGCCATTGCTCCCCTACAGCAGATACAAGAAAAACAAGAAAAACAAACCCCTGAACAAGATAAAAGACTTGATGTACATCCTGGCCAAAAGGCGCATTGCAATGGGGTGGAAAAGCCCAAAAACCCCCAGCATAACACTGTCGTGGGAAGTCTTCCGGAAATGGTCAGCCGCAGAAACAGGGGCCTGGGAGAACTTGCAGCGTGAACAGAACAGGACACTAGTGAAGACCTGCAACAATGGGTGGCGCTTACAGTGACACTATTTCATCCTAGAGAGGAAGCCTCCTCTAACGAAGACGCAAGCAGTTCAAAATGATCCACCAGCGAAGACGAACTATCGGGAGCGAGGAGTGGTCCTGGGATAATGGGAGGGAAGGGAGGGGGGATTACCTAAAATGTGTTATAATGTGCTGTGAAAACAAAACGTATGTTGTTAAAAGTTATGTTGTAAAAAAACAATAAAATAATTTTTTAAAAATAAAGACAGTCCTGGCAGGCGAGTATAGCAGGCAAACCCAAGTGTGGGGAATTAAGTACATAAGAAAATCTCAAAGAAGACACGTGCCCTTAGGATTGGGAAATACATTGAAGGTTGAAAGAAACCTGGTCAAGGGAGTTATTTCCCCGGGAGTGGATTGTGACACCAAGAGGAGGGAGCTATTCTCTTGGTCTACAAAGCATTTTTTTTTACTTTTGTTTCGGTGGAGCAAAACCTGGGGAAGGGAGTTGTTCCCTGGAACTCTGACTATTAACCAGTTGAGACATTTGTTGGATATATAACTTTTTGTTGGATTTGAACATTTTGTGCACTGTCAAGGCCAAAGACAATATCCTTTACACCTTAGAGTTATGTTTAGAATGGGAGGGCTAAGATAGGATTTCGGACAAAGGACATTTTCGCTTTGGATATCTTAACGCAGGACAGGCCCTTAGTTTTGATTAAGGTAGGGAAATACATCTTAGATTAGGGATAGTGAGGCATTTTCCAAACCCTTTAATATGTAATAAAAGTCTACATCCAAAAACATGAGTACTCTGTGTCTGCATCTCATTCCTGGCCCCTCAGAGTGGGCAGAGAGTTGCAAAAGAGAATGAGTGGTTAAGGAGAAGGGAGTTAAAGTCAGTGGATAGTGCAGCAGGGAGAAGGGAGGTTAAAGTCGCCAATGACAATGAGGTGGTGATCGGGAGGGAGAGTCAATTATTTGGGAGAGGTGGTCGAAGAATTGACCTACCGGACCAAGTGGATGATAGAGAGAGAGATAATAATAATATGTATGCTGTAGCTGGAAGGGATTGTGGAGATAGTATGTTCGAAAGAGGGATAATTGGCAGGAGAGAGAAGAGTAGGAGCCATAAGAAGTTTGGAACATGATGGCAGTCCTACACCACCACCCCTTCTTACACATGGCCACTGAAAACGTGAGAGCTCTGAACATATTGACTGCTATGTTCTGTTGGATTACTAGTTTAATTTCCACAACAATATTCTTCTACATACACTGATGGACTTATTCTACATGTAATTTTCATTTCTAAATATACATTTCTGAAAGAATAAACTGTCTAGATATGCACTGCCAAACGAAAAACATGTCTAAACATGTCTAATTGGTGCTGTACGAAAAGAATGCCTCAAACCCAGCCACAATTCTCCTAGAAATCGGAAGAGTCACTATAGCACTATAGCAGCATGAGAGTTAATTTGAACCGATGTATTAAAGTTATTTTCTCCATCTTTGAAATTTACAGGTGACCCCCAGTTTCCGAATTGGCAAAGGAATTCTCTGTGGATACTTGGAGTGCTGAATATACTGTTTTTCCTGGCTATGTTAAGCTTTGGTGTTTGGGGTGAGTTCTGATTATGCAGGAATATTCCAAATCAAGCTGTTGATTTGTTAAAAAGCAAAAGCATTACTCACTTCATTGCTCAATACAAGTGCAAACAGGCTTAGGCACCTATCAAAGTAATTGAAAAGCTCACCAGAGGTGCAACAGGCATCAACACAAATGTCAATTTCCAAGTACTTTAGGATTATTTTACCATTTTAGGTAAGGGTGTAACAGATATACATTATGATGGTGGTACTGGCAACATTTCACATATTTTTACTTCACCAAATTGCAATTCAGTTATTTATTTTTTTGATTTGTCCTTTTGAGCAGTCCTCTTTGGCAGTTTAAAATCTTTAAAAATTACAAATCTGTTAAATTTGCAAAATAATTAACATATTGAAATATATAGTTTAACATTTTAAATACTATTAAACTATTACACAAATTAATATGTAAACCATTAATAACGGCAACATTAAATAAATAACAGCTCATTAAAATTTCAAAGAAAATAATGATACATTATTAAAAATATAAACATAGGAAAAATAGCACAATACTGCTATTTTTTTACAAAGGTTTAAACTATTTAACAAATAACTCAATATTTTGAAATGTTGACAGCCAATCTGGTGTAAATGCTTGTTTCTAAAACAGATGTACAGATGTCTAAATTATGTTATTATTATTATTATTTTATTATTTTGATTCAGTTTGTTACAAACCTTTCAAAATACAATTCATATTATGAAAAGAGAGGATGCATTTGAGTGGTTCTTAGTGCTCAAAAACTATTGTTATTATTTGCCACGGGTCATAGTTTGATGACGGGACATATTCAGCTCTGACCAAGGATCAATCCCCAGGGCCACCTGAATGTTACTGATCAGTGGGCCTGTGGGCTTGTTTTGGGGGGAAGAGCATGGTCAAAAAGAAGAAAAGAAGAGGAGAACAAGGAAAAGGAAAGCAAAAGATGTAGATACTTCCCTTTCCAGTCCCTTTTTGATGTTCCTCTTGTTTTCTATATGTTTGTTTCTTTGACCAACACTTATATTTCATGCTTTCCCTGCCTCGTGTTCATTTCCTCCAGAAAAAATGTCAAGGCAAAGACTAGCTTCTTTTCTTTCCCATCCAGCAACCGCTTCCAACAGTTATCTCTGCTCATTGTTGTGTATTTTCTTGATTCTTCCCCGAAGTGCCTCGTTCTTAAGTCTCTTAATTTCAGGCAGAAAATCACAAGGTGTTTAAGTGTCTCCTCAGTTTTTTGGCATAAACAGCATATGATGTCTTTCACTTCCCCTTTTTTTCTCATGCTTCTTATCTCTTTTGTGGGAAACAAGTTCATTCTAAACTTTAGAAAGATTTTTCTGCAAGCTTTGCATGGAAAGGTCTCCAGATATCTTGGCAGTTCATTTCGAGCTTTGCTCTCTGATGGACACGATCGCACACATGAATATTGAGCTCTCTGTTCCACTGTCTCGATCCAGTTGCTCTCCCAGCTCTCCCAGAGTTTTTTCTTCACTGCATTCGGGTTGGTAACTAATGTATCATTGTCAGTCAGGATTTGCATTAAGATCTTTTTGCAATTTTTCAGCCATTCCTCAAAGACACCCTCTGGATTATTTGATGCTGATGCAATCAGGATTTCAAATTGTGGAAGATTATCTGCCCCAATTACCTTTCCATACAGTATCTTATGCAAGCTGTGGATGTACTTTGTGGGAGCTGTAAAATGATCTTCCAAAAGGTGTTTTCACATTGTGACCACAGTACATATGAGCACCCCAACAGGGCTTCCACGCCATGGATTAATTCTGGAATTACTTTTGATTTATAGAAATTCACAGCGGGTTTAAGGGAACATTTCCCAAATTTTTTATGTATAACAGCTCCTTGGACGGCTAGAGCTTTACACTTTGCTTTGATTTTTTGTACCATTAGCTCGTCTGTGATGTTGACATTGATTAGGATTCCTAAGTATGGCACCTGTGTTACACAGCTTAATATTTCGTTTCCAAGTTTCCATTGAAACTTTTTCTTCGTCCTGCCTTTACATCCTTTCAGATTTTTGTTGTTGTAGAATTTCAGTCTTTTTGGCATTTATTTCTAGACCAATTTTGTCTATGTAGTTTTTTAACGCCGTCAACTTTCACTGAAGACGAATTGGGGTCTCGTCCAAGAGGACAATATCGTCAGCGTATAACATCCAGCTTATTTGCTTGCCGTTTATTTTAGGTGGAAAAGATGATATTTCCTCCATTGCATCCCCGACGTCTGCGATGAACAGGTTGAAGAGGGTAGACCCCAACAGGCACCCTTGTTTTACTCCACGTGATGTTTTTATGGGGCGTGACAGGGTTCCTCTTTGGTCCAGGCAGATCTGAACGTATGTATTTGAATGCAATTCTTTGATAGCCATGAGCAAGCTAGGAGGGCAATTAATCTTTGACATCTTCGACCACAGCCGCTCCCTGTTGACACTGTCAAATGCATGCGCTAGATCAACAAATGCTAGGTAGACTGTTGTTCCCTTCCTTATTGCCTCCATCTTTAACAAGTTTCATTTTAGAAGATTCAGCCCACATCCTACACCTCTTGCAAAGCCTGTCTGTCTGCAGCCAAAGGCTCCTGAATTTTTAATCCATGATGTCAAATGATGCAAAACTTGCGTGGCAAAGACCTTTCCAACCATATCGAGGAGGGCTATGGGCTGGTAGTTTTTGGGATCTGATCTTTGCCCCTTTTTAACAATGGGTACGATGATCGCGGCATTCCAGGAAGTTGGTACCTTGGTTTCCTTCGCTATCATCTTAAAGAGAATCTCACAGAACTCTGCCCATTCATTCGGATGTTCCTTTAGCATTTGGTTTGTAATGCCATTGGGCCCTGTGGCCCGAGGTGAGCTGATTTTCTTGATTGCTTGAAGAATATCTTCCTTTGAGATCTCAATATTCCAGTTTTTAAGGAAGGGGAGGGCCGGTTCATCGTTTTCGCCTTGTTTTCGGAATAGATTTATATAATGCTCAATCCATTGCTCTTCTGTTACCATATTAGTAAGGATTGATCCTCGAGGTGATTCCATGTCATTGATGATAGTCCAAAACTCTCTTGTGTTTTTGTTCTTCAGAATCGCCATCATTTTTTCTGTGTCTTCTTGTTCCATGATAGATTCATACCCACGTAACCAGTTGTTATATTTCATATTTCATCTTTTTTTTTTCTTCCCTCGTTCTATCATTTGATTTTTTTCGAGGGCACAGGTTTTCGGACATAGTTCCCTCTTTTTTGCCACAATTACTGTGTCATACGCATGCTTTTTATAACCTGGTTTCCCACGGCCCTTGCCTCTTTCCGTGTATCTTTGCAGGAGGGAACCGTATTCGAGACAATCACTGCCTCTGCTTAATTCTTTTTTCTTCATCTCTTTAGTTATGTTCTTAATTTCCACGTTGTTCAGTCTTAATCTGTTTCGCCCTGGTTCCAGATATTATGGTATGCCGAATCCTTCTACACTTCATAATGATTATTTGTAATTTTAATCAGCCAATATTTTAATATGTTGTCACTTTTCTTATAATAAGCGGTTAACATCTTTATTTCGCTACTAAATTAAAGGTGTTTAATGGAAAACATGTACTATGTTTCATTTGAAAAATACCATAATGATTCCCTTGTAATCCCAAGGCACTTTTAGTTTGGTTTAACCTTATCTGATGAACTGTTTTTACTTTTGTTTTTATTAAATAGTCTTAATGAGCAAAACGGAATTTGACCTGTTTCACACAGCTCTATTAGCGAGTCTCTGGGAGCAAATAAAATCTGCGGGTTCAGAGATGCTGGGGCACTGTGCCCTCTCATTTCTGCACCCTATACATTTCACAACACTTGTACTCATAGAAAACAGTTTTTTTCAATCACACCCTTTGACTTTTACCAGTAAGCAGGGAATTCAGGTATAATTGTGAATACTGCTGAATTATCAGGATGTTTATGGAAAACCTACTTTTTCTCAGTTTTTGCTAGTAGTGCCCAAATAAATTGCATTGTGGTTAAGATTCACTTGTCCACTGGTTCAAGACGTCCAACGGCCACTTATTGTGTCGTGTTTGCAGTATGTCAGCATATCCCAGAAGAAATCTATTACTAATCATCCTGAATTCATGAAATCAAACATTGATATTTCACAGTTTAAACACCTTTGGGATCTAGACTCCCCCAAGATTACCCTCATAGTCAACCTCTCTCAGCAGGAGAGTGTTAGAAAAAACGCTGGTTCCCCAGCAGCGGACATCTCCGGACTGTCATGAACTCTCAGTTTGCCCAGCCTGGTTCCTCCTAGCCCATAGGGCAATCCCCAAAGGGAAAGCCTGACGGTCCAATATGGGTAGCTGTTCTGGTCTGATGGTGGCCAATTTAATGAGTTTGTATACTTAGCAGTTGGCACTTTCAAAGACCAAATAAAAATAACATAGCATAACATTTAAAATGCAACATTTTCCACATGTTTTTCCCAAATATTTGCCAGCAGATACTAAACAGCTTGTCTTGAAAAGTGATGAAATGCAATTTGTGCGTGAGGACACGTGTTTGGTACCCAACCCTAGATTTTGCCCCAGTGAGGCATTGCCCGTAGTGGTTTGACCTGCACCCAGCCTCTGCAATGGTGACAGCTCCATGTAGACTAGGGATGACATCAACACCACCAACTCATAGTTTGACGGTATTTCCTCTTGAAATACTGCAAGGTGGTAATAGGGTTACCACATTTCAGTAACTTTACAGATCCTCATGATTCCAAGTCATGAGGACCCTAAAGCCTTTCCCCATTTTCGAGTCCCAGAGCACTCCAAAGTGATTTTTTATTACCATATGCGTTAATTCTAAGTGTATGGGGATAACTACCACTGCAAAAAAGCAAGTGGAGTGAAAGTGTTAAAAGTCAGAATTTAATGAAGTAGCTAAACATCCTGTATTCAAAAATACCAGAAATGCTATCACTATATCCAAAGTCATATTGTATTCACTTATTTTATTTTATTTATTTATATAGCATGAACCTTATCAACAGATGATATACAGAGTGCTGTACAAAGCTAAAAAGAAATACACTTTTATACAAAAATAAAAACAACAAGATTCGAAAGACGAAATTGGGGCCTTACCAACAGTAATATAACAATACATAGTTTATAAGAAAATGTAGTTTAAAAATACAATTCCTGTAGATACAATTCCAATAAGATAAACACAGAAAATTCTAAAGAATTCAATACAGACTAATAAAAACCGATAATATAGGAACATTTCTAGAAAAAAGGTATGTTTTCAGCAGTTTCCTAAAAGTCCGTAAAGAATCAGCTTTTCGAATGTGAATTGGATGAGAATTCCAAAAAGTTGGGAGCAGCAATGGAGAATGCTTAATATTTGTCTGTAATTTCTTCGCCTTTGGGATGAAAAGTGTCGGCTTATCTTTATTTCGGAATTCTCATTTCTACCTAAAATTCACAATTTTTCAGAAAGATAAGCAGGTTAATCTAAACGAAGAGCTTTAAGGGCCTAATTTTAAAAGAAGCCGGGCAGGTAAGGGAAGCCAATGCAATAACTCATAATCAGGCACGCAGTATTTTAGAAAAAGTACAGGCTAAGTACTGTTGGCTGCCGGTTGCCTGCGCCTTTGAACTTTTGTGACTCGCCATTTGCGCTGCATCACAGCCTCAAGACATTGGAGCAGCGTTGGAGCCGCTGTGTGGTCTAAGTGTAATTCACTGACTTTTTTCCCCTGGAGGACGTACAAACTGGTAACACCAGCCTGCCTGACCTCTAGGTGTTTCCTGCTGAGGAGGCTCCGCCCCCCCTGTCATGTGTGACGCTTCTCGTCGCTTTCAAAAACACACAGCCTCGCGCACCCGCACCACGCACCAAGTACGGGCTAAGTACAGTTGGCTGCCGGTTGCCTGCGCCTTTGAACTTTTGCGACTCGCCATTTGCGCTGCATCACAGCCTCAAGCCATTGGAGCAGCATTGGAGCCGCTGTGTGGTCTAAGTGTAATTCACTGACTTTTTTCCCCTGGAGGACGTACAAACTGGTAACACCAGCTTGCCTGACCTCTAGGTGATTACGCTATCCCTGTGCTGCCTAGTTGTGAAGTTGTGCACCACTCTGGTTAAGTTGTGCACCATTGTAGTTTTTTGTTGGTTGTGTTTGTGTGCTAGAGGGCTAGTCCGTGTTCACAATATCCCATTTATATTTTTTGAAGGTGTTTCCTGCTGAGGAGGCTCCGCCCCCCCGTCACGTGTGCCGCTTCTCGTCGCTTTCAAAAACACACAGCCTCGTGCACCCGCGCCGCGCACCAAGTACGGGCTAAGTACTGTTGGCTGTTTGCGGTGCGCGGCACGGGTCGCTGGGCCTTCTGAGACTGGTTCAGTTGTTGACAGAGGAGTCCAAAGGTATTGATTAACTACTGACTAAATAATGGTGGTCGGTCTGTGCAGCAGCAAAAGTCTTGCTGAAGGTAATTCTCATGTAGGGATGAATGCCACAAACCCGGTGCTACTACATGACTCTGATATAGAGCCAAATCCAATTACATTTAATGTAGCGGTATGTGAAGATGGTATAAATGACACAAAAAACATCCCGTATAGTCTGCAATCACTAGCAGTAGAACCGAATGATGATACATTTAATCAGCCGCCCTCCAGCACATCTAATGTTCCTTTTGCAGCTGGAGAATCATTCAAAACGCCCACAAACAAATAAAAATCTGTTGTAATAACTCCAAAAGAGCTAGTAGGGAATTTGGCAGTTGTAAAGCAAGACGTCAAAACCTTTGTGGGATCTAATGTCATCTCTGACGTCTCTTTTTTGGGCCCTGCATTGATTGGTGAATGGGAGAAACGTTGTCGAATTTCACTTACTCCGAATTGACCGGTTGTATTTTTGCCTTCTGAGGTTGAACGCATTTGTTTGCATAACTTACATGAAGGGCCCGCTATACTTTCTCTTGCTGGTATCGAATCACACCATCCTGAATGCGCAAAGAGACCTTCTTGCAGCTCCCCCATATTCTGTAAAATATCCAATGCTCAAGGACCAATTTCAATACCTACACTTATGGTGAATGAAACTTTTGATGAAGATATGTGCTATGAGGCAGGGCCACGTCCCCCTCCAGTCAAACATCAACAATCTAACTCTAAGGGTCCGATTAATGATGATGAACTAAGTAATTTTCCAGTGATTTCATCTCTTCTAAATTTACTGGACAAGGGCCATGACCTAACCCACGTGCACATTAACTCCCTAAAAGAAATAGTGATAACTCTCACTAATAAGGTATCCAAAATTGAGGGTATGTTGACTTCTCAATCTGCTGTACAATCAGAGAAACAGGCACTTGTAGACGCATGCTTATTGAAAGCTCTGTTAATTAAAGATCAAACGTGTAGGAATCAATTTACACAAATGATTGATCCTTCTGAAATTGTGGCATTTGACTCACGCACGTATGCAAGAGTTGTTGTGGAAGGCCCTAAGGAGGTATGCTCTCCCATGGCTTCTGTTGGGTCACCTACTTTATTGGATGAAGTTAAGCAGAACTCTAGGAGATTGGATCGGTTAGTTTGCTTATTAACAAGGTGGGGGACGTCTTGAGGAGTTTGTTGATGCCATTGGTTCTATGCCAATTCCACAAGAGAATACACCTAACAGCCCCTCTCCCCTGGTAAATGTCATAATTGAAGCCGAAGAAGAAAAACTGAGAAGTGATTCCATTATCGCTGAAAATCTGGTGAAATTCAGCGAAAAGGGAGATATAGCAAACAATGATTGTGAGGACATTGATTCTGAAGGGACACAGCTACTCTTTATGTCACGAAAAATGAAGCGTGCACATATTAGGGCAATCAAAAGAGAAAATAAACTGAAAAAAAAGTTATCAATTCTGGATGCAAAAAAAAACATGTCAGGTTGATAGCAAAAAAAAAAGAAAAACAAAAAGATGGAGATCATTGCTGATGATTCGGATGAGTTGCAGTCCTTTAATCCACATCTACATTAACAACTTCCAATCTGACAAGGAGTATGAAAGAAATAATACTCTTCTAGTGAGTCAAATTGACTCAAATGAATGTGAGGAGGCATCCAATAATGTAGAAATGGAAGCTACTGACACTAGAGAATTTGATGAGAGTAAGCCTCCTCCCCAAGGTAGCCCTGAAAAAGAAGAAACTAAAGATGTTTTTAACAGAGATGTAAGGTACTTTCTGGGCTGGTCTAGTGATCATGCAATTAATGGAAAACAAAGGTTGAACAGATCGTTTTTGTTTAGTATCTTTAAAGAGTGTCCTCCGTTGAGAACCCTCCATAGGGATGACATTGAGTGGTTAAGGTTGGCGAACCACAATAATCTCAGAATGATCTGTGCCCCATATTCTGCGATGATACTCAGGTTATTGTGGGACCATAGAGAGGATTTCAACTTTCGCGGGCTAACATTACATCCATTTAGGACGATTGAAGAAGCTGAGGTATTCTTAAATGAAATGTTAAAACCTGAGGTAGTGATTGGATCCACTCAAGCAAATTCATTAGCTGGCTCTGAACAAACTGCTGAATTAATATCAAAAATATCTGAGCTGGTGGGAGCCACCTCGAACATTTCGTGGTTAGCTCCCTTAATGTCCTCTATTCTTGAATTCTCTAACATGCAAAACAAACAATAGACAAATAATGCCATAGCTCAAAATGTACAGAATCTTAAAATACTATCTTGGAATTGTTGTGGGAAAAGGAATTTAGAGAAATGGGCTTCTCACTATGTATCAATGGGTTCTCATACAATTATATTCTTACAGGAAACTATGTGTGTCAATGAATTGAATATTGAGGGTTTTTCCAACTTTTGTGTACCAGCTGTGAGAGGTGTAACTGGTCATCCGCTTGGAGGCACTGGTATACTTATTAATAATGTCATGAATCATAATTCAAAGGTCATGTATGCGAAACATGGATTGCTTGCAGTTGAGTCTATTTTTACAGGTGTATTGTCCTGTGTATTGCTATTTGTATGTGTGTACCACAATCCTGCCAACCTGTCGATTGAGGCTGCATTGGATAATATGGATGAGTTACTTGAGGAGGCTATGGTCAGAAACCCAAATTACACGATTGTCATTGGGGGTGACTTTAATGCTGTCTGTTTATCCCCAACATCTAAATTACTTCACAAGTGTGAGCCTTCTTCAAGTGTCTCAGAAACTATGGGGAAGCGCTGGGTCTACTATTTTAAAGATTGGAATATTCAATTGCTGGAATATCATACTGGTGATCAAAAAGGAACCTGGAAGAGGGGATTGCACTCCTCATACATTGATTATCTTTTTGTCTCATCCGTATGCATGCCTTTGGTAAATAATGTAACAATCCATAATCAAACATCGAGCGACCATTTTTCAATAAGCAAAAGTATAAGGTGCGATTTGGCATCCTTAAATAAAGATGGGATTGGTGACCCTCTATCACGCACAGAATTCTGTGGGATGGTATCCTAAAATGTGTAGAGAGCTTTCTTTCCTGGTTCATAGAGATGTGATTCGGGTGCATAACAATGTTAATCTGCTTTTTAATGCACGAAGAAGAGAAGAATGGAATTCTCTTATAATTAAAGAGCATATTGAATATCTAGTCAAAAAAGCTAAATCATTTAACTCAACAGGAGAGAGTGGGTATAATCTGGAAATAGCAGCTGCTAAGAGGGTCAAAAATCGATCTCTACGAGCATTAAAGCAAAAACATCTGCAATTCTCTCTCTATCATCTCACAAAAAAAGGATCATAAACGACTATAGGAAAAAATAAAATCTATAAAGTTTCAAGTGAAGTTATCAGCTAATCAACAAATGATGAAGTATCTCATCACTCATGACACCAGGAATATTTGGGCAACACTAAACAACAAAAAGGGGGCGCTGTTGCTTGATTTTGCCTCTCCAATTGCTTCAAGTACTTGGATTGACTATTTCAAAAGTAAATACAGTTTGCCCTTGCAATTTAAAACCTATAACTCTGGCATACTTGAGTATAATTGTAAGGATCATCTTTTCTTCTCCATGAATGAAATCGTTGATGCTATTAATCTGCTCAATTACTCCAAACCCGCTGGGCCTGATGGTCTGCCTGCTTGTATTTTAAAAGATGACCCCTATTTTTGGGGCGCCATTCTTTATACCAAATTCGCTTTTGTTGTATCTACTAATCATGTCCCGAATTCTTGGCTCAACGTCATAATCATTCCTTTATATAAGAAGGGTAATCCCACACTACCTTCGAACTTCAGGCCAATCGCTTTAATGGATGCCTCTGAAAAGGACTTTTCTATAATTTTACTTCATCGTCTCCAAAACTTTATTGAAACCAAGAATATATTCTCAAAGTTTCAAACGGGGTTTTGTAAGTATATGGGGACTTCGCTAAATGCTTTCATTATCTCACACATCTTTGCTCAAACTAAAACATCTGATTCTGGTGCTGTCTATATGGCAGCACTAGACATGAGCAGTGCGTTTGATTCAGTTATAAGAGAGGTATTATGGTCAAAACTCTTAAAACTCGGCTTCCCTAAAAGAATGATTCAACTAGTTGCAATGCTACATAATCACACGACATACCAAATAAGGGTCAACAGAGACGGCGCTCTTGCAGCTCCTATTTTGACCATGACAGGAGTTAAGCAAGGCTGTAACATGGATGCGACATTGTTTGACTTATATCTCTGTGATATGGATATGTTGTGGAATGAATCTGCCATGTTTCCTGTGAAATTAGGGGAATTGAAAATTTCATGGTTATGTTTCGCAGATGATATTTTATTATTTGATCGCACTCCTAGTGGACTACAATTAAAACTGGACCGATTTGCTAAATATGCTGCATCTCACAATTTATCACCAAATTCTTCTAAATCACAAATCGTGGTATTCCGAAATTTTAGAAAAATCAAATCGTATAAGTGGCAACTAAATGGCATTGGTATTGAATGTGAAAACTCAATTCGTTATCTGGGGTATCCCCTAAATGTCCAATACTCTCTCAAATTTTGGCAGTCATATTTAAAGATGAAGGTCTGTCCACTAGTATCAATGATGAAGATCATGCTAAGAACAATCTGAAAATTTTCGTTGCAACCATTGATCGATTTCTATCTGCTGAAAGTGGAACCGATTCTTTTATATGGGTTGGACATGTGTCTTCATGATCGAGGAGTCATATTAAACCAAATCCAGGGTAATGTATGAAAAAGTGTATTGGGGCTAGCTATATCAGTTCCTAATTCTATAATTAGACATGGACTTGGCCTAGTTTCCCTAGCAGCCAGATGGGTTTGGAGAAAACTATCACGCTACGCTGATATTATGGCCCCTCACAAGAATTCATTGTATGAGGACTTATATGGGCTTGTTGTATCGTCTAAATTAAAATCTATGTGTGTATTTGTTAATCAAATGAAGCACACCCTGGATGATTGTGACTGCACGATTTCAGACCTAGTTATGAAGCTTCCCAAAGTTAAAAGGAATCTTCTTGATCGGGATTGGTCAACTACTTTAGATTGTAACAATTCTTACCATCTTTATGTGGAATATGCTAGAAGGCCACGAAGAAGAGATTTAAGACCTTCGTATCTGGTGTTATGTCCATCAAGTAAGATACGTAGAGCATATTTAAGGTTCAAGTTAAATCAATATCACACTCTTGAAAGAATCTACCAGTGGCGTATCTTCAAAGGTGTTTTGTCTAATCAGCAATGTCGTTTTTGTGATTATGGCACCACCGAAACTCTGAAACATCTTGTAGTTGAATGTATATTTTTTGACCAAGACAGAAAAAACTCTTTGGGGAAATTTGCTCCTAAAGATACCGATATCTCAAAAACATCTTTATGGGACAGTTGTATGTATGGGGGGAGCATGGTACTTGTCATCTCGTTAATTCGTTTGCTGGGTAAAATCGAAAATGCTTTGGAAAGTGTAAATGTTAATCCTACAACTCCAAGCTAAATCTATGGCTTTTAAAGTGACGTCTACTAAATTTCATGGTATGTTTGGGGTAGGCCAAATATGTTGTTGGTTATGAAAAGCATGTTTAAAGAAACAAATCATAAAGATAACTATGACATTTTCCAATATTAGCAATGCTAAATCTTAATCTGTATAAAGGAATGGTTGATGAATTGAATTTAAATCTAAATTTTATTTTATAATTTTTCTTTTTTTAATCAAAATTTTAATGAATAATGTTTGAAACTTCAAAAGTCTGTTTTCGATAAATCATGTTTGTAAAAGTTTTCTTTTTGTAAAACTATATATAAAATGATATCCTTTTTTTTTAAGAAAAAAAAAGAAGTGTTTTTGGAGTTTTAGGCAGCAAAAATATTTGGAGGGCATTGATGCCTGAATGGTTTTGCTGTAATGGAGGGACCGCTAAGAGCCAAAACAAGGACAATTCAAGGACACATTTTACATATCAAGTTAGAACTGAGCTTTGTATCTGTATTTTGTATTTGTTTTATTTATATAGCGCAACCAGGCCCAAGGGCAACCAGGCACATATCTTAGTAGAACGTTAAAAGCATGATATAAAATCACAGTGATCAACACAATTGTCCCAAGAGTATACAATTACAGGTCAAGGTGGCAAACAGACGCAGTAAATACAGAGTATAACAAGGCAGGGTCTCAAGGGTGGCCTGACAGGTACAGAAAAGCTGTTATTGGTGAGTTGTAGCTAGCCAGAGCTTGGCTTTGTGTTTAAATAAGTTGAATGACGGTACATTTCTGATAGAGAGTGGTACGGTGTTCCAAAGCTTGGCTGCCAGGACTGGGAAGCTGGTGCCCCCAGCAGTTTGAAGTTTGAATCTCGGGATCACAAGACCTTGTGCTTGTGCAGATCTGAGAGCTTGTGATGGTATGTACTGGGTGAATCGAGCAACTAGATATATGGGGGCCTGATGGTTTACACATTTATAATTGAGGGCCAGTGCTTTCAAGGAGATCCTTTGGGCAACAGAAAGCCAGTTGAGGTTCTTCCTAGTATCTGAGATGTGGGCAGATCGGGGGATATTGAGGGCCGCTCTAATGGTGTTATTTTGGGTAGTCTGAAGTTTGTTGAGATTACCTTGGTTAGTACCTTGGTAAAGTGCATTACAATAATCCAATTTGGACATAATCAGGGTTCTAGCCAAGGTAATGCAGTTCTGCGTGGAGAGGAATGGGCGACAGGCTGCGATCAGTTTGCAAGTGTAGGCGGATGCAGCAGCCACTGCATTGGTTTGTCTAGTAAGGGTCAGGGAGGAGTCAAGGTAAATACCCAAGGTTTTGGTGTCTTTGGAAACTTTAATTTGCTTTTTCACAAGGGATGTTCAGAGATGTAGTGCACTAATATGTGGAATTTGGTCTCAAGTGGGCCACAGCATGCCCTATTTCCTCGTTGAAATGCACTGCACCACACATGATTTATTACAAATGGGATATATGTATGAGGAGTCAATATCCACGTGACCTGGGCTTCTTAGGTTTGTGCTATTTCCTGTCTAATGGTTTTCTTTTCTTCTCACTTCCTCCTCTCTTGCATCAGCCTTCAAATTACACCAGGAGACCCGGAACATAAAGATTCATGGTCAGGCATGCAATTCCAGTGGCTCATCAGGTAGATTGGTCATTATGTTAATATTTCAAGCAATTCACTGTTGTTCCCGTAACACTCAAGATTGGACAGAATAGGATGACAACCGTTTTTATTTTGTCAATGTACTGTAAGTGTGACAAATGGTCATTTTGCCTGATTTCACAATGTCTTCAGATTCAGCCAGTCCAGAAAGCACAATCATATGATTTGGTACTCAGATCATGAGGCTAAATGCCAATCATCGAGCACATACTGCAATCAAAGGCCCATCAGATAATAGCAAATGTTTGCGATCAAAACCTGATGTAGTTATGCCATTCATTTTAAAAACTTCTAAAGCGCGTACTAAGGCTGTCTAGGCGCTATATGGGAAGGGTGTCTAGGCGCTATATGGGAAGGCAGTGAATCCAACAAAAAAGACCTGTACACTTAGGAAATCAACACATTGGAAAATCAGAACAGATACGTTTTTAGTGCCCTGCGGAAAGGAAAGTACTCCTCAGTGTTACGTAACGAGAGGGGGAGAGAATTCCACAGTCTGGGCACCAAAACTGAGAAAGACCGGCCCCCAAGCCAGGCTTGTTGAAACCTTGGGATCTTTCAAGAGCCACTGGTTTGCAGATCGCAGATGTCTAGTAGGGCCGTAGTGTTGAATCTTCTGCTTGAGATATTCAGGACCAGAATTATGCATAGCACGATGAATAACACAGAGCATCTTGAAGTCTATCCTTGATGCAACTGGAAGCCAGTGGAGACGACGTACAAATTCTGACGACAGAGTCATCCAAGGTGCCTTTAGCGCTAGTCTGGCTGCCGAGTCCTGAAGCACCTGCATCCTCTGGAATTGGTATTTAGGTTGCCCCCAGATAAATACCATTACAATAATCCAGGGACCCCATAATGGTGGAAGTAACCACCATCGTCCTACAAGAGTGAAGGAGCATAGAAAGAATTTTCCTCACAATGTGGAAGTGATTATTATGTTAACTCAGTGCCCCATCCCCCTGTTGCAAAGTCCACAATCACATACTTAATATAACAGAAGGGATTCATAATGGCATACAATATTACACTATCGGGGGCGCCGAGTTAAGATGGTCATCACTTCCTACATCTGCTGAATTTCAAGGGTTTTGTTGCATTAAATCTGATCACCTTAACTCGCTCTTAGCTAAAGTTTGTGCACTGAAAAATATATATTTACATAGTATGCCATCACGCAAGCGCATTGCATATTGTTAAAAATCACACAGTACAGCTTTATCTTTTAAAAACTGTTTTTACATGGTATTTTCCCTTAGAGAAAAGAAAAAACATTACAACCCCATTACCTCAAAATTGCCCACTTCTATTGTTTGCATGCACCTAGATCCTGATAGGATTTGGTGCACTCAAAATAAAATGAAAATCGAGCCGGGCAATTCTGAGATATTCATGTTATATGATTTATCTGCATATCATGCAAGTACAAAAGGAACCTACAAACTGTACTAGTATCTGTACCCACTGAACATATCTGAACTGTTCAAATCCTACACACATTTATGTGAGTACATGTATGAAATGGATGGCACATACATGCAGAACCAATGCAAGTGCAATATGTGTATTTTATTATGTTTCACACACACACACACACACACACACACACACACACACACACACACACACACACACACACACACACACAGACACACACACACAGACATACACACACACACACATACACACACACACACACACACAGTTGCTGGCACATGCAAATTGCATTCATTTAGATAATGTTCAACTGTCAAAATACGAACACTCACATTAATATGCCTCACAACTCACATACATACACACAGGTGCCACCCCTAACCCAAAAGTACATTACAATCTACGTATTATGGCACATATACACAGAACCAACAGCAGTGCAATAGGTGTTGGCTTCAGAAGAGACTTGCAATGACACTAACACCGTCTTCATTACAAAAAATGGATGAGATCAGAGATTTCACTGATGCCTCTAAAGTAGACAGAGCCCAGCTATCCATCGTCCCGGCAAATGCCCTCCTGGATCGACCTCACACTCCTATCTCCTAAGGTTCTCTCAGACAATCTCGCCTCCCTCAAACCTTCCACTTACATGGACAAATTCCTCCCAACCTCCCTCAGTAAACAACTCACTGGTCCAGCTCTTGGCTCACTCCTCAGTATTGTGAATGCCTCCCTCAGCGAAAACGCATTTCCAGATGCAATGAAGACAGGTCTCAAATGACCTCTTCTAAAAAAGAAAACTTACTTGACCCAGAGAACCAAGCCAACTAGACACCCATCACAAGCCGCATGTTTATTGGGAAGATTATCAAGAAAGCGTTTGCAATGCAACTACTTGCTAAACATCAACCATCTTGGCTTCATCCTCAATTACCAGTCTGGATTTCATCACAAGTGCAGCACAAAGACTGCAACCATCCAAGTGGTGGAAGATGCACTTAAAATCAGAGACACAGGATACTAGAGCCTCCTAGCCTTCCTAGAGCTTTGGCTACCTCAGACACAGTCAACCACGTAACACTCCTCTCCTTCCTCAGCAACAGGATGGGCCTCCTCAGGTGCGTCCTAAAATGATTTGCTTCCTACCTATCCAGCAGACACCAGGCCGTACAGAGGGGCTCATTCAGATCACACCGACTCACAATCACGTGTTGGGTCCCTTAAAAATCCATACTCTCCCCAAACATCTTCAAGCTGTACACAGGCTTTTAAGGAACTCAAGCAACCCTAACATGGCCATCAATCAGTAAGATGATGACACTCTGATGTTCCTTAAGGACAGGGCCCCCCGGGACATCACTCACCTCCATGCATGCCTGGCTAACATCTAAAGTGAACCCCACCAAAACTGAATTCATCCTCATCGGTCCCCCTAGCAAACAATGACTTGTACAAAAATGGCTGGAAGAAATGCACCTGGGAGTATTCATCCCACAGATGTCAAACACAGCCAAATCCTTGGACTTCATTACACAGCACAACATAAAAATGATCTTACTAGGCCCAGTGACATTGAGAACACTCAAGTGCATGGGAAAAAGAAAAGGGAAAAGTGCATGGAAGGGGGAGAGTGGAAAGTGCGGAGCAGAGGAGCACAGATAAATAAAATAAAAATAAATAGAAAATTGAGGCAATAAACAGTGGTAGTGCAGCCAGCAAGTAGCAAGTGCTCTGTTTAAGGCAGCAGACTGGGTAAGTCTGATAAGTGCAGAAAAAGAAGAAAAATGGGGTGGGGGTGTGAATGGGTACAGAGACAGTCCCCAGTGCAAGGGTTGGCCAGGAGGCAGTACAGGAAAGTGGCAGGGTGAGCAGGTACCTGGGCCCAGGGGACAGAGGGTGGCCAGGTGCACAGTGCCAATAGAGAGCAGATCAGCAGGGGAGAAGGGGAGCAAAGGCAGAAGCAAAGAGGAAGGTCTTGAGGTGCTTCCGTAACCGGAGATGGTTCTCCTCAAGTTTTAGAGTGGCAGGGAGGCTATTCCAGAGGGAGGCCCCAGGCGAAGATAGAGATCTACCCCCAGTTTGTTTCTTTGAAAAACGACTGACCTGGAGGGAGTTAGAGGTAGAGGAGCAAAGAGCTCAAGAGGGGAGGTATTTGCGGAGGGATAGCTGAAGGTCCTAGGCCCCAGAAAGCCTTGTGAACAATGCAGAGGATTTTGAATTTCATCCTTGCATTCACTGGGAGCAAATGGAGAGATTTCAGAGCTGGAGATATACGATCCCAGGGCTTGAGGCCAAGGACAAGTCCCGCAGTCCTGTTCTAGATAAGTTGTAGAGGGCGGAGAGTAGAGGTAGGTAGATTTAGAAAGAGGCTGTTACAATAGTCCAACCTAGAGAGTACCAGAGCTTGGGAGAAAGTGAGCTTCTGAGGGAAGGAGAGGAAAGGCAGAGTACCTGAGTAGATGTGGGCCGAGAAGGAAAGTGTGGAGTCAAAGATGACCCCAAGGTTCTTAGCCTCGCAGGTAGGGGTAGGAGGAGGGCCAAATGAGGAGGATCTCCGTTTTGCTGGCATTCAGACAAAGATCATTGGCCATTGGCAGCACACCAATCATGAATGGCAGTTAGGCAATCAGAGATGAGAGAGGGAGAGGAGGTGGCCAAGAGCAGCCGGAAAATGAGTTGAGTGTCATCAGCATAGCACTGGAAATTTGATCAGAAAATGGCAATGCAGTGAGCAAGAGTTGCCAGGTATTGGTTGAAGAGCCAGGGTGAGAGGTTATACCCCTGGGGAACCGCACAGGTGGAGAGGAAGATAGATGATAGGAAGGACCACAGTTGGACCTGGGAGGGTCGATAAGAGAGGAAAGAGATCAGCCAGGCCAGAGCCTGATCAGTGATACCCAGGTTATCACGGAGACGGTTGAGCAGGATGGTGTGGTTGACCGTGTCGAAGGCAGAAGAGAGATCAAGAAGGATGAGGACAGAGGGAATGTTAGAGTCCAGGTTGGAGAGCAGATCTTCACAGATATTGAGGATAGCAGTTTCTGTGCTTCTGGCCGCTCTGAAGCCAGACTGTTGGTCATGGAGATAACCAAAAGAATCTGAATTAAGGTTAAGCTGAGAGATGGCCAGCTTTTCCAGGAGTTTGCCCAGAAAGGGGGTAATGGAAATTGGGCGATAGTTAGCTGGACAGGAAGGATCAGCTGTGGGTTTCTTGAGAAGAGGATGCACAAGGGAGTGCTTCAGAGGGGAGAGGAAGGATCCTGAGGCAAAGGAGTGGTTGCAAAAATCAGCAAGGGCCAACATATCAACATACTGGACGGCTAAATTCCACACCTCTGGAGGCTCTCACACATCACTTAGCAAAACTATCAAAATGTTTGAGTCCAAGCAAGCCCATAAACAGAGACTTGCAAGCAGTCCTTCTTGTGCCCCAGCCCAAACCTTTGACACTCAATCCCAGCAGAAGCTCAAAAAGCCCTCACAATCCCCCAGTTCAGCAAAACACTACACATGTGGCTCTTGCAAAAATACCTGCAAGGTGAATAGAAATCTCTCCTTCCTTCCACCAACAGTACTGGGCTGCTGTATAAAATGTCCAGCCGAATAGTGAACCCTTCCTGCTGTTCTCAAGCTAGGCTCGTGCAATAACCAATAACATAAAATAATGCACTTTATTATGCTTCATAAACCATTCTCATATGCACTAAAGTGCACAACATTTGAGCACAAGAAATATTTTACACGAAGAACCTTACAAAATACTTATTATGAAACATATGATAAAGCTTCCATTACATGTTCTATAAATACACAGCCCCAAGATTACTTAAATGTACTCCATCAGGGTGATATTGATTTCGTTATTGTTACTCTGAAAGTTGCAGCGTGAAATCGAAGACATGTTTATGTTCTGACATAAATGTGAACATATATATCTCACTCTTAATCATTTTCCTGTCAACTGAGGATCTGTTCATCCACGCCGTGGGTGCATTCAAGGCTCAAATCACGATGTGGCACCTTGCAAACCTAAGAATTAACTTTAATAAATCTGATTTCACTTGGTGGATAAGTTCAATTCCTTTTGTATATCCAAAATTATTGACACCACTATGTAGAAAAAGTATGTCAGGAATATGCCCACTGGTGTGACAGCCTTTGAAATAGTTTACTCACTGTCCTCTATGACGCCCATGCCAACGAGTGTAACATTATATAAAGGCAACATCATGAGCGCTCACTTTACGTATTTTCCAACCGAAACAAGCAAAGAAAAATTATGAACATACAGCCTTTAATATACTTATACCAGTCATTGCACCAAAAAAAGCAGACACCGCCTTTAATAATAATACATTACCATTCGCACATTAGCAAATATTTAAATGATAAACACCTGGACAATTGAACCGTGTGTACTATGCATGTAGAACATAGCGCACAGAAACATCTAAAACATTTACAACCATCGCCATACACACAGTAATACAGATTCACTTATCTTGATAATACACATCTGTACAGTTGTCAAACCTAAAGCCACAGCTAGCTTACACATAATGTAAAACAACACAGAGCAGTTAAAATCAGATCTAATACAACACACAACGTTGCCATGCCACACAAAAACAACAGGCCCCAGCACAAAAAATAACCAATGCACATCAAGAAACATTCTACAGAACTTGTTTTTTTCAAAATACTTTACATGTAAAAACATGTTAAACATTCATGCAATAATATGGCACTTACGTGGTCTGCACACCGTACAGCAGGACTCGGAAGCCATGAAGAAAAACTATTGAACATGTATCAACTGCACAAACATGACTTTATACTTTCAAATGCACAATAAAATGCATATCCTTACGTAAAGTCAACTTGTTTTCTATTGTTGTTTTGGAAATAATGGAGGACACGCGAATGATCTGCAGGGCCGATGCACAGTCAGATTAGTTTATTTTTAAGCCTGTTCAGTTTTACAGATGTACATGCAACAGCCACGTCACTGCATTATAGCATTTACGTTCTGGTGAAATACTTACTTGAGTAATGTTTCACATACCAATACAATTTATTAAAGAATCAAATTCATTATTATATCAGTTTATGTTCACATGTTCATATATGAAACTGTACAAAATCATCCTGTTCACACTATTGTTGGCAATATACACAATTAACTAAATTTGTTTAATTTATTTATTGATAGCATTTATAGAACGCCCAAACCCAAAGGGTATCACAGCGTTTGTTACAGCAAATCCATTCCATTACATACAATGTTATTCAGTTATAGGACAGAAATCAGATCGGTTGTAACATATTCAATCAGAATTGTTACAAAGGACGGCAATTAGATATGTTGGGACATTTTTTCAATCATATTTGTCGAACATCTGTGTACTGTAAGGGTGAAGAAGGAGGAGACTGACACACAGGATGGCATGGTGATTGGTATAGACTTTTATTAGTCAAGAAAATAAAGAGAAAACCTAATCTTCCCTATCCTTAACAGGGGTTCCCCGGCCTCAGCTAAAGTACTAATGGGTCTGTCAGAATGTCCTTGTAAATTAAAGAGTCCAGTGTCATGTTTCAATATCTCTTCTTCTATACCTTACACTTATAAGTAAACTAGATGTTTATGTCAGTGTTCTTGGCCCACGAGAATGACTCCCATCGCCTGGACGAGGTAGCCGATATCTGGTTGCAAGTTCTTAACCAGGGGGAATGACTCCCTTCCCCTGGTCCCACGATTCCACAAATAAAGGGCTGTCAATACTGTATCCCCCCCATATCAGAAAGTTCTGTTTCTTTACATCAGGGGGAATGACTCCCTTCCCATGCATCAACTATTTCCAGCACAGTCCTTATTTTGTCAGCGGAAATGGCTTCCTTCCCTGACCTCTTGGTTTGATCCTTCAAGCTCTGATTGTCTTATATACAAATTCAGGGGGAATGACGCCCTTCCCCTGCCCTTGGTTACCAGGAGAATGACTCCCTTCTCCTGGTATCTGCATTACACAGTTCAGCACAACCATGGGAAATGACTCCCTTCCCACTTGGTTTGACAGTTCAATACCACCACGAGGACTGTCTCCATTTCCCTAATCTTTCTATTTCTCTGGTTTTACAATTCAAAATTGAAAGCCTTTTCTTTGAGGGTCCCAGGCCCAGGCATCCCCATCTCTAGGCTTTGGCAGACTTGGTTCACTCTCCTGTCAAATGCTTCCACAAGGAAGTTGGCTTTTATTTCTCTTTTCTTGTATATATTTGGGGCCCATACCCGTGTCTCTCTACTGTACTGATCTGGCAAACCTGGTTTGCTGTCCTGCTAAGTACTTCCACGAAGAAGATGGCATGTCATGCTCTTCTCTTGTGAGTGAGGGTCCCAGACACGGGTTTCTAGTCTTCTTTTGATTTGGAAACTTGGAGCTCTTGTCTTCCAAGTACTGCCACTAGGAAGATGACTTGTTTTGTTCTCTTGCTCTGGGGTCCTCGAACCTTCCCTGGTGGTCCGTGGCTTTACACAACCACCAGTAAGAGTCTTGCAGTCCACGCTGTCGACTCTGTCTATTGGAGTCTGTCTACCATTGCGCTCTACTGGAGGAGGTGGAGCATAAAAAACTCTGAGCCTAACGCAGAGCATTTTGCAGAGCTGAGCTGACACAATCTTGCAGTCCACGCTGTCCGCTCTGTCTACTGGAGTCTGTCTATAGGAGTCTGTCTACCATTGCGCTCTACTGGAGGAGATGGAGCATAAAAAACACGGAACCTAACGTGGTGAGTTTCGCAGAGCTGAGCTGAGATGAGGTGAGACAGTCTTGCAGTCCACACTGTCTGCTCTGTCTATTGGAGTCTGTCTATTGGAGTCTGTCTACCATTGCAATCTGCTGGAGGAGGTGGATCATAAAAAACTCTGAACCTAACGCAGAGTGTTTCACAGAGCTGAGCTGGGACAAGGTGAGACAGTCCTGCAGTCTTGGTAGTTCTTGGTGGCTGGTGATTATGGAGGAAAACGGACAATTGTTGCAGCCGACAGAATCAACAGTATCAACTACTGTCATGAAGGCCGAGGAGGAGCGAACGAGAGGTGAGTCAAAAGATGAACAATATACAACTACAAAAGGAGGTGCGTCTACTCCCTCAGTACCTTGCTCACCCGTTGCATTCGCTGCACTTTTCTCACCACCTCCAGCCCCACTGAAAGTCTCAGTGGAGGTTACGGCATTCACTACCGGGTATTGTAAGGATATCCAATTAAGGGAATGTGAAGAAGCAAGAGCATGCTTAGAGGTGCTAAGTGACAAAATGCGTATGCTGGATAATCAAATTGGAGAGCCATTTGAAAAAGAAAAGAGTGATGCTGGAATAGCTACGTGTAAAGAGAAGGCGCCGCTGGAGTCAATAGGTAATGAAGGGGGGAGACGAGCAGAAATGCCAAAAGTATAGTCGCAACCAAGTGTTATTCCAAAGCAGAAATTATTATGGAAACCATTTACATTGGGAGCGGGTGACTCCTTCAAAAAACATAGGTTTTCATACCTGAAAAAGTACCCCACAGTTAAGATCTAAGTCTCTGTGCAAACAGAATATCTGGAGAGCAAGTGCCCTCTATGTACAAGAGGATGTCCTTCAGGCATCAGTAAAAGACATTAAAGCCTGTTCAGCAAGGGGAATAATATACAGGAATCTCTTCTAGGCGAAGTAGGAGCACAGACAGATCAACGGCGGCACCGCATTGGAATAGATTCAGTGGGTACGGCGTGAATATTTAGTGGCCCGTGCACTATGGCTCAAAGCCCCAAGAAAATTGCAAACATATGAAAATCAACTAAACAACAAGGTTATAGGCAGCAATCACAGCCTATTGAAACACTGTCAAAATGACTTTGGTACTCACAGGATGCCTTCCACAGGCGAGAGAGTAGAAAAGTACATTGGGGGCTACAAACAGAGAACAGTAGAAAAAATAAAAGACCAAGAATTTCCGAGGACACTGGCGAAATGGAGAATCAACAAGGTGAAAAAGGCCACAAAGGAACACCAGTGAACCGGAGACCTATGAAGCAAGTCAGAGAAGTTCTGGGCATGACAGAGAAGAACCGTAGAGGGATTGCCCTGGACCAATGGGGATAGACACAAATACTCCAACGGCTTTCACTGTCACCATGGCATCATTTATTAAACTATACGAAAGCATCCACGAGCAACTTCACGATCATACAACATTATTAGCTATGATGCATTTGAAGATCCTCTTCGTAGAAGGTTTTATAACTGTGCTCCAAGGTAATATGAATAACACATCTGCACAAATTACCAACATTTTGAAGAGCATTTTGGAACCAATAATACAAGATAAAGATGAGAGGTGGTCCCAAAGGTTAAAAATGGGGCAGCAGAAACTGGATGGATTAACTACGGAGAGAGGCTCGGGGCAGAGTGGGGGTAATGATCCAAAGGAAAGGGAAGACCCTACACCTAAGAAGCAGGTGGATGAGGGTAGAAACAACTCCTCGCTCTCTACAGATACTAATATACCAGACAGGGCCCCAAACGAATTGGCTGATGTGGTTCAAACCATAAAGGAAGATTAGTGTATACATGATAGCATCCTGGAAGAGCCAGTAACAACATCTCAGTTGAAGGTGGAAGATGAGATACAAGGAGGCCGATATTCAGCTTCAGCTGCGACCGAGTCAGAAGCAAAGGATGAGTTTATGATATTTTCAAGATCCAAACAGGGTTTAAAGAAATATGAGCAAAGAAGTCATTACCCGGCACTGCTGCAGAGAAAGCAGAAGAGTGAAGAAGTAAATAAACAGCCAGGGAAAAAACAACAACAAAATAAAATCTAAAAATAAAAAAAGCAGCAAACAATCCAAGATCTAACGAAGCACGATACTTCAGAGGGAACCTGGTCCTACCGGCGAAGGAACCAAATCTGCAAAGTTGGAAAATAGTGACTAAAAAAGAAAGAAAGTCTAAGCAACCATTAGAGAGAGCAGAGATATCTATAGAACTCTGTCACCGTGCATCTTCGATATCATCCAATGAAGATCTATTAGATTTATCAACATATACAGTCACCGAGGCAGAGACATCAATAGAGGTGATGCTGATGTCAAGCCTGAAAGAAAATCGTAAATTGTGCAGACAACGTACGTTCTCTCACACAAAGGAAGAGGTATTGCTCTCAACTACTTGTGATACAACGGATGGGAAAATTGAGGTAACAAGCAGACAACCCGGAGAGATGTGCAAACACCAGGACACAGAGCGAAGATCAGTATTTTTTGAGAATTCATTAGTGGGAGACAATTTAAAGCTGGGCTGGGCCACTCTCCACTGAAACGACATTGAAGCCTTTCGCTGGAGCAGAAATGGAGTGCCTTTGGAATAAAAGAAGAAAAAGCTGGGAAGTCATGGAGAGATCCTACATACAATCAATATCTTGAGAATGTGAAAATAGGGCGCAAAATATCTGTGGGCTACTTTGATAGGAAAAGAGAAGTGTTACAAAGTGGTGAAAGGAAAACATATGATGGTTCACGAGCAGCTCAGCGGCATACAAGGATACAACAAAGAAGATCAACAACACAATTTACAAAGGAAGAAGGACCTCATTACAGAGTTGAAGTCCAAAATGCAAGGAGTGAAAGACCTGGAAGTCCCAAAGATCCCAAAGGGAAACCGCAAATAAAAAGAGTAGAAATGGGAATGAGGCAACTAGCGGCAAAAAAGAATCCAAACCTACTCTAACTTGAAACGGATCTTATATATCAAAGAGGGTCTGATTCTAAATAGAACTAATGTCTTAAGTGTACTGCACCAAATTCCGAATCTATTGCAGATTGACTCTAATGACCTACAAACAATTGAATTTGTGCATGAGGAAAGGTTGGACAATGTGACAATCCACGTACCATCAAACTTGGTGGAACATCAACTGCTGCAAGAGCTTTATTGCCAGTGGGATGTGTCTTCAGCGTGAAATCAGAGTTTCAATACAAAGGGAGAAAGGAAGGAAGTGTAAGCAAAAATAACAGCAGAGTACGCCAAGGGATCAGAGAAGAATATGCATTATAAGAGAAGGGCGTAATAAGGCTTGAGAATACAATGATTCCAAGAGATATACTGACACCAGGTATCAGAGGAGAACAAGAGGGAAAAAAGGTGAGGGGTGGAGTGATCAGCAAGAAACATGCACAATAAGAAGGAGATAGACATAATTGAGCCAAGAAACTCAACATCAGGAAGGTGCCTTGGGAAGTTGGAACACAAGAGGATATGGGCATTTGTTTGGAAATCAGAACTTAACTGGGGGAAAATAGACATATTATGTCTTCAAGAGGCTTGGCTATCTAAAATCCCAATAGTAAAAGGATACACAATTTATTTAAAAAAGGCTATAAAAATCCCAAAAGGGAAACCTATGTCCGGGCTGTTGACTGCCATAAAAAATACAAGTGGTATAACAGTAATAGATGTACTTAATCGAAACCCATACATCCACATTTTAACATTAAGGATGGATTCATGAAAGCAAAATTCGATTGTATGGACCACTTCGATTAATTTGTATTCAAATTACGAGGCACAGGGTTTGGAGGATTTTCAATCCATGGACTTGGGGTTTATAGATGAGTCTCTGGAAAAATGGACAAGTGTGTCAATAATAGTATGGGGAGATCTCAATATACACTGTTTTGACCATTGTAACAAGTTAATATGTGAAGATCGTATTACATTATCAAGTGCTGAGAAGAGAGGGTTAAATTGGTGTAAAGAACTGATATCTAGAAACTTTCACATGCTAAATGGCCAAGTAACAGGGGATAAACCGGCAAAATCAACCTGAAGAGGAACAGGGAAAAACAGGTGTTAGATTACATTTTTGTCTCCAAAAATAGATTATCAGACATCGAGACTCTTAAGGTTATTGACACAAATCGGAGCGATCATAACATCTTAAAGCTGTCATTTAACGATTGCTTTGGTATGAACAGCGAGAAGTACCCGATAGAGGTCCAGGTAGTGCCAAGTGGTAATACGCTGGTGATCAATATGAAGAAAATCACTTGGTTAACGAGGGAGCTTCTAAGTGAAAATAATTGTGCGAAGGTTGAACAAGCTTGAGTAGTTGTGGAATACATTGCCCTACTGACACATTTTATTGTGCTAAGGAAAACAGGCTTAAAAAATACCTTTTCCCATGCGCATATATATAATGTAGAGGTGGCAAAAGAAAAAAGAAAGTTGAAGGCAAGTGCGAAGGAACTGAAGAAACTAAATGATACTGGGTTTATAAACAATATAAAAATAAAGAAATTAAAACAGCGCATAAGAACTAGATTAAATTTAGAAAGCATTGGATCTTGCAGCAAGATGCAGAGAAAGTGCTTTCTCATAGTTCATCTTAAATCACAAGGGAGATCTGGCTGGCAGCATGATTGATAAATGCAATACCGGCTGCACGGTGGATAGAATATTTTACAGACATGTATGTTGACCCGAAGGGGATAGTAGGAAAGGTGAATGAAAAAAACAGGGGTGAGTGGTTAAAAGGATTGGGAAGAGAGGATATTGGGAATTTAATAAACAAAGCAAGTAATTCTAGAGCACCACGGCCGGACAGGATGATAAATACAATGTCAAAAGAGAATGTGGAGGGTTGGGCATCTTTCTTACTGGAATTATTCCATATGGTAAGAAGAGATAAAACGGTACCGAGCTGTTGGAAAACAATGGTAATAGTTCCCATTTTCAAAAAGGGCGATAGGAGTGATCCTAGAAATGATAGGCCGATCGCCTTACTTGATGTAGTGGGTAAGATGTTTGCAAATTCGGTTTTTAAAGATCTTAAGAGGTGGACGGCTGACTCACAGAATATTTATCCTTTACAAGCAGGGTTTGTGAAGGACATCACCAGAGGGATTAGAACAAATAAAAAACGTACTTAACTTTTATAGATCTGGCCGAGGCTTTTGATACTATTGATAGAAATAGGCTTTTGGTGAAACTAAAAGCATGGGAGTGCCCAACTGACATCCTCCATCCAGTTATGGATTTGTATTCAGAGACATCTCTAAAGGTAATTTGGATGTGAATGGAACATTTTCAGGGAGGATCCCCTATATAAAAGGACTAAAACAAGGCTGTACACTAGCACCAGAGATGTTTAACCTATTTACCTCAGATCTACGTAAACAAATGCAATCAGTGAGAAGCTTTCCGCCTACAATTGATGGTTGTTTAGTGAGTAGACTGTTATACGCCAATGACCTGTTGCTGACTGACCAGACCCCAATACGCCTGCAAAGGCAATTAGATGCGTTACAAGGCTATATGGAAGAGAATGGGTTAAATGAATGTATCCAAATTAATAATTCTGATCTTCCAACTTCCGGGGACAGGGAAGGGGACTAAATTCTCATGGTACCTTGAAAAAAAAATCTTATGGAAGTTAATACACTGGTGTACTTGGGGATGCAGCTAAATAACAGCATTAGAGATTCACCAAGGAAAATTGTGCTGCAGAACAAAGCTGCTAATCTGAGAGCACAGGGGTGTAAAATCCTGAGAAAATGTGGGACCTTCTCCTTGGAACCCGAATAACCGGATGAAGGTGGTACCGATACTGACATATGGTGCAGAAGCGTTTTTTGCTTTATCAGTGTGAGTCCAGCGAGAGTCCAGTCTAACCCAGTCCCTCTATAAGCTGGTTGTGTTTGTAGATCCAGCCTGCCTGCTGTAGAACTCTTGAATCTTTGCTGCCACTTTAAGAGAAATACTGAATTCTCCTATAACACCACCATGGGACGCGTAGCGCCGGCGCGTGAGTCTGGCGAGAGTCCAGTCTCTCCCAGTCCCATCCGAGTAGCGCCTAGGTATTGAGGCATTCTCTAATCAATGAGCTGCCCCTCATTGCCTGCTCCTTGTGGAGATGTCTGTTCCTCCCCCCTCACCGAGCTGTCCATATTCAGGACATTACACCCAGCAGAAACAACGGATGTTCGGCAGAGTCAGAGCCTGTGATGACCTGACTGGTGTGTCTACTGTGCTGGCCGAGGTGAGTGATGCCCTAGAACTAGCAAACAAACCTAGCGTTGCACCAACTCAACCGCCTCAAACAGACACTTACAATACAACCCTAGACATCACGGATGCTGAATTGCTTGAAGCAGAGCTTGCCTGCAGCAGTGCTCACTTACGGAAAGGAAGCATCTGTGTGTATTGACACTCACAATCACAATATTGACATCAACTTACCTACAAACTATGACAATGATTTAAGCATTCTTGACCGACTTCCTTTAACTGCACTCTCCATGGAGATGGCGGTGCGTCCTGAACTTAGCAACGTGAAAGTGACTACAATGTTGGATAAACCTACAGATTTGCGATCCGACCATGCAGAACCAACTAACAACCCTGCGGGTGTGTGGTTATTGCATGAATTCAAGGGACCTAACACACCGGGCTTATTGCTTGCGATGGCCGCCATACTCTCTAAATCATGTTTAAAAGCCAGTCGAGTAAGCCACTCGCAGGGCCCCATGTCAAGCAGTAATCAGCTGGGGCATTCAAGTTCAGAGGTCACCCCTACTGCGTTTAGGTCAGGAATTATGTCAACACCACTAAGTACTATCCCAAAAAGTAAGTTAAAACAGCAAGGCCCCAACAAAATGTCTTTGGCTGATGAGTTTAAGGAGTATGAAACTCGTAAAAAGGATACAAAGAGAAATAGCGTGGGCTTGAGTATGTTGATAAACGGCCGTGTAGGTGAATCACCTGGACACACTACTGAAATCCTTTCAAATAAGCCTATCCAAGTGAAAACAGAGAAGAGTACCTCTGTGCCAGGAACGGCGTTACTACAGGATTTCAGCGACTTCAAACATCCGTCAGGGGCACTTACGACTGAAGTACACGCGCCCTCTTTGCATCAAACCTGCTTTCTTCCACTACTTGAACCTAGTCCTGCACAATCTAATGTGCAGGTAGCAGACTCTCATAGTCCATCGTATAGTCCGCCTCCCTCAAGTGACTCAAACCACACAACTAATTAATCTGTAATAAATAGGATGCACAAGCAGTCAAACCAAAATAATGACAAAAGTCACTTGTCAATAGCTGTAGGGATTTAAATACACAACAACGTTATGGCAGCACTCACTATCTCAATGGCGCCATTTACCAAGCTATATGAGTAAATGAACGGGAATATCAAAGACAATGCCACAATGCTGGCCATGATGCATTCAAAATGAGTTTATTTGGAAGCTTGTACGACCAAAGTGCAAGAAAGATTAGACCATGATGCAGAAACCTCAAACACATGGCAAGAGGGCCTATGCGATCTGGCCAGCGGGGACCAAGTGGAAAAATCCACCATGATGTCAGCGCTGTTAGACTCAACCAAATGGAGGAGAAAACGAATAACTGAATGACCGACAGATCCGCTGGGAGGCGCTGAAGAAAATATGACTCTGGAGCATCCCACACCAGTTCAACCAGCTACTAGTCAGAATATCCAGCTACAGGAGTTACGGAATAAAGGCTGTCGAGGACCAGACCCTTCAACCTTTATTTGAAAGAACCTGGAGTCACCCCAGAATACCCCATCAGACAAAACAAAGCAATTAGGGCCTTAGTGTCCGCAGGCAGGAGGGTCTAAAAAAAGCAGCAAACCATGCACAACGGATAGATTAAGCGCTGCGAACAGGCGCCAACCAAATGAGAAATTAAGTAACAGCGTGTAACATGACTTTTATACTAGATGAACAGCAGGTGATTTTCTTGCAAGACGAGGAAGTGTTTCCATTCTTCAAGCGACAAATTCATCGTGTGGACCCATGACCTACACATCAGCCTCTAACACGAAGAAATTGAAGAACATCAAAAATGGCACGAAGTACAAAGCAAATGGCTCGCATGTATTTTTAAAAAATCTGACTACACCGCCGCTCTGTACAACAGCAACTGTGGTCATTCGAGACCAAACTGAGCTATGGAGACAGCCAAGTGTCAAACAATGCCTCCAAGACACTTGTGCAGATGACTCTTGATTAAACACGACAACTCGGCATGAAACATCAAGCACCTCTTGCATAATAGATAATGGCGAGGAGCGCAAACTAGAGGAGCTTGATTTAATAGACGATATCTCATTCTATATCGAAGAGAACAAAGCCGATCCACCAAGATTCTTGTTATGTGATTATCAACCTTCTCAACAAAGACAGTCCCATGCTCATTTACAGCAAAAGGCACCCATTACACCACTGGAAATTATGAAAAAAGGAATGCCTCTTCAACGGATGGTCCACCTAGATTTCTAACACTCTCACAAAAACAGCATAACATGCAGTCCAGCGTGCACTCGAGGCTTCCGCAATCCACTACACCCAAAGTGCTAGCTCATGTGATCTGAACCCAAAGAGACCTCATGCACGGTGGCACTTTACTTCTAATCCTGTGTGTAATACCGCCACAATGAAGCCTTGTCATAGCAGCAGAATTTAGAAGATCCAGCTGGAGAACATAAGAACAGAAATGAAGTAAATCTAAACCGAAAGAATGTGATGCATCTCCTGCACTGTGTGCCCGCATTGCGGTCAGTCAGCTCGGACGACATTGCAATAGTGGAATATGTGGACGAGTCCAGAACTGACTGGGTGATTCTCCATAGAAAATCTCACATGATAAAAGAAACACTACTAGAAGCAATCCCAGCGTTTTCCCCTTTGGATTTGAATTACAAGATCACATTTCAGCAAAGCCGATTAGAAACAACAATCGGTTGAAGTCACCAATGCTTCTGTATGAAGTGAATAGCACGAAACGCAACATACCGACTTCAAAAAAGATACTTGATGCGCAGACAGCCCATTTAAAAGTTACATTTGCTAACACTGGGGAGTCGTCTGTTGTCGGGACAATCATTTACAACCAGGCAGACAAATTAGATGTCTGATTGGTCCTGGTTAACCCATGCTCTGACAAACTCGAAGTCCCACTAGCAAGAAGCTATTCCAACACCTAACAAAAGAAGCCTTTTTTTCCTGGAACACCCGTGGGTTCAAGAATTTGTTTAACCGTTTTAATCTGAAACTCAAAGGAGCCTCCATAATTTGCTTGCAGGAAACATGGCTGCGCAGTTCCCCAGTTTGCGAAGGTTACGTGACATTTACAAACTTTGCAGAAAAAGTACCCGAAGTCAGACCCTACGCTGGGCTCTTAGCAATGATTAAACATAATCACAATCTGAAAGTGGTCAATACAGGCAATCCTAACCCGTTTGTCCAGTGGACCATACTACAGCATTGCCAATCTGAGGAGATTGATCCTACTCCTATTGTGATACTAAATCTCTACTGGAACTCAGCATAAATACCCACCAACACCTTTCTACGATCAGTGGCCAATATCATAATGACACCTATAGAGACTTAAGTAAACCACACGTCCTAATTTATGGGGACCTGAACATCAAATGAGTGGATAAGGATGGTTTCCCTCTTAGCACCACACACTTCCATTCTGGCTCACCGTCCACTAAGACTCACAACTGGATGCAACTCATGAGATCTCGAAACATCTACACGTTAAATGGTCAAACCCGGGTGATACTCCAGATAAATAAACATGGAGGAACAGCACGCAGTCGTCCACAATTGATTACATTTGGACTTCACAAAATATTCTTCATCACATAGACCGTCTAGACAACATTCTGCAACAAAGCAGCGATCATGAAATGCTGAGGATGACTTGGAAAACTAGAAGTGCGTAAGCGTTAGTGCACAAGCTTGAGCCAACTGCGATAAATCAAGGTGGCAACCAACTAAAAATCACAAAGAAGGATATTAATTTGCTAACTGCAAAATACCTTGAATTAGCCAAAGCCGATACAGTTAACATCTCCTATGCTGCGCTTTTGGCAAGTTACAAAGTGGTGAAAATCGGATTTAGACAATAATTACTGACCCCCAAACATCTCTACAGCATAGCTGTTGTCGAACAGCGGAAGTCTCTAGGACCCGACTGAAAAAACATCAAAAGAAACTCTAAAATGCTCTGCTGCACCATGCTGTAAACGATACCGAGACGAAGGAAACCGTGCTATAAAAACTGGTTGATCAGTTGAACAACAAGAACAAGAGCAAGGCGAAATAATGCTAAAAGCAATATGCAACTCAACCTCCTGAGGAACATAGTCAATCATCAACCACATCACCCTTAACCAACAAAGTAGGTTGAGTAGCGGCATCTCAGAAGAACGGTGGGTCAAGTACTACTCCAAAGTATTTGCTGGTTTTCCGGATGGAGATACAGTGACCACGAGCGTTACGCTGAAACCATGGAACCTAGAAATATCTGCATCTGACGTCGAACAGGCAATTAGAAAACTTAAACACTCATAGGCAGCCGGGCCAGATGGAATAACAAATTCGATGCTCAAAGCTGCGTCAGAGCACTGGTCAAGGTTCATAGCAGTATTATACAATCGCATCTTAACGTGTGGTAGGCTACCAACATCATGGACCTCTGCTATATCCATCCCGATCATCAAAAAAGGCGCAAGAGATGACCCAGCTAACTATAGACCGATGGCCTTATTGGATGTCATCGGAAAACATTTTGCATCTAATTTGCAAAAAATGCTAACCGAATGGGCAACTTCAGCCGATCTTCTGTACCCAAGACAAACTGGGTTCACAAAAGGTGTAGGAACAGATGTCAATCTATTCATTTTGAATTTATTGAAACCAGAGTCAATAAAGACGAAATGCAACCTATTCTTGGCTTTCATTGACCTAAAACAAGCCTTCGATAGTGTAAACAGCTCTAAACTATGGGCGAAATTACAGTCATGGGGTTGTCCCATAAACTTGTTCCAAGCTTTTAAAGCCTTTCACACAAATGCGACTATGCGAGTCCGACTGAACAACGAGGAGATCTGTCAACATAAATAAACATTGAAAAAGGAATCAAACAAGGCTGCCTGTTAGCTGCCACCCTGTTCAACTTATACTTGGCAGATTTACCCAAGGCCTTAAAAGAGAAGATACACTTTCCTCCTAAAATAAATAATTATCTGATACCATCTGTGATTTATGCAGTCGACCTAGTCTTACTGGATCAAACACAGATTGGATGACAGCGTTCACTTGATTAATTACAACATTATATGTCAGCTAATGACTTGTACATCAAAATTGACAAATCAAAAATAATGTCATTCGGCTCCAAACTTGGGAAAATAGGCAAGATCTTCAAATGGCGAATAGGCTGCGAACAACTGTATGTGGTTGATTCAATTTGCTACTTAGGCATCAAATTTAATAAATCAATAGAAGAAAAGATTTGGCTAACAGAACCACAACAAGAATGCAAAATGCTGGCCTCACAAGGATCCATAATGCATGAAAGATATGTTATGTTATGTTATGTTACTTTGCATTTATATAGCGCCTTATATACCATTGGTATGGTCTGAAGGTGCTGGTAGGTTGAACGCCCTTGGGAACCGAAGTTCAAGTCAGTAGAGAGAGTAGAGGGAGTCAAAGGTGGGTGTGAGCACCGGATATGTGTGCAGCTGGAGTGGCATTCGTGTAATAGCTGCTTCTTAGCGGTAGGTGTGGTAGTTGAGAGGTCAATAGTATGTGTTCGTTCTGGCAGGAATTATCCAGACCGATCGTGGCTGCGTTAGGCCTGAGGAGAACGCTTGGCTGGGGGGTGAGTAACCAGCAGTGTTTAGTTAGAGTGATGGGGAGTATGAGGCAGATGTTGGTATGAGAACAGCTATACCGAATGGTGTCATAGTATCGCTGTGTTCTATTTCAGTGGTGGTGTAGAGAAGAGAGTAAGCGTGGAGATGTGAATATGGTGGTTTACTGTAGGTGCTAGAGATCGCACCCACTCCAATAGTTCCATGAACTTTATCCGTTCCATGTACTCCGACTGTTCCGTGCATTACGACCGTTTCAAGCACTCAGACCGTTCCTTTCAATGCTCTTTCAGACGTTCCATGCCCTCCAAACCATTTCATGTACGTCCCGCCATTCTGTGCACTCAATCCGCTCAGTGCACTCCAACCCGTTTCATGCCCTCCCGTTTGTTCCATGCACTCCCATCCGTTCCGTGCACTCCCATCCGTTCCGTGCACTCCCATCCGTTCCGTGCACTCCCATCCATTCAATGCGCTCCCATCCGTTCCATGCGCTCCCATCGTTCCATGCACTCCCATCCGTTCCATGTACTTCAATCATTTTATGCACTACTCTTTTCATTCGTTCTACCCACGTTATCCTTTGTCCATGCATCATCCATACACATAAGTCATCTTCACACTGCTCCATTCATTTGTTCTACCCATGTTATCCTTACTCCATGCATCATCCATCCAGATACGTCATCTTTGCATGTTCCATTCACTTAACTAATTGTACCCACTTCACTCGTTCCACCCACTTCACTAGTTCCCCCCACTTTGCCGGTTCCAAACACATCACCCGTTCATTCACCTACTTCATCCGTTCTACCATTTCACCCATTCCACGTCAGTTCATCCGTTCCATCCACACACCTCACCCGTTCCATCCACACACCTCACCCGTTCCATCCACGCCCTTCACCCGTTCCCTCCACGCCCTTCACCCGTTCCATCCACGCCCTTCACCCGTTCCATCCACGCCCTTCACCCGATATAGGGCATCCACTCCCTATATAGGGTAGACTTTCAAGACTTTGGCACTGTGACGTTATTAGGGACACTGTCAAATCCTGCTATGCCAGAGTGGTGGTGTTATATACACTTCTAGAATCAACTTTGTACCGAGAGGACATTAGGCCCACTTCAAAATTCAACCAAGGCACGCTCATACGTGCCCTTTCAGACAATCTCTGTAAAGAGGCTATTGGGCACGCTTCTAGATTCACAGCGAGGCTATGGGGTCACTTTTAAATTCAACTTTTCGCAAAGAGGCTATTGGGAACACTTCTAAGTCCAACTTTCCACAAAGAGGCTATTGGGCACACTTCTAGCTTCACAGCGAGGCTATTGGGTACACTTCTAAATTCAAATTTCACAGGGAGGCTATTGAGCGTACTTCTTAATTCACAGAGAGGCTATTTGGGCACACTTCTAAATTCACAGAGCGGCTACTGGGCACTGAGCACCCTTCTAGATTCAGCGAGGCTGTTGGGCATACTTCTATAATCACAGAGAGGCTATTGGCACACTTCTAAATTCAGCTTATACATGCACTTCTAAATTCAATTTTAACAGAGAGGCTATTGGGCACACTTCTAGATTCACAGCGAGGCTATTGGGTACACTTTAAAAATTCCACTTTTCACAAGGAGGCTATTGGGGACACTTCTAAATTCAACTTTTCACAGAGAGGCTATTGGGCACACTTCTAGATTCACAGAGCGGCTACTGGTCACCCTTCTAGATTCAGCAAGGGTGTTGGGCACACTTCTAGAGTCACACAGAGGCTATTGGGCACACTTCTGAATTCAGCTTCTAAATGCACTTCTAAATTCAACTTTAACAGAGGCTATCGAGCACACTTCTAGATTCACAGCGAGGCTATTGGGTTCACTTTAAATTCCACTTTTCACAAGGCGGCTACCGGGGACCCTTCAAAATTCAACTTTCACAGAGAGGCTATAGGGCACACTTCTAGATTCACAGCGAGGCTATTGGGCACATTTCTAAATTCAACTTCTAAATGCGCTTCTAAATTCCACTTTTCACATATAGGCTATTGGGCGCCTTCTAGATTCACATTGAGGCTATTGGGTACACTTTTAAATTCAGCTTTTCACAAAGAGGCTAGGCTATTGGGCACACTTCTAAATTCAACTTCTAAATGCGCTTCTAAATTCAACTTTTCACAGAGAGGCTATTGGGTACACTTCTGAATTAATCTTCTAAATGCACTTCTAAATTCAACTTTTCACACAGAGGCTATTGGGCACACTTCTAAATTCAACTTCTAAATTCAACTTTTCACGGAGAGGCTATTGGGCACTCTTCTAAATTTATCTTTTCACAAAGAGGCTATTGGGGACACTTCTAGATTCATCTTCTAAATGCACTTCTAAATTCAACTTTTCACAAAGAGGCTATTGGGGACACTTCTAAATTCAGCATTTCACAAAGAGGCTATTTGGGACACTTCAAAATTCAACTTTCACAGCGAGGCTATTGGGCACACTTCAAGATTCACAGCGAGGCTATTGGACACATTTCTAAATTCAACTTCTAAATGCGCTTCTAAATTCCACTTTTCACAGCGAGGCTATTGGGTACACTTTTAAATTCCGCTTTCACAGCGAGGCTATTGGGTACACTTTTAAATTCCGCTTTCACAGTGAGGCTATTGGGCACACTTCTAAATTCATCTTCTAAATGCACTTCTAAATTCAACTTTTCACAAAGAGGCTATTGGGAACACTTCTGAATTCAACTTTACACAAAGCGGCTATTGGGGACACTTCTAAATTCAACTTTTCACAAAGAGGCTATTGGGGACACCTCTGAATTCAGCATTTCACAAAGAGGCTATTGGGGACACTTCTAAATTCAACTTTTCACAAAGAGGCTATTGGGGACACTTCTAAATTCAGCATTTCACAAAGAGGCTGTTGGGTACACTTCTAGATTCACAGCAGGGGTATAGGGTACACTTCTAAATGCAACTTTTCACAAAATGCTATTGGGCACACTTCTAAAATCATCTTCTAGATACACTTCTAAGTTCAACCTTTCACAGAGAGGCTATTGGGCACACTTCTAAATCCACAGAGCGGCTACTGGGCACTCGTCTAGATTCAGCTAGGCTGTTGGGCACACTTCTAGAATCACAGAGAGGCTATTGGGCACACTTCTAAATTCAAATTTTCACAAAGAGTCTATTGGGAACACTTCTAAATTCAACTTTTCACAAAGAGGCTATTTGGCACACTTCTAGATTAATCTTCTAAATGCACTTCTAAAGTTCAGAACTCCATACTAGGGTGGTAAATGCTAACAATCACATTTCTATCTAGATGCGACGCAGGCTAAACTTTGTGGTTTTCTCGGGGTATGGTACTAGTTAAATTATACTGCAGGCCGTGTTTGCTGTCCAGCCATGAATAGGCTTAGGCTGATGGTCACATATCTCTCTAATAATGCATGGTGTAAGTCTGTAGCAGTCTAGGCCATTGTAAGGTAAGTTAGAGTGGCAGGAGCTTTCTGGAGTAGAGTAATTGCTCTACCCCCCACCCATGCCAGCACTTACAGTTTTGTTGGTGTCTGGTGGCTTCCCCTGCTGACACCTGCAGACACATCTTGGAGCCGCTAATGTCGGAGCCGCCCTTGGCCTTGGGCCCTTAGCCACAGGGGCTTCCGGGCAGAGGGCTGCCCTGGGAGGGTGTATGATATGTGGCTAGGAGACCAATCAGGGTGCCGGGGAGGGATGGGAGGCGGGATTGGGCTGGGGAACGAGGGGGGAAGGAAGAAGGTGACTCGAGCACCGAGCGCGCTAACAAAGCCATTGAAACACTTTTACAGTGTTTTGGGCAGTTGTGGGGCCATCTGGGGGCAAACTCACCGTGGGCATCCTCCTGGAGAGTGATGGTGGTGGCTGCCTCCAAACTCGTAATGAGGCCCTAATTCTTCAGTGGAAAATTTGGAACAACATTGATAGCTTTAAAGAGTACCAATAGTTGCCATCAGAGCTGAATTCGAACTGCAATCATTGCACTCTATTATAGTATGAAAATCTCTATCGCTATTGAGGAAATCAACAATGGACAAAACACCTATGCCCTACTGCATTTTAAAACCACAGTTTCCAGGAAAGCACCTAGATATCCGAGACAAATGGAAAATGGAAAGGAAACTGCATGCAACATCTGGAATACTTGTAGACATCTTTGGATAGCTCTTCTGACTATTGTTTTTCCAGCCATAGATTTGCCTTTGCGGTCCCGCCCACTTGGCTTGCTGATTCACCTGCAGAGAGGATAAGATTTCACTTACCAGCGCACCCGCGCGTGCACCCGGGAGTGCCTGCAAGTGACTGTTTGGCTGTTCGGCTGCGCGGCGGATGCGTGGGGGTCTGCTTTAGATAAGTTTTCCAAAACTGTATACACGTTGTCTTGGAATGGTAGTTAATTAGTAGCTACCATACAAACTTCTTTGTATAGACAACTTGAATTGTATAGAGTTTGTTGTGGCTCCTCTTTCAGGTTGTTAACCCTGCTAATGTGTTTGGGTAATTAGTCTGGGTAATACAGTTTGTTTACGTACTGTTTAGTGGCATTGTTGGGCAATTGACTGGTATCATGGTAAATGGATTAAGGAGCGGGAGGAAAATAAATGAGACTATAATGCCCACACCTGATGATGAACCAGTGCTGCCATCTTTTTAGCTGGATGGTGTGGGGATAGAGGCTTGCAGCGACGATGTAAGCCTGCCGAACGATTGTAAAGAGAGAGTTCTGAATTAAATGGGCATTATACCAAGAGCACTGGTAACAGCCTTGGTCGTGGTCCATAATTCTAATACTAGCAGTGATACAAGTATACCTGTAATTAAATTTCCGGTAAAGGATTTGAATGACATGCTACACTCTGATATGTCATTCGAGGGCCAGGAAGAGGAATTTCATGGGCCGCCGTTGAATGATATACCAGATGCAATAAATAATTAATTTAATGATGACACGATAGATTGTTCTATGAGGGGTCCCACTATAGAAGCAGAACTGGGGAAGAGAGTGCGGCTACCCTTGGTCCTTCTACTCCAGCAAACCATGGATCTGTGGGCAGAGAAGATGTATTCATGTTTAGCAGCCCCTCATTAAGAAAATCAAAGGTAGCGCTTCCTTACTTGAAGTCACAAGAAGTTGACAAGATAGTGGTACCATCGGAGACTGATCTTGCACATGAAGATAGAGATAAAAAACCTAAGCTGAGTTCACCCAAGATTCATAGTCCTCAAACGGTCATTAATTCCCGAATGAACCTTGATATTCAAGAGTTTCAGTCAAGCTTAAATGATAGAGACAAGGAGCTTATCTCACCTGTGGTAGAGACAGACCTACTGGACGGGCCATCTTTGAATAATGATTTTCCAATGCTGGTGAGAATTCTAGACCTATTAGATAAAGGTCATGAACGCTCCCACTACGAGATAGGATTCCTGATGGCTGTAATTACGGAACTTGTCAATAAAACAAATCGGATTGAAGGGCTATTGTTTACATGTGATGTTGTGGCTGCCCTATCCGAGAAGTCCAAAAAAATGAAAGTCATGGTTGATGGTTCAACCCAATCCCATGGTGATCTTGGCCTCTTAGATAGTGAAAAGAAACCCTTTGCTGAGGTAACCGCACGCAAAGTGATGAGGGCTGCATACTGCCAGACTGACCATCTATTTTATAATGATGGGGAGATTACCGATTCAAAAAATTGATCATGATATAGAGGATTTGAGGGAGTGCTTCAGGTCATTAAAACATATGGGATCTGCTGTTCCTCATGTACAGGAGGGCAACGTAAGACAAGAGGGTCCCGATAGTCCCTCCCCCTTGACTGATCTAATAGACCTCGCGGATGACTGTATAATATCCGACATTCTCCAAGCACATGATCCAAGTGGGGTTCAACTCCAAATGAATCCTACAGTGGTCCTCAGACGTAGAGAAAAAAGATTATCGGATAGAGCTCAGAAAAGAAGGGCTAGAGCCAACTGCCTTAAGAAAAAAATGGCTAAGGAGATAGCGAAGAACACACATGTGCATCCCTCCCATGAGGCGTCTGTCATCCATGTGGATGAGGTGGTTTAGATCTATCACAATTTAATGAAGAATCAAGGGTTCTTCTAGATCATAACTCATCTGGTACAACGGCGGATCCAAATGGCCAGAAAAATATGAGTCCAAAAAGAAAAATTTTGGGACCGTGGCTGCCAAGTGTTCCAAGCTTAAGGGTGATAGCAAAAATCAAACAAAAAAATTGTCTGCCACCTCTGGTGTGGATACTGACAGCCTCCATTCCTCACTTTCCCAATGTTATCCTGTGGTCTATAAGAGTACTTCTACTCATATTCAAAAAGAAGGAGTGAAGGTACCATTGACAAATAAGTTGGATGTAAATGTGCAGGAGGGTACTGGTGAACCGTGGATGTTGGGGATCCTGGGTAAAGATGAACAATTATCAGTATCTATCACACATACAGACTCAGTGAGGGCTCACAATAAGGACATACCCATTGTGCTGGTACCTAAAAGCAATGTTAATTTATCATACGCCACAAGGGAGATGCCATCACAAGCACTTCCTGATCATGTTGTTGGAAAAGAGGTGGGTGAATTGCAGATTGCAGATACGAATGTGATTGAAAATCGGGATATTCGAGTTACCCCAAAGAAGCCACTCATCCTGGGATGGGAAACAATATCAAGGTTAATGGCAAATCTAACCTAAATCGATCTTTCCTGTTAAATCCTTCCAGTCAATTCCCCCTTTAAGAACGCTTTGCTCAGATGACATTGACGGGGTGAGATTATACACAAATCATAATAATAGGATGATCTTTGGTTTCCACTCAATGTTGATTCTGATATTGGTTTGAGAGCAGAGCAATAATTTTGAATATGGAGGCTTAATGCCTTGTACATTTCAAACTGATCAAGAGGCTAAAACCTTTTCAGAGAATCCTGTCGTTCAACAACCTAACGCTGCTCTGGGTTTGACCGTACATGTCAATGATGATATGATCAGACAACTACTAGCTCTGGCAGCAGCCTTTAATGGTTTGAATAACGTGCCTTTAAATGCTGCTGCCCAGATTACTGTAGCACCCACCTAACTCATACTCTATTGAGGCTCAACTTATGTGTCTTTCATGGAACAGCTGTGGACTAGCAAATTTTCATCGCTGGTGGGGAAATGCTAAATCCTTAAGACATCCAGCTGTCATTCTAGTGCAGGAGACAATGCATATGTCTCATTTTAATGTTGAAGGGTTTTGGTGTTTTTCTCAACCCGCTGATAGAGGGGAGAAGGGGAGGCCCTTTGGTGGCCTTGCTATTCTTATTAATAACTCATGTATGCTTACCTCAAAACTTATATATACGGATGCTGCTGTGATGGTTGTTGAATTGTCTTATCTTCTTGTACATGTGAAACCAATTATGATCACATGTGTCTATTGGAATAAGGTGGTTACTCCCTACAACAAGACTGTAGAAACTCTTGAATTAATCTTAGAAGATGCCTTGGTCCGCCACGCCAACATCTGGTTTCAAGTTGCGATCTTCTGCTCTTACGGTCAGCAATCATAAAAAGTGAGTGGACTTTTTTCTAAACTGGGACATTTAGGTGGTGGAGGTACAAGATCAAGTGTCCCCATATAGATGGTCATGGGGGGGTTGTCCTCGCATATTGACCACTTTTTTTTGTCCACCTCTCTTTATAAAATCTGTGACCCTATCCTAATCCATGATTTAGGCTTTGGGGATCATTGTGCAATTACAATCAAACTAAATTTTGATAACTGGCGTTATAACCCAAATCCAGTTCTCGAATAAGTGGAAGCAGACAGACCTGCTTTGTCTGTTAGATGGTCATCCTCAACTTGTATCAGCTAATTCGGCTGATCAAAGATGATTCTATTCTGGTAAATAGGATGTTAGTGACTAATACCGATCCTGCTTATATGGATGCCGCTTTGACAACGAGGATCAACTTACATCTACTAGAATTGTCTAAAAAGAGGGTTCCTGTCTATACACCCAAATTGCACAGGCATACTTTTAATGTAGAGATCTTCCATTTAAAGAAACTTAAAAATGCAAAGATTAGAGACCTCCTAAAATCAAATATTGACAGGGATGTGTACTGTGATGTAAAAACTGGTATTCACCAAAATTATAAAAATGCAGTAAATAGCTTAAAGGCCAAGCTCTTTCAGAAAGATAACCAAAATATGATGTATTATCTGCTGAAAAGCGATTCTCGTAACATCTGGGCCCTGTTAAGGTTGATTAGTGGGGATAATGTTGGCCAAAAAGAAAATGCAATTGCAGCCTCAGAATGGGTTATCACATTAAATTAAAATACGAAATCCCTTCCAAATTTGCCTTGGTAGAAACATCGTTTTACAAAAACGTATGGCTAGCCTGTTCTCCTTGGTCTCAATGATGATATTGTTAAGGCAATTATGAATTTAAAGGCATCTAGGTCGGGCCGGACGGCATTCCGCCGTGTCTTTTTCGATCTGACGCACATTTATGGGCTTAGATTCTAAAATATAAATTTGATACCATATTCTTCACCCAGTAATTACCTTGATCGTGGTGCGCAGCAATTATAATTCCAATATATAAGAAGGGCCCTATAAACGATACTAACAACTTCAGACCGATAGCCCTGACTGATGCCTAATCCAAAGTTTTCTGTCATCTTATTTTGGAGGAGCTTTTGGGGTATATGCAGACCAATGGGACCCTTTCAAAATACCAAACAGGATTTCGACATAATATGGGATGTTCTCTCAATGCTACTCTTGTATCCCATATTCAATGGAACACCAAGCATAACCACACAGGCCCAGTCTACATGGCCGCCCTTGATTTGAGCGCAGCATTCGACTCTGTTGTGAGAGAACTCTTATGGGAACAAAATCCTTCTAATGGGCTTCCCGGAATACCTGGTGTCGCTTATTGCACTCCTGCACACATCTACGTATTGTAGAGTAAGACTAAATAGGGAAGGTCCCCTTACAGATCCAATACCAACTGCAATTGGGCTTAAACAAGGCTGCACTCTTGCAGCAGTATTATTCAACCTATACATCTGTGATATTGAAGAGTGCTGGGCCAATGCAATTATATTCCCAGTTAAATTGGGGAATCTGAAACTCAATTATGTGGGTTTTGCGGATGATCTATTATTGTTTTATAAATCCCCCTTTGGGCTGCAGAATAAAATGATTTTGTTCTCCTACTATGCTGCAGGCCACAATTTAAAGGTTAATCAGTCCAAATCTAACATAGTTGTTTTTGCAGATGGAAAAAAGTTTGCAGATTTAATTGGTTTATGGATGGGGTGGACATCGAGATGGTTAATTCCATCAAATACCTCGGTTATACCTTATGTGATTCATATTCCATGTTTTGGCGGAAGAATAGATTGCATGAAAAATCTAGGCCCTTAATCTCACAGATGAAACTAATTATGAGGAAACACTGTAGTTTCTCCATATTACCTGTTATACAATTTTATCTATGGAAAGTTGAACCTTGCATTCTCTATGTCTTAGATATGTGTGTTTATGAAATGGAGGTAGTACTCGATTCCTTACAGGGTAGAATTTGGAAAGCAGTGTTAGGTTTGGCAGCCTCAATTCCCAACGATATTATCAGGCATGAACTGGGCCTCCTTCCATTGTCAGCAAAATAGCACTGGCGGTTGCTTACTAATTATGTGAAGATTCTAAAACCACCTTCTAATTCCCTTTATGAGGACTTGAACAAACAGTTATCTGTTGGGTATCTGCCTTCCCTATTGGTTCTTGCCGAAAAAATGAATCTCATCTTGACCCTGATTGCTTTTTCGAAGGAAGATTTTATCATGGGTTTACCAAACTGTAAAAGGAAAATTCAACTCTATTATTGGAGTTGTCAATCCGACCGAATTGGTCAATATAGCTTGTACCATGATTATGCTTCGGTTCGAAGGAAATGGGGAGATCGCTCTAGATACCTTGTCCTGTTCCCATCTTCTTTGGGATGTACCTTGTATCTTCGCTTTAAGCTCAACCAATTCCAGACAAACGAAAGGCTATACCAATGGGGAAGGTGTAATGTGTTATCCCAATTTGGCATTTGTAGATTCTGTAAAAAAGATAAAATGATTGAATCCCTACAACATTTGGTTATGTTTTAGCGAACATTTTGAGCCATTGAGACTTTACTCATTTGGGAGTTATCTTTACTCGTGCTCCACCCTGTCCAGAACGACTCTATGGTTCAGGTGTATGTTGGGCAACAGCACTAAGCTGATTATTAAATAGAATATGCTGTTGTGTGTCCTAGATACCGAATTGAAGGAAATCAATTCTTAATGTTTACTGGTTGTTAAAAAAATATGTTGTAAGTGGAATTAAGGTTGAAGAGGTTTAATTTTGTTTTAATTTCTGTGAGTTTAGTATGATGTTTAATTACTGTAATTTAATTTCTTTTCATTTATCCTTTATTATGTATGAATGGATTTTAAGAGAGCTATAAACTAATACAACTGTGTTCTTATAAAAATGTATTAATTTTGTAATATGAATTGTTTTTGCTCTTTTGTAAATTGTAAAGGTTTGTAATTTTACCAAATACAATTAAAAAAAAGAGACACTTTCCACTCCTACAAGAAAGCATATTTCCAGCTACCAAACCCTATGTTTCCTATCACTGTTTACCTCCCCGTATTCCTAAACCTCTCTCCCTTGTTTTGGCAGGTGTAAGTATTGTTTATTTTTTATTTTAGCTTTTTGTTTTCTTTTTTTAATAACCTTTTCTTTTAGGTGGCATTGTGTTTTTGGGTCGTTTTCTTTTTTACAGTGTACAATTTCCTCCCTGTCCTGTACATACCATCATGTCAGGACACAGCAGTGACAGCAGCAACAACAACATACAGGAGATCAACATCCCTCCACAAGACAATGATGTTGTCTGGGTCGCCACAGCCTCAACCGCCCTGCAAGAAGGTGTGCAGCATAATGATGGCCTCTGACAGCTGGATGTACTTCGTGGTCCCGGAACACAACAGCATAAAGGAGGTGGAGGAGGTCTGTTGCACCTTCTGCCGCAAGGTCCTGAGACGGGAGCCATCCAACGGGCCACCCCAGAGCCTGGGAACCTGGACCCTAATCCAGCATCTGGTGAGGGTCCACTAGGATGAGCCCTACCAGCATGCCCACCACAAGCAGAAGGTGAAGGCCCATGGACACCAAGCAGCACCTGTGCTGCTTCCACCTCCTCACCTGTAGCACCATCAGCCCTGACTGTATCATCTCCAGCGACATCCGGGGCCACAGCTGCAGCACCTTCCATCAGGAGGGCAATGGTGGCCATACTAACTGCGACCCAACCTACTGTCATTCGACCAGCAGTAAACCTGAGCAAGTGCAAGATCATGTGCCTCCTATGCTACATCAGGATTCCAGCAAGAGTGCCACCCTAGATAAGCGGGCATTTGCTATTTCAAACCACCTGCAAAACTGCCACTGCTAGTTATTTTTTTCTTTTTAAGGGGCCCTTTTTTTTACCCGTTGTAACATGTTCCAACCCTAATGTTCTTCCCATCCAAGTTCCCCCCTCCTCCACCCTCAAAAGTTCTTGTCAGAACCACCCTTCCAGTAATACAAAATAGAATAAAAGAACCCACAAACTGTATAAATGAATTAATAAACATTATATGATCCATTTTATATGGTATGTGTCAGTAGAACCCTATGTATGTACCTATTTTCCGATAACCGCAGTTAAACAAAATGCACCAAAATGCACCAATCCACAACTGTGGTTATTTGACGGAAAAGCACATGTGCACTTTCATCTTTTGAATGCCTGAAATTTCTCCCAATTCACCCAGCTACCCTCCCTACAGCCAAACGCACTTGTCTCCTCTCTTCATAATGCCCCAATACCGCGTGTTCACATACACTCAATCTTTTGTATGGTGAACTTACATTTCACATATTTAACTGTACTTATATAGCCGTGGTTATAGTCACGATTATAGCTGCGGTTATCATAAATTCCTTCATGGCAATCTCGTTACATTCTTTACTGCACCCTATACTCACGATTTCACATGGTATCCTTTTCCCCCCTCTCCACCTCTGTCTTGATCTCATTTCATCCTTTTTCCTCCTCCAAATGACTTTTTCAAACTTTCTCTTTTCAGCTAACCTTGGTTATAGTTGTGAATAGCTATGCATAGCCAAGGTTATCAGCACAGCCAAAGCTGCGGTTATTGTAAATTCCTTTGTGGCAATAGCATAGACTCCACAATTTCACATGGTGTCCTCTTTCCCCCTCCGACCCTCTAGCCTGATCCCATTTCATCCTTTTTCCTCCTCCAAATGGCATTTTTTACACTTTTCGTTTTCGTTTTTCTGCTAATACCCGTTATACCCGCAGCTATCTCTCGCATGGAACAAAAAAAGGACAGCTTTCCATTTCTGAAAGGCCTCTGCTGCAAAGCACCATGGAAAAATGTAGCTATAATTTTGAGACGAGAGGCAACCCCTTCTCCGTCAAATGTTTTAACTACTGGACGGAATAACCCCGGACCTCTCTGCGATTTGAGCTAATGCTTCGTGCCAAAGTTGTTTCATACCTTGTCCAATTCCCTCCAGCGGTTTTTGCTGTGTGTTGCGCAGAAATGTGGACTTTTTCTCAATGGGGAAATGAACGAGAGTAACCCAGAAACAGCATTCATTTGCTTTCTTATTAACCTTGACAATCTGTTTGTTTGCACAATATTATCCTAATCCGTTATGCAAGTCAAACCTTATTAGCAATTCAATATGAGGGTTTCCTAGGAAACTTGATACTCACCTTAAATATAGTGCAGTGACTACTGCACTATAATTAAAAGTGTCCATTTATATATTGCGCAATAGTTATTTGTCTCTTGACACACTCTTAGTAACTTCTTGTAATGAATGTCGGTCTAAAGTGATGTCATTTTCTGTGCTGTAATTTCCGGTAATGTGAATGGATATGCAAATTTGGGGCCTGGACGTCTTTTCCTGCACTTGACCTCACAAATCCTAGACGCGGTTCTGGTTTCAACTTTCTGCTCCATAAAACCAGGCGTGAGTAAAACAGGGGGAGCTGATGGGCAACTCCTGACATGAATTCCCTGGCCATTCCACCTCGGTTCTTCCATACATTCTACACAGTGGGAGGGAGACTTTGGATAAAAGCACCACAAATAAATAAATAAATAGCCGTTGACATTTTTTTCTCAAGCCCCCGGCTGTTTCTGACACATACCACTCAGACATACATGGATACATGCTTTGGTTTAGGGGTGCAGCATGGTTACCTACTTTTAGGTTTGCCAGCAATGGCCGACAGTCTGGAGATGATGTCCATGTGGGTCCCTGCACCGTGGGCCTCTTGTTATCTGGCAGCGCTCACATGTTTCTGTATTTCCACAGGCAACACACAATGGATATGATATTTCCGCTTGCAAGGTGTAAAAAGGGGCCACTTTGAAACACAATTCCAGGGCCTTTTTTGGTCCCCAGTCCGCTCCTGTTGCCAGTTCCTTATTTTCTTGGACTGCTGCATTTTACAGGGTAATGGCCGGAAGTCCACCAATGCCTGCTCGGTCCATTAGGAAAGGATATCAGACACTATATCAGCAGGAGAAACGGATTATACCTTTCACCATAATGGGAAGAATGGAAGGACATGATCATGTTATGGTAGTGCATGTTCTACTTAAACTCTTCTGAATTTACATGTGTGCTTGTAACTCCTGCACCTGCTGTGTCAGCTTTTTAAATTAAACCATGAAATCCTCTGGCTAGATCAAAGGCAAGATGGTCGTTAACAAGATCGGGCAAAGATGAAATGCACCTGGGGCCAGATCATAGACATTTTGCAATCGTGTAAGTGAAGTATTGCACATGAATAGGCCAGTGCAAATCATATCATTTCAATTAACTTTTGCACCAAGGAAAAGTTTGCCCAAGTGCTAATGCCATTCCATATCAACCAGCCCTGGCCAAACTTTGCTCTAGTGCAAAGATGCATTGCAAGAATAGGGGGTTTGCTCTAGCACAAACGTTGCCTTAGTGCTCGTACCGTGCAACATTACACTTGCACCAGTGCAATGTTTCTGTAATCTGCCCCAGGAGATCACAAAGGTGTAACCTACAAAGCTTCACGCATATTAGTCTCCTTGATGGCCTGCACACCAGTTGTTTGGTGAAATGTTGTTAAAAAGTAAAAGCCAGGAGAAATCCAGCAAACTGTTTCCAAAGCGGACAATACATACAGGGTCTTATCATATTAGTAACCCCCACTATAATCTTGCTTTCCAGGTGCTGGTTCTGTCTCACTGTCCTGTCCTGACGGCTGGCAGCTCCTTAAAAGGAAGTGTTACTACTTTGCAAAATACACAGATGTAAAGAGCTGGAGTGAGAGCCACGAGGATTGTTCCTCCAGGGACTCCCGCCTGCTCGTGATCCAGGACCAGGCAGAGCTGGTAAGGCATCGCTCTCTTCTCCAGAATCTTTCCCATTCTCAGAATCCTTTTGCTTTGAACACTTACTAGCCACTGAGGAGGACCTCTGTCGCCCAGCGAATGTGCCAAATTAATCTGACATTCCCCCACCTATCAATTCCTCTGCCATTATGTGGGAGGCGAGAGGAGTGGAGCAGAAGTGTCCTGGCAGCTGGATTGAAAAATGCTGTGAACTGATTGCAGAAGCAGCGCTGAGGGCCTGATTCAGAGCTCCATTAAAAATGAGAAAAGTGTCATTCTGTGATGGAACAGCACTTTTCATATTTGCTCCATATTCTGGGATGATTGTGAGGTGCATGCAAAGTTAGAATCAAAGCGCAACTACAATTACAGAGAATAAGCCTTCTAGAGAGCACAGCTGAAGACATTGGAATTTCCACCAAATCATCAATGTAATGAGGCGGTATGCCCCGAGGTAGCAGTCCCAGCCTGTATGTAACAGCCCGCCGCCTAAGATAAGGGTCTGAGCACAGCAAGGGTGGCGGGCCGTTACCTACAGGGTGGGCCCAGCCACCTATGGGCATATCGCCATTAGCACCCGTGTAGATCACTACACAGGTGCTAATGATTTTTTGTTGTGGTCAAAATGAAAGAAAAACTTGTCTTATCTCGCTCCTGATGTAGCACAGTACCTTCAGCCAGGAAGTCTGTCTTTAATATTGATGACTAACATCAACACTGAAGAGGGGACTGCCTGGCTGAACACACAGTGCGGTGTCGTGCAACGAGATAAAGGTACATTTTTGGCTTTTTTAACGAAATAAAAAAATCACACCATTAGCACCCGTGTAGTGTTCTACAATGGTGCTAATGTGAAGGGGGGGTGGGGAGTAGGGATGGGAAGCGCCCAACGCTAATGAAAGTGCTTGGAACGCGGGCTTTCCTCTGTGAATACAGCCTGCCTTCTGAGCATTTTAATTATTTTTTATTTTTTTATTTGTATTTGGTTAAAAAAGCCTTAACAAAACAATACAAGATTAACAATACAAATTGCATTTGAATAAAACATTACAAAGTTTAAGACATTACAAAGATAAAAATAAAGTTATTAGGTTAAAATTCATCTTACTTCTTTTTACATTCTCTATGAATTAACCATGTAATACCAAATCACTTTCAATGATCCTTAATAAACGACCTAGGACAAAAATTTGTGAATTGTGATTCCCATGCATCAACCTTTCCCAAAGAAATTCTGTACAATCCACAAATTTAGGGTTTACAAATTTTATAAAGAACTTGGTGCAAGCTGATCTAAACTGAGGGCATTCCAGTACCAGGTGCTTGAGCGTTTCATAAGGCTCATTGCAGGCAGGAAATCTGCATTTCGTAAGTTGCATACTCGTTGTAGAATCAGACCAATGCTTACATCGTTCCTTAGTACGAAACTGATTAAATTTGAAACGCATAAAATGCATTCTTGTAGACATGCAGGGAAAGATGCAAATATACTGACAACAGGGCATTCTCTTATGCATAAATTTAGCATATTCTGAATACGTGTTGTACTGTTTCAGTTGATCGAGTGTTGTAATCCAATCTTTCTCAAACCATTTTTTCTTAACAAAGGCTGGTCTATAACAAAGGTCATCCCTAGATACGGAAAGATTATCTAGTAAGCCTTGCATGCGTCTTTGATATACGTTGAGTGAATAAACAGTTTTAGATTCAAGTAATTCTTGCAGATCTTTGTATAAGCAGTTACTCTGAGGATTCAATATTCATGCATAGCTACACAATGATCGCCATACCGCCCTACCTGAAAGGGAAATTAGCCCAAGCTCATGCCGGATTACACAGTTTGGGATCGATGGTGCTAAGTGCAGAGCCCCTTTAAGCAAGCCCCATGGAGGGAATCCAAGTAGAGACTTAGATCGAACAGACACATATCTAGGATGTAAATTAACACAGCCTGCACTTTCAGTATTAAAAAATCACATGGAGGAATCAATGAAAAGCAGCAATATTTAGCAAAAATTAGCTTCAGTTGACTTGCCAAAGGACAAGCTTTCTGAGTGAGCCTTTCCTTCCACAATTTAACAGAGGAATTGCTGCTCAAATAGTAGCCTTGATAAGTTATCTCAGGCAGTTTCTGTATTGAGAGGTCACCCATCTTCCATTTATACACCTTCAATTTCCTTCCTGCATCAAACACAAGGATACTTGTTTTTGCTACATTGGGAGATAAGTTCAAGGAATGGACATATATCTCAAATGCATATAACTTCGCTTGAAGCCCCGCCGGAGTAGAATCCATAATTATAAGATCATCGGCGAATGCGAGCCAATGCATCCTGAGGTTACCCATTCTCACCGGATACATTCCCATATCGTTCCATTGATTCACCAGATCACATAAGTATACATTAAAAAGAGTGGCTGCAAGATTGCAGCCTTGTTTTAGTCCAATGTATGTTCTAATGGACTGAGTGGTTGCTCCTTCTCTGGTAATTCTCAAATTGTATGCAGTATAACTATGTAGCCTCACAATCCAGAAAATCAGAGCAGCAGCAATCCCTGCGTTTGACATTTTGCTCCATAACAGATCTCTCACAACAGTATCAAAGGCAGATGACATGTCGCTACTAGCCATGAAAACAAGGTACGCGCCCTTCTTTTTTAGTACCTACCAAAATATGAGCCATCAGAGTAGCATTCAAGGTAGTCCCATGTCTCTCCTGAATCCAATTTGGAATTTGGAGAGGATCTTATTCTGCGATATAAATTTATCAAGATCATGGAGGACTAAGATTGAAAATATTTTGGCAATAGTATTGATTAATGATATAGGTCGATAGTTGTGGGGATCATTTTGATTTCCTTTTTTATATATAGGTACAATTATCGATCTACCCCATTGTTCAGGAGTATTCCCTATCTGTAAGATGTTATCAAATTTGTCCTTAAGAATATCAGCCCATAAGAGGGGATGCGCTTTATATGCACATGGGGGAATCCCATCAGGGCCAGCAGCTTTAGAGTGAGAGAGTTTATTTATAGCCCAAACAATGTCTTGCTTGGTCCATGAAAAACACTCCCAATTCAAGATTGAATCATGATGGTACTTCATTTTACTGAAACGTGAGGAAAGACAACATTTCTCAGATATATATTTCACCCAAGCTTGAGCAGGTATAATATTCTCGTTGTTTGCAGAGAATGTTGAATGTGGATTGTGTATTACTGACCAAATTGCTTTACAGTCATGCTTACATATGTCTCTAATAAGCTTGCAATTGATTTTATTTAATTTGGTAATTGGTAAAAATTTCAGTTTATTCTTATACACCTAAAGAATGTGCTTTTTTAAGCATGAATACTGCTAATAGTTATTTGTAAGTGATTTAATAGCGCAAAGTTCCTTATTTTTATTACATTTCAACAATTTTATTTCAGCATCATATTGGAACGATGTTAACGTATGCTTCAATAGAGGTTTAGCCCAGATAGATCTTATAGCATGTGTTACAATGTTGCTTACAATGTTTTCATTTAAATAACGTCAAGATCTTGGGTGCATGACCAGGTCCGAGAGGCAAACAAGTCCACACCGCACCCTGTCCGTAATTTTGCGACATAGAGCAGGACTCCATCTGAGCGAGATGTGAGGGCGATCGATTTCCATTAATGGAAGTAAATCATTCACATTAAAACAAAAATGGGTCTTTTTCATGTGTAATTGAATAGGAGCATGATCGCCAGATGTAATCGAGTGTATCATGACTGGATCAACTAAATGAATCAAAGTGTTGGATATTGCGAAGAAGTCAATCATCGAGACTGAGATTCCTCGACTCCATGTAGGGGTAGGAGATGATTCCGAACAGGTTACAAAGGAAATCTCCCAACTATCAAAATGAGAAACCCATTTTTCACCTCTGTACTTAGCTTTACGACTACCCACAAGTTGTTCGCCAATTGATTCCTTATTGTTAACCAAACACATGGAATTGATGTCACCACCAACGATGATTTTACGCGTAGGGTTTTGAATGAATACACTCTCAAAACATAGATCTAAATCATCAAACATATCTTCCATAGATACTTTCAATGGATTCCAATATAATGTAAGTAAAATAATGGGCTCTTGTATTTTCACATAAATATCCAATTCAACAACAAGAATATTAGTAGACGAGTACATGATTTTTGTATTGCATTTAATGTGATTATTGATCACTATTGCCAGACCACCCATAGGGCGACCCTCAATACCCTTTATCGCATGACTGCAATATGTATTAAAGCCGTCCAGCAATAGTCCCCAGTACTCATAGTTTCCTGCAAGAATATGATATTTAAATTTTGTTTATTAGGGAAAGAGTCCAGCCACTTATGAAGTGACAGGTGGCCACATGAGTTCCATGAGATAATGTCAAGACCTTGTTTCTTTGCTTGCTAAGTGGATGGTTGAGATGAAATGTTGTTAAAAAGTAAAAGCCAGGAGAAATCCAGCAAACTGTTTCCAAAGCGGACAATACATACAGGGTCTTATCATATTAGTAACCCCCACTATAATCTTGCTTTCCAGGTGCTGGTTCTGTCTCACTGTCCTGTCCTGACGGCTGGCAGCTCCTTAAAAGGAAGTGTTACTACTTTGCAAAATACACAGATGTAAAGAGCTGGAGTGAGAGCCACGAGGATTGTTCCTCCAGGGACTCCCGCCTGCTCGTGATCCAGGACCAGGCAGAGCTGGTAAGGCATCGCTCTCTTCTCCAGAATCTTTCCCATTCTCAGAATCCTTTTGCTTTGAACACTTACTAGCCACTGAGGAGGACCTCTGTCGCCCAGCGAATGTGCCAAATTAATCTGACATTCCCCCACCTATCAATTCCTCTGCCATTATGTGGGAGGCGAGAGGAGTGGAGCAGAAGTGTCCTGGCAGCTGGATTGAAAAATGCTGTGAACTGATTGCAGAAGCAGCGCTGAGGGCCTGATTCAGAGCTCCATTAAAAATGAGAAAAGTGTCATTCTGTGATGGAACAGCACTTTTCATATTTGCTCCATATTCTGGGATGATTGTGAGGTGCATGCAAAGTTAGAATCAAAGCGCAACTACAATTACAGAGAATAAGCCTTCTAGAGAGCACAGCTGAAGACATTGGAATTTCCACCAAATCATCAATGTAATGAGGCGGTATGCCCCGAGGTAGCAGTCCCAGCCTGTATGTAACAGCCCGCCGCCTAAGATAAGGGTCTGAGCACAGCAAGGGTGGCGGGCCGTTACCTACAGGGTGGGCCCAGCCACCTATGGGCATATCGCCATTAGCACCCGTGTAGATCACTACACAGGTGCTAATGATTTTTTGTTGTGGTCAAAATGAAAGAAAAACTTGTCTTATCTCGCTCCTGATGTAGCACAGTACCTTCAGCCAGGAAGTCTGTCTTTAATATTGATGACTAACATCAACACTGAAGAGGGGACTGCCTGGCTGAACACACAGTGCGGTGTCGTGCAACGAGATAAAGGTACATTTTTGGCTTTTTTAACGAAATAAAAAAATCACACCATTAGCACCCGTGTAGTGTTCTACAATGGTGCTAATGTGAAGGGGGGTGGGGAGTAGGGATGGGAAGCGCCCAACGCTAATGAAAGTGCTTGGAACGCGGGCTTTCCTCTGTGAATACAGCCTGCCTTCTGAGCATTTTAATTATTTTTTATTTTTTTATTTGTATTTGGTTAAAAAAGCCTTAACAAAACAATACAAGATTAACAATACAAATTGCATTTGAATAAAACATTACAAAGTTTAAGACATTACAAAGATAAAAATAAAGTTATTAGGTTAAAATTCATCTTACTTCTTTTTACATTCTCTATGAATTAACCATGTAATACCAAATCACTTTCAATGATCCTTAATAAACGACCTAGGACAAAAATTTGTGAATTGTGATTCCCATGCATCAACCTTTCCCAAAGAAATTCTGTACAATCCACAAATTTAGGGTTTACAAATTTTATAAAGAACTTGGTGCAAGCTGATCTAAACTGAGGGCATTCCAGTACCAGGTGCTTGAGCGTTTCATAAGGCTCATTGCAGGCAGGAAATCTGCATTTCGTAAGTTGCATACTCGTTGTAGAATCAGACCAATGCTTACATCGTTCCTTAGTACGAAACTGATTAAATTTGAAACGCATAAAATGCATTCTTGTAGACATGCAGGGAAAGATGCAAATATACTGACAACAGGGCATTCTCTTATGCATAAATTTAGCATATTCTGAATACGTGTTGTACTGTTTCAGTTGATCGAGTGTTGTAATCCAATCTTTCTCAAACCATTTTTTCTTAACAAAGGCTGGTCTATAACAAAGGTCATCCCTAGATACGGAAAGATTATCTAGTAAGCCTTGCATGCGTCTTTGATATACGTTGAGTGAATAAACAGTTTTAGATTCAAGTAATTCTTGCAGATCTTTGTATAAGCAGTTACTCTGAGGATTCAATATTCATGCATAGCTACACAATGATCGCCATACCGCCCTACCTGAAAGGGAAATTAGCCCAAGCTCATGCCGGATTACACAGTTTGGGATCGATGGTGCTAAGTGCAGAGCCCCTTTAAGCAAGCCCCATGGAGGGAATCCAAGTAGAGACTTAGATCGAACAGACACATATCTAGGATGTAAATTAACACAGCCTGCACTTTCAGTATTAAAAAATCACATGGAGGAATCAATGAAAAGCAGCAATATTTAGCAAAAATTAGCTTCAGTTGACTTGCCAAAGGACAAGCTTTCTGAGTGAGCCTTTCCTTCCACAATTTAACAGAGGAATTGCTGCTCAAATAGTAGCCTTGATAAGTTATCTCAGGCAGTTTCTGTATTGAGAGGTCACCCATCTTCCATTTATACACCTTCAATTTCCTTCCTGCATCAAACACAAGGATACTTGTTTTTGCTACATTGGGAGATAAGTTCAAGGAATGGACATATATCTCAAATGCATATAACTTCGCTTGAAGCCCCGCCGGAGTAGAATCCATAATTATAAGATCATCGGCGAATGCGAGCCAATGCATCCTGAGGTTACCCATTCTCACCGGATACATTCCCATATCGTTCCATTGATTCACCAGATCACATAAGTATACATTAAAAAGAGTGGCTGCAAGATTGCAGCCTTGTTTTAGTCCAATGTATGTTCTAATGGACTGAGTGGTTGCTCCTTCTCTGGTAATTCTCAAATTGTATGCAGTATAACTATGTAGCCTCACAATCCAGAAAATCAGAGCAGCAGCAATCCCTGCGTTTGACATTTTGCTCCATAACAGATCTCTCACAACAGTATCAAAGGCAGATGACATGTCGCTACTAGCCATGAAAACAAGGTACGCGCCCTTCTTTTTTAGTACCTACCAAAATATGAGCCATCAGAGTAGCATTCAAGGTAGTCCCATGTCTCTCCTGAATCCAATTTGGAATTTGGAGAGGATCTTATTCTGCGATATAAATTTATCAAGATCATGGAGGACTAAGATTGAAAATATTTTGGCAATAGTATTGATTAATGATATAGGTCGATAGTTGTGGGGATCATTTTGATTTCCTTTTTTATATATAGGTACAATTATCGATCTACCCCATTGTTCAGGAGTATTCCCTATCTGTAAGATGTTATCAAATTTGTCCTTAAGAATATCAGCCCATAAGAGGGGATGCGCTTTATATGCACATGGGGGAATCCCATCAGGGCCAGCAGCTTTAGAGTGAGAGAGTTTATTTATAGCCCAAACAATGTCTTGCTTGGTCCATGAAAAACACTCCCAATTCAAGATTGAATCATGATGGTACTTCATTTTACTGAAACGTGAGGAAAGACAACATTTCTCAGATATATATTTCACCCAAGCTTGAGCAGGTATAATATTCTCGTTGTTTGCAGAGAATGTTGAATGTGGATTGTGTATTACTGACCAAATTGCTTTACAGTCATGCTTACATATGTCTCTAATAAGCTTGCAATTGATTTTATTTAATTTGGTAATTGGTAAAAATTTCAGTTTATTCTTATACACCTAAAGAATGTGCTTTTTTAAGCATGAATACTGCTAATAGTTATTTGTAAGTGATTTAATAGCGCAAAGTTCCTTATTTTTATTACATTTCAACAATTTTATTTCAGCATCATATTGGAACGATGTTAACGTATGCTTCAATAGAGGTTTAGCCCAGATAGATCTTATAGCATGTGTTACAATGTTGCTTACAATGTTTTCATTTAAATAACGTCAAGATCTTGGGTGCATGACCAGGTCCGAGAGGCAAACAAGTCCACACCGCACCCTGTCCGTAATTTTGCGACATAGAGCAGGACTCCATCTGAGCGAGATGTGAGGGCGATCGATTTCCATTAATGGAAGTAAATCATTCACATTAAAACAAAAATGGGTCTTTTTCATGTGTAATTGAATAGGAGCATGATCGCCAGATGTAATCGAGTGTATCATGACTGGATCAACTAAATGAATCAAAGTGTTGGATATTGCGAAGAAGTCAATCATCGAGACTGAGATTCCTCGACTCCATGTAGGGGTAGGAGATGATTCCGAACAGGTTACAAAGGAAATCTCCCAACTATCAAAATGAGAAACCCATTTTTCACCTCTGTACTTAGCTTTACGACTACCCACAAGTTGTTCGCCAATTGATTCCTTATTGTTAACCAAACACATGGAATTGATGTCACCACCAACGATGATTTTACGCGTAGGGTTTTGAATGAATACACTCTCAAAACATAGATCTAAATCGTCAAACATATCTTCCATAGATACTTTCAATGGATTCCAATATAATGTAAGTAAAATAATGGGCTCTTGTATTTTCACATAAATATCCAATTCAACAACAAGAATATTAGTAGACGAGTACATGATTTTTGTATTGCATTTAATGTGATTATTGATCACTATTGCCAGACCACCCATAGGGCGACCCTCAATACCCTTTATCGCATGACTGCAATATGTATTAAAGCCGTCCAGCAATAGTCCCCAGTACTCATAGTTTCCTGCAAGAATATGATATTTAAATTTTGTTTATTAGGGAAAGAGTCCAGCCACTTATGAAGTGACAGGTGGCCACATGAGTTCCATGAGATAATGTCAAGACCTTGTTTCTTTGCTTGCTAAGTGGATGGTTGAGCAGTTTTGATGTTAGAAATTGACCGCAGCAACATTCAACCCAAGCCAACTCATTTTTCCCTGCAGCTATTGCAAGCAACTGAGTTATACATAGTTGCTCTGCAGAAGTGCCACCTGATGGTCCATGTAAGAAGGGCTCATACTTTTTCAGTTGGGGGCAAGGCAATTGAAGAAACTCATCCGCTAAAAGTTCGTTATTAAAGGTGTGTAAGCGAAAACCCATCTCCAATAGATCAGACCTGAATTCCTAGATACATTTCAATACATTAGCATTGTCAGGTAACAAATCATTCGAAAATGGTCTTCTTGTGCCAAGGCAATTCTATCAAAATCCATGTTAGCGAGAATAGGCGAAAGACGGAATACGGGCAATAAGATCCATAAGGTAACTGTGGTTGATTCTTGCGCCACGTAAAATATCGGTGTCACCCTCTAGTCCGATAATATTATGCTCATGTACAATTTCCTCTCCTTCGTTGATGTTACTTGTGGGATTAGCCAATGATTCATGGTGAATCAGATTAGATAACAATACTTGGGATAAGGGGCAACCTAGAGTAGCAGTCACACCCTCAACAATTCCTTTGACCCTCAAAGGTGACTTTAGTTCGCGAGATCCAACCACGTATTCAAATGGTTTCATCACCCCACCTGACAGACCACTAGTTACATTAGAACTGTGCAAAGCGGCTCCAACCCCACAAGCCGAGCCATGCCCTATTCCCCCATCTAAATTCCGTTCCTTTACCAATGTTTCTGAAGTAACTGCACCACATTCAACAGCTGAATTTAAATATCGAATAATGGTTGCATAGGTTAATGAATTGGTCGAAAGACAGCATGCATTATTATTCGGAGTTGGACCAAGGGGAACCCTATGTACATTGTGATCAGATAGAGGATGATCAGAAACAGTGTCAGTCGCGTTGCACAAATGTTCATCCAAAATAGAGCAGGTACACTTTAACGCTATGGAAGCTCTTTCTTCCTATGGCGTGGAATCAAAATTATCCAGGCAAGGAAGAGCTCTACTTTTTCCCGGACGACTAATAATCACGTAATCATTTTTCGTCAGTGGGTGTTTATTTTTAGGCATCTCATGTGCAAGACTACACGGTTCCGCATATGAAACGCCAGCATTCACGCTCAAGTTTTCAATGTGGACATTCTTCTTTTGATTTTCATTCAACAAAACCCCATGATGGGAGTCAAGGTTGCCAACCGAGTTCACATTCTTAGTGACACACTTAACGCCAACCATGGGGAAATAGTTTGTCATATTCTTCTGCATTTTAGCAAGATCTATAGAAGGAGGCTGTAAGTGCACTATGGGTGCCCCTACTTGCACTGCCTTTCCCTTAACACCTTGCTGGATGCCTAAGCATTTTCATTGGCTATGGGCCACTCCCAGTGTGCTAATGACTGTTATTGTAACAAAGATGAATGTTAGGGCCCTGCCTGCAAAACCATGCTTCCTCTGGATGAGTTTGCCACATTTCTACTTTGTAGAAAGTGTTGCAGGGGTGACACTTTAGGTAGCATAGAAATGTATCTTTGATCTGTGGATTTCACAGTGTATGTGCTCTGCATATGTGAATCTCTCAAGGGCCTGTTTCTGAGCTCATGTGACTATATTTATACAGATTTACAGGCCGATTCATGGAATAAATGTGCGCCGAAAATCTCTGCGCAAGCGTGCGAAAGCATGCGAATCTAGCGCAAGTGCCAAAATCGCAGTGCAAGCGTGCGAAATCCATGCACATTGATTCATGGAAGTCCGTGCACCTGTAAATTCTGGGATATGCGCTAAAATTCTGCGTGGCGCACGCGGGCGCACACGTCATCAAACGGCATGCGCTGTGCGCACAGCGAAAGCGCTCATAGCACGGCGCACACAACAAAAGTAGGCGTAACACGGGCCGTAACACACATAATGGGGAACAACGCATGAAAATGTGGCCGTTACGGGAAAGTACAGGAGGCAAATGCACGGAAAGCCCACACGCGCTCCTACAACACGTATTCATGGAATCGAACAGGGCAAATGCGTGCGCCAAAAAAGACACGCTAATCCGGAAACACGTACGCCAGCAGGAAACAGGCGTACACGGACCCGCGCAGCATGAAAGTGCGCGCAAACAACAAACAAGTTCAGACGCTACAATGAATATAGTGTTCCTCGCAGCAGTGGTTGTGGGACACCGCAGGAGGAGGAGGATAGTCAGGGCCAGAATTTTTACTCCCAGGACCAGCCTTTTTGGGATGCCTGATGACCAGGTGTATGGGAGGTACAGATTTCCACCTCACATAATATTCGACCTGGTGAGTGAGTGGGAGGATGACCTTACATCACCCACCATGTGCTCCCAAGCACTGAGCCCCTTGTAAAAGGTGCTCAATGTACTGCACTTCTTGGCCACTGGTTCATTTCAGCGGACAAGTGCCACAGTGGTGGGGGGTGTCACAGGCCACGCAGTCACGCTGCCTGCACCAGGTGTTGGCCATCATGACTGCACGCCCATCAGTCCGCAGGCACATATACTTGCCCAGAACACCTGCAGAAAGGCAGGCTGCCATCCAGGATTTTTACGGGGTTGATTGCACCCATGTGGCTCTACGTCATCCCAGGGCAACTGAGCACATCTATAGAAACCGCAAGCACTGGCATTCCATCAACGTGCAGGTAGTATGTGATGCCAAGGGAATCATCACCTCAGTATATGCCAACTATCCAGGGTCCACCCATGACAGTTTCATCTACAGAATGTCAACCCTAAACCGGGACCTAGAAGCTTGGCGGCATGGCGATACATGGCTGCTTGGTGAGTATAAATGCTGCTGCACATGCATGCATGTCAGATACTGAGTAATGTCACAACCCCACTAATGATACCCATCATCACCTCCTCAGGGGACAGTGCCTAACCTCTGAGCACCCACATGATGACGCCAATTCGTAACCCCACCACACCACCCGAGGTAAGAGACAACACAGCCCCTATTACAACCCGGGGCTTAGTGGAGCGCACATTCGGAGTGCTCAAGTCACGCTTTCGCTCCCTTGACCGCTCTGGTGGGCAGCTGCTATACACGCCCCCAGTAGTGTGCAGGATCATAATGGCAGCATGTGTCCTGCACAACGTTGCAACCCGCTGGGGCCTGCCGGTGGGCATGGTGGTACCCCCACATCCCCAACCACATGCACAGCCGCTGCGCATGGGAGGGGAAAGGGCACGTGATGAGGCAGCCCGTACGCAGCTGGTGGCTAATTACTTCACCTAAAATCACACCCCTGTGGAGTGCACACAGCCCTGGCACATACCAGCCGACAATCAATGATGATGACATAAGGGACTGTCAACTGTCACAACCATACAAGCCTGAGATTGGTCACCTGGAAGTGTTACATTGTGTGCATCCCTACCTACCGAAAGACAACCAATGCTGTGTCACAAAAAGACACACATGTATGCTGCATGAATGACTACCCCCTTGCAAAATACAACATGAAAATAGCGCCATGTGACCCAACCCCTCCCCATCTCTGCCACCCAACACACCATGGCATGTCATGTAATGTGAAAGCAAACAAAGGAATGCACAACACATGACACAAGTGTCACAAAGTGCACTGTCCCAAATGGAAAGAGGCCACAGACAATATGCTCCCAGTAATCAATAACAAACAGCACACATGACCAAATACTTACCAGCAACACAATACAGCAAACAGCATGAAACATTGCCAAAATATGACAGTACAAACTCAAAGTGGTGTAAGTCTTAAAACCTGAATAATCCAGCACATCCACCCCTTCCAACTGCAGAGTGTTGCTGTCAGGCAAATGTGTCAGTGTACTGCATACAATATGAACTGCATCTGCAAAGGAGATGGCCTTGTGACGACATGAAGAAGGTACCTGCGAATAAGGAGAAAGACATGGATGCACAAGCACATATCAATACACCATGCAGTGTTCAATACAAAAACGGCCATGTGGGGGCCAGGGAGGGGGGAGGCCACCCAGGAAGTTCGAGGACAGGGTGCACACCAACAGCCACCTGCGTGGATGTTGCGAAAAATACCTCCATGTGCTCATGGCCTGCACAGCTATGCTAGTGTGGGAGGAGTGCTGCTGTTGCTCTTATCAGCCTCTGCTGCTGCATCAGGAGGTGGTGGTGCTATGGGAGGCAGCCCACGCAAAGCCCTGGTATGGTCCTCCATGGCAGCAAGCATGCGGGTGTGGAAGGTCTCATTCTGGAGGATGATAGTACGGAGATCCCCATGTAGCACTTAACGGGTTGCCTGCATTTCTGCACGCATGGCCTCCCGTGATGCCCGGATCTCCTCCCGAGTTGCTTGCAGCTCAGCTGAGAGCGAACGTGTGAGCTGCTCCAGCTGCTGTTCTGACCTTAAATTTCGGGAAGCCTCAAGTTCACCCAGAGTCTCCCTGAGGTTATGGAGTTCTACCCTCAGGGCTTCCCTGTGGCCCTGTGACTCTATAGATATGACTTTGCGCAGAGTCTCCAGTGCCGCCCGTCGGTCCCTGTTGGACGCCAACATGTCTTCCTTGTGTGATTGGCAAATAGAGTCTGTTGCCTGCTGTTGTTGCTTCATCTGCCTTTCAGGGGGGAGAATGGAAGTGGCCACCCTCTCCATTGCCTAAGCCATCATTTCAACCGATGCTCCCTGTTGGGCTTCTATACTGTAAATGGAGTTTTCCCATACAGTATTGGCTGGTGGCGTATGGCCACCACGTCGGCGGGCACCACACCTGTTCGGGGCAAGGCGATCTGCACCTTGCTGTGCTGGCACTGCCTGAGGCTGCAGGACTGCATTCCCCCTCTGATCTTCTGGCCCAGGAACAGGATCAGATGTTGTGGAGTGCGACCCTGCATCCGTAACTGCCAAAGGCGTACTTACCAACACTGACATCCCCATAGAGGGTTCTACCCCTGGTGCAGGTGGGTTGGACAGAACAGAATCCCTGCCAGAAACACTCACCTGCGACAGCATATAAGTCTCATCATCCGATTCAGCACCTGAATAGAGGTCTGGGGAGGTGCACCCAGAGACACCCCTGGACAATATGGTCTGCAGTAAGATTGGGTTTTCACCCACCACTGGTGCCCGGTCGTGCCTGAGATTCCTCCTGGGTCTTCACCATCTCCTCAACCTCAACAGCATCAAGTGCGTCATCACCTGAAAAAACATGAAAGACAAAAGATGGAAACAGGCATGAGCACCATAGCACACACATAGGCCTGACAAGCCACAGATCCAGTACATGATTTACACATGTCCCACATGACTATAACCCTGGCATGCATGCACTGTCAATGAGTTGGAAGGGGAGGCATGTCCAATACACATACATGACACATGCCAGCACACAGATGGCATGTAGCATAGCCATGGTACATTTCACAAGTACAGCCATATGTCAGTGAATGAGTACTGTCACCCATCCATGTGAGATGGACATGATGAGATGAAAAACATAGTGTGACAAAACACGCATCTGACACACACTGCAACACATCCAGTGTACAATAATACAGTGATGGCAGGCAGATGTACACAACAATGGTTGGTCACTTGAACATGACAGGAAACAACTATCATGTACCACATTCAAACAGGCCCCAAAAATTAATGTGAGTAGGCCAATACTCAATCAACCTGAACGGTCTAATCATTCACATGACAAGGTAACAAATGTGGACCAATGTGGGGTGTAATCAATGACAGAAGCATGTCACATATGTGGCATTAGGGCTGATAAATGCCTTGCAAAAATGAGAGAATTGAAACAATCAGCCTGAATGAACCCTGAAAAAATCTGAACAATGTTGTTGCAAGATGACAGTTCAAGGGCAACTGCAGTAATGTTGCGCTAATTGGCTACTGTGGGCAGAAGGAATACTGTCAAAATCAAATTCAAAGCCGGTGAATGTTTTGGAGGAAGCACATGGGTGACCCATACCACTCAGGAGTACACACCCTCACTTGGCACTCAATCAGAACCCGTCACCCAAACAACATATACATGTATTACACACACATGCATGGGCACTCACCGGACAATGCATCGTAATCTGGTAGGTCTCCCACGCCTTGGATCTGTTCCTCTGTGACGAAGGTTCCAGCAACAGACTCATGTTCAGTGATTCGGTTGTCCTCTGGTGGGGACCCACCGCCAGTCACCAGAGTAGAGGCATGATTTGAGGCCAGCTTGTTCTTTGCTCTGTGTTTCAGGTCATTCCACCGCTTGTAGCAATCATCAGCTGTGCGCCTCACAAATCCAAGGGCACTAATGATGACCGCGATGGTCTGCCAGTGTGCCTTACATTGACCAGGTGTGGTTTGCACCCTGCAGTAGCCACCATTTCGCGACTATGTGCCGACACATAGGCCACAAGTGCATCAAGTTCGGCGTCATTAAAGCTAGGCTTCCTTGACTTGCCGGAGTGTGTAGCCGTGTCTGGGGTCTCAGCCTGTAGTGCCAGAGCACCCTTCTTCTTCTTTTTCAAAGGTGGTGCGGATCCTGAGTGGCTTACGCCGCTCTGGTCAGTAGGGGCAGAAGCACCGGTGGACTGGGTACTAGGAGTGTGTGAATGCACAATGACCATAGGTCTTGGTGCAGGCATTGGCTGCAGGGTGATGTTGGCAGGGCCAACATCGGTTTGATGGACCTGGACCGACACTGTCCCAGCTGGGAGACTCAGAGCTGGGGTGGATCGAGCTGCAGCTGCCCCTGCAGCCTCCCCACCCTGCCTACTTGGGTCAGCAGATGACATTGCTGCCCCAGATCCACGTGGCCTGGTGACAGCAACTTGCACCGCCACACATGGCTTAGGCTTCCTGACCTGGAGGTCAGCCTGGGAGTTATCCTGCGCCGGTTCAGGTGCCAAAATGGGTTGGTCCAACAAGGGCTGAGCTGGGATGGTGTCAGCTACATTTCCCACAACCATGGGGGGGGGCATGGGTGTCCCTGATTGGTCCTCCACACACGGGGGTCTAGGGGCACCCTGCAAATCCTGGCCACGTCCCCTACCGCACCCACCACACCCACCTTTTGGAGGTCGGCCACCTTTGCCTCCCTTACCGCTTGGTCGCCTCCCAACCATGGCACTGATGTTGTTGTGCGTATGGGAGTAGCAGTAAACTATTGTCCTGGGCAATTGGGGGTGAAAGGGGTAGGGTACTAGATGGAATTCATACCCTAGTGCTCTAGCAAGGCTGTCTGTGACCCCTGGGGGAAGATGACGGGTCACTAAACGCACAGGCACCCCAAAAACAAAAATTAATGTGCACACAACCCCTCGTAGACCACGTGCGTGGAAAAATGAACCCGCACTACGCTGTGGCACCCAGAAACACAAAAATAAGCGTACATGTAATACACGCAGCCTACAATGACCTCTGAAGGGGTACGCAACACATGGGGCAAGCACAGTTGGTAAATACTTGTGCGACTCACCGTATGCCTGGAAAAAAATGTGAAAAAGACGCGTTGGCAACCCCCCCGCCAAAAGAAGAATTGTACGCTGTCTGAGGAAACAGGACAAAAGAAGAAGTGAACACTGTTTGAGGAAACAGGCCAAAATAAGAATTGAACGCTGTCAGAGGCAACAGGGAGTATGAACTTGAACCGTTGTGAAGTAATCGCGTGTGAACCGACTAGAAGTACAAAATTCACCCACTCGCTCTCCATGAAAAGCACGTACAGGAAAATGGCATCCTACACGTACCTTTTCAACCGGCCCACACGTACAACATCACTTACGCGTGTACGCGCTAAGGCCCTTTCCTCCAATTACACGAGCTGACACTCGGACGTGCAGTTTTTGCATGTGTACAATGAACATGCACCCGTGTTGAGGGAAACGCCCTTGCGCGTCACGTCACAGATGCGCTTACGCGCTAAGGGCCTGTGGTCCAATGAATTCGCGTACGTGCTGTGTCTTCACGTGCTGATTCACTATGCACCCGTCATGAGGGAAACACCTGCGCACGTAACGTCACAGACACGCTTACGCGTTAAGGGCCTTTCCTCGAATTACACACTGACGTGCAATTTTTTCACGTGCCAAATCACTCCGTATCAAGCTGGCCACGCGACAACACACGGAAGACCACGCTCCTGCCCAGAAGGCCAAATTACTGCCCCCAAGAGCCCCGAGGATGCTCCCACCTGCCATCTGCTGCTGCCTGCCTGCCTGCTGCCCACGTGCCCTGCTATTTGCTGCCTGCACGTCAGCCAGGGGTGCAGTTGCTGTGACCACCCCTACTGGAACCGAAGACTCCCGACTGGGATACCATCGCTCCACAGCCCAGCCCCAGGACCCAGTTGCCCACCCACACCTGCCTCTGGGGTTGCCATGTCGGGTACAACACCATCTGGCACCACTGGCAACCCCCAGCCAGAGAGTCAGAGGGCAACCAGCTTCAGTGTCAGGGAAGTTGGTGTCCTGGTGGAGCAAGTCCTGGGGCAGTATGATGCCCTCTTTGGAAGTTTGCGCGCCGACATTGAAGGACGGACCAGGATCTGGATGGACATCGTGACTGCCATCAACGATGAGGGGGTGGCAGTCCGCGACATCAAACATGTCCAGAAACGCTGGGAGGATTTCAGATCCAGGACCCTCGACAAGGCCCAGCGCCTCTTGAAGGCAGCGGATGCCAAGGGGCACCGGGGCCAGCTGTCAGACCACCAAATGAGGGTCCTGGAACGCATACGGCCAGCGCTCCACACCCAGGTCCTTGAGAGGCAGACCCGTCTGGAGTCGAGCGGTAAGTGTACATGCATACTGATTGGACTCTGTGCGTGTTGTGGTGTGTCAGTAGTGTGCAAGTTATACATGTGTTTTTGTAGGGCCATGTATGGATGTGTATGTACAGGGGCGTGAGGCTGACACATGTGAGTCCTCTCATGTGTAAGACACATGGATGGTGTATGTGTTGGTAAGCATGCAGGCCAAATGCAGGTGTGGGAGCACACAAGTTTGCATTGCTGTGTATGTATGTTGGCATGGTTGTGGTGTCACACATGGATGGCGGTTCCAGCTGCATGTATCTGCACTGTGTGCATGTGTGTGTATTTGACAAGTGTGCAACTGTGATGCAACATGGATGCATGTGGCACTGACATGTAGAAGGCTGAATGCCAGATGTGACATGGATGGAAATCTCATCACTGTGACAGTTGGTGGACATGTACACATGCATGTAAGTGTGTTGGTGTGTGTGCATGTGTTGTGTACTCCCCATGTTTCATGTGACGTCAGGCTCACCTTCGGATGCTGATGCTGTTGTATGTGTATGGATGGTGCTGCCTGGTGCAATATTGCTGTGGAATTGCTCATGTGTGTGAGTAGAAATGACGTGTGTTAGGGAGTGTGATGCCATGTCTGAATTTTGACACTGCCACTCATGTACAACTGTCATGTGTGTATCAGTCCATTGTACAGTGCCCTGATGCCTGTGTTCTATCTCTCCCTGTCTGCAGCGTCAACTGATGAAGAGGGCGGAGAGGGTGCTGTGGAGCAAAGCAGCAGGGATCGCACCACCATCCGGAGACGCAAGGCCTGGCTCCCCTCCCAGATTGTCATCTCTTCAGGGAGTGAGGAGTCTGGCGCCACGTCCCAGGGCGCAGCTGCCGAGGGTAGGTCCAAGAGGCTGAGGTCGGAGGTGGACTCCTCGACAGCAGAAGGGGCAGCTGAGACCCCTCAGGGTCTGCCGGAGGAAGATGGCATGGAGTCATCCAGGTTGGTGGGGAGTTTGGTGGAGGAGGAGGTGTGGAAGGGACACACACAGGGTCTGGAGGTGGGGATTCCACTGGTGCTAGTAGTGCAGTGCAGGGGCAGGGACAGGAGGCAGCACAGGCCACCGCGGAGGTGCCTGTGTGTAATCCTGTCCCTGATCCTGTGACTGCATCATCCGGCACCAGCAGGGATGCCTACGTCCAGACCCCTTTTCAGGGAGGGGATGGGCGCACAACAACTGGCCTTCCTCTCCCTGCGGACGTGGCTATCCGGGACCGGGTTGAGCCTGTCCTGGCTGGGATAGTGTTGTGTCAACGGGGCATGCGAGGTGATCTGCGGTGTTTACGTGAAGGCACTGCACGTCATCTCGGATGCCTCTTTGAATGCGTTGACCTACTGGGACGGGTCACCAGTGCTGGATTCCTCTGTGTGCTGGACCTTCTTGCGACCCCCTCCTCACCTGAACCCCCTACGCGCCATTCGTCCTCCATGCCATCTTTCCACCCATGTATCACCTGGGTACCCTGTGGAGCTGCCTCAGACCCAGCGGCCAGGCTGGTGGAGGACACATCCCTGCCACAGTCGGGAGTCGGACGTCCAGCAGGGGTGGCCACCAAGACAACTGCACCCTAGCTGGAGGAGGACGTGCAGGCAGAAAGAGCCAGGGCGCAGGCACAGGCACAGCAGCAGCAGCAACATGGTGGGAGAAATGATGGCTCAGGGCCTTCAACATCGGAGGGGCAGGCATCGGCCAGAGGGCAGGAGGACCCAGGATTACAAGTGTCTTCCGTGTGGCAGCGGTTGGGCCACGCCATAGATGCGGAGCGGCAGCGGGCGGAAGAGGCACGGCTCACAATGGTCAGGGCGGAGAACTCCATGCAGAGGGCACTGAGGCTGGCCGAGTGCCTCGAGGCAATTCGCAGGGAGTTGGAGGTCAACATGTCATCATCCCTGCGAACCCTCGAGGCCATGGAAGAGGACCGCCTCCAGGACATTGAGCGGGAGTTCAATGAAGCCCTGTCCCGAGACATCAAAAAGTGAGCCGTCGGACTAGCCTGCTGCCATTGTAAATAGTTAGTTAGTTAGTTAGTTAGTGTTAGGTTTCATTTTTGTTTTCATTTTTTTTTTAGGGCGCTTGGACAATACCCCACATTTTTGTATATAGTTCTACATTAGTTAGTGTATTTTTGTAGGTTTCATTTGGACAGTTGGCCTCATGGACCCAGGATTTCATCCTTGTAAATAGCTGGAGTGTGGATTTGTCAGCATTTTCTTTTTTAATTTTTCCATGGAGCAATGGATTTTACTTTTTCATTTCTGTTTGGATTTGCTTTGTTGGAGGGAGAATTTGGAGACATTTTTAATTTCATATATTTTGGATTCTGATTTCCTTTTTTTATCATTATGTGACATTCTGCATTGTTTTCCTTATGTCCATTGTTTGGTGTTTACATTTGTTTCAACACATTTTTTGTTCAATACATTTTTTCCCGTACTTCAATGTGTGGTATTCTCTCATTGGTTTCATGCATGTCACGATGTGGGTTTTCACATTCACTGGCACCCATTGTGTGTGTGTGACGGACATGTGTTGATGTACATACATGCCATTTGGGTTGTTTCATGTAATGGCCATTTCAATGTTGGGTGTATATTATGCTTGGTTGGTTATTTGGGCAGGAGTGGCGGTCAGTGGGATTTGGGTGGCCATGAGGGCCATGATTGTGGGTCATGTTGATGTGTTGGGGGGGACATGAGTGGGGGCCTGCTGGCAGGTGCCCTTCACTGCTGGGTGGGTGGGTGGGGGGACAAGAGTGGGGGCCTGCTGCTGGATGGGTGGGTGGTTGGGGGGACATGAGTGGGGGCCTGCTGGCAGGTGCCCTTCACTGCTGGGTGGGTGGGGGGACATGAGTGGGGGCCTGCTGGCAGGTGCCCTTCACTGCTGGGTGGGTGGGTGGGTGGGGCGACATGAGTCAGTGCTCACTTGTGCGTGGTGACATGTGGGCTGGCTGGGGAGCTTTGCCAAGTTGTACGGGCTGCCTGTGGGGCATGGCCAAGGGTGCAGTGTGTTCCCCTGTGTTGTGGTCTGCCTGCAGGCCCTGGGGAGGGGTGGGAGGGCACACCTGGGAGGACACACACTGCCAATTCATTTGGGAACCCCAGAAATACATGTGCCCCGCTCGCACAGGAACTACCACATGTGAAACTTCCCGCAAACCCCAGTAATACACGTACCCCGCTCGCACAGGGCCTACCGCGTGTGAAACTCCCTGCGAACCCCAGAAATACATGTTCCCCGCTCGCCCAAGGCCTATCGCATGTGAAACTTCCTGCGAACCCCAGTAATACACGTACCCCGCTCGCACAGGGCCTACCACGTGTGAAACTCCCCGTGAACCCCAGTAATACACGTACCCCACTCGCACAGGGCCTACCGTGTGTGTAACTCCCTGCGAACCCCCGAAATACACGTGCCCCGCTCGCACAGGGCCTACCGCGTGTGAAACTCCACGCGAACCCAGTAATACACGTACCCCGCTCGCACAGGGCCTACCGCGTGTGGAACTCCCCACGAACCCCAGAAATACACATGCCCTGCTTGCGCTAGGCCTATCGCGTGTGAACTTGTATTCCGAGGGGTGCGTGGGGAGTTTTACACGCGATTGGCCTAGCGCGAGCGGGGTACGTGTATTCTGAGGGGTGCGTGGGGAGTTTTACACACGTTTTCGTGGTTGGGGGGCTGTATGCTGGTCCACTGGCCTGTGTGCCATGTACTGGATTTGTGCACTGTTCATGGTGCACGGGGTGGGGTTGGGGGCGTAACTGGCGCTGCTGCAGGGTCGCTGCGCCACTCTGCGCCACGGCTGCTTAAGGATGTTAAAATCCATGAATACGCTGTGCGCCGAAATGGGTTTTGGTGCGCGTGGCTGGCGCAGACTGCCACACGCGCACAATGTGCGCCAGCCGCGTGCGCCACTTGTGTGCTGAATTCTATGAATTACCCCCATAGAGTGCCTGATTCTGCAGAGCAGCGAATGTATTAATCTGACATTCCCCCCACCGAAAAAATCCACTGACATTTTGAGGGAGGCATTAAAAAGTGTTGCAAAGTGCTTGCAGAAACAGCATTGAGAAGTTAACATGTGTAGTGCTCACAAGGAACCCACCACTTTCGATTACACTTCCAGGGTAATTCATGGAATTAATGTGTGCTGAAAACGGGGCGCAAGCATGAAAAACGCAGCACACGCGTGCAAAAAACACGCAAGCGCACGATTACAGATTCATGGAACACATTGCGCGTAGCATACCCGCGACCTGCGCTGAATCCGCATGGGTCCTACACGTCATTGCACCATCAGGGCCACTCTGCGCGAGATAGCCAGAGAAGGTGCACACCGTCCAGCGCACACACCTAAAAAGGGGGCGGAACAAGTGGAATGGGGAAAAACACACAAAAATGTGGGCATAACGGGGGTAGTTTCTCAGCAAAATCCCTGCAACGCCCACATACGTGCTAACAACATGTATTCATGGGCTAACCGGCACGCTGCAAAAGACGCGCAAACCCGGAAACACATACGCCAGGGGAAAGCTGGCATAAGCGCCCTGCGCAGCATAAAAGTGCGCGCAAACAACAAACGCACGCACACAGCTACAATGAATGTACCATTCCTCGCAGCAGCGACCGTGGGACACCGCAGGAGGAGGATAGCCAGGCCCCACATTTTCTTACCCAGGACAAGCCTTTTTGGGATGCCTAATGACCAGGTCTTTGGCAGGTATAGGTTTCCACCTCATATCATCCTAGACCTGGTCACTGAGTGTGAGGATGACCTATCATCACCCACCCTGTGCTCCCAAGCACTGAGCCCCTCGGCAAAGGTGCTCAATGTACTGCATTTTTTGGCCAATGGGTCATTTCAGTGGACAACTGCCATAGTTCGGGGCGTCTCACAGCCCTCGCAGTCACGCTGCCTAGGTGTTGGCAATCATGACTGCACACCCCTCAGTCCGCAGGCACATATACATGCCCAGAACACCCTCAGAAAGGCAGGCCACCTACGTCCACCTAGGGCCACTGAGCACATCTATCGCAATCGCAAGCACTGGCATTCCATCAACGTGCAGGTCGTATGCGATGCCAAGGGAATCATCACCTCTGTCTATGCAAACTATCCAGGGTCCACCCATGACAGTTTCATATTCAGAATGTCACCCCTAAACCAGGCTCTGTAACCTGGGAGGCATGGCAACACATGGCTCAATGGTGAGTACAAATGCCTGTGCACATGTGTGCATGTCACACACAGACAAATAGATAAAACCCAACTAGACAAACATTATCACCTCCCCAGGGAACAGTGCCTACCCTCTGAGCACCTACATGATGACGCCAATACGGAACTCCACCACACCACCCCAGGTAAGATACAACGCAGCCCATATTGCAACCAGAGCCATAGTGGAGCACACATTCGGAATGCTTAAGTCACGTTTCCGCTCCCTTGACCGCTCTGGTGGACAGCTACTATATGCACCTTCAGTAGTGTGCAGGATCATGGTGGCAGCATGTGTCCTGCACAATGTTGCAACACGGCGGAGTGTACCGGTGGACATGGTGGTGCCCCACATCCCCAACCACATGCATGCACACTGCGCATAGGAGGGGAAAGGGCACGTGGCGAGACAGCCCATACCCAGCTTGTGGCACAATTTTTCACCTAAAATCCCACCCCTGCGGAGTGCACACAGGCCTGGCATGTTCCAGGTGACAATTGATGATGACAAAGGGACCGTCAACTGTCACAACCTTATCACCCTGAGAATGTGCCTTTGGAAGTGCTACATTGTGTGCATCAGTAGCTACTTAAACAAACCCAGTCCTGTGTGACCAAAAGTCACACATTCAAGGGTCAGAACCCACTACCCCCTTGCAAAACAACACATCCAAATACTGGTATGTCACCTAAACCCTCCCAAACCTCATGCCCCCACCTGACACACCATGCCATGGAATGCAATGTGAAAACTCCAAAATGAATGCACAACACATGACACAACTGTCACAAAGTGCACTTTGACAAATGGAAATAGGCTAGAGACAACTCCCCCTGCCCCATCAAAATCAAACTGTACACATGAACACCTATTTACCATCATAACATATCATGAACACAGGACCCAACAGTGACAATGTCAGACATTTACCAATTACAATAGTATAGGTGTATCAATGTGACAAAGCCACCACATGGACCCCTCCCATCCTGAGTGTGTGGCTGCACGCAAAATGTGGCAGGGTACTGCATATAGCATGAAGTGCATCAGCAATGGAGACAGCCAAGGTAACACATGAAGATGTAACATCTAAATATGCACATTTACCAATATACAAACAAAAATTCATGTCAACCATGCACTGGAGAAACCATCATGAATCTCCACTAGAGGTGTATACACAGTTTGGACTTCAGACTGGCTACAGAAATGATGGAAGCCCAATGCCTCTGTGTAAGTTACTATCACACGCTGCCATCCTTGCAAGCCCATGGAAAGGGGAAGCAGGAGTGGCATATGTGTCCGGACCCCAAGCCACAAACACCAACCACGAGACAAGTCTGTATGGGCCAACCAGAACACACATTGGATGCCTTCAGATGCCACAAGGCAACACACTGTCACATGAATGCACAATAGACAAAAAATACAAAAATGTCCATGGTCGACCATGGGGCAGGGTCCGTGGACCACCCAGGAGGGAGGAGGTGCAGGGTGCACCTCAACACCCACATGCGTGTATGTTGAGAATTTAAAAAAAAACCTCCATGGGGTCATGGCCTGCACGGCTAGGCCATAGTGGGAGTAGTGTCGTCGCTGTCATCACCCTCTGGTGAAATTTCAGAAGACATGCGTGGTAAGGGTGCCTGACCATGCATAGCCCTGGCATGCTCCTCCATGGCAGCAAGCATGCGGGTCTGGAAGGTTTGGTTCTGTAGGATGATGGTACGGAGGTCCCCATCCAGCACCTCACGTGTAGCACAGAGTTCAGCCTGCAAGGTCTCACGTGTAGCACGAACGTCTGCCTGCAAGCCCTCATGTGACACACGGACTTCCTCATGGCTTGCATTTTCAGCCGAGAGCTTACTTGTCAGCTGCTCCATCAACTGTTCTGCCAGAGTACTTCTGAGGGAGGTGTTCTCTTCCCTCAGGGCATCCCTGTGGGCCACTGCCTCAGCAGCAATGTCTGTGCGCATAGCCCCCAGTTCAGCCCGTCGGTCCCTGTTGGCAGCCAACGTGTCCTGCCTGTGCGAGAGGCACGTGGGCCGCGTTGCCTGCTGCTGGAGCTCCACCTCCCTTTCAGGGAGGAGAATGGAATCAGCCACCCTTTCCACGCCCTGAGCAACCACCTCACATGATGCCCCTTGTTGCTGTGCAATGGCATACATGGAATTCTCCCACACAGTATTACCCGGTGGTGCACGGCCACCACATTGCCAGACACCACACCTGTTGGGCCCAAGGATACCTGGCCCTTGCTGTGGCGGCACTGCCTACAGGACTGCATTCCTCCTTTGATCTGCTGCCCCAGGACCAGGAGCAAATTGTGTGGAGCATGACCCTGCATCCATAACCACCACAGGCGGACACAACAACACTGAATGGCCCTTTGAGGGGTCTACCCCCACTGCAGGTGTGTCGGGCTGAACAGCATCCATACCAGAATCACTCACCTGCGACAGCGCATATGGTTCAACATCCGATTCCGCATCTGAGACATAGAGATCCTCAGAGGTGTAGTCAGGGACACCCCTGGACAGGATGGTCTGGAGCACCAATGGATGTTCATGTCCTACCACTACATGGCCTCCACTGGTGCCTGGTTGTGGCCCTGAACACTCCACTCCCTACGCCATCGCCTCCTCCCCCTCTGTTTCCGTTGCCTCATCACCTGCACAAAATTAAAAGAAGACATGAGCACACATGTTAACAGCACATACCACACACATAGGTATCACAATGTAGACAGCCAACACATGAAGCAGCCATGTCACACATGACACAAACTCAGGCATGCATGCAGTTACAATCAAATGGAAGGGGACCCTGAAAGCAGTCAGGATGCGTATAAAATATCAAGCCAACACATGTACTGCATGGTGCATAGCACCTGCATCACACACAAGCCTGTGCCTGTCATAGACCTCCCACGAACATGACAGATGCCAACACACAGATGGCACGTAGCATAGCCATGTCAGTACTGTCAAACAGACCCAGATGGAACTCAAATACTACTGTCCATGATCCAAGTGAAATGCATGCCATTAGACAGCACATGGAAATCCCCAAGACAAAACACACATGCGTCACAGCATGCAAGAACGCTAGGGTGTTGAAATACAGTGAAGGAAGGCACATGGATACATCAGTGCTAGGTAACATTGACATCACACAAGTGAATAGGCATGTTGAAGGGAGAAACAGGGCTCAGAAGTGGGTGGGTGCAGAGCAGTACATGTGTAAGGCCTCAACTATCAATGAAAACATAAAACAAGTAATGTCAATGTGGTGTCATGAAGGCAGTGTAAGGGCAAGTGCAGTCATCATGTGCAAAGTGCTGGCAGTGGGTTGTAGGGATACAGTAACCCCCCGCACCCCAAGGGCGGGGAATGGATTGGAGGCAGTGCATGGCTTGAAATGGTGGATCAGAGTACTGTGTAATAGCAGACAGTGTGGGCAGGTGTCAATTACATTATCTGAGTAATCTGGGACTACAGCAGGGGAGAGGAGTACAGAAAGCACAACACATGAGGAAGCAGCAGAAGTTCACCCAGACACGGAGAAGCTATACCATCTGTTGGATAGAGGCAGGGAAGCTGTACCAGAGGGAGGCTCATGCTCGACACAGACTAGAACCACAAACAAATGGGCATGAAGATCAACTGACCCTGGGTGAGCAGGAAAGGGGTGATCAAATACCATGAGAAGGAGGAAATACCGGAGATGGAGTCGAATGAGGTCCTTGCCCCAGACCCATAGGGCTTGGCTGAAATGCACATGGGCCATGAATGAGCACTCATGGCCACTGTGAGCCTGTGCCATCAGCACAGTCCGAGTGAGAGACCCTGCATCAAGGCCAAAGGACGTCCCACACAGTCTATGTCTGGCAGAGTTGCAGAGAGAAGATTGTATAGTCATAGAATACAGTAGTCTGACATGGGAATCACCAGTCCCATGGAGACAGTGAGCTGCTGGGGGATAGAGAGGCAAGGAAGGGTGCCCTTGAGGAGGATCAGCTTGCAGGGTGACCTCACACAGACGTCAGTCATGTAATGGCAGAGGGTGAGATTTTGTTACGCTCACCTGACTCCCACGGAGGCGCTGGCCTGGTTCGCACTGCTGTGACCTCTTCTAAGGTGATGCGCAGGGTTCGGAAGACGGACTGGACCGGGCCCCCAAATCTGGCATGTCTGGCTCGCAGAAGTATCCTTCTGTGGGCGAAAATAGGGTATTAACTGTCTGCGGGGTAATGCAATCGGCCTCCCACTTTCCCCTCTTACCCTCCTTGAAACCCTTCTGTGATTTCTCGTAGCGTCTCACCTTAGGGTCTGGAAGGACGAGCTCTCCATCCTGCTTCTGATGCAGGGGCGCGTTGGTATCCAGTTACTTCACTGGATTTTCGGAGTGGTGAGAACCAAACTTGCTTGGCTTCCAGGTAAGTTTTTTGATAAGAGGTTCCCCTTGTGTCCATGCATTAATGTACTAATGCTAGTGTCTTTTTCCCCATAGGGGCCGGGGTACAGAATGACGGGGAACAGGCACCGACCCGAGATGAGCGGTGAAATCCTTGTAGAAATCAGGTAAGTCTTTAATGAGCGTTTTTTGGTAATGTCTTTTCATTCGCTCATTAACGCTGATGTCTCTTTTTCCCCTTAGGGGTCGGGGTCCGAAAATGCCAGGATGCGGCGCGGACCCGAAATGAAGATGGAATGAATCAACAGGTAAGTCTTAACATGGAGATTTAGCTTTCCTTATTCCCTTCTCTCTCTCACCTTTTTTTCTGGTGTTTTTCTCCCTAGGCGCTGGGGCGTGACTGCGAATCCGGATGATCGCTGCTGAACATGGAGGCGCCCTGTAAAGGTGAGTGGAATGCGGCGCTGCAGCGATCGACGCGATGAGCTTTTAAATTAAAGTCTTCCTTTTCAGGATTGTCGGCGAGATGTCTCCGGGATGCGGGTTTAGCAGGTAAGGACTTTTCCTTCTTCTGTTCTCTTCTTCTCTTCCTTTGCAGGTGATCCAGGATGCTGGCAGGCGTGGCAGAAGTCAGGATGCAGGAGCAGACACGGTGAGCGTCCAGCTGCTAGATGCCTAACAACGCGAAGCACGTGTGGCTGTTCGGGTGGGGTTTAAATAGCCTTGGAAGAAGTTCCAGGTATGTATCCTTCCTCCAATCAGGTATGTCTCCTTCCCCGACCACACCCGGATGGTAAATTAGTCCCACAGGTAAAGTAGTTCCTTTCAGGCCTCAAGGAGGCCGGGATCCTGCAGCATGGTCTGCATCAGGAAAGTGCACCCCAGCATTCCCATAATGAGCCTGGTGCCTATGGCGCCAGGACTGATGTCTTTTATGAGCCTGGCGCCATAGGCGCCAGGACACTGTCCAAAGGGCCCCTATATGGGGTTGCTAGGTCCTTCCTTGGGGACTGGATGTCCGCTTTCGGGGACGCCGGGCTTGAACCGGCTCCCCGGGAGCGGGCATCATGACAGCTTTGAGTGGAAGCTCATCACAGGCTATCCGCAAACATTCATTGGAGCAAGAGCATGGACAAGAGAGGTGGCCAGTGATTGACGTGGAAGGAGGGTGCAGGTGTGGTGATGAGGATTGCCTCCGTGTGCAGCACATGGTCTGTATGCAGTCTACATCGCAACAAGCATGTATCAGTCAAGCATTGCATGGGTCACACATGGCAGTCATGAATACATAGCCTGAACTGGCATTCAATCACAACATATCACCCAAGCAAAATACACATGGCCTGGACACACACGCATGCACACTCACCGGACATTGTCTCATAATCTGGCAAGCCTCCCACGCCTTGGATCTGACCCTCATCGATGAATCCCCCAGCGATCTCCTCATGTAGAGTGAGTTCATCATCCACTGGTGGTGACCCACTGCCACTCACCAGAGTAGAGGCGTAGTTAGCACCACGCTTGTTTTTTGCTCGGCATCGGAGGTCATTCCAACGCTTCGAGCATTCCTCAGCTGTGTGCTTCTCACATCCCAAGGCACTAATACGGTCCGTGATGCACTGACAGTCGTCCCTACGCTGAGCAGGCGTAGTTTGGCACCCTGACCTCACCTTCATTTCGCGGCCGTGCGCCAACAAGTAGCCCACAAGTTCATCCAGTTCCATCTCAATTAAACTCTTCTTCCTTGACGTGCCAGAGGCCTGAGCCATGTCTGGGGTCCCAGCCTGTACCACTGGAGCATGCTTCTTCCTCTTGGGAGGTGGTGCGGACTGTGAGTGGCTTCTGCAGCTCTGGTCAGTAGGGGCTGAAGCGCAGGTTGACTGGCCACTGGAAGCAGGCAATGGCACGACGACCAAAGGTCTGACTGCAGGCATTGGCTGCTGGGTGCTGTCGCCAGGACACAGGGCCAAAACTGCCTAGGTGGCAAGGTCCGGGACCAACACAGTCCTGGCCAGGTGACTCAGGGCCGGGGTGGTGTCAGGTGCAGCTGCACCTGCATGTTCCACAAGCTGGCTGGCCAGGGCAGCAGATGACAGTGCTGCCACAGAACCATATGACCTGATGTTTGCAACCTTCACCACACGTGCCTTGGACTTCCTGACATGGAAGTCTGCCTGGGAGTCATCCAATGCCTGTTCCATGACCAATCCGGGTCGGGCTAGCAGACCCTGAGTGCGGGTGGTGTCAGCTGCAGCTGCCCCTGTAGCTTCCACTCCGTGCCTGCTTGTGACAGCTGATGGAACTGCTTGTTGGGCCTGAGGGGCGCTGGGGATGGCAACATTAGCTGCATCTCCCTGACCCACTGGAAAAAAGAAGAAAAACACAAGCGTGTGTGCATGTAGGCAACTCTCCTGCCAACATAAGAAGTACGCACTGCAACCGTAGTGAATTAATCGTGTGTGAACCCACAAAAGAGCAAAATCTCACGTGTCGGTCCTCACGAAAAGCACGTACAGCGCACTGGTGTCCTATGCGGACCTGTAACCCGTACTGAAGGGCAACATCCGTGCACGTCACGTCACTTACACGCTTATGTGATAAGGGCTATTCCTCTGATTCCACGCTAACGCGCTGTTTTTGCACGTGCTGAGTCACTCTGCATCCGGCTAGCCACGCGAAAGTACATTGGTGACCCAAGCTCCTGCCCACAAGGCCATTTACCTGCCCCGGACACCCTGAGCTGCCTCCTACGAGCCATCTACTACTGCCAGCCCACTCTGTGTGCCTGCTGCCTACTAGCCCTGCAATTTGGTGCCTTCACAGAAGCCATTGCCAGAGATCCTGTTGCTGAGACCACCTCTGCTGACACAGAAGACTCCCAACTGCTATTCCATTGATCCACAGCCCAGCCCCAGGACCCAGTTGCCCACCCACACCTGCCTTGGGGGTTGCCATGTTAGACCAAGCTACATCTGGGGCAAGTGGTAACCCCCCGGCAGAGAGGCAGAGGACTGCCAGCTTCTCTTGCAATGAAGTTGGCATCCTGGTGGAGCAAGTACTGGGTCATTATGATGCCCTCTTCCCTGGACCATCGCGACTCGACAAGGAAGGACGGAGTAGGATCTGGGCGGACATCGTGGGTGCCATCAATGCGGAGGGGGTGGCACCCCATGACTTCAAACACGTCCTGAAGCGCTGAGAGGACTTCAGGTCCAGAACCCTCAGCAAGGCCCGGCACCTCTTCACGGCTGGTGATGGAGTGGGGCGCCGAGGCCGATTGAGCAACAATCAGATGAGGGTCCTGGAGCGCATCAGCCCAGCGCTGCACACCCAGGTCCTACAGTTGCAGCTGTGTCCACAGTGGAGTGGTAAGTGTCCATGTGTTCTTGTCCTGCTTAGTGCATGTTTAGGTATGGCTGGAGTTTTTTCCCCATTGGCCTTATGTCTGGCATGCCTCCTGAATGGATGTCTGTGTGCATGTCCATGACAGTGCTGCATGCAAGTCCAGTCAAGCGTGTTCCACATGAATGGTGTCTGTGTTGCAATGCATGATGTGCACCAGCATGTAATGACGCACACATGTATGCATGCCTGCGTCTGGACTTCGACATGCGAGAGGTGTGAGGCATGGATGCTTATGTCTCCTTCATGGCCATGCATGTTGTACATGTGCGTGTGTCTGATTAGTGAGTGTGTGACTGTCAAACACCATGGATGCATGACACATGAGCATCACGATGCGTGATTGACTCATGCGGCCCAGTTGTCCACAAGAGCGCTGTGACGGGAGGTCTACATGGCCTGATGCATGACTGTCAGGTGATGTGTGTGCATGTGATGTGCATGTTGCACATGACAAGGGACCCATGGCCACAAGGGAAGTCATGGCACATCTTAAAAGGGCAATACACATGGGAGGGCTACACACATCACAACCCATCTTAAATGGGTAATACACTTGGGTTGGTCACACACCACACAGAACTGAACAAAATACACTTGGCGAACAGGCATTTGACTTTCAGAAAATCAATGCACAAAATATAACCTAAGAGAGGATATTTGTGTTGGAAATGAATAAAAGATGTGCACTTTAAACCCCAAGAATAAATGTGCCCGGGAGTGCACAGTTCCCATATGTAACATTTCACCTAGAGTAGTGTCCTTCCTATCGTCTAAGGACACAGTTCGAATCCCCATGGTTCGCATGAGTAAACTTTTAAAATTCCCTTAACACAGTACAAAGTATCTCGTTTTATCTATGGCTTTTAAAATACAAGGGGGGATGGCGTCCTCCCTCTGAAAAAAGTGGGCAGAGGCCGTCCACCCAAGTGCACCCTCGGCTTGAGCCCTGGGCGGGAGGATTTGAAGGGGGGACGGTCGTATTTCTACCTGTCATTTACTGTGTCGTCAGAATCAGGCCTGACACCTCTCAAGGTGCCGGTGTTTAGTTCCTTTCTATGTCAGCGCTAAAAGGGAGTGAAGACAGGTGAAAACCCCTGCAGCCACTCAAGTACACTTATAGTGGTTGGCAAGCAGGTTGTTCAACAGTAAACCGCAGCATTCGTGCACTGTCTGAAAGTGTCATATTTGAATGTAAAACCCGCCAATTTCAAATTTAAAATGAATGTGGTGCAATTAAGAACATTGTTGTTCTTCCAGACAATGGCCCTCATTACGACCCTGGCGGATTTTTACCGCCATCCGCGGACTTTTCCGCCATGGCGCAAAGTCCCTTTACGCCATGGCGGATGGCGGACTTACCGCCCCATTCCGAGGTCGGCGGGGCGGTAAGTCCCCATTGACCCATTTACCCTTCCCCATTCCCATTTCGGCCCCATAGGGCTCAATGGGAGTGGGGAAGGCGTTAATTACGCCACCGTAAAGTACGGTGGCGTAATTAACGCCAAGGTCCCGTAGCGCCATGGATTTCTCCGCCCGCAAAAAGCGGGCGGAAAAATGACCATGGCGGTACGGGAACTCGTAGTTGGCGGTAAGGGGTCGGCGCAGCTAACGCTGGCGCTGACCCCTTAGCGCCAGGGTCGTAATGAGGGCCAATGACACTTTTAGTTTTGGCTATTTGCTGGTGCTGAAAGCACTACCTATAAGCCAAAACTATTGTCATTAAAATAAGAGATTTAACATAAGAGAATGAAATAGAGGCTTTGAAAGAGAGGCTCCAATGTTTTTCAATGCAGATGACATATGAGAATGGATTTGTGTTATTTGGCTATGTGTCCCACCAATTCAACGCCCATCTCTAAGTCAAATCTATATGATTTTACTCCCATTCCCACCCATCTTCCTGCTGAATTCCCAACCCATTTTTTCTTACAGAGCCACCATCTTCAAATGTAGTTGTTTACAGTTGTATGTTGTTATATCACATCCAATCTTAGAATGTTGCATTTTGATAAAAGTAACATAAAGTTGCACCTTTTTTTAGCATCATTTTGATTTCTCAGTTAAAAAAGGAGTCCATTACACACATTTTTATAAAAAAGGGCGCGCATGCTCACTGACAAGTTACTTTAGCGCATAGCACAGCTAGATCTCATCATGCAGCGTAATCATATTGTGCGGAATGTAGAAAAAAGTAGTTTTAAATACAAATATTTCTGTTCATCCTTACACTATTCATCTATTTCTCGAGACCCCTGAAAGAATAAAGGAACATGTTCTTCTGGGTTCTGCCACTTGACCACGTAGAGACACGTCACGTGATGTATCAAATGATACGCTCAGGTGGATCATCAAGCTATTTGGTACAGTGGAGACGAGGTTAAGGTTTGGATGGACTAGGAGAGCCAGAGGACTAGCGAGGCACCCATACCGTACAGAAAGAGAAAACACAGGTTAGCTTCTAACCCTCTGCATGTTTTAGGGCCTCTGTGGCATTTTAAATGGGATTCCCAGTGCAGAGCTGGAAATATGCTCTGTGCATTTACCTCATACATGCACATACTCCACAGGCATAATATCGTAATATTGGGAACAAAGACATGGATCCCTCTGATTTCTTCCCACCCTTTTGCATATGAAAAGTTCAGCCGGAGTCCGTAGGGATCCTCAGAAATGGCGGCTCTGTGTGTTTCAATGGCAGCCGCCGTTACCAATCACTGCAGTGATGCATGCTCACACAGGAGTGAGCCAGAAGAATTTGTTGGCACGAAGAGCATACAGGCATGGAGATCTGGGTTATGCCCATATTCCTGTGCCAACATCCACTCTGTGTTGCAGCTGTCAAAGTGCCAATGTTTCATTCTAACTGGCCTTCGCCTGCATCAAAATGAGTGAATCAAGCTCCAAAATATGCAACTGCCACATTTTTGCCCCGATATTTTGTATACACAGCCATTTTTGCCACGATTTTAAGACATGGAACCACCTGATTGGCTGCCTGCCTGCATGAATGCCCTTCTGAATGATTGGTTGCCTGAGTGTGACCCAGCAGAGTGAATGTGAGACCAAACAGTATATCTGGGGACCTCTCACTGATGGAAATAGTTCAGAAGCTGAAGTCAAAATTGATGCTTGATCTCGAAAGCCGAGCCCGAAGAAGAAGGTTGATTGCTGTTACCTTCGAAACAATCTGAAAGTCGCTCTGCCGTTGAGGACTGATCCGAGAGAGGACCTGTCTAGGAGACCTCTTCCCGAGCTACGAGGGACCATCGTGCACTGCTAACCTTTGCCAAAGCGCCCTGGAAGACAGCCTTCAAAAGACTGTCGACCGGAGACGGGGACCGCAGAGAAGAATGAAGAGAAGCACCGGACAGCCATCCATAGTCGTCGACCAGGGTTCGCAGGTTTGCTATAACGGCTGGAGACCCATCGGAGCCTTGCTGCCCAGAAGCGAAAACCGCTTTACACCGAGCCACCGATGACTGGAGCCAGAATGCTCCATTGATTAAGACATTTTGAATTCAAGGACACTCTCGCCAGCGCCGCCGACTGCTTTGTCCTGCCGGAGAAAGTCAAGGCTACCGACGCGCCGGGGAGCATCCCCCCGTGGGGTTTCCGCCACCCGAAGACCACAAAGACGACAATGACTCAACCCCCTTGCTGGGCCAAAGTTCTTCACAGACTCTTTGCGGCAACGAGCAACCGTCACAGAGGTGCACCGCATGCCTCATCTTGGCAGGACATCCACAACCGATCGTCGACGAACACTGCCAAGACCGAAGCTGCTGCCTCGTCGTTATTGCTCACCCTTTCATCTAGGGAGCTTGACGATCTATGGCTCCTGCCTTAAAGGGAGCCGCTCAAGAAGGATGAGTCGACGACCCGACATCGAACTCTGGTACTTTGGGGTGGTAGAACTATTTAGAAGGAAATAAGACTCATATAACCAATATATGGACTGGGCTTGTATTATATTCTTATTTACAGGTTGCCCAGGTGGGGTATCCTCACACAGAACTCTGTCTATTGGCAGGGGCCAGTATTCTGCATATAGTTTTAACCAACCTGCTTTCCTCCTATGTCTATTGTTGGTTCACATTATTAACTGATTTGTATGATATTTGAACTGAGTACAGTGGATGCATTTTAATGGAATCAAAGAGTAATTGTGATACCACATAGAAACTGTATATATTTACAATTTTAGATTCTCTTGAGCACAAAGTGTGTTATTATGATTGTGTACATAACTTGAGCTTATTTAGAACTGTGTTATCACTAACATAGTGTGTGGACATTCCTTTGTGGGTGCTTGGGGACTACAGTGTACTTTAGAACCAGCCTGCATCACCTCCTGAGAGCTTAAGCATTGATTGCTCGACCTTCGCTACCCAACAGAGAATCTTGGCTGGAGTGCTCTGTGCCTCTGCTCTGCCATATAGAAAGCAGGAGTACAGATACCCCCCTCCAGTCTTTACACTGGTTGCAGCAGTGGGATGCTAATGGTTTTAAGAATCAGTGTGTAACCTTGACACTTACAAAATATCTACACTTTGTTAAACTGAGGTTTAGTTGTGTACTAGATAACATTACAAGCAATGGACTCTATTGCAAATGGTAAATTGACTAAGATGAGCTTAGAGGCTCTTCAGAGTGCTGTGAAGCCAGGGAGTTAGACTTTGAAGATAAGTCTAGGGCTGAGTTGATAGCCGCCCTGGTGGACTACCATACGGATTGTGAAACTCTTGCTGAAGGGGCTGTGGGGTGCAACCATTGAAGCCCATGCCCCTGGGGTTATTATTGAATCTGATTCTGGGAATGCCACCACTCCTGCTGTCCCTGTTCCAAACCCCAGCATTGTTTCTTCAGGGAATTCCTTGAAACTTTAATTATTAAGGATGAAATTGGCTTTTGAATATCAAAAGTATTGAATATTGAAAGTTGGAAAGGCAGTGTGTGTTCAGGTCGATATAACCACTTATACATATATCAAGACTGCGCTTTGTTAGAATTTCTGAGGCGGATACCGCCCTTTGAGAGGTGGAGCCCCTTTTTTCCACTTGGGTTGTTGGGATACAAGAAAACACACAAAAAGTATTGGAGTAACCGCATGACATTTTGTTGGCAAAGGTGACCGTCTGGCGTAATAGCCTTGGAGCCTTCCACACACATTTAATATCGAGTCATACGGATTGAACACATTCTAACATATTCTAACACTTAAAAGGTGTCACATATGTAAGGGTGACTGCGGGCTCTGTGCCTTTGAACCCTTATTACTCATTTCCGGTAGCAAGGAATCATTCTTGCTGTTGAACTGTACTCAAAAGGTGTTATACGCGAAAGGGTGACTGCGGGCTGTGTACCATTGAACCCTTATTACTCATTTCCTGTATTAAGGAATTAGATTTTCTGTTGAGCTGTACATTTGCTGATGGGCGAAGTTGAACGTGTGACTTGAGCCTTGTGGATACCCATAATATTCTTGAAAAAGAATTACGGAAAACCTTCAAATTTAAAGGTACCATCGGAAGAAGGGTGACTGCGGGCCAAGTGCCTTCGAACCCTGAATCTGTAATCGGATATAACATATGTGAATCATGCACTAGCGACATTTCTATTCTGCTTCAAAGAGGTTGTGTGGGTTCACTCCTTTCATTCGTCTTTCTTTCCTTCTTCTCTTTCTTTTCTTTTTCTTCTGTTCCTTTGCAGTTTACAATAATATAACGTACGCTGTGTGTGCTTAAAGGTTCATTAAAAATGGAGACCAGCCTCAGAAATGGTTAACGCCTGAAGGTACCAGTGGTAAAAAAGAATAATGATTTATTCAAAAAAAATAAAAACAAAGATGTAAATGAACCTGATGTTAAGCTCTCAGAATCCCATATAGATTGATATGATGTACCTAGAGAGCTTTCTTTTATTACACCATCAATTATACCAATTCTATCAAAACTACCATACAATGCCTCTGTTGCACATATTGAAGACCAAGTTCAATGCCATTCTTTACATTCTTCTCCTACCTTGTATAAAAAAGAGGTGCAGGTATTGTATTTAAGTGACATAAATGGAACTAATCAGTGTGTGGGAAATGTTATGAATAAGGATAATGATGAACTTCATGAGAGTTCCTTATCAGTGGAAAACCTAGGAAATGGTGAGATTGCGGACAACTGGATGTTGTCAGTGATAATGGCAGAATTAGATAGTCGTGTATGCCTATCAACAGGGCCCTCCACTCCTGTCTCGACGCCAAGAAGACAGAGGGATTATGTACACTTACATATTAAAAAAGAAGGTGGTTTATGCGGTAATACTGCAACTGATGTTAAGCCTGATATGGGAAAGATGGTATTGGCTGAAGTTGTTGTTGATCCCCCTCCGTTTTTGGAAATTCCAAAAGAATGGGATTACAATGGGCCTCATTACGACCCAGGCGTTAAGGGTTAACGCCGTCGTTAACCCTTAACGCCTATTCTGATTTTAACGGCTGCTTTTAGCAGCCGTTAAAATCCATGGCGCTAACCCGCCATGATGCTAATTACGCCACCGTAATTTACGGTGGCGTAATTAACGCCTTCCCCACTCCCATTATGCCCTATGGGGCAAAAATGGGAATGGGGAAGGGAAAATGGGAAATGGGGATTTACCGCCCCACTCACCTTGGAATGGGGCGGTAAATCCGCCATCCACCATGGTGTAAACATAGTTTACACCATGGTGGTAAAGTTGGCGTACTTAGGGCCTGGGTCGTAATGACCCCCAATGTATATGAAGAGTTTGACCCCTTACATATGTCTAAGAATCATAACATAGACAATCCCTCTAGACCACCGGAGAGAGGTAACACCTCTCAAAATTTAACTGATGAAACTATGCTAGATCTCAATGAGCAAAATTGTCATACATTTCCCGTTTTAACACGGATCTTGAATCACTTGGATAGGGGGCACGAATATACACACTATGCAATCAAAGAAATGAAAGGATCCTTGGATGACATTGCGGGAAAGCTAAACAAATTAGAAGGGTTTATGTTTGCACATGAAAATATGGCATCTATTCAGGCTTCTATAAACTCAAAATAACTTGCGGACATTGCCCCTCATGTTCCTGTCAATAGCCGTTTGAGCCTTATGATATCTCAAGCAACGCAGACTATGATGACAACTATTAAAGCAGTATGCACATGTGAGAAGAACGAAAAAACGAAATTGCCTGTTGACACTTATTATCCCTCGCAAGATGAGATTGACAAAATCGAGCTCATCAAATTAGCAAAATTACATCATGAGAGACTGTTAGTCTTAGAAAATCTGATGATAAGTGGACAGATGGGACCTAACTTAACTAATGAGATATCCGAAAATGTTCAACAAAAAGAGCATAGCAAAGTGACATCATCTAACACTCCAGATAGTCCATCTGACCTTGTTGGAATTATTGATCAACAAGGAAAATTAATTAAAGATGTGGAGACAGGTTAACTTAATGAAAAGGAGCCTGAATTAGACATGGGTTGTACATTTTTGATGTCTAAAAAGGCAAAGAAATTGCATCAAAGAGCAATGAAAAGAGGAAAAAATAAAAAAACGCAGTACTAGCATATCCCCAAATACAAAAGAAGGAAAGAAAAAAAACTCAATTTCAAAAAAGGAAAAGAAAAATAAACTAAGGGAAAAAGAAATCCCACATGTAAATGACATTGATTTGAATCAGCTAGATGCGGAATCTTGTATACATCTCGAAGTAGATCCTTCATTAGAACAAAGGTAGACGGACAGCATTAATATACCACAGGAGACCACCCCAGTTACGGTTCACAAGGGGGTGGAAGAAATAAATGCAGCAAAAAAAAAACAATTTCTAAAGCTCAGTCTAAAAAGTCACAGTCAAATAACATGAAACAAATGAATTTAGCTGGATTTTACCAGGTTACGGAAAACAAAACAACATTTAAAAGAGATGGTGCAAATGGAGACTGTGATGAAATAATTGAACTTAATGGTCCCCAAATAAAAACGAACCTAAAAAGAGTACAGATATCGTTGGATCACACCTCATCTAGGAAGTTACTCATTGAAACTCCAGGTACGCAGGCCAGCACGTATACTGGTTACCTGCAATTAATGACAAAGGTGACGCGAAGGAATCGGTGAGTGATTGTATAAAAAACTAAACTCTTGAGGGTGTGGGATGCAACATACAACAACTTGGCGCCCAAGCTGCGGCAAACCACAGCACTGTAGGTGAGCTAAAGGAGACTTATATAGATGCTCCTCAATCACACGAAAGTGAGGAGAATATGAAGGAAATGCAATTGGTTATTGGATGGAGCAGTGATTCACAAATACTCGGAATACCAGAATTAATCAGTCACATCTCCTTCAAATGTTTCAGAAAATACCCACCCTTAGGAATTTGATTTCCCAGGACATTGATTGGATTAAATTGTCCATTTCTAATAATTATAGAATGGTATGTAAGGTTCAAACTACTTTAATCACAAAAATGTTATGGGAACAAAGTGAACACTTTGAGATGTTGGGTTACGAATTGCACGGATTTGGAAACATGACTGAGGCGACCGAATGTATAGAATTTCACAAACAGAATATGTCGAGTCCCCCAACTACAGGAGTGAATCTGAGTGCTGACACACAAATTAAACAAACTCAACTCACCCAGCTCACTTCTGTAGTCAATGCGCAATCAAGGGTTTGGCAGGTTTCGAAACACTATTGAAAGCAGTGGGGTCTTCGCATTCTTCGAAAAGTAAATCATAACTCCTGCCTACTTCAATAACAAGCTGGAATTGTTGTGGTTTTAAAAATTTACTAAAGTGTGTTAAAAATAAGATGCTACCGCTCAACTCCAGTATAATAATGATCCAAGAGACAATGGCTGTTAAGCCCATTCATATAGATGGTTTTACCGCATTTAATCATCCTGCAAAGCGTGGTGAGTTTGGACATCCAGCAGGTGGCTTAACAACGCTTGTCAACAATGCTTGCAAGATGGAAGCGAATTTCATCTACTCCTCTGATGCGTTATTACTCATTGCAATTTCTGTTGGTACTACCACGGTAATACTAATTAATTTGTATTGTAAACTGACTGCAGGCTCATCTTTCATCGCTATTAATGAACAAGATGCAATGCTGCAGCAGTTATTTCTGAAGTATGATGAATATGTGTTTATTTTCGGAGGCGATGTTAACGCTTTTCTTAGTTATGATGTCCATCTAAAAGCAAACTCATCAAGAAATGTACACGCAGCCCGCTCACTAGAACAAGGGTATTTCTGGTCAGAATTTCTACACAATTGGAATATGCATGTCATCTCTCATGCCATGGATCAGAAACAATGTACGTGGTTCAGAGGGACACAATGCTCCAAAATAGATTTTTTTGTAGTTTCGGAATGGTTGCTTGGGATGGCTAGGGCAATTGAGGTGAAGAACATGTCCTGTAGTGATCACATGTTGTTGAACTTAAAGATGAATGTCACACTAGAGTCTCACTCAACAACTAGCCATTTATCTCTCATTGAAATTGACAAACCCACAAAATCAGTCAGATGGAACCCGAAATTATGTCGGGAATTCGCCTACTTGGTAAACCGTGATATTTGGTGTTTGGAATTTACGCCAGCATTAGTGTGGAATAAAAATAAGATCATGGAATTAAACTCAAAGGTGATAAAACTCCATCTGTCAGCAATAGCCAAGGCTCAGCAAAATCGTGTAACACCACGCGTTTGCAAATTTAGTATGCAAATCACAGAAATCAAACATAAACGCAACTGTGATATTAGAAGGATTAAATCTTCTTCTGCAGATCAAAGGGAATTTGCAATAGCAAAAAAGGAGATACAGTTATGTAGTAGACAAAACATCAAAATGATTAAAAACTTCCAACATCTAGCAGAAAATCGAAAGATCATCAGTTTCATCTGAAAGCGAAAAATCAAGGATATCTGGAGTATTTTACGCTCTCAAGGTAAAATGACCCAACCTATTTTTCATTATGAAATTTCTGCTAAGATATGGACCGAGTACATATTGCACAAATAGAGGTTACGAGCAGAGTTTAAATCTTCTAACATGGCTGATTTATCGAGAAGGGTCTTGTGTAAATTTCCTTGGACATTGAGTGATGTTATATGGGCTATACAAAAACTATCATATTCCAAAGCTGCCGGCCCTGATGGGATTCCCCCATGTGTATTAAAAGATGACCCTTACTTCTGGGCCAAAGTCATAAAGCCTATATTTGAATCAATTTTTGAAGCTAAGATTATTCCTCAATCATGGCTTTCTGCTGTAATAGTACCCATTCATAAAAAAAGGTCCAATTGATGACCCTGTAAACGTCCGCCCGATATCCTTGATTGACGTGCCAGCCAAGATTTCTGCCACACTGCTGCTAAGGGAATTAGAGATCTGTGTCACCAGTAAGCAATTGTTATTGACATACCAGGTTGGTTTTCGTAAATCTATGGGAACCACACTTAACGCTACAATTCTTGCCCACCTACTTGAATCCTCACTGAACTCCACTTCAGGAGTGGTCTACATGGCATCCTTGGACCTTTCAGCTGCCTTTGACAGTGTAATAAGGGAGAGGTTATGGAACACGCTACTAATCCTTGGAGCTCCTGGTCACATAGTGGCACTTATAGCCCTACTACACTCTTATACATCCTATATGGTAAGGATTAAACAGGATGGTACCACCACCGAGCCTATAGAAACACAGATAGGGGTCAGGCAGGGATGCCAGCTGGCAGCTATCTTGTTTAATCTTTACATATGCGATATAGATAAGTTGTGGGACAAATTAGTGGTTTCTCCTGTGAAATTGGGAGATTCTCGCATTAATTGCCTGGCCTTTGCAGACAATATCATTCTTTGTGATCGAACTCCATATGGGCTACAGACCAAACTAAATGCATTTCAAACTTATGCAAAAAGTAATAATCTTGCAATCAATGCGAATAAATCAAATATAGTGGTATTTGCTAACAGGAAAAAGGTATGTAGATATACTTGGAGATTGAATGACATGGTTATTGAGTGTGTGACAAAAAGTAGGTACCTAGGCTATAACTTGTGTGACTCGAATTCCTTGTCTATGTGGAATAATACTTTGAACCAGAAAGCTACTCCACTTATAGCATAAATGAAAATCGTATATTATAAATATGCAAGGTTTTCTCTCAAACCTATGTTTGAATTTCACACCTTAAAAGTGGAAGCTATCTTATTGTAAACAATTGTGTATAGGCGGGTTATAAATGCCATATGATATCATATCATATATCATATCATATCATATCATTGTATGGTTTGGACCTATGTATCTTGGATCTAACTACAATTCTTAATGCACTACAAGGGAAAATATGGAAAGCCATGTTGGGTTTACCGAAATCAGTTCCGAATTCAATTATAATGCATGAACTTGGTTTGAATGTGTTGGCTTCCAAATTTTGGTGGCGAAAGTTAACAAATTATTGTAAAATGTTATATCCTCCTCCTAATTCATTATACCAAGACTTTTGTAGCATGGTCTGTAAACAATATCCGTCATCGATTCAACACTGTGTCACTAAGATGGAATCAATACTAGAATCCATAGCCATGGATCATAAGGAGCTAAATCAAAGACCAAATGTGGTAAAAAGGAAATTCTTTCAGATGGACTGGACTAACATTATCAAACTCAATGCTAAATATAAATCATATAAAGACCAATATAGTTTATTTCATAAACAATCACCAAGATTGCAATATCTACTGATTTTTCCATGTTCAAAAGCAAGAAATGTGTGTTTGAGATTTAAACTAAATCTTATACAGACAGCAGTAAGAACCAAGCATTGGGCCAAAACAGGCATGTCCAAAGATGATGTATGCTGTAGATTTTGTAGGATGAACACACCTGAGTAGTTAAAACATCCGGTGGTATACTGCAGTCAGCTTGAAAACATCCGGAAACACCATGTGGGCAAATTCTATAGCACTGACATGGTATTCTCCAGAGAGTTGCTATCGTCTCAATGTATGTGGGGTAAATCCCAGATGATGACATTAGTATTAACTCTTTTTATTGCTGTCCTTGAGAAAAGTCTCATTGAGTTCGAAACACAGCTAAATAATGTCTCTATGAATGAGGTAACGATATAAAATGTTGACCTTGTGATGGTTTTAAGTTGGAAGAGATTTTGATTTTATGTAAAGTCAAATAATAATAGATGATTATGAAGTATATGTTTTATGAAAACTTTTATTGTTGTTTTAAGTATGTATATAAATATTTGTAAAGGTGCATTGTACCAAAAACAAATAAAAGATTTTAAAAAAAGAAGCTGAACTTAAGAAAGAGGAGTTGGCACAACAAGTGATACTCAAAGATAAGGATCTTGAACTTAAAAACAAGGAAACTGAATGTCAGAAGGTCAGCTACAGAGGAGACTTCAGCTAAACCAGTTCAGAGTGTCAGGTCCCCTGCCACCAGGTTTATGAATGATTTGGTTGGTGTGTATGTGGAGGGTTCTGATATGCTCCAGTGGATTGAAGCATTTGAAATGGCTTGTGGAATCCATTATGTTGATAAAAGAGATTCGGCTAAGTTTTTGTTAAGCAGAGTGTCTCAGACTGGATATGACTGCATTCTGAAACTGAGTGTGGAAGAAAGGGGTCAGTATGAGTTCATGAAGTCTGATTTGATTGCCAGGTTTGGCAAGACACCTACCCAATACCTTAAAAGGATCAGGGAATTTAAGAAAAGAGAGAATGTGTCTTGGGTTGACTGGGTGAGTGCTGCACATATGAACATGATGGGGTGGATTGATGGATACAAGGTGAAAACCTTTGTTGAATTGTCCCACCTTTTGTTTTTTGAGCATTTTTCTGAAGCCTGTTCACCAGAACTGCATCAGTATGTTGCTGACCAGAACATTTTAGATCCCTTTAAGCTGGCCAGGCTGGCTGAAAAGTGGGTCTCCCACCGGCTGTCCCCTAAGGAATCCAGTGGGAATGACAAGGACAACGAAAAGAGGACCTCTCAGAAGGCTGAGGAGTCCCAGAAGAATTCACAGTCGAGTAAACCAAACCTTCCTCTCCTAAGACCCAAAAGTCTAGTGGGGATAAGTCCTATGTGGGTGGGAGTAAGAGTAGTGGTCCACCTTCTGCAAAGCAGGCTCCCAGTGGTTCCAGTACCATACCCTGCATTCCTGGCACTTGTTGGGACTGTGCGTCTCTGGACCACAACAAGGGTGACCCCAATTGTAAAGGTAAGGCACTTGGAGTCCAGGCCGCCAGCCTGACCTACCCTTACCCCGTGCCTAAGGTGGAGGCCACTGTCCTCCCCTTCTCTACAGGAATCACATTAGGTGCTCCTGCAGAGCTTTCCCTAGTGTCCCTTGGGGCCAGGGACCAGTACGCAGAAGTACTTGCGACAATCCCACAGAACACCCATAGGTTTTTGAGAAGTGTCCTCCTGAATGGCCAACCTTCTACCAGCTTGAGAGACACTGGGGCAAGCACGACAGTGGTTTCCAAGACCCTTCTCAAGCCAGGGGACTATGTAGGTGCTCCTCTGAGAATCACCAGGTTAGCTGGTGGACCTCCCAAATGATCTACTGTAGCCTTAGTCAACATTATGATTGGAGACAAAACAGCAATGCTTCCTGTCCTTGTTCAGAACAATGTATCTGCTAACATTGTGTTAGCCAATAATCTAGTGGAGTTGGGGTTGATCTCAGATGCTCTTCCCCTGACTGCTGCTGCAGTCACTAGGTCACAGGTGACACAGGGTCTGACTGCCAGTCAGGTACCCAAGCCAATGGGGCAACCCAAGGCAAGAAGACGGAAGAGTAAGAAGGCCACCTCTGTGAAGGGGGCTCTTTCTCTTCCTGCTTCTTCAGCAGCACCCACTGGGATTATGCTGCAGATGGGCTGGGTACAGTGATGAACCCAAACTCAACTCCTGAGGGAGAAGAGGCAGAAGACCCTCCTGCAGGAGAGGTGCTCAACCCAGAGGATCACCTGACCTTCAATGCCTGCTGGCTGAAGGGGGGCCCTCTGGGGGTGACTTGTGTAAGGATCAGAAAGAGTGCCACTCTCTCGAGTGTCTGAGGAAACAGGCCCTGGCCCAGGTACAAGGTGAAGTGCCTAGGTCATTCTGGATATATTGGGAGGGTGAGCTCCTTGTTAGTGAACCCACTAAGCCTGAACCTGATGCCCTCAAGAGGTTGGTGGTGCCCCAGGTTTACATGCCCTTCCTACTGCAGTTGGTGCATGAGGTGACCTTGGCTGGTCATCTTGGTACCAAGAAGACCAAGCAAAGGCTCTCTGCCCATTTCTACTGGCCCCGGATGGGAGTAGAAGTGGAGTCCCACTGCAGGACCTGCCCAACTTGTCAGTTGTCTGGCAACACCGGAGGCAGTTCCATTGCCCCACTGCAGCCATTGCCAGTGGTTGGCACACCATTAGAGAGGGTGGGCATTGACTTCAGGTGGACATCGGTTCATCCTGGTCTTGGTAGATCATGCCACCAGGTACCCTGAGGTTATAGCCCTTCGGACGGTTACTGCCAAGGTGATTGCCAGGGCGCTTCTGGGCATTTTCACCAGAGTTGGATTCCCTAAGGAGGTAGTCTCTAACAGAGGATCCAACTTCATGTCAAGTTACATGAAAATGATGTGGAAAGAGTGCTGAGTAATTTACAAGTTCTCCACCTCTTACCACCCCCAGCCCAATGGTCTGGTTGAGAGATTTAACACAACTCTCAAGGCATGCTGGGTGCTTTGGAAGAGCCCCTAAGGAGGAAATGGGATCTCCTCCTGCCATGCCTGCTGTTTGCTTACAGAGAGGTACCTCAAGAGGGTGTTGGTTTCAGCCCCTTTGAGTTACTCTTTGGACATCCCGTGAGAGGGCCCCTTGCCTTGATCAGAGAAGGTTTCTAAGTCACCTCGCCAGGTCCTGTCAAGCAAGTGGGGGACTATGTGTTAGGCCTCAGGCGGAGGATGACACAGATGATGGGCCAGGTAACAGCGAACCTTAAGGCAAGCAAGGAATTGAACAAATACTGGCATGACATTAAAGCATCACATGTGGATTGGACTCCAGGGCAGGAGATCGTTGTGATGGAGCCGACCATGCCTAGAGCTTTGTCAGATAAGTGGACTGGACCCTTTCGGATAATCTCCAAGATGGGCAAAGTCAATAATCTGGTTGACCTGGAAGTCCCTCGGGTAGCCCCTCAGGTATTCCACGTCAACAGCTGCAAGCGTTTCCATAGGCGAGCAGAAGTCTCATGCCTCTTGCTAGCTTCAGAGCAAGAAGAGGATGAGAGTGAGCCCCTTCCTGATTTACTGCATAGCAACCCCGAGGATGGCTCAGTGGAGGGAGTGCATCTCTCTCCAGATCTGACACCAGAACAACAGAGGGCCTACAGAGCTTTGCTCCATCAGTATGCAACTCTGTTCTCATTGAAACCAAGCCTCACTCCATGGTGCAGGCACAAAATTGACACTGGTGACAGCGTACCTGTCAAAAGCCGATGCTTCAAAATGTCACACTCTGTTAAGAACCACATCCAGGCTGAGGTTGCCAAGATGTTGGATCTGGGTGTTATTGAACCCTCAACCAATCCCTGGTCCAGTTCAGTGTTCCTTTTCCCCAAGGAATGTTCCCAGGTAGTTACCAAGGATTGGCGGTTCTGTGTGGACCACAGAGGGGTCAATCCAGTCAACAAAACAGACGCACACCCATTGCCCAGGGCTGATGAGCTTGTGGACACCATAGGTGCTGCCAAATGTGTGAGCACCTTTGACCTTACCTCAGTCTATTGGCAAATAGCTCTGACGGACCATGCCAAGTGTTAGGCAGAATCCTGTGCAGTTCCCTTAGGGAGCACTACAGAAGATTAGGACTACAGGTGAGAGCAATAAATCCCCTTTGGTATCAGTCTGTACCACAAAGATTTAGTTGGTAGCTGTGGCTGAGCAGTCAAACTTATCTCAAGAGGGAGATGAGCAGTATTCAGGGTTTACTAAATAGGTCTACAGTACTTATGGTACAAGGAAACACTGACCAAAGCACTGTATTAAAAAATAGATATATATTTATTTTATACACTTCTAGTAAAACACATTTATCACATTTATCAAGCAAGTTAAAATAAGTCAACAAAAAATATACACACTCCCTATTTAAATTGTAGTCCAAGTGAACCACAGTGAAAACTGAGCAAAACGGCACAGTAAAAACCACACACAAGGGATACTCTAGCAATTTCTCACAAGGAAGGGAAAGCACAAGTTATACAGAAATAGCTTCTTACACACCCTAGCAACACTTCCCATACGTCTGTGTACCAGTTTAAGCAAGAAAGTGCATCAGTATAGAATAGACTTAAAATGAAAACTGAGCAAAATGGCACTTCACAAGGTTTTAGAAAGGGGAAGAAAAAAGGGGTTTATAAGAAGTAGGTGCACCAACACAGTTCTAGTTGAGAAGCAGTCAAAAGAAGGCAGTTCTAACAAAGGTAGCCAGAGTCAAAAGGCCTGTCCCAGAGTCAGTTGTACAGGGCAAGGGCCCAGGAGCACAATGTTCTTGTAGCTGCAGTCAAGTCTTTGGTTAACGATTTTGAAAAGGTGGATGCAGAAGGTGAAAGACAATGTTAAGAGAGAGGGGCGGCCAACCCAACAGGTAGGTAAAGGATTTAAAACACCTTTAGTTCTACCGCGAAGAAAGGGCAGCCTGGCGGAACAATGTACCTTTAAAATGAAGAAGGGGCTCCTGCGGTGGCGGTTGTTCCTGGTAGTTCCTGCAGTTCGGAGGATCCAGCAGAGGAAGAGAGGCTCTCATCGTGGAGGAAGGTTCGAGTTACTGCACTACCCAGGGATGAAACCAGCCGCGGTGCTGCCCGACGTATAAAAGGTACGCTCCTTTAAATCGCGGTCCGGGTGGACTGGTGCCTGGCTATCCGGCCTCCGAGTACAGGGTACTGGCGATTAGACCAAGCCGATTGGCAAACTGGTTGGCCCCACCAACTCAAGGGAAGAAGGCTCTTGCAAATGAAGATCTTCTCTCGTCATGTGGAGAAAAGTGGTGAGACGCTGCAGCAGGGCTTCACCGGTGGTTCAGTCGTTGCAGATGTCTTTGGCTTCTCTCCTCTTCGGCTTCTTAGTTCCAGTGGCAACGTCTTGCTCTTCCAGTTCTCAGGACCCTGCTTTTTTAAAAGGAGCCCCATTCATACAGCCTAGCTGTCACTCACACAGTGGAGTGGTCATCTTGGCGGGAGACCCTCCAGCCTATCAGGATAGAGTGCGACATGGGTTGCAGAGGCAACCCTGTCCAGGGGTCCTCCTCCCCCTCCCACACAACAGACCCACCCCAGACTCAGTGGCGCCGAAAGGAGGGCTTCTTGGCAGAAGCCCGCCAAAAGGACGATTAAAGGATCCCCGACCTGGGTTAGGAGTTTAGAGAAAGACACGAGAAAGAAGTTATATTAAAGTTCTGGCAAATAAAACCAACAGGAGTAAAGTTAATATTAAAATACACCGGCGGTATGTTAGAGGCTGTCAGAAAATGTGGTAGCCTCGAACAATGGGAAAATCCCATAGGAAAATATTTGTGGTCGAATATTTACGGTAGTAACCACTGCCACCAGCCAGAAACATTTGAGAGAGGGACTGTACGGTACCCTCTCGAAAATGAACATAAGGGACAAACTATGAACCCTTCCCAGTACCTCCATAGCAAAATGGGTTGTACTAGTTTAGTTCACAAAAATTGACTAGCAAGGTCAATGGGGACATTACATGCCCTGGGAGACAGTAGTCAGTCCCAGGGTATGGAGTCCATATTTGGGGGTCGCTACGACACCCCTGTGTCACTGCACGGAGGCTGCTGTGTAACACATGTGAATAAAGATGGTTCCTATGGGGTTGAGAAAATCCCATAGACATTAAACACAAAAATAGCCTAGAACACACATAGAAAAAATGCCTAAGAATAGGAAAAAGAGTCTCACTCTTAGCAGGGGAAAAGAAACAAACCATTCAAATCCAGCAAAGCTGCTGGGGGACTCTATAGGTAAGGGAAATTAGCCATAGAATGAGAATTCTCCCTAACACCAAGGAAACAACTTCATTCTCGACACCTGAGGGGCTCTACCAGTTTAGACTCATGCCTTTTGGTTTGAATAATGCACCTGCCACCTTCCAGAGATTGGTCAATCATGCACTCAGTGGGCTGGAGGTTTTTTGTGTGCCCTACCTAGATGACATTGCTGTCTACAGTTCCACCTAGTAAGAGCATTTGACTCACTTGGATACAGTGTTGCAGGCCTTGGAAAGGGCTAAACTCACTATCAAGGCCACCAAGTGCCAAATAGCTCAGGGGAAAGTCACTTATCTTGATCATGAGGTAGGAGGGGGGTCAAATCCAACCTCTCCCCAGCAAGGTACAAGATGTACATGACTGGGAGACTCCCACTACTCAAACCCAGGTGAGAGCCTTTTTGGGCCTCACTGGGTATTATCGCAACTTCATGGTAGACTATGGAACGATAGCTGCCCCTCTGACAGCTCTGACTTGTCCCAAACAAGCAAGGAAGGCTAATTGAACACAAGACTGTCAAAGGGCCTTTGTTGGCTTGAAAGAAAGTCTGTGTAGGGCATCTGTGTTGTGTGCTCCTGACTACAGCAAGCGTTTTATCGTTCAGACTGATGCCTGCAACACCAGAATTGGAGCTGTCTTGTCCCAGTTAGATGATAAAGGTAGGGAACATCCAATCATATTCATCAGTAGACAACTCAAGGGTAGAGAACTTAGGTGGGTTACTGTTGGAAAAGAATATTTCAGTATAGTTTGGAGCCTTAGGCGTTTTAGGCCCTACCTTACGGGGTCTACCTTGAATGTCCAAACAGATCATAAGCCCCTTAAGTAGCTTATGCAGATTATTTTTTTTATTTAGAATTTGTAGTGCGCGCCAAACCCGTAGGTATCTGGGCGCTGGAGAGCATGTCATACACATTACAGGGTTACCACAGGTAACCATAGAAAACAATGGTTTGGCATCAGTCATATTACGCATATTTACAGACATAAGATATTTACATATACATTTTTCACGTCAGTACATATTTTTTTTATTTTTTTTAAAGAATTTTATTAGCTTTTCAATACAACCAACAATACAAACCAAACTTGCAGTGCAATCCGCAATCATTACATTAACATCAATCAGTCTTTGTTCACTGCCCCCCTGTTCCCACCCCCCTTCACAAGCCTATTTGTCCTTCACCCTCCGTATCTGCTACACATGGCAGGACGTCATTTCCATCAGACTCCTCTGAAACTAACCTCCTTCCAAATAAACCAGATATCAATGTTTTCCATGCCATCAGGGTACCAACTTCTTCCTCCCAAGCCATGCTACTTGCCTCTTGCCACACCACCGTTTCAGCCTCCGCCCATTTCTGTAATTCTTTCCACCACACCTCCACCCGTGGCTTATGACATGTCTTCCACCCCATAGCTATCCTTCGCTTTACAAGCACGTACGCCAAGTCTTTCAGTTTTCCAACATGCTTCAGTTTCCGCGGCCTGGGAAACCCTCCCAACCGGCAGGCCCACGCCGTGTCTATGGCGAGCGTGACCCCTTTCTCTGCTAGCTTTTGTGCAACTTCTCTCCAGAAACCCTCAATCACTGGGCATGCCCAAAACATATGTGTCATATCAGCATTTTCCTCATCACACTTAGGGCACGCCTGTCTCCCAGTATTCTTGAATTTAGATATCCTCAGCGGGGTCATATACGCTCTATGCGTTACGTACAGCTGTATTTGCTGCAATCTGGCATTCCTAGATACTTTCTTATGGTATCCTACGGCCCGCTCCCTCATCCCATCTTCCATTTGGGTTCCCACCTCTATTTCCCAATCCAATCTCAAATGTGTCAGTTCCTTTCCAACCTTAGTCATTACCATCTCATACAATCTAGAGATCTCATGCCCCCCCTCAGTTGTGTCATATATCATCCCCATAATGGCGTCCGGTTCCTCCGCCAACACTGTCTCAGGCCACGTTATCTTAATCTTCCGCACCAGTCTTTGATACGTAACATACTGGCCTGCATGCTGTCCCGTTTCCTCTCTGAGTCCTTCAAACTCCCTGATGGTCCCCTCCTGCCACATATCAGCCAACGTTACCAGCCCCACCGACTCCCAGTAGGTTCTGATAATCACCCTCAGTTGCTCATCTCCTCCTACCAACGCAACTAGAGGTACCTCCGGGGAACACGGGAGCGGGTCCCGCATTATTATACATGCTCGTCGCCATATTTTCCACCCAAGCCTCATTATCCCCGAGCACTTCTTAATTTCTGACTCAGGCAACCAGATGATTTCATTCAGGTAAAACGGGGCACAGTCCTGCCCAAACAATCTAAATTCAGGGGTCGCTTCATCGGAGAGCCATTTGGCCACAAACTGTAATTGACTCGCTATATAGTAGGCCTCAAAATTAGGTAACTTGACACCCCCTTTTTCGTGAAAGTTCTGCAACTTCCAGAGCGCAACTCTATTCCGGGTACCGTGCCACAGAAAGTCTCTACACACACCATTTAATTGAGCAAAAAACTTCTTAGGAATCATATGCGGGATATTACTAAAATAATGTAGGAGCCTAGGCAGCACCACCATCTTAAGCATCGCTCCCCGTCCCATCATTGCTAAGGGCAGTTTCTCCCAAAATCTCATACATTTGCGGATTTTCTCAACTGCCACCTCTGTATAACACCTATGTTCCTCCTCCGCCGTATGGCACACATCTATTCCAAGGTAGCGGAAGGAGCTCACAGTCCACGGCACCTGCAACACCGGCAACCTCTCCGCAGGGATTCCCTTGTAACTGCCTAGCGGGATTCACCGCTATACCGGAAAACCTTGCATACCTTTCCATTACCTCCAGAATATACTGAAGATTTTCTTCCGGGTATCTCAAATATAACAACAAATTGTCCGCATACAGGGATATCAGATGCCGTTCCCCCCTGACCTCAATACCTATCGCATCATATTGCTGCCTCAGGTATAGTGCCAGGGGCTCCAGAGCCAGGATGTACAACATCGGGGACCAGGGGCACCCTTATCTAGTGCCCCTGCTAAGTTGCCATCTCTCAGATATCACTGTTCCTGTTCGCACCCTGACCAGTGGCGCACTATACAGCATCTCCGCCCACCTGATGTACCCGGGCCCCATTCCATACTCTCCCAAAGCTGCCAGCAGCCACGCCCATCTGACCGAGTCGAAAGCTTTTACTGCGTCCAAAGACACGATTGCCATCTCTCCTTCATTGTTACAGCCCCATTCTATCACCCGATGGAGTCGCCTATGGTTGTGAGTGATATTCCTGTCCGGGACATAGCCCGTTTGATCCGGGTGTATTAATTTGCCAATTACTTTCCGCAGTCTATTCGCCAGGACAGCCGTTAATATCTTGCTGTCCTGGTTCAGCATCGACAACGGCCTGTACGATCCGCAGCTATGCCCAGGTTTATTAGGTTTAGGGAGCAGTATTATGACCGCCTCTCTGAGCGACTCCGGCAACCGTCCCACCTCAAACGCCTCATTGAGCATTTCCAACATTGGGGGGAGCACTTCCGCCCCATATGCTTTATAAAATTCACTAGGTAAACCATCTGCTCCCGGGGTCTTACTGGTAGGTAGCTGCCTAACAACCTCCTCCAACTCCTCCAAAGTAATTGGCGCATCTAGCTCTTCTCTTTCTTCTGTGCTTACCTTGGGCAATCCCATGTCTTGCAGAGTTTCCAGCATTTCATCCCGGCTGCCTCCCCCTCTATCCTCATATAATTCTCTATAATAATCCGCAAATTCCTTGTTGACTCCTACTTGGGTGTCTGCCACCTCCCCATCTTCTCTGGTTATTGTCCTAATCGGGGACCTCGGGGTTTCACTTTTATATAGCCACGCTAGGAGACGGCCCGTTTTATCTCCACCCGCATGCTGTCTCTCAACATACTTTTTATAATTAAGATTGCAAAGCCTTTCCCAGTTTTCCGTGCACTGTTGCTGTAATTTAAGCACCAGCTCGGTGTCTGTGCATTCACTTTTTAGTTCTCTCTCTAATTCGCCTTCCACTCTTTGTAATTCAGCCAGGACTCCATCCTGTAGGCCTTTCGATTTAGCAATGGCTATACCCCGCACCACCACCTTGAAGGCCTCCCACAGTGTCCCTGCCGAGTCAGCGCTACCTGTGTTCACCTCAAAATAGCTAATGATTCCATCTCTTATATCCTCCCGAAAAAACGGATCTTTAAGCGCCTCTGCTCGGAGGCGCCACGTCGGAATCCGTGCCCTAGGGCAGCAGTATTGCCACCCCAGAACCAGGGGCGAGTGATCCGACAGGACCCTCGCTTTATATTCTATGTGAGCGATCTCTATCATTACATCTAATGTGGCAAAGACATAATCGAGTCTAGTGTACAGCTGTTGTGGGTCAGAGTAATGGGAATATTGCCTCTCATTAGGATGCTTTGTTCTCCATACATCTACCAGTCCGAAGTCGTCTAACAATGACCGCAATGCCCTAGCAGCTGGGGCAGGCCTGGCCATCTTGTCATCCGACTTGTCAATTTTGGGGTTCAGCACACAATTGAAATCCCTTCCCCAGATCACCGCGCCACCAACACACAAGCTTAGGTTGGTGCACATAGTCCAGACATACTCCGCAGTGCTCTGGTTAGGGGCGTACGTGTTTACAATACACACCTCTCTATTTTCCACCAACCCTCTCACTATGACCAAACGCCCCTCAGTTTCCACCGTTTCTTGTGTCAATTGAAACGGGACGTGCGGCGCCACCCAGACCAGCACTCCCCTAGCATAGGCCGAATATGAAGACCCCACTACTGTGCCTTTCCATTTTCTCCCCACCAGCTCCAGTTTTTCCCGTGTCAAGTGCATCTCTTGTAACAATGCAATATCTATCTTTTGTCTTTTCAAATACAGCATGACCTTATTCCTTTTCAGATAACTATTGAGTCCCCTGACATTCCATGTCACTATTCTAAGATCTCCCATGGCTTGTCAGTACCCATCTCCCTCTCTCTTAGCCAACCCCATCCACCTGCGCAATACAGATACAATTCTAGGGCTATTCCCTGTAGGCTCGTGTTTAAACTCAAACTCCCCAAAACTAAATACACATCAAACTCCCCACCTGCCTCCCCTCCCCCCGCCCGTCCCTTCCCCAACAACTCCCGCCCCAACTGTTGCCCAGCTCCATCCCTGGATCTCAGGCACCCCCACATCTAGCCCTGTCTGGTATGCCCAGAGCTCAGTAGGGTGAAGTCGCCCTAAAGGCCACTTAACTATTAACACTAAATGGGGGTGTGAGGACTAGCCCCGCAAGGCTCCTTAAGAAAGCAACAGTCACAGTGCACTCAATACATTACCTATCCTACTCCGGTCCTGTCTACGAACAGGCTACATCCATGACTATAATCAAGTCCCATAGTCTTCAGCCGCATCATCCCCCTGTGTATGGGGGATATGAGGTCATGCTCCGTGTAACTCCTATATTTATCAAGGTTTCTGATGCCACTATAGTTTAAGGCTCTCAAGCTACTTTTTCGCTTGTTATATGCAGTGCTATATTCAAGTCCCATTTTCTTAATCTTGGTACCTGGAGAGCCGCCGCTTCGTGTTACTTATCTGTTCCGTCCGTTCCCTGAACATCCGATGCCTGAGGGCAGCTCTGCACGTCCAACCAACCCATGGCATCCTGCGGAGTGTCAAAGAACCAAGTTCTACCCTTGTGGAACACCTTCAATTTAGCAGGATAGAGCAGCATGTACTTATAGCCCGCTTCTCGCAATCTTCTCTTCACGGTCCCGAAGTTCATTCGGCAGCGCTGTACTTGCAAGGTATAGTCCGGGTATGCTGTTATGTTCGCTGCCCCTCTCTGTATCGTGCCACCTTTCCGAAAGTGTTCAAGGATTTTTTCTCGGTCTCGGTAGTTTAATATCTTGGCTATTATTGGCCTAGGCGGGTTTCCCGGCGGCGGCTTCCTCGTCAGGGCCCTGTGCGCCCTCTCGACAGCAAACCCTTGTGACAGGGCTCCTCCAGTTATCTCCTGCAATAACATTGTCTCGACATATTCCGTAGGGATGGTTCCCTCAGCTCCTCGGCCCTGCTCTCTAGGTTGCCCACACGCTGCACCAAGGCATGAAGTTCAGATTTGTGGGACGCACAGGCCGCCGTGTTCGGGGCCACTTCTTTTTCCAGGACCCCGTGCGCTCTGCAAGCGTCCTCACATCTTGCCGGAGTAGATTAACGTCCTCCTGTACCGCCCCGACCTTGAGCTCTAGTGCGGCTTTCCATTTGGTTATTGCCAAGCCCAGTTTGGTCTCCAAGGCCACCTTCAAGTCTGCAATTGCCGCAAGTACCTCTTGATTGCCCATAACGTCCAGGCCCCCAACCGGAGTCTTGTCTTTCTGCCTGGCCCCTTCTACCCCCGGTGGAGTTTTAGTAAATTCGTCCAATGTAGGCTGCTTGCTCTTCAATTTGGTGGGCCTGTTAGACATCTCGCCATGTCGGGGTGGACCGGGCCTGCTCCCGCGCGTGCTGTTCACTCTTCGGGCGTGCTAAGTTGCCCTAGTATGTCCTCAGGCAGCTGCTCCTATTTCCAGAGTGGACTGTGTTCTCCCACGTATTCTGGCAGGTGAGTTCTTCCTTCTCAGGGCTTAGGTTGTTGCCCCGGTCGACCTAGATTCCAGAGCCCCTGCCTAGCCCTGGTATAGCCCTAAGGGCATTGATGGCCCCTTCGCCCGTCCCCACTTTCAAGAGGAGGGCTGTGCGGCTGCAATCGCCGATATCATCTTCTTCTCTAGTCCCTTTTGGATTCTCACAAAGGTGCCCTCCAAGTGGGTCTGGGGTGCTATTCCAAGCAGTGCCCTGTCAGGGTCCGCATGCGCTTACCGACCCACAGCAATGCTTGTCACCAGTCTGCAGTATGAGCGCTGACTTTAATAAAAGACCTCCACCATAGCTACACGCTCCTCTCAGCTCTCTACGCATAGTGGGATACAGGTGCCATGATTTCCCGGTCCAATCAACACGACTTTGTTTCTGGTCCTCTGGGTCATACGTGGGTATTTTCAGGTCTCACTATTGTTGCCAGGTAGTCCGCTCTCAACAGTGTATTTGCACTGCCCCCTTGTTATAACAGCCGGCAACAGGTCGGACCCTGTGCTCAGTTTCGTTCGTCTGCAGTAGTCAGACCCCTTCTGCTTCATGTACGGGTATCACTGCGGTGTCAGGGCAGAAAGATTCCACTTCGTGCTTGGTAATCCATTCACTCGGGGGCGCCACAAACGCTTTTGCTGCATAAACATTGCTGTACGTATCTATGGTATTTTAACAATACAACGTCGCCCACCAATTCCACTCCGATCGCTCTCAGACGCTCATACGATCAAGGTGCTGTATCAGTGTTCCTTACTTGATCTTTCGTTCTGTGCCGCCATTTCACATCACGAATGCCTTTGGACGCTGCAAAGTTTGTGGTGTTTACAATTCAGTGCACATGTGATCTCTTTGTGTGCAGTGAGGTACAGGCGCTGTGATTTCCTAGTCCACACAACACGGCGTTGCTTCTGGTCCACTGAATCATACACGAGTATATTCAGGTTTCGCTATTGTTGCCGACGCGTTCGCAACAATGTATTACTCTGTTCTATCGTCCTAGTAGCCTGCGGCAGCCTTATGATCGGACCGTCAGCAGTCAAATCACTGCTGTTTTGTATACCGAGCTGCGAGGTTGCGCTTCGTGTCCGGCAATCCGTTCACTTCGGGTGCCTCATACGCTTCTGTTGTGTAAATATTACCGTACGAGTTTACGGCAATCCAAACAATACCAGGCCGCCTTGGTCGCCCATCGGGTCCATTCCAGTCGGGCTCGGACGCTCACACGCTCAAGGTGCAGCCCCGGTATTTCTTGCTGGATCCTTTGTTCCATGCCGCCATTTTGGATCGTTTAGAACTCGGGACGTAGCAATGTCCGCGATGTTCACAACTCAGTACACATATGTCCAGTGGACATTAGACTTCGTCCAGGAGTGCACCCGATCTTCATATATATCTTCCTGCTTTTCCAGTTGTTGTAGGCTTCTGCAGGCGCACTTATAACACAGATCAATCCCGGATCGAAGGAGCACCTCTGGGAAACACTCCACCTCACATGGCCAGCTAGCCACGCCCCACGTCAGTACATAATCAGTAGTATGTACATGTGCAACCTTATTAACATAGGTAATTTCCAAATGAGGTAAAGCAAATATATTCACAGGAGCATATCGTATAGGGATCAAACTGTCGGCCTTAAGGCACAGATTGGAGGTGAGGAACCAGGATTACATTTTTCTGCAGAATGAGGTGTGGGAAGGGTCAGATCTGATGTCTAGAGGTAGGGTGTTCCAAACTTTGGCTGCCACAACTGGGAAGCTATGTTCCCCAGCCTTTCTTCTTTTGAATTTTGGAACAGAGAAAAGGAAGGCTGAAGCGGAGCGTGTGGTCTTGATGTTTTGGGTTGGAGTTAGCAGGTTGGTAAGATATTTAGGATCTATGTTAATGAGGCATGTGTGGGTGGTTGCCAATTTTTTTTCATTTGATCCGGTCCTGAACCGGTAGCCAGCGCACTTTGCGTCTGATTTCAGAGACATGTTCTCTTCTTGGTAATGTTAGTGCTGCCTGTAGGGTGTTGTTTTGGGTGACCTGTCGTTTTTTAATGCTGGTAGTCACAGTGCCAGCCAGGAAGATATTACAATAGTCAAGTTTCAACAGAATGAGGGCACTTGCTAAGGTTAGGCAGCTGTCTGGAGATAAGTTGGGTCTGCAGGCATTAATGAGGTTAGCAGTGTATGCTGCTGATGAAATGATGGAGTTAAATTGTCTAGAGAAGGTTAAGGAGGAATCCAAGTACACGCCCAACGTTTTAACTTCTTTAGAGACGGTAATGGTATTTTCATCTATTATGAATTGTTTGTATTTGGGGTCAAGTTTTCTGAGGTGTGTTTGGGTGCCTACCAAGAGTGGCTCCGTTTTGTCGTCATTTAGACAAAGTTCATGTTGGGCCATCCAGGATTGGATCATCTGGTAAATGTCGTTGAGGATGGTTGAGTCAGTGTTGTAGTCTCGAGTTAGGTGGTTTCGAATTTGCGTATCTCTTGAGTAATTTGTATAGGATACTCCACGTTGATCCTGAATCTGGAGGAAGGTAGCACGGTCAAGGATTTTCAAGAGGAAGGGGACCGTCATGATGGGACGGTAAATGGTAGGGATGCTGGGGTCAAGGGATGGTTGTTTTAGAAGTGGGAGGACCCATGCTTCTTTCAGATTCTTAGGAACTGTACCTTGTGAGAAGGAATTATTGATGAGAGAGGTGATGAATGGGGAAAGTTCTGTAACACAGTCTTTGATGATAGGGGCAGGGCATATGTCGCCTTGACGGTTTTAAACTGACCTCAGTGGTGGAGACTGGCCCAAATTAGAAAGGAGGGGGTAAAGGCTCTCTTGTGATTGGTGGGTTAGTGTTAATGGCTTTTTAGTGTTATTTTTTTGTTTGTAATTTTATTTTGGAGCATAGCTATTTTGTCAAGGAGTGCATGCGGTATGTTAGCACACCAGGTTTCATCTTTCTGACAGGTGGCCTGGTGGGGGACTCAAGTTCCCTCAGGATGGTGAATAATTCCTTACTGCTAGATTTGGCATTTGCTATGAGCTCATTGTAAGTAGCATTTTTAGCTAGCAGTATTGCTTGTTTGTATTTTTTTTGCGGAGGAGAGGAATAGATCCCTGTTGTTTTTCGATGGTGAGGCTTTCCAGGTTGAATCAGCTACACCTTTATTCGACCTAAGATTCTCGAGGTCAGGTGTGAACCAGGAGTTCAGGTGAGCTGTCTGTTTTGGTTTGCAGTGTTTGAGTGGGGCAATTTTGTCAATGGCTTGGAGGATGGTGGTGTTGTAGAGATCTACCATGGCTAACGGGTTGGCATGGGAGTAGGTACCTTCAGTGATGGGGCCTAATAGAGGAAAAGGTTAGTGTGTTTGATGTTGCGTGTGTTTCTTGCAAGGGTAGCTGGGGTTAAGTTTGGAACAGTTTTATGTTGGGTTTGTCTGGGGATAGTGAATGTGATGATGTTATGGTCTGACCAGGGGCAAGGGGAATTAGCTATAATGCTGGTTGATACATTTCGATCGGCGAGCCAGTCTAAGGTGCTGCCTTTGTCATGAGTAGCTTGTTTAATACGTTGAGTAAGTCCAAGAACAGCCATTGTGTTTTGAATGGTTGTGGCATTGGGATCTAGGCTGTCATAGAGGCCAAGATTAAAGTCGCCCTAGATGATGATGATTCGAGAAGATGGTTTAGTATTTTTTTTAGAGTAGTAGAGTTATGTCCTCATCAAAGTAGAGTTGTGTCTACAATCAACTAGAAAGGTTTGTAATGGTCCAGGTGGTCGTTATATGATGTGCATGGTGGTAGTTGCGGTATTGGGGTAGGATAGTTTGATTGACAGAAGTTCCCCAGATGGAAAAGCTTGGTCATGTTATTCTCTGATGGAAAGGTCAGATTTAGCGATCAGGGCAACTCCACCTCCTTTGGTGGTGGTTCTATCTTTTCTGTAAATTGTTAATCCTTCCGGTATGGCTAATGAGCGTGTAGGGCCTGCTGCAGGGTGCAGCCAGATTTCTGTGACCGCTAGGAGGTCAAGATGGTTGGTTGTTATGAGGTCAGATATGTCAAGGGCATGTGCTAGGAGTGATCTAGCGTTGATAAGACCGCCCTTGATGGTAGTTTCGCTGATTGTGGCAGTCTGAGTGTCTTTTGGGGTGTTGTGTGATGGGGATTGGGTGGTGAGGCTCAATTCATCATTGGGCACAGTGGGATTGCTAAGCATTGGAGTGATGCTAGTAAGGCTGGGTATCAGTTTCGGCTCAGGGGCTGTAGTAGATTGTTGGTCCCATCTGCTGGGTTTGGGTTGCACAATCAATGTTGAGCCAGGAATGATCAATTCATTGCTAGGGATGGTCAATTCAGGGCTTGGCACAATAAATTCAGGGCTAGGCCCCTTCAATTCGGGGCTAGTCAAAATGAGTTTGGGGCTAGTCACAATCAAGTCAGGGCTAGGCACAATCACTACAGGGCTAGGCATATGCAATTCAGGGCTAGGCATGACCATTTTAGGGCTCGGCACAGTAAGTTCAGGGCTAGGCACAATCAATTTAGGGCTAGGCAAAATCAATTCAGAGCTAGGCACAATCAATTTAGGGCTAGGCACAATCAATTCAGGGCTAGGCACAATCAATACAGGGCTAGGCACAATCAATTTCGTTCTAGGCGCAATCAATTCAGGGCTAATCTCAATCAATTCAGGGTTAGGCACAATCAATACAGGGCTAGGCAAAATCAATTTAGGGCTAGGTGCAATCAATTCAGGGCTAGGCACAATCAATTTAGGTCTAGGCACAACCAATTCAAGGCTAGGCACAATCAATACAGGGCTAGGCACATTCAATTTGGGGCTAAGCACAATCAATACAGGGCTGTGCACAATTAATGGGGAAAGACATAGAACCTCATCACGACTTGGGCGGTAAATGTGGCGGATTATCAGCCGGACCTAAATAGCGCTAACGCCAAGGCACCCGGCGGATAATCCGCCAGATCACGAGTCATCGTGCACACACCCCGGTCCCTGGCATTAGCGCGATTAGCGCAAACCCTTAAATCTGGCGCACTGTGTGCTACCGCCATGTCGCGCTTATAGCGCACGGGAAACGCGTCACCGCTGGAACCGGAAATAAAGCGGCAGCCATCTTGGAAATCACAATCCGTTGATATCACAGCTACTGGAAGCCATCCACGCAATCCAAGGCTGGAAAATGAGTCAAGAACGCACTAGGGGCAAGTCTGCACTGGACAGGGTCAGGAAACCCAAGTTCAGTGACCAGGAGCTTGAGGTACTTGTGGAGGAGGCACTGACATACCATAGTGAGCTGCAGCAGCGGAAAACCAGTGCCCATCGTAGAGGCCAAATATGGAGATCCATCGCCCAAAGGGTCAGTGCCGTGGGGCGCGTGCCCCGGGATGGGGAGGACTGCCGCAAGCAGCTGAATGACCTGCGCGTGCGAGTGCGAGGCATCCTGTCCCAGCACAGGAGTGCAAGCAGGGCCACAGGAGGAGGGTCACCACCACCCCCACCCGACCTCACACCATGGGAGGAGAAATTGACGGGCCTGATCGATGTCGGAACCATCAAGGGCATTGGTGGAGAGGAGGCAGGTGAGTCCCATCCCCAAATACATGCATCTGAATGAGAGTGAAGACATGTGTCTGAGGCACTGCATACACCCGTAAGTGAGGCCCACATCCCTAGAACTTTAGTGCTGCCTAGACAACCCCGTACGTGCAGTGCATGAATGACAGGGCAGGGGATAGACTCCCATAGCCATAGGACTGCTACGTAGAGTGGTACTGTGCATCAACACAACCACAAAAGCCTTAGCGCAGTCCACCCCAACCACGCGTTCCCATGCAGTGTACCTCCATGCATATCCACAACAAGCACCACATGGTGACTGAACAGAATGCAAGTTGAGTGCATCATTGGTACTGTTTTCAATCACACTTGTTGGTATGACCTGCATCATAGATATGTATGTAGCATCGTACTCAAACCACCCCCTATGAGCCCCACAGGCACACGTCGATCCCAACAGCCCGGTGATGATGGGGATGAGGCCACACCGACAACGCTCCCACAGCACCGTGCCTCCACCAGCACCAGCACCCCACAAAGACGCCGCACCCAAGGGAAACAACCCAGGGGAACACCCACCTCACCCCAATGCAGCCCCGCCAGACAGCAGCAACAGCCACATGGCCGCAGGGAGACGACCGGCAGCTCACCCCAAGCCACCATCCACAGCCCCGATGCCGAGAGAGAGGTCTGAATTGGAGCCTGACGTGGGAGCAACACCTCCACGTGGGCATCATGCCGCCGCACTACACTCTCACAGTAGTAGTGATGGAGAAAGGATGTCAACACCCCAGGGAAGCCCAAGCCCAGGCAGACAGCAGGCAGGGACTCGCCATGTGCCTGTGCGTCGCTGCACCACACCGCAGCCAGATATGGACACACCATCCTATGGGAGGCCAGAGGACCAGCAATCTGAGCCAGGCAGCCCAGTCCAGGCTGGTGGCTTCTCGCCATGCAGCCCCACCCCCCAACAGCACCCAATTCGCGGTCCACCACGTGACGCACAAGGGGAGCCCTTTGTCACTGGGGCAGCAGTCATGGGCCGACTGGACATCATCGAGGCCAAACAGGCCCGGGTTGAAGCCATGGCAAAGGTGCAGAGCAGGCACATAAAGGCTGTCAGTCATTCCATCAGGCCTGGGTGCAAATACGTGGCGCGGTACAATGCGCATACACGGCAAGTCGTACAACAATGCATCGCTGCCCTGACAGGCTTTGGGCAACGAGTCCGCAAGTTCACAGAGGCAGTGTCAGCACTTGCAGAACAGCAACGCGATGCCAATAACCTCATGCATCAGCACATGATGGCCAGCGCTTCTGTACCCTCTACTTCCACCACACCCACAGAGGGTTCACTAGAACCATCTCCGAGGCGCCGGTCAATGTGCCACCTGAGGGCACACACACATGGAAGGGCCTGGGAGAGGGAAGCGCCTGCGCCCATCCTAGTGGTGCATGGCATCATTGTTGTTGGCCTGATGAGGCAACTGCACAGTTGGGGGTTGTACACTGGGGGGAGGGGGGATTGTTGGGTGTTCACTGTCGGGGAGGGGGGATTATTGGGTGTTCACTGGGGGGGAGGGGGGATTGTGTGCTGGGTGTTTACTGGGGGCAGGGGGGTTAGTTGGACGGAAAATAAATCATGTTGCAAAAATCACAATGCATGGACAGTAGTGATTGTTACAAATGCAATTTAATGTTGAAGTGACATATTTACAATTTACCCATTACCCATTTCTAAAAGAATCCATCAATCAATCCCTGTCTGGCCAACCTCCCCTCCCTCAGCCCAACCCTTTGTGCATGCAACTCCTTCTGGCACTTCATCGCCCTCACTACCATCCTCAGGTGGCTGCACATGAGCATCAGGGGGCAGTGGCATATTTCTGCGACAAGAGATGTTGTGCAGCATGGCACATGTCAATACAATTCTTCCAACTTTTTCTGGTGCATACATCATTGCCCCTCCCGTGCGGTTGAGGCACCGGAAGCATGCCTTCAGCAGTCCAAATGCCCTCTCCACGCAGATCCGTGTACAGGCATTGCCAAGGTTGTATGCCCGCTCCGCCGCCGTGTGTGGGTGACGCACAGGGGTCATGGGCCACGTGTATTGGGGATATCCAGAATCACCTGCAGAGGAGAGAAAGCCGGTATGGGGACAAGGTAAGTCCAGTGGGTGTACAGAGCCCTGTCATCAGTGTGATTTTGCCATATTTGTCATTTGGCCTATAACATTGTGGAGTGTGCTGTCCTACGGGCACAATTGAATCAATGGGGTACTCTCCACTTGGTAAGCCTATGTTTCTGTATGTAACAGTACTCATTCGCTTGCCGCAGGATGAGGGGGCCCTTCCATCTACATCTGCTTGACAGAAGTGGCTGCCTCATGTGTCATTGCAAATCCATTTGGCTACAGTTGCATTTGCTGCTCTTCACTATTCTGTACTGTTCTCCATGCATTTCCATGGCCATTTTGGGGACAGTGTTTGTGGGATGTGCATTGTCATTACTCAGCCTACTTATGTGTGGAGCATTCGTGGATGTGCCAGCTCATGGTTTGGAATTTCATTACTGTCGGATGGGCAGGGTGGGATTTCTGTACTGTGTCAGTGTTGGGAGCCATGGTGCTACTCACACAGGAGGCTTTGTTGTGGTGGGGCTTCCATAAGTCACTGTGCCGCCACATGTCTTACATCCTGCATGGGTGTGTTCTGCTGTGTTGGACATGTCCAAGGTTCATCGTGCAAGGTGCTTGAATGTGTATGCTGCAGTGATGCTGCTGCCTATTTGGAATGATGGATTCTGTGACAGGCACCATCAGTTGTGGATTGACATGCTTTGTGGTATACATTTGTACTCACCCAGTAGCCATGTGTTTTGGCCTCGGTGCCTTTCCATGTACGCTGGCAGGGTACTGTTGTGTAGGACCATGGTGTCGTGGGTGGATACTGGGTAGCGGGCACAGCAGTGGCTGAAGGTGAGGTCAGGACCACATGTCATCTGCACGTTGAGGGAATGGTACTGTTTACGGTTTCTGTAGGCAGCCTCATGTGCCTAGGGTGATACAAGTGCCACATGTGTGCAGTCCAGGGCTGCTATTACATTCGGGACTTGGGCAATGGCATATAATTGACCCTTAAACTGGTGCACCTGTGCCTGTGTGGCTGGCAATGCAATGTGTTCATTCACATGATTCAACAGTGCATCAAGCACCTGTCCCAGCATGGCACTGAATGTGGACTGGGCCATTCCATGCATCATGGCAACAGTCACATGACATGAGCTTCACTAGGGGAGGTACTGCCGTGCTGGTGGCTATGCGGCTGCATATGTCACCCTGGATTGTGTCCAGCAATTGGGTGATGGTTGCCCTGTCCAGCCTATATTATGTCACCAACTGACCATCAGTCAGGGCCCAGGGTGTTGGCCTGACCCTGGGGATGGCTGGCCGCCTTGCTGGTGCTGCTCTCCTCCTCCTTCTCCTCATCCCCACTGCCCCCTGCACTCCCAGGGCCCTGGCCTGGTTGACTGGCCTCTGTAGCTCCAGGCGCAGCAGGTGGAAGTCGACATCAAGGCTCCCGGCTCCAAATGGCAGCATGGTGTTGTGGTGGGTGTGTCTTTTGTATGCCTCTGATTTGCATTGGTTCCACCTGGGCCCTCATTGCTGTCTCCTTCCTGCTCCTGCTGGTGTAATGGAGGAGAGGGTGTGTTGTGCATGGGTGGGTCCTTTGTAGGCCTCTGATTTGCATTGGTTCCACCTGGGCCCTCATTGCTGTCTCCTCCCTACTCCTGCTGGTGTAATGGTGTTGGGGAGGGTGTGTTGTGCATGGGTGGGTCCTTTGTAGGCCTCTGATTTTCATTGGTTCCACCTGGGCCCTCATTGCTGTCTCCTCCCTGCTCCTGCTGGTGTAATGGTGTTGGGGAGGGTGTGTTGTGCATGGGTGGGTCCTTTGTAGGCCTCTGATTTGCATTGGTTCCACCTGGGCCCTTATTGCTGTGTTCTGTTACCTCCAGCTTTTTGCTGGAGGTATTTTCGGCGGTTTATCCGCTGCTTTTCCGGCTCTAATAGCGCTTACGCCAGACTCGTGATTGCTGATGTTTTAGCGCTAATGGTTCCTGGCGCTGTTATGGCCGGCGCTTGTACAGCCCGCTGTCCTTGCGCCGGCTGTAATGGCGTCGGCGGTATTTGGAGTTGTGATCCGACGGACCCTTAAAAACGGCGCTAAGAGCGTTACCGCCGATTTTACGGGTTACCGCCCAAGTCGTGATGAGGCCCATAATCAGTTCATAATCAGGCCCATAATCAGTTCATAAGTGGACATCTCGGAATGCATGGGGAAGGGTTGTCATGATGCCTACCCCCGGGCATCTGGATCAAGCCCATCAGCCCCGGGAGCAGGCATCCAGACATTTACAAAAACCCCAGCAGCCCCAGCTAGGGGCTGTCTAGGTTCAGTCCTGTCGCCGTAGGCACCAGGCTCATAATAAAAATCAGTCCTGGCTCCATAGGCGCCATGCTCATAGACTTTATTTACCTCATGCAGACCATGCTGCAAATAAATCCAAGCCAAGGTGAGGCCTGGATGGGACTATTTTACTACAGGGACTATTTTTTACTCGGGTGTGGTCCTGGGGAACTTCTTTCCAGGGACTACTTTGGAGGCTATTTAAACGACGCCCGAACAGCAGCACATGCTTCGTGTTATTCTGCATCCAGCAGTGTGACTCTCACCATGCCTGCAGCCAGCATCCAGTCTTCTGCCACGCCCGCCTCGATTCCGGAGCTCCTAGAATAAAGACGAACAAAAGGACAAGGTTAGAAAACAAACTTATTTCAAATTCCTCACCTGATTCCGGATCCATTTCATCTCCCGACCTGGAAAGTACATCAGTCCTGCACGCGTCGCTTCGCCAGTTCCAGCACGGCGCCATATTCTCCAGTTCTCACAGCATCTTTCGATCTGGCACTGTCTCCATCATTTCTTCGCCGTACTCCGGCACCTAGGGGCACAAGAATAACAAGGTGAGCCAAGGGAATCAACAAATACCTCTTACCACCATAGACTTACCTGATTTACCACCGGCGGTATTATTCTCCATATCTTCATATGCCGCATCTGTAAAGAGGGAGAAAAACAACACGTTAACGCATGCAATAGTTACCGGACAGTGTTGGGTAACACAGATTCTTACCTGAATGCCAGCAGCAGCTACGAGACCTTCTTCTCACGAACTCAGTTGCAATTTAAGGAAGGAAGGGGACAAGAGTGAACCTCGGGCACATTGAACTCTTTGAACTTGATACTTACCAATCCCGCCTGGGACTTCAGAGTCAATGCTTAGCGGAACTCTCCCAACGCCTTCAAACCAATGAAGTAACTGGCATCTACGCGCCCCTGCAAGACACGCAGGATGGAGAGCTCATCTTTTACAAACATAAGGTGAGGTTACTAAGGGGATATCGGAGGTGATTAGTGGGGGAGAGCGAGAACAGTTGGGAGGCCATCACTAAAACCCACAGGTGGCTAATCCCTGTCTCCACTTGCAGGAAAATACTTCTTCGGGTCCAGCAGACAAGACTAGGCGGGCCAGTCCAGACAGTCATCTCTGCACTACGCATCACGTTGACGGAGACCGCAGCTGTCCGGCTCCGATCGACACCCCTGTGGGGTCCAGGTGAGCGTAACAAGGGTGTAAGCCAGTTCGTGGTTTTTGTTACTACAACGTTGTTTTGGTAGAATAATAGCTTGGAATTAGGCATAATGGCTTTGTTGCAAGCATGGGAGCTTGGGCAACTAGATGTTTCTGGAGGCGAAAAGTACATTGCATTGAAGGTACTGTGCTTTGGGCAGCTGCATACATCTATCGTGGTGAGCAAAGGGTTAATGGTTTTTTCCGGGCAGAGAGGCATTAATCTTAGCGGCAGTGTCGCTGTGCATTGTGGGCGGAGCACATCGAGTTTGGACGTTTGCTGGAGAGTCCATGAGTTGTGTGGAGAGTTCGGCGATCGGGCAGCTTGCTGCGAGGTTGTGGGGCCATGAAAGTGCCTGCGGCGTCGCTGTATCTTTGTGCAACATGCAGCTCGCTCGCCGGCTAAGAGCAGCAGGAGCTCTCACGAGTAAGTGAACATTGTCAGAAGTTGGAGAGAGCGGCTTTGCGTGATTGGGATCCTCAGAATGGAATGAGTGGCGATGCTGCCTTGAAGGTGAGCTGTGGGCCGGTAGGTGGTGTGGATTTCGTCGGACATAGGTTCTGTTATGTCTTTTGGCAGTGACTTTGTTTTTGGGCATATTGTTGCATCGGTTGAAGTCAGCATAACGCAGTTATTCGTTATTTGTGAATAGCTGGTGATTTCTTTGGTGTAGGCTGTGAATTGGTGAGATGGATTGTGTGCTGCAATGTATGTAGGAACCTCGGTTGCTAGTGAACTTGTGTGCGGCGTGTAAATATTTACATTGCAAGGATGATGTGTTGGGCGTGGGTGAATGATCTTGAAGCATTGATGGGCGAAGTCTGCCATATGGAATGAGGTCAGCCTTCTGCAGCGACCTGTGGAGCCTCCATCTCGACTATAGGGGTACGTTTTAAGTGGTGAAGGCCTGGCAGTTCCCAAACACAAATGCGCAGTGCGCTGGGCAAGTGTGTTAGCAGGGGTAGATAGTATAGTATTAAATTTGTAAGACCTTACCTCATATGTGTTTGTACAAGATGCTTTAGGATTGTTCGGTTGGGCAGAGTGTCCATGCCTTCCTTGGCCTATCAGGGTCTGACAGTAAGCAGCCTTGGGAGTGGGCCTTTGGAGGGGGCCGGCTTCGCCTGCCAATTTGCCTCCATTGGTCCACTTGTAGGATGCAAGGGCCAATCACACTGGACGATGAAGGCAAGTAGCTTGGAAGGGAAAGGTGTGAGTGCCAGGGTGGCAGCCATCTTTACACCAGTTTCCCTCCCCCTTCCTCACTGTTTGGGTCTTGCATTTCGTCTGGATTTCGATTTTTGTCATGAATACTTGCTTTGCAGATGGTGCTTGCAGGCTGTAGGTAACTGAGTGCATTGGAGGTCATGGCAGTTGCAGTTCTATTCAGTTTTGCTGCATTTCCATCAGGTGGACTTGCTCCACACAGGGCCCCAGATGAAGGGTGAAAACCCGAAACTGCTTAGGTGGTCCATTAGCCTGCAAGGGCTAGACTTCACCATTGAGCATAGACCAGGGAAGAGTCACGATAATGCAGATGGCCTTTCCAGAAGGTATGTTGACCGTCTGGATGAGGGTGTCAATCTCGTGGGAGGTTAGAGCACCCTAACTTCAGTCTGGGGGAGGCGACTGTGATGCTGGAAGTAAATTGAAGGGAAAGGGCCTCCCTGTCCTTGTTCTGTAGTCCTTTTTCATGTGTGTTCTGTATTGTTTTCTGCCCAGGAGTCCATGTGAGACTCCTGGCAGTGCAGCTCTTCCTTTCTTTGGTTTGGTGTACAGACCCTTGGGATACCCTTATGGCACTTATGGGTGGGGGTTACCACCCTGTACCCCTAGTGTATGTTTTTGGGCACCTGCGTGTGGTCCACAGAGCATGGTATGGGTTGGTGGCACCTCTATGCTGGATTTGACAGGTGCTCTGAGTATCCTCCATTTTGGGATACCCAGGCCCTGCCATCGGAATCAGTTGATTCCAGATAGGACACAAGATGGCTCCTGTGGCCTCTTGCTTTCTATTGCCTGTTACCTTGTTTTCCCAAAGTCCTGGGAAGCCCTGTCTCTGTCCCTTCCCACTGACTGGCTGTTGGGTGGAGGTATTGTGGGAATTGTGGGAAATCCAGGCCAGACTGGCTGGAGCCTTCCCAATGACTGTATGCTTTGGGTATGTTGTGGGTACGCCGTGGGGTGGGACTTGGGTGAATGGATTATGTGACGAATATGCATTTTGTGTCATGGGTGTCTGGTTTCTGGTATGCATGAATGCCCTTCTGAATGATTGGTTGCCTGAGTGTGACCCAGCAGAGTAAATGAGAGACCAAACAGTATATGTGGGACCTCTCACTGATGGAAATTGTTCAGAAGCTGAAGTCGAAACTTATGCTTGATCTCGAAAGCCGAGCCCGAAGAAGAAGGTTGACTGCTGTAACCTTCGACACAATCTGAAAGCTGCCCTGTCTTGAAGACTGATCCGAGAGAGGCCCTGGCTATGAGACCTCTTCCTGAGCTACATAGGACCATCGTGCAGCACTAACCTTTGCCAAAGTGCCCTGGACTCAAGCATTCGAAAGACTGTTGACCCGAGATGGGGACCGTCGAGGAGAACAGAGAGAAGCACCGGACAGCCGTCCACCATCGTAGACCATGGTTCGCAGATTTGCTATAATGGTTGGAGGCCCTTCGAAGCCGCGTTGCCCAGAAGAGGGACACTGAGCCACCGCCGAATGGAACCGCAACGCTCCATTGATTAAGACACTTTGAATTCAAGGACGCTCTTGCCAGCGCTGCTGACCGCTTTGTCCCGCCAGAGAAAGTCAAAGCCACTGATGCACCGAGGAGCATCCGCCGGTGGGTTTCCCACCACCCGAAGACCACAAAGACGATGACGGCTTGATGCCCTTGCTGGGCCAAAGTTCTTCACAGACTCTTTGCGGCAACAAGCAACCGTCACCGAGGTGCACCCCACCTCTCATCTTCGCAGAACGTCCACGATCGATCATCGACGAGCACTGCCAGGATCAAAGCTGCTGCTTCGTTGCCGTTGTTCACCCTTTATTTGAGGGAGCTTGACGATCCGTGCCTCCTGCCTTAAAGGAAGCTGCTCAAGAAGGATCCGTCGACAACCCAATGTCAAACTCTGCTATTCGATGTACATTGGGATGTTAGAACTATTTAGAAGGAAATAAGACTCATATAAACAATATATGGACTGGGCTTGTATTATATTTTTATTTACAGGTTGCCCAGGTGGGGGGATCCTCACACAGAACTGTGTCTATTCGTAGGGGCCAGTATTCTGCCTATAGTTTTAACCAATCAGCTTTCCTCCTATGTCTATTGTTGGTTCACATTATTATCTGATTTGTATGACAATTGAACTGAGTACAGTTGATGCATTTGAATAGCGCCCGTCCGCGACTGCCGTGGGCTGCTCTGCCTCCAGCGTTGAGTGGCCCATCTCCACCTGAAGAAGCGTTCGCCGCGACTGCCGTGGACCGTCCGCTGCCTGCGCTGAGCGGCCCGCAACGAACACGAAGAAGATCCACTAGTGACGTTCCTTGGAGCTCCCTAGGAGTGCAACGCCCGGGTGCAGAAGGGACAGCCCCGGCAGGCCGCTCCGCTTGCGCTGGCATTGAGCAGCCACCAACGTCCCAACCGGCATCCGGCATCAGCGGACCGCTCCACAAGTAAGTGCCATTTGTCATGCGCCGCATCCAGCAGAAGTTCCTGCAGAGGTATCGGATTCACTGAGCACCAAGCCTGAGGATCCCGTGCGTATAGCGGCGGGGAGGAGCCTCTCTTTCCTACCGCATCACACCTACAAAAGGGGATCAAGGAAGCTATCAGGGAACGGATCAAGAGGTGCAGGACCTACCGTATTGACTCTAAGAGGCGGAGAGGCGAATTGTTTGAAGTGCCCATACGCTTTTCAAAGGCAGTCACTGAAGTGCACAAGAGAGGGGCGCATTCCATATAGAACACACTACTTGCTGTAGTGTATTACACAGGTGACAGTGACATTTGCAAGCTATTTTTTTATCCACGTGTTATTTTGGGAAAATTGCAAACAAAATCCAGAAGGAGAGAATTGAAACCCAAAGAAGTTCAAAGGGGACTTTGCTGTGCAAACCAAGCCTCATCTGTTTTTGCGTAAACACTGAATATGGCAGCTTTACCTGGTATATCAGGCCCGCCCATTTTCATGCCTGCTCCTGGAGCAGCGAAGATTGGATGGCCCCAATGGCGAAAGGGGTTTATGCACTATATGAAAGCAGCTGGGGGAACGGCTTATTCCAGCGAGAGGAAATTTGCACTATTGCTGCATTTTTTAGGTTACGAGGGCCAAAGGATTTTTGAAACTCTTCCCCAGCTAGTAAGTGATGGAAGCGGTGATGAATTAAATGAATTTGAATCAGCATTGCTGAAACTTGATAAGCATTTCAACCCAAAGAGGAGCACAATTTTAGAATGCTACAATTTCCGTATGCGTACACAAGCTCAGGGTGAATCCGTTAAGGACTATGTGACTGCATTGCGACATCTGGCTCTAACCTGTAAGTTTCAAGGAAGCTTCGACGAACATATTCATGATCAATTTATGACACATTGTCGATCAAACAAGATTCGGGAGGAACTATGGCTGAAGGATGAGACGAACTTAGATGAAGTATTGGACTTAGCCAAACGTGTAGAACATTCCCTAGCATGAGTGGCCAAACTCTCCAAAACCGAAGGAGGAGAGTCCAAAGGAAATAAGGCGGAAGTATTAAATGTGTCTGAAGGAAAGAACAAAAGGAGAGCAAGAAACAAACAGTCAGGGAGGAACAATCCAGAAGAAAAGAGGAACCAAGATTTGATGCAGAGAAGTGAAAAGAAGGAGGATAGAAAGGACGAGAGACTATGTTATCGATGCGCTAGTGCGACACACTTTGCATCTTCAGCAATATGCCCAGGGCAGAAGAGCATTTGCACTAAGTGCAAAAGAAGAGGACATATAGTGACATGCTGCAAGAATGATCAATTTGGACAATCAAGCCAAAGAAAAGTTCTCTACGTAAATGAGGAAGAAGATGGGAGGTCATCAGAAGATGAAGTAGTGATGCCAGTGCAAAATATTGTCGTTAATACTGTTAATGTTGTCACAAATAGTGGAGACACGGATGATTGTGAGCGTCCCTATGCAGAGTTAACGGTGAATGGGTGTAAGATATCCATGATGGCTGATTCAGGATTGAAAGTAACCCTTGTATCCAGAAGGGCATTTGAGTGAGAAATCAAAGGGGTAGTCTCAACGTTGTCAGAGCCCGACATAAGTCCAGGGGGATACAACCAAGATCGGATTGAATTACTGGGTTATGTATGGAGTAAGTTTGAATTCAAAGGACGCAGTTGTGATGGGAAGGTGTATGTTACCAAGAAGGGACAATCCTTGTTGGGATGGAGAGAACAAAAGAATTTAGGAATGAAACTTGATCCGAATCACCCAGAGCAAGTATTGCAATTTTCTGAAGTGTCCGCGACGCATGGGAGATATGTGTCAGAGTATGGGAAGGTGTTCCATGAGAAATTGGGAAAAGTAAGAGGGTTTCAGCACCAGATAGTGTTGAAAAAGGGCAGTGTACCCACTGTGGCAAAGCTCAGGCCGGTGCCTTTGGCTTTAAGGGACAGTGTGAAAAATGAGTTGCAGAAGCTATTGAAGTCAGGTGTGATTGAGAGAGCTGGGGGGGTTGAGTGGGTCTCCCCAGTCGTGATTGTGAAGAAAAGTTCAGGGGATCTGAGATTATGCCTTGACATGCGCGAGTTGAATAAGTGTGTGTTGGTAGACAGGCACCCTCTGCCCAACATGGGTGAGTTATTGACCATGGTGGGTGGGGGAAAATACTTCTCTAAACTGGACATGACCTCAGCCTATCATCAGGTTGAATTGGAGGAGGCTTGTAGGAAAGTTACAGCGTTTGTGACACATGAAGGTGTATTTCAATTTAGGAGGATGCCATTTGGGTTGGCGTCTGCCTCTTCAGTGTTCAGAAAATCATGGATCGTCTGTTGAGAAGAGTGAAGGGGGTGTTCTGTTTTCAAGATGATGTGTTGGTGAGTGGAGTGACACTGGAAGAGCATGACAGGAATTTGAGTGAAATTATGAGGATATTTGAGGAGAGAGGTATCACTTTGAGAGGAGAGAAATGTAAGTTTGCGGTGACAAAAGTGGACTCTCTAGGTCTTGAAGTCTCGGGGGATGGAGTTAGGCCCAAGGAAGACATGGTGAATACCATAAAAAGTATTGAGAAACCAAAAAGCAAGAGTGAGCTGCGATCTTTTTTGGGAATGACGGAATTTTATCATAAATTTGTAGTAAACTATGCTGACAAAGTGCAGGAATTGAGAAAGATCTTGAGAAAAGGTGCTGATTTTGTGTGGAATGGCAAATGTGATATGGAATTTACCAGAATAAAGGAAGAGATAAATCTGGCTCGTCCATTAGGTTGTTTTGACACGAGGAAGCCATCCATCATCACAGTGGACGCTAGTGAAACGGGTCTAGGAGCTGTGTTATCCCAGAGGCAGAGAGACGGATCTGAAGAGGTGATAGCCCATGCCTCGAGGGGTCTCAAGGGAGCGGAGTTGAGGTATTCTGTTCTAGAAAAAGAGGCCCTGGCATGCTTTTGGGCTGTGGAACGTTTCAGAAATTTTGTGTGGGGCGTAGAATTTGTAGTAGGCACTGATCATAAACCCCTCAAAGCCATCTTTGAAAGTAAGGGCTTAGACAAAGTTTCACGCAGAGTGGCAGGTTGGGTCACCAGGATGCAGACACACTGTTTTAGGATGGAAGTTATACCCGGAAGGGAAAATGTTTTTGGCCGACAGTTTGTCGAGAGTAAGGGTGGCAAACCATGAAATTGTGGAGAATGAGGACATGGAACTAGTGTTTGTCAACACAGATGGTATAGTATCCAAACAGGAGTGGTTGGAAGAAATTGAAAGAGATGACATCATAAAAAGGGTAATTCCCTATGTTGTATCTGTGGTATGGCCAAACAAGGTGGAATTGGCGGAGGGCATGAAGCCGTTTTGGGAGGTGAAGGATGAAGTATCGGTAAATGATAATATTTTGTTCAGATGGGGTAGGGCAGTGGTCCCGTTTGGTTTAAGAAAGAAAGTAATAGACCTGGCACATAGTAGTCACATTGGTGTTACCAAAAGTAAAGGAGTACTAAGAGAAGATTATTGGTGGCCGGGTTTTGATTAGGAGTTAGAAAATTGTTTGGCAAACTGTCAGTTTTGTGCCAAGAGTGGAAAGGGAGTAGTGGCCAAAAAGCAGCCATTGGTGGATGTCAGTCTCCCATCTAGGATATGGAGTGATCTTGCCATGGACATACTAGGTCCCGTGGAGCTGGGTTACGGTCGTGGAAAATATATTGTTTTGGTGGTAGACTTGTTTTCCAGGTGGGTGGATTTTAAAGTGGTAAGAGACATCACTAGTGAGAATATGATAAAGGTCCTACAGGAGATTTTTGCGAATGAAGGTTTACCTGAAACTGTATTGACGGACAACGGTCCCCAGTTTATAGGGGAAAACTTCACAAAATATTTGAGGAAATGTGGAGTTGGCCACAAAAGGACTTCATTGTATCATCCCGAGTCAAATGGGGTGGTTGAAAGGATGAATAGATGTGTGATGGAGAGTGTACGTATGGGAGAGAAGTGTGGTTTGGACAAGCTGGTCATGATACAGAATAGAATGTGGGCTTTGAGGATGGCACCACATTCCACAACCGGTTTGTGTCCGTTTGAGCTTATGAGGGGCAGGAAGCCGTATTCCATGGCGTGTCCACCATGGCTTGGTAGGAGCAGGGAGACGGATCTAGTTATTGATGAAGTGAGAAAGTCATTGGTGAAAAAGAAGTCAGAGCTGGTCACGCATGTGAACATGAGGAGAGGAAAGAAAGAGCTTTGCGTGGAGTGTGGAGATTGGGTCAAGATAAGGAAGGGTCTGGTCAAGAAGAAAGGGGATTCTCTCTATTCTGATCCAGTCAGAGTCTTGGCAGTTATGAGCGGTGCTGTGCGAGTGACTGGTGGACAGGTGTGGAACAAAGAAAGAATTGCCACCGTAAAGAGAGGCCATGTGTGAGGTGGTGGCCAGATAAGATGTTCAAACCAAGGTAGTGTTGAGTTTATAATAAATATACATAGTGATAGATTAAGTTAAAAAAAAAAAGGGAAGATGTATTGAGATGTCTTCCCTGATGTAATGTGATGTATTGAGAAGAGCAGTATTATACATCATCCTGCGTGATGTCATGGAATATGGTTGTTACATTGTTTGCTTACGTTCTAATATTTGTCAGTTGGAGCCAGGGCCTGAATGAGGAGGAGCCTCTTAATGCTGGGGGTCTCCTTCCCTCCTAATAACCTGAAATCCTGTAATAAATACTATTTAAACCTTACCTGTCTCCGCCTGCCATCTTCATAACAGTTTTCTTGTTACAATACAACAATTCACCACTACCCATTACTCATTACATAGCCCAAGTAGTGGTGCTTAACACCACATCCAAAAAGGATACTAATTGTGTCTTCAGCACGTCACTGACCCGTGTGAGTGTCGCATACATCAGTGATGGCCTGATCAGCTGGGCCTCCAACACTCCATTGGACGTATTGATCCGTTTTATTAACACATCCAATACAATCCACTGCACACTGGTTAAAAAAAAAGCATGATCAGCCCAAAACAGGTGCTGATCTTCACGCCGCCGATACTTGTAATCCACATTTCCGTGAAGTGGTTCTGAACGTAGGTGACGTTCACAATCCTCGCCTCAGTTTACATGATTTGCTTCTCAATGCCACAACTCATTTGGTCACGCTAGGGGCATGACACACTTATCCGACATTCATCGATCCAACTGTTCTTATGAGCGCGTCTTTATCCTTACACAGCGCACAAGGTCCTTTCCCTTATGATCTTCCGGCTTCCACCAGCGCGCACTACTCTTCCGTGCGCGCCACTACATCTACACGCACGCAGGGTCCTTAACTCACATGTTTACTGGCGCTGCGCTACTCTCCGAACTCAGTGACACACAGCATTCTATCAATTGCCATCTACTCCAGTTACCAAGATGACGTCATCACTCCTCATGGGACCAGGCAGGATAGCTGAACCTACAGCACTCCAACGGCTGAGTTGGATCTGGATCTCTCACTGTCCCATGACAGAAGATGCAGAACCTTTTCTCTCAGCTCACTGTTCTGAGGGCATTTCTCAGCACTTCACTCTCCAGAAGGCAACTCCCCCTCGGCCTGCTAAACAGTCCTCTTCCTCTGGTTGATGGGGCTGGGAGCTTCTACTTCCCTCACCTCTAGGCACACCCTGTCAATTTCTTCCTCTGTGGGTAGCCCAGACTGACTTTGTAGCCCCGCCTCAGACGCTGGGGTATACAATCCCTTACTAACATAGTCACTTGCACCTCCCCCACTTAATCTGCCCTTAGGTCTTGCACAATACTCCCTTTCTTCCTGTGGGGTGTGAGGACTGGTGCTTCTTTATCTTTGGGCCTTTTTAACTTCCCCTCTCTTTCCACTGGGTGATGGGACTTACTTGGTCTAGGGTGCAGTGCTTCCTTTCCTTCTTCTCTGCACCCCCCGCAGCATACTGGCCACTTTTAACCACGAATTTCTTGCCACACAAGTTCTTTTTATTTAATGAAAGACCGCCTCGTCGTGGTATAGAAAAGCAAGTTCCTTGGACACTTCTGTCAGGTTCCTCAGGTAAGCTTTATTCCAGTTACAACTTAAGATGACAACATGAACCACTGGGTCCCCATCACCGAGGCTAGGCCTCTCCAACTGACCCTCCTGGAACCTTCACGACAGGCATTCCTACATTCACACACAAACATTCTCTCAAGCACACCAACATTCTCTCAGGCATTCCCATGCACCTGCATTCACACCAAACACGATACAACAGCATGAAATGCTGACTTGATAACAGGTGTTCAGGAACCATTTTCCTTTGTATGTGTCGTAAACAACATTGTAGCCAAAACAGATGCTTTAACCCAAAAAACTGAAACAAAAGGCACACAGTCGCCTCACCACCTCTATTAGCACTGACCTTCTCGTTCAAAGTACACAATGTGGGTATTCACTTAGGAACTGGTGTGACTTTGGTTCCCAAGTTATATTAGTGTGAGCAACATAGGAAAGCAGCACATTAATTGGCATAATACATATACCCATAGTGGCTGTTCGTCTAATTTGTCAACTAAATAAATGAAATTAAGTTAGGTCAACTACCTGGAAAATCAATAAAATCAAAATTCACAATCTTTTGTACACCTGATTTTTCATAACAATTAAACTTTAGACAGGTTACATGACTTCTGCACTAGCATCCCACATCCCAAAACTACTGGGGTCAAGCTGGCCCACAATCCTGTGCAAGAGTTGTGACTACTAATGTGACTCTGGTGAGTCCAGAAAGCTATTTACAAGCACACAATACAAAGCAGAGTAAACATATTTACAGCATATCTTACAAGGCTTCAACACAGACAGAACAATCCCAAACCTCGGGGGAACTATCTAGAACACCCAAAACAGTGTTCAGAATATCAGAAACATGGAATACATAAATTCAGTAGCAAAAGGGTGGGTGCACTAGATGTGTTTAAAGGTTCTACACTTAACGAAATCACTGACATACATCACACATGTGGAAGCCAATGGAAAATTGAGTACAGTGGCATCTTTTAATGTTTGAGGTTGCAGCATCAGTGTGGAGCAAAGCACGGAAGTCAAAGAATAGGCATATGCTTATGAAGAAAAAGGAAAAATAAAGCGGTATACCAGAGGAGGCAGTTCTCAACTGTGATGAATTCGATGGAGTCATCACGGATTCACTGGCGGTGGCCTCCTTCCATAGGGCCAGGGGACGACAGCCGCTACCTGATCCTGACCCTGGGGGCAGCTACGTGAGGGAGGATCACATGGGGGAGAACGTGGGGGATGGACCTTTAATCGCCTTAACCCAAACCAGGCCCACCACTTAAGAAGTGAGTACACAGTTGTACATAAAGCAGGTTTATTGTACAAAAGCTCTGTGCAGCAGTTAGATGGTGTTGCAGGACCAAACTAACCCAAGTCTCAAAAATAGAGCAGTTTATATACGTTTTGCAAAAATTTGAAACCCTCCCAGATACATGTATTACTCTCAATCCACCAAATATGATTGGACAAAACTTCTTCAAAGAAATTCCATCTTTCCCGATTTCTTCCATTTTCATTGGTCAGGCTTATCTTCATTATTATCTTCAGGTGATATCCAAAACACACCTCTTCTTGGGATTCATTGTAGCAGGTCCTGGCGTTGGTGCATGGTTTAAATATAATTAATTGCTAGCAATAACTGGCCTAAAACCTTTACTAAGTATGATTGCACATGGTCTTGCTGATTCATTTTAGCAAATAAAGGAAGGTCTGCGTAACAACGTTTTCCCTTGAACTATACCACAGGCTTCTGGTGCCTTAATCTAATATGTGCGGCCACATATGACCTGGCCTGGGCCCTGCTTAATACCACCAAACAAATTACTAATCCCCTCTAAAGAGTTTATTGCAAAGGGCCAGATAACATCTGTTCTCTTGCAAGCACTGTGAACCTCGCCCTGTTCGTATGACCTTATTACTAGGTAAACAATTCTCTTCCCGCCAAGAATGTTCCTGCTACTTTTAGAATGCCTATGTAACATCTAATCATTTGTGTTAGTGTTTTTTTTAAAAATCATTTTTAAAATCATATTTTATTAGCATTTTAGTTTATAACATCATACAGCATGTGTTGACATTAATCTCCTTCACACAATTATAACAGTAACCCTCACCCATCCGCCCCGCCCCCGCCCACTGCCAATGTGTCTAGTTCGCCTAAGGAGCTTATACAGAACGTTTCAAGGTACAATCAGTCAATTCCTTGAACATTGGAGTTTTGGGCCCGACTTTGAACCTTTTGCATGCCCAGTGCCATTCCTGGTGTCCTTTCATGTTTGGGGGGAAAGCCCCCCATTGCAAAGCTGTCACTTTAGTGCAGGCGTCCATACTTTTCGAAGAAGGGGAGCCACAACTCTTCAATATTCAATTTGGACTTATCTATAAGGTGTGTTAGGAACTCCATATCGTAAATGGCCCAGACTTTAGTGACCCATTCTTTTTCACCTGGCATATGTGGACTTTTCCACTTCTGGGCCAGACAACACCTAGCCGCCACCAACATGACCTGCAACATGTGACCTTGGGTATCCTCGTGGTCATCCCCCAGCTCGATTCCGAAGAGGAGGAGCCAGGGGCACAGGGTCCTCTCTACTTCATCAACCCCTTTAATCCACCAATCGCTGGCTTCATGACTTGGACACTTCGACAGCCTAAAGCTTTGATTTACTGCCTACCTATTGTACATATTGTAAATAATATCTCTATCTGTCTCACCCGAGGCCCAACGCCTCAAATTGCAACATGTATGCTTGTACTTTAATACCAATGTATGTATTTATTCATAACCGCAACTACTGTAACTGTTGCCTATTGCTTGCTAATGTAACTGTACTCTTATGTAACCTGATCAAAAACGTATGCACCCGTATGCCACTGGGCCTGGTTGCGCTTTATAAATAAACCAAATACAAATACAAAATACAAATAAGACCCCTCCCCAATGTGTCTGGACCATTGGGCACCTCCACCACATATGTATATAGTCGCCTTTCACCGTCCTGCACTTCAAACAATGCGGGTCGTATCCCACCCTCATCCTAGCAATCCTCTGTGGGGGATAGTGCCACCTGTGCAGTACCTTCAGAGCTTGATGTCGAAATTGGAGCGAGGTCATTGAGCGGTTGGCTCGTCTGCACATTTTGGACCACCTTTCATCATCTATTATCTCCCCTAGGTCCTTTTCCCATTGTATCCGCGCTGGCTGGGGGTCCCTTGGGGCCGAGAGAAGGAGAAGCCTGTAGAGATGGGATATCACCCCCTTCGAGCCCCAGGTGGAGATGAGCAGTCTCTCACCACCTGTCAGGTCCCTCCTGAGAGTGTCCCCCCATGAGGGTTCGGTGAGAACTCCCTTGAGCTGGAGATAGCGGAACAGCAACAGGGTGCCCAGCCCCATAGCCTCCTCCAAATCCCTCAGGGGTAAAAAGCAGCCCCCCACCCAGAGCTGACCAGCCCTGCTTAGACCGGCTTCGTACCATTGTTGGAATGCAGCCGGCTCTGGCACTTTCTCTATGAATGGGTGGGCCCAGATGCAACTCAACGGAGAAGGTCAGGTTGTAAGCCAGCAATAGTAGCCCCCTTCCTTCCACACTGACCACAAGACCTTCAGCACCGGCTGGTGCAGAACCGCTCTAGAGATGCACGCTCTGGGAACCCATAGCCACTCGTCTAACGTGACAGGGGCGAGGACCTTGTTGTCCATTACTACCCACTGCTTTTACGTCCCCGGGGTAAAATGATCTATCAGCACCCTCAACTGGGAGGCCTTGTAATACGTCTCCAAGTCCGGGTACCCCACCCCACCGTCTTCCTTGGGCCTAGTTAATAGCTCATAAGAGATCCTATGTTTTTTGCCCCCCCAGAGAAATCTCAAGAGGACTTGTTTTGTTTCTGTTAGGAATGTTTTAGGAACCTGCACGGGGAGCATTTGTAACAAGAACAGAAACTTGGAGAGAATCACCATTTTCACCAGGTTGAGACGCACCATCCATGAGAGTCTTGATCTAGCCTATCTTTCTATGTCCCTTTTAATTTCCGACCAGAGTGGGAGAAAGTTACCAGGGGAAGGTTCATCAGGATTTCGTATCACCTGGACCCCCAGGTAACGGAAGCCGTCTCTTTGTAGTCGGAAGGGGAGCCCTCCCACATAGTCTACCTCTGCGTCTGATAGATTTCCCCCTATGTATGCCACTGACTTCCCAAAGTTAACCTTGAACCCGGAGAGTTCTCCGTAGAGCGCCAGGCCCTGCAAGACCCGGGTGACCATCTGGGATGGTCTTGTGATATAGAGCAGTGCGTCATCAGCAAACAGGCTTATCTTGCAATGCGAGTTTCCTATCCGTACCCCACTGATTGCCTCGTCTTTATGGAATGCAATCGCCCAGGGCTCCATAACCAGTGCATATATTAGGGGGGATAGAGGGCATCCCTGCCTTGTGCCCCTCCCCAAGTGGAATGTTTGTGATTCAGTCCCATTTGTAACCATCTCAGCTGAGGGAGTGGAATATAAAGCCGTCATCCAGCCCAGCCACCTCGGTCCCATCCCCAGCGAGGAAAAAACCTCCTCCATGAAATCCCAGCTGACCCTGTCGAAGGCCTTCTCGGCATCGAGAACTAGCAGGAGGGTCCCCACTTCACGGACCACCGTCGAGTTGAGCACATGAAGGGTGTTTTGCATATTGTCAGAGCCTTGTCTGTTGAGGACGAATCCCACCTGATCTCTAGTCGAGTCGCCAGGATTCTGGCGAAGATCTTAGCATCTAGGTTCAGAAGGGAGATAGGCCTATTTGAGCCGCATTCTGCATGGTCCTTCCCTGGTTTGGGTATTACAGTAATTAGGGACTGTAGGAACGTAGGTGGGATTGAGTCTTGGTTTCTGATTTGTTTAAACAATTTGGCCAGTGGCTTCATCATAATGGGTTGACACTGTTTGTAGAAGTCTGCTGTGTATCCGTCTCCCCCGGGGGCTTTTCCTGCTTTTAACCTCTTAATGGCAGACTCCACCTCTTCTTCAGATATATCCCCCTCTAGAGCATCACGCTCAGGCTCGGTTAGCCGGGGTATAGGGTGCTCAGTTAGGTAAGCCTGAATCTCTACCAGCGACTCACCCCCCTGTTTGGTGTAGAGTTCCCTGTATAAGTCGGCGAAGCATTCCACTATTTCCTCCCTTGTCTTGCACACATTGCCCTTCTGTCTCTATGGAGACCCACCCTCCTTTCCATTCTACATCCCCTTGCCCTGGAGAGTGCCCACTCTATCTTTGTCTTGTGTATCTCATTTTCTTAGTCACTTCCCCTATGAGGACCGTATGTAATGCCTGCCTTCTTACATTTCCACTAGGAGGGCTTCCCGATCCTCCCCATCGAGGCTGAGTCTAGCTCTGAGGGCCCTCAACTCTGCTCGGATCTTGTTTTCAATAAGGCCCCTTTCCCGCTTACGTCTGGAACCCTCTGCTATCAGGAGACCCCGGAAGGCGGCTTTCGCGTCCTCCCACACCATCACCATGTCCATTTCCCCATTGTCATTTGTTTCGAAATAGGCTGTCATTTCCTTCCTTAGAAACCCCCGGGAGACCGGTTCCTCAGGAGCGTATCATTACAAAGCCATCGGGAGGGTCTCGGGGAGACAGGCAGCGACCAGTTTGCCACCAATAACTCGTAGTCTGACCACGTTATTGATTCCACTTTAGGGAGCTCGGCCACGCCTCCTCTTCCTCAGAGATTAATAGCAAGTCAATTCTTGTATATGTGTAGTGTTGGGGGTGAGAAGAAGGTGTATCCCCCCCGGACCTGGCCACACTTTACGCCATACATCCACCCAATAATATTCCTTTAAGAGAGTCTGTGGGGGCAGATTTTCCCTGGTGGTTCCCTTTGTCCCCGCACACTTTGCCGACCACCAGTCCAATTGGGGGTCCATTATGAGGTTGAAATCACCACCAAGTATCATGGCCCCATCTGCCCATTCATCCATTACCCTAGAAATCTGGGTCAGGAACCGTATCAGGCCTGAGTTGGGTGCATATAGGGTGGCCAGTGTAATCCGTTCACCCTTGTAGGTGCCCTTAACCCCCAAGAATCGCCCTCCGAAACCCCTCTTGGTTTCTGTTTCCGTGAGGTGAAGTGCCTTGCTCAAGAGAATGCCCACTCCCTCCTTCTTAGTGCTTCTGTGAGAGGCCCAGAAATTACTTCCAATCTCCTTCCCTTTTATCACCGATTCTTTCCCCTGTCTGTAGTGTGTTTCTTGTAAGAAAAGGAACATTAACCATTGTTTGCGTAACATGTTGCTAGTCAAAGATCTCTTGTTCTGAGAGTTTAGTCCTTTAACATTAAGTGTGCCTATCCTTCCTTCAACCATAGTCGTTCTTAGTCTCAATCTTTTTGGCACCTCAATATGTTTCCAATGCAGAGCCCGTTGTGAATCAGAAGGCCATGGCTCGGTCTGGCTGTTCCCATTCCCCTCAACCCCAACAAAGTTAACTCCTTGCCCCCTCCCTCCTGTCCTTTCTCACCCCAACCCCATCCCTTGCTCCTTTCCTCCCTTTCCCATTTTCAAGGCGTTGGTCCACATCACCCAACAATCGTTGGGGTTAGTCAACGAACCACCAGGGACTCTACTCCAGCCCCAGATAATTCAGTAAACGGGGTTCCTGTCTCAGTCTTCATGTCAGAATTGTTCCCATTTGACCATTGGCATGGGGGCCCATGTCGGCATCTCTTATTTCTGCCCCACCCTTTCTGCCCATACTAGTGGACTTGCGCCTTGGTCGTGCATCCAACAACAATTTAACAACCGCTGAGAATCAACAGCTAGCCCCTCAACCTCAGGGGCAGAAAATGGCGTCAACGTGGCGCTTGGCCATAGTGCCTTTGGGTCTCAGCCCGCGTGAGCTACGATGTCCTCGCATGGAGCCACCAAACCCAGAGAAACATTGCCCAAATCTTAGAAAGTAATTTCGGAGTCACTTAAGGTGTCCCTGAGAGGCCGATGAGGGGTGTCTAGATTTTTGGAACTTGCAGGCCCCTTTCACCTTTGTTTTACCTCTGAATGTGTCCGGGCCACTGGGGCCACGGATGGGGTCCCAAAGCGTTTCCTTCACGGCCGCCTGAGGAGCCGGCCCGAATACTCATTAGGTCGTCCGTGACCCTCTGAATGTCCTCCTCGGACACCAGATGGTGCTTTTCCCCCTTCCATTCAAACGCCAGGTACAAGGGGTGACACCAGCGGTACCTGACCCCCTTCTATTGGAGCCCTCTGGTGAGATTGCCACACTTTTTCCTCATCAGCAGGGTGAGGGCTGATAGATCCTGGAAGATGGCCACCTTGAAATCCCCATATTGTATGTTCCCAAGTGTTTTGGCTTTTTCCAGGATTTTAGCCCTGTCCTTGTAGTAGTGTAGTCCGTGCCAACACCGAGCGCGGGCCCCTACCTCCCCCTCCAGCACGGTGAACTCTGTCCAGTTTGATCTCTTCACCAGCATCTGCCCCCATAACTATCCTTATGATGTCGTGCATCATGCCTTACAGACAAAGCAGGCTTTCACCGTCGGATTCCACCAGGCCAAAGATGCGTAAGTTATTCCTCCTCTGCCAGTTTTCCATGTCGTCCACCTTGAATTGTAGTTCGTCCTCATGCCGTTGTACCTCCATGAACCTTGCCTCCATTTGAGTTTCCAGGAGCGCTGTGGATAGTTGGTTGTTTTCGATCCCCTCCATGCGGTCCTCTAGGGTAGTTACTTTCATTGTGAGGTCTGCCAGTTTGGCTCCCATATCCGTTCTTATTCCACAGATATCCGTTCTTATTCCGTGGATTTCCTCTAGGATCATCTGGATATTATCGGGGCTGGGGTGGAAGGGCCACCTGAGGCCATCTCGCCCTCGCCGGCACAGAATTGGTACTTGGAAAGGGCTTCCTTCCAACTTATAGGGGTCGTGCCAAGGTCGGATGTGGTAGCTACCCTGAGCCCAGCGAGCAGTGTCGAGAGTACCGCCTCCGAGCTTGTGAATGTCTCTGCAGTGTTGCTCTGGCGATGCCGGAGGTTCTGTGGGTGTTAGCTCAGGAAGTTGGATCCGAGGGGGGCCGGCGGATACCCCTGGGGTACCAGTCTTTGGGTCTCCATGCCTGGTAAATCTGATGTTGCAAAGGGTGGGAGAGTTGGACAGCCCGGGGGTGCGGGGGTTCTTGGTTGGAGGTATTGTTAGGCAGAATCCCGTGCAGTTCCCTCAGGGACCACTACCCAGGATTAGGACTACAGGTGAGAGCAATACAAATCCCCTTTGGTATCAGTCTGTACCACAAAGATTTAGTTGGTAGCTGTGGCTAAGCAGCCAGACTTATCTCAAGAGGGAGATGAGCAGTATTCAGGGTTTACACAATAGGTATCACAGTACTATGGAACAAGGAAACACTGACCAAAGCTTTGTATCAAAAAGAGAATATATATTTATTTTATACACATCTAGTTCAATACATGAATCACCGGTAATAAAGTAAGTTAAGTTCAGTCAAGGAAAAGTATATACAACTCCCTATTCAATTGTAGACAAGTTTGCGGTAGATTGAAAACTGAGCAAAACGGCACAGTGAAAACCAACTACAAATGGCACCCTATCAATTTAACGAAAGGGAGGGAAAGCACAAGTTAAACTGAAATATCTTCAGACACCACCTAGCAACACTTCCCTGAGGTTTTGTGAACAAGTAATGCACAGTAACACTTTAGCAGAAAGATAAGTGAATGAAAACTGAGCAAAATGGCACTCCACAAGTTAAAACAGTAGGAAGAAAGAGGGGTTTAGAGGATTCAGATGCATCAACACATTTTTCATTGAGAATCAATCTAGTGAGAGCAGATCTAACAAATCAGCCAGAGTCAATAGGCCTGAGCCAGAGTCAGTGGTACAGGACCAAGAGCTTAGGAGCAAAAATGTTCTTGTAGCTGCAGTCAAGTCTTTGGTAAACGAATATCGAAAAGGTAGATGCGGGGCGAAAGACAATGTTAAGAGATAAGACGGCCAACCCAACAAGTAGATAAAGGGTTTAAACACCTTTAGGGCTACCACGGGGAAAGGGAGGCCTGGCAGAACAATGTACCTTAAACGTGAAGAAGTGGCTCCTGCGGTGGCGGTTGTTCCTGGTAGTTCCTGCAGTTCGAGGGGTCCAGCAGAGGAAGAGAGGCTCTCATCGTGGAGGAAGGTTCGAGTCACTGCACTACCCAGGGATGAAACCAGCCGCGGTGCTGCCAAACGAAGTTTAAAAGGTACGCTCCTTTTAATCGCGGTACGGGTCGATAGCTGCCTGGTTATCCGGTCTCCAAATGCTGAGCACTGTCGATTCGACCAAGGCAGGTCCGAGGAAGTGATGGGTGAACTGGTTGGTCCCACCATTTCAAGGGAAGAGGGCTCTTTCGATGAAGATCTCCTCTCGTCGTGTGGAAGAAAAGTGGTGAGACGATCCGGCAGGACTTCACCGGTGGTGTAGATGCTGAAGATGTCTGTGGCTTCTCTCCCCTTCGGTTCCGTAGTTCCATGGCGACGTCTTGCTCTTCCAGTCCTCAGGACCCTGCTTTTATGCAGAAAGAGACCCATTCATACAGCCTAGCTGTCACTCAGACAGTGGAGTGGTCTTCTTGGCGGAAGACCCTCCAGCCTATCAGGTTAGAGTGCGAACTGAGTTGCTGCGGCAACTCTGTCCAGCGCTTCCCAAACAACAGACCCACCCCAGACTCAGAGGCGCCGAAAGGAGGGCTTCTTGGTAGAAGCCCGCCAAAAGAGCAAACAAAGGATCCCCGACATGGGTTAGGAGTTTAGAGTAAAACACGAGAAAGAATTTATATTAAAGTTCTGGCAAATAAAACCTACCGGAGTAAAGTTAATAATAAAATAACCCGTCGTTATGTTAAAGTCAGTAAAAGTGGTAGCCTCGAAAAATGGGAAAATCCCATAGGAAAATATTTGCGGTTGAATATTTATGGTAGTAACCACTGCCACCAGCCAGAAACTTTAGAGAGAGGGACTTTAAGGTACCCCCTCGAAAATGAACCCAAGGGAAAAGTTATTAACCCTTCCCAGTACCTCCATAGTAAGATGGGTTGTACTGGTTAAGTTCATAAGATTTAACTAGTAAAGTCAATGGGGACTTTACATGCCCTGGGAGACAGTAGTCCATCCCAGGGTATGGAGTCTATGTTTGGGGTCGCTACGACACCCCAGTGTCACTGCACTGAGGGTGCTGTGTATCATATGTGAATAAAGATGGTTCCTATGGGGGAGAGAAAATCCCATAGGCATTAAACACAAAACTAGCCTAGAAAACACATAGCAAAAATGCCTAAGAGTGGGAAAAAGAGTCTCACTCTTAGCAGGTAATAAGAAACAAACCCTTCAAATCCAGAAAAGCTGCTGGGGGTCTCTGTAGGTAAGGGAAATTAGCCATAGAATGAGAATTCCCCCTAACAGGTATGTGGGCCCAATCCAACATGGGAGAGGGCACCCTCCACACAGCTCCCTGGGGCAGAACTGTACCTCCTCAAAGTGGCTATCCCCTTTAAGTCCGGCCCAACTGGGTCAGATGCTGGACTGCTGGTGGGTCTCCGCTATCGCCCTCCTCTTGTGCTGTGTAGTTCCATGTGCATCCTCCCAGCCTGCTGTGGTGAGGGCGCGTTCCATGACGGCCCGGGCGGTGGGAACTAGCTGGGGGTGTGGGCCCCGTTGACAGGAATTGGGGGCACAAGTCCCGGTGTGACCCCAGCAGATCTCCTGGTGTTCCGGGTGCGTGTCTCCTTCTCCTGGACAACAATAAATGCCTGGTGGTCTAATGGGCCCTCATGTGTGGAGGGTGGGGCTGCAGGTGTTCAGTCTTGCCCCCTGGAAGGGGGCCCGGCCTCTAAACGCCTCCTCACCTTGTTTGTCTTCCTCTGGGTGCCCGCTCCCCTTATGTAGGGCAGTGGAGGAGCACTCATGTGTCAGCCCATCCACAGTACTCGTGGGGGGTGGGTCGTCCCGTGGCTAGCCCCCGGCAGTTCCCCTCAGCGTGTGGGGGGCAGTGGGGGATGCCTTTGCTGGTGCGTATCTCCCTTACCGGCTCCGGCCCCTCAGTGTCTCTTCATACGCGGCCGGGAGGTTTCACTTTCTCCCACGGCTCGCGTTGCTTGTGTCTGGAGAGAAGGAGGGGGACCAACAAGGTCCGGGCTGCCCTGACATGCTCCAGGGGTTTCCTCAGGCTCTGCTTGGTCAGCCACAATTGCTCCTCCTGGCTGGGGACGTTACATGGCACGGATGGTGCTGCTCCACGGGGCTCCTCCTCTCTGGTCTGGGTGGCAAGGAGCTTCACCAGCCTCTTCTGGTGCTCGTGGGGAGGGGCATCCAAAGTTCAGGGTGACGTTTCTCAGGCCAGGGGACACCTCCAGAGTGGTGACTTGGACCTTTCGGTAGGGGATGTGTTCCGACAGCGATATTTCGCAGCCATATGCAAGATGGGAACCTTTCACCTCTGTTACTCCTCACGTTTCCCAGGGCTGGATGTGGAGCTCATGGCTCAGGAATCCATCTTGCCTGCGCCCCCTGGTGGCCTCTGTGTTAGTGTTTTTAATATTGTATCTTCCTTTGTGATTCATATGGATTTGCAACACCATCCCAGTTTTCCTGTCATCATCAATATGGTGTGCACAACATACATTCTTTGCAATAAAGGGGACTCTCCTTGGCCACCCCAACAAGACAACCTCTGGGGAGATGTCATGGCTTCATCAGGTGAGACATGGTATCCCCCATTTTCTCTTAAAAATAACCGTTCCATATCCAACACCCTCCTGGCTTATTGTGATGCATCCAGTCCTTCTCCCATGAAGAATAGGGAAATAACCCTCTCCAATTACACTCAATCATCTAGAACTCATTCCCCATTTAAGACTACTGGAAATGTTTCCTTACGTTTTCCAAAACAATTTTCAAAAGTCAACTTCATCTCCCAGAATGACCAAAACACTGGGACGAAGAAGAGGAATCGAGCAGTACAGAACGAGAGAAGGGTATTAAGTGAAAAGGTCTTTTTCATTTCCGTGAAATTGAAAAAGTCTGATTTAGAATGACTGCCCTGAGAACGCTCAGAGTAGTCTTTCTAAATCTTAACTGTCACGCCGCTGCCACACACGAGTGTGTGCAGGGGCTGGCAGGCTGACCGAGATGGGCAGGGGAAGACAGGTTTCAGGTAAGAGTGTGTTTGCATGCATGAGAGTATGAAAGGGGACAGTGTTTGTAGTGGGGAGGAGGAGTGTATGTGTGTGTGTATGCTTGTGTGCATTTTCATGTGTGGCGGGGGGCTGGGGAAAAGGTGTCTGTGTGAGTGTGAGGAAGGTTTGGGTAGGACAGAGGTTTAAGGGGATTCGGGGGTGAAACTTCCGCTTTCAAAGGTTGGGGGGTTGATGTATTTCAAATATTAAAGAGCGCACAAAATCGGCTGGAAACAATCAGTCTTTTTTGGTACGACCTTTAATATTCGAGATAATCACATAGAAGCGAGAGAAGCTACAAGCCCAGTGAGCGCTGTAGTGGTTGCTCTCAAACACCTGTGCCCAGGAATTTTAAAAGGCAACTGAAGCAGGGAATCGAAGTCTGCTGCTGGCGGGAGAGAGACGCGTCTCTCTGTGAAGGTGAAGAAACCGAAAAGGCATTAACTCGCGTGATGGAGCCAGGCGGCTCACCAAAGAAGAAGGAAGAGGCTTTACGAAAAGGACATGCTGTAGCAATGCTAGGAGCCGGTGAGAGACTCCTTGGCGTTCACAGATGACGGAGAGCAGCGCTTTACTAACCGGGGGCCCAGAGAGAAGCAGGCGTGTGAAGGTGAAGTGGAAGCCGCAAGAGATGAAGGAATCAATAAGAGGCGGTCACAAGAGATGGAGGCACTTCTCCGGTTGACCGGGGGAGACACTAAAGACACCAACCAGAGTCAGTGAGTCCTCCCCGAGGCAGTGGGGACCCTGGGCAAAACCATATGTGAACATCAGAGGTCCTGACAGGAGAGAATACCAGGAAATTGCATTGCAAGTGTGTGAACAGCAGAAGTCCTGGCAGGAAAGTTTAACAGGCAATTACAAGTGTGTGAAAAGAAGAAATCCTGGCATAGGAATAGGCCAGGCAAAGAGACCTGTGTGTAATAAAGAGGTTCTGAGAAGAAACACCAGGACTGAAAAAAGCATTGTGTTGATTAAAAACAAAGAGGTTCTGAGAAAAAACATCAAGGCTGAAGAAAGGATTGTGTTGATTAAAAACAAAGAGGTCAGGACTAGAATAGTAATTGTATTGTCCAGAAAAGAGGAGTTAAACTCTGGCATAGAAACATACCAGGTGTCCTGAAGGAAATACAATAGCAAAACAAAATACAAGTTTGTACATACATTTTTATGAGCATAGTAAAGGAGAAAGAACTGTTGTATGTGCAACTTCGGAGAGTCAAGAGGAATCCAGGGGCTAGGGAACCATCCTCTGGAACAAGGATCTCTATCCTGGAAGGCATTTCGTGTTGGAGCCATTTATTCTTCTTTTTCAAACACTTTTCCAAACTTCCCAAAGTTAAATACATTGGGCTTCATTACAAGCTTGCCGGTCCGGTAACAATGGTACCGGCACACTTGCCTGTACCATTGGTACCGGACTGGCAAACTACGAGTTGTGCTCGCGGGTGCCTTCCCGCCTGCCAGGTCTAACCTGGCGGGCATACCGAAACCAGCGAGCAGACTTCCACAGATGCACCAGCACCATTTATGAATGGTGCCAGTGCATCAGACCTCCCCATTCCCATTGAGTCCAATGGGACTAAAATGGGAATGTGGAGTAATAATTACCAGCAATGGCCAATTACCTGGTTAATTGCCCATTGCCGGGTGGCGGTAAATTCATGACTCCGGCGGCAGCCATGCCAGTATTTACCGGCATGCTTACTGCTGGACTCATAATGAGGCCCATTAACCATTTCACCTTAGAGTTTAGTTATGGTGTGAGGGTCAGAATAGAACTTTGGACACAGGACAGTATTGGTTTTTACATCCTAACACAGACAGAGCCTTAGTTTTGGATTAGGTACGGAAATGCCTCTTAGAGCAAGGTCTTTTCCCAACCGTTCTATTTTCAATAAAAGTCTTTAACCAAAAACATGTCTAACTGGGGTCAGAGTTTCATTCCTGACTCCTCACAGAACCCACAGGGGCTGCAAAGAGCAGACTCTGACCAGGAATGCATAGTTATATATGGGCAAGCTAACAAACAACTCATCGCCCCATTCCTCATCTTTCATCACAATACATAAGCCTTGGCTCACTAGCTTGAATTGGTAATGGGTCATCTCTGCTGAACGCATCCCAACAGCTTGTAAAGGGCCCCCGGCTCTTTGTGTCAACAGTGGCCTCTTGGGTGGGGACACAAGGGATGTTTAAAGGCACCACAACAGGTAAGTTAGTTTTACCGCCCATTTGTCCAGTGGGCCAGTCAGAAAGACCTGTCGTCTGGACCCGTCTCCCCGGTCTCTGCTAACAATCTTCGGGCTCATGTTATGTCTCTTCTGGCTTTTATCTTTATTTCTAGCCGGTTTAGGTGGTGGGAGAGGAAAGTTCGGGAAGTTCCCTGTTTTGTAGAATTCAGCGTTACAACCTTCATTCCCTTATCCTCAGTTTCTTCTCTTTCCATCATTGATAATTCATTACATAACGCGTCAAATGCAACCTCTTCATTTTCCGCAAACATGGTCAAGGAATCGGGGTTAGCGTTAATAGCTGGCTCAGGAGAAACAAAACCTTCCAATGGCATCTCCTTTTCGGGCATCTTTTTTACCTGTGGCTTCTCCAGTATTCTTTTTTCGTCCAGATTCCTATCCGCCCGAGTTGCATCTTGCGTGGTTTTTATAACCTCAGGATATGAGTCTAGTATAAAATCTGCAATTTTTTCTATGAATGATTTCAACTGTAATTGGTCAGCAGCCATATCAATGCAAAGATTATGTAAACTTGATTTTAAATAACAGAGTTTCCATTTTTGCAATATAATTTCAACATCTGCGTCCATGTTATGATTTAGTAGAAGACTTTAGTGGTCACTTCCAGCACATCATCGGTCACATCATTAGTTTCTGTTCTGTTGATCACGTCAGCCATATTGGGGAATTTGATAGTCTGGTTGTAATAGGTTTTTCGTTCAAAGGGAGTTTGGCCCCACAGAATTTTGCTTAAAAGATCTGCATTTTTTTTAACAGCGCGAGCCATTATTATCAATTGATGAAATAGAGCTTAGAATGTGTTTGTCGAATTTTTCACAGTCGACAGGATCTGAGGTTTTGCAAGGAGATTTCTCCTTGCTGGGGTGGTCTTTTGCGCCTCGGTTTGATTAAGCTCTATTGTGGGTAGAGAAGCAAATTGTGCATTCGGCACAAGGGAGGATGGTAGAGAAATTCTTCTTTATTCACTACTTCATAGAAGCCTGTGAGTAGTGGTTGATTTTGGCTCAGATTTGGCCCACTGAGCTGTTGTCTTTTCTTTGATCCCTTCTCATATTTAGAGGGAAATGGACTGCATTTCACTGGAGTCGTCCGGCTGCGGGTGGATTTATCAAGGTTTTTTTGGTACGCAGGCACAGTTGATGCTGGTTTATAGATTTCTCCATGGGGCGATGACGACCCATATTGCAGAAATTCAAGTGCAAAGAATAACAACCAGCAGGAAAGGAAGGCAATGAAGAGAGGCCAAGAATGGAAAAGGTAAGCAAGGCAAAAATAAAAAATGAAGTGAGGAGAAGGGAGAGGGGTCGGGGGAGGAAAGGATGGAAAGGAAGGCTACAGTTAGAGGACCAGAAAGAAGGTTGAATAAAGAGGCTCAAAGGCACCAAAGGCCCACAGTCACCTCCCGAGTTAGAACACAGCAAAGGTTGTTATGCCAAAGGCGCAACAGCCTCCACTCTCGTTAGGGGGGAAGTGGGGAATTCAAAGGCTCAACGGGCCACAGTCACCTCCCTCCAAAAGTAGTTTGTAGTAGTTTACAACTGGCTAGAGCCAATTAGACCCGCAATTTTAGGTCTCTAGGAGAGTAGTTTTTCACCCTTGACAAATTGGTGGCAGCTAAGGGCAGTTTACTGCAAGACTCCTCACCTTCTTACCGCTTAATAACATTCATGTCTTCTTCCAAGGAAGGAATGTGACAAGCCTGCCACCTGCCCGGGTCTGCATGAACTGCCTCTCTGCCGTCTCTCCACGACACACCGCAGTATAGGGGGGGTTTAAACAGCTGTCCCGCCTCCAATGTGGGCAGTAGAAAGACTCAGGATGCACTCAGGAAAAACAGAGCATCCTGCAGAGACTGCCTCTCTGCCGCCTTTCCGCGCCGCTCTGCCTTATAGGGGGGGTTTTAAACAGTTGGCCCGCCTTCAATGTGGGCAGTAGAAAGACTCAGGATTCACACAGGAAAAACAGCATGTCCTGCAGAGACTGCAACAATTAATGATTGAAACAATTAAACTCTATCTTTACAAAGCCATGTGATTATAGAAGGAGAGTAGGAGAAAAAGCAGAAGCAAAGAGAAAGGTTTTGAGGTGCTTCCGGAACTGAAGATGATTCTCCTCAAGTTTCAGGGAGGCTGTTCCAGAGGGAGGCCCCAGCCGAAGAAAGAGATCTACCACCAACTCGTTGCTTGGAGAAGCGATTGACCCTGAGGGAGTTTGAGGTAGATGAGCGAAGAGCTCGAGAAGGACGGTATTTAGGGAGAGAGGGTTGAAGGTAATGAGGCCCCAGCCCCAAGAAGGCTTTGTGGATGATGCAGAGGGTTTTGAACTTAATCCTCGCAGCCACTGGGAGCCAGTGCAGCGATTTCAGTCCTGGAGAGATACGAGAGGCCAAGGACAAGTCTCGCAGTCCTGTTCTGGATAAGTTGCAGAGGGCGGATAGTAGAAGCAGGCAGATTTAGAAAGAGGCTGTTGCAATAGTCCAGCCTATAGAGAACAAGAGCTCTGGAGACCGTGAGCTTCTGGGGGAAGGAGAGGAAAGGAAGAATACCTCTGAGGAGGTGCAGCTGGTAGTGTGATTTCTTAGCGATGTCAAAGATGTGAGGAGAGAAGGAGAGTGTAGAGTCGAAGATGACCCCGAGGTTTTTAGCCTTGCAGGTGGGAACAGGAAGAGGGCCAAGGGAGGCTGGCCAGAGAGCTACAGGAAAGGAGGGAGCTGGTGTGCCAATGAGGAGAATCTCAGTCTCACTGGCATTAAGGCAGAGGTCATTGGTGGCACGCCACTCCTGGATAGCAGACAGACAGTCAGAGATGAGGGAAGTAGAGTAGGAGGCCGAGGGTAGCCTGAAGATGAGCTGGGTGTCCTCCGCATAGCACTGAAAGTTGGGGCAGAGAGCGATGATGCGGTGGGCCAGGAGTGCCAGGTATTGGTTGAACAGCCAGAGAGAGAGGTTAGACCCCTGGGGGACACCACAGGTAGAGAAAAAGATAGCGGAGAGGAAGGACCCAATTTGGACCTGGGAGGGTCGGTCGGAGAGAAAAGAAGTCAGCCACGCCAGAGCATGACCAGTGATACCCAGGTTATCACGTAGACGGTTGAGCAGGATGGCATGGTTGACAGTGTCAAAGGCAGAAGAGAGATCAAGCAGGATGAGGACGCAAGGGGTGTTAGAGTGAAGGTTGGAGAGCAGGTCTTCACGGATGAGCAGTTTCTGTGCTTCTGGCAGCTCTGAAGCCAGACTGATGATAATGACGACAGCCAACAGATTCAGTGTGGAGATTAAGCTGGGAGATGACCAGTTTCTCCAGGAGCTTGCCCAGGAAGGGAGTGATGGAGATAGGGCGATAGTTGGCCGAGCAGGAGGGGTCGGCAGTGGGTTTCTTAAGAAGGGGTGCACAAGGGAGTGCTTCACGGGGGATGGGAAGACTGCAGTGGTGAAGGAGTGATTGCAGAAATCAGCCAGAGTGATTGAAGAAATCCAGCAATGGCAGCTCTGAGTTACCCTCACATGGCAGCTCCATTATCACAATGGGGAGAAAGAGCACCATCAGCAGAGGATCATTAAACAGCGGCAGAAGGAACACTAATACTCCTCTTCACTTTGTTTTGTTGCTGTACTCACATGTATGTGCAAAATCATTTTTAATTCAATTCTGCAAGACGGTGAGGAGAGCACTTTGTCACAGTGGAAATCCATTCTCTCTTCAGGTGACAGGTTTGCCGTCAGAAACTGACGGCATTATGCCACACTCACTAAGCTCTGTTGGTAAGGGTCTACTGAACGCAAGGCTGATTTTACTGTGCTTTGGCCTGTAAATAAGTACTATAAGTTTCTCTAGATAAGTTTCCATGATAGGGGAACATGTAAAAGGAAGTGGCTTGTTGAGGCACTGGGCATCATATCAGGGCAAACAGCACATTAAGTGCCACTTGAGATTACAAAGAAGAAGGTGGAGAATGAAGGAACTCTACATGTTATGCAGTGTGGATGGCCAGAGCAGTAATGGCGTGTTTTGGTGTGTCCTATGCCATCACTTAAGTGAACAAGGAGAAGTGGGTGATGCTTGCAAAGCAATGTCTTGAGAGAGGTGGGGCCTTTGCAGACACGCCATTCATTGATGAAGCAGCCGTAAAGCTTGAGGGTTTCAATGGGATGCCATTTAGGAACAAAGGACTCCTGTATATTAAACTGCAGCTGAAACATCTAGTGAAAGTCCAAGTCTGGCGTCCAAATCCACGCGTGGGCGAAGACCCACAGAGGACCCAAATTCAACTTTGAAGGGATAAGGAACACAGCCTTCTTTAAGCAGAATTTGGCGTTGCTAGGGGGAGCTGAAGGGGCTATAGCCCCTGGTCTTTTGGTTGTAGCCCCGGATAGAATCTCAGGGGCTACAACCAAAAGGCTAGATAGCCCCGAGTCCTGACAGGCCTGACATTAGCGTAGCCCCGGGTCTTTTACAGACTTAGCAACAACACTGAGCAGAACCTTGTCTCTGGCAGGCTGGCGCCCCATATGAAAAGGTTTTAGGATTGGAAACATCGGACACTTTGTACAAATATAGGCAATGATCCAAAGGTTTCATTAGCTCGATCATTCATGAACAGTCCTGGCTGTTGGCGGCCTCCGGTTGCCGCCGTCAATGAGCCCCCCACCCCCCGTGACAGAGAGACACGGAGACAGGAGTGCTTCCAGTGTGGGCTCCCCGGTGATTGTGATGTCTCCGGGAACGCCCCGTTTATTTAACAGCGCACGCGACGGAGTGCATGTCACTCCGTCGCGTGCGTACCCTTAAAGGGCAACGCCACGCTCCTCCTTTTCCATAACAACAAATTGGAAACAGGAGGGACTAAACTATCACACATTTATGAACACACCACTCTATCAGTTCCCCAAACGAACCCCCATTTATTAACAGCCACCCTGGATCCCCCTCGGGTACCTGTCTTGACCTGACCACTTAACCCCGGTCAGCCATGCCAGCTCAGTCCGTAATATAGTCTGTGAGACGGGCAGGTTTCCCACGCCCTGTTCTCAGGGGGTACCTCCTGCCAGCGTCCCTGGCCGGTGTCTCTTGACCGGGTCTGCCTCGGGCGGGAGAGTCCACCGCGGGTCCTTCTCCCCCACCTTCATCCAAGGCACCTTCGCCCTCTCGGTCGTCTGGGTTGTCCACTCTGGGGTCGCCAATTCTCCTGAAGAACGAGGCATTCCTGGTGACAGACGATGTCCCGTCAGAGGCGGTTACCATAGAACTCTTGACCGCCACGACATCTAAGGGAGCGGGTTCATACGTGAGGGACAGCTTTCCATGTGGGTGGCGATTCCTCACTAGCACCTCATCTCCCAGTGCGATGTGTGGGGGTCTGAGGCCCCTCCGGATGTTTTCCATCTGTGTCCTGATTCGTCTTTCCTCTTCGACCTGTTCATTGTCAATGACGGCAGGGTCCCTGTCCCCCACCTCCGGTATGACGTCTCTCGGGCACCTCTGGAACAGCGCCTCCGCAGGGGCCACACCAGTGGACGTGTGAGGTGTGGTCCGGTATCCCCGCAGGAAAACGTATAGGGCCCTCTGCAAACACTCGCCCTTGCCATGGGCAATCCTGAATACCTTGTTGAGGGTGCGCATCATGCGCTCGGCCTCCCCGTTGGCCCGAGGCCACAGTGGGGTGACCCGCCGATGTTGAATGCCATATTCCCTCATGAGCTCGGCAAAGCTCTCGCCCTGGAATGGTGCCCCGTTGTCAGAGCACAGCACAGAGGGTAGGCCATGGGTGGCAAAGATCTTCTCCAGCGCCACCACCACGTTCTCAAACGCGACAGACTCTATGAACTCGACTTCTGGGTATCGAGACCACTCGTCCACCACAACCAGGAAGTGAGTTCCCCTCGACGTGGACCCGGAGTCTGCGTGCACCACTTCCCATGGCCGAGTCCCCCTGGGCATCGCTTCGATTGATGGTTCACGTTGGGCCGGTGCTGCAGCCTGACACCATACGCACGACGCCACAAACGCTTCCACCTTCCGTTCGAGTTCCGGGAACCACACTTTCTGGCGGAGGCAAGCTTTGGTTTTGGGCGCGCCTTGGTGGCCCTGGTGCGCCAGTGCGATGACCTGTGCAACTTTGGCCTGGGGTATCACGATTCTCTCACCCCTCAGTAGCAGCCCCGACTCCGAGAATGTCAGTTCTTCTCTCACTCTCCACAACTGCTCGAGGGCCACTCTGGCTTCACATGTCCTGCGTTCCACAGCCTCCAGCACCGTCTTCCAGGTGCCCCTTTGCATGGCTTCCTTCAGGATCGTGAAACATTCGTCGCCTTTTGATGCGACCTCGAGCTCCTCCACCTGCATGGAGTTTGGGGTGGCCGTCTCCATGACTAGGCGTACGTGCTCGTCGGCTTCCTCCGCGGATGCAGAGTCCTGCGAGTCCCCTCTGGGGTGTCGAGAGAGGTAGTCCGCCGCGTTGTTAGCCCCGGGGCGGTATATCAATGACACTCCATACTCGAGCAAAGCGAGCATCCAGCGCTCAATTCTCACTGGTGGACGGGATGATGAGCCCGCCATGATCGGCAACAACGGCTTGTGGTCCGTGACCACAGTCACTGGGCGCCCCAGAATGTAGAGGCGGAAATGTCGGCAACCCCATAGCACCGCCAAGGCTTCCCTCTCAATCTGAGAGTATCTTTGCTCGGTGTCGGAAAGCGCTTTACTGGCATATGCTATGGGTCGAACTTCCTGATCATTCCCCACTTGTGTGAGAACCGCCCCCAGTCCGTACGGGCTGGCGTCCACCACGATCTCCGTCTGCAGGCTCGGGTCGAAGAACGCCATGGTGTCTTCCGCCGCCAACGCCCCTTTTATGTCGTCGAATGCCGCCTGCTCAAGGGGGCCCCAGTGCCAGGTGACGTCCTTCTTCGTGAGCGATCTCAATGGCTCTGAGCGGGATGCCAGGTTCCTAATGAAACGGCCACAATAAGTAACCATGCCCAGAAAACTCCTCACCTCTGCGACATTCTCTGGAGGACGCGCCTCTTTTATGTCCTTCACTTTGCGTGGATCCGACGACACCCCATCCGCCTTGAAAACGAACCCAAAGAATTCGATCGAAGTTTTCAGAAACTCGCACTTGTCCTTGTGCAGGGTGAGGCCCAGCGAGCGTAGTCGTTCAAAGGTCTTGGCCAGGCGTGCCAGATGCTCGGTCTCCGATTTCGCATACACCAAGATGTCGTCACTGATGTTAAGGACTCCATCCAGATCCGCTAATGACCCTCTTATGATGTTTTGGAAGACCTCCGCCGCGGAGGACACCCCGAAACTCAACCTCTTGTAGCGGTAAAGCCCCCGATGAGTAGTAAATGTCGTTATATAGCGGGACTCGGGGTGCAGGACCACCTGATGATAGCCCGCTCTCAAGTCTAGTTTGGAAAAGAACTTCGCCCCTTGCAGTTCCGCTATAATGTCATCGATGGTAGGGGTTAGGTGTCGCTCCCTCTTTATGGCCTTATTGGGAAGCCGCATGTCCACACAGATCCTCACCGCCTCTGGCTGTTTGGGCTTGCGCGCAATGACAATGGGATACACCCATGGGGTAGGGCCCTCAACCTTTTCAATGATGTCTAGCCCCACCAGACTGTCCAACTCTCGATCCACCAGATCCCTCAGGTGAAACGGCACTCGTCGGTGTTTCAGCGCCACAGGTTGGATCGATTCATCGATGTGGAGTCGTACCGGCTCACCCACCAGCTGACCAATGCCTTCAAACAGTGCGCCATGTTTGGCCAGGAGTACCTGAATGTCTTCCAAGTATACTGAGTAGGCGAATGTGACAATTCCCAGTGCCTCAGCCGCGGCACAGCAAAGCAAGGTGTTGTCGCTCACTGGCGTGACATAGAATCTGGCCCGAATGTCTGAGTCACCATACTGAACATCAGCCACGAATACTCCATCCAGAGGCAAGGGCTGATCCCCGCCGAATGCGAATATACGGGCTCTCGGCGCGGTCAGCGTGGGTGGGGCCTGCATGGTATCATAATGCTGCCTGGCCATCACATTCACGGACGCACCAGTGTCCACTAGCATCGGGACAGAGTCTCCATTGACAAGTACATTACACCTGGGCTGTCTCTTGGAGCGGGATTTCAGCATGCTCAAGCTGGAAGCGAAAAACACGTTTTCCTCGTCCTCTTCCTCTTCATCTACTTCCTGAGGAGTCCCTTCTCCACCCTGGTCTACCTGAGCAACGTTGGACGTCCTTTGGGGTCGGAAGAAGCCGGCTCGAACTGGCCCCCTCGGCACTATCTTGGGAGCTGGCGACCTGCAAATTCTGGCGAAATGGTCAGCGCCTCCGCATCTACCGCACTTAACCCCAGTCGCCGGGCATTCAGCAGGGTGCGGGAGATCATACCCACAGTTCGGGCACGAGGAAATAGTCCCTGGCGGGCGCGGGCTCTGGGTGTTCATGGGGCGCCTCGATCCGCGGCCTCTGCCGACCGCGCAGACCTCTTCCACCCTGCCTGGGCGGGCACTAGCTTCCATCCTGGTCGCCCGCAGTTCCGATACTTCGTGGCACCTTCCCAACTCTAGGATGCGGGGAAGGGTGATACCAGGCTCACGCAGTATCTGGCGCCTCAGTTTCCCAGAGACACACCCCTGAATAAGTTGGTTGCGAATCATCACCTCAGGGTCGTTCAACGCACATGACGCTGCCAATCTCCGCAGCCGCCCATAGAACACATCCAGAGTCTCGTCATCCTTTTGTCGAGCCGTTCCCATGAGAAAACGTTCATAGTCCGCATTGGCCATTGGCAGAAAATGATTATGGAGAGCCTCCATAGCCGCCGCAAACGATCCATCCACCGGCTGCAGGGACAGAAACACCTCATGCACTGCTGGACCAGCGGAGTACAGGAGAGTGGCCAGCTTGCCGTCATCACTTGTCTCCATCGTGGCCCTGAAGTACATCGCCAGTCTATCCATCCACATCTTCCACCTCTGTCCCAGACTTGAAGGAGCACCCGAGATATCAAACTCAGGCATTGGCTGTAGGGACCCAGGTGGTTTCGGCGAGGGTGCAGGCGGAGGCGCAGGAGCAGCAGCAGCAGCTGCAGCAGCTTGACTCATGGTGGACAGCGCACAGGCACCCCAGAAGTTATAATGAATGGGGCCGCAACTCACCACCAGCAGTCAGGTTCGAAGTCTGCCTCTCACCAGGCGCGCTCTCCGCAGAATTTTCCACTCCAGCCAGCCAACAGACCATGAAGTGTCCAAAATTGAGCAGGGGAAAAGGCCCCCAATATGTTCAGCAGGTTTCCCATGAAGTCTCACCCATCTCCTCGGTGAGAAAACAGTGAAAATGTCAATGATTCATTCTGCAAATGACATTTATTGCCTCCAGCGATCGTCCGCCGCTAGAATTTCCAAAAATTGAGTCCGGATGGCTCACCGACACTTCGTTATGAAGCCGTGAGTCTCCCAGGCCTATTCATCAAAATGGCCGCCGGCCGCGTGCGTCGCTTCCTTCTCCGCGGTCAGAATTCGCTGGGGCGGTCACATGTGATCATCTCCGCTCCCAACGAACGTCTCTGCCTGTTCCAGGAAGCGATCCCATCTTCGTCGCCACTGTTGGCGGCCTCCGGTTGCCGCCGTCCGTGAGCCCCCCACCCCCCGTGACAGAGAGACACGGAGACAGGAGTGCTTCCAGTGTGGGCTCCCCGGTGATTGTGATGTCACCGGGAACGCCCCGTTTATTTAACAGCGCACGCGACGGAGTGCACGTCACTCCGTCGCGTGCGTACCCTTAAAGGGCAACGCCACACTGGCCACGATTCTCAAACTATGCACCGAGATCGTGGAATCTCAAGCCATGAACATCTGACTCACTCCAGTCCTCATGCAATTCAGGAAAGAAATCAGTACCCTACTCTTCAAGGAGCAGCTTCTCCCTCTCCCCCCACCCCCTAAGATGCGCCTCCCAGCCCAGTATCCCTCCTGATGACCACCCTTCTAGAGATACCCCATCTACTCCCAGAACCCCTGTCAGTACTGTTACATTTCCCTCACTAACTATACCCTGCCCGACATGGTATGCCGGTACTAAATGCCATGTTGTAAGGATTGCCTGCTTTTGTACTCTACCATCAAATGTATGCATGTTAAACTTACCCATGTAGCGCTCCACCGCTTCCCACCGCTATGCTCTTGCACAATACATCCCCAAAATAAATAAATACTGCATTCTATTCTCAACTTTTCATCTTCCATCACCTTTGTCACATCCCTTTCTGTTTGTGCCCGTCTGGCCAACAGGAGGCCAACTCACAGCATCCAGCATGTAGAGAAGAGCACGCCCTGGCAAACGAGCTTTGGCCAAGCCAATCGTTTCGGCTTTTGCTATAGGACTGAGTGCGTAGCGTAGCCAGCGGGCATGAAAAGTGTGTATCTGGCTTCTACAGGACTCACATTCTCTCATCATGTGGCCTCTCCAAGGTGAGAAGCATCCCAGGTGGGGAAGGCAGGGATAGACACCAGATAACCAACATTGGAAAAGGCAAGAAGACAAAATGGAGAGCAAGTGGCGCTGTCCCATTTTAGCCCTGCAGCCCCAGTGGCCAGGACCTGTTTGAGCCCGTATGTATTATCGCTTGGCTGCCAATAGTACCGGTGCAGGCATCAGAATCAGTCTTCAGAGGAGGTCTTCCATCCCTGATGGCTTAGGGACAGAGGAGTGGAAGCACAGGCGCGTGACCCGAACACACAACATCGATTTCAGCCATTTTAAGTTAGTGCGTGCATCCTGGAGGTTGGTGAGAGCAGGCACAGTGTGTGGGGCGGGGGGGGGAGGTTGGGGGTGTTATTGTGCACTGCTGAATGGGGTGGGGGTGTGGAGGAGCAGCCTCTGTGATCCCTAAAGTTGGTTACAGACCTAGAAAACACCTAACACTGCTCTCCATGTTCCCCTCCTGAGGGAACCTTGCCAGTCCATCACATAAACATGCCCTTCCCACCACCAAACCATGACAGAGTAAAGGCTGGCTCCTGCATTACTAGCGTGCCCCACCCTGAGGACGAGCAGTACGGCCCCCTGGCTCTGGCGCATGGATCTAGTACAGAAATTGGAGCTTCAGAACCCTGAATAGGTGGCTGGGGTCTCCCGGTCAGGCACCTTCATGTTCAGCTTCCCCTTGTGAGGATAACACGCCACAATCATGGCAAGGCAATAGGCATTCTCCCGGAAGCTCTGTAGCGATTGCTAGGAAGGAGGGATTGGCTGGCATGTTTGAGGACGCACCGCCAGTGGTTCCATTTCCAGCATTTTGCAGTAGCTCGGGTCCACCATGAGTTTCTGCAGGAAAAGCGCACAGTTCACACGCACTGTGAAAATGCATAGATGTTGCTTGTGAAGGCCAGCTGTCCACATGGACCCAGATCCTTAGACCTCCCCCCTCCAATTCCATGAATCTTCACCAATGTGAAGTGTAAATTCTGTGGCCTGGTGTAATTTGGGTAAAGTCTCACAGCGCCTAACACTGAACCTTGCCGCAGCTTTTCACCGTGTCCAGCTGTGTATTTGCCTTTTGATGTCTCTCACATTGTGATGACATACACCGCTTGATGTTAGGTTTGCAGGTTAGTCCTCCTCAGGTGGGATGGGAAAAGACTAATCTGCCCACGTGCAGTCCTCATTATAATATGTGTCTGAACAGAGAGAGCTTAAGCCCACCTTAAATTACTTCATTTTTATTAATGCTTAAATCTAATGTCAAAGCAGAATCCTTGTTTGGATTTTTCTCAGGTTTTAATCCCATCGCATATGGTTAAACACAGAAAGCAGACAGCTTATTAATGTACCATGAGTTTGTATTTACAAGTATTGACTTGACATGTATTTTACAATAAATAACTTTATATTGGCACTGATGTGCAATAGTTTGAATCACTGAAGTGTTCAGTGGGGGGGGGTGCATTTTGGGCTGTAGCATAATGTTGGCTGGACGCATTGCAGGGTGAAGTTCGAGATTGTCCATGGGTTTAACCCAGTCACTCATAGTTATAGATACAGAACCCCCAGGATGCATTGTACTTTGAAGTTGTATTTACATCTATTGATTTGACATGCATTTCACCATAAATACATCACATGGCCCTGGCGCAGATGTAAATTAGTTTCAGTCAGTGGGTTGTTCAACCGTTGGCTAATGTGGTTTATGCTGCAGCGGTAAAGATGTGGGACAGAGGTGGATGAGGCAGAGCTTTGTTGGATGAAGAAGTGGGGTGGTGAGCAGGGCTGGTGCAGTGTGTCACTCATTGCCTTTTTCATTATCAAGAATTGCTTATTCCTTACTCTTGGAAGGGTGTGTGTGATTATCTGTGATATTTGAGCAGGCAACGTAAAGAACCTGGATCCTCAGATTAAGGGGCAGTGATGACTTTGTGTTTTACCCAGTGAAGTTAATAACTTTATTAAAGCCATTTAATTTAACCTAGCTCAGAACGCTACCAACTGGATCAAATCCTTCTTGGATGATAGGACTTCCAGAGTATCCATCGGCAAAGAATCAGCAGACCCAGTGTCTGTCACTGCAGGTGTGCCGCAAGGCTCCTGCCTATCCCCCACTTTGTACAATGCCTACACCAAGCTATTATTTGCAGCCTTGGATGCCCTGGGTGTCATCTATACTAATTTCGCCGATGACACCCAAATCCTCATTCCTCTCTCAGGCAACCATGAACAAGACTCCCTCCTGGTTAACTAAATCTACTCACTCATCCAAAACTGGATGGCTAACAACAGCCTCTGTCTCAACGACGACAAAACCGAGCTCCTCATACTAGGCTCCTCCAGCAAAATCAACACCCTTGAGCCCGCCTTTAAATCATTCACCATCGATGGAACCATTATCCCTGTTCTTAAACAAGTCAAGACCCTCGGCGTGTACTTAGATGCCACACTATCCATGTCTAAACAAGTAAACACATTAGCCTCATCCACTTCCTACACCTCTAAACTCATCTCCCTCAGCCGTAATTTCCTCTCTACCAGCAACTGTGTTACTCTAGCCAGAGCACTCATACTGTCTAAGCTAGACTATTGTAATATCCTATTCCTTGGCACCTCCAAAGCCAACATAGCTAAACTTCAACTCATGCAAAACAAAGCCCTCAGAGCAGCTTTAGGCATCAAAAAATCTGAACATATATCCAACACCAGAAGAGACCACCACTGGCTCCCCATACAAGCCAGAATTCAATTTAAAACCCTGAGCATCACCCACAAATGCAGGGCTAACAAAGCGCCCAAATACCTCAACAACACAGTCATGTTGAAGCCCCAGACCAGACTCCTCAGGTCCAACAAAAACGCATTCCTTGAAACCCCCAGATACAAAAGAGAGAAAGCAGGGGGCAGCAGCTTCAAAATACTGGCCCCCAGATATTGGAATGCGCTACCTACCTACATTATGAATGAAACCTCATTCCCCAAATTCAAAAGCCTTCTGAAGACTTGGCTCTTCAACAAGTTCTAACTGAACCAGTGCACTAACCCCCTCCAATCAATTATTTCACCTGACTACTTTGTATATTAGTGTATATTGTTGATTCCTACTATTGTATATTTTTGATTGTTATACCTGTACACCTCTATGCTCATTCTAAGATTGCATTATCCCATTGTCTGTAACTACGCCGTGATACCCCCGGGTCTGGGCGTATAACAAATGTAATAAAATAAAATAAAAATAAAAATTTCTGAAACTGTCTGAAGCTGACCACATGCTTGAGGAGACTGTGGACCATCTCACCTGGATAGTGGACTGGTGATGCTGCTTATCCTCTACCGCGAGGCTTGCAGGTACTCGGGCAAGGCAGCACAAGTGGCCTCTTTCCTTGGAAGGGTGAGTAGAGGCTACCACAGGCAGTAACCAGAACAGTGGGCTGCTTGTGGGAGTGTAAGGAAGGGAGTAGTTTATTACCTGTAACTCCATTTCTCCAGCGTTGGTATCTTTCATGGAGTCACATGCTTAGAATATTCCCCGTTGTCAGGCTGGGAACCCTCGGCATCTTTATTAAAACGTTTTCCATTGGAAAAAACTTGAGACTTTTGTGTCCTATTGACGTCCTTTTGGGATGTTTACGCATGGGCCAATAGGACGCATGGTATAAATAGCCCCGCCCCGCAGCTCCCTTCAGATTTTATCCCTCAAAGTAGAGGCAATATCACGTTTGCATTCAGGGGTGGCTGGTGGGCGCATGTGAATCCATGAAAGATACCAACGCTGGATAAATGGAGTTACAGGTAAGAAACTACTCCCTTCTCCAGCATTGGATCTTCCATGGATTCACATGCTTAGAATAGATTACATAGCAGTATCCTTATATTTGGAGGCGTGTAATGCAAACCAATACCATAGGAACGCAAACACAGAAAAACACAAGAAAAAAGCATTAACAAGCATCGTACATTAAAACGGGTACCCCACTTTGTGGGGGCTTACCTTACTGAAACAGGTGTTGCAGGACTGCCCGTCCCATCTGCACATCTGCCCCATGCTGTTGCTCTAGGCAATAATGCCGAGTAAATGTATGCGGCACCGACCAGAAGGCCGCTTGACAGATGTCCACCAGTGGAATTCCGACCACAATGTACATGATTACGCAGTGGACCTTGTCGAATGAGCCTTCGTACGCCTCTCCAGAGGCTTCCCTGCTTTAGAGTGACAGAAGGCAATAGCGGACGAAACCCAGCGGGAAAGTCCTTGTTTGGAGATTGGTCTTCCCTTTACTGATGGTCCGTAAACCACAAACAGTTGTCTCGTACGCCTGAAATCTTGAGTACGACTCAGATAAAACTTCAATGCTCTTTTGACATCCAACGTATGGAGAGCCTTCTCTGCCAAAGAGGAAGCTGAAGCAAAGAATGCTGGTAGCACAATAGAAGAGTGCTTATGGAATGTAGTTGGTACCTTTGGAATAAAATGAGGGTTAGTGGCTAACACCACCTTGTCCTTGAAGAAACCTAAGTATGGGGGATCAATCACCAGAGCTTGCAGCACCGACATTCTTCTTGCTGAAGTAATGGCCACCAAGAAGGTCATTTTCCACGACAAAAATGTCAGGGGTGCGACGACATAGGCTTGAATGGAGCCTTCATTAGCCCCGATAGCACTAGATTGAGACTCCAACCAGGAGGGAACTTCTTGGCCGGAGGAAAAGTGTGAAATAAACCTCTCCGAAAATGTTTGACTAGTCGATCACTGAACAACAAAGTTGAGTGCCTCTTCTGAGTAAACCTAGAAATGGCCGCCAGGTAAACTTTTATGGAGGAGAAAGACAAACCTCTTCTCGCCAAGTGTAATAAATAAGGCAGAACTTGCTCTGATGAAATGTTTATAGGGTCCACCCCTGGCTGATCCTTACACCACACACAGAATCTTTTCCACTTGCATGCATATGAGACATTCATGGACAGAGCTCTCGCCGCCTCTAAAATGCTGTGACAATGTCTAGAAATGTTCAGCGAACCAAATTCGCAGAAGTCAGGAGCCAAGCCGCCAGGCTAAGGTAGCCCGGGTTGTGATGCCAAATTGCTCCCTTGTCTTGGAAGTGAAGGTCCGGCATCACTTGAAATCTCATCAGTTCTGCCATTGATAGATGGAGTAGGTCCGAAAACCACGGCTGCCTGGTCCAGTGAGGGTCCGTCGAATGAGCGGAAATGGAGGGAACGCATATGCGAACTTGCCCGTCCACGGGAAAGAGAACGCATCCCCCAGCGAATTGGGCTGCAGCCATCTGCTGTTGAACTGCTTGCACTTTTTGTTCTCCTGTGTTGCAAAGAGATCCAGCAAAGGACGACCCCATTTTCTGAATATTCTCAACACTTGCTGATCGTTCAGCTGCCGCTCGTGGAGTTGGCTCATCTCTCTGCTGAGAGAGTCTGCCTGTACATTCTTCACCCCTGGCAGGTGAAACGCCACGATGCTGATGTCTTGTTCGAGGGCCCAATGCCATAGCTCCTGAGCCTCGTTCGAAAGCACTCTGGAATGAGTGCCCCCTTGTTTCCTGAGGTAGAACATTGTGGTCACGTTGTCCGTTAACACTCTCACAACCGATCCCTATATGCCCGGCACAAACAATCTCAGAGCCCAACAAACGGCTCTTAGTTCCAGTACATTGATGTGAAGGTTCGCTTCTCCTGGGGACCATCGACCTTGAACTTGTAAAGACCCCAGATGAGCTCCCCATCCTGTTTGGGAGGCATCCGTTACAATTGTGGATTGAAATTCCGGCTCTAGCAGAGGCATCCCCTTTGTCAGATTGTCTGAGAGTTGCCACCACCGAAGATCTTCCAGTAGGTCGCTGTTAATCATCACTTTGTCAGACCACAATCCGTGACTTTGAGAGCACTGGTCCGCCAGAAATTCTTGTATTGGTCTCATGAAAGACGACAGTTCTTCACTAACGGGATACATGACGCCATGGCTCCTAAAAGCGACATGTAGCCTCTGACTGACACTCTGGTTCCAGCTCTCCACTCCTCCGCTTTCTGCTTGAGTTTCTGAACTCTCTCTACAGAAGATTTTACCAGTCCTGACTGGGTTTGGAATTCCGCGCCCAAAAACACCAAGCTCCTGGAGGGAGAGAGAAAGGATTTCTCGAAGTTGACTGCGAAGCCCAACCGTTGTAGCAGCTGCATGGTAACGTCGAGGCTTGCCTGTGCTGCTGCCGGTGACGAGCCCCTCATTAGCCAGTCGTCCAGGTAAGGGTAGACGTGATGACCTTCTCGTCGTAGCCATGCCGCCACCGGGGCCAAACATTTCGTAAACGTCCTGGGAGACGATTTTAGACCGAATAGGAGCACTTTGAATTGGTAATGACTCTGGCCCACCACAAACCTCAGGAATTTTCTGTGCCCCCGACGCATGGGTATGTGGAAATATGTGTCTTGTAAGTCCAACGATGCCAGAAAATCCCCCGGTTGTATCGACCGGATGACCTCCTGAAGCGTAAGCATCTTGAACTTCAGGCGTTGTAGAGTATTGTTGAGAGCTCGAAGGTCAAGAATGGGTCGCCACTTGCCGTTGGGTTTTTTTACCACGAAGTAACGTGAGTAGATCCGCAGGCCTCTCTCTGCCACTGGAACCAATTCTTTGGCCCCTTTTTGCAGCATAAGCATCACCTCCTGCTTTAAGATGTGAAGATGGGGTTGCACCGAATACACGGGAGGAATGGGCGATGGCGTGATCTTGAATTGCAAAGAGTGGCCTAGTTTCACCGTGTCCAACACCCAACGGTCTGATGTAATCCTTTCCCATTCGTTGACGCAATGGGACACTCTGCCTCCCAGGACGTCTTGAAGATTGTCATTGCTGAGATTTTGATTGCTTACTCTTCGTAGACGAAGACTGTCCTCCTCTCCTTCTAGAAGTCTGGAAATCCCGGCTTCTCTGTGTCGCCTGGACAGCTCGCCTGTATTCCTGGGAGGAGTATGCCGATCTATTGAAATTCCAGTCTCTGGATGTGGCGAATCGAGAATTCCCTCAAGCTCTGCGGAAGGGCCGAAAAGGCCGAAATGCTCCTCCACTTTGTAATGCCCCCAGTGATCTTGCCTTATCTGAATCCTCTTTCATGCCCTTGAGGGCTTTGTATATCTTCTCCCCAAATAACTGCTCACCTTCACAGGGCATGTCCAGCACTTTATAATGGACTTCCGGCCTAAAGTCTGTACATTTTAACCAGGCCTGCCTTCTTAGTACCACTCCATTATTTATTTGCTTGAATCCCGACTCTGCCAAATCCACTGCGATGTTGATGCTGTGATTTGATGCCTCCTCACCTTCACGCACCAGTAGCATGGCTGTCTTTCGGTGTTCTTCGGGCAAGTGCTGCAAGATGGGGGCCAGTTGATACCACATTTCACGGTCGTATCATGCCATAATAGCTAACGAGTTAGCCACCTTGACCGTCGTCGCTCCTACTGTTATCACTTTCTTACCAAAGGTATCCTGTCTTCTAGCTTCACTGTCTGGAGGTGTTGTGCACTTGTGTTGTGATCTAGCCTTTCTGCTAGCCGCCGCTGACACCACTGATTCAGGAGAGGGCTGTGCGGTCAAACACTTAGGTGTAGAGTCTGGAGCCTTAAACTTTTTTTCTAACCTGCCCTCGATTGCAGGCTCCGAAAATGGATAGCGCATGGTACGCAAGCCTTCCTGCCAAACGTGGTCCAGAATCGGGACCATGAAGATCGACTTCCTTCTCTTCCCCATATGGTCAAATAAGAAGCATTCCTTCTTTTCGTCCTCTGGGGTCAGACCAATTTCAACACAGGCTTTCGCCATCATCGCATGAAAGGCTCTGATGTCACCTGGGGGTGACGGTTGTGCCAGGCTTCTAGGAGCTTCCACTTCTCCATCCAATTCCCACGTAGGGTCTCTTGACGGTGATGATGAAATGTCCGAGATGGATTCCCAGGGCCTTAATCCGACTCAGAGTCCTGTATCACACCCTCTTCTGGGTGTGAACAGGGAGGTTCTTCACTGACTGGACGGGAGAGCGGCCACTCAGCCGTTGACATTGAACATGGAGCGGGGCCTGCCGCGTCGACGAGGGGTGTCACCGGGGGTGCACCCATAGGAGGCAGCCTTGTATCCAACTGGCTTAAGAGGGACTGCAGCATAGATAAAACTTGCAAAGACAACATCGACTGCGGATTTAGTAGAGAAGACGTAGGAGGAACATCTTGGATCCCTGATGTCGTCGACGGGCCAACGTCCTGTAAGCCAAGATCTGATGGATGAACCACCGGTTCCCGCTCCTCCTCCATCGACTACACCAATAGTGCCGACTCCTGCTGTAATAGAGTATCCGGCAGAACTGCGTCATACACCGTCGGTTGCCAAGTCTCTGGCGGGCCCACCGTTGGCGATGAAAACCTGTGAGTTTCTACTTCTCCCTTATCGATCGCCAACACTGGTGTCGACGACACCACTGCATGGATTGACTGTGCGGACTGTATTGGAGCCGTCGATGACGGGACTCCCGCTGACGGCACTGGCAGTTGTGGCGCAGACTTTTTAGGCGATCCCGCCTTTTTTGAGTCTCTAGGCCGGTGTTTAGAAGATTCCCTACTCGAGGAAGACTTATGATGGTCTCCTGAGAAGAAGCGCCTTAAAGGGTCCTTTCCATCCTTTTTTTGCAGTAGATGAAGATGAAGATTTTTCTGTCTTACGGCCTTGGTCGAAACGACCATGTTTTGATGATGAAGGAGCGTCCTTCGCTTTCCCTGAAGAGGAACGACTCTTCTCTGTAGGCAGCGGCTTCTTCACCAGAGGCTCAGCTAACACTGACCAGCGAGGGACTACAGGGAACTTCGGTCTGTTCGATGCCAGACTGCGCACCGATCCTACCTCAGATGGGGGGTAGGCCCCTTCGTTCAGCCACGATATTAACGCCGATTATAGTCCTTCAATGTCTTTTGCGAGAACCCCTTGCAGATATCACAGGTGTCCGCAGAGCAATGAGGGTAGAGACAATAAAGGCAATCCATGTGCCCGTCCCCCTCATAAACTTTCTTCCTTCCGGATGTGGCACACGGGCGGAACAATGCTTTTCCCAAAATTGGGAAAGAAAGTACAACCTAACAAGGTGTCCCGACTACTTTGGAGACAGTTGAAATCTGAAGGGAGCCGCGGGGGGCGGGGCTATTTATACCATACGTCCTATTGGGCCATGCGTAAGCATCCCAAAAGGACGTCAATACGACACAAAAGTGTTGAGTTTTTTCCAATGGAAAACGTTTTAATAAAGATACAGAGGGTTGCCAGCCTGACGACGGGGAATATTCTAAGCATGTGAATCCATGAAAGATCCAATGCTGGAGAAGTATCATCATGCCCATGTCTGGTACCCAAGGGAGTGGTGGTTTAGGGGAAGCTGTCACAGGGGATGCTGTCAAGGTGGGTGGTGCATTTGTGTAGGCAGGTTCAGTACAGCCAACAGTCATGCTGGCTGTGCAGTGTGCCAAAAAGATGAAGTGGGATCTCAGAGGGTACTTTATTAACAAATGAGAAGGGTGTAGAGATGCATGGATCTTTGAGGGCTATGGAGTGGTAGGCATGAGTATGATATGATAGTTTATTTACATAGCGCCTATACACAATGTGTTTCATAGCACTTCAAGGCAAGGGAGGGAACAAGGGAAAATACAATGACATTCGTACAGGCCATGAACAGTAAGGAAGTAAGGATGTGAAATTAACTATCATACTCGGCCTGACGACATTTCAGATAGTGCTGGTGGGGGGGGCGGGGAGAAATAAGGGGAAAGGAGAGGAGACAGACGAGGTTGCTATCATACTAGGTCCAGGGACAATTCTGATAGAGTAAGTGCATAGAAGAAAGTAAGGGGAGGAGATAGGAAAAGGGAGAAGGGGAGAGGAGGAGAGAACAGAGAGTAAGCAGTCAAAACAGTGGAGAAGCAAGAGGGGAGAGCGAATACAATTGCAGAAGTCAGTAGTAACACATCATGTTGCAAGCCAGGAATAGTGGCTCCTAGGGATTTCTGGACAGTCTGCATGAATCTTTGAGGGCTCTGGAGTGGTAGGCATGAGTAGTGCCTCCTCAGGATTTATGGACAGTCTGCATGGATTTTGAGGGGTCTGGAGTGGTAGGCATGAGTAGTGCCTCCTCAGGATTCTTGGACAGTCTGCATGGATCTTTGAGGGCTCTGGATTGGTAGGCATGAGTAGTGCCTCCTCAGGATTTATGGACAGTCCGCATGGATCTTTGAGGGCTCTGGAGTGGTAGGCATGAGTAGTGCCTCCTCAAGATTCTTGGACAGTCTGCATGGATCTTTGAGGGCTCTGGAGTGGTAGGCATGAGTAGAGCCTTCTCAGGATTCTTGGACAGTCTGCATGGATCTTTGAGGGCTCTGGATTGGTAGGCATCAGTAGAGCCTCCTCGGGATTTTTCTCAAAATACCAAAGATGTCAAAGTGTGTGACCCCCTGCTAATGCCCATTGGGGCAATTTTTGCATCAGCCTTTAATATGATGTCTGTGGACATACAGTAAGTACAAACGTTTTATGGGATCTACAAGCACTAATAAGTATGTGTGGATGAGGAGGGGTGACTGACAGACACATTTGTAATTGCATAGAATCAGTTGAACAATCTCTGCCAGTAATCAGAACATAACAGCAAGATCCAGCTTAGGTCCTGATTCAGAGGTTTATGTAAAAATAGAAATGTGTTGTTTCAAGCAGGAACAACACTTTTCTTAAAAGTACCATATTCTGAAAACAAAGGAATGTGATGTACTTATTTCAGCGCCTCTGCTTTTGCATGTGCCCTATTTACAGCCGGCCCTATGACCGTCAGGAGTGCAAGCAGGCACTGTGAGGGCATTCTCCTTGCTAAGCCCCGGTTTTGCATGCCAACGGAGTTAAAATGCGGCACCTCTGAGGTGCTGTTAACAACTTCTGTACACATTTTCTCTAAATAATTGAGGCATTGCCAGACTGTACCAGCACTTTTATAATTTATTCAGAACAGTGGCAGACTTTTAACGGCTGCTCCCGCTGCCCCCACAGCGATAGATTTTAGAAGCTTTTGCTGTTGGAAAGCACTACATCCCCCCTTCAATCCTTCCACCCCATCTCAGTGGTGGTGCCCCCAGACTCTGCATGAGATGAAATATGTAAAGATAGCAACCATTGGTGAAATGTGCAATATAACAGTAGTGGCCCCAAACCAATAACCTTTTGCAAAGGCATGGCATTGATAGTGAAACTGTAAGGAGCTAAATACATCAAAAATGATAGATGCTTTGCCAACCAGAAATAATATTTCTCTAACAATAATAACCGTGAGTGGCAAAGAGGAGACATGAGGTAGGGTAGGAGAGGTAGGAGGCTGGAAGATGGGAGGCAACAGGAAAAAAGAGGCAAGGATGGGTGGAAGAATGTTCATGCCACAGAAAAAAGGCTGAAGAAGAATGTGTAAACTAAATACATGGGCACACCAGGAGCACAAATGAAGAATTGCATAGGAGTAGAATTACAATTCCTTTGAAAGGTGATTCACTGTGTCACCCCATGTACAAGGAACCGGGGCAATTACAAGGGTACAAAAACACGTAAGTGTTCTGTAGCGCACAAGAAAACACGTCTGCACTGTGTCAAACCCCAGACAGAAAAGAACAACCTGGCAGGACCAGCCACAGTGCCAGAGATGTATAAAGTACTGCATTGTGTGACAAGGCCAGTCCCCTGGTCTGATCAAAGGGGACGGAACCCCTCTCAGCCTGGGGTGGAAGACACACCAGGGAGAGATACAGACCCAGGCCTACCACTGAGGAAGATGGAGTGCCCAAATTCCTGCCCCCTCTTGTGCCAATCCGTGCCAACTCAACAAGATGCTTGTACGTTTTTTCTAGCTTTCCTGGTGATAAAACATAAAAACAAAACCTCAGTTCCGTCCGGCTGAGAGAAGCCAATTGAGAGAGAGTAACGAACCCCCGATGCCTGTGCAGGGCAGCCAAATCATATATGCAGTGCAGCCGGGTGATAGTGGGTAGGTGAGACAGTCACCATTGGTTACGCCACAGCAATGAGACACTTGTGGTGCAGCCAAAGGCCCTCACCCACTTGATGCTTACCAGCGTGGCACCCGGAATGGGGCTCACTAACACAAACAGAGACAATGAACTTCCCCGCCATGGCTTTTCCACGGTGGGTCCGTGCACCAAAAGTGGGTTGGGTTTAGCCCACTATTTCTAACCTTAGACATGCCAAAACACCACCCTGGGTGGGGAAGAGAGGGTCAGATTGGGCAGGGAAAGAAGACCAATCCCAGGAGGGAAGTAAGGAATATAAAGGAGAAACAGGAAGCAGGAAGTAAGGGTTACCCAGGCAAGGTAAGAGGAGGCAGAGGTGAATGATCAAGAGAGCAGCAGGAGGAAGGAAGGACCGGTGAAATGTGGAGGCGATCTTTGCAGAAGGTGAGGTATGTGAAGGTGGTACTGCTGTGCCAGTGAACGGGTCTGTGTGGTGAGTGTGGTTAGAAAGATTAGCGTGAGGGATGATTGTGAAGTGTATGGTACTTAGAGGAAGGAGAGCATTTGAGTAGTTGGATGGAAGAAATAGTAGTGATGCAGAGGGGGGAGTAGTAATATGGAGGAGGGAGTAGAGGTGCGCATGGGGATTCAGAGTGCTCAGGGGGGAGTAGACGTGGAGGAGGGAGTAGTAGATTAGTAGAAGGAGGAGTAATATCAATGGGCAGAAGGAGTGAGAAAGATCAGAAGGATAGGAGATTGGAGGGAGGAGTGAGGTGAAGGGAGTAAGGAAATAGAGTAGGAAAGGGAGAAGTGAGACTGAGCGTGATAGAGGAAGGACTGAATCCAACAGGGTATCTGCAAGGAACCATCCCCCATCTCAGTAGAACATTAACAAGTGGATAGAGCAGGCAAAGATGGGAAGTACCTGAGGGAGTTTAGAGAGGTGAGGATTTCTGCTTTCAGGTCTTCTTAACTAGTCAAAGACCGATTTAGACAGTAGGGGGTCAAACTTGCTCAATATACTGACCTGGGCATCAGGGAGGCCTGGGTTAGGGAGGTGGTTCAACACAAGATGACCCTAGGGCCCACAAAGATTACAATTTAAACCTTTGAACTGGTGACAATTATGAAATTAGAAACAACAGCTTTTCATATTGGCAATGGCAGGCAAGTGGATCCATGTTATGAGGCACCTTCAACTAGTCCTGTTTTTCTAGCCAACAGGGTTTTAAATGCTGGAGGTAGGCACATACTATAGGCACGACTCAATGCGTCCCAGAATGCAATTGAGCGCTGGTTGAAAAGCAATGACTGGGTCAGGGTGGCCCCTTTGCAGATTTGGTTGTCACTTGCCAAGTATTTCCTTTGAAAAATTAAGTGATTGTCTATTGTATTAAATGAAGACATAGCTACAGATGTAGATCTGTATAAAATAGGAAGAAATAGTGCAATCTATGTGTGGGTCACAACTCAATTAAGCACAAAATAAAGTTTATTCTGATTTGTCTGGTCCATAGGGGCGGATAGAGCGGAGACCCTCCAGCTAAAGATCTAAGAGAGAGAGTATACCACTAGCCACATTATCATTGGGTAAGGAGCTCTGTCCCTTTAAAAAATACATTAATTCCTTCTGAAAGAGTGTATGAATGCCGGCACCTACGTTAGCTACGTGAAACATTATAGTGTGCTGTTTCAAGAACTGTAAAGTGAAGGTGCTGTTCCTTCATTGTAGACACATTAGCAGCAAAGTTATCTGTGTGACTCCTACCCAGCCACGTCGCTATCTCTTGCTTTTGATACCGTAGGCTTCAGTCAGTGCATCACCAACCCAACACACATGAAAGGACGCACTCTGAACTGGATTGCAGACCCTATTTGCGAGGTCTATACCAGTGCCAACACCCCATGCCCATGGTCAGACCTCCACATCATCCACTTCTCTATCCTAAAGCCCAAAAAAAACCAAACCGTACCCAATCCACTACCTTCTGCAGTTACGCGTAGCTCACGAAAGCTCACCAGAGATAACATCCTACCTCTGCTTGACACCCCATGCCTCCAGCCCTTGTTCACCACAACTCCAAGTTATTATTATATTGGGTCCCTTAAGTCAAATAATACAAATGTTTTGATCATCCCTCGCTGTAAGCTGGCCAAAACCCAACATGGAGCATTCATCGCCACCACCCCAGCGGCATGGAATGCATTACCTCCTGATATCAGACGCATTGAAGTCTTCAAAAAAGAAATTGAAGACTTTACTATTCCACTAGCTCTACGCTCTCTCCTTAGAACCTATCTGCAAGCTTTTTAGTCCAAATTTAGAGTTTGTTTTGTGTTGTGTCCCTTTGTTTTCTGTCTGCGCCCTTAAGCCCTTGGGTACCGGGTCGCGCATTACAAATGTATAAACATAAACATTAGTGGACATACACATCTCAACCCTTTCAAAAGCAGCCCCCCTAGTTCTACATAAAACCAAAGCCCTACTGGTTTACCCCTGACCTTCTAAAACTACGCAATCAGAAACACCAAGCCCAGCTAACCTTGCTAAAGAATACTATTGACACCTTGAAAGAAGACTCCACCAAAATCTCCAAACTTTATAAATCTGCCATAATCACTGCAAAATGTAATTCCTTTCGATACCAGAATTAGCAGTGCCAACTCAGACTCTAAAGAGATTTTTACCATCTTTAGGGAACTGGAATCTCCAGTCTCACCGCCCTCCACCCTCACTACTTGACAAAACGTGGTCGTCGGACATCCAAACAGCATTATTAGGTAAAATGTACACCCTTAACAAGAAAATCCTTTACAACAAGCACAATTACACAAAGACCCCAAAGCCACAAGCTCTAGCTTCGCATCCCCTGCCTCAATCCCTCCACCCCCTAGTTCTTCTTCAGAGACCTATTAGAAACAGAAATCATAGAGTTAATTACAAGTCTGAAACCATCAAAATGCAAAGGCAATATATGCCCAGCATCCCTCATCAAAGACTGTGTTGATATACTAGCCCCCTTCATCACAGCCTTCATAAATGCCTCCTTTGCAAAAAGCACCATTCCAGCCAGCCTCAAAAAAGCTTGGGTCCTCCCATGCCTAAAAAAACACCCTTAGACCCAGCTATTCCCTCCAACTATAGGCCAATCACTACTGTCCCCTTCTTACTAAAAATACTGGATAGGGCAGCCTACCTGCAAGTTCAGCAGTTCCTTGAAGACAACAGAATCCTGGGGATGCGTGTCATGATGCCTACCCCCGGGGACCCAGACCAAGTTCAGCAACCCTGGAAGCAGGCATCAAATTACCCCAAGCAAGCCCAACAACCACCGCTAGGGGCTATTTGGGTGCAGTCCTGGCGCCTATGGCGCCAGGCTCATATGGAGAGTCAATCCTGGTGCCATAGGCGCCAGGCTCATAGATTAAAACGTACCTGATGCAGACCATGCTGCAAATTTACCTGATGCAGACCATGCTGCAGAGCTCCAAGCCAAACGAGGCTTGGAAGGGACTATTTCACCTAGGGACTATTTTTTACTCGGGTGGGGCTGGGGCGGAATACTTACCTGGGACTACATTGGAGGCTATTTAAACCACGCCCGAAGAGCAGCACACGCTTCGCGTTATTCTGCATCCAGCAGCGTAACGCTCACCGTGCCTGCAAGTCTGCATCCAGTCTTCTGCCACGCCCGCCTCCAGTTTGGAGCTCCTAGAAAAAGGAAGAAAGAAGGAGAAAAGGTTAGAACAAGAGCAATACCTTTGACCCTTACCTGAATTCCCGATCCATTGCGCCTTCGAGCTGGAAGAAAGAAGTTATTTTATGCGCGCCGCCTCGCCTGCTGCAGCGCCGCGCTGAACTCACCGGCCTTCTCGCATCTTCACCTTTCACCGCATCCTCCTGCATGTTCCCGCCGCACTCCGGCACCGAAGGAGAAGACAAGAACAGCAAGGTGAGCCAAGGGAATACACAGAGGAATACCCCCTATAGACTTACCTGATTTTACCACCGGGGGTATTATTCTTCTTCACGGGTCGGCGCAGCTTCCACTGCATCCTAGCCGAACCCCGGCCCCTAAGGGGAAACAAAAGGAAAGCAAGGTGAAACAAGGGACTAACAAGGGGAACCCTCCTCACCACAAAAGACTTACCTGATTTTACCGCCGGAAGCATTATTCCCCGAGACTTCATACTTTCTCTCAGCGCCTGAATAAGGGAGAAAGCAACAGGTTACATATGCACATTATTTTTTCCAACTGTGTTGGATAATACAAATCCTTACCAGAACATTACCGGTTGCCACGAGGAACTCTTCAGTAGGGTCAAGCTGCAACCTGCAAGGAATCGGACAAGAGTGAAAGTCAGGCATTTGAACTCTTACGAACTACATACTTATGGCGTCTTGCCGGGAATATCGGAGTCAATATTGTCCTGGAACTCACCAATTCCTTCTAGCCAGTGAAGTAACTGGTTATCTACGCGCCCCTGCGCTCAATGCAGGATGGAGAGCTCATCTTTTCAAATCATCAGGTGAGACTATAAGAGGGGACATCCAAGGTGATCAGTTGGGAGAACAGCGGGGTGGGGGGATTTACGCTCAACTCCACGGGTGGTTAATTCCCTTTCTCCATTTGCAGAAGAATATTCCTACGGGCCAAGCAAACGAAGCTAGGTGGGCCAGTCCAGTCCGTCATCTCGGCCCTACGCGTCACATTGGTGGAGGTCGCAGCAGTCCAGTCCAGATCGACTCCTCTGTGGGAGCCAGGTGAGCGTAAAAATGCGGCAATCGGGTCTGCGCCCTGGCCACGGCACTCAATCTGCCCTTCTAGGCCTAAAAAATCAGCTAGACGAGATTAGGGATGAGAGCAACCCTGCCCTGCTCCTTCTCCTAGACCTATCAGCAGCATTGGACCTGGTCAACCACCAAATCCTTTGCCACCACCTACGTCAATTTCTCCCCATCAGCCACTGCCTGGATCGCATCCTTCCTGGAAGGAAGAGTCACGAGGGTCTTCTTGGAGATCACTAATGCCTCACCTTCCCCCATCCCATGTGGGTTACCGCAAGGATCATGTATCTCCCCGATCCTATACAACATCTTTACCAGGCCCCTATTCAGCATCTTGGACTTGCTCGGCATAGCCTACACCAACTATGCCAATGACACCCAAAGCCTGATCCCACTCTCAGGCAACTATGCAGATGATTCTGACACCCTCAACAATATCTATTCCACAGGCCTGGATGGCAGCCAATCATCTTTGCTTTAACAACGGCAAAACTGAAATCTTAATTGTCGGCCCTCTTAGTGCCCTAAAAACTTGCAACAACCAATACACTGGCATCCTGATTGACAATTGCTTAATTCCCATCTTAACCACAGTAAAGACTCTAGGGGTTTACCTTGACGCCTCACTCACCATGTCCAGACAGGTGAGCGCTATTGCCTCCTCAGCAGCTTACACCGCCAAGGTCCTAAATGCGGCCAGACCGTTCCTCTCTAAAAACAGTTGCCTAACCATTGCCCGTGCAATCATTGGATTCAGGATTGATTATTGCAATGCTCTATTCATAGGCACCTCCTCTGGTAACATCCACAAATTCGAAGTCATCCACAATAATGCCCTCAGAGCAGCCCTTAATATCAATAAAAGAGAACATATCTCCAGAGCAAGACGAGAAGTACATTCCCAATCCAGGAGCGCTTCGCCTTCAAAACTCTATCCATTTCCCATAGGTGCCTCTTCAATAGAGCCCCCCCATACCTCTCAAAAAATTACCAAAACTCACTCTTCAAGACCCACCAGGACCAACCAGGACCCTCTACACTGATAGACTAATCGTGCCCAAAGTAAAGTAAATCCTACTGGATCTCCTGCAAAGCGCTCAAAGCGCTCAAAACTCAGCTCTTCTTCTCAGATTTCCAGTGCTTGCAGCCAAATCCTGGAATGCCCTACCTATGACAATTAGAGCTGACACATCTTTTTGGTCGTTCCGAGCTAAGGTAAAGGATCTACTCACAACTCAGCAATAGACTGTTACTGTACTTAGCCAAATCCTGCGCCCTATGCTTTCCATATTTAAAGCTTCCAGGATTTAGGATGCATCACCAGTCAGGTTACATGCACCTTTTGTAGATAATATATGATTTTTCACAGACCATAGTGTAACCTGGTCCTTTACACTAACTATTGTTCTGTACTTTCCTATGTTATATCCTGTATGTGCAACTTTATGTAACATTGCTGATCCTAAAACAATGCACCCAGTTACCCGAGGGTTCGGCCGCGCTATACAAATAAGTAAACTAATCTAAACCAAACTAAACCCACAACTCCCCCTGTCCCCTACTCTTACCTGCCAGAAAAAACTAACACTGTTGTACTACGTCACTGTATGATAATGTCACTTGGTTAATATGTACCTGTATTAATATATACCTGTGTAACCCCTGTATTGTTTTACAAAATCATGATCAGAATCTGTACCTGTAACAGCGCCTCAATGCCCACGGGTTGTATGCACGCTATACAAATGAAATAAATAAAATAAACAAATAAATAGGTCCATGGTGTGTATACAGTGAGATTTCCTAACTCTTCCTCTGTGTAATTATGTCTAGAATGGAGGAATTCTAGGGGAGTTAAAAGGACATCCCACTGTGTGCATAGCTAGAAAAAGAATATTATTGAAGTAATTCCTGGGTACACCATCAAACAGAATATTATTGGTAATGCTAAGTTGTTCCAGATAAAAAAAATCAGAAACCGTGATTGATTGCTACTTACTCCCACATCTTTAAGTTGCCCATTGAAGGTGAGACAGGTATGCTTTTCACAGTAATTATATAGAAACATCACTGAAGGAATCTAGCCTGCATACATGTTGAACATACATTTTCCTTTCTACAATCCATGTACATACCTGAAGGTCTAGCAATTTGTTGCAATTGAGTTTTATGGAATGCTGCTGACATGTCTATTGAGTTAGGGGGGTGGTATTTTGGGTAAAGGGGGAGTAGAGAGAATTGAACACATAAGTCTACTTGATTTGTAGTTTTTTTTTTATAAGTGGAAGATTCCTCCTGGGCTCTCATGCATTCAATCCATGGTACATACGCGGTCACGGTGAATTAAATGTAACCTATGGTAATGCGTGTGTTGCAAAAGCAACACTCTGTGTTGAAACTCATCATTGTATTCAAATTTAATGGACGTAAACTTATTTATCTTTCTCAATTTAAAAACCTGAGATTTCCACATACATGTTTATTCTTTGAAGTAAATAAAGTAGGGAGTGATTGTATAGCCCAAAAAAGGCATGAGCGAGTCATTTATATTAAAGAAAACACTTATGAACAAACTTTATTTCGATCACTCCGAACCTGGAGTTTAAATCCTTTATGCATTATTTAGCTAACTATAAGACATCACTTTGATTTGGTTAGTGTTTCTACTCACTTGGCGCTAGTACATTACAGCAAATGTGTTTCACTCTGTTTACTCTGTTGAGTGTAATAAGTATGATCCACACATGGTTCTTTACAATTTCATTGGTGATTTATTGCGGCTTTTTCAAGGTTTAGGAGATGGTGCTGACACGTGTTTTGACCCTACGACAGGTCTTTATCAAGGCTGGGTTGGTAATATATGTTGCAGCGCTTGTGTGTGTGGGCTGGATGGAGGCCTCATGGTTTTTCCATAGTGGGTAATAGAAAGTAGTTTCTGGTTAGGCGTATCTTCAATGTTAGAAGATGATTAGCTCGCGCTCGCCATGCTGCTTGGTTCCGCGTTAGTGTGTGTAAGACATCACTGTTGTGGTCCCATTGAGATGTTTTGTTTCAACTCAACAATGTGTCCTGTTTTACACAGACATGTCATGCTCCATAATGGTTAGTGGTTTATATGTCATGACCCATGAATTTCCTGGTTTAAAGTAAACTTCAGGGGATGGCTCGATGTGAGAGTTGTGTATTGCTGAGTGATGGAGTGATTCATTTGCACTGGCACATCCCTTCTGGATATAAGAGAGTGCAGCCATGCGTGTACAAAAACAATAGTTTTGATGTCTGTTTCTATGCACTTGTTTTACGTGTTTTTAATCTACAGGTTTCCATAGACCAAAACACAACGTTCTATGCCTGGATTGGACTTTTCAACACAATCCCAGGAAGGCGCTGGACCTGGGTGAATGGATCCATCTTGAATGAACAGCTGTAAGTCTCTCTCCAGAATTTAATATACATATAGAAGTGTAATGCACAGCGGGGTTGCTAGGTTTGTAAAAGATCCAGGGCTGCGCTAATGTTGGGACTTTCGGGACTCAGGGCTAGCTAGCCTTTTCGTTTTAGCTCCTGACCAGGGCAACAACCAAAGGATCTGGGGCTATAGCCCCCAGGCCCCCCCACCCTAGTGATGCCTCTTCTAACACAAGCTATGGATTTGCCTGTGCTCCAAAATGATTTCTGATTTGGTCAGTGATACTCTTCAAAGCTCTGTAGAAATCTAGTAGGTAACTGTGGGGGAGGGGACTGCTTCAGGGCTTTCCAGTGACAGCTGGTGAGCCTTGAAACAGGAGAGGCTAAAACAGAAGCCCTGGATTAGAGCAAGCAAGCAAGTGAAACAAGGTAGCTTCACCCTTCCCAGAAGTATTGATGAGGGTTCTCCACCCAATAAAAGCATTTTGGAAGACATTGGTAAATAGCCTGGATTTAGGGGTAGTTCTGAATCTGAACACGTATGATATTCCAACACCTCAGTTATCAGATGTGCATTTGTACATATCTAAATCGTTGCAGCACCTTTTTTTTTTTTTTACAATGCTCACGTTTGGTCTTCGAAAGAGAGAGATATTTCAGTAATTCTTCATGATTTCCCTGACGTTTTAGATCATGAATTTTGATCACATCTTTTATATGCCTCTTTGAAAACTTCAATTATGGCAGCTATTAATTTTGTATCGTTCATTTTCTGGTAATGATTTGTGTAATGTCTGACGTTTATCTTGAAAGGATGTTATTTAATTGTGTAAGGTTTAAAATTCAATCTAATTTACAAATAAATACATTTGTACACATCAACAATTGACTGCAGCAATGCAGCAAATCATGCATGTGCCTATCAGGAAATGTGTGCTACCGAAACACTGTAGAAAATATCTGTACCCCATCCTGATGTCTCGACTGGCCCAGATTGGGATATCCGGCCAGCTGCTAGCCTGGTTCACCTCGTTCCTGGCGGATCATAACCAGACTCTCTCCATGCCACCTTTTCTATCTGCCCCTGTCCTCTCACTTGTGGTGTTCCGCAAGGCTCTTCCTTGTCTCCAATTCTATTTACTATCTACATTTGGGCACTTGCGTGTCTCATCCGCTCCCACGGCGTCAGGTGTTACTCGTATGCTGACGACACCCTAATCCTGATACGGTTAGATCTCAATCAGGCTGAGATGTCGTCGTGCCTGCGAGGATGTCTGGCGGCCGTGGGCGAATGGATGAAACACAACTGGCTCAAACTAAACAGAGATAAGACAGAGGTCCGGGTTGGGTGTCGCCCAGATGCCACACTCTGGACTCCTCCTTTTGGCCCTCCTCCCTTGGTGTTCTCCCGTCCCCAGTGAGCAAAGTAAAACATCTGGGTGTAGTCCTCTTGGCTTCCCTTTGCATGGCTAACCAAGTCGCGACTGTATGTCAGGTGGGGCATTTCCACCTGCGAATTTTGAATAGGGTCCTTCCTTTAATTCCTGCGCCCATACGCCCTCCTATGGTAGGAGCATTGATACTGTCCCGGTTGGACTATTGCAACTCTGTATTTAGCCCAACCCAAGGGGCTTATCCAAAGACTGCAACGCCTGCAAAATCTAGCGGCTCGGACGGCAACTGGCACCCCTTATGGAGTCCACATATCTCCAGTCTTGCGATTGTTACACTGGCTACCCGTTAGCCAGCGCATAAGATTCAAGGCTCTATGCATAGTGCACCAAGCCACTCACGACCTAGGTGCGGAATTCCTACAGGCTAAATTTACATGCTACCACCCCAATCGTCAACTACGCTCGGCTTCTGCTGACCTGCTCATCGTGCCCTCCTACCGTCGCACGAGGGTAGGAGGCAGAGCCTTTTCTATAGCCGCTGCTAGACTATGGAATGAACTTCCAACTTCCCTAAAGAAACATTCAAATCAAATGGCTTTTAGGAAAGCGATTAAGACACTCCTTTTCTAGTCAGCTGCTTCCCTTTTAGTGGTTTATATGGGAGGTCTACTTCACTCTCCAGCACCAAGATACCTCTGGGTGACCGTTGCACTTTACAAATTTCAAAATCAATCAATCAACCAATCAACATTGAAGTTGTGACGGGTACCGTGTGTCACTACCGCAAAGAGAAACATTCTGATCATAAACAATATTGTGACAAACTGGTTCCTGCCTCACAGAGGTACACGGATGAGTCGGGGCAAAATGGCCCACTCAGCCCTCACACTTCTACAAACCAAAACACAAAACATTCATAAAGGTAAAAGAGGGACAATCAAAAGATATATCTCCTTTGCCTTTTGTGGTAACGCGGGCCACGGGCAGGCTATACTCTTGAGAGGGGTGTGAAAGTGAAGCAATAGTGACGGAAACAACAGTCCAAAATAATGGGAATGTCCAATCAAGGTTTCTATAAAAATATAAACACTTTAATAAAACACACCATCTGCAAGTAGAACAACATAAGATTAATGTACAAAAACCCATCCCAAAGGAAAGAACAGAAGAGAGGCAACAGACTGCAGAAAGTAGCACTCTGACAGTAGTTCTATGGGGGGTCTTAGGAAAGACTACGATGAATGTATATGGGTTAAATACAGGAGCAATCATGCTGACAGTCTCTAGGGCCAATCAGGACTGTGGCGGCAGTTCAATGTCACAGTACCAGGATTCAATTCTTGGTGGGAAGGCACCTCAGACCCAGGGTTGAACATTGATGCAGGCTGATCAGACTTAGTCAGGCATGTGGGATCGTGGAGGCCCTTACAGCAAGCGGGCGTCAAGAAGGGTTGAGTGCAGGTACTCTGTGCGGTTAAACAGTGGCAGTCCAAGTGATGTAGGTTGTGGCGGTCCCAAGAACACTTCACGGATGGCAAGGCCGAGTCAGGCTTTGGCCCCTGGGAGAGGTCAGAGAGTGACGCTCCAGTGGTTCGAGTCAGCGGGCGTTGGTAATGAAGTGGTGATCGAGGTTGGGTCAATGTGCTATCAATGAGGCGGCAGTTCTCAGGCTAGCTGGACCGAGCCTTGGTTGTGACCCCTAGTTAGAGTCGTCAAGTGACCCTCTAGAAATCCAGTTTGGATTCCGGCATTGAGCAGACGCTTAGGGCCTAATAAGTGATGTGTTGTGCTTGGACACGATGCAGTATTGTGCTGGGTTAGATGCAGTGTAATCGTTCACCTGGTTGGAGGAACACAGACACCAGCCCAGTACCTCCCCTATTGTTCAGGATTCAGGAAACACAGAGCAACCAGATCGGTGCAGGAGAACAGGGAGCTGCCGCTGGTCTAGTCCTTTGGGTTGCTGTTAGGACTTCTCAAAGGACTCGAGGACAGGATGCGTCACTTCAGGGTCTGCTCTTCTTGTACAGAAGATCCATTACCGAATGTTTGGTACTGGCCCAGAGCACTGGGCACTCCCGATGTTCCCTGGAAGTATGTAGGGGACAGATCATCCTTCCATCTTGAACGCAAGCTCCTTCTTCACCTCCAGGCCTTTGGACAGGTGAGAATCTTCAGAAGGCCTCTTCGGCCTTAAAGGATCCTTGAGGAACTGAGGAGAATTCTGTTGGAGGGGTGCAAGACTCCTTCGTTTAAAGGCACACGTTCTCAGGTGATTGGTCTAAAGCTTGCCTGCTTTAAGGGACTGATCCTTGCTCCTGGATGGAGTGGACTTTGCCCTCTTGATCTTGCACCCAAAGTGCTTTGCTCCAGAGGAAGTGGAGGAGACAGGAAAAGGAAAGAGAAAAAACGGGAAAGAAGATGGTGGAAGGCTTCTTCCAGTGTCCACAGCACTCCTGCCTATCCTACTCCTGCCCCCTTCCCTCCTACTGATGACAAAGACTTTTGGATGTGCAGCACCCTGGTGTGAGGCTACTGCTCCTGAATGGGTGTGCTTCTTTTAAACATAGGCCCAGGACAGCTGTCTGCTGAGTGACTGTCTCTGTGGGAGGGCATTACCAGCCCTCACAAAAAGAGACTTGGTCCTCAGGGTTTCTGTCCTGCCACATGGCAGTATCAGCCCGTCTGACCCGAATACACAATCCCTTCCACAGCAGAGCTGATTCACAGGAGTTGACACGTGCAATATCAATTGGGACGTAGAGGACATGAACATAGGTAACTCCATGCACTAAACTCAGGCATACATTATTTGTAGAGTTTACCCTGCCACCAGCATGGGGTACTCATGATCATCGTAGTTTGGGTACTGTGGACACGTCTTAAATGTCGCCCCGTGGGCTGAAGTGACCTTTCTGTCATTCTGGCAGTTGAATGGGCATCTTGTGACCTTTGAACCTGCTCTGTGTCACGAGCAGAGAGGGTGCTGCAGATCAGGCTACTGATGCAGCTGGGCATACGTGCACTATTCTTTTGGCATGGAGTTGCGACAAAGGGGGATCTGGTTAGCAAATTTCCCGTTTCGAAATTGAATCACTCACATCATTTTATGTACTGAAAATCAAAAAGCCAGGGCATTGCACCCTTGCCAGATGACAATTCCTCACAGGTTTGCCAAGTGAAAACTATAGAAGTATGACATATGTTGCAAGAAAATGTAATTATGTCAGTAATAAAGACGCTATAGAACATGAGAGTGAACTGGTTACCCTCCCTTAAGTCCACACTATTGGTATGGGCCAACATCTTACAACTTTTCTTTTTCTTTTATTTTTTTTGTTCTGTTCTGATCAATCTAAGAACCCTGTATATGCTGAACAAGAACCATAGTCACATGTTTTACTTACCCCACTATAGAACCTTTTTGATGCATAGTCAAAATTCTGATGTGAATAGGAATTGTGTCTGCATCTTATGTTTGAAATAATTGTTTCTTATATGATTTTTTATGTTTTAACTGAGAATTGAATAAATTATTTTGAATGAAACAGGTGCATGGTTGAATACAGTGTTAAAATAATACACAGTAAGAAGATGTTGGCCCATACCAATAGTGTGGATTTAAGGGAGGGGTAACCAGTTCACTCTCATGTTCCATATGTCTTCGCAATCTTCCTGCAATTGAACTGGTTCCCCGAGATTAAAAAACAGGGAAGTACCCAATCACAGACTACAGTATTAAAGACGCTGCCAGGAGATGTTATTCAAATCATTGCTTGTGTGTAAGTATAATAAATGTGAATTAGAATTGGCAGGAAAATTATTTTTCAAAGCTGCTAGTAAGGGTGTTGTTACTGCATGCCAGATTACTTCTTAAGTATATAGTGACAAATGGCCTCCCTTTAAAATGTACCCAAACAGTGCCTTAGCAAACTGTTGCATAGGAAAAGAGCAATGAAATCCGTCCCTTGATCTTGTGGCTAGAGGTCCCACACTAAGAATGATTGGAAACTAGTAGGAGACGAGGACCAAAAAAACAATCTGAGCAGGGATTACAGGTCTGGGGACTTCCCACCAGTGGGGTGAAGTCATGTGAGGTATGTGAAGGGGAAGTGCCGCAGCACAGGGGGAGAAGCCGTGGAGAACTAGAAGAGGCGAGATAGGGGTGGAAGCTTCTGCATCTTGGAGAAGAAGTTACCTAGAGAGACCTGTGACCAGGAGGCACTCTGACTGGGCTGGACTGGGGTGCCTGGCTCTACCAGATAAAACCATTTTTTGGGAGGTTTTGAAGGCTAGAAATATTGGCAGCAAGACTGCAGAGAATTCGGGAGAGAGGGTTGCCGGAGGAGTCAAAATGATGGAGACACATGAGAGATCCTACGAGAGCTTTAAAGAAATGACTGATATCTTCAGAGCAGTGTTATGTGAGAAGTAGGAGAAAACATTGAAACTGGAAGTCCACGGGAAAGATATGTGTACTCCTGTTTGGCCTCATCCTGCATGTTGGAAAGTATAGTAAAATTACCAATGCATCTAACAGACAGTGGGCCTCATTACGAATGTGGCGGTAAGGCAACAACGGCGCCGGTAGTGCTACCAGCGCCGTTGTTACCGTACCGCCACATTACGAGCTCTGCTCGCAGGTGCCGCTCTGAACGCCTGGTCAGATCCCCATTCTGCCCTATGGGGCAGAATAGGGATCGGGAGCCCGCCCACACCGGCACCTGCGAATGGGAAATTACCAGCCCATTCATCTCGTAATGTGCCGGTAATGGCCCATTCGCGGGAGCCGGTGCCGGTAGCCAAACTCGTAATAAGGCCCAATGTGTCAGGGAACATATCTTCAATTGACCAAAAAGTGTTCAAAACTAAAATAAGTATAATTCCACCAAAAATGTTCTCCCAGGCGGGATGGTTCCAGTGGAGGGGGGGCCTTCCTCTGGATTATCAATTGCAAGAATAATAGACACTTGTGTAAACAGTTACTTGTTATCTTGTATGGGCTCACAAGATTCTTGTTTATGCAACCAAGTCTTTAACAGTCTTTCTTTAATGACACTTTCTCCGTGGTCTGGATAGCAATGTCTTCTTTAACATTAAACTTTCTAGGGTTCAATAAATAAACACCAATCTTTCCTTTACTATTTCTTGAGGCTTGTAAATTGCCTCATTTACTCTCTTGCCAGGTTCCTTTATGCAATGCCAACTGCCTGGTGTACTCTCCTGCCAGGGCTCTTTCTGAAATGTGAACTGCATGGTATACTTGCTTGCGTATTGGGGTTGGAAGCCTGTGGCTGAAATGTTTGAGGGAGAAAAGACTGAAAGTAATTTTTCTGAAATTAACTTTCGGTCTTCTCTCCCCTGAACATTTCGGACTTGCCACCCACCCCCACCCACACCCCCACCTCCACCCCCACCTCCACCCCCTACTTACCTTGCAGCGGCACATTTCGCTGTGTGCCGCCGACTCAATGTGTCCCTGCAACGCCTGTTCCCTTTCACTTCCGTGATCGGGAACCGGCGCCGCATGACCCTTTCCTTTTTTACTTTTTATGGGTTCAGCTGCGGGGACACCCCTGCAAACCCCACCAAGGGTGCAGGAAGACACCGCCACAGCGCCTGCAGCCCTTGCCACCGAATGGGGATTTGGTCAAACTTTTCGGCTGTTCAGAATTTTCGAACAGATGGAATTTGTCCAAATCTCCCATTCAGTCTTTTATTTTCGGCCTTTTTGGATGATTCCCTCTCTTGCCAGGTCTTCACTTATGAGTTTCACTTGCCTGGTAAACCCCCCTGCCAGGACTTTTATTTTTGTATCAATTGCTTGCTGTCTTGCTTGTCAGGATTACTAATATAAATATCATTTGCCTGGTGTCTTTGGTTATACCCAGATTTCTCCTTTGTTTCGGCTCTTTCATCAATATTGTAGATATGGACATAAGGTTGATATATATACTCGTGGTAAGGTTTCTTTAAATTTGGCCCCACATTTACATTTCAGATATTCACAGTTCAGTGGGGGTTGCCTTTCTGTCTTTTGGTATTCAAGTAAGCCTTTCGCTGTATTCACAAAGTTACAACGCTCAAAGTTTCTATTGGTGCGGTTGCCAGAATGCCCCGGGGTCCCCACTAGATTCGGGTCGACTCACCAGTTTTCTTCAGCATCTCCGGTTGGGTTCATGTTTCTGTGGCATGCTGCTGTCACCTGCTTTCCAATCTGAAGGCTGCAGACGTTCTTTCGGCCTGCCTCATGGCTCTGCGATTGTATGTCTGCTTCCCTTCGGGATCCAAAATGGAAAACGCCAGCTTCTCGACTCACGGAGCGCCTAGGACCTTCCTTGCGGTTCCCTGCATCTCCACGGCACTACAGTCTCTGCTTTGTCATCCCTCACATGGTGGCCTCTTCTGCTCTGCCACGCCGGTACATGCTGTTTGTGAGCTTTGGAACAGGAGCCAACATCTTCTCCTTCCCTGACTGGGGCATCATGGGGTCTTCCTTACGGAAAAGGGTCTTGGGCATAAGGGGGTCTTCCTCATAGGAAAGGAGGAGATACCGCATCTCATCCAATGAAGTCATAACATCTACACGGTAGATGTCTCCTCCCATGTGATCCTCCCTCAGGAAACTGCCCCCAGAGTCAGGATCAGGATCAGGTAGTGGCTGCCTTACCCTGGCCACATCGTAGGAGAGTTATGACAATGGGTACTCACAAGTTTTTTGTTGTCGGGGGGTCTAGTCTGTGAACAGGGAGATTCTTAAGAGACAAGGAAACACAACAGACTGACTACCCCTCTCTCTAAGGTCTTTCGACAACACAGATGTAGGTGCTAAAGTACTGTTACGTAAGTCTACAGTAGGTACTTTTTGCGAGGAAAAATGTATTTCACACAGACCGTTAATTTATAAAGATATAAATCATTTTAATAATTTGGTTAAAAACCACATGTTTTTTTTAAAAAAAAAATTGTACATTTGTGGGCTTTTTCATACATCACTCATACCTTTCATGACTATTCATTCGTACTGTGACATCAGGGTTTGACAATTTAAATTTTCTTTTGGCATATTAGTTGTTGATAATATACATGACATCAGAAAAAACATTTTGTTTTCCTATAGGTCGACATATGTTTCGGCCACTTATACTAGTACCACCGTTGTCTACGGTAGTCTAAGGAATCGTTAATGGGCCATCTTCAGGACAATGATGATTTTTTGAAGCTTCAAGTCTTCACCCCTTTCTTTTCCATATGAAAAGCCAAATCTAAAAACATAAATAGTGCATGTATTACATTACAGAACGGTCTGTACTCTTTTAGTTGTTTTCAAGGTGATGGCCAGATTACTTTGCCAAGAACGAAGCACCCACCTGTGGTCGAAATATTTTATTCTGGACCACGGAGCTAGAGTTGTAGGGTATCTTCTATTTTACCCCTTGTCAGGAGCCCTATTGAAAGGGAACATATGTAGGGAGAATTACTACCCTGCATGTATACTTGAGTCAACATGTGGGAAGGAGAAAATCTCATTTTAAAATTCAAAAAGAAACTTACACCAGGCTTCTTGGTATAGATGAATCTTCAGTATTCTCTGCTTCTGTACCACTTGGTGGGTTGTAAACGCGTAGAAACTGTTTACATGGGTGGCATCGAAAGTGATGCCTGGAGGACAAAGGCGTTACTGAACCTCAAGTATACGCAGCATTTTCTTCGTTAGAAACGGCTACTTGTAGACCTGTAGACCTGTAGCTCGCAAGGGCAAAATTTGTTAAACTACTGACGGATGCGATTTTTAATTTTTGACAACATCAAGCAGACACTTGAGGTTCAGTTACTATAAATAATATTGAATTAGCAGTTTCCTAAAATCAAAGTGTACAAATGCATTGCTACATTTGTCTTCAACAATAACTGTGAGAGGATTAAAATAGGTTGGTCTCTAACCGTGCCTTTGTCCTCCAGGCATTACTTTCGATGCCACCCATGTAAACAGTTTCTACGCGTTTACAACCCACCAAGTGGTACAGAAGCAGAGAATACTGAAGATTCATCTATACCAAGAAGCCTAGTGTAAGTTTCTTTTTGAATTTTAAAATTAGATTTTCTCCTTCCCACATGTTGACTCAAGTATACATGCAGGGTAGTAATTCTCCCTACATATGTTCCCTTTCAATAGGGCTCCTGACAAGGGGTAAAATAGAAGATACCCTACAACTCTAGCTCCGTGGTCCAGAATAAAATATTTCGACCACAGGTGGGTGCTTCGTTCTTGGCAAAGTAATCTGACCATCACCTTGAAAACAACTAAAAGAGTACAGACCGTTCTGTAATGTAATACATGCACTATTTATGTTTTTAGATTTGGCTTTTCATATGGAAAAGAAAGGGGTGAAGACTTGAAGCTTCAAAAAATCATCATTGTCCTGAAGATGGCCCATTAACGATTCCTTAGACTACCGTAGACAACGGTGATACTAGTATAAGGGGCCGAAACATATGTCGACCTATAGAAAAACAAAATGTTTTTTCTGATGTCATGTATATTATCAACAACTAATCTGCCAAAAGAAAATTTAAATTGTCAAACCCTAATGTCACAGTACGAATGAATAGTCATGAAAGGTATGAGTGATGTATGAAAAAGCCCACAAATGTACAATTTTTTTAAAAAAACGTGGTTTTTAACCAATTATTAAAATGATTTATATCTTTATAAATTAACGGTCTGTGTGAAATAAATTTTTCCTCGCAAAAAGTACCTACTGTAGACTTACGTAACAGTACTTTAGCACCTACATCTGTGTTGTCGAAAGACCTTAGAGAGAGGGGTAGTCAGTCTGTTGTGTTTCCTTGTCTCACATGGTAGGAGGTCACCACCGGGGAATCTGTGATGACTCCACTGGATTCATCACACTTCTTCCAAAGGCCCTGCCTTAATAGGGCTTTGGCACCACCTTCTAGCCTCCCTGTAGTGTTAGGGAGCCCTGCTGTTTTCCTTTGGTAGCAGGGTTGAGGATTATTTTACAAGCCCTACTGAACTGACAGTTCTGATTTTGGACTTGGTTTTGGCTCATCCCACACCTTAGGTGGCCCTTTCACTGCACACCACATCCTGGCCTAGCCCTTGGGGTGTATTCCCTTAGCCAAATCTTTGTTAGCTGTATGACTATGGACTCCTTGAGTGGTGAATGGTGGCTTGATAGCATTCTATCGCCAAGTTCAGGTCCCACTCTATCCTCCTCTGGTTTTACATTGGATTTCTCTGTCCGCAAGAGGGGATCGGATCGAGCAGGCATTTCAGCTACACAGGATCACCATATCTTGATTCCCTTAAAGTGTAGGGATCGTCTACGGTGGCAATGTGACAAGACCCTACTTCCCAGGTGTGTTACATTGGGTGTAACAAGGGGATCCGCCTCATGCTACTCCCATGCATGGTGTCACTTGGCTTGTGGTGGTATCAAGTCCCCTTGGTGACCCACCATCCAACAGCAAGGTCTGGCAGGGGACTTCCTTGCAGAATTTTGAACCGGACAGACACTGGCTTCCTTAGCCATGAAAATGTAATGCAAACCGTAAATGTACTGAATAGACTACAGCCTTAGTCTGAGCCTAGTCTAATAGATCCTATCACTTATTTGTGCTAAGTGTTAGGGAGAATTCTCATAAAGGTGCCAATTCGTTCCACCTTAGAGCCCTCCAGCTCTTTTGCTAAACTTTGGGACTTTTAACTTTTTAATTCTGTTTGTTTTCTGTGTTTGTCTCTTTGGTTATGGAGTTTTTAGACAAACTCCATCATCTTTTCGTGTGTGTCACACAGCACCCTCAGTGCAGTGACACAGGTAAGCCTTTTTAGACTTTCCAAAGGTTTAAATCCCTTCTCTGGGATAAACTACTGTTTCCCAGAGAAAGTAAAGTGAAATTGACTTTACTAGTTTTTTCAAATTCCTAGACCCAGCACACCCTATCTTACAATAGAGTTCAGGAGGTGTTACCTAGTATCCCCTATGTCTAGAAACTCATGTAGCAGTCAAATGCTACCCTTTCCTCTTGAAATGTCTGGTGGCAGTGGTTTTACAACGAACTACCATGATTTTTCCCCGACAACGAACACCAATAGCGTTAAATCGCGGGAGCCATGTTTTTCAAGATGACGTCTGAGCTCACTTTGTTTAAACAAGTCCCGGTCTTCTTTTTTCGCCATTTCTTTTTGGAAAGGTCCTTCTAGAGTTGGTCTCTGCACGCCAAACCAGGTTTGGTCCCTTTGTTCCTACGCCTTTGGCGGGCTTTGGGACTGAAGACCGCCTCTGGTGCCTGAGTGTCTGGGGTTGCAGGAAGTGAGGTTGGTGCCCGAAACTCCCTGTGCTTAGTCTCCTAGGAGACCCAAATGCACTCTGGCGTGATTGGCTGGCTGACTGTCCGGCAAGGACAGCCACCCTGCTGAGTGAGTGACAGCTAAGCTGGAATGAATGTGAGAGAACTGATTAAGAGGCAAGTCTCTTGGCTTGGAAGGCAGAGTTGACCACTGGAACGAAAGCACCGAAGATGAGCTTGAAGAGGACGGCTGCTGAAACTCCTGGACCATTGGTTTGCCCGGTGAAGCCTTGCTGCAGGTCCAAATCGCCAAGTTCATCTCGACAGAGAAGCCCTGCAAGGACGAATTCTCCCTTTAAGTTGGTGGGACCAATCAACTCGACCCGTAAGCCACCTGGATACCATTCTCAGAGCTGGTTGTATTTTCCTCAGAGTGCTGCAGGAAACCGAATAACCAGGGAGAGGGACACCAGTTTGTGTGCTTTACTACAGCTACCGGAATCGAAGATTTGTCAGTTGCCAGCTTTGCGACCAGTCCCAGTGCAGGAGTACCCCGACGTCCTCCCTCTTGTCCCCACGACTGAGGCTCAGGAACAGCAAGATCTGCAGGAACAGAAGTCTTCAGCTGCATCTTTTTCTTCATTGTAAGGTACTGTGAAAACCTGACCGAGAGAACTTACCTCTCACTGCGAAAGTGCTTGAAACTTTGGCAACTTGCAGGCCTAGTCAGCTCGTGACCCAACATATGAACCTTTCTTTTACGAACTACTTCTGAGAACTTTGGAAAAGACTTTTCCGTTTAACTACCAGAACTGCTTTATCTGATACAAGACTTTAGCCCATTGACTTTGGCCTACCCTATTGCATTGAATTGGCTCCGCTGGTGAACTCAAACTATTTGCACTGTCTAAGAGTAACTGTAATATTCTTTTTATTAACCTATCCCTTTTTGCTCCTACTTCAACGTACTCTGAATGCCATTTTGCTCCTCCTTCAAAGTAGTTTAAAGGCCTCAGACCCATACCGTGTAAAGTACTGAAGTATATTTTTGTGTGATATAGATTGCCTCCTTCTAGTGAATGTTTTATAAGGGACTGTGGAATAAATTAATACGTGTTTTTCCAAGAAACCTTGAGTATAAAAGTCTATTTGAATACTTATGATTGTAGACCTCTGTGTAACATCATTACAGCTCACATTCCCCTCCTGAGATAAGCCTGGCTGCTCAGCAACGTACCAAAACTGTGTAGTACAGACTTATACCAAAGGTTGGTTTTGCTTACACCTGTAGTCCTAGTTGTGTGTAGTGGTCCCAAAGGGTACTGCATACAAACTCTGCCTAACACTAAGACACAGAAGGGCTTCCCTTGAATACTCTTCTGTGATTGCTAGGTTACATACCAGTCTGCAGCGAAGAGTTGCTGAAACAAAACCTATTAATTACATGGAATTTTGGGATGACAATGTTGTGTTCATTGTTAATGTGACATTTTATTATATCACCATGGTTGATATCATTCTTACACATACTACGAGTCCACTTAAATTATCGTGTGATAGCCACATGATAAAACTGACCGGCCTGATGAACCCAACTGCAATGCAACCTGAGAAGCTGCTCACCTCTAATGTATGCCATGGTGGTGCTCAGAGCAAACACACTATGAACACAGCAGCACATTTAGGTCGGAAATGTATCATTATTACAAAATATACCTCTTGCGAAGGAGACAAGTGGCTCCCTCTTCTAGATACATTTAATTGTAATGAAACAATGATCATAGAAGTAGTTACCATCGGTTGTCCGACAACTCTGTTTACAAAGACCCCAATGATGAGTTACAAAATTCTTTCCTGGAATACAAGATGAAATGGTAACTTTTGTATTCCCGTAGGTGTTTTTCTGGAATTTTTACATTTATAAATTGTCTTCAAGAGGTTCGAGCAGTAAATAATACTTATTTAGATAGTATTTAAGAGTCAGCACTAAAGTCTAACCGAAGCAAATGGTCCAAGGTTCTCGCAAGGCACACAAAGTCACAAAAATATGTTTTACTTTAATCTCCCCAAATATTCTTGAAATCAGAAATGCCATGCCTTTGGAGCGATTTCTCTTAATAAATGTCTATGACCCACCAAGGCTGCGTGGTAGGTCAGAAGGAGGAGACAGTTTGGTGAGTCCCTGAATGTGCCTCACTTCTCTCCTGGTCTCGCCATTCACTGGGATGAGTATGATGAACTCTTGAATAATTCTCCCCCTTCCAACTGTAGTACCTCTCACTGGGATGAGGCGGCATTCTCCAATCATTATATGCGGTTTGTTTATAGGGAAAAATATTTCCGTCCCTTTTTAAATCTGTGCTTCATTCCCCGGGTCTCGCACTCTACCCGTTACCTACAGTGAAAGGGGTCTGCATCACCGGGTTGGCGTTCTCTCTTTCTTCTTCTTCACTCCAAACTGCTCTATGGCTTTTCTCTGTTATGTTATGTTATGTGAATTTCTAAAGCGTGCGGTCATCATAAGGCCTAAGGTATCATGGCGCTGGAAGAAGAGGCAAGGCCATAACCAGGAATCGCTCTGCCTAAAACAAATAGGTCTTAACAGCCTTTCTAAAGGCCAGATGGTTGGGAAGTTTTTTATGGCTAATGGCATGTCATTCCATAGCAGAGCTGCCGCTAAGGAAAAAGCTCGGCCTCAAACCCGTACACCTTGAAAGTAGGGCACACAAAGCCGATCCGCCAAGGCAGATCGCAAACAACGATTGGGGCAATAGCGGGTAAACTTAACTCTGAGAAATTCTGCCCCCTGGTCCTGCAGCGCCCAATGGACGATACATAATGCTTTAAACTTAATGCATTGAGAAACTGGGAGCCAGTGAAGGGACTGGAGCACCAGCGAGATGTGAGCCCCATAGGATGTGCCTGTTGCCACATGAGCTGCTAGGTTTTGCAAACGCTGCAGTCGCAGAATCAACCCCTTCGGCTGCTCCAGATAGAGGGAGTTACAGTAGTCCAGCCGGGATAGCACCAAGGTTGCCACCATAGGCAGACGAAGAGGGGCTGGGATCATGGGAAGCACTTTCTTTAATACTTTAAGCTGGATATGACTGGATTGGCAAACAGCTGCAACTTCGTTGTCCATAGATAGAGATGCAGACAGGACTACCGCCAAGTTTTTCACCTTCTCCGTTCGAGCTGGGAGGGGACCAAGGGAAGAGAGCCAAAAAGAGGACACCCAAAGTGAAGGATCAGGAGGACAGCCCACCACCATCACCTCAGCCTTGTCTCCTTTCAATTTTAGCTATTTGAGGTTCATCCAATCCCCCACGGCCACCAGGCAACCCCCTAGGCATGACGACACCTCAGCCTGATCGAGATCTAAACGGATCAGGATCTGGATGTCGTCGGCGTAAGAGTAGCACCTGACGCCGAAGGAGCGGATGAGATACACAAGTGCCCAGATGTAAATATTAAATAGAATCGGAGACAAGGAAGATCCCTGCATCACCCCACAGCTGAGATGGCAAGAAGCAGAGAGAAAGGGGGGCATGGCAAGGGTCTGAGTGCAGTCCACCAGGAACGAAGTGAACCAGGCTAGTACTTGCCCACATATACCCATCTGGGTGAGACTGGAAAGCAGAATGGGGTGGTCGACAGTGTCAAATGCCGCTGACAGGTCTACTAAAATCAGGGCACCTACACCACCTGCGTCCACCAGCCTGGCCATATCGTCCTGGACAGAAACCAAAACACTCTGTGCCCATGCCAGGCCTAAAGCCAGACTGAGCAGGGTGCAGGAGGTGAGAAGATTCAAGAAACATGGAGAGTAAAGGTAACACCAGGGACTCCAAAAGCTTTGTGAGGAAAGGGTGGAGAGAAATGGGGTGACAGACAGAACAGAAGGATCCAGTGACAGCTTTTTCAGGAGAGGGATAACCCTAGCAGCTTTAAGCTCAGGCAGAACCAGCATTGACTGACAAGAATCATTGATAGCAACCATGATCTCCGTCAGGAGATCGGGGGTGATCTTTTTTCATGATAGTCAGCGGGACTGCCTCGACGGTGAGCCTGACTTAATTTTTTGAATTGCGGCCAACACTGTCTCTTCAGAGAACCTTGGGAAGGACGACCAAGTCGTAGGACCAACTGGGTCCACAGCTTCAAATGTGTTGTTCTCACTAGTTAAAGGGGTAATTGCTACCAACAAGATGTTTGCGCGGATAGTCTTGATCTTAGTGATAAAGTGTTGTGATAGGGTGTCACACAATTCCTGGGTAGCTATGACATTAGGGGTCAGATTAGCTGAAGAAGAGAGGGATTTGACTGCTGAAAAAGAGCCTTTGGTTGGCACAATGAAGATTCAATCTTCTTAGTTAAGTACAGTGTTTTGGCTGCTTTGATAGCTAGAGAGTATGTTATCGAGCAGGCCTTATACTGTGCTTTGAGGATAGGGTCATAGGCCTTAGCACCATTTACGTTCTGCCTGTCTCAATTTGAGCCGTGTCTCTGGCCTCTGTAAGGGGGCAGGAGGAGGCTGACAAAAATGTGGCATATTTGGGGCTAAGGACGCTTATTCAACAAAAAGGGAAGAAAAACAACCTATCCATCGCTATTCCAAGGAGGGGTTTCCCTGCCTCAACTAAAGATATATGGTGACTGTCAGGATGTCTGCCAACTCAAACGTGACCACCGTCCTGTATCAAGAAAACCTTACTTCTGTCCCTTACACTAAAACTAAAGACTAAAGCAAGACTGTTCTGGTCCCAGGAGAATGACTCCCTTCTCCTGGGTTATAGTTTCTGGTTTGGTGAAACAGTTCCCAAATTTCAGAACATTCTTGTGTCTCACACGTTATCGGGGGAATGGCTCCCTTCTCCTGATAATACATTTCCAAACAATACTTTCTCATGTGATATCAGGGGGAATGTCTTCCTTGCCATGTTGGTAGGGTTCCAAACACTTTGGTTCTCCTTCTTGGTGAGTCAGGAGAAGGTATCCCTTCTCCTGACGTCGATTTCAGATAGCCTGCAGGAATGACTCCCTTCCCCAGGTCTTTTTTAACTTAAATGCGAGTCCCTTCTCCTGATATCTTCTTCTCAGTCCATTACAATCAGGGGGAATGACTCCCTTTCCCTGGTCTTCGTTTTCATTAGGCTGCACACCTATAACACCTATTTCTAAATTATAGGAGGGTCCACAACCATATCTTCTCTTCTTCTTTGGTCTGGCCCACTTGGTTCACTTCCCTGCCAAGTACTGCCATGAGGAAGATGTCTCGTAACACTCTCTTGCTTTGGGTTCCAATCCCTGGTATCGCCTCTTCTTTGGCTCTGAGTGGGCTTAGGTTGGCCACTGTCATGAGGGACTCTCCCCCTCAAGTTCTCTTTGCTGTCCTTAGGGTCCTTGACCCTTCCCTGGTTGTCAAAAGGCCTCGTTCTATCACTTTGATGGGGAGGAGAAGGTTTATAGGCTTTCTGCCCCTGCCGTGCCACCCAAGCATTATGATTGCCAAGGGGCCTAAGGACAACTGCATGCACTCTCTTGGTGAGCCGCCCCCATCCCCTCTGAGTCTCCCATGCCACCCTTTACTTTGTTTGGGGTTTTGGCATGTTGCCAGGGCTTCCTGGGATGGTGGGCGTTCAGTTCAGCTTCTCTGGCATCTTGCTTTCCCTGCTACTCTGCAATGGCGTTCTGAGCTGACTTCTGCTTTCCTTCCTCCTCTTGACACCACTGTGCATAGGTACGCTCCTGTGAATCATCTGATCATCATTTGCAGCAGACTGCCAGCGTCCTTGGAGCACTGTTCTTCCGGATCAGCGACCAGGTTTGAATCTACCACGTTTGGTGCACAACACACCTACAGTCTTCCGCGGCAGCCCGAGACCAAGTGTTTAGTCCATTGTCATTTTTTATAAAATGTTGCCAGTAGTGTCTGTCCCTATTGCATAAGTCCTTTGTCTCTTTCACAGGTTTCATCTGCATTGCTCCATAGGGCCAACTCATCCCAGTACTCGAATTACCTAGGTTCCTGTTGATCTTCTTCGTCTTAGTATTTTCAAAGACCTTAAGGTATTCTGCCTTAGAACAGTGCATAGGTCTACTGTCTACAAAGAGGTTAGCAACGGAACGAGAGACTAGAGTATGTGGGGGTGTGATGGTCTTGTAAGGGCTGTACCCTAGATGGTCATCCTTCTCCCCAGAGGGGGAGTCCCTCCTCATGAGATCCTCCTGCATTATAGCACCCCAGGGGGATTATTGGGTAGTCGTCTCACCTCCCTGGCCTCATGGGAAAGAGCTCCCCTCGGGGAGAAGTGACTACATCTAGTGAACAGTCACACCACTCTTCCAACACACTCTGGTGTCCGACGGTGGTATCGGTGATGAAAGGGTTTTTCATCTGTTTCCATTCCAGGCCACCATTGGCCTGCTTCGGTTCTCTATTCGGCTTGTTGTTCCCCAGACAGACATCCTCGATTCCATCTTTTTCTCTCCTCTCCAGCACGCCAATGTATTTATTTATTTAATGTTTGCTTGTTAGGCGCTTATACAGAAAGTAAATACTGTTTCAAAGCGCCCACAGGGCAACAGAGAGGGGACAAGGGGATGTGAAACAATTAAACAATTAATACAATTAAATACATAAAGAAATATAAAATACAGTGGGTGGGGGGGACTAACCTACTATGCCTTATGAGTGTTCAGAATACGCAAGTGCAGAAGGGAGGGGGAATGGGATAGGTGCTGTGGTGCTCATGGCTGAATCAGGTGAAGTGCAATGTAGGGTAAGTGCGAGCCTCTGGGGAGGAAGGGGAGCCGAGGCAAGTGCTGAGGAAAGACAGATGCTGGGGCGATTTGGTGTGGGAGGTCATTGACCCGAGGATGCATAAGGGCCCTGCACAGCAAACAAGCAACTGTGAGACTAGCAGAGGAAAGGGGGGGAGGTTAAAGAGAAAAGTCTTGAGGAGCTTCCAGAATTTAAGAAAGTCCTGCTCAAGACGAAGAGGGAGGGGGAGGATGTTCCAAAGAAGGGAGCCAGCAGAGGAAAACAATCGACCACCTGCCCTCTGTTTAGCAAAAGGCTTTACACATAAAGAGTTGGTGCCAGAGGAGCACATGGGTCTAATTAGTAAGAGAGAGTTACAGATAGTGTGGTTCCCAGCCCCAGACAGCCTTGTGAATGATACAGAGGGATTTGAATTTAATCTATGAAGCAACCAGGAGCCAGTGAAGACTTTATAGGGCAGGAGAGATGCAGTACCTGGGCCTGAGGCCAAGTGTAAGTCTTGCTGCCCTATCCTGGATTAGCTGGAGGTCGCAGAGTTGAAGAAGGGAGATTCAGGAGGAGGCTATTGCAATAGTCAAGCCTAGAGAGAACCAGGGGTTGGGTAACATTGAGCTTCTGGGGGAAAGGTGAGAAAAGGTAGAATTCCTTTGAGAAGGAAGAGCTGAAAGTGGGACTTCTTGGCAATGTCCAGAGTGTGAGGGAGGAAGGAAAGAGAGGAGTCAAAGATGACTCCAAGATGACTCAAGGGTTCTGGCTTCAGAAGAGGGAGCAGGGGAGAACCCATTGAGGAAGAAGTTGGGGGCTGGAGCATGGGTCCCAATGGGAAAGATCTCCGTTTTGCTGGCATTGAGGCATAGATCATTGGAAGTGCACCAGGTCTGGATGGCAGAAAGGCAATCAGGGATGATGGAAGGTGCAAGAGGGTCAGCAGGAAGTTTGAAGAAGAGTTGTGTGTCGTCAGCATAACACTGGAAGTTGGGGGAGAAGGAGGAGATGAGGAGTGCCAGCTGAGTGAGGTAGATATTGAAGAGCAAAGGCGAGAGGATAGAGCCCTGGGGGACGGCACAGGTGGAGAAGGAAGTAGGAGAGGAGAAGGTGCCGAGAATGACTTGAGAGGAGCGATCAGTAAGGAAGGAGGTCAGCCAGTCCAGTGCCCACTCCGAGATACCAAGGGTGTCATGGAGCCTTTGTATGAGGATGGAGTGGTTGACTGGATCAAATGTAGAAGAGAGATCAAGAAGGATTAGGACGGCTGGGGAGCTTGAATCCAGGGATGCGAGCAATTCTTCACAGGTGTTCAGAAGAGCAGTTTCTGTGCCTCTGGATGCTCGGAATCCAGATTGATGGTCGTGGAGACCACCAACTAGTTCAGTGTGACAGTTGATTTGGGACCGTGTTAACTTCTCCAGCAGTTTCCCTAGGAAGGGGGTGATGGAGATAGGGCAATAAATGGCTGGACAGGTAGGGTCTGCTGACAGTCTTTTCAGGAGGGGGCCTACAAGGGAGTGCTTGAGGGTGGAGGGGAAGGAACCTGTAGCAAAGGAGTGGTTACAGATCTCAGCGAGTGCAGGGGAAAGAGAGCCAATGTTGTCCTTGATGGTTCTGGAGGAGCAAGGGGAAACCTGTTTGGAAGAGACCTTCATGGAGCGGACAACTCTGGTGACTCAATGGTTGGGCTCCGCTCTGGCCCTGCTTGCGCGTCCCTCCTGGGACTTTGATAGGCTTCCTCCGGTGTGTCAGGTGTACCGCGTACTGCTGGTACTTCTCCTTCCCAGTTGTTCCTTTGTGTGCGATACTGAAACAACAATTTCCCCGGTCTTCCAGCCTCCTTGTACTGGCCGGTTTGAAACTCGCGGGTTTCACTTCCTTGTTCTCCTGGGCCTCCTCTTTTATGACTCAGTACTGGGGCTTCCCCGGCTTCTCAGGAAAGTCCTTCCATTGTGTTTGGACCAAGTTCATCATGACTCTTCTTGACTTCTTTGTCTCAGTGATTGACAGACACGCATTCTTTATTCCTCTTCGGTTCTTATCCTTCACAGTACCAAGCTGATACTTTTCCTCTGTCATTATATCACAATAACACATGTAAGGGGAATCTAGTGGTCTGTCAATTAATGATGTGGTATTGGGTTTTGGAGGATAATGAGAAGGGAGTTGCTCACTGGAAAGGGAGTCCTTATCCCCAAGAAGGGAGTCTCTCCCTGTGAGATCCCACTTACCGCCACCCCTCAGGGGAATGTTGCCTAGCGGGCTCACCTCACTAGCCTCAAAGGAAGGGGCTCCCCACTTTGGGGAAGTGACTGAATCCCTCGATTCATCACTGCTGCAAGTATCAGGAAGGATCACTGATATTTGTGAAGAGGTTTTGTCCGATTGCACATCAGGTATCTGAATGACAATTTTGGTGATAGTGAAATTAAAGGCAAAGTACCTCGGAGACACAGGCCATGATCTTGATCACTGTCACTTGGATGACATTTGGAGCATTACCTCTCCATTCTTTACAGGGTTTCAGCCCAAAGACATTGGTCGGGCCTGTGGCAAATTGAGCAAATACTTTGAACTTAAGAATGTTGAATAGTCATTCATCTCCATTCCGAGGCTGGCGGTAAGGGTTAACGGTCACTGTTAATGGCAACGGTGACCGTTAACACTTACCACCATATTCCGAGTTCCCTTTTGCGGGTTGGCATTTAACGCCTGCTTTTAGCAGGCGTTAAAAATCCAACCCGCAAAGGGACCTTGGAGTAAATTACGGCACCGTAATTTACGGTGCCGTAATTTACTCCTTCCCCATTCCCATTGAGCCCTATGGGGGCAGGAATGGGATGGGGAACCGGTATGGTGAATGGGGAATTACCGGTCCCTCCAACCTTGGAATGGACTGGTAATTACTCCATTCACCATGCCGGATTTCCATGGAGTAAATAGCTCCATGGTTGCTTACCATGGTGCTATTTACTCCATGGATAGCGCCAGCCTTGGAATGAGGCCCATTGTCCAGAAGACATTCCTGCACTGTTCACCAAATTCACCCCTACTTCTGCGTCTACTTTAGACAGGAAGAGCCCATGTATCTGAACCCTGGTTCTCTGACGAACTCAGAATCCTAAAACTTAAATGCAGACAAGCTGAAAGAAAATGGCGTGCTAGCTATACGGCTGTCAATAGAACTGCTTTTCACCATGCCCCAACAATCTATCAAACAGCAATTTTGACGGCCAAAAAATCTTTTTTCAGTGAAAAGATCGAGCACGCGGTTAACAGGCCTAAAGCACTCTTCGAGTTAGTGCAGTCTCTTTCCACCCCAACTAAGACACGTGTCTCTGTTGAGCCCCGACAAGCTTGTTGCGACTCCCTGTCTTTTTTTCACTCCAAGATTGTTGCGATGTGTAAGGACATCAGAGATAACTCTGCCTGGGCTACCGCTGAGCGGACCACCTCCGTGCCTCCTATTGCTATAACCCCATGGCTCTCCTTTCCTGTCTTTTCCAAGCAAGACATCTCTGAAGCAATCCTTGGTCTCAAATCTGCATTGCCGGCAGATGCTATTCCACTGGATGTGCTCTAAGACATCTCTACACATCTGATTACTCATATCACCTCGGCAGTTCATTTGTCCTTTAAAGAGGGGTTGTTTCCAAGCTCTCTGAAGCATGCTTGTGTGCTTCAGTTCTTGAAGGAGCCTTCTCTGGACCCAGCTGTACTGGCTAACTTCTGTCCCATCTCTCTTCTCCCCTCTCTGATGAAGCTGCTTGAAGCTCTGGTCTCCCCCCTCCTGTCATCCTTTATGGAAACATCTGGGTACTTTGATACCTTTCAGTCTAGTTTCAGACCAGGGAGAGGAACTGAATCAGTTCTGAACTCTGTATTCGATGACCTCACCCACCTAGTTGATCAAGGCGGGGTGGGAGCTCTTCTCTTGCTCGACCTTTCGGCCGCATTCGACACGGTAGATCATTCCATTCTGATATCCCGTTTGTCGAGCGTGGGCCTCGGAGGTCAGTGTCATGATCTCTGCTTCCAAAAGGTCAGGGTTTTCCCAACTCCCTTGGAAGCAGATCCATAACCCAGGTTCCGAGTGCCAACCAGTCCCAATTGGGACCTTTTGGACCCAGTCCTGGCGCCAGTGGCACCAGGCTCATAAATATGCCCAGTCCCAGCGCTGGAAGCGCCGGGCTCATAATGCTTGGGTGGACTTACCTTCAGCAGACCATGCTGCTTACTTGCCTGCCAGTTGAGCCTCTGATCCTCTTCTGTTTGGAACTACTTTTCCTGTTGGGTGGGGCTGGAGCCACTCCCTAGATTCAGAACACTGGAACTCTTCTGGAAGGCAGGAACTCTTTTCTTACCAGGAACTCTTTTCTTACTTAGGCGTGGCTGTGGAAGGAGACACCTAAGCACTACAGGAGGCTATTTAAACCACACCCGGTGGATGAATCTTGCTTTGCGTTATTCTGCAACCTCTGCAGCAGAACGCTCAGCGTGTCTTCTGCATCCGGTCCTGGGCCTAAGGAAAAAGGCTTACCATCCTGAATCCAGTCTTCAGCAACACCTATAAAGACAAGAAAGAACAGGTTAGCATTCCGGCATCTGAAAGGCAAAGGCTTACCATCCTGAATCCAGTCTTCAGCAACACCTATAAAGACAAGAAAGAACAGGTTAGCATTCCGGCATCTGAAAGGCAAAGGCTTACCTACTCTTCGTGCGCTCCGGAGGTCTTCACACTGCATTCCGGCATCTGAAAGACAAAAGTTTACCAACTCTTCGCACGCTCCGGAGTCCTTCGGCGCTGCATCCCGCATCTGAAAGACAAAACAAGGTGCGTTTAAAGACATTGGGGAACTTTAATACTCACGTGCCATTACTCCTTTCCACATCTAATCCAGTGGGTATTCCGGCACCCTGCAGCCGCTCCGAACTCGTACCTGCAAAATAAAAAGACAGTTAGAGCGCATTGTGAAGCAGGCAACAAGCGCTTACTTACGTGCTTCCAGGCGCTTCTATTCATCACACGGGCTCCATCTTCAACTCACTTCAGCCCGTCATCCGCCATCGCCGGAACCCTGCAAAACAAGAGACATCATTACTAAAGACTTTAAAGACATTTGATTGACTCGAAACTTACCGTTCGTGCAGTAAACGACGGACAGCAGTCCTCTGAAGTCAAGAGGCCTGCGCTACCTATCCAGTGAAGAAACTGGTTACAGCACCCTGCCCCGAGGCAGATGGAGAGCTCGGCATTCACTTACCTAAGGTGAGAGCGTTAACCTTTGGGGGTCTACAGGAGAGGAGAAGAGGAAAGAGATAGGGACACCCCAATAACCCCAGTTCATTAACCCCATATTTTCTATCTGCAGACATCTTACTCTACACGTCAGGCATACAGTGCACAGAGGTCCAGCCCAAAGAGCCAACCGGGTGCTACACATCACCTTTGAAGATACGGTAGTCGCCCAGTCAAGACCGGCGCCTCTGCGAGAATCAGGTGAGCGTTACAGAACGCAAAGCCTACCGCAAAACTCTCGCCCAGGCGCTATGGAAACCTCGGATACTGACCCCCTAGCCCGGTTACTTGGGGAACTAAGGGCAGAAGTGCATGCAGCTCGTCAGGAAACGAATGCTCTAAGAAGGGAACTAATTATTTCCAAGGAGAGAACAGACAATCTTGCTAGACAAGTGCTACAGTCACAAGCCGGACAGCCCCCTTTACCCGCATCAGGGGCAAATCTTCCTTCAACATCCTCTATGAATCCAGTGCAGATCAACCTACCTGGGAATGTACCTCTGGCTCCGCCCGAACGATTTTCTGGTGACCCAAAGAGGTTTGCAGTATTTATCAATCAGTGCCGGTTGCACTTCTTATGCCGGCCAGCAGCCTTTCCAACTGATCAAGCAAAAGTAGCTTTTGTACTATCGTACCTTAGTGGCAATGCGGCAGACTGGTCGATCCCTCTAGTTAATCAAGATGATCCGGTTCTCCATGATTTTCAAGCCTTTCAGCTTAGTATGGAAAAACTGTTCGCAAGACATTCACAGGGGCAGACCTTGGACAATGAGCTTCTTTCGTTGCGACAGGGTAATCAAGACCTTTTGGCTTATATTGCATCTTTCAATAGACTAATAGTGGAAACTCAATGGCCTGAGGACAAAAGGATTACGCTGTTTTATAGAGGTCTACGTGGAGAGCTCAAAGACGTTTTAGCCCAAGTAGTGAATCCCCCACAAGACTGTTCGGATTATATAGACTTGGTCGTTCAAATAGATCACAGGCTGCAGAACAGGAAGGCCGATCGCTCCAAGTTTGATGCTCGAGTATTTTCCAAACCGCCAACTCCTTCCAAAGGAGTAGACTCCGGGGAACCCATGCAAATAGGGGGTCTGAAAGGTCCTCTAACACAAAGGGAGCGGGAAAGGAGGAAACAGTTGCAATTATGCCTATATTGCGGAAACTCAGGGCACTTTCTTCGAGACTGTCCGGTGAAACCTGCCAAGAAGGCAGTAGGAGCTGCAGTTACCAAAGTTACAAACTCTGAGCAGGGAAACGACCTCGCCCGACAAGAATAGAGGTCCTCTTGCCGAGCGTGAAAACCAGTTCCGTGACCTCGCATTTCGTGATACCTATGGTCCTCATTAGCCCTGATAATCCGGATCGATTACATGCAATTGAAGCTTACGTCGACAGCGGTGCCATCGGTAATTATGTGGATCATGAAATGGTTTTGAGGATGAATCTAACTCTTTGTCCCAAGGCTGTAAAGGACGTCATTACTACGGTGGATGGTACGGAGATAGCCTCCGGGCCAGTAACGCATACCACTCAAGAGGTGACGCTAGTAAGTCAAGATGGACACCATGAGAAGATCGTGTTCGATGTGATCAAGGCCCCTCAGTTTCAGATTATTCTAGGAATACCTTGGTTAGAGAAACACAATCCTCTGATCGATTGGCGAGCAAGAACGGTCCAATTTCCAGAATGTGTCTCTACTTGTCACCCTCCACCTGGTGTTGCACTGGCCGCAATTTCTTCAGAGACTCCCCAGTTATCTCCCGAATACCTAGAATACCAAGATGTTTTCCGGAAGGATCAGGCTAACTCTCTACCTCCTCATAGGTCTTATGACTGCCAGATAGACCTGATACCTGGATCTACTCCTCCTTGTAGTAGAATTTATGCCCTCACCGAGCCTGAGAACCTTCACCTTCGACAATACCTGGATCAATACCTGGCAAATGGGTTTATTCGTCCTTCCAAGTCCCCTGCTTCTTCAGCTTTGTTCTTCGTTCCAAAAAAGGAAGGAGACCTTAGAACTTGTATCGATTATCGCTCCCTGAACCAGATCACCGTTAAGAATAGATATCTGTTACCTTTGATCCCTGAACTCCTGGACCAAGTCAGAAAAGCATGCATATATACAAAGCTGGATCTTAGAGGAGCTTACCACTTGGTACGAGTAAAAGAGGGCGATGAATGGAAGACGGCCTTCCGCACCAAGTATGGGCTATTTGAATATCAGGTCATGCCCTTCGGACTTTGCAATGCCCCGGCCGCCTTTCAATATTTTATGAACGATGTCCTCAGAGAGCTCATAGATGTATGTGTTGTTGTTTACATTGACGACATCCTCGTTTATTCTTCATCGGAATCTGAACATCGGAAACACGTGAAAATGGTCCTCGAAAGATTGCGTCAACACAAACTTTTCGCTAAGTTGGAAAAATGTGTTTTCAACGTGACTGAAGTTGAATTCTTGGGATTCATATTATCACCTGGCGGAGTGCGTATGGATTCAAAGAAGGTCGATGCAGTTCTCAAATGGCCATCACCATCCTCCGTAAAAGGTGTGCAAAGCATGTTAGGCTTCGCTAACTTTTACCGCAGGTTTATCCCCGAATTCTCTCGAATAGTCCAGCCCATCACTGCCTTGTTAAAGAAAAACAAACGTTTTGAATGGTCTACCGAGGCGGAACAAGCTTTCCAGGATTTGAAGACTAAATTTATCTCTGCACCAATCTTAAAACACCCTCGCCCCGAACTCCCCTACATCGTGGAAACTGATGCTTCAAGCCTTGCCATGGGGGCAGTTCTATCACAAAAGGACCCGGTAACCAATCAGTTGCATCCCGTGGCATTTTGGTCCCGCAAATTCTCGCCTCCTGAAATCAATTACACGATTACTGACAAGGAACTTCTGGCTATCAAGTCTGCCTTTAAGGCTTGGCGGCATTATCTGCTGGGGGCCCGACACACCGTTACTGTGATTACGGATCACCGAAACCTGCAATATTTGAAGACCGCAAAAGCCCAATCCTCTAGACAACTCCGTTGGGCATTATTCTTTGCCGAGTTTGACTTCATAATTACCTATCGACCTGGTACAAAGAACGGTAAAGCTGATGCCCTTTCTCGGATGGGAGTGGAAGAACACTTGGTCAACCCTAAACCTGTACCAATCATTCCCGAACAAAGAATTCTGGGTGTAATCGCCACAGAATCCATAGAGGAAGTTAAGGATAAAGCCAGGCAACTTGTAACTCCAGCAGACATACAGAATTGGCATCTGCAGGGAAAGGACTTTGCAGTAAAGGACAACTTATTGTATTTCCAAGAACGATTATACCTACCCAGCACAGATTTACAGAAAAAAGTAATCTCTTGTTATCACGACTCTTTAATGGAAGGTCATCCCGGTATAGCCAAGACCTCAGAAAAGATCAAGCGCTACTTCTGGTGGCCGTCTTGGAAAAAAGATATCAGAGACTTTATAATGTCCTGTGGAGTATGCGCCCAAAACAAGAGTCAAAAGGAAAGACCAGCAGGCCTCTTACGCCCTATTGACATCCCACCTCGCCCTTGGCATACGCTTTCTATGGACTTCATCACCGATCTACCTCCATGCTCCGGATACAATACGATTCTAGTAATCGTGGACTTATTCTCCAAGATGGCGCATTTCATTCCGCTCAAAGGCTTGCCAACAGCAGCAACTCTGGCCCGAGAATTTCTCGAAAACATCGTCCGACTGCACGGTTTTCCTTCGGTTCTAATTTCGGATCGAGGTAGTCAATTTATTTCTCATTTTTGGCGAAGTTGCTGTCGGTCGGCTCAAATTGATGTGAGACTATCGACCAGTCACCACCCTCAGACCGACGGACAAACCGAGAGGACCAATCAAACTCTGGAACAGTATTTACGCTGCATGCTGCAACAAACTGAAAAAACTTGGAAAGATATCCTTTGGATAGCCGAGTATGTCTACAATAACTCTGTCCATTCGGGAACTGGGAAAACCCCGTTTTTTCTTTTGTACGGCAGTCACCCTCGAACCTCGGAGTTGGATCCCCTCCAAGATCTTGAAACACCAGCAGTAGACTACCTGCATTCTACAATCACCCAAGCCTTTAAGGAAGCTGTTTCTCACCTTCAAAGGGCTAAAGAACAATACAAGAAAGGAGCAGATCAACATCGGAAGGAAGCCCCTCACTATCAAGTAGGGGATCAAGTCTGGTTATCCACCAAATATCTATCTCTAAAAGGGCCACGCACATTCAACCCAAGATACCTTGGTCCCTATTCCATCACTACCATAGTAAACCCAGTAGCGGTCAAGTTGGACTTGCCCCCGCACATGAAGATACATCCGGTCTTCCACGTCTCTCTATTAAAACCCGTGCAACCTCAAACCCGACTAACCAAATCTCCAAAACCTATCCTAGTGGATGGAGAACTCGAGTTTGAAGTCAAAAGCATTCTGGACTCCAAGATCTCCAAATCTAAACTATTCTACCTAATTGACTGGAAAGGCTACGGCCCCCAAGAGAGATCCTGGGAACCTGCTGAATATGTCCACGCTCCTCGCCTAATCAAAAGATTTCACCGAACATTTCCTGACAAGCCAAAACCCCCGGAGAAGCCCGGTTTGGGAGGGGCCTTGAGGGGGGGTACTGTCATGATCTCTGCTTCCAAAAGGTCAGGGTTTTCCCAACTCCCTTGGAAGCAGATCCATAACCCAGGTTCCGAGTGCCAACCAGTCCCAATTGGGACCTTTTGGACCCAGTCCTGGCGCCAGTGGCACCAGGCTCATAAATATGCCCAGTCCCAGCGCTGGAAGCGCCGGGCTCATAATGCTTGGGTGGATTTACCTTCAGCAGACCATGCTGCTTACTTGCCTGCCAGTTGAGCCTCTGATCCTCTTCTGTTTGGAACTACTTTTCCTGTTGGGTGGGGCTGGAGCCACTCCCTAGATTCAGAACACTGGAACTCTTCTGGAAGGCAGGAACTCTTTTCTTACCAGGAACTCTTTTCTTACTTAGGCGTGGCTGTGGAAGGAGACACCTAAGCACTACAGGAGGCTATTTAAACCACACCCGGTGGATGAATCTTGCTTTGCGTTATTCTGCAACCTCTGCAGCAGAACGCTCATCGTGTCTTCTGCATCCGGTCCTGGGCCTAAGGAAAAAGGCTTACCATCCTGAATCCAGTCTTCAGCAACACCTATAAAGACAAGAAAGAACAGGTTAGCATTCCGGCATCTGAAAGGCAAAGGCTTACCATCCTGAATCCAGTCTTCAGCAACACCTATAAAGACAAGAAAGAACAGGTTAGCATTCCGGCATCTGAAAGGCAAAGGCTTACCTACTCTTCGTGCGCTCCGGAGGTCTTCACACTGCATTCCGGCATCTGAAAGACAAAAGTTTACCAACTCTTCGCACGCTCCGGAGGCCTTCGGCGCTGCATCCCGCATCTGAAAGACAAAACAAGGTGCGTTTAAAGACATTGGGGAACTTTAATACTCACGTGCCATTACTCCTTTCCACATCTAATCCAGTGGGTATTCCGGCACCCTGCAGCCGCTCCGAACTCGTACCTGCAAAATAAAAAGACAGTTAGAGCGCATTGTGAAGCAGGCAACAAGCGCTTACTTACGTGCTTCCAGGCGCTTCTATTCATCACACGGGCTCCATCTTCAACTCACTTCAGCCCGTCATCCGCCATCGCCGGAACCCTGCAAAACAAGAGACATCATTACTAAAGACTTTAAAGACATTTGAATGACTCGAAACTTACCGTTCGTGCAGTAAACGACGGACAGCAGTCCTCTGAAGTCAAGAGGCCTGCGCTACCTATCCAGTGAAGAAACTGGTTACAGCACCCTGCCCCGAGGCAGATGGAGAGCTCGGCATTCACTTACCTAAGGTGAGAGCGTTAACCTTTGGGGGTCTACAGGAGAGGAGAAGAGGAAAGAGATAGGGACACCCCAATAACCCCAGTTCATTAACCCCATATTTTCTATCTGCAGACATCTTACTCTACACGTCAGGCATACAGTGCACAGAGGTCCAGCCCAAAGAGCCAACCGGGTGCTACACATCACCTTTGAAGATACGGTAGTCGCCCAGTCAAGACCGGCGCCTCTGCGAGAATCAGGTGAGCGTTACAGTCAGGTTCTGAACTGGTTTGCAGCCTTCCTGGCTGACCGGTCCCAGTCAGTCTTCCTGCCCCCTTTTTGCTCTGAATCCATTTCACTTTTTTGTGGAATCCTACAAGGATCTGCGCTTTCGCCTATTCTCTTCAACATCTAAATCCGCCCTCTTCTTCTTCTTATCATGTCTCAATGCTTCCGCTTTTACTCCTATGCGGACGATACACAGATCTTGGTTCGCCTTGATCTCTCTCGCCCTGAGACGGCAACTCGGCTCAGGCGCTGCCTTGAGGATCTGGGAGCCTGGATGGCAAATAACTCTCTTAAACTTAATGGCAGCAAAACCGAGGTCCTTGTGGTAGGAACAACCAGTCCACTTACCTACTGGACCCCTGACTTCTGGCCTACTTCCTTTGGCCCATTCCTCTCTCTGTCCCCAGTAGTGAGAAATCTGGGGGTAAAGTTTTCATCCTCCCTGACCATGACCGAGCAGGTGGGTGCAGTCTGCAAATCCGGTCACTTTAAGTTACGCACCCTACGGAAGGTCCTTCCCTTCATTCCTGGTCACTTTCATGCCCCGGTGGTAGCAGCATTGGTTCTTAGCACCGCTGACTACTGCAATTCACTATACCATGGCCAACCACGCTACCTGATTAACCATATCCAAATGCTTCAGAATGCAGCGGCCAGAACAATTCTCTGCCCCCCGGCACGTACGCATATGTCACCGCTCTTGAAACAACTACACTGGCTTCCAATTGAAAAACGAATATTGTTCAAATCCATGTGCCTGGTGCATCATGCCTATTACAGGCTAGGAGCTGAATACCTTCAAGAGAAATATTTCCACTATGTTCCTGCTCACCCCCTCCCGTCCCAGGCTGCCTTATTACTATCTGTCCCCCACATCAGACGGACCAGGACCGGCGGCCGTGCCTTCTCTGTGGCTGCCGCCACTGCATGGAACCAGCTGCCCTGGGATCTGCGTGCGACCTCCAATCATCTGGCTTCTGACGGGCCCTGAAGACCCTTCTCTTCTGAGGTTCTCCTTGATCTGTTGTTCTGGGCCATCCGCCACTGCTCAGCACCAAGATGCCCTAGGGCGTACGTGCGCTTTATAAGAACATTTAACACAACATAACAGGAAGATGTTAAATATAGAAAATAAAGTGGCCATTTACCTATCTTACTGCATTAGCATTTGGATTACTCTCTAAAACAATTGATTTTTACACAATTCCTTTGCAGTTAAACAATGGCTGTAATTAGAAGGCAATGGAATGCATGGATTATTTCTCTTGGGAGGATTAAAATGTCATCTGTGCATTCGAAAAATATAGTTATTTATTCATTTTTATTTGCACATTTAGTTTAAACATAAACTTTTAGCACAAATCTCCAAAGTTCCATGTGAAACAAGGACCAGTCACCTGGGTCCAGGGTGTTTGTTACTGAAGTCTTTTGTCCAAACAATTCCTAAAGAATTTTACCATTGCTATTATCAGGCGAGTTTGTGTCCCATTCAGTCAGTGACGCCACCAAACCTCGGGAGACAAGGCTCTGTATTTTTCTAGATATTTCCCATGTCCTGAACCCTTATGGTCCTTTTAATCGAGGCAACACATCGTACGATGGAGGGAGATGCAGAGTAACTCTTACACCAAATGATAAGACCGACTCAGGAAGTTGGCAAAGCGCCTCAAAATACTGTTTTAATTTCAATTGTCTAAAACAGGGAGTTACAACGGACATCAACGGATGTCACACTGCATAGTCTCGACGCATTTCATAAAAAAAACATACTTATATAGCAAAAGTTATAGCATCATACGTGACATCATACTACGTGGCAAACTAAGAACACCTACTTGGTATTGTGGTTGGCTTAAGGGAAATATCTAAGTATACTTTCTATAAGGGATTGGATTGTGATTGGATCTCTATAGTCAGGTGGACAATGTATGCCCACCCCTAGTGCAAGTCATCTTAAACAGTTCTTAAGTAGACAGCATCTCATTGGCTCGCAAACTATAAGGCCCTTTGTATTATTGCCCTCTACAATTGTTTGGCATGCGTGTACCCTTCTGGAACATTCACTAGCAGCACGTAAACTGGTACACCAGGTGTCAGTGGGTGGACTTAACCATGTCTCCCCACCCAATTAGCCCAACATCTATCATCACTCATGCCTTCTGCCATTCAAATTGTCTTCGAACTTGGGACTGCAAACTATCATTGCTCCTGAGAATAGAAGGGAGTCCAAGCACGTTCTTATATTCAGGTCTGGTGCTGCACGCCCAGATTCTATTTCCATCTAACCCATGTGACAGGAGACTGTGCTTTGGCTCCTTTTTCGTATTTAATTGTATTAAATGAATAAAACCTGGCACTTGTGTCTTTTCTCCGCACCTTAACAGTGGCTGGTTCCGTTTCTCACGTTCTCTGTATCCTCAAGGATAGATAACCAGTTCTTGGCTGACCCAGCCTTTGACACCAGGCCAGACAGCCTTCTCGATCCTTCCTTGATCTTCAGCTGCTTTCTTCGCTGCGCCACACTCTTAGCTATTAATCCTTCCTTCTCCATAAATCTGAGCTTACTAAAGTTGCGACATCGAATATCCAGATTCTATATATAGTGGCAGCACTGCCTGCAGTCTATTAACTACATATAGCCAGCCTTCATGATTACTTAGTCTACATGCGCTGCTGCATCTGTACAGTTATAACATGTTTTGCATTTTCTGCTGTGCTCTTCACACGTGCAATCTTCATTTAGCTTGTGAACGTTTTCTCGATTCTTTACTTCGTCGTCAGATTCTAAAAGGACTATACATCCTTTCCTTCGGTAACTCTTCTCAGTGCGTCACCACTACTTCGTGTGACGTCACCAATCTTCTCTTTCATTCATCTTCATATTCCTTCGGGAACTTCTTCCAGGAGACCGTCAGCTCTCCGGGGATACATCAGATAGGGTTTTCTCAATGATATGATAGGTTATTTATAAAGTGCTTAATACCCAAAGGTTTCTAAGCGCAGACCCAGAGATCGAACCTGTGTTGCTCCGTGTCGTCTTGTTTCCAAGGCGAGCGCGTTGCCCCTGAGCTATCCTCCCTATACCTTGTCTCAAAGGCTTTTTGTGGTATAGGCATCATTACTGGCGTTGTGCATGTCGCAATTTCTGGTTTCCAACATATGGGCAAAATGGGGGTGGAACTTCCTGCAGAGGCATTCAGCTGCTCCTCTACAGTCCGTTCCTGTATAGTCCGTTATAGTAAATTATTTTGCAACCATATAAATTTCCAAGGTAAGTAACACTGCAAGGTAAGTGACACTACTGAAAAACCATATGAAAACAGGGTCAATTATAGTAACTCCATGATCATTAAGAAAGATTTTACGGATCTATGTTATCATTGCGACGGCCGAAAATGCAGACTTATTTTTTTAACCCTTTACACCACATATATATGCGGAGGGAGAGCCCCCCCCCATATTAATATCATACAATAAACCCCCCCACATATATATATATATATATATATATAAGGTGTAAGGGAGGGGTTAAAAAGAAAAAAAAGTCGGCTTTTCTGGCCGTCGCAGTTCCCAGGTCGACATTTTTGTACGATTCCAAATAACATGCTCAGAGGTGAACCTCATTATTAAATATACTTTTTTTGAAAGTTAAATGAGCTAGGAAGCTGAAACAAGGTTATCGATATGGATATAAATATCACACAAAACCTGTGCACAATTGAGGGCAATGTTTACCATAATCAAACAACAAATCTCATCATGTTTAGCAACTAATAAATAAGGATAGCAATGTACAATCAATGCATCTGAAGAACTCACCTTTGGGAAGTGTCTTTAACAGAACGTGATTAATAGCTTTGTTACAACTTTAGGCACCCGTGATCAATATACGCTTTTTGAATACGAATTTTGATAATTCAGTTGAGAATATGTAATTAATTGTAGGTACGTTGAAGCCACCTCAAGCACTGGGCCCTGATGGGCTCTGCAATGAAATAATCAAATGTTCTTCCTAGAAAGTGGCTGCTTACAAGAGCCTGGTATTTCCATAGGTAGTAGAACAGGTTTATTGCCGGCTTCATGGAAAATAAACATCTTGATACCCATATACAAGGAAGGGAATAGATAAGATCCCAAAAACTATCATTTAATTGCTGTGTTAGCTTCTCCAGAGATAATATTTGAAGCAATAAAGGATTGGGTTGAATATAAGGGGATCCCATCTATTACACATGGAGGCTTTGGACCCCGTATGTCTATGCATGTTAATGCAATGGCACTATCAGTCATGGCAAACCATGTAATAAAAATGCAAACAGCGACCATCTTTTGCTACTTTATCGATTTTTCTGAGGACTTTGACCAGGTGGATCAGTCATACTTCTGGCTTGAACTGCATCACTGAGGCTTGGATCTAGCCTTGCTGCAGGCTTACCATGCACACACTAGTCCTTTAAATCTGTGTCTGGCCAACGACGTTCCCAGCGCTACAACCAAAGAAATGGCAACAGAGAGGGGTGGCCCCGGCTCCGAGCCAACATGCACAATATGGACCACATCACGATACCATGAGAGAGGACAGTCAAAGTTGTTCTTATTGTTATTATTGTTGGTTTGTTGTTATCCGTTGTTTTTTTGGCAGACATGATACACGATTGATACCATGAGGCACAACCTGTGCCCAACTGCTATATGTATGATTACAAATGCCAATAAAAACATTTAAAAATAAATTAAATCTGTGTCTGGACACGCACTGACTGCGATTCCTTCTCTCCGCCCACAAGCTCTCACCGGTAGGGTTACTCCCTGTCCCTTCTCCCCACAGCCACCTTCTTGCTGCCCAGATGTTATGCCACCCAGTATCACACCCCTGCATCTCTTTACGAGCATCCACCAATCCTGCTCGAGAGACTGGAAAGGGGTCTGGCTTGATATTTCCCATTTGTATGTGCTTCCTTGAGATCTACTTCTGAGTCAACCTGAGGATATAAGCAACTTCCTTATGGCATCCCATCGCCTGGGTCTGTGAAGTTAGGGTGTCACAAGAAAGTGTCAGGCAGAACTAAGGCTAGGCGTAAATATCTTTATGTGCTCTCTATTAGTCCCTGTTTACCACTAGGTGCCACAAACATGGCACGAAACAACAAAACAACCATGTACAGTTCACACTCCAGACTTCACACCTTCACTGAAGCAACTATTCACATGCATTCTCCTCATCCGTCACTCTGCACCAACACAAATCCATGATATCAAGACCTCAGCACCACACACCTCAGACATGCTCTTTCTCACTGAGACATGCCTGAAACCACACCACACACCTATCATCCCTGACATACTACCTCATCATCTTCAGAGAGCACCCCACAAAACACAGGTGGCAGCATTGCCATCACACACAAAGAATAACTCACACTCAAAACCATAAACATCCTTTGAAGCTCCCTCTCTAGGCTTCTCCAAATCACACTCATATTCCACAGACACCCACCTCATTTACCGCCACCATCAAACATTCCTAACTTCCACTCAGAATGGTCCAAATACACAACAAACAACCACAGCTCACCCTGCATCAAGATCTACATTGGACAACACGTCCATATGAAACAGCATCCTCATAATACTCTCCCGCTACAACCTTATCCACTGCATCATCTTATCATCTTCCCCATATGCATAGCTGGCAACACCCTTGATCTCCCGATGTCCTGCAAAATCCAATCAGGGTATCTTGGTCAGACAACTTTACTATCCTCTTCACGCTCACACTCCCACACAGTATCCCACACGCCCACAGCACAACCACCTCACAACCAGGCAAATCGGCTCTCGTACCACTCATACTACACCAACCCCACCTTACACCTCAGCAATTTAACCACACAGGTTTCCCTTAATGAACGGAATCCCCATAACCACAAAGACCGCATTCTAACAATGAAATATGAAGCCAAATGCCTACAAAGAGCCTGGCATAATAACCCATGCTCCCCCACCAGAAAACCCCTCAACTACTGCCATTCTAAATACAAGATAGTCATATGCAGCACCAAAGCTGCCTACTACCTAAAAGAGCTTAAATCCTCCACCACTCACAAACAGAAACTGTTCAACCTCATCAACCCACTCTCAAGACCACCCCAGCATGCCCCCATCGACCTCAGTACACAACTCCCTCATGGACTATTTGAACTCCACGATACACAACATCTGATGGGTCCCCCTTTACACACCCTCTTCCACCACCCACTGCCAAACCCTCAAAAACAAGGGACACATTCCAACACATAGACCAAAACACCATTGTCACACTCACAGCCAAAACTAAAACAGCCCACTTAGCTCAACCAGTCTCTCATGTGGCACCATCTCAACCACACTCAAAACAAGACAAATCTCTCAACACCAGAAGAGCTGTCCCTCAACAACACACTCCCCCAAAAACTATAATCTCATCACAATATGCCACAGCTCATTAGAATAATGGAACAGTTTCTAACAAGCCACCTCCAATGTCACATCACAACAAATAGCCTTCTCAACCCATCTCAATCAGGATTTAGGCCTTGGCCACAGCACCAAGACTGCAGTCCTTGACACCCTTGATGACCTCTACAACATCAATCACAAGGACAGACAGCCCTTCTCGTCCTCCTCAACTTCTCAGCGGCTTTTGCCAACATTGACCACACCATCCTCCTAAACATACTATCCTACATAATTAAACAGTCCGGGAGTGTTATCAACTGTTTTACATCCTTCCTCATGGGCAGGACACACTTCATCCTTATGCTAACTTATTGATTAATCAAATCCACTCCAGTCAAATACAGTGATCACAAGAATCTTCCCTATCTCCCCTCCTGTTCAACCTATATGCTGAATCCCTCCGATAAACTCCAAGTAGCCACAGCATCCAGTTTGATCAATATACAGATGATGCACAAATATACTTCAAGTTCTCCTCCCCCTCAGAACTCCATACCCTTTAAAATGGTCCCTCCACCTTTACTACTTGGATGGCCTCCTAGTTCCAAAAACAGAACCCATTTAAAACTCAATACCGTATCACCTGCCCCTCTAGACATTAAGTCAACCTCACCCTCAGAGACAACTAACACCTACCCTTCTCCACACCATTTAAGTCCCTGGGCTAGACCATCAGCCCCTGCCTGTCCTTCATAGACCACATTGATGCTGTCACCAAAGCATGCAACCTACAACTCCACCTCTTAGGCATCGCTCCCCTTGGCAACTTCTGTAACACAGAATAGGAACCTGTCTTCCCCAAGTTAGACTATTGTAATACAATCCCAACTGGACTTCTCAACAACACTCTCAACTGGCCACAAGCCATACACAATGCAGCAGCAATTCTCATTCTACAGTTACCGAAACATACACACATAAGCACTAATGGCTTCCCATACCACAAAGACTTGTTTTCAAGGGACTCTGCATAGTATAAAAGGTCATCCACATAAAAACCTACCCTCTCTCCACAATAGACTCAAGCCCATTGCCCACACAAACACCAGACAAGCCAACCAAAATATCCTACACATTCCACAATGCAAGCTAACCAGCACATAAAAACAGGCCTTTACCTAATGGCACACAGTGGCTGGAACTATCCACCCACCTGACATCTATGCCATCCCTTCTGCAAAGTCATCAAACCATTCCTCCTACCCTACTATTGTTTATCTATCCTGGTCTTATTAACCTTTTCTGAAATATTGTCACTTTGTTTCACCTTTTCTCATTGAACTTGTACAGACACTCTTGGTATGGTCACCCCTGTATAAATGTGTAAATAAATGAGGATTATATTGCACTTCATGACCAAACGCCAGTACAGGTATACCTAGTCACTAATGGGGCCCTCTGAAATAATTTTACAATAGCTAGGGGCTGATGCAGGGATGAGTGTTGGCTCCATATGCTTTTTAATACATAACTTGCAGACGTGCCAGAATATTTAAACCAGAATTAAACATTTCCACCTAAATTAGTGGGAAATTTCTTACAATGGTTATGTATACTATATTGAAATGAAAATGTAATTGTAATGTGTTCCTGCATGTTTGTAGCCATTGAGAAACAAGATGATAGACATTGCAACTTGAATTTTAGTCTGAATGTTTTAATGGACCCCGACACAATCTATACATTCTGTTCTTCCTAGAAATTCCCAACTTCGCACCTGGGACCCGAGGGTCTCCAACTGCTTGAACTGCTTGAAACAAGTCTTCATACAATATTATCTCATCCTCTTTCCTGAAAAGTGGTCAATATATGGTTGTGCCTTCGGGGTCTTTTACATCACCTGTGCCAATTCTTCATATTGATGTAATTGCTCGATCTGGCAATAGGCAACAGCCCAATGATGTAAATCCATGATTTTTTTTACATTTTTGTTAAGGGAGTGAAAAGGTGAGCATCTCTGGTGCTCCCTTACACTACCTTAACTGCATAACGAATAAAAAGGTCATTATTGACCTTTTCTGCATTAAAAAAACGTAGAGTAGTGGTATAAGCCATAGTGGTACATTATCCATTTCCACCATCATGTTAAAGGTAGAAATGGATCTAAACAAGACCTTACCTAAGAGATTACCACTGGCAGAGGTGGTATTGCTGTAACAGCGCCAGAGGTATTCTAGAAATACCGCCTGTGATTCTAAACTCTGAATAGGTCAGACTTGCAGAAATGCCAGTGGCGGAGGTGGCCTTTCCCATTGGCCGCATTTGTGTAGAAAAGTCTGAACTCATGATGAACCCATATGGCTTTGGCAGACTTATTTTGCAGTACAAGCTGGTTGCTGTGATGCACTATGTATGCCTATCACTTCAGGTGTATGTTTCTTTTTATGCAGGTTCAATGTTTCAGGCTCTTCTGATGGAGACCGTTGTGTAAAGTTGAAAACCGGTGCATTTGATTCAGACAGATGTCTCAATAAACGACCCTGGATCTGTCAGAAGGATGCCGAGAGCCACATCGACTTAGACGACCAAGCCTGAATAACAATGAAGCAGAGAATATATGAAAAGTGTCTTTTGTGAATTCTGAAAATCACTGATATCATTCACAGCCTCTTGCCAACATGGAACATGTTACAAGCAATGGTGATAAGTCAGAGGAATATATTATTTGTTGAACCTTCTCCAATACATTTTGATGTGAATTTACTAAAATCTATAGAGAAAAGAGCTGAGACTTCAGATCTCAAATCCCCCTTGCCGAAATTTGACAGTCACTGTTTCCTTGAATGGCTTCTGGCACAACTAACTGGTTGCAATTCAATGTGTGTGTATGTGTTGCCACTTTCAGGGGCACCCAACCTACCCTCAATATATTGCACATTTTTACTGGATGCAGTTAATTTCCTTCCTAACAAGTGAAACATGTCCATGTGCCCAGATGATTTAAATGCAGCGATAGTGCTGTCCTTTGCATTGATGAGAAAGGCCCTTACCTGTGGAGCCTGGTGGACATTTGACTGCGATCTCTCCTCCATAATCAATAGTTCAATAAATGTCTTGCACCCTTGTTATTTCTGATTCCCTTACATTGTTGCTTGATGTCATTGTCTAGCCCTGTGCCTTCTGTGTTGTATTCACTCATTCCCATTGGCAGTAAGACATGCAATCTGAACTCATGCATTGCCCCTTTGTCCCTCTTTCTAATCCCAATGCTAAAGAATGACGGTGACCCTCATCTGAAGACAGGCACTGCCTAAATGTAACTGCATATTGCTTCTCCCCCCAATAAGGAAGGCAATACTGTGGGGTACATTTACCAGTCACAACAGAAATTCCCTTCATCGCAAAACCGCATTTCAACATTCACCCAAAAATGGCTGTGCTTCTGTCTGCTTAGCACATGTGTGGCGATATTTGAACACAGCCACCCCAAGAATGGCTGCATTTTGTTCTCCTTCACGTGAATCCAAAGAAAATAACCTAAATTCAGAATGGCTCTACATTGCTTTTTTGTCATTTAAAGACTCAAGGCTGCACAAGAAAATGACCTGCATTCAAGACGGCATCGCACTTGTGCCTCCTTTCATTTTAAACACCACAAAGTTTTTCTCCATTAAACACAGCCCTGCATGTGTATTTCATTTGATTGCCATAAAATAAGGCAATCCCTCCCACAACGGCATTGTTTTCATTAATAAAGTCCATGAAGAGCAAAGAACTCTGTTTCAGTCCGCACGGCTATGATTTACGTTTGAAATGAGCCAGCACACACAAATTACTGCAAAGGAAAGTAATTGCGTGGCTCACTCCCTTGCCTCATGTCAGTTGCAAAAAATTCTTTGCAGCATATCTCTGTGTCCAGAAACTGACCATATTGTTAAAAGCCTTTCAGAAAGTTCATTCAAAGGAAACTGTGTGCGGCAAAAAAGCATTTGTGAAATTAACATGAAAGAAAATGAACACGTGTAAATCTGCTTTTGCAAAGCAGGAAAATGCCCTTTTGAAAACTAAATGTGAAATAATACCATGGCTTGCACAGAAACAATTGTATATGTGGGTGGATGGGCTGCAAAGCTATGTATATTATGCTCTTTCACCCAAAAAGACTTCAATCAGCCTGGCTGAGGCCCAGGAAATCCAGTCAAACCAGTTTGGCAGGAATGCTTGCCTCCCAATTTCGCACTTACCAGTGAACTGATGCTGCAAGGACATGGGCTGGGATTAACAGTGTGATAAATACTGGTTCAGCCAGACTGCCAGGCAGAACTTCTCCAAAGGACAAAGGAAGGGGGTGAAGCCCTGTGTTTCGACCCGGAGGCGCGATTTCCTCTACATCCATTCCCAGCACCCACTGGATGGCTTCAAAGGGCTTCATGGAAACCTTGTACCCAGGGGAAGACAATTTGGTTGTGGGGGTGGCAGCACTGCCCACATCTTTGGCAAATCCACCTCTTTGACAATAAGGCACATTTATATTTTAAGAAATATTTCCCGCAATCTGAATAAGCAGCAATGTGATATGATGACAGTTTTCATGTGATTTTTAAGCAAGTAGAATGAGACCCAGTGCAGGCTGCTAGCACCTGGGGAATGGGAATGGCAGGAAAAATGTATTTACCGGTGAAGTATAAATGGTACAGACATCAAACTTGATGAAAATATGCAAAGTAGTACTGGGCATATGTTTAGCCATTTTCAGAATTTAAAATATTATGTTTTTTCCTCGAAATGGCAAAGTTGTGCCAAAGGGCGATGCAACATCACACATAATTGGCGTTTAGACTGGCAAATTACTTCTGAAATATGGGATCTGCATTTTATGATGGTGATTAGTATAGATTTGAAGTTTTGCTCCATAACTCATTTTTGTAAAAAAAAATAGGCTTGTGAGACAATGGAAGTCATAAAATGCACTCACCTAAAATGTCACTTTCCCGGAACCAATCAGCCCGGAGGGAGGAGGGGACACCAGTAGCCTGACATTTCCCAGTAGAGGGGTAAGTCCAGAGTACCTCCCCCCAGATTGTAAAAATCTCTGATGTCACTCTGGCTATATAAGGGGGAGACATATTCAAGATGTGAAGATTCAAAGACTCAAAAACCAGATCAAGAGGCAGCTGATTCCATCCAGGCAGGACCATCCAGATCCAGGCAGAACCACCCATCCATATCCAGGCATACCCAATAATCCAGGGAGAAAGGAGGAGCCCAACTGATTCCATTCCGGAGAGGCCAGCTGACCCAGTGACCAGATCCCTTGACCCCGCTGCCCAGTGACCAGATCCTTGGCCCCACTGTCCAGAGACCTTGCTGGCTGTCCAAATTACCAAACTCAAGCTCATTTGTAAGTATCACATCTCCCAGTACCGAAAAACTACATATCCCGCTCTTTTACCTTTGCATCCTATTCAAATCCTATAAAAATACCATTAAAATCCCACTCATATCCCAAATTGCCAGTATCCTCCGTTTACCCTTTCCTTAGAAGAATCTGTGTTAGTCCATATCTGTTAGCATATTTCTTTTCTATTTCTTTCAGTTATCTGTTTAAGTCCTTAGTATCATTTCAAATAAATCAATTCATTCCCCTATAAAGAGATTCACGGTGAGCTGGTTGCAATTCGAACTCAACCACCTCATGACAAGTGCCTTTCTTTGACAATTATAATCCTTAAAATATAGTCTCAGTATAACTAGTCATTGTGCTAACAAAACCGAATTTGGCCATGTATTTTCCTTTTCTTTAAAAAATCCGATTTGCATTTCCCATCGAAAAACGCACACTGTCATCCTATAAAAGTCATCCCTTCCCGTATCTCACTATCCGATCTGTTCTGTGCCTGCATCCTTGATCTTAAAAAAACGATTTCCGATTTTTTTGCCAGCTAAGCCCATTTTCTTACCTGCTTGTCATTTTAAACCCTGTGGAAAATAAGAAATTGCAATTCCCAAAATCGTTTTTTCTCCCCTGTGTTCTCGTTGCTTTGGTGCCCTGCTCAGAAGCCTGTAAGCTTCCTTGTCTCTTAAGTGCAGCCACATGAATTTCTATATACCATTTTGCTTCTTTTGAGGGCTTTCATTTTCATTTCTGGCCTCCCATTCTGGGGTGGTGGGCTGGATTCACATTTTGATTTTTCCCCCTCTTCTTTTTCACTCCTTGCCACTGCTTTCCGTCCACAAAAAATTTAGTCAGCAGGTGTTTGCGGGAAGTGCTGCATGGGGAGTGCATAACCTAGGTGCCATTTGTCATCTAAAGAAAAAAACAATTTGACTTCTGTTTTTCATAAAAGGTTTATGTAGATTTTGTTAGAAAGTTGAATTAACTGTGTCATAAGATTTTTCATTTTTATTGCCATGCCGTGGTGGCTGCTGCCCTAAATTCTGTTTTGCTCTGATTTTTCATTGGATTCTAAAAATAAATAAATATTTCATGGTTACACACCGGCCTGGTTCATGGTCCATTGCGACACAGGGTGTTTATCAAGGTGGGTGTGAGACTGGTTGGGGCCTACTCAAACCAAGAATCCAGGAATCAAATAAAATATGAAAAATCGTTTTATTGTGCGCCACCTTCAGTGTCAGTGGTAGAAGTTCCTGTCTGGAGTGTGCGGTGTTATAAAATCTGTTGCACAGTAGGGGCTCGTGCCGTGATTGAAGTAAGTGTTTCAACCTGTGACAGCTTAACACAGCAGGATAACTCAGCAAAGGTAGTGATACTTTTGGTGGTTAGAAAACTGTGTTACACTGTAAAAGCGCCATCCCAAAACCTATACCCTAGGTATCAGGCCTGTGTGTAAAAATAAAGTAAACTTAACCCTAAACTAGACTAGAGTAGGGTACAGAGTTATCCTTGCATAAATCATTAAATAAAGGAAGAACACTTTCATAATGAGCACCGTAGAGATTAATATAGCTAGGCAGCACCTTCTGCACAAACTATTCGTTAGAGGGGAATGTGCAGAGCAGGAGCAGGAAGCCTGGCTATCCAGCATGATGCAACATGTCACCTCTATGAGCATGGATGTCTGGCAGGACAGTGGCCTGTTACATGAAGCATTGGCTGAGTTTTACATGACTCAGAATATTAAAGAGGAGCAGCTTAAAATGGTCCAACTCACTGCCTACATATACCTCCACATGGGCGTTATGGAAGAAAAATACCAAGAAAGTGTAACCCTTGTGCAAAACCAGTTTGAGCTCTTAAACCAAAACCAGAGTGAATTGAAACAGGTAGAAGAAAAATTGAAAAGAGCCAACATTCTGAGGCAGAATTTGAAAACCACATCAAGCAGCTCAAAGAAGAGTTGGCTGTACAACGACAAAACCATTTAGAGCAAGAGGCCAAATCAGCTACATTAAAAGAGGAGTGTCAGGAAAAGGTTGACTCTCTGGAAAAAAAATGAATCAACAAATAAAATATAACAGAGCCTGCTCAGAGCAGATAATTACTTTACAAAAAGAGATTGAGAAATTGGAAGAGGAGAGTAATTAGTTAATCATTAAGGAACTCCACTCCCAAACAGAATTTGACTAAGAGCGCCAGAAATTAGGCGCTATAAAACAACAAATAGATGAACTAACTGAACAGGTTGGCACCCTGTATCAGGAAAAATATGCCCTATACCAGGAATTGTGCAAATTAAAAACAGACCTACAGAAAAGAGAGTCAGACCTTCAGGAACTGACTGACCTAAAAACTGAGTATGCAAAATTATTGGGGCAGATGAGACAAGTAGAAGGCGATCTAGAAGAGACCACCCAGGCCAAAAATGTGCAGATATAGGAGATTAATTTCCTGCAACAAAATGGTCTGAGTGTTCCCAAGCAATACAGGAGGCCCAGAAAAGAAATGAGGCCCTCTGTGATGAGAACAGGGGACTCCAGAGCCAGGTAGCAGCACAAGAGAAGGTAATAGAGGCCAGTCAAGCCCTGATAGCAGATAAAAAGGCCCAGGCCTTTGCCTGCTATCAAGAGGTAGGGGCTGAGAAGGAGAAACTTGGGAAGTTAGAAAAAGAGTGTGCTAGGTTGAATCAAACTTGAGGGACCCCGAAAAAGTAGAGAGTGGCAGGGCAAACCCTGATCACAGTGTGAAGCCCTCTGTACCAAGGGACTAAAACCCATTCACCCCCCTTGTATGCACAAGGCACTGTTGACTTCATGTCCATAGGTTCACATGAACCAGACTATATACACACAATAGGGGTTCCCCAGAGTGAACAATTCAGAAGCATTTTTGAATGCAATTTGTTTATATTGGTCGGCCCCTATTTTGGCTCAACCATGACTTCAATTGCTGATTTAATCTTGACAAACGGCACACATAAACATTATATAAAACAATTTTTATTATTCCTTGTATTACATTCTATCGCGGAGGCCATTCATTCATATCGCTCCACATGTAAAAAGGCAGTCTTGCCATATTCAATTCATAAATTCATGATTAATCATGATAACTCACAATTTAACATAAACCGTCTACATGTACACAGATATATGATGTAACATCTCTAATGTGTCATTTGAAAATAAAGAGACCCAACATCGCTCCCGATTTCAAGTGCAATACATATATTCTTTAAGCACCTATGCAAAATGCATTTGGTCCGAAGCTGTTCATCAATAATTCTGCGTCAAACTCTCCATGTATCCAGTTTTGTTAAACAAGAACATAGATAAACATCCGGGCATAACACAAGGACTTAAGATCCCAAAAGATTCAGTTGGATTGGTTCCATACATGACAAATACCTATCCTATTCTGTCCCTGTGTAACCATGTATAACAGGTGACATTTTTGCCCACGTCCTGTGAATGCCCAGTACGATCTGAACCCACATCCCAGGTCTACGTCTTCAGTATAGCCCCCCCCACACAGTTCACGGACCATATTCAAGGTTGGTGTTAGTAGTATTTTGTATACGACCTGTGCTATGTGCGCGTAGGTCATTAATTTTGTAGGGGGCATCAGTCACGATCTGAAAAAGTACATCTATTGAGAAAACTGAGGGGGAGTGGACAGATCAAAGAGTTATTAATCCCAAACTAATTCTACTCACCCCGGCTGTGTTCCATGTATCCAAATTGTCATATATATCTCTAGGACATAACGATGTTCCGCCAGTTAAACATAGAGCCGCCATAGCCAACAACTGCCAAAGACGAAAGATTACTAAGACATTGGACATCTCACTGCTCTGGGAGTGGGCATACTAATAGATTCTTACGCCGTCCCTCTAGATTGGTAACACATCGATTGTGTTGCAGTATACATCCTTGTAATATGTGCGAATCAATACTGTGGATTCACCTCATTGAGCCCATTATAGATGGTGTCTAGGCGATGTACCCACCTTGCTTCCACGTTGTGGAGTAGACGTGGAGTACACTTACCTCTCGGTACTGCTTAAAGTATCCACCATACCAGATCGTCCATAGTATGGCCATACTCCATAAAATAGGAGAACAGGGGTGCGTTGATGCTCTTACACCCAAGACGAGACCTGTGCTCGACAATCCTGGTATGTACGCGGCTGATGTTTGCCCCACATACTTTAGCCCACAAGGACACTCTATACAATAATAGAGTTAGGAGTTTTAAAGTTGGTGTGGGTACGTAGTGACCATGTTCTTCCTCTTACTTGAAAATCCTTAACTTTTTTGCAGAATCTGCACACTGAGCAGGTTCCACAAGGGAAATGGTTTGTGATTGGGCGAAGATCCCAACCTGTAGTCTGATTCCTGCTCGTCTGAGGTCTGCAATGTACAAACAAGTCCTTTAGGTTCTTTTGTCTAGTGATTGTGAACAAAGGCAATGGCTCATCCGTAAGTTCCAGTCTAACAAGCGGCCAAAATTTTGTAAGCAATTTCTTCACCGCATATGTATGCGCTGTATAGGGTAATACGCATACCAGGTTTTCCTCTTGCTGAGATTCCCTTGGGATTAATAGGGTTTCTCTGGGTGTGTATCTGGCTCTCTTGATCGCCCTAGTGACCAGCTTTGTGGGGTACCCTCTTGATATGAGGAGTTCTTTAAGGAGACCAGCATGATGTAAATAATTGCTGGTCGAGGTACAATTTCACCTTAATCTTAAACACTGACCATATGGAAGGTTGTCCTTGACGCTTCTTGGATGGAAACTCGTGAAGTGGAGCAAGGTGTTCCTATCCGTAGGTTTTCTAAATAAAGAACATTCAAGTTCTCTGGTTCCTCACACATATACAGAGATCCAAAAAAATCGATTTCACTCATGCTGGTATTGATGGTAAATTTAATCTGAACCAGAAACCATGAAGAAGCTAGACTTAAACAGGCCTAGCATGGTGGAGCCGGCAGGCCACCGCCCATCAGAGATTGATGGACGGGCATCCCTGTTCAGGTTAAAAAATGACATGGATGATAGATCTGATCAGGAAAGCTCCTATGAGAAAAAAAAAAATCAGGGAGCTAGACCTGCAGAAAGGAACCACTTTGTTCGCTTTGCAGAGAAAAAGGAGTCTGAGTGGAGGCCCCAAAAAAGTATTTTGAAAACCTCCACCCAATCAGGGAGGTGGAGGGAGTCCTCCACCAACTCTGGAAGCAGGGAGGAGTTAGAAGACTACTCTCCTGTACGAAAGAGGGCATCCAAGGGGAGTGACCCAGAGAGCCCAAAGCACAACAGGGGAGATGAGGCTAGGCCCCATCATTCTGGGAGAAAGTCCCATGCTCAAAGAATTAGGGAGCGCCTAGAGGATAGGAATGGGACCTCAAATAGCAGCAGCTCTGAGTCTGAGGGTGAATAGACTCAGGTGCAGTGGCAAAGGAAGGCTAATAAACAAACGAGGACTCTGGTGAAAGACCGAATTAAGCAGATTAAAGCTACTAAAAGTTTCATGACTTTGTACCACTAGAATGCCAAATATTCTGTCTGGGAGCATCTGGAGCTATATGAATAGATGATGACATCTTTTGACATTAAAAATTATCAGAATTGTATAGAATTTGCCAAATGGACGTTCTCCCCAGAGTACTCCAGCTTCTTTGCTGGGCTGGAAGACCAGAACCATTCGAGGTGGTCCACCTACAAGGCGGCCATCTTGAAACACTTCTCCATGCACAGAAACACCCAGGACCGGTGTAGGCCGCAAGGCGACCTACAATCTACAGTGTGGTGGAGAGGATCAGGCCCAAGAGAAAATTGTTCAGGAGCTAAAGGGGGCATTTGCGCAAACTACTAGGCGGGAGCACACGAATAGTAGGGAATATATAAATACCTATTTTCATACACTCCCAAAATATATCATGACACAATTGGTAAGGGATTTTCATGATGACAGGACCCTGGACTGGGTAATAGAGCAAGCTACCTGGATCAACGAGGTCCAAAAGCCCATAGAAAACAAAAATCGATCAAAAACCTCAAACCAGCCAATACCCCCACTGCCACTAAGGTGTCGGAGGTGAAGGTTGCCCCCATTTTGGACCTAGAAATGGGCGGGGGCCTAAAAATACATCGTCCCAAAACCAACCAAATCAGAGACAGAGAAGACCCTCTGATCAATCACAAACTGGTGTGAGTCAGGTAGGGTATCCCACAAATGTGCCCCCTAACATCAGCCCTAGGAACAAGGGCAACAGACCCATCTTGGGGTACGTGTGGGCTCCCCGGCCCAGGGGGGGATCCAATCAGGTGAGTACAGCCCCTGAAACATTCCCTCCTAACTTCCCTCAGGAGGGCAGTAATCTCCCAAATTCTGGTTTAAGCTTTTTCCCCAGGAACCCTCAAAACCCCAACATCCAGGACAACCCTCCTTACTCTCCCCGCTTTCAGGAGTCCTGACAACCAAATCTGGGAGAGGGGGGCCAAGGGTGGAGGGCCCCCCTCTCCGTGAGAAGGGATAGTTACCCTTGCCGAGAGCAACCCAGATTTTACACAAGACCCCCGTACCAGCCGGAGCGGGTGTCCCAACTGGAGCGCCAGGTCCAGAACCTAACTCAAGAACTGAGTCGCATTTTGAGGGCTCAGCAGAACCCTCAGATGAACATGGCGGCTCAGAATAACTCCAACCAAGGGTCTGGCACCCAGGAACAATGACGGTGAAAGAACCCCAATAACCCACTGGTTCCAGAGGAGGAGGCACAGGAGGAAGGGGGATGTAAAGCCCTAGAGGAAGCTTCCTTCCTCACCTGTGAAAAGCCCCTAGATGCCCCGGAACCGGAACTTAAATCTCCTGCCCTCGAAAATCTGCAACCTAGGGAACAGAGGGTGGGTAGGAGAAACAAAGAGACCAAAAAAGACCCATTTTGTGGAGGAAGTCAGTGTCCTCCAGTTTGATGGGGAAGAATCCTTGGAGGATTCTGGGAAACAAGCCTTATTCTTCAAAGACGGGGGAATTCCTCCCAAAGAAAAATGGGTCCCAAAAGACCACAACCCAGACTGGGTAGGTGTGGAGACTGATTCAGAATCACCCATCACTGAACCCCAGAAATGTCATCCAGAGAACATAACGATAAATGAGGGATCTTCCCCACAAACCGGTTCTAGTGACTGTCTCCAGGTAAAAGGGGACATCACAGAGCTAGGGGAAAAAGGGGATTCCGAAATCCCACCTATTTCAGAATGCAAAATTTTCTTTACAGATTCCCAAACTCTGACACAGAAAACTGTCCAAAACCCCAGTGTCGGAGTCCAAAATAAAGAAACTGACCGCCCAGCTTGCCCAAAATGCCCATTTCCTTTGCCCCTTGGAGGAGAAAGAAGGTAGGTCCTATGCCCCCGTCCCAGTGCAAGGGCAATGTGCATCTTCAGCACTGGTGGACACTGGATCCCAAGCCACTCTTCTATCCAAAAGGGCCTTTCAGCAGCTAAATTCAGGAAGGGGGGAGACCCCTCTTCCTGGACAACTCCAGAACTTCGACGGGAATGAAATTCCTGTCGAGGGCACTGCGGATCTGGAGATTAAAATTGGGTGACACAAGGTGAAACACCTGGTAATAGTCGTGACTTCAGAAGGAACCCCCTCTCTATTAGGAAATGACCTCCTGTGGAGGTTGTCTCCCCTGATAGACTGTGTGAACAAGGTTCTATGGACTCAGGCTAACCGACCAATAAAATTAAAACAAAGCATCAACTATGTCAGTTTAAATGGCACATGCCACATGGTTGAACAAAGATCTGACCAGATTGAGTTCCATACCTGACACTGTAATTGCTGTAGGACAACAAACTGGTGATGGGAACTCCTCTCCATTCCAGAAAATCAACTTCCTTCCAGTTTCAAGTGGCATTCCACACTGGAAGGAAATACCTTGAAATTGTATACTGATCCCCAATTTGAAAATCCAAGTCCTGTAGTAAAAAGTGATGAAGCACCAGCTCAAAGCTTGACTGATATTCAGAAAATGGGTGAACAGCTGTTCCTCCCTATTCAGTTAAATGAGGGGAGGGAGCCTGTTCTTGCCAGAATATGCCTAAATAATGGAAAGAGCTTCATCAGCGAAGTGTTGTTCTGGAAACTCCCAAAAGATCCGACCATTCCCACATATAAATTGCTTGATAAGTGGGAAATGGGTGTGAAAATTCCCAATTCCAAACATCTCCTGGCTAGCAGGTGCATGCTAAAAATGTCCATAGGTGATAAATGCATAGTGCATAATTGTTGGTTCATGCGAGATGCCCTTGCAGCATTCTATTTAGGCAGTGAAATTCTCAATCGGTTCGCAATTAATTTGGACCTCATAAATTACAAGGCGTGGTCCCGACTGGGGGGCCACTCTATGGGCTTTGATGATTCTGAAAAGGCATTTCGGTCAGCTCAATTGCTGCCGTATGCGGTTGAAATAACAAATTGGGGAAGAGGTCACCATCCCAGGACGGACCCGACAATTCCCATTTCCCTAAAACTGAAAAGAGGACAGAAACTCCAAAACCCAGACGCTTATGTACACCTGAATAACCATCTCCAACAACAGCGGTTGGGGCTGAACCCAACACCATTACTTAACTTAGAACACAACACCATTCCATTATTGGTGGATAACAGCGACCCTAGGATTATTACTTTGGGCGCATGCACCATTATTGGAATGGCGGTTGATGACCAGCATTTTTCCATTGATTTAGGAAATTAAATCATAGGACCAATCCCCAATGACTGTTAGGACTGTGACAATGACATACCGCCAGAAAGGATCTTCACCCAACAAGGGGGGAATTTCCTGGTGTACTCTTCCTGCCCTTACGGCTGGAAGGGGTGACCTGTGACATCAGGAAGGATGAGGCGATATTCCAGGTCCCCAATGACTGCCTCTCCTACCTGAAACCCTCTGTCCAGTCAACACCCTCACCAGAGATCTTTCCACACAGCTGGAGGAGGCAGCTGAGATCGCAAAACTCTGAGGTCTTCCCAGGCTTCAGACAGATGGTTGAAGAACGGGTCAATGTAAGTAATTCCACAATTTCTTCCTGGATTCTGTCCATGCAAGGCTTTCCTGTGGAGGTCAGATATGGCCAAAACAAGAAGAGTCCCCTCGCGCAAGGTTTGACTGACTTGCATGATTGTGCCCAAGAAAACTGTCTCGAGGACCAAAGTCTCAAAACCCAAGACAACATGGAGGCGTACCTGAATTCCCTGCACAAGGTCTATGAAGAAGACACGTGCAAGGGGATGCCCACAGTCTATGTGGATGGGTGCTCCTACCATGTTGACAACAACGGGGAAAAGGAACTGGTGGCCAGCGTTGGGAATGCCTTGGTGAATGATGCCCCGGAGCCCTCCGCTGGGTACAAGATCGGTCCCCGCAGTAGTCAGGTAGCGGAGTTGATGGCCAGCCTCACTGCCGTGCAACACGGACTCCACGAACTGGTCATAATCACTGATTCAGATTATGTCCGGAACGGGTTAGTGGAGCAGCTGATCAGTTGGAGAACCAGAGGCATGTTGTGTGCAAATAATAAAGCACTCAAGCATGGGAAACTCATACTAAATATTGAGGATCTGGTCACCTCTAATGGGATGAACATCTATTGGAAAAAGATTAAGGGTCATTCCAGAATAGAGGGACCAGACAAAACTGGAAACAACCTGGCTGATCAGTTGGCCAAAACCAGAGCCATCCAGGGGGATATCCTTGAGATCGAGTCCCTGTTGGGGGAAATCCAGGTCACTGATGCCACCAGGCCCCAAACACTTGCCCACAATGAACTCTCAACTGCCCAGTGGAGTAAGGAGACCCCAGATGCTCATTTGATCACAACACAAAAGGGGATCCCATTATTGGAACATTTTACCAACACATTCAGGACCCTGTGAACTTTCCTCCGGCGGAAACCGATTCCATTGGGAAAGAGGATCTCAGGGCGTTGATGAAGTTTCCCCAAAATGTTCCAAAATCCAAGATGGTTTGTTGGTAAGGAGATCTATCTCCGGATGTGACAGTGGGTGGTACCTACCTCATTCCAAAGCCTGATGCTAAATCACGCCCATGACACGGCCACAGCTGGTCATCAGGGGTTTCACACTACTTTAGAAATCTTGCGGGAGGTTGCATACTGGCCACACATGGGGCAGGACCTCGACCAATATTAGAAGGGGTGTCTTGTGTGTGCACAATTTCAGCCAAGTTCACTCACACACTGAGCTCCCCTCCAGAAGAGGGGGATGAGACTGCCTTGGTCAGATTTACAAGTAGATTTCATCGGGCCCGTGATTCGCTGCGCTAGGGGGAACAAGTACATGTTTACAGTAACATGCTTGTTTACCAAATGGGTGGAATATCTCCCGGCCCCAAATTACAAGGCAGAAACAGCAGCCGCCCTGATGGTCAACCACATCTTCACGTGTTTTGGCCTTCCCCCAAAGGATTGAGTCAGACCGAGGAAGTCACTTCACCAGCAAAGTGATGACAAAGATGTGGGAGATACTTGGGGTAAAGAGAAAACTCCAAACTGCATACCACCATCCTCTAGTGGGGGAGTTGAGAGGTACAATAAAACCATTGTGAGCATTCTTAAGAGGTTTTTGGCAGACTCTGGGCCAAGTCGGGACATCCGATTACCGCTTGTCCTGATGGCCATCAGATCTACACCATCTTCTGCAACCAAAATGTCTCCATTTGAGCTAATGACTGGACGAAATATGGTGCTACCTCAGCATCTGCTCTGTAGAACACAAGGGCAGACACTGATTAACGCCTCCACAACACATGAATATGTTGAGAATCTAAGAAAACACCTTCAGCATGCTTTTGCGTACGCTCATCGGAATCTGGAGGAATCGGCAGATGGATGAAAACCCACTACAACTTAAAAACAACTAAAAAAAGAATACCAAGTAGGAGACAGGGTCTGTACAATTTTCAGAGGAACCAGACTAAGGAGAGAAAGTTCCTCCCCTCCTGGCACGCTCCCTTTAAAATTATAGACAAAATTTCACCTGTCGCCTACAGGATTCGCATCCCCAAAGGAGAGCTGTCAGAATAGAAATGGGTCCACATCAATCAGTTAAAAAGTTGTCACCCCAGACACACTTTGCAGCGATTGATGAGCCAAAGGAAAATCAAACAGAGGAACCATCAGAAGAATGAGAAGAAAGGAAGAGAAAAAAGTGGAAGTAAGTATTTAGATGTATAGGTATATTTATATAGCTGGGAGTATTTTTCTTTAGTGTTATTGTAAAAATTGAAGAAAAAAAAATGTAAAGTCAAGTTGCTGTCCTGGTCCTGTTGAGTAAGTTGCTGCATGCTATTGTAAAAATGAAACAGGGGTGTATAAAAATCAAGTTGTTGAGTGAGGAAGAGATCACAGAAATATTGTGACTGTAATCATTGTTCCACTGTTGTAAACTTCCGGGAATATTGTCATTGAAATATCCTAAAACCTGTTTTTATCTATCTCCTATTAGATAATTAACTCCATTACCTCCTAGCCTGGTGAGGACCTCCCTGGGGACCTAGAAGGGAAGGAAAGAAGGTGCCGCTCCTTACCCTCCAACTGAAATACGGAAGGAAATCCTGGAGTGTCGCTCCCTGATGAAGGAGGATTCCACCAAATGAACCCCACTCTGCCCTACTCTCCCTCAACAAAAAGTCATGGCAGAGCAGGGGAGGAATATGTAGGGTACATTTACCAGCCACAACAGATATTCCATATATCGCAAAACCGCATTTCAACATTCACCCAAAAACGGCAGTGCTCCTCTGCTTAACACATGTGTGGCGAGATTTGAACACAGTCACCCCAAGAATGGCTGCATTTTGTTTTCCTTCTCGTGAATCCAGAGAAAATAACCTAAATTAAGAATGGCTCTACATTGCTGTTCTATCATTTAAAGACTTAAGGCTGCACAAGAAAATTACCTGCATTCAAGACGGCATCGCACTTGTGCCTCCTTTCATTTTAAACACCACAAAGTTGTTCTCCATTAAACACAGCCCTGCATGTGTATTTCATTTGATTGCCATAAAATAAGGCAATCCCTCACAGGACAGCATTGTTTTCATTAATAAAGTCCATGAAGAGCAAAGAACTCTGTTTCAGTCCGCACGGCTACGATTTACTTTTGAAATGAACCATCGCACTCAAATTACTGCAAAGTAAAGTAATAGTGTGGCTCTCTCCCTTGCCTCGTGTCAGTTACAAAGAAACTCTTTGCAGCATATCTCTGTGTCCAGAAACTGAACAGATGTTTGAAAGCCTTTCAGAAAGTTAATTCAAAGGAAACTGTGTGCGGCAAAAATCGCATTCGTGAAATTAACATGAAAGAAAAAGACACATGTAAATCTGCTTTTGCAAAGTAGGAAAATGCCCTTTTGAAAACTAAATGTGAAATAATACCGTGGCTCGCAAAAAAACACAATTGTATATGTGGGTGGAGGGGCTGCAAAGCTATGTATATTATCCTCTTTCCCCCCAAAAAGACTTCAATCAGCCTGGCTGAGGCCCAGGAAATCCAGTCAAACGAGTTTGGCAGGAATTCTTGCCTCCCAATTTCGCACTTACCAGTGAACTGATGATTCAAGGCATGGGCTGGGATTAACAGTGTGATAATGACTGGTTTAGCCAGACTGCCAGGTAGAACTGCTCCACAAAGGAAGGGGGTGAAGCCCTGTGTTTTGACCCGAAGGCGCGATTTTCTCTACATCTATTCCCAGCACCCACTGGATGGCTTCAAAGGGCATCATGGAAACCCTGTGCCGAGGGGAAGACAATTTGGTTGTGTGGGTGGCAGCACCGCCCACATATTTGGCAAATCCAACTCTTTGACAATAAGGGACATTCATACTTTAAGACATTTTTCCCTGCAATCTGAATAGCAGCAATGTGATATTATGACAGTGTTCATGTGATTTGTTTCAACAAGTAGAATGAGACACAGTGCAGGCTGCTAGCACCTGGGGAACGGGAATGGCAGGATAAATGCATTTATGGGTGAAGTATAAATGGCACATACATCAAACTTGATGAAAATATGCGAAGTAGTACTGGGCATATGTGTAGCCATTTGCGGAAATTTAAATATTATGTTATTAGCTGGTGGAAATGTTTTAATTGATTGTGTTGTGCAGTCTCTTTTATGGTTTTTATACCGAAATAAACCTGATGATGATGCTGGTTTCTAGGAGACGCTTGTAAACAAGAAGGATCTCAAGACCAAGCGCTCTAATTTCAATACTTTATTTGGGGTATGTATACTGATAGGGAACAAAAAGAAAACCATGCGATCTTTCCCAAAGAAAAAGCAAAACAGGTTAGCCTTCTCTCAAACATATGTCTGTTTCTCCAGTTGAATGGGAGGGTAAGCTTTCAGGCCCTTGCAGCAACAATCCCTGCTCATACAGTTCAGTAGGAACTTAGTTCAAACATATCGGGGGAGGGAGTTACCTCACCCCTCTCTAGGATTATGTGCTCAAGGGAGAACCAAACAGTTCTGCTCAACCAAGACTAGGGATATGCTTTGAGGTGCGATACCCAAAAACTAAACCAGCCTCCTCAAGCCTGGTAAAATTGTCCAGGTCTTTTTACAGTTTAGGACGAGGTCAGCCAGGAAAGAGACAAAAGGATCAAACCCATATGGCGCTTTTGCTTCAGCTCCTTTAGCTCCCTGACCCCCACCAACGCCTTCTCCCTATTCTCAGACCCGACCAGTTTACAACCTGCCTCTCTAGAACCTATCTCCTCTAACAAGCAGATTATTTCGGTGGCAACAAGGAATGACGGGACTGACCAAGTCGTGCCATGTGATTGTTACAAACTTTTATTAAATGAAAAGAAATGCCCAACTGTCCTTATGCTAAAGGGGTTTCCCTACCTAAAAATTAAAACTGGGGCTGTCATGTGGTCAGTCGAGTCCAAACAAAAGAACCGTCCTGGTCAATACATCACCACTTTCCCTGTCACTACAATAAGGAAGAATTAAAGTTCCAGCTCTGCTCGAGCCCAGGAGAATGACTCCCTTCTCCAGGATATAAAAGTTCTCTTTATCTAGAAACAGTTCCTCGTAGGAAAACTATCAAAACCAGTTCAAACAGTACCCAAAGGGGCTAAGAGAATAACTCCCTTCTCTTAGCTTGCCTCTTGTGTTGATGGCAGAATTGAAGAAACAGAAATTATAACTTCAACAGAAAGTTCTCTCCCTTCTCCTAGCTGGACTCCTGGACTTATTGGTACTTCAGTTGGTCCCCAGCTGGGATGAAGAAGATACTCTTTGAGTCCCTCTTGCACCACCCTCTTGTGAAACTGCCGGGGGACTTGCGGACAAAAGTGATCTCTCAAAAACGTTTCAGTCTCTGCCTTTCCTGGCCCTCTCCCAGACTTAGACTGATCCCAGATACCTTCTCTCTGAGATCATCACCGATTTCACCAGGGATTGCAGGCTCCGTTCTGCTTCTGCTTTCTCGGCTTACTTCACCTGGAAGCCGTTCAGGTTGTGCAAGCTTCTCTGTTTCACTAACCCACTCGGCAGACCAACGCCATGGCATTCCACCTCCATTCTTTTTCCACTCACAGCGTTTAGGAAAGACGGTATGCGCAAAGTTGTTGAGCCAAACGGCCCACCCATTACAGGTCTCGCTACCATCTTCCCTTCCCCCCTCCTTCTCGCTTGTACTTCAGCAAGCACACCGCTTTTTCAGCAGTTTTGGCCCCAGTCTCCCAGAGTCTGGATTCTCCTTCTGTGCTTCTATGGCAGCTTGCCTGCTCACCAGGATCTTTCTCAGGGCTTTTCTCTGCAAAACCCAATCGCACGAGCTCCAGCAGGTGGGTTGGACAACCTCTCCTTTGGTCGTCCTCTGGCCTCCAGCATCCAAACACTCCCTTCAGGCAAGGGATCTCCTCATGATGAAGGACAAGAACAATGTCCATCTTTACTTTAAGGTTTGTATAGAGGGAACAGCCCAGTGTAACGTCAGTCCAATGAATTGCAACTGGTGGAGTGATCTTCCCGCATGGCTTCCGCATTCTCCGATTGTTCCTGGTCTTGGTCAAGACAGAGCTATCAAAGGTACTACAAAAACACTTTGTTTCTGACATAAGCCTGTTAGCAGAGGAATTAGGCATAGACATTAGTCTTGGGTCTTGAGAGTCAAAGGGGCCATATCCCAGACTTGCATCCTTCTCCCTAGGAGGGGAGTTTATCCCTACGAGGTCCTCCTGCATATTACCACCCCAGAGGGATTGTTGGTTAGCGGCTGCACCATCCTGGCCTCATAGGAAGGGGTTTCCCCTCCAGGGAGAAGTGACACCATCTGAAGGATCATATTTCCTAGTTTTCTGCTTCACAAATGGTTATTTGATAAATAGTCCCTTTCCTTTACTCTTCTCTCTTTCCACCTTCAATTATCAACATAAAACCGCTCTGCCTCCTCATTCTCATCCTTGTTTTGAAATGTCTCTTTTTCAACTTCCTTTGTAGCCATTGTTTCTGCAACTACCCCCTCCCTTAATATGTCACAGTACACTGACTGTCACTTTGGCATGTTCTTATCACCACAGTCTCCTCTCTCCTGTGGCCACCTTTCCAGCTCGGTCTCTCCAGCCAGCACCTCCTCTGCTACTCTGCATACTTCAACAATGATCCTCCAGCCATCTCTCTCTCCAGCCTTCATCAAACACAAGCCCCGGGATCCTGCAACCCACATATTGTATGCAGTATCTTGGTGAGTTCACAGGCTGCAGACCCCTAAGTAGCAGAACGTGGGTTTGTGTGCCCAAGGGGACAGGAGGGAGTGTTGGGGTCTCCAGATTGGAAAGTGGTCTGAAAGGGTTCAGCTTGGCTTGAAGGGGTCTGGTGAAGTAAGAGTGGCAGACCCCATTAAGTGAGGTGGACACAGGGCGAGTGACATAGGATCCTCCCAACTGTGCCCTTGACTCATCATTCACTGGCTCAGAGTGACACCCACCACCAACGCTACTCCCCCCAGTGGTCCAAATAGAGGGGCAGGATTCTTTGTCACAGTGGGCAAAGCTTTAACAGTTGGCATAGACCACCTCCTCGGAAAGAAAGAAAAGTTAAGATGGAATGCATAGTTCAAGGAAATAATGTTTCAAGCATAAGAAAACAACAAACTAGTAATTTCTCAAGCATCAACAACATTTCTCATTGTGTGTCTGCAGAGAAGTAGTTAATGGCTGTAGAGTGCAACAGAAAGTTGGCCCTGGCAGAACAGAAGATTTCAGAGCTTATAAAGCTGACTGACACCATAGTACAAGCTGCTGTCACGTCCTATGGTTTACAAGCTACAAAGTACTTTCCCACTTTTGTATATACTCATTTTACCGAACCCCTGAACTGTAAACATGTTCACTATGACTAAGCAAGCTGTCTGCCACTAGGAGTCTTCTATGCTGACCTAATTTCAGAGGAGGAGGGGGTGTGGGGGACCTCCTCATTTCCCTTCCAGGCCCTCGACCAGGAAGTGTCATTGCCCACAGAGGACTGCCTAGTGCCGAGAAGGCTTTCTGATCTTAAGCAAGATTTCAAAATTCCTATTAGAGACAGTTAAAATTACATGTACAGGTTTGCTTGAAGATGCACACGACCAGCAGCAAGCATTGAAAAGTTGAGAAAAAGACAATTGCCACACAAGGGAACACAGCCCAGCTGGGCTGCACTTTAACACCAAGTACTACGAAGGAATCAAAATTGGCACACACGCACAAGACAAGCCTTTAAAGGAAGGAGCACAGCGGTGAAACTATGTCTCACAGTAACATTTAATTAGGTGACTTAGCGAATACAACATATTGAGTACGGTCTAAAACTGCGTTTATGCTCTATAAATAAAAAAATAATTGAACAGATTCCTCATCCAATTAACTGTATTTTCCTAAAGAAAAGTTCTTACAGTGGCAATAACATTTTCAGCCCCCCCCCCAACCCTTGGATTCTAATCCGCAAAATACTTATTTAATAAAACCTACTAAAAAGAAAAATCACAAATATTTTGTTGAGGAAAGGGAGTGCAATAGTATGTTAAGTGTCAGCAACATTTCCGCCCAATTTAAAAAGGAGCCTTTGTCAGAGTTCCTGTAATAAACTCTTCTCACAAATCAAGCTACTTGATCTACATTCCATTGTAACGTCTAAAATTGCGAATTAATGTAATCAGTTCGCTGACAGTGTACTATCAATGTTGTCTAATCACTGATAGAAAAATGTATTTGCTGGTAACATTTAATCCAACATTTAACCTTCTAATCAGTTTTCACTAAAATGACATGTTTATTGATTTAGTTATTGCATTGACAGTAATCAACCCACTTGTCTCACACATTCAATATCCTACTCATTTCAATGTCCGCAGTATTTGAATTGCTTTCCTAAAAGGTGAAAGATATTAGATTCAGAGGAATGCCAGTAAACTCATACAGCAGAGTTCAGATGGGGGACTAAGGGACTGATGGAACTATGCCGTGTAATGCCCAACAGGGACCAGCAACGAATCTCTGTTCAGCATCCGGACGTCTCAGACACAAACTAATGAGACTCAGAAAGGATTCTCCTTTTTATGCATCCATCATTTTCCTTACGATTTCATGGACAGATCACTCAAGGGTTAAAAGATGTGCAAAGTTAGTGTTACCCAATCAGAAAAGGTCAGCTTTAGCAGTACCAATTTTGATTGAGTAACAATAATAGCAATGTATGTAAATATGTCCTTTGTAAAGCGTTTTGGATTAAAGCGCTATATAAAAAAAATTATTTATCTTTGAAAGGTCAAATGCTGAATATATGTCTTGCATTTGTAAAATTGAAAACTGCGCAAATTCAGTTTAGACAATATAATTACAGATTCTACATACTACATAGTAAGAGGGAGTTGATTCTATTAATGACCCATAGCCTAGTGTTATGCTCTGCTTCCTTCCATTAAACTTCCAGAAGCAAAGCAGATTTAAAACAAAACTACATTGGCCTGAAAGCCCTGGTGAGTATTTGCCCATATCAGCATTTCCTTATGAGCCAACCCTCTTCTAGACATGTCCATGATCTCACTTGCTTAGAAAGGGCCCCCAACTTTTGCTTTGATTCAATGTACTTCAGTCTAATTGTTAAAAACAGGGAACAATCAATAGACAAGAAACAAAGATTGTGTATTCCTCAAATGGCCTTCATACCAGGAGCTGAAAACAAAGGAAACCCTAAAAAGGTCATCAGTGTGATACTGAGCTAAACTGTGCACACAAGAAATGTTTTCTAACATTAGCAGGGAGGATGGGAGAATACTTACATCCATGTATTTATTATATTCAGAACTCACTCTTACTATACAGCACATAGAATCTGCCTTCTATGACAATACTCGACATGGATGTTATGCTTCTTCAAAACTTGCCACCAAGCACACAACTGTGTCAACCAGCTTTAAGGCCTTAAAAGCAGAATCCCTAGGCTAGGCTCCTGCCTTCAAAATATCCTCCCTCTTTGTCAATGAGCCAAAAGGCGAGATGCCATTGTCCTCTAGCAGGATTTGCTCTGAAGAAGTGCATGCCAATACTCACCTACTGCCACATCGCACCAGCAATGGGCTACTGTCAGGGACGATTCCCCCTGAACAGGTTTCTAAAGGGCAGCTGGCAGTTTCTGATTCTTCCCAGACTGAGAATCGACTTTAACATGTTTGTATGTGTGCAAAAAAATATGCACCATGCAAAGTAAATCCGGGTAAGACAACAATGTGCTTTTAGCCTCGGTAGATATAGAAATCATGAATTACACCTGCACTGGGCAGAAAATACATGTAAGAAAAACAATCCTGTCATCACAAACCTGGATATTAAATATCAACGCATTGCCAGTTTACCTGCAGGACCTTCAAGGAAAGGGTTAATTATCTCCAAAAGAAGCGGCACGCAATTCATATCCCATAGAGATCAACACCAATGGGAGGGAAAAAGAAACTGGCTCTCTTAAGTAAAAAAAATCTCGACTCGCAGAATTCACTAAAATGTGGACACCAAAGGTATGAAAGCCTTCTCATACCTTTTTAGGGAAGTAAAAAAAATGGAAAGTTAGTTGCTGACTCGGGATTGGAATGCCAATCCATTGTGACAAATTCACAGTGCCGACATTGCATCCAGCTAACACTCCGCCTGAGAGCAGCACTGACGGGACCAGCCCTGAACTATTCCTAAACCCAGAGAGAGCAACTAGTAAGTTACTACCAGGTCCCAAATAAACAGGTTACCCAGACTGCATTTCCCCAGATGCATCAGGTTTAAAAACGTAAAGAGCAGATTCCGGAGTGTCCTTCAGGAATTCAGGCAAAGATTCACTATGGGGGGAACACTAACATATCCAGTGAGATATCTCCCTCAGTTAACAGGTCCGGATCCTAGAAGGGAAAAACCTAACTTATTCCAACACACGCACCCCCAGTAGCAGTATTTGTGAAGAACAATCCCCCATGCAGCTGTAGCATTTGAGAGACATTATCTTCCCCTTTTTTGCACAGGTGAGAGCGTTTTAGAAGTTTTCCTGTCCCTTGTGTTGGCTTTTTAAGTACCAGAAAACAACAAAATTATGTTCTGAGCAGGAGGGGCAGGGGCAGCCAGGAAGCAAGGTAGGAGCATAGCCGCAGACAAACACCAGCTCCTGCATGGGTAACAAACTGATAGAAATCCAAAATGGTGGCAAGCCTTTTATCAACTTCTCTCCTCTCGCTTGGAATAGAAAGCCAATTAACCAATCAATTCGAAAGTTTGCCTTAGCCAATGGCAGGATGGTGAGAGCTTTGAAAAGGAGGTCAAGAGCCACAGTTTTTCTGAGCTGAAAGCAGGGGAGAGGAGTTTGTTGCACTCCAGTGAGGTGGACAAGAGCCACTTCAAGCCCAGAATAGGTGTGCTCCAGCGCAAAGAGGCGGGTGGGGGGTATGGAGCCCTTGAATCACAAAAGATGAGTGGTGTGCTCTTGTGAGGAAGATGTGAGTCCCTGGGACCAGAGTAGAGAGGTGTGCTACAGAGAGGGGGCGGAGAGCCGCTTGACACCAGAAAAAAAAAGAGACCTCTGACCCAAGAGACAGGGTGGATGAAAATTAGTAAGAAAGACTTTGAGCTGCAGAAAATGGGCTCTGTAATAAACGAGAAGTGCATTGTGTAGCCCAGGGGTATGCTGGAGTGAGGAGAAAGAGAAAATCCCCATTCGAGGGAATGCATGTGGGAGAGCCCCTTAGCTCAGAAGTGGGGAGTAAGTCCGGTGGGAGAAGACGTAGTCAGGTTCGAAAGGTCCGGCACATGCCAGCAAACCCTGAAATCCTCCATGCTCCCACCTCCAAGGATTCAGACAGGTTCAGGAGGTGGCGGGATTGGGCGAGTCCGTATTGGACTAAATGGAAGGGCTGCAAACTGAGGAAGCCAAACTGGAAAATCTATAGATAATTACAGAAAATTCAGAAGCCAAACTTGCTATGGCCAGAACGAAGTAAAAATCACACCTCTCCCTCTGTAGCCGCAGTTACAGCCCAGCTATGAGGGTGAAGGGAAGAAAAGCATGGTCTGTCAAAGGACCTCCAAGCCTGCAGAAATGCACCTGCCCACACTGCTACAGGCAGCAGTCCTGTAATGAGCCTGGCATGCCCCGAGCACAGAAGAGGGTGGCAAAGCATGTAGCAGAAGGGAGGCAGAGACGAATGCCACCCCCCCCCCACCTCCCCGACGCCCACAATGTCCAGAGCACTATGCAACTCAAAGCAATGAAGCGAAAATAACAAAATAGTAACAAGCCATATAAATAAATGTAATCCAGGAAATCCCAAAGGCATGCAAACACATGGCTTCTGCCTGGATGCAAAAGAGAGGCTAGGTGCAAGTTCTAAGGAATAGAGATTATGTACATCGGAGAAGGAGCTTGGTTCAGAAGCAAACGCTTTTAGCTGGAAAGAACTTTAAGGGTTTCAGAGAGATTTTGGGAAATGTAGTTGTTGAGAAAAATGTAATCTACTTTGCTGCTAGAATTTAAAGCAAAAGAAGCAGAGCATAATCACCCGTGTATCTTGCCATGGAATGCAGCTAATGTCTTACATGAACTATTTTTATAAACGGTAAACTGTGTTCTCTGGCCTTAGGACAAGTATCAACACTGGATCAAAATGATGCTATATCGTTTTAAAGTGCTCTGGGTGCAAAGAAGGGTATCATATTTGATTAAGAATTCAGGAAAACAACAAATTCATAAATAAGGAGCTCACATATTTCAACCTTTTTGAGTCTCATCAGTACAGTGTAACGTTTCTGCCCAGATTTCGGCACAAAGATATTCAAGAATTGACACAATGGGGAGATCGTAACTGTAGATATGTGTGAGAAAGGATCGGATTTAGTCAAAATCTCTTTTTTTCTTCTTCTTTCGTTTTCTTTTTACTAATGGGAGCAAATCCAGTTCCTCACGTTGTGACGCTCAGCAGATCCGACGTGGTCATGGTCCAGGAAGGCGTAGTCCGAGACATCTTTAATTTGAAACCTGCATTAGCAAGGAAAGAGAGTCAGGGCATCAAGTCCAATATTGATTGAAGCCAGTCAAGCACTCCCCCAAAGACACAGCGCTCAATTCACATACACACAGCAAGATGAGCATTCGCACAAAGTGCTTGAGCCTTGTGGTAGAACTAGTAGTGCACAGTTGCCCTGCCCCCACCCCCTCTCAACTGTCACGCCACTGGGCACGCACATGCATGGGAGCCACGCGTGGTAGGGATGCCTGGTGATGTAAAGGATCACGCCCGATTCAGATGATTTAGTCAACCGTTCACACTTCCTTTCCACCGCGTTGCAGGGGCAAAACAAACCTTCTAGCACTGCAATCAATTACACTGCTTCATCATGGGGCTGCATTGTGCGCACTATTGAAAACACTACCACATACGCCCACCAGTTATATGGGCAGTCGCAAATGAAAAGTGTGCTACATGAGTTCAGACATATTCATGGTCCTTTACTGTCAGATTTCTTTAGAAGATAGTAAGTTCTGTTACATGTTGGTTCCTTTAAATGCCTGCATGCAATATTTGTGCTATCAGAGGAACAGCTTGGCATTCTCAAGAGTGGGCCTCACGGATCTGTGGACGATATCACTGCCTTCTATGGCTTGGGTCTGTTAAACCGGTGCAAGCTGAGTGATAGCTGTGCTGCCTGAAACCTGGGCCTGCACAACATCTGCCAGGTGAGGGACAGCTCTGCTATAGGAGCCTGAACTATCTGGGTAACTCATTCACAGATGTGTTGTCTCCCAAGGGTTAGCTCTGCGGGATTGAGACAGTTGACTCGAGGTGCCCAAGGTACAGCTCTGCTATCTGAAAGCTAAGGCTAAAGGGTCTTTGAGGTAAAGCGCTTCATCCAAAGCATGATTTTATCGATGCAAAGTCCTGACTTGCCACTATTGCAGTGCAAATGGGTAACGCACATACTCGGGGATGTCCCCTACAGCACATGCAGAATATTGCAGTGAGACACTGAGAACCAAGAGCATGTTACGTCTTCCTTTTGAGTCTGTCGCCCTGCTCCCGGGGAAGAGGCTCATCCAATGTGGCATTCCATGCCTGGTGCATAATGCCATTCATCAAGCAGGTCCAACACTTCCCAAGCTCAATCCTCCTGTGCGCACTGGGAGCAACGGACCAACATGCCACAGACCTTCACCATTACTCCACTTCAGAAGAGCGAGGAATGGAGGCATTGCCAGAATTTACAATACAGCTAAAAACATTTCTGCTTCCCACTTGGTCAGGTATGGCCTGACCACGGCCTGAAAAGCAGCTGTGAGACTCATGCAGTTATGAGCAATACACAATGAAAATAAAAACACGAAAAGACAATCTAAAAAGTTGATTATCTACAAGATACGGGCTAGACACTAAACCTTGATGTTTAATAGGGAGAGTAAACCTTTTGAAAAGGAATGTTTTACTTAAATTTGTGTTTTTGAGTGGTACTCTCCCAGTTTATTGGTCATAAGAAATGTGTTCAGACAGTGCTTAACAGGCATTAGTATATAATTATTTTGGCTGGAGGAAAATAGATTCAATGAGTGTTGGCAACCCAAGTCTTTTGTTTTTACTACTGGACAACAGAGGATACAATGCTTCAAGTTTCATCAGAAAAAGACTTCCATTACTTACCTCTTTCACCAAGTGTATAGGGAAATGGCTTGACCAACCTGCGAGGGGTACATTTTTAAAATGTATAGAACTGCATTTTTTAAGTGACTTTGCTTTAAATTCCTATTGGGTCTCTGCAAAGACTGGGTATGACATGCATTACCTACCGCAATAGCATTTCTGATGATTGTATCCGTTTAGATTCACATGCTGTGCATATAGTCGAACATCTAGTGGTAACCGCAGAGTATTGCATCTCGTCTTTCGAGGATCTAATGGGGACGTCGGCATAGGCGTGTCTGTAACACTATCCCCAACGTGACGTGTAGTATACCCAGAAACCCTCACGTGTGAATGTCCCTCTGATTGTATTTTTTCTGCCGTGAGGGAGCCTTATGACTATCGTGAGTGAGTACAGAAAAGAGAGAAAGTAGTAAGACATCTATGTTCCTTGCACCCGAGCGGGGAGGAAGGGTGGTTACCCCACAAGTATGGAAAGAAGATACTTTCAGTGAAGAAGAAATAAAAAATACATTGGAAGCATCCAACTTGTGACTTTATACAACAGTAAAAGCGGCGCCTTTAAAGTAAAAATCACATCTTCTCACTACCTACAATGTGCTGGGAGTTCACTGTTATTGCCACCTGCGAGTGCCATATATGAAGAGCAGAGAGATGCAGAGCAAATCCATAGGTTTGCAACCTGCGGGAAGATTCTAGTCAACTCCTGCTTGTAGCTTAGGAGAGACAACCTGGTTAGTTGGACACCATCAGGAACAGAATCCGGACCTACGTTTTACTTCCCAGGCCAACAAGTGCCATAGGGACAGCTATGTGACATGTTATGGTCATAGATGGTGGATACAAAAAGGTATAGTTTGCATCTCATGTTGAAGGTATTTTGCAACATGGTAAATACTAGTTCCTAGTTCCCTAGAGGTAGCTCCTGCTGACTGGGTGATCTTGACACTGGGAGTTCCTTTAGCTCCTGCTCATCAGACCTTTATTTTGATACCTTCAGTGTGTGAAGTCAATCAGGAGACTGACAACCCAATACGGTTTTGGCTATAAACTTATTTTCCTAGCAAACACACTTCTCTAGCCCCATCACTAGGTTCCCTACACAAAAAGAAAGAAAAAGGGTTTGAAAGGGTGTACATTAGCTGGTCGTCCAAAACAATATTTTTCTCTGTCCAGAAACCTGTCTGGTCTGACTCTATCCTACCACTATAAAAGAAACAAAATCTAAAGAAAAAGGTGAGAGCTTCTTGCCCCTGCTTGGCTTGCTTCCGATCTACACTGTGGCCTCCTAACTCCTTCTCAGGTATTGGTTTAAAAGCAGCCACCCCTAACACAGTTCCAGTGTGGATTAGCTCCAAGTCTTTTTCCTGGGAAACAAGTCTCTCTCGGCCGTTGGGCCTGTGATTCACTCAAAGGGTGAACCAAGTACTTTCAGACAATGGGCCTCATTACGACCCTGGCGGTAAGGGGTTAACGCCAGCGTTAGCTGCGCCGACCCCTTACCGCCAATTACGAGGTCCCCTAGCGCCATGGTGCTTTTAACACCTGCTTTTAGCGGGTGTTAAAATCCATGGCGCTAAGGGACCATGGAGTTAATTACGCCACCGTAATTTACGGTGGCGTAATTAACGCCTTCCCCACTCCCATTATGCCCTATGGGGCAAAAATGGGAATGGGGAAGGGTAAATGGGGATTGGGGACTTACCGCCCCGCCAAGGTCGGAATGGGGCGGTAAGTCCGCCAACCACCATGGCGTAAACGTAGTTTACGCCATGGTGGTAAAGTCACGGCCCAGGCGGTAACTTACCGCCTGGGTCGTAATGAGGCCCAATGTCTCAATTGGCTGGAACTCTCCCGGCTTGCTCTAGAACTGCTCCGGTTCCAGCCCCTCGTTGGGGGTCTCGGGTTTTCTAACCACTTGTGCGGTCATACATCTTTCAGCCCTACTTATTGTCTCCTCTTTGGTCTCTCAGCCCCTTTTGTATTGGGTTCATCTTACCTTTCATGGAGTGTTTAGACTCTCGACCTCTTCTCAGACTGGATAGCGGTTCGGCCCCGAAAACAAGCCAGTCGCCTGAAGACCAACCCAGGGAGAGAAGAGTCTCCTGCAGATCAGACCCATTTCAAATGTGAGGACACTTTATACATCCCACCATCCTAACAAAACAAGTGAAGTATATACTCACTCCCAAGTCCCTCTTGCTTTTAGCAGCTACCTCTAAAATGGCTACTCTTCCCTTTGATTAATGGTTTGATTATTAGCTGAGGCCTACATATGCGGCGCACATTAAACTGTTACCACCTTTAGCAGCCCCAGAAAGTGTGGCTTAAAGCTAGAGAATAGGTCTATGTAGATGCAGACAAGACTTCTTTGAACTAAACGGGTCAGTCTTCTGTAATTGGTTCTCACACCCGCTGTGCAGTGCTGATTTGACCCTCGCAATCTCTGTGTAATGTTGGCGGAGGTTCTGTAGTCTGCCCATCACCGAGGTGCCCTGATCACGGAACCCAAAGTCACATCAATGTCAGCTCATCTAGCCGTATTGTATATTGGGGTCTTCTCACCCCTGATGTGTTAGTTACTTGGCCCCCCACATGAACGTTGTCATTCACATGGTGCGAAGTAACACCATAGACTAGGTTTCAATAAGAGATTGCACATGCCACCTCTGCCAACAATGTTGTGTTCAGGTGGGATGTGATCCCAGAGAGATGTGGCACTGGCAGATAGAAGCATATTGCTAATATTAGAAAATGGAGATACACTACAGTGGTGATGATTTTGGGGGATGGAAAGTAATCTTATGGTTTGACTAAAAGGGAGACTATTGCAATTGTGGTTTCCTTACTTGAGTGTGTGACTCACTAATTCTGGCAATTTACTGAAAGGTGAACTTGCGGACCCTGCATCTTCTAACAAGTGTACCAACTGGTCAGAGTGAACATCAGGTTCACTCCAGTCATTGCCATGTTATCCACATAAAGAAGCCTTACACAGGGCTTCAGTAACCACATAGCTATTCCATCCACATAAAGAACCCTTGCACAGGGCATCAATAACCACATAGCCATTCCATCCACATAAAGAAGCCTTACACAGGGCTTCAATAACCACATAGCTATTCCATCCACATAAAGAACCCTTGCACAGGGCATCAATAACCACATAGCCGTTCCATCCACATAAAGAAGGATTACACTTGGTTTCAATAACCACATAGCCATTCCATCCACATAAAGAAGCCTTGCACAGGGCTTCAATAACCACATAGCCATTCCATCCACATAAAGAAGCCTTGCACAGGGCTTCAATAACCACATAGCCATTCCATCCACATAAAGAAGCCTTGCACAGGGCTTCAATAACCACATAGCTATTCCATCCACATAAAGAAGCCTTGCACAGGGCATCAATAACCACATAGCCATTCCATCCACATAAAGAAGCCTTGCACAGGGCTTCAATAACCACATAGCCATTCCATCCACATAAAGAAGCCTTACACAGGGCTTCAATAACCACATAGCCTTTCCATGCATTTTGAGGTAGATCATTATGGTGATTTTGCAATGTTTTGCTAATGTGAGGCAGACACAAGGCAATGCTGCACAACATTAAATCTGTGGCAGGTGAAAAAGGTGTGGATATCTTACAAACCTGATGTATAGCACTAACAGAACATCCCTGTGATAAATCGAATATTGTCAAAGAATAAAGCAGAATGTGTGAATTTTCTACTATATATATAAATTAGAATTGTTCATGTATAACGAGATTAATACCAGAGAGTGCTTTCTAAGCACGGGAGGGGGATTCAAACATGTATGGCTCTGCGTCGTCTTGCTTCCAAGAAAAACACATTGCCCCCGAGCTATCCTTCCTCACCAAAATATTGTGAAATGCCTCTATTTTTGCACCAGTATCTTAAAGCAGATAGTTAGTCTAAAGCAATGGAACCTGAAAACGTGTTTATAGACAAAGAAAGTAGCACTGCAAGACGCACAACATCCAAAGCTACCCAGTGATCTAAATATTACCCTAGCAGTGGGAGGAGCTGTAATTTTGAACTCCAGGTGAGCCTTTTCGTCAGAGCAGATACATCAGCCTTTTGCAACCATAGTTACACTGTTGCAAAGATCACCACGATGGCTCTGTGCTTGGAGCAAAGGCTTGCACAACAATTAGAATTTGAGTGATATAGAAAATGCACTTTGGAAAGGGTCCACAGCAGGGTGGAAAGAGAACAAGGGGCAATATTTAGATGGCTGAGTGGGACTGGGTTCTCTGGGAGAGAGCTCTTCTTGAGATTTGATGGGGTCTTATTTCACTGGAGCACACCACTTTATGTTGGTGTATGGGGTACATTTGGTTATGAGCCACTGCTTGCGACGACCTTTGGGTTTTAGGGCCTCAACATCACTAAGCAATCGAGCAAATGACTGGGCAAATAATACTGTCATTACCCGGTGCATCAAGGTGAAATGCCTATGAACTTACCATATCCTTGTTTGCTCAGGGTAACTTGCCAGTTGGCGTGCTTTGCTGCATATGGATTGCTGGACTTCTCCTTGGTGTAGGATATGATATGTGGTCAATTGGACCTAGTCTCCTAATCTATGATCATTATTGTTCAGATGCACGCATTTCCTGCTCGTGGCGGATCATTAGCCCTTCTGTATATGCTATTAATTCCAATATCCTAGCACACTGACAAAGGAATCGGGTACTGCACCACAAGACTGATTAGCGATGCCTTTTTGAACATAGCTAAGTACAATTATAAGGACTTACCAATCGTTGAATTCAGAGCCATTGACCCAAACCCATCGTTGACCAGAATCTCTCCAAAGGCCAATCCAGTGATCAAATATGCCATTGTAACGCATCAGGAAATCCTGTAAACAATATAGAAAAAGAACACGCTGCAACTTAATCACTAATGTTCGAGTGGCAGGATGCTGCATGAGAGAGTGGTACAGGATGAACTCAGAATATAACCGACCCCCGAATATCCTGAAATTCCCCGCTTAGATAGATCACATACATGTGCAGTTCTCCTGCTACTGAAACGTCATGTAGAGACCTAAAAGCAGTGCTCTTTCATGGTGGTGCCTGTTAGAAAATTGGAACGTTGTATGTGAATTAGCAGGACATAAAAAGGTAAAGATGTTCTTTTCTGCTTATTAATAATCGGAGTAAATTTAATACTTCAAACACTTATCAATTACATTTGTTGTGGTGTGGACCAGAAGACATCCACTGGTGGGATCTCAAAGTAGAATTAAAAACGTTCTACACTAACCAGGCAGAAGCCCAAATGAAGAGGTTGAGTAACCCTGTGTTATCCAGAAACATGCAGAAATGGGAGGGCTTTAATTTAATAATCCTTAGCACAACAATGTAGCAGGTATTCCCTTGTATCTCTCACTCTCCCACATGGGGTTATATTATGAAACCAAGGAGGCTTTCAAATGAATTCATTGCCACTGGGATCTTTCTTTGGTGCAAGGGTGCAGTCTTAAATTCATTCAGTCATCGAAATATCCTGTCCCAGTATGAACCCCCTCCGCCCCCAAAGAAGCAGTACACTGGAGCTACTACCCTATCTTTCATTACATGTCTTTCAATCAGACCCTCCAAGATGTTGCGGCATGAAATACTTTGCGGCATTAAAAATGCAAGTTTTGTAGTACAAAATTGCATTTATTGCAGCATTTTGCCTGATTAAAAAGGGCCTGCAAAAACACCATAATAAATGTAATTTTGTGCTGCAAAACATTTGTTACGCCGCAAAATATTTCAGGCCGCAATATCCTGGATGGTCTGTTCAATTAGCCATCTGGAAATCAAGAATTAAGGACCGCTCTCTTTGCACCTTACCATACCTAAGCGTTAGACCTACTTCCCCATGTGGTCTTAGACATCTGCATCTCAGATGATACACTAGGTGCGGTGGTGGAGTAGCGTATAATGTTTGCCACCTGGATACACTGGAGCTCTCCGACACAAGAGATCCATGTGTCCTATTACCAAGTTTAAAAAGAAAGCTTGGGTAGATCCGATTACTGGGATCATCGAGTGATTCTTGGACGACAAACCGCGAGAACCAACTCCAATTAGAGTCTCTTTGTCTCCATTAGACATATGTTTCTGATTCCATCACTGAATTGGAATGTGCCAGCTGTCTGCCACTGTCACCCAAGTCCAAATCGCGGTGGTTGGATCCACAAAGTTATGTCAAATGCTGGTAAAATAACCTAATTCTGCAGTATCCCAGTCCCTTCATAGGAAACACCTAGACATTTTGGAATCTGTGTTTAGTTTCCCACTACAAAAAAAATAAAAAAGTATGCTTAACATGTATATTTCACTTGGAGCATAAATAATGCAGCTATGGAGACTGTTCTTTTTGTGGCAGAAATGTTACTGATTATGATATTCTATGTACACTGCTTACGCCAATTGAAACCTGCACTGTAACATTTTTATTACCGAGTAATAAAGTGCTACAGTCAAATTAGGTATCCTTCAGGTGACGAGCTGATTCCAACAACATAGGGAGAACTATAAGTGCCCACTGCCATGTGTTAACAGCCACGGGCACACCAGACAATCTAAAGTCAACAAGCTTTATTATAACGAAAGAAAAACCACTAAGGCGTTGCATTTAATTTAGGCTAAATGTGAGCAAAATAAACAAATCAACCTTCCTTTAAGGTCCATAGGCCTCAACCTTCCCCCCTCTGCCTTGGGTTCTGCCTTCCTCACAATGAACAAAGTCGGTCTCTGGGGTTCTAAGTGCCATGCACGTCTTGGCTGCAATGTTCTTGTCAGGATGATGCTCGTCTGCTCCCAAGTATTTTTGGCCACCACCATTGCTGGTCATTGTGTCATCAGGATGCGCTAGTCATCAGATTTCTTATGACCTTGCGTAGGATTGTGCTGGGCCAAGGTGTTTTTTTGTGCTTATCCCTTTTCGTGTGACCAGTGACAGTCTTGGCTCAACCTCCTCCACCAAGTCAGGGGTCTGTTCTGAAACCCAGCTTCAGGAGACCCCTGCCATCTTTTCATGCATCTCCTTTCTTCACTACTCTTCTCACTATTGGTGGTCTTGCTTCTTCATTTGTCGGTTTCTTTTCCTCCTTTCTTCCTAGACCTTCTGAAATTACCTAATCTGGCACTCCCTTTAGGACTGCTTCACCACTTTCTCACCCCCCCTGCCCCCTACCTGGATGTTTTTCAGTTTAACAATCTTCTTCCTTGCGACTACTTTAAATAATGTTCTCACCTTCTCCCCACAATTCTAGTCTCCTGCTACCTCCTCATCTCACTATTGTCATCTTCCCCTCCTCTCTCACCCCACTCTTCTGACCCCCCCAGACAGTTGTGTGCAACTGAGGAAATCGAGCGAGCGCTCTGCTTAAAGCAGGTTGTGATGTTCCCATTGCAGAGTTTGCGGAAGTGTACCCTTGTGAAGATGTACACAAATGCTTTAGTCCATTAAGCCAAACGTTTTTCACATAACGCTCAAGTCTCTTTGATCCTATTTATAGTTGAAAATGTGTTGCTGGCACAATAACGTATGGGATCTTTTCAGCCCCGGAAATGAACGGAAAAGCCAGGTGAGGCATCCAATTTGAAATACACTGGTCTTATGGAAAGGCACAATGGCGAATGAAAAGCCTGCTTTAAAAATTCAATTCTGCTAAATGTGCCTAGCAAATACAAATACATGTATTTCTGCAGTTGACACAAGGAATATGTGGAAATAGAAAAGGCACATTGTTGCTTGAGAGACAAAAAGCAGCATTTTTCATTGAAACAGTCCTTCATCAAAATGCTATGCACCTGGAAAATTACGAGTACAAACTGGGCCTCATATGCACAATTTAAAGCCACGTTAGTATATTACCATTCAGATGACTAAGGCAGACTTTTCAACAAAGAAAGAAGAAAGAAACTGACATGTTAAATGGAAAGGTGTGTGCATCTTGTAGCTTGTAGCTTGTAATGAATACAAGGAGTGAAAATGTGGGCCTATCCTCTTGGAAGATAAATAGTGGCAGTTCTATGCAAGTGTATGAAAACTACTGAAAGGCCTCAATGACGGTTAAATTCCATATATAAACTGCAGTTTTGTGCATAGGTGAGAGACTGTTTAGCCAAACTCACATTTCTAATGGGATGTGAAGGCAAAAGCAAAAGCAACCTTTCCCCATTCCTGGCTTTGCTCAGGCTCTGCCTCTGAAAGACAAATGCTTTGAACTTTCCAGGCCTCAGCAGAAGGGCTTGGCTCCTGCCTGACAGGAATTTATGGGTGCTGTATGAACAAAGACTGCCATTAAGTGGAAGGAACTTTGTAAAGTACCCCAAATTCATGAATTTTGTGGACTACCCCTGGAATAAAAGCAATAAAAACAGAATAGAAGCCAGCGAGAGCTTGACCCAAGTCTCGTTCTTAAAGAACAAATAAGACCGAGCAACGAAATACAGGGGTAATGGAAAACTATAAGGGACATTTTCCCAAAGAGAGAAGTGACCCAAGAAATACCTAAAGTAGCACAAGAAGAGGAAAGATAAGATGCAGAAGAAATTGGAGAGAGGATCGATAAGTTATATCAGCAAATAAGGCAGAACAGCGAGTATGGGACTCAGAGGAACAGCAGACAATCCCTGATACAAAAAAAAAAAACGGGATGAGGAGGAGAACATGTTCATTGATGAACGCAGAGCATTGTCTGAGTAGATTAGATTTAGACAGGGAAGAGGAGGATGACAGTGACACCAGTTGGGGTGTCGCAATGTCAGACGAAGAAAGGGAGTCAGGTCTTAAGATGTGAGGGTGTATGCGCCCCCTTGGGAAGTTAAAATCTGGATAAGAAGGTAAGATGGTCAGATCTGGAACACCCTAAGGAAAGACGATTGTGTAGTGCGAGAAGAGAATTCCCCACCCTATGTGAGTAAGTTAAGATGGTTACCAGCACGCAGACGAACAGGGGTGATTACGCCTGCATTGAATAACCGAATAATGGGGTCCAGTTATGGGATGGGGTTCACACAGTTCCCCACGTTGGAGAAGGGGGGGGCAGGACAAGACCGCAATATATTCCATGGCCTCCGTTGGATCAGGACAACTTAAAATGCAAGTTACCTAGTTTGACTTTGGGGGCTGGAAAATGGTTGTACGAATTCGAAAGCATGACGACAGAGGGAAATACGTTGGCCATAGGAGAAATAAAAGGTCTATTGGCAGCTATTCTTGGAGAGAGAGCTGAAGACATTTGGACATGAGCGTGATAAGCAAGTGTGACAGCACAAAATACGGCGCATGATGGAGCGCCATTTAATAATTGTAGGGCAGATGTTAGGGCTCTCAGGATACAGTATCCCGATACGTCAGATATGGGTGCAATTATGACATGTAAAACGAAAGAAGATGAAGACCCTACTGCTTATATTCAGGATATTCAAGAGAGATGGCAGCTTGAGGCGCGTGAGCCTTGGGGAAAAACAGTGGCATTATTCGATCATATTTTGCATCAGGTATTGCCAGACAGTACAGAGACAAATGGAAGTAGCAATGGAAGCAAAGCCTTGGGCTGCGATACAGTTATTGTGCATCATTGCTGATTCTTACAAGAGAAAAATAGAAAGGAGAACAGGAAGGTTGAGGAATCCAAGTTAGTACAGAAGAAATTAATTTGCTAAAGAAGGCGTAGTATTGATAAGTGGAGAAGGAGGAGGAATGCAAGGAACTACGTGGGCATCGCAGGTGAACAATGTACACCCAGTGGATCAAAATGGGTATGGGTTTTGGCCACGAGGTAGAGGGAGGATTTAGAGGAAGAGGAGGTGGATTTCCAAATTTCTAGGGTGGAAGTCAGAACACTCAGGGAGGATATAATGGTGGGTTTGCCAGAGGGCCAACCCCATTGTGCTGGAATTGTGGGATAGTAGGGCATATCGCGCATGTATGTAGAAGCCGAGGAAATATGCAACAGAATGGAAAAAAATTCAAGCGAGGGTGAGGGCAAAAAGGTCATCCACTGTCATGCAGCACACCAACACGAGAGGGATGTGCCAAGGATCACACATTCCCATCGGAAACAGGCCCCACAAGCGCAGCAGCACAACATCAGGGGCCAGTGCAATTTCTGATCAAGTCAAGCATTGGAGGGAGGGGTTGGAGGAACACGGAAGAGAACGGCCCAGTAACTGATCCAAGTGAATCATTGCCACCACCAAAGTTGTATGTTGGAGATCAAGTGCTTCTCAAACACTTTACACGTAGATGGCATGAGCCAAGATGCAATGTATCATATCAAATAGAGGAAGTTTGCCCTATTGCAATTACGGTGGCTGGAAGAAGAGTGTGGTTACATTTGGGTGACGTAAAAATCTACAAAGGCAAGACTATCCCTCTAGTACCCGCTGATTGGGAAGCAAGACAAGAAGAATTGCCACGTGTGCAGACTCGATCGATGACCAAGAAGGACGATAAAGCAGTGCGAGATTAAAAAACATTTCTTTTGGACTGTAATTCATTGGACACGCCTACAAATACTAGCAGGAAGTGCATCCCCTATGCCACGAGTACAGTAAGAACATTAATTTCAAAAGAGATGCCGGCACATGATGCAAAGTGCCTCAGCCATCTAGCAGCATGTACTACCGGAGGACAGTTCCAAGGGAGCTGGGTAACCCTGCGATGGCAATCAAGACCAACGTTTCCATACCAGGATGATTATATCAAGACAAAGCAAATCAAAAAAGAGCTTGGTTGGACAGACCAGATGCTTGTGTATCCTTCTATGGGACAAGTAATAATAGAAGAAATGAAGAGGATGAATTGCTCTGAAAAAACTGGAAAGGCTGGAATGCCTGGATGCTGGGAACGCTCACAGCTGTTAATCTATGGATGAGTGATTATGACCAAAGGATGGGAAGATGGGATGCTGTCCTGTGCAGCTCATCTACTGAGAAAGGAAACCGTGCAAGAGGTGCAGAAAGTGAATGATGAGTGCCTAAAGTCACGGGCCAAGAACTGACGAATCAGGACCAATGGCTGTAGTGCATTGACTGATGCAACAATGTGCATTTGAAGCAAAGGTAAAGTCTGAGTTGGAGAACATAGAGGGTGCAAGAACATAATTGATATCCCAGGAAAGAGGAGAGGGACTGCTGTCCTAATTGATCGATATTTGGCCTGTGGCTCCAGAGCATATATGAAGTTGCCCAGAAACTGGGGAGAAGTGTGTTCCATTGTACTCATGTTCCAGCCTTGCTGATCCCCCAGAGCAACCTGAATATTGAGGGATTTCCAAAAGTAGATGAGCACTTGCGAAAAAGGTCACTTGCACTTGAGCGTATGAAGAGAGAGAATTATTCCTCAGCTAAGTCAATAGAAGCTTACAATGAGATGTGGATGAGCACAAATTGTTCAGCAAGACTATGATAATGATATCTATATTTATACCTGGACTCCAAGCAGCAGTGAATGCTAAATGTTTGTAGATCACCAGATGGGAGTTGTTACAGACAATCAATGCCACTATAAAAGGATTTGGAAGAGTTGAGGGCCATAAGGTTAATGGCCCTCCAGAACAGGCATGTCCTCAACATGATTACAGCAATGGAAGGAGGTGTTTGCGCCAAGGTCGGGCCTTCTTGCTGTACTTTCATACCATCTTGTGACGGTGAGAACTGGACTCCGACAGATGCTATGACTATGTTGACAGAACTGCACACGAAATTGGAGGAGGAGACAGAGGCTATTGGAGATCACGATTGGCTGTCATTCCTGTTTGCATGGATTCCCGACTGGATGGCAAATGTGTTCAAGTTGGTGATGATTGTTCGGGAGAATTCTCAGAAATGTGCTAATTCCCTTCACCTTAGAGACCCCCAGCAACTTTGCTGGATTTTGAGGACTTGATTTTTTTTACCTGGAAAGAGTGAGCCTTTTTTCCCCACCATTTCATGTATTTTGATGTATGTTTTACATTTGTGTTCTCCGATTATGGAGTTTTAGATAACTCCATAGGCATCATCTTTTCATGTGTGTTACAGAGCACCCTCAGTGCAGTGACACAGGGATGTCTTTTCCCAGAGGTTTAAATACCTTCTCTGGGATAAACTACTGTTTCCCACAGAATGTAAAGTGAAATCGACTTACTAGTCTTTTCCAAATTCATAGACCCAGCCCACACCATCTTACAATGGAGTGCTGGAGGGGTTACATAGTATCCCCTGTGTCTAAACACTCATGTAGCAGTCAAATGCGACCCTTTCCTATTGAAAAGGCTGGTGGCAGTGGTTTTACAACAAACTACCATGATTTTTCCCGACCGCGAACACCGGTAGCTCAAAATCAGGGGAGCCATGTTTTTCAAGATGGCGCCCTAAGCCCCTTTGTTTAAACGGGTCCTGGTCTTTTTTCGCCATTTATTTTTGGAATGGTCCTTCTAGTGTTGGTCTCTGCGCGCCAAACCAGGTTTGGTCCCTTTGTTCGTGTGCCTTTGGCGGGCTTCAGGATTGAAGCCCGCCCTTGGCGTCTGAGTGTCTGGGGTGGGCAGGAAGTGAGGGAGGTGCCCGAAACTCCCTGTGCTTAGTCTCCTAGGAGACCCAAATGCACTCTGGTGTGATTGGCTGGCTGTCTGGCAAGGACAGCCACCCTGCTGGGTGAGTGACAGCTAGGCTGGAATGAAAGGGAGAAAACTGTTTAAAAGGCAAGTCTCGTGGACTGGAAGGCAGAGTTGACCACTGGAACGAAAGAACCGAAGACGAGCTGGAAGAGGACGGCTGCTGCAACCACTGGACCATTGGTTTGCCCGGTGAAGCCCTGCTGCAGGTCCGAATTGCCAAACTCCATTCCACAGAGGAGCTCCTTCAAGGACGGCTTCTTCCTTTGAGTTGGTGGGACCAATCAACTCATAAGACACCTGGATACCATTCTCAAGTCGGGTTAGGTTTAACCAGGGAGAGGGACACCAGTTCGTGTTCTTGAATCTACAGCTACCGACTCCATTTTGTTTGCTTTCTTCAACGATCCTGTGCAGTGCAGGAGTCCCCCGACGTCCTCCCTCTTGTCCCCACGACTGAGGCTCAGGAACAGCGAGATCTGCAGGAACCACGACTTCAGCAACATTTGTTTTCTTCACAAAAGGGTACTGTGCCAACCCGATTGAGAGAACGCCACTCCACTTGCAGGCCTAATCAGCTTGGGACCCCACGAATGATTCTTTTTCGCCTAAACTACTTCTGAGAACTTTTGCAAAGACTTTACCGTTTGATACCAGAACTGGCCTTTCATATCCAGAACACTAGCCCATTGATTTTGGCCTGGCCTATTGACTTGAATTGAACTAGTCTGGTGAACTGAAACTATTTACACTGCCTAGAAAGTATATATAATCTATTCTACTTACTTTTGTCCTTTTTGCTCACTGCTAAGTAACTGAACTGCCATTTGGCTCCTTTTGTATTGAAGTGTATTGGTCTATAATATTAAGTTTTCTTCTAGTGAAATGTTTTATGAATGATTGTGTAAATAAATTAATAAGTGTTTAACCAAGAAACCTGGAGTACAAGTGTCTCCTTGAACCACTGTGATTGAAAGTCCTCTGTGTAACTACTTGTACTGCTCACATTCACTCTGGAGATGAGCCTGGCTGCTCAGCTCGCTACCAACAAACTGTGTGGTACAGACTTATACCGAAGGTTGGTCTTGCTTACACCTGTAGTCCCAATTGTGTCTGGTGGTCCCAGACGGTACTGCATGCAATTCTGCCTAACACTGATAGTGTTCGGATTCTGTGTTATAAGGTTAATAATTAGAAAATGGCAGTAAACAGCAAAGAAAGCAGTGGGAATGAAGATCATGATTGATGTGAAGGATGAAACGGAAGACAACGCGCAGACTGAAAGTACCATTAGAAACCACATAAAAGCAAGTATTGTGGCACCTGAAGGAACGCAATTCCAGTACCCAAGAGATCATAAGAATTATGTGGGAAGTTTAGTCTTCTGTACCCCAAGTGGAGAATGTAATTACATGACCTGGAGAGGAAGAACACAAAAAAATGTGGACACCCTGAGGGGGGGTGACGAAGATATGGATACCAAAGAAACCATTCTTCAAGAGAAGATTCAAAGAAGTAGGAAAACTTGAGGAGGTGGGGAATGCAGAGGAGCAGACGTACACATCCGCAGGAGATCTCCTCCCCCTCCCCTACTTGCCCTGTATTGGAGACATGAAACTGTGCCCAGTCTAACACCAGCTATTGTACCAATACTGCAGCAAGTATTTGGAAGACGTTATCCATTAAGACAACCATATCGAATGTACCCTCGAGTCGATGGCAGCCTGCAGGAGGAGCTCCTAGAAGGAATATGAGAAAGAGCTAAGAAAATGGACTAATGACGTCATAAGAAAGTGTGCACAAAGTCCTGAAATACTGAATGAAGACAATGTACGATTCCTAGACGACAAATGACGGAGTAAAGAAACAAGTGAACCTTAAAAGTGGCAAACAAGATTACACGTTAGAAAGTGCTTCAGAAATCAGAAGTATAATGAATGTACATACGCTGAAACGCAAAACAGATCAAGTCATAGTATAGGCTAGCTACAAGTAGTGAATCGAATGCAGGCGGAGCCACCATTGTACAGAAACTGGACATTGGTATCATGAAATTCGTAAGCCAAAGAATCATGAGGAGAAAATGAAAGGCTGCGTCGCAGTAGAATAGCAGGTTGTTGGAGCTGCATTGGGAGGCTGTCTGGCCTGAAGTCAAGAACTACGCTGAAGAGGAACATATGTACGGAGGATGAATCCTCTCACGTTAAGGCGCAAGAAAGAACACAGAAGATGCCAAGTCTTAATTCATTAACACATTTAAATGCTTGCCGAATTAACAGAATCGTGGAGGCTGAAAATAGGTCTTGAACTTGGAGTTCCAGACATGACAGCGAGTGCCCTCACTGCCGGTGCATTCCTAGGACAAGTATAATCTGCAAGGCAAAGTACTAGTACTATGAATTTCATGGCAGAAGGCATGGGTGATGAGAGATGTGGGCTAATTGGATGGTAGGGCACCTTCATGTCCCATCTACTTGCACCTGGGTCTTGGCTTATGTGCTAATTGAACTGAATATTCCAGACATGGCACAAGCTTGTCAAATCAATTGTATTAGTCCATATAACGAAGGACCTTATAGCTTGAGAAACCAATGAAACACTATCTGATTTTTCTTAAATGACATGTATGAATAGGTAGTCGTATGTTGTCCACCTGATATCGGACAGCCAAACCTAGCTCCTATATGATTGTATATCTAGATGCGTCCCTTAACCAATCCCAACCCTTGATAGGTTTTTCACTATTGCCACATAGCAGGACATCATTCTGACGCACAAAGAAAGTATATAACTGTATTTCATGTGGAAATCGCCGAGAATGAGCGTACGTCCGTTGATGTTTGGTGTAACTCCATGTTTTAGATAATTGCTAATAAAACTGTAACCTGCCATCTTCTTGAGTTTGTCCGGTTCTTTGGACTCAGAATTATTCTGGTGTAATCCCATCCAGTAACAGATGCACGTTTCCAAGGGCCATTAGCTCAGTTGCCTCACTGACAAGGATTTGAAAGGAACCAATGATGAAGACCCTCCACTAGACCTGTAGATAGGCGCCAAGAGATTCATACCTTCACAATCATGCCTCCCCTCTGGTCAGCCTGTAGATAGGACTCTAAGAAGGAGGCCCTGTTTCACAAGGACCAGCAACCATCATGTAACTCACCTCGGCCTGATTGTGGTAGATGTGGCAGGGATAGTGGCCACACACAGGACAATGTTTCCGGTCATTGGGCCAAATTCATAGAAAAGTGTTCATAGACCTCGCAAAGTTTGCGCGGCAAGAACGACTTTGTGAGTCCCCTCGCGCATGAGACTCTTGTGGGTGCTCTGCATATTTATGGATTCTGCCCGCAAAGTATCCCTATGAGCAAGAAGCAGCTGGAACGCCCAAGACACAGCCCCAGCCACACATACCAACCTTTGCAGGCTCCTCAGCCACGAACACATGCACCCCAGAAATCCTGCTTAGGGTTCCCTGCAAGCAAGCCAGCACCCCAGCGAGACTACGTGGGGTCAGCCGTAACTGTAAACAGCACTCCGACAACATGCATACCATTTTCCATAGTTCAAGTAATTCCACAGTAGATCTGCGTGCGAATCCCCATAAACCATGGCTGCACCCAGCTATTCTGCATATGCGCACCCCTAAGTGCAATCTAAACCCCAGCTGCATGCACGCACCCCTAAATTCCCGATCGGACCTTACCTTTGCTAAATGCATCCTATGCGTTTAGGGCCTGGCGCCTGCTTTTACGCCGCGGTGTGCTAGGCAGCTTTGCGTGGTGTTTCCCCCCAGGTGATGTACGGTCGGATCCATGAATACGCGTGGTTTCTTGCAGTGATGGACACGCGATTTCCTTGCGGAGCTCGTCCCTCGACACACCCACGCAATGCCTTGTTCTTCCTCATTCTGCATGGAGGACAGGGAATATGCATGTTCTGCCCCCTATTTATGTGTAGTGCAGGCCCGGCCCACACTCTGCGAGGAGTCTCGCGCTAGGCGCTCGGCCGCTCGCAGAGACGTGCTGGACTGGCACGGAGTCCCCGCAATCTCCGTAAAAAGCATGAAAAGTTAATTCCATGAATCGACAAAGGCGGTTTGCGCAAAGAATGGCACGCAAGTCCCTATTTCATGTGCAAATTATTCCATAAATCAGGCCCTGCCAGAGCCCTTCTAATGATTGCAGCATCGCCAGAGGCCCAAGTTTGGTCCAAAAGTTAAGAGTGCAAATGAAAATGCCTGGAAGACCTGCTTCCAACTACCCCCAATCTATCTCTGATCCCATGTAACTCATGTTTCACATACTGTTTTATATTATATTATCATGTTTTACTGTGAAATAAAAGAAACTTATTTTATGTATGTGTCAATCATGGATCCTGGTACTCAGGCACTGCGGAGTGCTGGACACACAGGAGAGGCGAGGGCAGACTGCGCCTAGAATGTGCATATACATATGTTTATATTCTCTGCAGTCCAAGTGTAGGAGGTGGTGGGGGTGAGGGTAGGGGGAGGCCTGAGAGAGCTTATTGATGTAAGCTTGAGTTGGACTGTGGAAGGAGCCATCAGTATCGGGACGGACACCTGGGCTCTTTAACTTTGTGTTGAAATGGACCTCGAGACTCTAGGGAGCCACGAGCCTGTACCTCATTGTTGTCTTATCATACAGCAAAATAAATTCTTGAATTCAGTAAATTAAATGCATGCTTTGTAACGTGCAGGTTACAGGCAGACTTTGCTGGGCCCTCAGGCCATCCACTCCCTCTGGCTTTGCAGTATCTAGCAGCTTGCTAGTGCTTATCACCTGCGTGCTTTTCTACTCCGGGTTTCGACTACGCTACTACTTTGCAGACTGGTCACTTGGGTTTAATTTCCCCAACTGAAAGCCTTTCTTTGTTCTGTCGTGCTGGACGGAGACTAATAAAACTGTCCCTTGATAATCTGCAGCTATTCCAGCGCTTTATCTAGGAATTGGTACCTGAATGAAGCTGGAAGGAGGCGTTGTTGATTTGCACTCATCTCCAATATAATGTAAGCACCCCACAGCTGGCTCAGACAAATGTTTCCCCTCGTCAATGAGGGGCCCCCAAACATTATGTAATGGGCCCCTGGCATCTTCATCTGGCCTTGGTCTGAACAGTAGATTTAAGAGTCATATGAACGCCCGTCTATGTGAACAAATATAGGTCAAATGGAAACGTGGTGGGTGTGGAATGAATAGGGGATGGGTGTTGCGTTTGTCTGGCACTGAAACTATAATGATTGAGAAGTCACTGCATATAAAATGCTAGCAGGAGGCAGGTTGCGTGATATTCACTCATCTTACCATTTCCCGCTGGTTGTCAATCACGGCCAGCGAGGAGTTCCATGAAGCACACGCATGTTCAGCAGCGTCCCAGTTTGCCTCGACTTGAGAAAAGAAGTAGCACTTCTTCCTGAACCAGATCCATTCATCGCCACAAGGTGGCAGCACTTCACTGTTCTTCACATTCTCCGCTCTGCTGGCAACACCTGTAGCATGGGCCTGTGGATTCTCCGCTCTGCTGCCCACGCCTGTAGCATGGGCCTGTGGATTCTCGGCTCTGCTGGCAACACCTGTAGCATGGGCCTGTGGATCCGGGCACTGGCTGCTCTTTAGAACTGTAAAGCAGGAAGTAATGTTATAGTCAGGAGGGCAAATCTACAGTGCAATGAATTATAGTAAGACCATTCCCCCCACCTTGACCACTGCTAAATAGCGTGTGCGACTAGTTTGAGAACTGGACACATGGGCGGTTGGGTACACAGCGAGAACCCCTGGCACTGCTGACTGGCGGCTGAGATGACCAGACACATAGAAGGGCACTCACGGGAAAAGGTTACTACGATTATGGATGGGCACTTATTCTGCGATGTAGAACCATAGTTACAGAAGAGAGAGGAAATGGGGTTACTGACCTAAGAATATCTGGTTGGAATAGGTATGGGCAATGGCATGGCATGAAACTGCCAAATAAAAAAAAAGAAAAAAAAAAAAAAAAAAATATCGCTTTTTCCAAACTCCTCCGCCGTACTACCCAATGAACCTAATGAGAAGTTACCCAACAATATTTCCTCCAATCATCAGCTTTGCAAGAAGCATGTCAGGTACAGAGCTTTCCATTTCCCAGCTGTGCAGTGATTTCATATTAGGCTATCCCCCCACCCCCACACGCAGTCAATTGGGCTATTTTTGACAACAGATCTGTTTTCCTCCTGAGGCTTCCTTTCTACGACCACCCACGCCCACTCTCTCCACCCCAACCAGTGGTCAAGTCCTAAAAAAAAAATCATTTTAAAAAAAAAAAGTGGGGGCGGGAAAGAACTCATTAACATACCTTTTGAATATGTTGTCACCAGAAATTAGTATATCAAGGTGCTCTCGGAAAAAAGAGGGGGGACTCTGTCCACCTGCATGTACCCTCGACTTGAGCACACCCTCCCCACCCAACCCCATTACGTGTGCTGGTTGGGATTTGTTTGGGCTATTTTGGACTACCTTATCTTTTGCCCCCAACAACCATCGAACACCCACCACACCACCACCACTCTTTAACCCCACACACTCACCCTACCACCTCCCTCTCTACCCCCTCCCACCCAATCACCACCCTATCTATCCTTACCCACCCAATCCCCACTCTATCCCCCACTCTCTCTAGCCCCACCCCAACCCCCACTCTCTATACGGCCACTTAACCCCCCACTCTCACGAACCCCACCCCACCTCCTCACTCTCTCTACCCCAATGCTTGTTTTTATTGTGAGCATTCTGAACCTTTACCCTAATGCTGCAATAGAATGACGATTTGCAACAGAAAAAAGTGTAAACACCTTCAAGATAAATCATGAGATTCATTTTTAAGGTTTCTTAATGAACACAGAGGTATATTTTTGTAACACAGCAGTTATTACTATCACAAAATCGCAGAGACAGCCCTGCAAAAATTCTAACATATACATACACGTTGCATATGTTATGGCACATACATGCCACAGGTAATTCTGATTAAGCACAGTAGTCACCCGAGGGTGTCATGGCGCTATTGAAATGGATGATATTGTGAAGGTCTGTTTTTGATACCGACGCTTATGAAAGAATAAAAACATAGCTTTTCAAATGTTTCTGGACGGTTAGTAAGTTGGAGTCTCTGTGTAGTGATGGTGGAAGGACATTCCTTTGCTCTATTGCCTGCACTATGAAAGAAAGTCCGTCTTTGCTTTATTTTCGATTGCCTGTCCTGGTAAGACCGTAATGGACGACTTGACGTGCAAAGTTTGAGTCTGTTAAAAAAAAAAAAAAAAGAAAAAAAAAAAAAAAAAAGGGACGAATTTGTCAATTTTAAGCTTCTAAACGCCAAGATCATGCTCTTGAATTTTGGATGTGTGGGACTACCACTCATACTATTTGCTGTGACAAAAAAAAGGAGCTGGGAGATGGAATGAAAATGTATGGGTACGTAGGGTCAAATAAAGAAACAGATGAATCACTGCACATTTCTGTAAGAATGGAAAGGTTCCTGTGGGAGAATTTCAACTGGGGTAATAAGTCTTCTTCAGAAAGAGAGGATGCTATACATGCTATTTTTGGGGGAAGCAAGGCCAGCCGGGATCCTGAGCAGCTGATAAGAGCTGTAGGAGACAGTCATGATGCGACGCAATGAAAGAATCAAAAGCCCTCTGGACTGTTGGTAAATCCTGGCACGGCCTTGTCTTCACTGTACTCGGTCTGGGTGTTATGTTGCCTAAGAGCTTCCTAATATTAGCAACTTGTTATACAAAATGAAGAGCTACTTATCAGTCAGTGACTGAGATAGAACTATGTTGGTTGTGGATGGGTGGGAGTAGAAAATGTGTTTTGGGTGGGTGAGCGTAGAAAGCAGTTTTAGGCTGGGTAGGGGGTAGAGAGGGTGGGGATTGGGTGGGGTTTGAGAGGGTGGGGTAGAGTGGGGAAGGGTTGGTGTGGTAGAAAATGTGGGGGTAGGGTGGGTGGGGTAGAGAGAGTGGGCTAGGGTGGGTGGGCTGTGGTAGAGAGCGGTTGTAGGCTGAGTGGGGGTAGAGCGCATGGGGCAAGGTAGGTAGGGGTAGAGTGAGGAAGGGTAGGAATAAAGTGTGGGGGTGGGTGAGGGTAGGGTGGTTGAGGTTAGAGAGGGTGAGTGAGGGTAGAGAGGGTGAAGGTATTGGGTGAGGGTAGAGAGAGTGGGGTAGGTGGGTGCGATAGAGTAGCGAGAGTTGGGTAGGGTGGGATAGAGAGATGCAGGTAGGGTGGGATAGAGAGTGGGATAGGGTGGGTGGTACAGAGAGAGGGGTAGGATGGGTGGGGTAGAGAGTGGGGTAGGGTGGCTTGGGTAGAGTGGGGTAGGGTAAAGAGTGGGTTAGGGTGGGTGTAGAGAGCATGGGGTAGGGTGGGCGGGTTAGGGTAGAGAGCGTGAGGTGAGGTGGGTAGGGGTAGAGTGCGTGAGGGTAGGGTGGGTGGGGTAGAGAGGGATGGGCTAGGGTGAGAGCAGGTGGGTAGGGGTGGGTGAGTTGGTGTGGTTAGAGAGAGTGGGATGGGGTGGGTGGGTGATGTTAGTTGGTTCGGGGCGAGAGACATGAAGAACAAAGCAGCCTCGGGAGGGTTTTTCAAAGGTACTCCACTATAGCCCAAACAAAACCCAACTAGCACATATTATGGGTGAACGTGGGGGTAGAGAGAGTGGGGGGGTGAGTTGGGTGGGAGGAGATAAAGTGGGCATATGGGTGGGTGTAGAAAGGCTGCCTCATGAGAACAAATGACAGATCTGCCCTCTCTCCTGTACTAATGGTTTCAGCAATTTTGTGGCGCAAACGCCACATAAATGTGCCAAAACCAAAAAGAAAGAGGTTCCTAAGCATTGTCTTTGATGGGCCTGGTTCTGGCTTGGCCACCTCAGACTACCTAGGTAGTGCAATGGGCACCAGTTTGGTGTTGAGCTGCTTTTCATGACCATGAAAGTCTGGATTTGTGCCAACAGTTCAAGCCAGGTTGATGGATATGCCTTTTGATGGTCATAATCTCTTTGTCTCAAAAGCTTACGATAGCATTGAGAAGTTGCAATCTGCCACGGCGGCAGCCAAGTCCCTGAGCGCAGCAATTCACCAGCACACAGCGCAACCGTCATCATCCTGAAAAACAGAGCCTTTTTGTTACTCTGGATCATTCAGTTAAAGAGGGGAGGACAGTCTACCACAAGTTATAGGAGATTTCGTCCCAACAGACCCAGCAGCGGAACCAAACCCTTCCTAATCTCACCCTGCACAACTCACCAGTGGGAGGGCATCTGACCCAATACTATGACGAATGGGAAAACAATACTTCAGATGCGTTTACCAGGCATGTAGGTTCATAAATGGTACTGTCTTTCATTACGTCCGGATACCAAAACCTCCAGACCTGCTACTGCAGCAGGCGATTGCCTTCCTGCTAGAGGAAGGTGTGATAGAACCAATACCACTGGCAGATAGAAATCAGGGTTGGTAATCTCACTGCTTCTTGATACCAAAGCCCCTGACTGCCCGGAGAACGTGGTACCTGGACCTTCTGGGCTTAAACCTCTGTCTTCCACAGCATCTCTCAAAGAGAGCAGACTTGGCTTTGCAAGATGGTCTATCGTCCATCCAAATGTCAGTACCCTCAACATCCACACATGGTTACAATGCAGCTCCAGTTCAGTCTCCTCTGCCTAGGGCCAGATCGCCAGAGGTAAATCCACCTCCAACCCTGGCACCGGCTAGGGACATCTCAATGGATTTTCTGGACACACTGAAATCATTAGTGTCAGAACTGCAGCACAGGTTGATTGACCCTGCTACACCTCAACCTGGTGGGAGAGGCCTACCTGCCCCTCACCCTACCAGGGAACAACACCCCCTGTGAGGAATTCGACCATCCGCATGGGAAAAGTGTGCTCGCTGGGGCTTTTTTTGTTTGTTTTAAAAAGAATGAAAGATGGGGCCATTCCCACGCACATTTTCCACACACAGCAGAAAAATAGTAATGTACTCAGAGGGCACAGCTTACCAGCGTTGCCCTCCCCCGTCATGTGTAGCTGACACCTCACAGCCGTGGGTACATCAAAAGCCTTTGGCCATGTGAAGCCTGATAAGAATCTCAAGGCCGCATGGATTTGCATCTCCATTGCTGGTGGCAGTAAATACTGAAGAATGTTAATTAGCAGGCCTCAGGAAAGGCATGGGTGTAGGAAGTGACAATGGAGACCAGATACCAACACCTCTTTGTAATGCAATGTGTCAACTTGGTACTATCACCCCTCCTTGGTACAAAAGGGCAGTCATGTCCTGATGGAACCACTCCTTACAGAGCAGGGACGTATGTGAATTGTAGGCGATGAAAGTCTGCCAGCAACCCCCTACTTCAAAGGAGGCCCATGTTGTGATCAAGCGCCACATAGGGTTCAGTTAATTAGGAAGATACTTTGATGTACAGCAGACTGGAAGATGGGTGGGACAGAATTATATGTTGTCATCTGGTAAAGAATGTGATGAATGTCAAAGGTTTTGGGGGCTCTAGTAGGGGCTAGCCCCGCTATGTCTGTGGATCAAACAGAGGCTGTTACGCACCCCGCCTCCCACTACCTACAACTGCAACACAAACAAGCATTGGCAAAGCCAATAATTTTGGCATTTACTGCTGTTTGCATTTATAGGCACCAGGGTGCTAGGAGGAGAGTGCAAAGTTTCAAAAGAGGATGCGAGAAGGGGCGCGGGTGTTAAAGAGAATGAGAAGGGGAATAGAGCAAGGGAGGAAGCCAATGAGAGAGGGTTCCATCTATGATGAGCAATGGGAAATATAAGCGAGAAAGGGTAAGAGTGAGAGGGTAAGAAATAAAGCAAGCATGTGAGAGCAAGGGTCAGAGGGGGTATTTGCAAGTAGGGCTGGTTAGAGAGAGGTTAGAGAGTGAGAAGGTGTGGGGGTAGAGAGAGTGGGGATGGGGTAGAGAGAGGGGGTGGATTGGGTAGAAAGAGTCAGGTTTGTGTGGGGGGTAAAGAGTGTGGGGATTGGGTGAGGCAGTGTGTGGGTAGATGGGTGGGGTAGAGAGAGTGGGGGTTGAGCGGGGGTAGAGAGTATGGTGGTTGGAAGCAGAAAACCTGATTAACAGCCTGGCAAGATTTGACAAAAGTAGCCCAAAATAGCCCAAACACAACCCAACCAACAGACTAATTGGGTGTGGGCTGTGTGGGTTTAGCAAGGCAGCCTAGAGGGACTAAACAAAACCCAGATTGTTCATTGAAAGTAGCACTCCACAAACAAAACATCCTGCACCTGCCATTTCCCAAATAGGGTTCAAATAGCCCAACCGTGCTGGTAAATAGCCCAAAATAGCTCAATAGCTCAATCTTAGAAATCACTGCGCGGCTGGGAAATGGAAAACCTGACACCCGACTTGCTTCTTACAAAGCTGCTGATTGGAGCAAATATTGATAGGGAATTCGTTATTGGGTAGTTCTGCAGAAGAGTTTGAAAAAATAAACGAGTGATTTGCGATTTCCATGCTATGGCATTGCCGGTTGTTATTCCAACCAGATTTTCTCTGTTCAGATTCTCTCTCTCTCTCTCTTTGTTTAGATTCTCAATCTCACTCTCTCTCACACTCTCTCTGCCCCCCCCCCCCCCCCGCGCCACCACAATGGTTCGCCATTTTGTTGCACAACCGCCACAAACATTCGGCAAAACAAAAAATATATGCTGGTAGATGCTGGTATCCCTTCCATTCGGTTGAGGACAGAAGCCAAGTCGGAACACTGGAAAGACTGCAGGGGAGGAGGGCCACTGCTGCCAGGAGCCAGTGTTGAGATCTTTAGACCACCAGTCCCGGGCCCCCAGCTATGACTGCCATCAGCCACTCTACCAACGGGCTCCCTCTCCTATGGTTTTAGTGCTTGCAGGAAGAGAAGAGCAAAATAAAAAGTAGTGGACCGATGTTCCCTCTGCCCTGCCCACTTTTCTGCCCCCTCCGCTAGACCCCCAATTTAAACCCCATACATGGATGCTTCCTTTTCTGCACCCCACAACGCTGTGTTTTACAGCAGTTCCAGCAAAACTGCAGGAAACAGTGAAAGAAAATGCATTTACTGCCATTAGTGGGTCATTGTCCCCCACTCCCAAAGCATGCAGCTTTATATAGGCAGCCTACCGTCCCAAACACACATCATTAGCACCTCTTAAGGGACTTTCCTATGATGATACGCACACACTCCCCTCCCAGTGCCTACAAACACTGCTGTGCCTAACGCAATTCCAATGCAGATTGCTGCCAAGCTTGGCTTTTCCAAGAAGTCTATTCAAATAAACAAAGCCAATGCAGCCTCTGTAAAATAGTGCAGGCATATGACACTGGGTGGTTAGTGCCAGGATCACGTTTGAATCCCCAGCAGGGAAGCAGTTAAAAAAACAAAATAAAAAAGTGGCCTTCCCTGCCGTCCTGGAACGGGCAGATATCCCGCCCACTTCACCCTCCGGGTGCGTGCGTGTCTTGGCGCAACCGCGATTGCTCAGCGAGAGCCGCAGTGAGCGCAGATCATGCTGGACTTCGGTATTTCATCACATGCTGGTTTAAGAACTGTGTTAAATAAAGAAGTGGCAGTGACACACACACACACACACTCACCTGCAATGTAAGCTCCCAGGGCAAGTATAACGAGCACCAGGACTGCTAAATAAACAGCCAGAAATCGGGGTCCGGTCGCTCTTCTCAATAAGGACTTCAGTTCATCATCTGCAAAAGAAAAACACACTGTTCCTGCAAGGTACATCACGTAGCAATGGCAGAAGTAATATTTAAAGGCCTGTTCGTTATATAACGTGTTAATTTTATTGTTTATAGAGCAAACTTGGCCTATAGGCAGCAGAGCGCTTTACAGAGTTCAGGAGAAGCCAGAGGCTAGCGTCGAGCCAGCGTTTTTAACACAGTACTGTGGGGGATCGTCAGGGTTTCAGTCCTGGGGAAGGATGCGTTGAAAGAGCCAAGTCTTCATGATTTGCCCAGAACTGCATGATGGAAGGGGCAGTAGGAGCCTCCAGGGGGACTGAGTTCCAGAGGGATGGGGCATAGCAGGAGAAACACTGCTTTCTGGTCCTTTCCTTATGGGTAAGCATGGACTCCAACGTTTTGATGATCGAGCTACGGGAGGTGCAGGAACCTCCTGAGATATAGAGTTTGGCTGCCAGGTAAGATGGGGTTCCATCAGAGACTGCTTTGTATGCGATTCACACGGTTTTAAAGAGAATCCTTGCAGGGAGGGGGAGCCAGTGGGGATCACGTAGGATGGGGGTGGTGTGGTTGAATATACGGGCACCCACGCTGTGGTGGGCAGCTTTGAGGGGAGTGAGGTAACATGGCTGGGAGCCCAGCGAGGAGGGCGTTACCCCCATTAATGTGTGAGATGACCAGTGCTTGGACTACTGTACGGAAGTTAGCGGGGGGGGTGAAGGGTTTGATTTTCCCAAGTATGGAGATTTGGAGCCAGGCGGTTTGGGCATTCTTGGCCACATGTTTTTGGAAGGAGAGACCACTATTGGCAATGAAGCCTACTGATTTGGCTGAATCCGTCGAGGTTCATCTTGTCGAACCAGTTTTGGACAATCTGTTGTTCTTTGGAGGGGGGGGGCAATAAGGACAAACTCCATTTTAGTGGGGTTGAGTTTTAGGTAGGCGGACGACATCCAGGTCTGGATGGTGTCCAAGCAGCAGCTTAAGGAACAGCTGCGTGTCATCAGCGTACTGGTGGATGGAGATGCTGGGGTCATTTAAGAGGTTTCCCAGGGCCTCCATATGGGTGAGAGAACAGAGCCCTGCAGCACGCCGTAAGATACCGCTAGGCGTCTGGACCTGACCTGCCCCAATTGGATGGCTTGGAATCTGTTGCTGAAGTATGAGGAGAACAAGTCAAGGACTTTTCCTGTGAGGCCCATTGTGGTGTCGAGGATCGAGATGAGCGTGGGGTGGTCGACAGTGTTGAACACTGCTTGAAGGTCGTGGAGGCAGACGTCACCTCTGTCCATAGGATCTAGTGAAGTCATCTATCACCTGAATTGTGCAAGTTTCCATGCTCCATTTGGGGTGGAACCTTGATTGGCAGTCGCCAAGGAGGCCGAGTTGGTCGATTTTGGCCACTGTGGCAGCTGGTGAATTTTTTTAACTGGAAGGGTGTCAGTATTTTTCCCTTATATGGCCAAGTGATCGAGCGTAGCGAGTGAGCCCACATCACGCAAGGTGGGTTTGGGGGGTAGGGGAGTGACCCTTCCCCCAAGAATTATTTTAAATAATGGGTGAAAATGGTGTATTCTAGAGCACACTTTGTTTTTTTAGAAAAATTGGGTAAAAAGCCAATCAGTTTGCAATTGTGTTTTGTAGATTAACTCATGAAAAAAATCCAATGGATGCAAGTTACCAACAGTGCACATGAGCATTTCGCCAACACATATTCATGATGCCTTTTCCCACATTATGTGGTGCAAGTATAATACATTTTCACACTGGCTGTGCCATACATTTCCATGCTGACTGCAACATTATACCCCATTATTAAACATACAAGCACATATTGAAACTTGCTGCTTTGTGCATAATACTATAAGAAAACATGTCCATGTTTGTTCTGCCAGTATATATCAGTATCCCCACATAAGAACATACTCCAGTTGGCTTTACCATTATAAATTATTATTATTATTAAATGCATGCCAAAGTATGAAAATATGTCCAAACTGGCAGTACTAAAATGCCAGTCGAGCTTCATAATAACACTTATCATGCTTGTTTTACCAAAGGTGCCCAATACACAATGCCATACCACAATCCTAAATAACTGAACTGGCTACATTGAAATGCCAGCCTAGCTACATAACACTTATGCTTGTTTTACCAAAGGTGCCCAATACAAAATGTCATGCCACAGTAAGAATAATACCACTGATCCTGCTTGCTTTATCAAAGATGCTCAACACAAAATGTCATACCACAATAAGAAACGGCTAGACTGGCTGCATCAAATGCAAGTCTTGCTACATAACACTTATCATGCTAGCTTTAACAACCATGTGCAGTAAAACATACCATGCCTGATCCACGGTGTGCCAGCGTCTTGCAGTCAGATATAATCACAATAATGATGAAGGCGATTATGTGCTATTGTGAGGCGCTGGGTGGCACTGGGGTAAGGCATGTTTTATTTTTACAGGCCATCATAGATGCCCAGTAAATAAATAAATAACACGCACGTCTCCATTGGGCCCCGAGCTCCTCACACATGCACACAATCAATGTGGTTATGTGTGTATGCCAGGCACTGGGGGACCAGGTGGCGGGGATGATATCATAGATGTCCAGTAATAAAATACCATGCCTAACCCCCGGGTCTCACAGCGCCAAACACACAATCAAAGTGATAATGTGTGTATGCAATACGCGGGAGGACCAGGGGGGCAGGTATGGTATTTTTTTACTAAACATCTATCATAGATGTCCAGTAACAAAATACCATCCCTGTCCCCTGGGCCCCATAGTACCCCAGACAGAGAGCTGATTTTGGCCGCCGGTGGGGAGAGTGTTTGTGCAACAAAAGGTATTTTTTAAATGCCTTGGTTGTACAAACCTCCTACCCCCACTCACCAAAATCATCCCAGAACAGCAAAAACACATGCACACAACATACACATAGCAAGCACTCACTGTCTCATTCACAGTCACGAGCACCCATCATGCACTCAATCATAACACAAGCATACACGCATCCATACACACATTTACACAATATACATACACACAGCAAGCACTCTTTCATTCACACGAGCACCCATCATGCGCTCACAAGACATCCATACACATATTTAATAAACATACACACACACACACATTTACACAACATACACACCAAGCACTGTTTCATTCACACGAACATCCATCATGCACTCACTCAAAACACAAGCCTACATGCATCCATACACATTTAAATACTAAATAAACAAACACACATGTACACAACATACACACAGAACACACTCTCATTCACACCAGCATCCATCATCATATATTTTCCTAATACCACAAACATGCATGTATCCATACACATAATTTAAATTAGAACATAAACAAACGTACCTTCTGCCACGGGTCGGAGGTTCCAGTGCTCCAGCCCCCTGAAAGCATTAGCAGGAATCAGGATGTTTCCTGGGTCCTGCACGTGCGTGCAAGGGGCCCGAGCGTGGGTCCGTAGACGCCCCACCCAAGCCTGCTGTGTGTGTATGTATGTGCGAAGAGGCGCAGAAGCGCCTCCTTGCAAATACATATGTGCAGTTCCACAGCCAGCATTTCGTATGAACCATGCAGGACTGAGGAAGCAAACGCCCCCAGCCTTGCATGGCTCATTGAGCTTGTGGGGCTGGGCCAATATAACTGTGAAAGGGAAACAAAGTTTCCCTTTCACAGTTAAGAGCACTCCCTCCGCTGAAAAAAACAGCTGAGGGTGTGCTCGTATTTTACTGGGCTGGCTGCTCCATAATGGGTGAGAGGGGGCCAAGACCTGGTGCTTCGACGCCCCCTCGCCCATTATGGCCGAGCCGCCTCGGTTTGGCCAGCAATTTATTGTCTACAGCCTTTTTGATGTGTTTCCTTATGAAAGGGACGCTCGTGATGGGTTGTAGTTTGCTAGATCATCAGGATCGAGTGAGGGTTTTTTCAAGAGGTGGCAAATCAGCCCCGTTATTAGAGAGTCCTGGAAGGAGCCTTCAGTGAGAGAGGCATTGACGATATTAAGGAGTGGGTTGAGGGCGCAGCCTTTGAGCTGTTTGATGATGGAGGCTGGGAGGACATCGTCTGAGTAGGCTATGGGTTTGAGGGATGCAAGCGTGTCAGAGTGGTCCTTAATGGTGAGAGGGGTGAAGTGCGGAGTTCCTGGTGCAGGGTGGGGGCTAGCTCCTTGCAGTGGCATCACTAGGGACGGGCAGTAGTGCGGACCACACCAGACGACAGCCCTCCAGGGGGTGACAAGGGGCACCGAAAATGCCTCCCCACCCCTCTAGTAAGGGCCCTATATAGGCTGCAACTTTGAGCAATACAAACGCACATTTGTATTGCTCAAAGGTGCAGTGATCATTGCTGAGTTTTCTTGCTCTTAAATCCAGTGCACGCTGTGTAGAGGCCTAGTGTGTTTGGGCTTAAAAACAAACTTCATTTCTTGTCTGTTCTTGAATGGAAAGGCGCCGATTATTAGATACAAGTCATCTTAATTACACTATCATATTACTGGGCATGTTCCTAAACGTTGGAGAAAATAATCACTTGGAGAGCTCGAGAGCACAAACCACAAGCTGTCTACATTATATCTAGGGCTGGCTGTCTGAGGCATACACATGCTGTTATAACCTCATCACAGCGGTACTCAATTCATCTTCCTCAGAAGGATGAAAGGTTGAGTTGACCCTGCCACGATTCGAACCCGACACAGTAGGCTGCGCACAGATAGCAGGAGCGAGCACTCAACTCACTGTTCCATCTGACCAGCATGAATCGCATGCTGCAAAGGTTGGCATACATATTCACACGGACATATTTTAAAGAGAACCTCTTAATTTGTTTTGCTCTTTGTGTGAATTTGCTGTTCGACACCATACCACTCACAATCAGGAGCACGTGGAGTGCTTCTGTTTTCTGTGTGAATGTACACCGTGCACTGGTTTCTGGGCTGGAATGTGGACTTCCTGTATGCAAAGGACTGTATTAAAGGACTGTATTGTCATGTGCATGTGTAAATTAGGCGCCTGCGTGTAAAGCAATGTCAATATAGGCATCTCAGCGCTAAAACCAAACAGGTAATGACAGAAGTGCATGCGAAAATTCCCAAATACGGCATGCACCTCCGAGCACTAGAGAACATTCAATGTATTTACTTCCTTCTTACCTCCCCATCTTCCTCACTCCCTCCATTCCTCCCACCACTTCTTTGCCCGTCCCTTCCTCAGTCTTGTTTCTTTCCTTCCTTCCTTCAGGGCCCTTTGGAACAGGTGCCATTGGCCATGTATATTGCACTGCCATACCCAGTTTCCTCAGTCTTGTTTTTTTCCTTCCTTCCTTCAGGGCCCTTTGGAACAGGTGCCATTGGCCATGTATATTGCACTGCCATACCCAGTTTCCTCAGTCTTGTTTTTTTCCTTCCTTCCTTCAGGGCCCTTTGGAACAGGTGCCATTGGCCATGTATATTGCACTGCCATACCCAGTTTCCTCAGTCTTGTTTTTTTCCTTCCTTCCTTCAGGGCCCTTTGGAACAGGTGCCATTGGCCATGTATATTGCACTGCCATACCCAGTTTCCTCAGTCTTGTTTTTTTCCTTCCTTCCTTCAAGGCCCCTTGGAACAGGTGCCATTGGCCATGTATCTTGCACTGCCATACCCAGTTTCCTATAGCTGTTAGATTTCTAGTTTTAGCTAGAAATTACAGCTAAAACTAGAAACCCTAGTGACTCCACTGGCTACAAGGAAGTGCTTAAATGGCACCTATATGCCAAAACTTTGCATTGGAGAGAGGGAAACGACATATGAGAAGGTAGATAGCCATTAGCTCTCCACGTCTGTTCTAATCCGTTTGGCCCTTCCCACCCACTACTTGCCCCTCCACACCCAAAACGCATCCTTCTGAGATCTCTCTCAGCTAGCTTTATCGCAGAGTACCTTCAAATTGTGGCCTGCCAATGTTATTTCCAAGCAGTCTTCTGAGAGTTCATGGCTTAAGCGCAGTTGCAAATTCGCTACTGGGGCAATAGAAATGTCTTAACAAAGTGTGCCTTCAGCCACTTGATTTATATCGGTGTCTTGCAGGTCCAGTTAAAAACAAGCACGGACAAGGACAACAGTTTTTGCTTGTGCATAGGAATTAGGTATGTTTTTTGCGAGGCACGGTTACCCTATGCCCATGTATAGGTTCACCTGTTTTCTTCAGATCAGGTACTGTCTATCCAATGCCAACACAATAGCCAGAACTGTTGGCTTTTTTAATGCTGGTTTTAATTATTTTTTTAAGGCTCAATGCGTTTCCCATGGCACGGTTTGCAGGGTGGGTCTTATAAATAGCTGGATGCCAATTTGAAACATCTTTGAATAAAAGCCAGTGTAGCATTTGGTCAAAATGTGTTGAGTGGAATATGGAAGGAATGGCATGGCTGACCAATCATAAGTAGAAATAGTCAGATGATGAATCTGGGTGGTCAAATTGCTGTACTTCTTAAACATAATTAATTCAAGTACCTCTTGGTTTTGCGCCATGCTTCACTGACAACCATGATGGGATAGAGTTTATGAATGGGGTGGTTTTTGTTTTTAATGGCAGGGCACCTTGCAGTGACTGTCACAAGCAATGGGTGCGATTAGAATTCGATGTGATGAGGGTTTCTTCCATTGTGTTAGAGTAGGACATGAAACTAATGTTGTCTACCATCCAGAGAATAATGGGACTCTGGAAAGTTCCAACATTATAAGGTATACACATGGCCATGGAGGCGAGAATGATTACAATGGCATGATAAAGGAACCCTTATCGGAATCGGTTCATAGTCATTCATTTACTGGTGACACCTAAAAGGAATGCAAAGGCAATGCCAAAATATGTTCAGTGTGGGTAAAAAGGGCATAATTGTCAACATAGATTTATCTATAGTGATGGATAGAATAAGAACAGAAGAAAGGTACTGCAAAGTGATTTAAAAGGACAGTGGCGTCACTAGGCAAAGGCATTAGCGACACCCAATGCGGTAACTCCGCCCCTCAGGGGGGTTGGCGGCACCATGAGTTACCACACTGGGTGTCACCAACCCTAGTGATGCCACTGGCTCCTTGGAGGCCTTTGCAGAGTCAAAGTCCCCGATTTTGGCAATTTTATCTAGGAAGAAGCTGTTAATGCAATTGCATTTCTCCTGAAAGCTGGGACCTCAGGGTCGGGGGTAGGCCTGACGCAGTGTCTAACAATGTGGAAGAGGGTTCTGCTCCTGTTAGGGGCACCCTCAATTACGGTGGCGTAATAAGCTGATTTGGCATCAGTAATCAGCTTTTTGCGCAAGGGTCGCAGGGTTTTGATTGGGAAGGGATCCTCCGGATGGCAGTGTTTACATCACCGTTTTTCCACCAGCCTGATTGCCCTTTTGTTGGCGCAGAGGTCATACTAGGGGGCGGATGGTTTGTGTGGTTTTTAGTGGGGTGTGGGTATTAACCAGGTCAGTGGCGGCAAGAGAGAAGGCTTCAAGGAAGTCCGAAGCATGTCCGGTGGAGGGGACTGTGGCCAGAGCTGGCTCAAGGAGGTCCACAGGGAAGTGTTTGAAGGAGTGGCAGGTGATTGTTTAGCCTGTCCCTTATGGGGCGGTTGGTCTTTCCTTGCCGGTCAGTATGCTGAATACTGTATCCGGGTGGTAGGAGAACATCGAAGATGTGCTTTGAGGAGGGGGTGAACTACGTTTCCATGATGAAGATCGCGTCAAGGGTACTCTCGGTGATTGGAACAGAGATGACGGTAGTGTGGGCTACGGCTGACCAGGCACTTACCAGCATAATGGGCCGGGAGCGCATGATGTGAGGGTGTTTTTGTGGGAGGCATGGTACAGTGATAAGGTTGGATATGGTAGCCATTTGTGGCAGCCTAAGGCGCATTGGAGCACAGGCCTTGGAAATTGTGGGGATTGGCTGCAGACGGACGAGAAACATGGTGATGTCTATTGGAGGATTTGAGGGGCAGCATGGTTGACCCTGGGCTCTGCCAGGCCGTAACAGGTAGCAGACTTCTCCTTGTACGTCCTGGCGCTAAGGACGCCTAGTTGAAACGAGGCTTCAGTAGGTAAAAGAGTGGGGGAAAAAAAGAGCAGCAAAACCAGAAGCTTACCAGTGATTGACAGGTGAGCGGAGACCTAATCCCCTTGCCACAACTGTGTTATATATGGCTTCATAGCAGCTCCCAGTGTTTTCCTTTGGGAGGCGCTGTGACTCTTCTAGAGAGGAGCTCCTCCCCAGCTCTCAGTAGCACAAGCCTGGGCGTTCATGTGACTTTCATTACACGTTGCTTTGTTTCTCTTTCCTGCTTTCTTTCGTATTTTCTTTCTCTCATTCCATTTCCCCCTTCGTTATTTTATCATGTGCAAGTCGATAGCTTGCGATTAATGAGCTGGATTGTTACATGAGAACTCCCTTTCCTTTGCCTCTCGTAGCAGGTTCGAGTTACCCTTTCACCCCAAATGAACATCTGTTACTACATCGCTTAGAAACAGGCGTGAAGCACCATAGAGCTGCACAGTATTATAATGTGTCCTTTCTTCTATCCTTCAGTCATTCTTTCTTTCCAACCTTTCCTTTGCTCTTTTCTTCTTTTTCTTGTTCTTGGGATTCCAGTTCTCCTTTTCCCTTCCTTGTTCGTTCTTCTTTCTTTAGCATTTGCTCTATTTCATTCCATCTACTTCATCACTTTTTCTTAATGTCTTTCCTTCCTCCATCAATCCATATAATTTGTTCTTTTTCTCTCACTTTATTTCCATCCATTAATTTGTTCTCACATTATTTCGCTTTTCCCGCTTTCTTTTACTCTTTCAACTGATAAACGGCACTCATTCCTCTTAAGCTCAAATGTCTTACAATTGCCATCATTACATCTATCAGGTGGATAAACTGCGGCGGAATCTTTGTAAATCTTATTTCCAAAAAGGAAGATCAACCTTTCCTTCTGTTCCTATCAAAGGAATCCCTTATCCGCCATTCCCACACCTGGCGGGGAATGTAGCCCCTCTCTTCCAACCTTCTCTTCGGTGAAGATCGAAGGGCCTGATTTACAATCTGAAGTAAGCATCAGATAGCGCAATGGTTTCTGCTGTAACAAAACCCTTCCCTATTGGTACCTGTGCCTGCTTCCATTCAGCCTCCGTGGAAGGAGAAGTCTCTGCTGTTTTGTGGTGGGTCGGGTCCTCCACTAAACCACCAGCCACTGCCTATGGAAACCAGGTGCAGAAAGACCACTGTGCAAGTTTGGAAAACTAAAAATTCACCTTTGTGTGCTGCTGCGACTACATATATAAGAAGCTTATAAAGAAATGTAAGACCAGAGCATTTCATCACCACTGAAGGCTCTAAAACGCCCAACCAAAAAAAAAAAATCTCCCTCGTCATCACCAGATGATGTGATAGTAAACATTTAAATAGCAGGCTAGAGATTAAATGTTCTTTGTTGCACAAATGAGAGAAAGAAAGAGTGAGAAACAACTACCTGGGGAGGGGGTAATAACTGATAGCAAAGGATCATTGCACAGCGTTAACTGCTGCCCTGTTTAATAGGCTCACGCCATAGGTAAAAACCTCCAGCCGTTAGGTTATTGCAGGCTGGAGGAATGTACAGACTTTGCTGCCAGTCGTAGAAGGGGCGGATAACATTGTTGCTCTGATCCTATCTACTGACAGGAAGCAAGGACGGCCTTCCTTTGCTGAAAATAAAGGCTTGCAAATAGTTCAGCTCCACAAATGCATCATTCACCAACCAGAAAAACGTACAGATAACAAGTGGAAGAAAGTTTAACATGGTGCACTCCCCTTTCTCTTCATCTCCCATTAATGGTGGCACCCACTGGGAAGTACCCTTTCCCATCCTCTACGGCCATCATTAATGTCTACCTAAAGGGCACCGTCACAGTCCAGGGCATCAGCCCAACCTCCTCCTTCTTGATAGGCGTCTTCCGTCTCTCATCAACTTCCTCCCTTTTCCTGCCATTCCTACTTCTGCTACTCCTCTGCCACCACCGACTGGTGTACCACATTCACGTACCCCACCTCGGAAGACCTTCAACAGTGGCAACCAGCTCCACTTAACTATCCTCAATTAAACACTACTCGGACATCTGCCACCTGCTGCCACTTTACTTGAAGACCTCGACGTCCTCGCTCTCATGGAGATGTGGTTCACGGCCAGCTCTGTCACAGGTTTTGACACTCTCCTCCCGGGGGCTACAAGATCATCTCCAAGCCCAGGCCCACCTGCTCCGGGGGCGGAGTGGCCCTGATCTTCGCTGAATTGGTCCATGCTACTATCATACCCACTCAGTTCTACTCCTCCTTTGAATGCGTTGTCTGCAGGCTTGGTGTCTCTCCTATCCTTACGCTGACTCTAGACACATCTACAGGCCCCCTGGATGCTCTCATCTCAGCAGGCATCCCCATCTCCAACCCTCTCACTACACCTCTCTCCTGGTCAGACCATGCTCTCCTGTCCTCACACCAGGACCTCCTAGGTCCCACGGCTAAGCCCCCGCCTAGACTGCTAGTCTCCTCCGTTATTCGACCAATGAAGCGAGTGTCAGTTGCTGCTTTTGCTGCCACCTTCAATTTCCCCCTACCACTCCTGTCACTTACTCACACAGCCCTTACTAACCTTCACCTCTCCATCTCTAACACTACGGACATCTTTGCCTCTGTCATGACGATGCACATGAAGCCCGCCTCCAAGCGCACACCGGGTTTGACTCTGCCCTAGGCTCTCAGGAACGCAAGTGCAGAGCTGCTGAGCGTAAGTGGCAGGCTTCAGGCACTTCCTCTGACAGACTGGCCTGCTCCAAAGGCAATACATACTTATCCATCCGCTCGAAGAAGAAGGCATATATCGAAGCACGCATCTCTGGGGCCACTAACAACACAGCTCAACTGTTCAAAATCTGCAAGGAACTTACCAATCTTACTGCAGTCTCCATTTCTCCTCCGCCTTCCCTTACCCACGGCATTGCCCTAGCCTTTCACTTCATTACTAAAACTCAGGACATCCTGTTCTCACTCTCCTCTTCACCACTCCCTTCACCCTCACACATTCTCAGACCTCCCTTGGCCCCCCTCTCACCTTCCCTCCTACTCTCCACTTTCTCTCCCATATCACCGGATGAGGTCTCTAGACAAGACCTCTAGTCTCATCCAAACAGGTGCTCCCCCGCTCCTCCAGAACTATCAAGGACAACATTGCCCACCTTGCTCCAGCCTTGGCCAAACTCTTGGAGAAGCTGGCAATCTCCCAGCTTTTCCACCACAATGAATCTGTTGGTTGTCTCCACAATCACCAGTCTGGCTTCAGAGGAGCCAGAGGTACGGAAACTGCACTCCTAAACACCCGTGAAGACTTGCTCTCTTATCCAGATTCCAACACTCCTTCCATTCTCATCTTTCATGACCTTTCCTCAGCCTTTGATAGGGTCAATCATGCTACCCTTATAAATCGGCCCGTGATACCCTCGGCATCACGGACCTGGCGCTGGACTGGTTGACCTCCTTCCTCTCTGACCAACCTTCCCAGGTTCAACTGGGTCCTATTCTCTCCTCTATTACACTCTCCACCTGTGGTGTCCCCCAGAGCTCTATCCTCTCGCCGTGGCTCTTATCTACTGTAGGGGAGCAATGGCCGCAAGGCCCTCCTCACCTACAGCTTCCTCCCCAGGCGGGGACCATGACTCGGTGGGCGCCCCCTCATGCCACCCGGGCCCAGGTGGAGGAGGGTTCACCCGCCGACGACATTGCCCACACGCACCCTGTCTTTGCATTTACCAAAAATTAAGTTAGGCCTAGACGCCATCTTGCCTAGCAAACATGGTGTGAGTTCAGCACACTGTAACGAGGCCCCCACCTTTGGAGGGCCTTTCATGCATCTCTGTCGCCTCAGCAGCCCTGACAGATCCGCTGCGAGTGCGTTCCCATGAGAAAGTCGGAGATGAGCTAAACCCGAGATGCCAACACGGCAACATTATATTAGTAACAATGTGATATTGCACCCCGTATGACCCGGACCGCAAGGCCGGGGTAGCGAGGAAAAAAGCTGAAGCATCACTATCTGAAGAAGGTAGAAAACAATTCAAGTATTGGTATCAATGAACTACCTCTGTTTAAAATGTGAATAAGCCATAAAAATGTAACGTTATATGATATCCCTCCAGGTCTGGACTAATGCTGCTATAACCACGGAGAAAGATGTTGACCAAACGTGTAACCTCTATCTGTAAAAGTGTTTTTCAATAGTATGTAGAAACTTGAACTCATATATGTTTTTTAATTCACCCAAAGCGGCGAGCATCAATCTCTGTAGGCCATAACCTAGATATCCCTCGTATAACGTCTAATGTACATACAATACGCACACAATGTAGTGAATATAATGTTAGGTAATGAAAAGGTACTGGAACCGACTGTATTAAAGAAATGTGTAACGAAATTGAAGTATATATATATGTGTCTAAATAACGTCAAAATAAGGCAGAACAGTATAGAACTTCTGCATTTACTGATCAGCAACGCACGAGGAAAATACCTTTGTGGATATATGCAAGGCCATTCCCTCTCCCACCCCACCAAGCCTGCCAGATAAAAAAGTTAAGACTTGTGCCGCGCTCCCTCACCTCCCCCAACCAAGCTGGCGTTACTTCAGAGAGTCAGAGGCCCCGGCGCCGCAACCAAGGCCACAGCCCGCCACCTGTGTTATTTACAGCACGGTAATAAACCCACGGATGAACCCACTGATCTACCAGCACCCTCTCATAAATCCCACGAACCCCCCAAGAATCCTGACCCCGTGTAAGGACGACCCCCATCATTGGGACAAGACACAGAGACCCATCTATATAATAACTTCTAACGCAGCAGACAGACATGTATCATTCGGCCCAGGCCCCAGAGCCCCGTCCCGCGACCTAAAATACCGGTCAATAGGACACAGGTAAATCTCACCCCAACCGACAACCACCAGACCTCTCACGAGGTGCATTCCTCATGTGTTGTGTTTATTTTATAAGATAAGCTGCTGAAGCGATTTATTAATGAACTTAAATGTCATTTTCTGAATAACTGCAGTGTGCATGGCCTAGGGCAAATGAGACAGGAAAGGTATTCGTCATTGTCACAGGCTGCCCCAGCACATCAACACCGCACGGATGACCTCAAGCCGGCCTGCCAGGCCCAACCCAACCCACGAGGCTGACCAGTGACGTCGTCCCGCCAGGACCAACCCCGCTGCAGCAACACCTATAGTTAGTCGACGCCACCCAATCCCAATTGACTTGTGCCCCCTATAGTGTTTAGGTGGTGATGACGTTTTTTGTATTAGAAATACGCCTGTCTTTGCTATTGTCAGGCAGAGCGCTCTCGTAGGTTGCAGAGTTCTTTGCATGCCTTATTCTTGGATAAACTCCCACTTACGCTCACCCGCACTCTGTCTTGGCCTTATTCCCACTACGGGAGAGTCCCTTATTGTCTCTCATTGCGGGGAGGATCGTGCTGAATTGGGGGCGCTTCCCTTCAGTGGTGACCCCGACGTGATATCTCCAAACTATTTTTCCTAACTCCTTCTTAACGACCCCCTTGTGGCACGAGAATCTCCGGTCGAGAAGGGATACGCACGGTTAGCCGTCTCCGGGAGGCCGCCCGCCAACGGCGACCGGCACAATAAGAAGTGCGCACTCAATGAGAAAGGGTACGGGATCCCGATTGGAAAAAAATCCCCTTTGAGTGCCGCTCGCCGGAGCCAGGGGCTGACCGTTGAGTTACCGGTGACGCCGCCTGGACGGACCCAGTTTCGGAGAGTATCGGTTCAAGACGGGCACGTGAGTACCGAGTGCGAGTGATCGTCAAGGGGAAAAGAAGGGGAATTGGGAATAAAAGAACGGGGAAAGGTAGAGGGGGAGAATTGCGGAGGTCTACTAAAGACGGGTCTTGAAACTTTCTTTATTCTTTCTTTGCATATGGCCATTAGGAGTAAGAAATAAGTGACGTGGTAGAAGTGACGGAAACCTAGCTCCGAAAGGGGGTGGAAGGCGGCGCCGCATAGTGCTATCTAGACTAGTACTGGGAATATATGAAGAAGTGAGAAATAAGTTATTGGTGTCTAGCAAAAGGAGACACCGGGAATATTTTTTAGTGATTGTGCTCTCTCTCTATTTCTTTTTTCCATTTCCACGGGGTAGGGGGTGAAAATGAAAAGGGTATAAAGTAGTTAGAACATCTTAAAAAGTGGGGACTCAGTAGTGGCACGTACAGACGTGAACACAGTAACCTTAGCAGAAAAACAGGGACAGCTGGCTAGGGAGGAAAGGGAGGAAAAAGACAAAAGTGTGAGTGGAAAGTATTGTGAAGGGTGCGCGCACCGTACGAGTGTTGGAGACGAACGGGTGGCCGCGAGGTGGTGCCAGAGAGTGTGGCCATAACCATTACTTGATCAATTGCAAGTGAGATCACATAAGAGTGCCTGGGAATGGGAAGGAGATGAGATATGGTGAGTGAGAAGAGATTTGTGCAGTGAATAACAGTGGGTGATAATTTTGAGAGGTCCGCTCTTGTCTGTGCCATAAAGGTATACATACGCATATTTACACCTAATAAAAAGTAACGAAGGCGAACGCGGTAGCGCTAGCGATTTAAAGGATGGGGGCTGAAACTCCCTTGTCACACATTTGTAAGAGCTTGCCGGGATATGCTGAACGCATAAATAAATATCATGATCAATGGTTAACAGAATTGAAAGGGGAGGGGTTGCCCCAGATTTGGCCAGAAGGAGGGTCTTTTGACAAAAGCGTTCTTGATATGGTATGTACATGTATTCGCCTCAAGTATAAGGGAAAACAATGGCAGAATAGGAAGGAGATATTAGATCTTTGGAGATTGTTTGAGGAAGTACCCCCACCCAAAGCTCCAGCTCCAAATATTGATTTACCTTCCACCACAGACAATCCACTAATGATCCCGCGAGAGGAAAAGGAACAGTTAAGTACAGAACAACCTGCGGAAGTGGTTATGTTGTACCCAATATTACCTAAACCAGCCCCTGCAGCAGGATATAGCGACCCGATTTATGTGCCTCCCCCTTCGACCAGCACGCCACAAAGACCAACTGCACCCCCACCATACGAAAACACCAGAGAGCGCGCTCAGGGAGGCACACAGAGGGTGGATATAGAGAAGTTAACGAGTGACTTAGAGTCGAGGCTTACAGTGGCAAGAGATGAACTCTCAAGAATAAAAGACATATGTGAACGCACAGCATGCGCCCCCACACAATCTGGACGCACGTCTAGAGCGTCGAGCGAAAATAGACAAATTGAGGAGGGATGGAAAAAGGGGGAAATACTGTTCAGAATTGAGGAAGAACCGACCAGAATAATAGAAGTGGGGACAGCAGAAGGAAGTATTGGTGACGTCTCACGAGAGAGAGGGATCAGAGAGGATTTGTTATGTGATGTCAGAGGAGGGGGGGATGAGAGTGATAGATTGAGCATGGCAGTAGGAGGAGAAGGCGAGGAGCTAGATGGTGCATGTTCACTGGGGACTATAGAAGATGAATGGATGGGACGACTAAGAAATAGGGTGGGGAAGATGGCGTCATTAGAGTCAGCAGTGACTAAGGAAAAGGAAGCTGCAACGGCAAAAGGGAAATTACAACTCCCATTACTCCACCGGGGGGGTGGGAGGCCAAACTATATACCGTGGGCTCAGATGGACAAGGCTAATTTAATGAAATTACTACCACAGCTGTCAGGAGGGGCAAGCAAGTGGATATATGCATTTGAGAAACATACCGCTGGTATACCGCTGGCAGTAGGCGATGTGAAAAGCCTACTAGTGTCCGCAGTAGGGGATCAGGCGGACAGAGTGTGGGCTAAAGCGGGTTTTCCAGCTGTAACTTTAGAGTGTGATCGCCATGATGGGGCTTCTTTTAACACCGTGCGAGCAAGGGTGTGGGACGCACTGCGGGAAACCTTCCCAGATACCCCTGATTTGCAGTCAGTAATGCAATGTACCATGAATGACGGGGAGGACGCTATGGATTACATTCTCCGGGTGCAGGAGATGTGGAGAGCGGAAACGGGTACGCCCTGGCACCAATCCACGTCTCTATTTTACTTCATCATTAAGAGAGGGCTCCCAAAGGAAGTGCAAAAGGCACTAGATAAAATAGCAGGTGTTGAGGCAAAAGGCTGGCCGGAGATCCAAAGCATAATAGTACACCATTGTAAACGGATCAAAGAAAGAGAGGGAAGTAGCACAGAAAAGGTTGGCGGATGAGGCGAAGTTGGTGCAATCAAAATTGGTGAAGGTCGCAGCAGCGGTAGCGGGACTCCCACTCATACGGGAGGGAGAGGAAGGAGAGGAGGGGCAAATAGCAATACAAGGAAGAATAGCAGCGAATTGGGCAGGACAAGGGCAACGACAGTGGACAGAGCAGGAGCAGAACGGAGGTCCAACGTGGCAAGAGTGGGCCCCAAGAGGAGGAAGAGGTGGGTACAGGGGTCGAAGAGGAGGACAAGGGTATGGAGGAATGGGAGGAAATGGGTGGCAGGGTCCCAGAGGCCCACAGGGGAGCTGTTGGAATTGTGGGAGATGGGGGCATTACTCAAGAGAATGTAGGAGCAGACAAAACAACGGTTTCCAAGAGATAGAACAGTACGGACACCCCCATCCAGGAAGCCCCTACGGCCTCCCCATGGGACAATACCAGCAACCAGACAATGTAGTACAAAGGAGTAACGCACAACTACACGGACATCAGTACCGAACACAGACCAGCCCACAAAATAATGACAATGTGCACTACACGCCTGGTAACACTTTCGCCACAGTAGCTAATGGGGCACCCGCCCCCGCACCTTACAGTGGAGTGTCAGTGGTTTCGGGGAACATTTTCGATCAAGGGGGGGCAATGAGACACCCCGCATAGGACAGCCCACAGAGAGCACTTGCGTGTCCAGTACTGTCTACGACCCACAATGCATCAGAGGAACCATTGATAGGAGCGCAGATAGGAGACAAGCAATTCATATTCATGGTGGATTCGGGAGCGGAGAAATCATGCATTAGAGAGGGCCGGTTCCCGTTATCTAATAGAACGTTAGAGACGCAGGGGTTCTCTGGGGCTGTAATTGAAGTTCCTTACACAGAGGTATTGGATGTGACAGTGGGGGGTAAAACAGTGAAAGCACCCTTACTGTACTATGAAAACTCTCCCATCAACTTACTGGGGAGAGATCTCTTGAGCAAACTAAACATGACAATATCATTCACAGGGAGCGGTATCGTATGTTCAACGCCAGGCATATGCCCCCTCCGTATATTAGCAGTAATACACGGCCACACAATCATGAAAGAGATCAGAGGGGTACCAAGAAATGAGGAGATGTTTGTTGAAGGTATGAGAACATTGGCTCTCATAGTACCAGAACTAAAAAGGGTGGAGTGGAGGATCCCAGCAGAATTCCTTTTTCGTCCCATAGCAAGCCCTGACACTGCTCTTGGGACAGTACTATCGTTGGATTTGCATGCAATACATGTATCAGCAAACAGAATATGTGTGATTGGTATTGACATGGAAGGGTGTGAGTGGCGGACAGTATTGTGTACAAATGCAAATATCCCGCTGAGAGAGCTCTCGGACGAGGAGCTATTTTCTGACACTGAGGGAGATGGTGAAGTAGTGATGGAACTGGCAATGCCCTGCGACATTGTAGTTACAGCCAGACAAACTAAGGTTGAACTAATGGCGGTAGTAGGAGCACCGCACACATTTTTTGATGAAGACATGAGGTCAGTACCCACTAACTTATGGACTAATGGCCCCCACGATGTAGGGTTGCTGCATGAAGTTCAGCCTGTGGTGATAAAAGTAAAACAGGGAGCAATACTACCCCGGGTGAAACAATATCCACTGTCGCGAGAAGCAGAAGAAGGGATCAGAGAGACAATAGATGCACTGCTAGCACAGGGTATAATAGTGCCCTCAAACTCCCCATGCAACACATGCATTTACCCAATCAAAAAGGCGAAGGGGGGTTCATGGAGGATGATACAAGATTTACGCCCACTGAACGATGTGGTAATGAAGGAGTTCCCTTTAGTCCCGAACCCGGCGACAATACTGTGCAACATTCCAAAAATAGCATCACACTTCACAGTAATTGACTTAAAAAATGCATTTTTTTCGATTCCCTTAGCAGAAGAGAGCAGGTACTTGACAGCATTTACATTGGGAGGAAGGAGGTTCGAACACTGCAGACTACCACAAGGATATTGCGAGAGCCCAAGCATATTTAACAGGGTACTACATGAAGATCTGGGGAATTTGTCTGTAGAAAGCACAGTGATTCAGTACGTTGATGATTTATTGGTTTGTGCACAGGCTGAGGAAGAGTGCAGACAGGACTCGATAACACTCTTGACATTATTGGCCAATAAAGGGTACAAGGTGGACAAGGGGAAGTTACAATACTGTCTGACAGAGGTCCTATACTTGGGTCAGCTGATATCAAAGGATGGCAAGCGAATTATACCAGACAGGGCACAGGCGATTAGAACAATTGGGGAGCCCAAAACAGTAAAAGAGATGCAGAAATTTCTGGGTATGTGTAACTATTGCCGAGCATGGATATTGGACTATGCGGCGTACACAAGGCCCTTGCTACAGGCACTGAAAGAAGCACAACAAGAACACAAACACATAGAATGGACAGAGGTGATGAACACAGCATTTAACTCACTAAAAGAGCTGATATCAAGCGCTCCAGTACTAGCAAATCCAGATTATGGGCGCGAATTCTTTTTATTTTCACACTGCAAAGGAACACTGATGACAGCGGTACTGACACAGAAAACATCTTTAGGGCACAAACCACTTGCTTACTATAGCGGCACCCTAGACGCAGTAATGCAAGGTCATTTCGCGTGCGAGCAATCCCTAGCTGCAGCCGCATTCGCAATTGAAAAAAGTGCCACGATAGTGATGGGCTGCCCGGTGACACTGTTTGTGGAACACTCACTTTTTGCAATATTAGAGCGAACAAAGAGCACATTGACAACACAACGCGCCACAGCATATGAGATAATACTGTCCAGCGCTAACATCCATATAGTAAGATGTAAAACAGTGAACCCAGCCACATTCATCACAGAGGCATGCACCGTAGAGGACATGGAAAACCACAACTGCGCCACGTACACAGGTGACGAAAGTAAGGATCCAGTGATTTTTGAAAATGCCCTGACCGAGGGTGAGGTGTATTTTGTGGACGGGTCAGCATCAATAGACATGGAGACAGGAGAAAAGCATGTGGGTATGGCAGTGGTACGATTAGAGGAAGATGAATATGAGATACTAGTACAACACCGCCTCCCATCACACTATTCAGCGCAAGCAGCAGAACTAATAGCGCTAATAAAAGCATTGCATGCCGCCAAGGGGTGCGCAGTGACCATATATACAGACTCAGCATACATGACAACAACAGTTCACGGCGGGTTGGCCCGGTGGGGGCGGAGAGGGTTTCGGCGAGCAGACGGAACGCCAGTCCAGCATGCAGAATTATTGAAAGAACTGATTGAGGCCCTGCAAGACCCCACGGCAGTGGCCATCGTAAAATGTCAAGCTCATACCGCAAATACAGATTTTATATCTTTGGGGAACGCGGCAGCAGACGCCGCTGCCAAAGCAGCTTCATATCTACAAAAAGGTGAAATAGGAGAGTACATGTTGCACCACACAGCAAGCCAAGAGGTCCCCACAGGATACAACATGATGTCCACACAGGAGATAATAGAGCTGCAAGAGGGAGCTAGTGCAGAGGAAAAATTGCTGTGGAGTAAGAGAGGATGCAGCAAATCACCGACTGATTTATTGTGGCGACAAGACAGTTCAGGAAAAGTGGTAATGCCAATTACGCTGTTAGAAATAGCATTTCAACAACTACACTTTCCTGCACACAACACAAGGAAACACATAATGGCAGAGATACAAGAAGATTGGTTTGCACCCTGCCTCCAGGAACACGTCACAAGGTTAGCCCTAGAATGCACGACATGTCAAATTTACAACTCAGGTATGACATTGCGTACACTAAGGGGTACGATACCAAAACCAAGTGGCCCATTCAGAGAGCTCCACATTGATTATGTAGACATGGGAGAAAGGTGTAACGGGGCTCGATACATGATTGTGGTTGTATGTCCATTTTCGAGGTGGGTGGAGGCAGGACCATGTGCCCGCCCTGACGCGAAGGGCGCCGCGAAGTTCCTAGTGCGGGAAGTGTTTCCGCGCTGGGGAATTTGCGACGTTATTCGCTCAGATAACGGGACACATTTTGTTAATGAATTATTTAAAGAAGTGACTACATTATTGGGAATAAAGCACAAATTATGTTCGATTTATCATCCTCAAAGTAATGGCGTCGTGGAAAAGATAAATGGCCTGTTAAAAAGCAGATTATCAAAACTTTGTTTTTCCCTTAAAAAGACTTGGATGTACTGCCTGCCTTTGGCCTTGTTTGAACTACGAAACCAGCCAAGTAAGGATCACCATTTGTCCCCGCACGAGATCGTCACGGGAAGAAGAATGCATACAGCGCATTCGCCTCTCCGTGAGCGTTCTGATGCACACAGAAGCGCAGCTATATTGGGGGAGGAGTTCACAGAATATCTGCGAAAACTGACACGGGCAGCGCGCGTAATTGCAAAGCAACTAGCCCCCCCCTCGACAAGAGAGGAGGGAAACGCGACTGAACCAAACAGGTTGCCTGAAAAACCACTACAGCTAATGCCTGGTGACCTTATATATGTTAGAAGTTTTGTGCGGAGGTGGAACGCACCACGTTTCCATGGCCCCTATGAGGTAGTGTTTTGCACGCCTACAGCAGTAAAGGTTAAGGGCCTGCGATATTGGGTGCATTTGACAGATGTACGTAAAGCTTACAGCGCTGCGGAGAGTGAGGTGCAGGACGAGGCACAGGCAACAGCGGACGATGAAGTTGTGCGGAATGAATGATTGGAATTTTGTGTGCATTATGAGATGAACAGTGAACACAATTAGCGCGCAACAAATGTCCTGGACTAAAACATGTACATATGTATATGGAAATTTTCTTTTTATTACAATTTTTGAAAGTTTTGCGTGGGGTTCTTTTTTCCTCTCCTGTGCTCTTTAAGAAGTTTTTTCTTATTATTGTTGTTTTTAAACTGTCATGTTTTTTATTATTTATATATATATATAGTAAGGTACGAATAATGATGCTTGAAAGGCTACCTTGTCTGTCAACACACCCCCTCCCTCACCCAACCCTATATTTTATCACCGAAACGTTACAACGTGGAAATGTTTACATGTTTGTATTTAATAAACTCTTGTGTCTCAAACAGGATTTATCATGGCATCGAATGGGCAGCCTGCAACTAATAGATATGTTAGATTTAGAGAAATGTTAGTGGCTAGATTAACATATTCATTTGAATGTGGTTTATCAATGTGTGCTATCGTGTTCTTCATCTCAATGTTTTGTCTGGTATTACACTGGGTTATAGCGTTCATCTCTACCGAGATGAACGAGGGGGGAGGGGGGAACAACACCACCCTTGCCCCTGGAACGAAAACAATTCCGACTGTAGGTATCAAAGAAGGTGATTTCTTGATCTGGGATGGATCACACTTTGTGTGGGGTTACTATACTACACCACCCACTGCTGTCCTGTCACAATCAAGAACCAAAAATTTAAACAATGACACAATGTCCCAACCTGGAACATACAACAACCGCACGATCCCTCCCGCCCCAATTTCAAACAACGATCTCTTGTTTATTAAGGAGGATGGAAAAGTGATTATGATGACAGAACACAAGTCCCTATATGAAGAATTAGAAAATGGGGGTGGGAGGGAGGAAGGGGGGCCTGGTTCTTCACCTACTATAACGAGAAGGTACAGAAGAAGGGAGAAAAGTAGGCGGAGAAGAGAGACTGGTGGAAAAGGGTATGATGAGTATTATGGGCTAGGGTTAGACAAAATGGAAGACCCACGACACCCTCACCAAGCAAATAAATGGTATGCAGATATGAGCACAACAGCCAAACAGACAACCAATGAGAGCTGTTATGTCTGCTCACTTATCCCCCATGCATCAGGCACACCTAAAGTATTGTTGCCACGAGAATTGCCCATTGTGGATGCCCAATGTCTCCTTCATCTCACGCTGTGTAGAATAAAGAACACTTTCCAAGCACACGATGTCTCTTTCAGAATGCTACAGAACAACAAAACGTGCTATTCGCAAGCGTCTGGAGTGATCTGTCTTAAAGAACCTTTCTTTGCAATACAAGGGACACTGTTTTCCGAAAACAAATGGAAAGACGAAGAAGTGCTGTGCAAGGCAGAAGCACTGAAAGGTGTCCAACCGGACAAGTTGCGGTGGATGGAAAGAACGTGCTTGCCAATATGGAAAGAACACATCCCTAAACTAACATGGGTAACAGCGATGGAGAAACCCTTCAAGCTACAAAGTGAAATACAAAACGAACTATGTTTCAAGGGAGAAGGAAAAATGGCAATGGGAACGAACAAGAACTGTAACAAAACTCTCACCATCCCAGATATGAAAAAAGGGACAGCAGCACTAATGGACACCTACTGGGTATGCGGAAACAAGGCGTACCTGCATCTTCCCCAATCATGGAGTGGTAGCTGCTCAATGGCCACTTTGCACTCAACACTAATGGTGATTCCAGAAAGCCATATTGACAGAAGTAACATGATGAAAGAAGGCTTGAACCAGAATGCAGCTTCTCCAACTACACAAGCGCACCTTTATGTCCTGTCCTCCGGAGGGAAGGGAGAAGAGCTCTCAAGGAACAAGCGAGCCTCGAACTACATATCACAAGCATCATCTGATTTATTGGCACAGATCCCAGACAGGTATCGCCTGTTCAGCTCCGTGGAAACATTCTTTGCTTCGCTAGTATCAAGTGTCCAAGCAAGAGCAAATGCAAAATGGCTCCAGATCACACGGTGGGAACTGATCCAGTTGGCCAATGACACTGAAGAAGGGTTTAACATAATAAAGGTGGAACTACGAGCTCTGCGATTAATGACCATGCAGAACAGGTATGTTCTAGACCTGTTAACAGCAATCGATGGAGGTGTTTGCCGAAAAATAGGAAGTGCGTGCTGCACGTTCGTACCTTCCGAAGATGCAGAAAATGGGTCCCTGTCCCACGTTATTGAAGCAGTACATAACCTGGGCGAGAAGATGAAAATGGAAGGCGGAGCTGAGGATAGCTCGTGGTTCGACAATATCTTTTCTTGGGTTCCCTCATGGCTTGGAGTGACAATGAAGTTCCTGATACCAATAGTGGTGATCATTCTCGTAATGTTCTGCCTGTGCCAGGTGGGCCTCCGATGTTGTGCTAATGCAGTTCCTAACGGCGCAATGATGATGGTGACAATGGGCAACTCCGGTGGCACAATTAAAGCAACACAAGAAGTACATGTGCAGACAGGAGCAGACAACACCCCCAGGTATCAGTTAGTGCCTATGTGCCGTGATAAGTACATAGTAGATAAACTATGGCACACCACTATCAAAGAACCACGAGACGTAGAACTGGAATGGTATGAGGAGGTCTGGGTAGATCTGGAAGAAACTGGCGACTGTATATATTTAACATGTACACCAGACGAGTATGCTAGGAGAGGTGAGAGCTTAAGGGGGGTGTGCAGAGCATGGATGCCTATAAAAGGAACCCCTGCATGGGATGGTGCAGTGTTAGAGGAACAAGAATGTAGAAGATTGGAAGAGCTAAAGAAATTCGTTACTTTAAGTAACGAAAGGGGGGAAATGTAGGGGAGCAATGGCCGCAAGGCCCTCCTCACCTACAGCTTCCTCCCCAGGCGGGGACCATGACTCGGTGGGCGCCCCCTCATGCCACCCGGGCCCAGGTGGAGGAGGGTTCACCCGCCGACGACATTGCCCACACGCACCCTGTCTTTGCATTTACCAAAAATTAAGTTAGGCCTAGACGCCATCTTGCCTAGCAAACATGGTGTGAGTTCAGCACACTGTAACGAGGCCCCCACCTTTGGAGGGCCTTTCATGCATCTCTGTCGCCTCAGCAGCCCTGACAGATCCGCTGCGAGTGCGTTCCCATGAGAAAGTCGGAGATGAGCTAAACCCGAGATGCCAACACGGCAACATTATATTAGTAACAATGTGATATTGCACCCCGTATGACCCGGACCGCAAGGCCGGGGTAGCGAGGAAAAAAGCTGAAGCATCACTATCTGAAGAAGGTAGAAAACAATTCAAGTATTGGTATCAATGAACTACCTCTGTTTAAAATGTGAATAAGCCATAAAAATGTAACGTTATATGATATCCCTCCAGGTCTGGACTAATGCTGCTATAACCACGGAGAAAGATGTTGACCAAACGTGTAACCTCTATCTGTAAAAGTGTTTTTCAATAGTATGTAGAAACTTGAACTCATATATGTTTTTTAATTCACCCAAAGCGGCGAGCATCAATCTCTGTAGGCCATAACCTAGATATCCCTCGTATAACGTCTAATGTACATACAATACGCACACAATGTAGTGAATATAATGTTAGGTAATGAAAAGGTACTGGAACCGACTGTATTAAAGAAATGTGTAACGAAATTGAAGTATATATATATGTGTCTAAATAACGTCAAAATAAGGCAGAACAGTATAGAACTTCTGCATTTACTGATCAGCAACGCACGAGGAAAATACCTTTGTGGATATATGCAAGGCCATTCCCTCTCCCACCCCACCAAGCCTGCCAGATAAAAAAGTTAAGACTTGTGCCGCGCTCCCTCACCTCCCCCAACCAAGCTGGCGTTACTTCAGAGAGTCAGAGGCCCCGGCGCCGCAACCAAGGCCACAGCCCGCCACCTGTGTTATTTACAGCACGGTAATAAACCCACGGATGAACCCACTGATCTACCAGCACCCTCTCATAAATCCCACGAACCCCCCAAGAATCCTGACCCCGTGTAAGGACGACCCCCATCATTGGGACAAGACACAGAGACCCATCTATATAATAACTTCTAACGCAGCAGACAGACATGTATCATTCGGCCCAGGCCCCAGAGCCCCGTCCCGCGACCTAAAATACCGGTCAATAGGACACAGGTAAATCTCACCCCAACCGACAACCACCAGACCTCTCACGAGGTGCATTCCTCATGTGTTGTGTTTATTTTATAAGATAAGCTGCTGAAGCGATTTATTAATGAACTTAAATGTCATTTTCTGAATAACTGCAGTGTGCATGGCCTAGGGCAAATGAGACAGGAAAGGTATTCGTCATTGTCACAGGCTGCCCCAGCACATCAACACCGCACGGATGACCTCAAGCCGGCCTGCCAGGCCCAACCCAACCCACGAGGCTGACCAGTGACGTCGTCCCGCCAGGACCAACCCCGCTGCAGCAACACCTATAGTTAGTCGACGCCACCCAATCCCAATTGACTTGTGCCCCCTATAGTGTTTAGGTGGTGATGACGTTTTTTGTATTAGAAATACGCCTGTCTTTGCTATTGTCAGGCAGAGCGCTCTCGTAGGTTGCAGAGTTCTTTGCATGCCTTATTCTTGGATAAACTCCCACTTACGCTCACCCGCACTCTGTCTTGGCCTTATTCCCACTACGGGAGAGTCCCTTATTGTCTCTCATTGCGGGGAGGATCGTGCTGAATTGGGGGCGCTTCCCTTCACTACCTTGCCCCTCTAGCCCATTTGACCTCTGCCTGCTCTCTTAACTTCCAGTGTTATGCGGACCATGCAGCTCTCCTTCAAGCTTCCCTCCACTGCTTCTTCTCTCATTCCGGACTGTCTGTCTGCTATTCAGGCATGTTACACACTGCTAACGATATCTGCCTTAATGCCAGTAAGACTGAGATCCTTCTCATTGGGAATCCAGCTCCCTCCTTCCCTCCTACTCTCTGGCCGCTCTCCATAGGCCCCATCCCCTCACCCTCCTGTGAGGCAAAAAAACTTGATATCTTCGACTCCCCTCTTTCCTTCTCTCCTGACATCATGGACCTTGCCAAGAAGGTGCACTTTCAGCTGGGCCTCCTCAGAGGCATTCTCCCTTTCCTCACCTTCCCCAGGAAACTCAATGTCTCCAGGGCTCTAGTCCTCTCCAGGCTGGACTACTGCAACAGCCTCTTCCTCAATCTGCCTAATTCCTCCCTTCGCCCCCTTCAACTAATCCAGAACAGGACTGCAAGATGTATTGCCGGGTGCATTCAAAGACCTCAAACAGAAGTCCCTTTCACATGAACAGCATGATTGTATTCACTGAAACAAAAACGGCTTGTAAAATTGAAGAGCCATGTGGAAAAAAGAGGCCTACCTATCATTACCAAAGCAGCATTTTAATTCACAGAAAGAGGAATCAAAGATCCTTTTCACAAGGAAAACAGGATTGTTTAACAGTGACACAAAAATGGATTGGGGTTGGCAAATAAAAGCAGTTTAAATGTGAAAAAGTATCACTGCTCACAGAAAAATGTCAGGGAAAAAAAGCATGTGCGGGTTGACAAACCCTTTTGCTAGCTGTGGGCAAAATTCACAAGGAAATCTACCACTGCCAGTCTGGATGTTACATCTCCCATCTAATTACCAACTGCAATAAAGTGCCCAGCTAAAGGTGTCGAAATTCAGTGTTCTCCAGAACTGCTGGCTCTGAAGGCATTGACTGTAGGAGAAGTTCCCCTTCGCTCAGCATGACTAATATGTGTGAATATGGGGTGCTCCTGGTTCTCCCCCGGTTGTTCACCTTCTTGTCAGTCTTTGGGCCTCATTACACGGTAGGCGGTGAGCCATGGCGCTATTAGCGCCATGGCTCATGCCGGTAAAATACCGGCACCGCCTTGGCGGAAAGGGGATTTACCGCCCCATCCCAAGGTTGGAGGGGCGGTAAATCCCCCTTCCGCCATTGCCCTTCCCCATTCCCATTTCTGCCCCATAGGGCTCTATGGGAATGGGGAAGGCGCTAATTACGGCACTGCAATTTTGCGGTGCCGTAATTAGCTCCGAGGTCCCTTAGCGGGTTGGTATTTAACGCCTGCAAAAAGCAGGCGTTAAAACTCCAACCCGCTAAGGGACCTCGTAGTAAGGCGGCAGGGATTTACCGGTACCGGTATTTTACCGGTGCCGGTAAATCCCTAACGCCTACCGTGTAATGAGGCCCTTTGTCTTGTTTGTTGCATGTGGCGTGCTACAAATATTAAAATAAATTAAATAAAATGGGGGCAGCAACTTCAAAGAGCAAGCTTCTGACACAAAGTGACTGACAAAAACAAACTCTGGGTACAGGTTGACCCAGTGAAAGCAAAGGGCCGGAAGGAAAGAGGATGGCCATTTGGAACACATGAACATTCACAATTAATTTAAAAAGGACTATTGTCATTCAGGCCTTTTTCTCAGCAATCATAAGGTGTATTTTCTTCATTTACGTACCATTTTTTATGTAATTTCCAGGTGAATTTGGAGATATAAAATTCATCCACCTGCGACTCAGGGAACTGTAATGGCTAAGATGCGTTTCTGGCTGATCTGAACATGTTCCAAATATGAGAGTTGGTGAGCGGGTGGACAATAAAATTAGGGATATGGGTTGCATTTTCATAACTATTATGCTTTTTATGGAAACGGCAGAAATGTGCCACATGGCCGTGCTACATGGTACGGACCTGGGGGTCGGTTTATCCAATTCCCCACGATTAGCTGAATCAGAAAAAAATGTATACTATGGCAGTTGCTAGTAAAAGCATGAAGTTGTGATACATAACTAGTTTTTGCTAGAAATATGAAAGGAGAGCAAATGGCGATTACAAATGGGAATTGCCATATGTTGCTCCAGACCCCTAAACCAATCCCGACTTGGAGGCTGGGTTTGGGAGCAGAGAGAAAGGTAACTGTCCAATCCTACTTGCGGGAATTATTGCAGGGTGCTTCCCCCATGATTGTAAAATTGGTGGTGTCATCACTGCTATATAAGAGGGACTGCATTAAGAGGAAGGGACATAGGGGCACACAGACAGAGGTCTGCTGAAACTTACCATCTGACAGCTGTAAGGAAACTCCAGTGGAGATTGCTGAGAGTGCATATGGGTGGAGGTGTCTATTTCTAGTAAGGCTTCAAAGCTGACTGGGTCCTATGGTGGAGAGCGGAAGGCCATCTTTGAGAGTGGAGTGACCAGACCCGTAGCCTATCTTTCCAGAGTTTCCCGAGATGCAGCTGGCGTTCCTGAACTTTAAAAAGAGGCTTTCTATACAAGTAGAACTGATCCCTGGGAGACCAAAAAGGTGGGGGAGTCTACTTGCCTTGAATCCTTTCCCTTTAGAGTGGGCAGGGGGGCAAAACTGTGTAGATCTGTAGCCTATTCAACTAAAAAATATTAATTTAATTCCCCTTTTACAGAACACTACGGGGTGAATTTTGTGAACATTCATAATTAATAAAGCTGACTTCCCAGTGTGTGCTGAAAACTATAGCCTATAAATTAAATGGGTAATCCTTTTTGTCCAAAGACCCGTCTTCTTTAAGGAAGAGGGGTGTCTTTGTTCTTAAATCAGTCCAACCTCGTTATCCAGCTTCCTCAACACAGGCCTTTTACAGGAAGGGGTCTGAAATACTAAATTCCCCAAAAATTCCCCAAATCATTTCTATTTTTCTGTCCGGCTTCCCAAACACAGACCAAAGTAGGGGGGGGGGGGTCTGAAAAACAAACCGCTAAATCACTCTGTGTTTATTTTACACTAAAGGTGTGGGCAAAATAATTGCCATATGTATTTTTACCAATCTGGAAATCCTACCGCTAGCCTTTTAAGGCGGCAGGAAATCAAAAATCACACAACACTACATGATAATTGCTTTCGTTAGTGATCAGTGTAATTATTTCTAGAAGTGAAAATTTGCAGAAAGTGCAGAATTTTGATTGTGTTTTGTTCTACTCACTATTGTGATTTATTTATGCATCTCTCCAGCCCTAAAATCTCTCCACTGGCTTCCGGTTGCTGCTAAGATCAAGTTCAAGACCTTCGGCATCATCCACAAGGCTTTCTGGGTCCTGGGACACCCCTACATCCAACTTACTCTCCCTAAATACCATCCTGCTAGATGATTCCTTCGGTCTTCTAGCTCCAACTCTCTGCAGATCAGACGCTTTTCCAAGCACAGAGTGGGGGGGGTTAGATCTCTCTCCTCCACAGGTGCCTCCTACTGGAATGGCCTGCCTGCCCCTCTCAGACATTAGCCAGATCTCCTTAAGTTCCGGAAGCTTCTCAAGAACCCACCCCCCCCCCATTTCTCTTCCTCCTTCCCAGCTAATGTCCCCCTCTGCCTCTTGCTGCCTGGTTCCTTCTGATATTTACAGGGCACCAGGCCCCCCTCAGCCAGTCTACCCCTGCACTTGATCTCCCTCCTTGGCTCCCTAACCTGTACTTGCCCTTCCGGGCTCCCTCCCCCTGAACTAGCCTGGCTGGGCCTGCACCCCACTTATGTGGGATGTATTTACCCATGCATCCGGGCCCTACCTCAAAACTGTGCAGTACTGGCATTGAAAACATCATAATGGCCAGAGCTCCCCAGAAAATGCACAGGAAAATCCCATTTTGCCTATATTGTGAGTTCAGAGATGCAATGCTGATTGCCAAAAGCAAACCCATACTGTTGGGAATTCATTTTTCTTGAATGTCAAATATGGCAAAATCATGGGCACAGAATTACTTTACTGCAGAAACACACCAATGCCATGTCCTGAACATGGACAATCTACTCCATATAATATCACTTGCTGAAAGGAATCAATCTAAAAAAAAAAAATCCCAAGGATGGATGCAGTAACCACAAAATCCTGATGGTGGCGCTAGCGGTCTAAACTCTGACAGGAGAGCTGTCTTGCAAACTGCATGAGTGCAAAGAAAGGGGTCTTATTTCATCAAAGGTTCAAAGGGGTTGCCTGTCCTGAGAACTCTTGACACTTCAGAACTCAACACAAGAAGCCAGGAAATAACAGGGTTCTGTTAATTAAATGCAAAGTGGCCCCCTGGCCTCCTGATGTGAGCTTGCTAGACACCACACAAAGGACCCTTTCCTCTGAAAGGAATATGTTAATTCTGGATGTTTGCTGTCAACAAAGATCTGCCAGCCAGCAGAGATCTGTGACTGACCCACCCAAGTCTTGGAGGCGGACTTCAACACTCTGAGGACTGAATTGAAAGTAAAATATATATTTTACAAAAACACTGATAACTCTTTGTAATCAAATGACAGAAATGTATAACTTTGAGAGCTTTAATTTAAAAAATGTACCTTTAATTCAAGCCCAAACTCCAATTTGTGTGATGTTCTGGGGCAAAACCCCATTGTTTATTAATATTACAGACTCCCTGTTTCAGCTAGACAAACGAAAATGCATTGGTATGTGGGTAGATATGTGAGGAACAGTTGTATAAAATTTAATGAAGATCCAATGTTGTTCAGCACATGAAAAAGTGCTAGAAGTTGCCATTTTTGAATGCAAGCTCCTAGAAAGAGCAGATTTGGACAGAGACATGGCTAAATTCAGCCACACCATGTATGTGTAATTTCAAACAACTGTGTAACTGTGAAATATGGATTTTGATCATATATAGATTTGGGTGCACAGATGATAGGGGAGTTGTTTCAAGAGATCATAAATGGATGACATCACTCTAACTCACAGCTCCTTCGCCAATCAAGTGAGAAATGGAAGCTTGACCAATGGCAAGTGGAGAGGGGTAGGGGCTGGTGATGCTGCATACACCCCCACTCTAAAAACACATAAAAGCAGAGAGTCAGGACAGATAGAGACTTTCAAATCCATCTGCCGCTGGAAGCTCTGCCGGAAAAATCCATACTTTACCTCCATCAAACCTCCAGAGAGCCAAACTAGAGACTTCAATCTATCCAGAACTAGAGACCCAGACCAGAGAACCAGAGAGAGCTGACCCAGATCACTGTGAAGTGCAGAGACCAGAGGCGAATTTAAAACCTGACCAGATCCATGGCGAGGCCCATTTCACTCAAGAATATAGTGTGAGTACCTAGAAAACTGTGCAGAACCAATCTCCTAGTTAAAATAATATAATTCAATCTATTTAACCTAAGTAGAACTGCCTGATAGATCCAAATCTGTCACCTGTCATTCTAGCTGCAAAATTTGTCACTTGTCATTTTGAGCTTTTAAAATTTGCAAAACCAAAAACGACCTCTATTAAATCGGTCATAACTCTGTAACCGTTTGGGCTAGAGACTTGCAGTAACTTTTATCTGAAAGCTTAGAATCGTGGCTTTCCTATGAACCTAGAACCGCATTCCTACCCCTTATAGTTTTACCGCAATCGCGGAACACGCATTCGCGAATTTTACCGCGATTTGCAAATTTCTTCACATGTAAAAACTGCTGCTGCTTGCCTTCCATTTGCCAGAAATTCGTTTAACCTGCTAACTATCCCTGCATCATTGCTAGTGTGAGCCTGGACTAATATTAACTAGATACCACTCACCCTGAACCTCTGAAAGGGAATTAAAAGCATTTCCAGCATATTTCTCATCCATTGCTAGCACATATCAAAGCATTTTGCCTGTGTTTTCAAAACTCCTATCTGTTTTCTGTAGTGTAAGCTTGCTGGGGTGAACTGATTTACATTGATTGCATTTCTGAGAACTGTGTGTTTTCCTTCCATTTCCTTGCCTTGCATCAAGGGGGGGAGGGGATTGCCAGAGAAAAGTGATTACATTGTTTGGTTGAAATCATATTGAGTATTTTCTGTACTGCATTCATTGAATATTGCATCCACCTGAGCTTCCATAAAGCATTCTGTACCACCTTCTTCTTTTGTTCCTATTCACCTGTGTGCTACCTTATCCATTTCATGTCAACTCATTATTGATTATAGAGAAGCGTGTTGGTGCCAGATTCTCCGTTCTTAATCTTTATCATATCAGATTAAGTGTGCTATTCAATTATTAATTTATTATAAAGCGTGAGATAATATATATTGTTTAAGTTATCAAATAAACCTTTAAACTTGCAAAACAGAACTACTTCTTGGCTCAGTGGGGTCAGGGGGATTCCAAGGGAGGGGTGTTATATAGGGGTAGTCATCCAGAACGCATGAACTGGACATAAAGTTATATCAATAAGGGTTTTCATTCAGTATTATAGACTAGGCGTTGACTTAGCTGTAGTGTTGAATTGAATCCTCTTACACTTACAGCCATGTCCAGCACTTATCATGTGGACCTTCTTTCCCCTGCACTCTCTGCATTCCCCTGGCACTTGTCCACCTCTCCTCTCCATAGCACTCACCTAACCCCTGGGCCCTTTTCTGCCCTGTCTAGCACTTCCACATTCCCCTCTCCCCCGCACTTCTTGTTACTGCACTTGCACAATCCGAATGACACTAGGCCTAGTAGGACCGTTTTTGTTTTCTTCCCCTTGCACTCCTCCTCTTCTGTCTTTTTGCGCCTTGAACCCCCTTTTTGCTGTATAGCCGCATTATAAATACCCAATAAATTAATAAATGCTGGCATACGAGTGGTTTATCAGTAACAAAAAAAAAAGGAAAAAGGGATGAAAGATAGACTGATTAAATAATGCAGGGAAGAAACAAAGACGTGATGAAGCAAATAATTAAAAGATAAAAAGTGAGAAGAAGAAAGAACTAATGACAGAAAGAGAAAACAGTAAAGAAAGACAAAACAAGAATGTGTGCAAGGAAGAAAGTAACAAAAAGTGGAGAAAGAAAGAAAACTGAAATAAACCGATAGATAATTAATAAAAGGAAACTTTTTTAAAAAAATGAATCTATGGAAGAAAGGGAACCGTTTTTGAAATTGACGATTAAAAGAAAGAAAAAGAAAAAAAAAGGTAAAATAAAGAAAAGGAAGGAAGGAAATATGGAACGATCAAATGAAGGAAAAATAAGGAAAGGAAATGGAAGAATAGATTAAATGGGAGAAAAGAAAAAGGAGGGAATTAAATAGTTAAAGCAAGACAAATAAAAAGATAGAAATACACTGATGAAAACAAACTAGGATATAAAGAAGGAACGACCAGTCAATCACACTGCTTGGGAATTTGTCCATTTCAGATTCTTATCACTGCATTTCATAGCTGAAAAATATTTCCTATCCTCAAATCCGTTGTTCATACATTGTAACGACAGCCATTGCCTGCCTCTCACTACTGCAGAGCGTGTTCTGCAGTGAGCAGTTGAACAGGACATATGGCAACATGGGAGGTAGCAGGAACTCATTTTCGGGGCTATTTTACGTCCCCCCCAGGTCTGTTAGCGTTTTCCAACGAACTACAACTTGAATGCTTCAAAATACAAGATTACTTCACATTTCCCCTTGTACTCACTCTATTAATTGGGATTATTAAGAGTGTCCAAGAGGGAAACAGGACTCTGAGGTTTGAGATTACCACTCGATTAGTGAGACCGTGCTCCAAGGCATGAGACCTGCAATCAATAAATTACACTTCAAAGGTGTGAGTCTCACTCTGAATGACAGATCCTAAGAGTGTGAGTCACAGCCCATCACTGAGACAATGAGGCAAGGTTTGCATGTCACATCACAAGAACGAAACTGGGGGCTAAGGTATGGCGATCCTGCCCCTCACCACCCATGTGACCGCGCCCCTTGGTTTCAGCACTGAACAAATGAGACTGGTCTCCATGTAGTGTAATATGCACCCTATGGCAGAGCCTGCTGGGAGATGGGAGATAAACAATGATTGGTGTTATGATCCATCGTAAGGAATCCTTGCTTTATAGGGAGCCATTGATCACTTATCGCGAGACTCGCACACAATAAATGAGACCGTTCTTCAAGGTGTGCAGGTCACCCAGAATTATACACACAGTCCTTCCACTGGCACTAGCATCGAAGGGCTGAGATTATTCTTTAAGTTGTGAGGCAAGTGAACACAGGAGAGCATGAGACATGTTTCTCATTTTCCTGTGGCTCACTGGTACTGAAACTGCCCTCACTATAGCGAAGGTTGTATAGGCTGAGTAGTGTGGGCTCCCTTTGCTCTTCTACCCCAATCCCTAACCCAGTAATAACATCACAGACTAAGTTATTTTGTGGAAAAGATTATGGCCTTAGGCAATTTATTTTCATACAGAAAATACATCACAATAACACCAATATACAGTTGTGTGCTTTTGGGCACCTTGTGTCCAGTTCCGGAGTTGCCCAAGGCTCCTTCCGAGTCCTTGTTACTCTTGGGCTTCCGCTCCTGGGCACATGCCGCCACACCTGAGCGGGCGCTCTTCTCGCTCGCTCAGGTCCCCCCCCCAAAAGCCCCCTACCTACAACCTTGTTCTCGGAGTGCCCTAAAAATTTCATCAGAAAAAAAACCCAACCCTTTGTCGGACAGGTGCACCCCATCCAGGTGAAACATTTCCGGGTTGTTCTGGTAAAGTCCATGCTTTATGAAATGGAGACCTGTGCTCTTGCAATACTTTTCTAGCGCTTTAACTTTTTTCTGGCTATCTCGATTGCATGCCTCCTGTGTGCCCCATACCAGACCCTTCTTGGACATGAAGATTTCGGTTTTCCACCAACTGTGGGCTATGGTCTGCAGAGAGCCGCAGATGTCTCTCTGTAACTTTCCCCTGTTTGTGCTCACCAAGTCGTTCTCCCCCGAGGTGTATCACCAGATATTCGGGGGGGTCCCTGAAACCTATCAGGTCCGACAGCCTGTCATGGATTTCTTCCCAGTGCATCCCCGGGAGGCCCCACCAGGATGTGATTGTGTTCTTGAAATGTAGTCCTTGCCTTATTTCCTCCAGCCACCTGCCTGCCCGGGTCACGAAAGAGTGCCCCACTATCCATGCTGATTTGTATGGACCAGTTTCTGTGGGAAATGGGAAAATGAGCGTTTATATCAATTCTTCCCTTATGTTTTTTTTTAAAACATTTAGACTTCCACCCCCCAATCTTCTTTACTCCGTTTGTTCCCAAGCCCCCCACCCATGCGGAGCTAGCCGCACCTATCCTGAATGAGTGGGTACCGAATTCGGCCGGGTCCCATCCTGCTTTGGCCACTGCCTGTTTCAATACCGCCTGAAACTGGTACCTGCTGAGTGCTCTGCCGTCCTTGTGTATTAATAACTGTCCGTCAACCTCCGGTCGGAGGTCTAGGAACTCCTGGGTGATGCATCTGGGACAGTGGTCCTTCTCTTTGATGCAGTTGAGATCTATTGCTCTCGCTTTCCCTGCTTGGTCTGTTTTTTTTCTTAGCATTATAGACATGCCCTTGCTTCCCATACTGATATCCCTCTTTGCCAGGACATTTCCTGCCCCCGTATTGCTGGCCACCAATTCCCCCACCCTGAAAGCCCCATAGTATGCCAGTGCGAACATATGCTTCTGCATATGTTCTGTAATACTTTTAACAATATTATTAGCTTCCCAAAGTTCAGCGGCCTTCTGCTGTCTGGTTTCTTCCCCTCCAATTTTGCCCAACCTCTCATGGCATATTTTATTCTAGTGCTGTTGGTTGGGTCTGTGGCGCCAGCCACTTTCGTTGTATAGGCCACCGCTGCTAGATGTGCTGCCGCCCAGCTTTTCCTTCTCCCTTTGGCAAATGCCCTTTCCAGAAATTCACACATCTTTTTGGTAGAAATTTCCCCCACATTTTTGACTCCTGTTTCTACCAATACATCCTTAACATATCTTTCATACTGCTTACCCGTTTTGTATGTTAAGGCGTTCCTGGTCAGCTTATCAATGACCCGTTCTTTTTTCTGTGGCTCTCCCCTTTCTTCAGAGTCGACCTTGTAGTCAACCATGTTTTCCTTTCCAGCATTTCCAGTGGGACCCATGCCTTCTGTGGCGTGGGCGTTCCTTCCCTGTCGGCGTCCGGTCTCAGCTCCCTGAACTTTTTCCACTGAAAATGAGATATTGTGACAGCCACCACATTCTCTTCTCCCGCAATGTGCCTTGGCCTTATGCATGTATTCATTTTTAAGCTTTCCAGCGTAATTGCTCTCATTAATTCCAATACCAGTGGGCATGACGCACTTCCTTTGTTCAGCACGTGCACTACTGCCATGTTATCTGACCATACTACTAACTCCTTGTTCTTTAGCTCTTCCCCCATGCACACATTGCTACCCATATCGGGAAGAGCTCGAGCAGCGTTATGTTTTTCGTCCATCCCGCCACCTGCCATGCTTTTGGCCATTCTTCTGCACACCACTGGTTTCCCAATATTTCACCAAAACCAAAGCCCCCAGCTGCATCCGTGAACAACAGCCTTTTCCCTTCCTCGTTTATGGGTGAGCGCCATATTACTGACCCATTGAAGTATTTTAGGAATTTTGCCCACACCTCTAGCTCTCTCTTGATTCCCTGACCTATTCTGACTCTGTGGTGTCCCAACGTGGCCCCTCTTGTTCTCAGCTCAATGCTTCTTTGGAACACTCTCCCCTGTGGGATGACCCTCCCCGCAAAGTTTAATTTTCCCGCTAGTGATTGTAGCTCCCTCACTGTTACCTTGCTTCTTCCCTGCAGCTCTTTTATTGTCTCCAGCAGATCGGCCACTTTGTCCTCCGGGTTCCGGCAAACCCCCAGATTTGAGTCAATTTCTATACCCAGGAATTGGATAACCTGTGTTGGGCCCATTGTCTTCTCCTTTGCTAACGGGAATCCCCACTCACTTGTTATTTCTTCAAATTTTTCCAGTGTTGCCTTGCATAGTTTTTCTCCTTTGGGCCCCACGAATAAAAAAATCGTCCAAGTAATGTACTATCATGGCCTCTCTTATTTCCACTGTAACTGCCCACTGCAAAATGGAACTTACCCTCTCAAAATATGCGCATGAAATGGCGCATCCCATGGGAAGGCATTTGTCGATGAAGTATTCCCCCTCCCATTGCATACACAACCACCTCTGAGATTTGCTGTTGACCGGCAATAGCCGGAATGCTGATTTAATGTCTGCCTTTGCCATCCATGCCCCTACTCCCGCCTTTCTGACTAGTTCTACTGCATCTTCGAAATCTGAGTACGATACTGTCGCTTCTCCTTGAGCGATGCCGTCATTCACCGATGCCCCTGGATGGTATGATAGGTGGTGGATTAGCCTGTATTCCCCTTCCTCCTTTTTTGGCACTAAACCCAGTGGGGAGCATATAAACTCGTCAAATGGCAATGCTAACAAAGGCCCTTCAATCCTGCCCAGTTCAACTTCTTTCCGTATTTTCTCTGACACTATATCCTTGTTCTCGGTAGCCGATTTTAGGTTTTTGGGAATGTCCTGTGCTCCTTGGCCAGTGAATGGGATATTAAAACCTTCTCTGATCACTTCTGCTGCTTCTTGGTCAGGGTATTTCTTTAGCCACCCCTCCATCCTCAATTCTTACTGGGTGGCTCCCTTCCTGCCCCAGCTCTTAATTCCGTTTCTCATTGCCCCTGCTGTTTGATGCTGCCGCCCTTGTGCACTTGGCGGTGCTGTGGTCGCCCTTGCATCTCTCACACTTGTGGCTGAACTTACATTTCCATCCCCAACTGCATGGTGACCCCTTCTCGAAATTTCTACATTGCCCTGGCTCTGCCCGTGCTGCGCCCGTGCCCCCACCCTGCGTTGTTGGGGGCAAGCTGCTCTGCCACCGTCTCTGTGACCCATAATTTCTGCTCCGAAAACTTTGCTCCCTATTTCGGTCATAGCTATTATCGTATCTTCTGTTGCTGTATCTATAGTCAGCCCTGTAATCGTTCTGCCAATACTGCCTCCTCTGCTGCCCTCCCGTGTTTTGCTCTTTGGTCTCCCACTTCTCTTTTAGTATATTAAATATGTAGAAATAAAAATGTTCTTCGTCCCAGCCCATATCTGGAAAGCAATCCATCTCCTTCCTGAACTCATGATCGTATTCCAGCCATGCATCCCCCCTGAATGCTGCGTGCACTTTTAATACCCTTTGCTGATATGCCACTACTGATGCCCCATCCTCTGGGAATTTCTGTAATATAATCGTGGACATTATACTAAATGCTGCCATCCAGTTTTCAAAATTTCTCACCACGGGACCCCTTTTTAGTAGGCTTTTCTCATCCTCCTTAATGTCCTCTATTGCTACATTCATCCCTCTTTTTTGACAGTCTAGCAATGTGAAAATATCGATCAATTCCTTCCTCCATATTTTTTCCTTTATTTTATCATTAATATACCACGCCATTGCCTTCATTGACCTGCCATCCGCATCCTTGCCCATGGAGGGTCTCCCGTATTTTGTCATGGCTGGCCCCCCCCAACCTCTGTTGCCGCCACTTGTGGTGCCCCCTGCGAAGGATTCCCTGTCCCTAATGACGCTGGTAGTGCCCCTGTCGGGGCCGCTGGCTGTGGTAACCCCTGTGGTGCTGGGCCCGGGGGTCCCTACCGGCCCTGCCCCTGCCCCCTTTGGCCCTTTTTTCTTCTCCCTGCTCACAACCCCTTTCTTTTTTACCCATGCCCTCAAATGGTCCCTCTCTTCCTCATTACTGCTCTCTCCTTCCGTCGTCGTGCTCCCCTCCCGTTCCTCCCTAGTCACCTTTCTTTGCTTTCTCCGCCTGCCACTGAGTCTGGGCGACTTACCCGAACCGCTGACACAATTTTTTAACATGCGTACAATCTTATTCCCCACATCATTATTCACAGTACCTTTGTTTTTTTCTTTTCTTCTTCCTGGTCGATGTCCCCGGCTGCTCCTCTGATCTCCTTGGCTCCTCTCTCCCCCTCTTCTGTCCTTGTGGCACCTCGCCTTCTCCTTCACTGCTGCTTGGTTCGATGAACAGCAAAGGTGACATTGCTTTTGCCCTCTCATCCTTCTGGATTATCTCCAGTACCCACTGTGCTCCATACTCCTTCTCAGCTTTTCTTGCCCATTCGCTGAATTCCTGGGCTCTCCTCGCTCTTCCTTCTGCCATTCTCCTTGGTTAAACTCCTTCACCCCACCGAGCTGTCCCACGTTTCTTTCTATGCTTGATAGTGATCCTTAGTCTTTGCTCCTTTGTCAACAGGCAATGCTTCTCAGTATGGGCCTATGATCTGACCTGTGTTACTTTGCTTATCTTTGTCCCCGTAACAGATTTGCCATAGGTAGTGTTTTATCTATATATTTTATTTTAAAATAAAACATTTTTCGTTGTGCCGGAGGGGTGCCGACCATGTTCCGGGTATTGGGTTAGAACTCGGGTCCCCAGGTTACTAGCCCCAGCACTCTTCATTTGCGCCACTTGGCGGCTCCTTTCCAGCTCCTGGTGCCTGGCCCTTTAACCCACCGTGCCGCACCTTCGCTTGTGATGTTTGTCTCTTTTAGGGCCGGGTGATCCTCGCCGATTGTTCTTTTGCTCCGCCCACCGCCAACCGCTTCTTTGCGGGCTTTCTCCAGCGAAGCTCCTTTTCCTCGCTTCCCGCTCTTGTGATGTCGTCCGCCGGAGCCTTCGCTGGCAATCTCCTTCCTCCCCGGTTTCCCGCGACGGTGCTGTCTACCGGTCACGCCCGGTCCTTCTTCCGTTCTTTCTCCCTGTTTGCAGTGCTGGTAGCTTCCTCCTGCGCGTCCGATGTCGCCGCCTCCTCCCTGCTGGGCCACTCGAGATTCTGGACGATGCAGGACAAGGTAAGGATGATCACGCTGGTTCTTGCGTAACCCCGTGCCTGTAAAGGAGAATAGTTTACATGAGCCCGCAAGAGCAGATGCAAAACGTTTCCTTTTCCTTATCCCAGGTCCCAGGAGACTACCCGTGAGAGGTGAGCTCCTTACCTGGTTTGCTTACTCTCCTTCTTTCGGGGTCCTTTATACCCCAACCGCCTTTTGTTCTTCCTTTGTGGGCCAGGCTTTTCCCAGCCCCCCTGCAGCTGCACCTTGCACCTCTCCTAGGTGCCACTTCCTGCCCTTCCCGGGCTTTTTGTGTTTCGGGCGCCAACTGGCCGCCCCTCCCCATGGCTGGCGCCGTTTCCCCCCACCCTGTGCCTAAACCCCCCCAGTCTCTTATCTGCCCGCATTTCATGCGGCCCTGGCCCTGGGGCATTTCTGCTGTGCGTTTGCTGCCCAGGAAGATGTCCACGTGGTCTTGAAAGCTAGCAAACAAAAACCAGGAGTTATCTTCTCTACAATACTTAGTGCTGTTTTTTATAGTTAAAAAAATAAATAAAAAAACAACCTGCACTCTTCTGTCGCAAAGTAATTGGTGGACAAATCTCTTGTGGCACAATAACTAGTGGGCAGGCACGCTGTGCATAGTAACCAGTGGGAAGGCATTCTGTGCATAGTAACTGAAGATCGTGCATTTTGTGGTAGTGTAACTAGTGGGCAGACATGCTGTGCATAGTAACCAGTGGGGAGGCGTTCTGTGCATAGTAACAGAAGATCATGCATTTTGTGGCCGCATAACTAGTGGTCAGGGATGCTGTGCATAGTAATCAATGGGGAAGCGTTGCATTCATAATAATTGAAGATCATGCATTTTGTGGCCCTGTAACTAGTGGCTGGGAATTCTGTGCATAGTAACTGAAGATGATGCATTGTGCGGTAGTGTAACTAGTGGGCAGACACGCTGTGCATAGTAAAGATCATGAATTTTGTGGTAGTGTAACTAGTGGGCAGACACGCTGTGCATAGTAACCAGTGGGGAGGCGTTCTGTGCATAGTAACAGAAGATCATGCATTTTGTGGTAGTGTAACTAGTGGGCAGACACGCTGTGGATATTAACCAGTGGGGAGGCGTTCTGTGCATAGTAACAGAAGATCATGCATTTTGTGGCCGCATAACTAGTGGTCAGGGATGCTGTGCATAGTAACCAATGGGGAAGCGTTGCATTCATAATAATTGAAGATCGTGCATTTTGTAGCCCTGTAACTAGTGGCTGGGAATTCTGTGCATAGTAACTGAAGATGATGCATTTTGTGGTAGTGTAACTAGTGGGCAGACACGCTGTGCATAGTAACCAGTGGGGAGGCGTTCTGTGCATAGTAAGAGAAGATCATGCATTTTGTGGCCGCATAACTAGTGGTCAGGGATGCTGTGCATAGTAACCAGTGGGGAAGCGTTGCATTCATAATAATTGAAGGTCATGCATTTTGTGGCCGCATAACTAGTGGGCAGGCATTCTGTGGATATTAACCAGTGGGGAGGCGTTCTGTGCATAGTAACTGAAGATGATGCATTTTGTGGTAGTGTAACGTGGGCAGACACGCTGTGGATAGTAACCAGTGGGGAGGCGTTCTGTGCATAGTAACAGAAGATCATGCATTTTGTGGTAGTGTAACTAGTGGGCAGGCACGCTGTGCATAGTAACCAGTGGGGAGGCGTAGTAACAGAAGATCATGCATTTTGTGGTAGTGTAACTAGTGGGCAGGCACGCTGTGCATAGTAACCAGTGGGGAGGTGTAGTAACAGAAGATCATGCATTTTGTGGTAGTGTAACTAGTGGGCAGGCACGCTGTGCATAGTAACCAGTGGGGAGGCGTAGTAACAGAAGATCATGCATTTCGTGGTAGTGTAACTAGTGGGCAGGCATTCTGTGCATAGTAACCAGTGGGGAGGCGTTCTGTGCATAGTTACAGAAGATCGTGCATTTCGTGGTAGTGTAACTAGTGGGCAGGCATGCTGTGCAAATGAACTGGTGATGAAACATTCTGTGGCCGGTAAGTGATGGCCGAGGCTTCTGTTGGACGGGCCTCTTCATGGACAGAGCTAATGGGCAGGCGTTTGTTTGGGAAAAGAGCAGTGGTATTTGGCCCAATTAAAAATGGGCATGGCTGCGGTGCACAGGAACTGGCATCAGGTGCTGTAAGGCAGGGTTGCTGATTGGTGATGGATTTTGTGACTGATGGACAGTTGTCTTGTGGCACCAACATTTATTCTGCTATTCTAATGAAGAAAGGAATGTCTCCAGGCTGTTCATGAACACAGTTCCTTTAATGTGAATAGCAGTGCATACACATTGTGAGTGCCAGATTCTCTGACAGAACAATTCTGATATGTTCTAGCAAATTAACGAAGATGGGCATATGGCCCTTGGCACATGAATCCTGAGCGTCATGCATAGCACGTTATTTTCTCCTGTCCCAGGATGGAATACACGTAATGATGAGTGAGGTTTCTTTCAGGACCTCACTTTTCTAATCAGCATGAGTTCTTTTGGGACCTCTCCAGACGCCAGAGCGCAGTCCTGGTCTACAAGTTCTGAAAAACCACGGGGAACAGGCTCGCTCATGGGCAGAAAACTACCACCATATGATGCGGGTGTACCCCCAAAACACAGAAAATGGGGGTACGCATCCTAAAACAGGGGCTGCTTCTGGCCATGAAAACAGAGCCTTGCGCTTGGGTTTGGCACCACTTTGGGAGGAGCCCTGAGCCCGGTCACTGCTTTTAAGGTGGGTTCACTGAGGCACCAGAATGTGCTGTTCCAGACAAGTTCCTCTCCCCGCGAAGTGAAAACTCAAGAAAAACAACAGCCCAGAGATGGCTGGTAGCGGACCAAGCTTAACTCTTAACAGTACCAACACTGCAGCTGACTGTACTGCCGCAACCCACAATTCAATGCAAGGCTTGTGCGACTTAAGTGCCAACATGGCACCTAATACCATTAAAAGAGGTTAATTCACTCCTGATGTTTAGTTCTGGGATATTAGGTGCTGCTATTGCATTGGAGTAAAGCTCGGAGGGAGTTGACATGTGAGGAGGGGCACACAGCGTGTGGGTGTTGGCCATGTATCCATCCACTCACCCTCCACGGCCATTACCACCAAATACCTGTCCCTCCCCGGCCAAAAACGCATCCTCCTGGGAGCTCTTTGAGCTGGCCTTATCAATCAGTAATATCAAACGTTGACCTGCCAGTGTTATTTCTAAGCTGTCTCCTGAGAGTTAATGGCTTAATTGCAGCTGTAAACGCACGCCACTGTCTAATAAAACGTTTGAGCCAAGTGCGCCTTCAGCCACTTGATTTATAACTTTTCCTTCCGCTGACGACCTGTTAAAAACGAGCATTGGCAAAGTCAACCGTTTTGGCTTGTGTACGTTGTTAGCTAGGCAATGCTATCATACGCCATCTTGTGTCCAGGTTAGCACCGTTATGGCAGTGCCTGTTAAATGCCTAACTGAATGTAACTTCCTTATACCCTCATTCTATGGTAATTTAACATTTGCAGAAAGTAAGGGCCTTTTATGGATGTGTAGAGATGCACGAAGTCTGGGAAGTTTTAGTCAGTTAAGCGAGTTTGTGAAAGTAAATTATCAATTCATGCAGATAATTGGGTTGGAATTTTTGGGAAACATGGACATATGAATAGCTGGAAAAGTGCAAATCAAAGCTCTGCCACGTGACTGGTAAAGAAGTGGCACTATGTTAACTATTAAAGCGCTGGTTCCAGAATATGTAAAGATGTCCCTCTATGTGCTGTTAGCAAGCCCTTATCATAATGTTTCCCAGCAGCGTTCATGATTTAGGCAGAATCAGTTGGGAACCTTGCAAGTAGTGGGCCCGCAACTACAAGTCCCTGCAGACCAGAAAGCAGGTAGAATCCGTCATCTCTGGATAAAGGAACACCCGTGCTTGCTCTGTTCGGGACTACAGACGCGGCTTTTTGCTCATTGTTTCCAAACTGTGAACTTCTATGCGGTGAGATCTGGAGTACAGCTTGCAGCCAGTCTACAAGTTAGAGGTACCAGACGTTTGCAGAGTTTTTGTTATTTGTACATAAGTGAAATAACTTAATGTTCCATATAGACCAGAGGCCCCAACACCCAAGACCTGACTAACTTCTGGGTTGGTCTCTGGGGTTGCCAGAAGAGGTAACCCATCTATAGCCCAAATTGAGTTAGGAACTAGCCCAAAAGTAGCCCAACCACATAGTTCTGCATAAACTAAATTGTCTGTTCAAAACACGATTCGCAGGCATGTAACCCCACTTGTTTAGGATTGTACATTGAAAACTGAACTGCAAATCAGGAACAAGCAGAGACAATTGAAACAAAGATTTCAGATTTCACAGCAAGAGAGCACATATTGCATGCAGTGTGTTCTGCCAGGCCGCCCAGACAGGGAGGTGAGGGTATCATATAATATAAGAGCACACATGCCAGTATGACCCCATTCCATTTGGGAGATACTAGAGCAGTCATAGAGTAAAGTTTGCATTCTAGGGCATGTAGTCCTAGGTTTATAATAAGAAACTCAGCACTGACTACAAGTCCCAGAATGCAAACTTAAATCTATCACTACTCTAGTATCTCCGAAGTGGAATGGGGAATGTTGGTAGGCATGTAACAGATCTCCTCATGGGATTTATTCACCTCCATTACTGTCTGGATGACTCTGCGAAAAGCACTACATGCAATCATTGATGTTCTCTCGCTGTGAAATCTTTATTTCACAGGAGAGCACATCACACATTGCAGGCAGTGTGTTCTGACGAACTTCCCGATATGGAGGTGGGGAAATCACGACTGCCCCTGGGTGGTAGCAGTGCACGGTATAAGTCAACATAGCATAACATAACATGATAAAAGAGCTTCCCCTGGCTCGCAGCCGGGATGTATAATATTCCATACCATATCATACCAGGGCCTATAAGAGTTTCTATATTCGCTCTCCTTTGGGACACAGCTCTGGACAGCCCTACCACCTTCAGTTCTGCCACAGTAGACCACCCCCATCCTCCACCCCACCTGCACATACATCTCTGGTGCACTGAATGGCTGGTGACACTATGAATCTGCCTTTCAAATCAAGTGCTAAGGGACCTGGCCCTGGGTAGGGCCAATGCAAGAATAATGCAATTTTAGATGACGGCCTTGGGAGCCACTGGCAGGGGGGCAGAGGGGACACACTTTTGTCCCTAAATTATTAAATCTACCCCGCTGTTAGGGCCGCTGTTTTCATGAAGTGTGAATGTAATCCATGACATTACATTATTTGCCCTGGATCACACGCTTTGGCTAAAGATTTTAACTCGCTGTATAATGTAAGCATTTGGCCACACACATTTCAGGCCTTACTTGGCACAAATATATAAGTTTTGGATTTCAAAGCCGAAGATAATTCTTAATGCGTTTGCTTGCAAAATACACAAAATGCAGCAACCTGACAACATGTTAAGCTACAAGAATACCAATCAGGGGCGCCGAGTACACGGGTGCTCCAGGGCCTGAGCCCCTCGCCCACCAGGAAAGGCCAATATCGGGAAAATCCCTAGGCGTTGCAATGGGACTTTTTTTTCCCGGCACCGGCCACCTCCCCCCCCCCAAATGCCCCAGCCGGGAAAACCAAAAAAGTCAACGCCATTGATACCAATGTATTTTACTCTTCACGTCCAGGGGTGGACTAGCCTACGGGGAACTCTGGAGATTTCCCGGTAGGCATCTGCACCCTGGGCATCTATTGTGGTATTTCAAATCCTGGCCCTTCACTGCGTAACTAGAAGACCACCCACAGGGACGGGCACACAGCTAAAACAATGATGAAGGAAGATACCGATCCTGGCTCCCACCAGGCAATCGACTAAACAAAGTCTAAGGAAGACACTCCACGACATACCAGACCACATAATGAGATAGCCCTGAGATGAGGAAACTAAAGACTGAATACATAGGCAGACCAAGACGAAGCACTTGGACGATTCATCATTAGCACCCTGGCCCTGTACCACACCCAAGCTCCAATAGACCTATTTAACATAGATAGCAAGGGAATAGGGCCCACCCAACCCCCGGCTCCCCAGCGCAATAGCACCCTGTCCCTGTACCACACCCAAGCTCCAATAGACCTATTTCACATAGATAGCAAGGGAATAGGGGCCAGCCAACCTCAGCTCTGATACCTAAGGAAGAGAATACACTCCCAATCACATTATACAAAGTCCATTAGAATACACAGCAGGGAGAGAGCCGCGCTACACCCACAACAGTCAAACGGTCAAGAAAGGATAGTAGCAACTAATCCCACCCATAGTAATACTAATTAATCAAACAAGATGTGCCATAACCAGGATTCTCACCCCACTAACCCCACCATCAAATCTCTGCATGCCTAACTCACCCGAAAATTCACACAACCAACTCTCGCCCAGCAAACCGCTCGTGCTTTACCACACCGCACCAAACCGCACGCGCTTTACCACAACGCACCAACAACAAACCAACAACACAAACAGCACACTAGCTCTCGCCCCGGCCCAATAGTTACACCAAAGCTCAGCGCACAGCGTATACCGAACTGAAGCCGCCAAGAGCACACCACCTCTCTCCCTCATCTCCCGACTAACCCAAACCCTGCCCGCCTTCATGTTTTACAGATCGGCCAGAACGCTTGGGGACTAACTCTGTTGGTGACGGTGCGCAATACAAACACCTTTAACCATTTAAAATTTCGAAACGTTCCCATAGGAAAGGGTTGGGCTTGCTGAAAATGTGCAATTTGGGGCCACTTTGAAATTATTTCCAGGGCCACTTTTGGTTCCCAGTCCACCCCTGTGTTCACGTCCTGAAAAAACATGTGACCATTGACATAAAGCAAACATTCCCCATGTCAATCTAGTAGACATCATGAGATTAAATAAATATTTAAAAGGGGACCTTATTATATCATACCTCTCTCAACTCACCCGCTTTTGGCGGGTGTCACCCGCCACTTAGGCACCTCTCTCACCTGCCAAGATCTCTACACGCCCATAGGAATCAATGGGCTTTCACCCCTCAAATATAAAATCGGGTGTGTTCACCCGCCCAGGGGCCATGAAAGGTTGAGAGCTATTCACTAACTCGTTGGGAAATGGGCAAATCTTTTCTGTCTATTTACACAGAGTGGTACATTGAGGAGGGAGTTTTGTGCACCCCATTCGCCGTCCATAACATTCTCTTGTGGGTTTTGTGCAAATAACGGGAGTCAGTTTATCTTGCAACGCCCGCTCCCCTCACTACTTACCTCCGGGCGACGCCTGTGGAGCAGAGGCTTCCTGTGCAGGGTTCGGTGCCTCCATCGGCGCCGGGGGCTGCTGGCTCTCAGAGTTCTCCGTCTGAGACGAGTTCTCATGATCCATCAGCGGGTGGCTCTCGAGATTCGTGTGCTCCTCATTTTGGGATGCCTCCTTTCCCTGCACTACCACCGTAAGGGATGTGCACTCCGTCCCGGGAACGGAGTTGCTGCCCTTCCCCATGCCGGCGTTCGCAGACTCGACTCGACAGGTGGTGTGCCCCGGCTCTTCCTCCTTGGGAGGCGGGGCGAGGGAACTTCAGAAACTTCTGGAACGAGAATGAATGAAGACGTGTGAACTGAACAGCAGCTAGGCTCCGTCTGATGGCGTGGGGCGTGGGGGGGGCCGGTGGCGCAAGCCCAGCACCTGGGACCAGCATATGACGCTCTGGTGCCAGACAAGGAAAGAGAACGCCCCTTTAACGTTATATCACAGTAACTAATAAAAAAAACTCGGAATCTGCTGGCTTTTGATTTGGCCACGATCGACATACAGTGCAAACAAGGCAACACAGAAAAACCGCATCACTTTGGTTATTGTGTAGTGCAGTGTTCTTCAAACTGGGGGGCTGGCACCCATGGGAGCGGGGTGTCGAATGATGTCCAGGGGTTCAGTCTCTTTGAAAATGGATTAAGATGACTGTTTTTACTATTTAAAAAAGGCTTACATTGACTGCTTCTAATCGAAAAAATAAGCAGTAGGCAATCTGCTTATATTTTAAAGAACCTGCCCCCCACGCCCCCACATCCTGCGGCCGCTAGGGCGGAGGGGGGCGGACAATATATTTTTACTCAAGGGTGTAGTGTGGGGGGCTCGGTATGAACACGTTTGAAAACCACTGGTATAGTGAAACATTTTCTGAGTTCATACAGACACACTAAGGCACATGGTGTCGGGTTGCCCACATCGTTGTGTGGGTGAGCCTCCGTTGAGGCCCCACGGACATGACGCCCGGACGTGACATCAGGGGAAGGGGAGGGACGGGGAACGGGGTTCGGCAGTTCCGCCGATGTAACTAATAAAGTAAGAGACACCACGAATCAGCTCCTGTGTTTCAATGCTGCGCGAGCGCGCAAGCCCTGGAGACCGCGCCTCAGGCGAGGGCGCAACACTGGCGACGAGCGGGTACGGGCCCCGCCGAAGCCGCGTTGAGGTCTGCAATTGGCAGTTCTGCGCGTCGGCGCACCTCGGCAGCGGCGAGCTGCACTCAGCGTTGTCCCGCCTCCCGCGTGACCAAGCCTGGGACAAGCACACGGGCACCGCGCGTCTGCCTCCTTAATGACGGAGGGGACGCACGTGCATGCAGCACGCCCAACCCGTCTCCCGCGTGACTGAGTCTGTAGAAGCACACGGGCACCGCGCGTCCGCCTCCTTGACGACGGAGGAGACGCACGTGCATGCTGCACACCCAGCGGGCGTCGCCGGAAGGCCATCCCCACGCCGCACGCTGAAGGACACAGCGCTCCGTTTTCCCTGCACCACGTGACACCAGCCAGGAGCGTGGGGAAGACAAGCACCACATTTATTCGCCCACACACGGCACATCTTCGGTTTGCAGCCATGTCAGACACGGCAAGCACCACGGCATCCTCCTCTGGAGGGGCGGGAACAGTGGCAACTGCACCTGGAAATGCGGACACGGCGCAAGATATCGGCCAACAGGTACAAAATGAGGGAGGGGCATCCCAAGTCATGCATATGCCCAACACCTTTGAAATACGAGACACTTCAAATCTGGGACCCAGATGGAACATATGGCTCCGAGACTTTAAATTCTACACCGGCGCCATCGGGCTAACAGATGACACAAGGCTAAAAAACACACTGTTCATGGCGGTGGGACCTGCGGTAAGAAAGAGACATTGCAGGAGAACTGTTAAATGTTGACACAGTCACTTATGGGGAGCTGCACACCAAATTATCAGAATACTTTGCGCCACATACAGATGTCGACTATGAACGTCACATGTTCCACATAACCAGACAAGAGAAAGGGGAGTCAATAAACAATTTTGTAATGCGCCTCCGTATTAAACTCAAAAACTGTGAGTTCCATAGATACTCCAACGAAGAAGCGCTCAGGTCACAAGTGATAGCGGGGTGCCTCTCGCAACCATTTCGCTAGCAACTCCTACAGAAGCAAAGGTCACTAGAAGAGATTTTAGCACTGGCCCGCATGGAAGCAGTGGTGGACTCTCAATTGGACAGCCTGGGCAAGGTGACCCTACAACAACACAGCGAAAACACCGAATCGATCAACAAACTGCACACCCACCCCGTCCAAGGAAACAAAACCCTCGGAGCCACATGCTTCAAATGCGGATACGAATACCCACACACAGGGCAATGCCCGGCGATAGGACAAAAATGCGCCGCGTGCGTAGGAATGGATCACTACAGGGCCACGTGCAAGAACGCACCGACACACACGCCACCTAAACAGCGAAATCAGGACAGACGCCGATACACTCGTCAGAGCCCCCAGATCAGTGGGAGAGAGCGAAAGAAGGCACAACAGGAAAGAAGACAGCGACCGCAGAAGCCGATACACCCGGGAAGATAAACGCTCATCAGAGGACACAAGACGCTCACACAGACGGCGATTCGTACGATACGTGGAAACACGGTCCCCCACCAGCAGTGACTCCCTATCATCAGAGGATGATCAAAGGAGGAAAGGCTACGTGTGGGCCCTAAAGGACAATACCGCGGCGACTCAGCACAGTCCCATATTGACACTTCAAGTGAATGATACCCCAGAGAAATTTCTCGTAGACACCGGAGCGACGGTCAACATCTTAAGCGAACGAGCATACCAATCACTGGCCACGCCACCCAAAATCAAGAAAGCCACAGTAGATATATACCCCTATGGCTCCACTACCCCTCTGCCATGCAAGGGCATGATCACGGCATGGTGCACCCACAAAGAACACACAGCCAAGATTCCGTTATACATCCTGGACACGGAGGCCAACAGCGGATGCATTTTGAGTTTCCGGACAGCGGTCGACATGGGCCTAGTGCACATTTTATACCGGTTGATGGCCCACAAGTACTTTGCCAAACCGGAAGCAATCGAAAGTTCATTTCCGAAACTCTTCACCGGCCTCGGCAAATTGCGAAACAGGAAAGTTCATCTCCATATAAATCCTCAAGTCAAACCTGTGGCCCAACATTATCGAGGAATTCCATTCAACATCCAACGCCAAGTGGAAGAGGAGCTGGACAAGCTCATCAAAATGAACGTCATAGAACCCGTGTCGGGTCCAACACCCTGGGTTTCTCCCATCGTCCCCGTCCCCAAGAAATCACCTGAACGATCCATATGTCTATGCGTAGACATGCGCAGAGCCAATACCGCCATTGAAAGGGAGAGGCATCAGGCACGCAGGATCACCGACATGATCCACCTCCTTCACGGCGCGAGAGTCTTCTCTAAACTAGACCTCACCAAGGGATACCACCAAATTGAAATCGCGCCTGAATCCCGATATATCACCACCTTTGTTACTCATCTTGGACTCTTTCAGTACAAAAGACTCCGTTTTGGCATTTCTTCGGCCGCTGAAATTTTTCAGGAGGAGATTCACAAGGTGATCAGGCACGTCCCCAACTGTCTAAATTACTCGGACGACGTTTTAGTCTACGGCAAATCACAGGAAGAACATGACGTGGCACTACACAGAGTATGCCAGGCACTAGATGGCGCAGGTCTAACCCTGAACAAATCCAAGTGTGAGTTTTCAGAAGGATCCCTGCGATTCTTCGGGCACATCTTTTCAGACAAAGGTATGAGGCCCGACCCAGAAAAAGTTGAAGCCCTCAACTCGGCTTTGCCCCCTGTAAACACCACAGACTTAAGATCATTCCTGGGCCTAGCCAGCTACTGCTCCAGATATCTCAAAGACTATGCCACTGTCAGCAACCCATTACGTTTACTCACCCGCAAAGACGCGCCATTCATATGGTCACAAGAATGCCAAGCAGCATTTGAGGCAATACGAAAGGCCATATCACAAGCTGAGGACATGGTATACTTTGATGCCAGCCGTGACACCGAACTTATCGTGGACGCCAGCCCGGTCGGACTCGGCGCCATTCTGACCCAGAAAGATCCCAGGGAGCCACACATCACACATGTGGTAGCATATGCCAGCCGGAGCCTGACGACCACAGAACAGGCCTACTCGCAGGCGGAAAAGGAAAGCCTGGCGGTCGTCTGGGCTTGCGAAAACTTCCATCTCTTCCTGTTTGGCAAGGAATTTACCATCATCACGGACCATCAGGCACTGCTCATCATATATGGAAGCCCGAAAGCCAGAATGCCCCCGAGGATAGCCCGATGGGGGCCTGCGCCTACAGGACTACCGGTTTCAAATACAGCATCGCCCGGGGAAAGAGGAGAACCCCGCGGATTACCTTTCACGACACCCCATGTCCACACCCGTCACACAGCCGTCCATAGCGGACGCATACATTAACTACATCATACATCACCTGCAACCGCTCCCGGTAGGATGGTTGGAACTGTCGATTCAGTCAGAGGCGGACCCAGTGCTTCGAATTGCAAGGCACTGTCTGCAGACCAACAAGACGACCCTCATGAGACAACAGGCCAGGGAGGAATCGGAAACAACAAGGGAGGACGTCAGGTGGCTGGACCAAGTAAAAGAAGAGCTGACAGTAGTGGAAGACAATGTTCTACTAAAAGGATACAAGGTCGTCATCCCAAGATCACTCCGTGAGAGAATAGTACACCTGGCACACGAAGGGCACAGAGGAGTAGTCGCCACAAAGCGCCTCCTTCGACAGAAAACCTGGTTCCCACAGCTTGACCGTCTAGTAGAATCCATCGTTGGGAGCTGCCATGTCTGCGCGCAAGTGGCGCCTCGCCACATCCAAACCCACTACAATCGTCACCAATGCCGCACAAAGTGTGGGAGGAGCTAACGGTAGATCTATTTGGACCACTGAACAACGGGACACATGTGGTCGTACTCATGGACGAACATTCAAGATACCCGGACAGTCAGATAGTAGAAAGCAGCGCCACATCGAGCGTCATCCCGGCCCTCGATAGGATGCTCTCTGCCTATGGCATCTCAAAGATCATAAAGTCGGACAATGGCCCCACCTTCATAAGTCAAGACTTCCAAACTTCGCAAAATACATGGGGTTTCGACACTGACGAATAACCCCCCGGTGGCCCCAAGCAAATGGCATGGTCGAGAGGTTCATGGCCAACATAAAGAGAACCTTACAAATCGCCCATGTCCAAAATAAGCCGTTTGAACAGGCCCTCAATCAGTTATTACGAGACTACAGGCACACGCCCCATAGCACGACGGGAGTGTGCCCTGCGGACCTGCTATTCCGGAGGCCGATCACCACGAGGCTGCCTGAGGATCCGAGACCGCAAGAGCCGACACAGCTGGAGCAGGAAGCGAAAGCTAATGACACTGTGAGGAAAGAGAAGACAAAAGAATTCACGGACAGGAAAAGAAGAGCTTGTGAAGGCATAATGCAACAGGGGACGAAGTATGGCTCAAGCAACCCAAGAATTGGAAGGAAGAAGCCACGTTCGCGTCCACCCCCCTAATAGTGACACACAAGAAAGGAACCATGGTCACCGCACAAAGGGACGACTGGTCGGTGGTGACCAGGAACAGCTTGCACTTCAAGCGCGTCAGGCCAGCACAGGAAGATCAATGGACCATGGACAGAGACAGCGGCGACGACAGGCCAGGTGAAAAGGCGTATCAAGGAGACGGGGAAGAGTCAGGAGAAGAAGCACACCTCCCAAACTCCACCGGAGAAAGACCGACCCCGAGCAAGGAAAAGCGACCACAGAGGAGCCGCATGAAGCCAATGCGACTCATTGAAGAAATGGGGTAAGAATGAAGCCCTAGGACTTACATGTTAAAAAGGGGGGAGATGTCGGGTTGCCCACATCGTTGTGTGGGTGGGCCTCCGTTGAGGCCCCACAGACATGACGCCCGGACGTGACGTCAGGGGAAGGGGAGGGACGGGGAACGGGGTTCGGCAGTTCCGCCGATGTAACTAATAAAGTAAGAGGCACCACGAATCGGCTCCTGTGTTTCATTGCTGCGCGAGCATGCAAGCCCTGGAGACCGCGCCTCAGGCGAGGGCGCAACACATGGGGGTTTGGTATATCAGTTATATTATACTGCGCCAGTCGCCACAGCATTTTTGCAAGTCCTACGGATGTAGGCAGTAGGCGTCTGCTTCTTAAGGAACAGCCTACAGCTTTTGGTAGCCGTTCCTAATGCAATGACAGTATTTCTATTTGTTTGTATATTTGTGTTGAGGGCACGTGTTGTTTCACCGAGAAACGATCACAGAGGAAACTGACAGCAGTCAGCAGTCAGCAGGCAGGCTCGGACTAACCTGTAGGGACACCGCTGGAAGCGGCAGCACATTATTCTGGGAATGGCTACATTGTTGGCCAGAATGGATCCCTTTTTTTGGCAGAAGTGGACCAGTTTCATACGTTATTACACTAGTTTTAGCAGGTTGTACGTGTTTTTAACCAGGTCACTTTCCCCATTTCCACATTACTCTTGCATTTTTATGGAGGTCGTTTTGGTCAAATGCTTTTTTAAATGGGGGTACCCCCCCACCACCCATCTAGCTCACCCCCACCACCTCACCCTGCAACCCCCCAAAAGACACAATATTATAGTCACCATACTAGGAATCGCCTTTGTTACTGTAGCAGTCGAAACCAAAGAATATCTGTATCTGTGGCCTTGTTGTGTGCTGTGTGCCAGCGCTGGGAGTTTCCTCGAACTCGCGCTATCTGTTCAGCCGCTCGCTTCCTGGAGGAGGCGGAGCTTCGGGCCGATCACGTGATCGCTCACGTGACTTCAGACGGGCACAAAAGCACTCTCAGTGCAGCCGAGCGGCGAGAGGAATCGCCTTTGTTACTGTAGCAGTCAAAACCAAAGAATATCTGTATCTGTGGCCTTGTTGTGTGCTGTGTGCCAGCGCTGGGAGTTTCCTCGAACTCGCGCTATCTGTTCGGCCGCTCGCTTCCTGGAGGAGGCAGAGCTTCGGGCCGATCACGTGATCGCTCACGTGACTTCAGACGGGCACAAAAGCACTCTCAGTGTACCCTCTCAGTGTACCCTCGCGGCGTTAAGCCCCGCAGGGTAAAGCCCGGAGTCTGACTGTTAAGCGGCTGTTAGGCGCGGAGGCGCTCAAGACAGGTAACTTTTAATTCCTCATTTTCCTTGGTTTGGGGGGATCTTACTAAATTCCTCCCTCACTAATCTAGAAAGAAAATCAACAAATGAGACTCCGAAGCTCACCTCTACTGGAAGAGATGGTTGATCAAGAAGGTTCATACCTCGGGGGGGAGGGCAGTACAACTCCTGATATCTTACCTCCTTCTCTACCAGGAATATCCCACCAACCCACCCAGTCTAGCCAAAACATTACCCAAGCGTTTTGCCATCTGGCCCCTGAAGCACATGTGTCTCCTCCACTTATTCAGGAAGGGTGGAAAAGAGGACTGGAGTACACTCTAACAACAACAAAAAAATACAAAGTAGGATTAATGACCACTTTGTACGTAAAAGAAATAAAAGTACCAACGATCTAGCAGACCCAAGGGTCATAGCTGGCCAGACTACCAGTACAATTCAGGAGAGTGATGTCATTCCTCCAACACTTATGGCTACTGACTGTGTTTATCAAACTGAACCATTACTGTTCAAAAACGGCCCAGCTTCTGCAGCTTCACAGGATGATCTTGAATTACAGGAAGTGCCCCCTACAACTAGTGAGAACACGCTCACAGCACTGAGCTCTGTTTTGAACTCTCTGGTCTCTGTATTTGAACTTTTGAAAGAAGAGGTTCAAACACAAGCAGGCATTTTGTTAGAACTTGTAAATGAAGTATCAAAGAATGAGTCAACAACAACGGCACTCACTAATATCATGAATACGACTTTGATCCCTACAATAAAAGACTTACAAAATGAGGGAGTAAAACAAGGCTTGGATCTCACTCAAATATACTCCCTGCTGAAAGAAGAAGCCAAGAACAATCTCACAACTCAAGAATTCATAAGAAACCTATCCACGGAAACTCGAGACATCACAAATAAGAACCATCCGCAGACAGAAGAGGATCCTGTGGACTGCTTTGATGATACACCATTATCAAATTCAGTCCTGGAAGAATTTCGAAGACTAGCAAACGTTGAAATAGAGCCTACAATAGAGATCCTGGAGAGTCCAAACAAAAACACAGCTGTAGACGTCTAAGACTCCCCTCAAATTGAAGCTAATTTAGATCTGGTTACGTCACGTCATCCCAAAAGAAGAAGAAAAAATAAGCAGAAAGAGAGGTTTTTTTCAATTGACCCTCATTGTCATTCACAAATTGAGAAAACTAAAAAAAAAACAAAAAAACAAAAAAAGAGATCCTCAAATAAATCGGCAACAAACGCTTTCCTTAAAAAACTATCACTGAATGAAGAAAAGACCTCAGCTCCAGAAGTTGATGTATCTCCAGTTGCCGGCCCCTCTCAGAGTAAAAGCCAAAAGCCCTCAAGTCCCATCAAAAGAGGAAAGGGCCTAAATGGAAATTCAGTGACTCCCGTAAAATTAAGGAAAGCTCATAGCGATATAAAATTTCAAACCACAAACACGGGCATGCAAACTGAGCCAATGAACCCTGTGAATGTAGCTTTTAATAACTCAGAAACAATCATGCCTAAATTGAAAACTAAGATAGCCCCCATTTTTTTTAAAAAAGGGTACTAAAAAAACTGCGACCAGTAGCACGGCACCTCAAATAAGTGCAAGTAACATCAGATTGGCACCCATCTTCCTAAAAACCACCTCAAAACCTGCGGCAGCAACCCCATTGGCCTCTCCCGTTGAGCTCAAACCAACTAATGACAATGCTCTAACAGGGTCCCGGGCCCATGAAGTAGACTGCCGGAACGGATTGGGAAAATCAAGAAACCTAGAGCTCCATCTACAAACTGGCTCAACGGAAGAAGAGGCAGATGGCCCTTACCATACTCCCATAGAGTGGGAGACAGAGCAGGAAATAGCTGACTTCTCAATTCCAAGGATTTGGTTCAGACTGGAAAGACCACTAGGGTATATGTCCCTTTGCAGATCAGTTCTCTTAGCAGAAATCAGGAAAAACTACAAGTTGTTTCTTTTTTCATCAGAAGACATCGAATACGTCAAATTTCCAGCTGTTAATGACAAATTTTTTGTGGAGGTCGGCCTCAGCTCAAGAAGAGCCTTCCAGGCATTAATTGGAAACAAAACTGAACTAGCAAGAGCAGGCCTGTTGGTATTTGAGCAGGAGGAGGAAGATGGATTTAGAAATCACACCAGTACATATAGAAACAGAGAGGATTCTCCAAGACTGAGAGGACCAGTCGGTCCACTGAGTGAACATCCAAGGACCCCTAATTCCGGCCCCAAACTAAGCGAGAACCTAATTATGAAATTACTGGAGATTATATCACAGGTCCTCCTGAATCTCGGCGAGGAGCAAATGAGCCTTTAAGCAAAATAGCCTCGGTCTCGTCTCCTGGAACACAAGAGGCTCTACTTTTCTAAAAAAAAAGCTACTAAAAAATAAACTACTAAAAGAATTTGATATTCTATTATTCCAGGAGACTTGGCTAGTAAATCCCATAGAGATAGAGGGGTTTACAGTTATAAGTCTTGGGGCCTCACAAAAATCTAAAGGGAGACCGGCGGGCGGACTTCTTATGGTCCTCAAAAACTCGAGTATTCAGCAAATTCTCCCTCTCTGCAATAACGTTGCAGGCATTCAGGCCTGCAAAGTAGAGTTGGACTCAGACAATTTAAGAGTCACTCTAGTCCTCATTAATATATACTGGAATCCAGCCACTATAAAGCTGCAAGATTTTCTAGAACTTCTACAGACCATTTTAATAGCAGCGAAGACCAACTTCCAGGGAGCCCACATTATAGTAGCAGGTGATTTTAATGCAGACAATATCACCCTAAACAACAGCCGAAAGGGCAAACTATGGTGGGCCTTTTTTTCCTCCTGGGACCTCGAAATGATTATTAAGCAAAATGGGGACAATGAAATAGAAAATCATACTTGGCGTCGAGGTTCTTCGAAATCCACATTAGATTATATTTTCGTAACATCAGGTCTCGCAACTTACTGCCCGACCCTAACCCTTAACTGGGAAGGAGGCAGTGACCACGCAAGCCTAGAACTTCGATTCTCGGCTTTACAGAGAGACATTAAAGCAATACGTCCGCAGAAATTAGTCGGACTCAAGGGCAAACTGAGAGTGGTAAAATATAAATTTGGTGGGGAAAAATTAAACCAACTTTTAGAAGCAATTCCGGGACCGTCATGGACTGAGGAATTTCATCCCGAAAATTTCGGGAATTTCGTATGGTCAATTTGTCCACCAGAGGTGACGAAAGCTGGAGGAAAACAAACACATTTTCATCATTATGATGAGGAAAGACACAAGCAAAAAAGGTCTCTTCATCATCTCATTCGTACTCTAAAAAAAAAGGGGGGGAGGAGAACAACGAGAAACCATACAAAAAATCAGGAAAGCCAAACAATCTTATAGAAACTGGTCTCGTGACCACAAACATCAAATACAGCAAGAAGATGAGGAAAAGATGCTCTACCTGCTTAACGCCAACAACTGCAGAAGCTTTTTGGCCGCACTAAACCAACTGGAGACAGGCCACAATAGCTCTCTCTGCAACCTAGTTCCAGAGCAATCCTAGATCGACTATCTCACCAAGAACTTTGAACATCCAGGTTCTAGAGATTTCACTGGACCCTCAGTAACCTGGTCATTATCATTTACTCAACAAGACATTTTTGACCTTATTCTCTCAGCATCTACATCAAAGGCAGCAGGACCGAATGGTCTAACCTATCAGGTTTTAAAAAATCACCCTACAATGTGGGCAAAGCTGCTATTCCATCTCTTTCGGGAAATCATAAAGACTGGCTCTTTTCCCCCGTCTTGGAAGAATGCACTTATTATTCCATTCTTCAAGGGGGGCGACAGGCTCAAACCTGCTAGCTATCGACCAATCGCCCTCCTTGACATTGATAGCAAATTGTTTATGCGACTTCGCCTGAAAGATCTCACTCACTGGGTTGATACCAACGAAATTCTGTCCCGGCACCAAACGGGTTTAGGGAAAGGCCTATCTACCAGCTTAAATGGCCTTATCCTGAACCTTCTCAGTGAAGGCTCCAATGAGAAGAATGGCACCCCACTTTTTGGGGCATGGGTAGATTTATCCAAAGCATTCGACTTGGTGGACAGGGCTCACCTCTGGCGGAAATTGCAAAATTGGGGGATCCCAGCACCCCTTTTGGCTATGCTTATAGAGCTTCACAAGAATACCACCATCAGGGTAAGACTGGATGACGCCGGCAACTTATCAGAGGCCATAGAGGCTTTCAAGGGAGTCCGGCAGGGTTGTCTAGGTGCTCCGTTGTTCTTTAATCTTTTTCTAGCAGACCTGGGGAATTTCCTTGAATCGGCCTCTATGATAGCACCTAGAATAAATGGGAGAAGTATACACTGGCTGGCCTACGCAGACGATATCGTCTTGCTGGATGGCTCGGCCCGGGGGCTGCAACAGCTCCTTCTCAAACTAAATTACTATGTTAAGCTCAATGGTCTTATAATTAACCCTTCGAAATCTAGAATCCTGGTATTTAAACATCCGAGAAAAAATCTTCCCTCCAGGAAATGGATCCTCAATGAAACGGAAATCCCCAGAGTTGAAGAGCTCACTTACTTGGGTTACGAAATGTTTGCATCTCCATCTATGAGTAAGATGTTACCAATTATTTCTGGGAAGACCTCTAAAATCACGGCCCAGATGAAGAATCTGATGGGGAGATTCTGCAAATTCTCACTATCGCCGCTTCTCAAATTCTATATTGGCAAAGCTGTACCAGTTTTTCTGTACGGCTTAGAAGTGAAACCTATGCTTTGGAATTACAATTGGAGCAAAACTGAGGGTCGGCTATGGAGAGCAGTATTAAACTTGCCTACGTGTACACCTCTTAGTAGCCTGCGATATGAACTGGGTCTGATCTCCCTAGGCTGTCGAGCAGATTGGAAGCTCTTGTCGCTATACCGCGATATTATCACTTCTAGATCTACGACTCTCCTTTTCGATGTAATGGGACATCACAAAAAGTCCAAATCAAAACAACTTCTTGCCCTGGAAAGAAAAGTGGGGGACATTTTACTCAGGCTGAACTCAACATTAGAACTTTTGATTGTCAATCCTCTGAAGATAAAAAAAAAAAAAAAACAACTCGAAATATATGATTGGATTTGTACGATTGAAGGAGTTAGGCTTCTAAACCCACCGAACCTCTTCCTGATAGTGGAGAGAAAAGTAGGCACACTACCACGCTACCTCCAAAAATTCCCAGACAAGAACATTCGAAACAATTTCCTCAGACTCAGATTAAATCTGGCTAATACCGGAGAAATTTTGGCTAAAAGACATCAGGGTGACAAAACCATAAAGCTCTGCAGGTCTTGTGACCCACCGAACCTACAAACATTGAGACATCTGTTGCTAGAGTGCGAGGGGACTTGGACTATAAGACGTCAGCTGCTTGAAAGATTCGTCGCTAGAGTAGAGTCCTTATTACAAGATTCCTTCTGGGACAGACTAATTTCCGGTCAGGAAGTTATGCTCACCACGGCAATAGTAAAGGTTCTAGAAAACTGCTCGATACTCACAAAGTATAGTCGAAGTATCGAATAATGGGTGAATATTTCTCGATCGATCTGTAAGACTTTGGCAGTTTCTATAGTTTTTATTGCTCTTTTTATTTTTTTGTAAAGGTTTTCTTAGGAAAGCCATAAACAAATAAACAATAAAAAAAAAACAATAGTCACCATACTATAGTTAAGGTGGTTGCCTATATCCTAAGGAAATCCGAAAATTCTACTGCTAATAACTTTTGACTTGCATGACGGATCTGGCTGATATTTTCCAAATAGTGTGTCATGGTGTCTCCTCCCCGCCACCACCAGCGTAACTACTGACCAGGCATTCTGTGCAAAGTAACCAGCGCATAGGTGTTATGTTCACAGTAACTGAAGATCATGCATTTTGTGGCAGCGTGACAAGTGGGTAGGCATTCTGTGCATAGTAACCAGCGCATAGGTGTTATGTTCACAGTAACTGAAGATCATGCATTTTTGAGGCAGCGTAACTAGTGGGCAGGCGTTCTGTGCATAGTAACCAGCGCATAGGTGTTATGTTCACAGTAACTGAAGATCATGCATTTTTGAGGCAGCGTAACTAGTGGGCAGGCGTTCTGTGAGTAACCAGCGCATAGGTGTTATGTTCACAGTAACTGAAGATCATGCATTTTTGAGGCAGCGTAACTAGTGGGCAGGCGTTCTGTGTGAATTAACGGGTGATCAAACATTCAATGGCTGGTAACTGGTAGCTGAGGCTTCTATTGGACGGGCCTCTATTCATTGGCAGAGCTACTAATGGGCAGGCATTTATTTAGTAGAAGAGTAGTGGATGGTGAGCATTCTTTGGCCCATTGAAGGATGGGCAGGTATTCGGTGCACAGGAACTGGCATTAGGTGCCGTGAGGCAGAGTAGCTGATTGGTCATAGATTTTGTTGCACTAATGGACAGTTAGTTATCTTGTGGCACCAATATTTATTTTGCTATTCTAATGAAGAAAGTAATATCCCCACAGGGATGTCATTTGGGGGTCACCAGGGGTGGCGGCTGCACCCCTGTGTTTGTGCCCGCTACCCCTGCGGTCTCCCATGCGACCCCTGAAATAAACCAACAAAGTGTTTTTTTGTGTGTGTAAATATAGGGGTCGCATCGTAAGGGAGACAGCGGGGGCAGCGACCCCCAAATGACGTCCCTTCTCAGTGTGCCGTCTGTCTATCACCAATTTGTCCAGGCTTGACACGCTCGGCTCATTGTTGTGGTTCCAATTGCCGGAAACACGTCACGCAATGCACAGAAGCGGAGCGTGTACAACGGATTCGCTGTGACTGGCTTGGTGCCTGAAAAGGAGCTTTGCTTGATTTGAAATTCCAAGCATGAGCAAACCTCTCAGTTCCGTTCGCACTCCAAATCTCGCACTCCAAAGTAGTTTTGGTGAGGTACGTGTGGATTGTCTTAAAACATGCTTTTTAACAGCAGTTCACTAATTGATGCACCTGGTTTTGCCATTGTTATCTATTTGGCTTAGATTTGCCCTTTTCTCTATAATACATGTCTAAATGCATCCATTTAATGTTAGCCATCACCAGCTACGCAGTTTTGATATCTTCAGTATCTCTTATCTCCCATTATTTGCACGCTTCACTGGTTATGATATGGCACGGTATGGCATGATATGGTTTTGGCACAGTATGGTATATGACTTGTAGAGTGCTGCGTTCGGCCATATTGTGACTGGAAATACCAAGCTTGTGTCAAGTGGAAAAAGTAGAAGAAGAAAAAATACTGGAGGGAAAGAAAGGTTTTCAAGTGATCATGGAAAATCTTGGAAAAGAGAAACCAGTCATGCAAAAAGCTAATTGAGTTAAGCGTATAATTACAGCGTTAAGCGAGAAGGCACGGCATCAGATTACAGCTGACGGACAGTCCTACCGAGCCTGTCCTCGCGGTACTTCCTATGACAGGACTAGTTGCACGTACACGTTTTTATGTGGGTTGGGCTTCACCTGCTATTGTTCTCCAGGATGGGCCTGTCAATGCTGGTGTGTGTGCAGGGGAAGCTTGCAGCTGCAAACCAGACATGAGAGGCGATGAGGACATAGGGGTCCTGGAGGGGAGTGGGGGTGTTTTGGCATGTTAGGGATAATTCTCCAAAATGGCTAATTTCCTTTACCTACTGAGTCCCTCAGCAGCTTTGCTGGATTTCTAGGATTTATTTTTTCACTTGGTGAGAGTGTGAGCCTTTTATCCCACTCTTACATGTGTTTTGCTGTGTGTATTTTACCTTTTTGTGTGATCTTGGGCTATGGAGCCTCACCTACTCCATAGACCCTAATTTCTTATGTGTGTTACACAGCACCCTCATTGCAGTGACACAGGGTTATCTTTCAGACTTCCCACTGACTCCAGTATTTGGGACTGACTACTGTCTCCCAGAAACATGTAAAGGTACCATTAACTTTATATAGTCTCTTTAAACTAAAGACCCAGTACACCCCATCTTTTTTTTTTTTTATTGATTTAGCCGATTACTCAACTTTTCAATTTATACAAAAAAAGAAAAAAGGAACATTTCTTAAACAGTTTGTTAAAAAGGTTAACAGATACTTAATTCATTTTCACCAGTTTTTCAAATAGTTAACCATTTCTAAAATGTGCGATACATCAAAACACAGATCACAAGAATACACACACATGTAATACTTAACCAACCTAAAACATTAAAACACAGCAAATATGTATAAATCATAACATAACATAACATGACATAGCATATTTCAAGACATTGTTCACAGGTCATCTGAGAAGACTTAATATCTTCTTATTAAATTTCAGTGAGGATGGGTCTGGCTTCTAGCTTTAAAGCATTCAGAAAGTTGGTTGTTGCTATGTATAAACTCATATTTTCAGTTGTGAGTATTTTTAACCATCTGTGTTCTGGTAATACATAGGACATATAGAGCAAATGGTTAGCATAGTGTATATCTCTCAGTTTGCATAGCGCAGTGCATTTCATAACAAGATGTTCAAGTGTTTCTTGAAAAGAAGGATTAAGGCAAAATCGACAGTCATTTTTTTCCAAATTTAGCTGTTTTCTCTGCGCTTGAATGTCCCAAGTAGGCCATAAATTCAAGCGTAAACGTAGGATCGCTGAGCGTGTTTTGGGATTTGGAGCTTTAAGCAAATAGGTTTCAGTTACTCCCATTTTTTTGTCCAGAAATGCTTGCGTATTGAAATGTTTGTATGAAAGACAACTAGCACGAGTAGTTATCCAATCTTGCATGAAGATCTTTTTTTTGGCATGATCCGGATTATTAATCAACATTTCCAGAGTGGTTTCAGCCTTGGCCAGTATTGATATTACATTCTTTGTCCATTCTTGAGTGAAGCGATGTTTAGAATGGAACATATAGTCTGATACAGTTGCCAACAAGGTGTTATTCTTATCATAAATTATAAATTTTCTGAAAAACACACATAGTTGCCAGTGATATCTGGCGTGTAAAGATGTGAGTCCCAGCTCGTATCGTAACCAGGGCCCAGGTGTACATATCGGAACTCTTAATGATTGTCGCCAGTATTTTGCTTCAATTTTTTCAAAGAATGAATTTTTAATAAATGTTCTGGTTTCAAGACCATAAAGAAGAGTAGGCGTGATTTTTTGTCGCCAATACTGGATTGCCGGGGCTATTGAAAATTTGCCAAATTTAAACAAGATTATCCTGGTTTGCGATATGGCTGGGATCACTTTATTTACAACGATGAGCTTTTGGGTGTCAATGTTAGGAACATCATCAAAAGCCAATCCTAAATATGTGTAGTTTTGAACAATATCAAGTTTAACATCTTTGATTTTCCAGTTCATTTTATTGCTCAGAGAAGCTTTTGGAACGTATTGTACTACTTGTGACTTTTTTAAGTTTATGATGAGTTCGTTTAGGTCAAAATATTGAGACAAAGCTGTCAAGAGTCTTTGCAGGCCACTAGGGGTTTTTGATATAAGGACAAGATCATCCGCATACCAAAGAGCTTGTATGATCACATTGTTTAACTTGGGAGAATCTGATGATACTTCTCTGAAAATCTTCTTGATATTTTGAATATAGAAATTAAACCAGGCAGATGCTAATAGACAGCCTTGTTTTAAACCTTTAGATGTTCTAATAGAGGCAGACAGCAGACCCATTATTGACAGTCTAATACGTATAGATGTTTCAGAATGCAACGCATAGATAATATCAATTAAAGTAGGGGGGCATTCTTCTTCAATGAGCTTATTAATGAGTTTGACTATAGAAATAGAGTCGAACGCTGCCTGTAAATCGATAAATGCAAAATATATAGGCATCTTGATGTAATGTGCTTGTTTTTTTAGGGCATGTAATGTAATTAAATTGACAGATGTTCCCATGCCTGGCACAAAGCCCGTTTGATTCGGGTCTCGTTGTTGGGTCTCCAGAGTCCATTGATTGAAATCTCGCAAGACAAATCGACAAAATATTTTGCTCGGGGTGTCCAGAAGGGCGATGGGGCGATAGTTAGAAGGGGCCTCACGATTGCCGTTTTTTAAAATTGGGACTATTAATGACGTACACCATGATGTAGGTATGGTTTTTGTGTGTAGAATTTGTTGGAATATCTTGTTTAATATTCTAGCCCACAATTTTGGATAATCTTTCATCATTTGATTTGTAAGACCATCAGGTCCCGCAGCTCGAGATGAAGAGGACTTATTTATGAAGTCTTCGATGATTTCCGCGGAAATATCAAGATTCCAAGATGCATTATTTTGTGTTAGATATTGATAATGCTCAAAGTTTTCATCGTGGTATAATTCAGAGAAGTGTTTTATCCATTCCCTCTCTGCAACACCATTTAGTTGTGTGTCGACTTGTTTGTGGACAACTGTTTCATTCAACAGGGACCATATTTGAGATGTATTTTTGGTACGGGTTAGATACATAAAATTTTCACTGTCTCTTTGAAACATAGAGGCTTTGTGACCACGTATCCAATTCTTGTATTTGCATTTTAAGCTTCTTTTCGCTCGTTGTTGCTGATCTACAGGTAGAAATCGCATCAATCTTAGTTCTTTTCTGTAAATAGATTTCACCTGCTGTAATTGGTGATCGTAGACGTGCTTGTTTTTTTTTGGAGAAATAAGATGTATGTGACGAACTTCATTGAACATATTCAAGACTGTTGGGTAAGACTGTAACGCAGGAGAACTTATCTGTACTTGTAGTTCTCTTTCCATTGATTTTAGTTTGGCTTGGGTCCATTTAAATCTTGTTTTGGCATTATTAATTTGCAAATTTGGCATCATCCGATGTTGTGGATCTTCTTGGGATTCTGTCCATGGCCAAGTCAACAGCAGCATATTGCGGTCACTTGTTGATTGTTGGATGATTTCAAATTTTAGAGCCTTCATGAATATATCTTCAGAAAGGAATAGATAGTCGATAATGCTTGTAGATTTGCCTCTGTGCCACGTGGGCTGAGATGGTATGTCTCCTGGAAGAGAGCCATTCGCGATATATAGATTCCACTCACGCATAACATTTTGAGCACTAATAGTATCTTGTGATAGTTTTTTTTTAGATGTGGACATATCATGCAAATTGAAATCGCCAGCAAGTCTGATGGTTGAGATATCTGGGGTTTTCGAGATTATTTCCAAGAGGCTAGATAGATCTTTATAAAAGGTTTTGTCAGGAATTGCCGCTGGATTGCGATACAAGTTGATTAATGAAATATTCACGGAACCTCTCAAAATTTTGACTAACTGCATGAAATTGTTTGGGGAGGCCCATGCATGAAGTTTATGGCCTGATGTAATTCTGACAGCCACCAGTAAGCCTGACATAGGTCGTCCTTTTGTGGAGGCGATTGCTGGAAGATGTACCACAGTATGCTCGTCCCATATTGGGGTCTGTGTGATCCACGTTTCTTGAAGCGCTACAATTTCAAAGTTGTTTATGCAGTTCTGCTCTTGGTTCAATAAATGTCGATAGCCTCGCGAATTCCATGAAATCAAGGAAACATTTTGTTTGGGCGGGCTCAATGATGGTTATGTTTTGGCTGATAAGTTGCAAAAGGCACATGTACATTCTTCTTGTCGTTGATTGACCTGTGCATTTTGTTTTTGATTTGATTTTTGCTCTTGTTGTTCGTTGTAGCTTCTTTCTGGGTCTTGTGCCAATAGAAATCCCATATCAAATAAGGCAATTTTTGCTCGCCATAGGGTGTTTAGCACTAAACCAGATCTAATCCATAGGCGGACGATAGAGAGATTACTATCGCACAGAAACTCCACTTGGTCAATGTCAGATGATGAAATATCTTCCAAAACTGGTAGTTCACCAAATATGTTAAGAACGCTTGTTCTGGACAAGTCGTATTGGGCATGCGGAGCATTTCGACATTTCAAAATAAGAGTATGGAAATCATGAAATTTGTTCTTCTTGGTTTCTTTTTTTGGAGGTACTATCTGTGTCTTTTTTATTGGTTGTTCAGGTGTTGTAAAATGGACTATGTTCTTATTCTGCACCTCATTAGCTGAGGTAGATCGTTGTCCTGTTGGATGATAATTCAATTGGGCTACTTGTGACCAATTTTTTTCTGCAGGGTAATTTTCATCCTGTATTTGTGAATGCGATTCCCAGTTTGCTGCTTGTCTGGAGTGATTATTATTGGGAAGTTGTAAACGTTGATGTAAATACTCATCCACAGCTGCTTTGATTTCTTCAGCTCGTTCAGAAATATGATTTCGGTCAGAGATCGCACTGAGGGATGATTTTGTAAATGATGATGATGATGCAGCTGTGAAAAATTGCAACGGCAGATTTTTGGAGATAGGAACAGCATTCACTCGGGTATCTTCTGATTCTTCAGATAAGGCAACCAAAGCGTTCAAAGGTGAGTGTGGAGGTGGATGGGCCAATCGAGTCTGAGTCGCAGAAGTAGCTATCCGAGTGTCACCTAAGGATCCAGTGTCTTTCGCCGTATTGCATTGTCTTAAAGCAGGAACCATAACAGCTGCTGTTGGTACTTGAAACTCATTTGGTTTCGCACTGGTTTGGCTTATTGTTTCTGCTTGTTGAATAGTAGAACTCGATTGAATATCAGTAGATGCGTTTTTTAGGATGGCATCATTCATTGCTAGGCGTGTTTTCACTTTCATCATTCGTCTTAATTTTTGTGTAGTATGACATGGTTTTGAAATGAGAAGCCTTGGAGGGGGCCCCTGACGGGCTTGCTTTTTGAAGACATCGTAGGTTACTGGAGCCGTAGGGAGTGGACTTGTGGGTATTTTGTCGACACTAATCCATGATGCATTCGGGTCAGGGTTGATGAGATTAATACTCTCCACCGGCCGGATGATTCCAGTTACAACAGGAACTGCAGTAACTTGGATTTCATCCTCAATTAGCATGGCCTGCGGATGCAGATCCTCTGTGTTATTATTTGGTTTAGACTGGTTCATGTAGGGGTGAAATTGTATCCACGATGCAATTTTTTCAATTTGCTTGGATTGATAGTTTATTTTTTGCTCGAGTGTTTCGAACATTCTGTATAAACCTTTCATTGTGGTGTTTACCGCTGTGAGGGTGATCTCCAGGAGGCCATTATTGGCAGATGTTGTCGGACGTTCAGAAGATGATAAGCGCCGTCGAGGAGTGGGTTGAATAAAAGAGGCTACTGAAGAAACACTAGAGTCCATCGAACAAGGTGCTCGGTAGTCGGGTATATTTGACACCCCTGATGAATTCTGGATCATATTGGTTGCACATGTCGGTGTATTAGAAAATACTTCATTATTGTCTTCTTCTTTAGCCACAGATGGTAAAGGTGCATATTGTTTTTGATTGATGATTGGAGATTTAATGGTTTGCAAAATGGTATTGTCCAAAATGCACTGTTCTTCGTTTTGCAAAGGCAGAGATTGTAACGGCTGCACTTGCTTTGGAATTGGGGAGGTATTATTTGGAGTCTTTTCTGACGGGGCCGAGGCCGGCACGGTGGCCTGAACATGACTTGAAGTCTGCGCACAGAAAGTGCGGATGTCATGCTTGGATAGAGGTGTTTTGGGTACCGGTGTAAGCGTGATGCTTTGCCGAGTGGCCATGCGTTTGGCTTTTCCAGCAGCTTTAGAGGTATTGTTTGCTGGCGTAAGTGGTAAATCAGGTACTTCAGGCATGTTTGTTTTCAGAGTGTAAGAGCGCATGAAAAGAAACCAGCTCCAGAAGAGACAGAGCAATGTGTTAGTTTTCACGGTGCTGAGTGCGTATTGGCACTGCTAACCACGGATATTATGTAGCATAATCAATAAGACAAACAGAGCATAACATTATAACAGATGACGTCCCGTTGTCGCCTCCGTCGTCATCTGTACCCGTCGTAGCCGTGTCCCTGCCTGTATCATCCCCGTGGGTAGTAGACCGGGGGGAAGGCAGAGCAGGCCGCAGAGGTGGGAGAGGTGGCGTAGGATGCGTCCTCCTCCTCTTATGCAGTGGACTCTCCGAAGGTCCTGGCTCCGGTTACCCCGTCGGGTCTGGCTCAGGTACCTCCGTCGTGGGAAGGGGCAACCTTGTCCTTATCTCCGAGCATAAGGAATCGCAGACAAAATGGCCGCCGAAGTGTCCTGCGGCACCGGAAACGACGGGCGCGAGGGCTCTTGAGAAGCCTTGTTGGCGACACCGTCGCTCTCGTCGTCGCCCTCGTCGGGATCCCTCCCGATGGGCTGGGCCTCTTCCACGACTTCGATGAGCTCTTCTTCAGAGGTCGTGTCCGTATCCACGATGGCCACCAGCCCCTCCCCCCCCTTTTCCAACGAGGACTTCGTGGGGGTCTTCTCAATGGGCCTGAAATCTGACTCCCTCCGCGGTGGCAGGGAGACTCTGGGTCCTGAGGGCGCCTCCACTGGTGTAGCCTCCACAGGCTGAGCCACGGCTGCGGCGAAATCCTCAATCGAGATCTTAGCAGGGTGAATTAAGGCCATCACCACCTTCTGGACGCCTGGGGCCTTCACCTTGGGGGGAGGGTCCGAGCCTCGCTCCCCCTCTACCGGAATCTTCGAGATCGACCGGGGCCTCTCCAGAAGCTTCGCCGGGTTCTCGGACTTCCTCTTACCCGAGCCAGAGCGTTGGCTCGTGGTTGATGGCGCCGGGGAGGGTGCGCCCTGCCTGGTAGCCAAGGCGTCCGACCGTTCGGCGCTCCCAGTGCCCGCAGACTCGCGGTGCTTAGCCTTTTGTTGGGCCCCCGTCGCCGGTGCGCCCTCACAGGACTTAGAAGACCGCTCGGACTTCTTTTTCTTCTTCTCGCCTGACGGGCTCTTCCCTTCCAGCCAGTTGGCGAGACGGAGGTGGCGATCCTTCATGGTCCGCTCCGGCATGTTCCCACAAAACGCACAGTCCTTCTCTGTGTGCGTCTTGTCCTCATGGAGACAGTAGATGCATAACGAATGCTCGTCCTCCTTGAAAACATTCTGAAGCTGGCATCCAGGGCAGGTCCTGAACAGCTTCCCGGGCGTCGATCTTCCTTTCTCCTGGGCCATGTCCGGGGTAGGCCTGGGAACTTCTGGAATCCTCCAAAAGCGTAACTCAACAAAAACTTCACCCTTCAGGGGCGTAGAAAACTCCGAAACGGATCCCCGTTGATTGGATGTAGAAACGGTGGAGCTTGAGGCTCTATTTAACCGAAAAATGAGAAAAATCTCATGAAAAAGCGCGAAAACGCAGCAAAAGCTCGAGAACTACAGCACGAGCACTCCCAACACTTGAACGTGCGGTAAAAATCTGAGGATGGCTGCCAGAGGCGGGGCTTAGGGTGTCATGATCTCTGCTTCCAAAAGGTCAGGGTTTTCCCAACTCCCTTGGAAGCAGATCCATAACCCAGGTTCCGAGTGCCAACCAGTCCCAATTGGGACCTTTTGGACCCAGTCCTGGCGCCAGTGGCACCAGGCTCATAAATATGCCCAGTCCCAGCGCTGGAAGCGCCGGGCTCATAATGCTTGGGTGGACTTACCTGCAGCAGACCATGCTGCTTACTTGCCTGCCAGTTGAGCCTCTGATCCTCTTCTGTTTGGAACTACTTTTCCTGTTGGGTGGGGCTGGAGCCACTCCCTAGATTCAGAACACTGGAACTCTTCTGGAAGGCAGGAACTCTTTTCTTACCAGGAACTCTTTTCTTACTTAGGCGTGGCTGTGGAAGGAGACACCGAAGCACTACAGGAGGCTATTTAAACCACACCCGGTGGATGAATCTTCCTTTGCGTTATTCTGCACCCTCTGCAGCAGAACGCTCATCGTGTCTTCTGCATCCGGTCCTGGGCCTAAGGAAAAAGGCTTACCATCCTGAATCCAGTCTTCAGCAACACCTATAAAGACAAGAAAGAACAGGTTAGCATTCCGGCATCTGAAAGGCAAAGGCTTACCTACTCTTCGTGCGCTCCGGAGGTCTTCACACTGCATTCCGGCATCTGAAAGACAAAAGCTTACCAACTCTTCGCACGCTCCGGAGGCCGTCGGCGGTGCATCCCGCATCTGAAAGACAAAACAAGGTGCGTTTAAAGACATTGGGGAACTTTAATACTCACGTGCCATTACTCCTTTCCACATCTAACCCAGTGGGTATCCCGGCACCCTGCAGCCGCTCCGAACTTGTACCTGCAAAATAAAAAGACAGTTAGAGCGCATCGTGAAGCTGGCAACAAGCGCTTACTTACGTGCTTCCAGGCGCTTCTATCCATCACACGGGCTCCATCTTCAACTCACTTCAGCCCGTCATCCGCCATCGCCGGAACCCTGCAAAACAACAGACATCATTATTAAAGACTTTAAAGACATTTGAGTTACTCGAAACTTACCGTTCGTGCAGTAAACGACGGACAGCAGACCTCTGAAGTCAAGAGGCCTGCGCTACCTATCCAGTGAAGAAACTGGTTACAGCACCCTGCCCCGAGGCAGATGGAGAGCTCGGCATTCACTTACCTAAGGTGAGAGCGTTAACCTGTGGGGGTCTATAGGAGAGGAGAAGGGGAAAGAGATAGGGACACCCCAATAACCCCAGTTCATTAACCCCGTATTTTCTATCTGCAGACATCTTACTCTGCACGTCAGGCATACAGGGCACAGAGGTCCAGCCCAAAGAGCCCACCGGGTGCTGCACATCACCTTTGAAGATACGGTAGTCGCCCAGTCAAGACCGGCGCCTCTGCGAGAATCAGGTGAGCGTTACAGAACGCAAAGCCTACCGCAAAACTCTCGCCCAGGCGCTATGGAAACCTCGGATACTGACCACCTAGCCCGGTTACTTGGGGAACTAAGGGCAGAAGTGCATGCAGCTCGTCAGGAAACGAACGCTCTAAGAAGGGAACTAATTATTTCCAAGGAGAGAACAGATGATCTTGCTAGACAATTGCTACAGTCACAAGCCGGACAGACCCCGCTACCCGCATCAGGGGCAAATCTTCCTTCAACATCCTCTATGAATCCAGTGCAGATCAACCTACCTGGGAATGTACCTCTGGCTCCGCCCGAACGATTTTCTGGTGACCCAAAGAGGTTTGCGGTATTTATCAATCAGTGCCGGTTGCACTTCTTATGCCGGCCAGCAGCCTTTCCAACTGATCGAGCTAAAGTAGCTTTTGGACTTTCGTACCTTAGTGTCAATGCGGCAGACTGGTCGATCCCTCTAGTTAATCAAGATGATCCGGTTCTCCATGATTTTCAAGCCTTTCAGCTTAGTATGGAAAAACTGTTCGCAAGACATGCACAGGGGCAGGCCTTGGACAATGAGCTTCTTTCGTTGCGACAGGGTAATCAAGACCTTTTGGCTTATATTGCATCTTTCAATAGACTAATAGTGGAAACTCAATGGCCTGAGGACAAAAGGATTACGCTGTTTTATAGAGGTCTACGTGGAGAGCTCAAAGACGTTTTAGCCCAAGTAGTGAATCCCCCACAAGACTGTTCTGATTATATAGACTTGGTCGTTCAAATAGATCACAGACTGCAGAACAGGAAGGCCGATCGTTCCAAGTTTGATGCTCGAGTATTTTCCAAACCGCCAACTCCTTCCAAAGGAGTAGACTCCGGGGAACCCATGCAAATAGGGGGTCTGAAAGGTCCTCTAACACAAAGGGAGCGGGAAAGGAGAAAACAGTTGCAATTATGCCTATATTGCGGAAACTCAGGGCACTTTCTTCGAGACTGTCCGGTGAAACCTGCCAAGAAGGCAGTAGGAGCTGCAGTTACCACAGTTACAAACTCTGAGCAGGGAAACGACCTCGCCCGACAAGAATAGAGGTCCTCTTGCCGAGCGTGAAAACCAGTTCCGTGACCTCGCATTTCGTGATACCTATGGTCCTCATTAGCCCTGATAATCCGGATCGATTACATGCAATTGAAGCTTACGTCGACAGCGGTGCCATCGGCAATTATGTGGATCATGAAATGGTTTTGAGGATGAATCTAACTCTTTGTCCCAAGGCTGTAAAGGACGTCATTACTACGGTGGATGGTACGGAGATAGCCTCCGGGCCAGTAACGCATACCACTCAAGAGGTGACGCTAGTAAGTCAAGGTGGACACCATGAGAAGATCGTGTTCGATGTGATCAAGGCCCCTCAGTTCCAGATTATTCTAGGAATACCTTGGTTAGAGAAACACAATCCTCTGATCGATTGGCGAGCAAGAACGGTCCAGTTTCCAGAATGTGTCTCTACTTGTCACCCTCCACCTGGTGTTGCACTGGCAGCAATTTCTTCAGAGACTCCCCAGTTACCTCCCGAATACCTAGAATACCAAGATGTTTTCCGGAAGGAGCAGGCTACCTCTCTACCTCCTCATAGGTCTTATGACTGCCAGATAGACCTGATACCTGGATCTACTCCTCCTTGTAGTAGAATTTATGCCCTCACCGAGCCTGAGAACCTTCACCTTCGACAATACCTGGACCAATACCTAGCAAATGGGTTTATTCGTCCTTCCAAGTCCCCTGCCTCTTCAGCTTTGTTCTTCGTTCCAAAAAAGGAAGGAGACCTTAGAACTTGTATCGATTATCGCTCCCTGAACCAGATCACCGTTAAGAATAGATATCCGTTACCTTTGATCCCTGAACTCCTGGACCAAGTCAGAAAAGCATGCATATATACAAAGCTGGATCTTAGAGGAGCTTACCACTTAGTACGAGTAAAAGAGGGCGATGAATGGAAGACGGCCTTCCGCACCAAGTATGGGCTATTTGAATATCAGGTCATGCCCTTCGGACTTTGCAATGCCCCGGCCGCCTTTCAATATTTTATGAACGATGTCCTCAGAGAGCTCATAGATGTGTGTGTTGTTGTTTACATCGACGACATTCTCGTTTATTCTTCATCGGAATCTGAACATCGGAAACACGTGAAAATGGTCCTCGAAAGATTGCGTCAACACAAACTTTTCGCTAAGTTGGAAAAATGTGTTTTCAACGTGACTGAAGTTGAATTCTTGGGATTCATATTATCACCTGGCGGAGTGCGTATGGATTCAAAGAAGGTCGATGCAGTTCTCAAATGGCCATCACCATCCTCCGTAAAAGGTGTGCAAAGCATGTTAGGCTTCGCTAACTTTTACCGCAGGTTTATCCCCGAGTTCTCTCGAATAGTCCAGCCCATCACTGCCTTGTTAAAGAAAAACAAACGTTTTGAATGGTCTACCGAGGCGGAACAAACTTTCCAGGATTTGAAGACTAAATTTATCTCTGCACCAATCTTAAAACACCCTCGCCCCGAACTCCCCTACATCGTGGAAACTGATGCTTCAAGCCTTGCCATGGGGGCAGTTCTATCACAAAAGGACCCGGTAACCAATCAGTTGCATCCCGTGGCATTTTGGTCCCGCAAATTCTCGCCTCCTGAAGTCAATTACACGATTACTGACAAGGAACTTCTGGCTATCAAGTCTGCCTTTAAGGCTTGGCGGCATTATCTGCTGGGGGCCCAACACACCGTTACTGTGATTACGGATCACCGAAACCTGCAATATTTGAAAACCGCAAAAGCCCAATCCTCTAGACAACTCCGTTGGGCATTATTCTTTGCCGAGTTTGACTTCATAATTACCTATCGACCTGGTACAAAGAACGGTAAAGCCGATGCCCTTTCTCGGATGGGAGTGGAAGAACACTTGATCAACCCTAAACCTGTACCAATCATTCCCGAACAAAGAATTCTGGGTGTAATCGCCACAGAATCCATAGAGGAAGTTAAGGATAAAGCCAGGCAACTTGTAACTCCAGCAGACATACAGAATTGGCATCTGCAGGGAAAGGACTTTGCAGTAAAGGACAACTTATTGTATTTCCAAGAACGATTATACCTACCCAGCACAGATTTACAGAAAAAAGTAATCTCTTGTTATCACGACTCTTTAATGGAAGGTCATCCCGGTATAGCCAAGACCTCAGAAAAGATCAAGCGCTACTTCTGGTGGCCGTCTTGGAAAAAAGATATCAGAGACTTTATAATGTCCTGTGGAGTATGCGCCCAAAACAAGAGTCAAAAGGAAAGACCAGCAGGCCTCTTACGCCCTATGGACATCCCACCTCGCCCTTGGCATACGCTTTCTATGGACTTCATCACCGATCTACCTCCATGCTCCGGATACAATACGATTCTAGTAATCGTGGACTTATTCTCCAAGATGGCGCATTTCATTCCGCTCAAAGGCTTGCCAACAGCAGCAACTCTGGCCCGAGAATTTCTCGAAAACATCGTCCGACTGCACGGTTTTCCTTCGGTTCTAATTTCGGATCGAGGTAGTCCATTTATTTCTCATTTTTGGCGAAGTTGCTGTCGGTCGGCTCAAATTGATGTGAGACTATCGACCAGTCACCACCCTCAGACCGACGGACAAACCGAGAGGACCAATCAAACTCTGGAACAGTATTTACGCTGCATGCTGCAACAAACTGAAAAAACTTGGAAAGATATCCTTTGGATAGCCGAGTATGCCTACAATAACTCTGTCCATTCGGGAACTGGAAAAACCCCGTTTTTTCTTTTGTACGGCAGTCACCCTCGAACCTCGGAGTTGGATCCCCTCCAAGATCTTGAAACACCAGCAGTAGACTACCTGCATTCTACAATCACCCAAGCCTTTAAGGAAGCTGTTTCTCACCTTCAAAGGGCTAAAGAACAATACAAGAAAGGAGCAGATCAACATCGGAAGGAAGCCCCTCACTATCAAGTAGGGGATCAAGTCTGGTTATCCACCAAATATCTATCTCTAAAAGGGCCACGCACATTCAACCCAAGATACCTTGGTCCCTATTCCATCACTACCATAGTAAACCCAGTAGCGGTCAAGTTGCACTTGCCCCCGCACATGAAGATACATCCGGTCTTCCACGTCTCTCTATTAAAACCCGTGCAACCTCAAACCCGACTAACCAAATCTCCAAAACCTATCCTAGTTGATGGAGAACTCGAGTTTGAAGTCAAAAGCATTCTGGACTCCAAGATCTCCAAATCTAAACTATTCTACCTAATTGACTGGAAAGGCTACGGCCCCCAAGAGAGATCCTGGGAACCTGCTGAATATGTCCACGCTCCTCGCCTAATCAAAAGATTTCACCGAACATTTGCTGACAAGCCAAAACCCCCGGAGAAGCCCGGTTTGGGAGGGGCCTTGAGGGGGGGGTACTGTCATGATCTCTGCTTCCAAAAGGTCAGGGTTTTCCCAACTCCCTTGGAAGCAGATCCATAACCCAGGTTCCGAGTGCCAACCAGTCCCAATTGGGACCTTTTGGACCCAGTCCTGGCGCCAGTGGCACCAGGCTCATAAATATGCCCAGTCCCAGCGCTGGAAGCGCCGGGCTCATAATGCTTGGGTGGACTTACCTGCAGCAGACCATGCTGCTTACTTGCCTGCCAGTTGAGCCTCTGATCCTCTTCTGTTTGGAACTACTTTTCCTGTTGGGTGGGGCTGGAGCCACTCCCTAGATTCAGAACACTGGAACTCTTCTGGAAGGCAGGAACTCTTTTCTTACCAGGAACTCTTTTCTTACTTAGGCGTGGCTGTGGAAGGAGACACCGAAGCACTACAGGAGGCTATTTAAACCACACCCGGTGGATGAATCTTGCTTTGCGTTATTCTGCACCCTCTGCAGCAGAACGCTCATCGTGTCTTCTGCATCCGGTCCTGGGCCTAAGGAAAAAGGCTTACCATCCTGAATCCAGTCTTCAGCAACACCTATAAAGACAAGAAAGAACAGGTTAGCATTCCGGCATCTGAAAGGCAAAGGCTTACCTACTCTTCGTGCGCTCCGGAGGTCTTCACACTGCATTCCGGCATCTGAAAGACAAAAGCTTACCAACTCTTCGCACGCTCCGGAGGCCGTCGGCGCTGCATCCCGCATCTGAAAGACAAAACAAGGTGCGTTTAAAGACATTGGGGAACTTTAATACTCACGTGCCATTACTCCTTTCCACATCTAACCCAGTGGGTATCCCGGCACCCTGCAGCCGCTCCGAACTTGTACCTGCAAAATAAAAAGACAGTTAGAGCGCATCGTGAAGCTGGCAACAAGCGCTTACTTACGTGCTTCCAGGCGCTTCTATCCATCACACGGGCTCCATCTTCAACTCACTTCAGCCCGTCATCCGCCATCGCCGGAACCCTGCAAAACAAGAGACATCATTATTAAAGACTTTAAAGACATTTGAGTTACTCGAAACTTACCGTTCGTGCAGTAAACGACGGACAGCAGTCCTCTGAAGTCAAGAGGCCTGCGCTACCTATCCAGTGAAGAAACTGGTTACAGCACCCTGCCCCGAGGCAGATGGAGAGCTCGGCATTCACTTACCTAAGGTGAGAGCGTTAACCTGTGGGGATCTATAGGAGAGGAGAAGGGGAAAGAGATAGGGACACCCCAATAACCCCAGTTCATTAACCCCGTATTTTCTATCTGCAGACATCTTACTCTGCACGTCAGGCATACAGGGCACAGAGGTCCAGCCCAAAGAGCCCACCGGGTGCTGCACATCACCTTTGAAGATACGGTAGTCGCCCAGTCAAGACCGGCGCCTCTGCGAGAATCAGGTGAGCGTTACATAGGGAGAGGGCAGTCATTGGCTGGGGGCAGTATGACCCAGAGACCAGTGATTGGTTACTACTAAGAAAGACAGATCAGAAACGAAACTGATACTGATTTTTTTCTATACCGAGGATTCCCGGCCTGACGACGGGGAATATTCATGAGCATGTGAATCCATGCCAGACCCCATGCTGGAGAAAGTGTCATAACAAGGTAAAGGATGCGGGTCTCGTAAGTCAATAGGGCACTTTAAGGCGGGCCAGAGGGACAGGACCACAGAAAGTAACTTTTATTACTTGTCTTGGGTATTCAACAGTGGCAATATGGGCTTCTTGGTGCTTTTCTGCAGTTTAGCAGCTGCCAAGATGATTGCGCTAATGTTTCAATGCCAAGCCAGAATAAAGTTGGCTTCAGGATAGGGCTCGGTGCGGATCAAGGTAGTGCTCAGGGCGGTTCAAGTTGATGGGTCTAAATAGTTGGAGTCACCAGTCATTTCGGTTCGACGTGATGCATCTGCTGGGCTGTCGACACTTCAGATGGGCGTATTGAAGACTTCCAGCAGGTTGTCTGCTTTTGAGTCGAATTTGAGGTTTTGGTTGCTGCACATATGCGCACTTACCATACCATTATCACATTTCGAACAGTTATGGTTTTTGGTATATAGGCATCTTTATTGCTATTGTTTAGGCCAATAAACTTGAATCAAATATGAGCAGACAAATGTTTTGGCCCGGGAGGCCACGAATGCCATTGGGGGTTAGGGTAAATGCCATGCAAGCAAGACCCCCTAGGGTAGGGAGCGATACACAGCAACTTCAGCGGTATCTGTGGGTCCAGCACAGACTATTCAAGTGGTAACTCCAGTTAATGATCATAGGCGTTACCAGAGCATTTTTTGGTGACCCTGCAAAGTACCAAGCTTCTTAAATCTGTGTTCGCTCCATTGCCTTTGTTGGCCCCAGGTGTTTGCTAATGATGGTGCTAATATGGCTTTTGTGCTATCCTACCTAGAGGGGTAATGCCGCCAACTGGTCCATCCTGCTGATTGAAGGCGATGATCAAGTATTGCAGAACTACGTGGGTTTCAAAAAGGAGTTGGAGAAACTGTTTGCCCGCAAGACCCATGCCAAGCCCTGGACAATGAGCTGTGACTCTACGACAGGAAAGCCAAGATTTACTTGCATCAATACCTATAGTTGGTTAGTGGTGTAAACTAATTGGCCCAAAGAGAAAACAACCTCTTTTACCAGGGGCTTAGAGTGGATGTCCTTGCTCAGGTTGTGAACCCTCCGGAGGATTGTGGTGCAGTTAGATCACTGCTTGTCAGAGCGGAAAGGGGACAGATTTTGAGAAGGGTGGTTACTCCTGGTAGGGAGGCCCAAGGGGGATTCAGCGACATCCAGAGTACAGGACAACTCCGAACCAAAGTAAACAGGGAGCATAGAGGGTCCAATTACTAAAGTAGACCGGGAAAGGCAGTGGCTGAAGCTGCTGTCTATACTGTGGGGCTTCAGGCCATTTCTTGCATGCTCCGTCCCAAAACCCCATGCAAGGCCTTGGGGATAGTTGCGAAGGAGGGGCCGGATGGCGGGAACCAGACAGAGAACTAACATGCTCGGTGGCGCCTGAGGCCATCCTGCCAAGCACATGTTCCATTTGGGCCTCAACTGGGGGTGGTGAGGTTCACTATTCCCATTTAGTGAAGGTGGTCTGCAACCTAAAGAGGGTGCGTCATTTCCAACATACGCTTTTGTGGACTGTGTGGCCACAGGTAACTATCTAGATATCGCTCATGCAGGTCAGCTTGGCATACCCACACAAGAAAAGGGAAGAGTGGAGAATGTCAGAGGTGTAGACAGCACAGAGCTGACCTCGGGCATGCTGAGCCAACAACCTGAGCCCATGGTATTTTGCTAGGACTAGGGGGACATAAGGAAGTCATAACGTTTGACCTCATAGACTCCTCCACTTCGGGGTCATATTAGGTATCCTTGGCTGGTAAAACGCAATCCTAAAATCGACTGTGTTCAGTGCACTCTCACCTTTCCAGCAGGTCTAGGAAGGCAGGTTACTAGCGTAAGTAGTGCAAGTGTCCTTAGGCCAACTTCACTTGGGTGGGTCATGGGGACCCACTCTATTAGGGCAGTGGCGGTGCTTCCATTGTAGTACCAGGACCTCCAGAATGTATTCAGCAAGGAAATGGCCAACACACTACCACTACATTGTTCCTACGATTGCCAAATGCCCCCATACCTTGTGGCCGCATATACTCTCTAAGGAGCCTGAAAATGTGCATCGCAAGGAATACCTTGACCGATATCTAGAAAATGGTCTCATCTGTCCAAGTCGCCAGTGTTGAGATTGGTTTCTAAACTTTGACCTGGTGGGCAGAAGTTTAGGAGGCCACCCTTGTTTAGTGGAACAGGGGAGGATAGCTCTGGGGCAATGCACTCGCCTTGGAAGCAAGACGACGCAGAGCAACACATGGTCGATTCCCGGGTCTGCGCTTAGAAACCTCTGGGTATTAAGTGCGTTATAAATGACCAATTACAAACCTTCTGGACAAACCAGACCAATCTACGGTAGCTTGACAGGAGGTGAAGACAGTCTCAGGAGGGGTGAGAGCGATCGGAATCACACAATGAGCACACACAGTAAAACTCCATAGATTACTCTTAGACAGATGTATCAAAAATACATTTATTATAGGCCTTTATAATCAACACAATTAACTACAGTTATGAAGAAACAATACCAAACACGATCATTCACTATCTAACATATATACAAACCTAAGGCTGATGATGGGGGGAGAAAATAACCACGACCTGTAACAGTAAAGGGGTTCAATCAACACAGATATCAGTTTAGGCAGTCCTTCATCAACCATCCCTTACTTTTGTAATCCAGCCCTACGAAGAGAGGAGCCTAGGGCTAAAGTACAGTTGTGTGTTCACAACGCACGGTCATGTGTAAAGGAAAAAACGGGTTCTCTTCAGGGGGCTGTAGCTGCTCAGGAAGGGGCTTGAGGCGATGAATAAGTTCGTATTCTTAGAAGAGGGTCTACCCTTGCGGATAGAGCGACTTTCGGAGTTCGGGAATAGCTGGGGAGCGTAGGCTATCCCAGCCAAGGTGAGTGTTTAAGATGGATTTCTGAACTCTGACCTGGTGGGCAGAGGTTTAGAAGGCCAGCCTAGTTTCATGGAACATGGTAACCTTCTGGACAAGCCAGACCAATCAAGTTAGCATTGGCAGCGGTCAAGACTAGGTCTCAGGAGGGGTGAGGGTGATAGAAAGTCCACAATGAGCACATACAGCAAATGACACCACAAATGACTCTCAGTCAGGTGTATATATCAAAAATACATATACATTTTTTAAAGTCCTTTTAACTCAAAGACAAGATGAAACTTGGCAATACTAACACAACACTAGACTAGGAAGCATATACAGTAACTATAGTCTAGGGGGCGTGGCCTGGTGCTCATGGCGTAAGGAGGCAGAGACGCCGAGCTCCGGCCAAGACTCCATAACCTGATCCTGCAACAGTATCGAGAAGGCACCAGTGTTCAAAAGAAAGGAGCTACAGGGCAACAGAAGCGATACCCGATGCAGATCCAGCAAACCGGAGAGAAATCGGACTTGGGAAAGGCACAGAAAATCCTTCCGATCCGACCCCCCCTCCGGAGCCACACAAAATGGCGGACACAACCAGGAGCCTTCGCCGCTGAGTGGAGAAAGGCAGAACGCCGCCGAGCCATCATTGCGAGGGAAACAGCCCAGAGGTTCTCGAGGCACCCTGCCTCGGAGGAGAAAGAAACAGTTCAGAAGCGGGGAACGAAGGTGCTACACCACCGCTCCAGCATTGAGGAAGGCGCAGAATGCTTCAGACATCCGTGACCGGGAAGCCGGGAAGATAGCAGCCGCGCCGGAGAAGAGCCGATCCACAACGGCAAGGTGAGCCCAGGGAGAGCCAGAAGCCCTGCGACGCAACACGGTACGGGGAGGACTCCTTCCAACGGCACAGCATAGAAGCGTGGAAAGGGTGAGCGTGACAGGGGATCCTGGACCCGCCACCCCACCCTCAGAGAACGTGAAGCCACAGAGAGGACAAAACAGCATCTCCGCATCGCGGAGAGCACAACCCGGACCAACAAAACCGAGGTGAGCCAATGGAGGGGGGGACGTGGCACCCCCAATAACTAATGCGAAGAAGGCACGAAAGCGCAGCAAGCCCGGGGCATAGTGCAGGAGACCACCACCAGCAGGCGACCTCCGCCAAAGTATGCCCCAATCACCCTGCATACCCCGCAGGAACGGCAACCCATACACCGCTGCCACCAAGTGCCTTGGCCACAAATAGAAGGGGCCAACGCAAGGCAAACTGGAGCAACCAGCCCTCAGTTCACAACAGTTTTAACCCGCTTTACGGGCCCCCACAATAGTAGCCAAAATCGGACACCCCATTGCCACTAATCAAGGGCCATTGAAAAGCACGAAGGGAGGCAAGATCAGGCAGCCCTGCTACACATGAAACAAGCCCCGCCATCACCACAACAAACCAGACTATAAAAGGGCAGCCCACGCAGCTCCGGTACTATACTACAACAAGTGCGGAAAGAGCACAAACTGAAGAGGGCCGAGGACCAAACCAAGCATCTAAAGAGCAAGGTGGATGCGGCAAGCAAACAAAGGGAAGACAGCCACAATGGACTCTTTGTCACTGCCAAATCCCATACCCCATTGCAAACAGAGACTACTGGAACTGAACATCAGAAAACAGAGGGAGAAGACAGGGATAGCCAAGTACTAGCCGCACTGAGAACCTTTATTGACAATAAAATTGAAGAAGTGAAATCCGACATACAGCTCATGCACCAAGACGCCCGCAACCTCGCTGAGAGGGTCACTAACACAGAAGCGGCCCTTCAAGAGACAGCAGAGAATACCGTGGATCTAAAAACCCTTGTGGCCGAACTAGAAAGGAAAGTGGCTATGTTGGAAGCGAGATCCAAGGATGCAGAAGGGCGCACCAGGCGCAGCAACATAAGGATACTAGGGATACCATAAGGCACATAGGGACCGAACTCAACAGCTTACGTAGAGACCCTGATGCAACAAGAAATCGGAGCAGGGCAACTAACACAGGGCTTTGCTGTGGAAAGGGCACACCGATCCCTTCAAAGGAAACCGCCACTGGGCTCAAACCCCCGCCCGATGATCTTAAAGATTCTCAACTTCCAAGACCGGGAGACCATACTTAAATACTCTAGAGAGGGCGGAGTGATAGAACACGACAACTCCAAGATCACCATTTACCCTGACTACACGCCAACAGTACAAAAGGCGAGAAACTCTTTTGTTCCAATCAAGGCCAGTCTCAGACAATTGAATCTAAAATACATGTTACTCTACCCGTCCAGGCTGAAGGTGATATACAAAGGACATGCAATATTTCTGGAAACACCAGCAGCCGCCACCATGTGGATGGAGCACAACAACCTAGGGGAAGGAAAAGAGGCAACCTCCCAAGAGGCTAGGGGCTGAAATCATGGCGGACCGAGGGACCACATCCACTCCTTCTCCCTTAGCCCCATCGACGGAGCACCACACCGAAACGAAAGGAACACTGTATTGACTAAATGGTTCTGGAACTCACTCAGCCTCCCCAACCGAGCACACAGCACTAATCCACGGATAGTGCGGGCCTGTTGCCGGCACAACTCCACTCGCGCTTGAAACCCAGGATGGGACCAGACAGCGCAAGGGCGCCTGAGCACTGCAGAGGAAATGCAGACGCTGGGCGCAACGGTTTAGTTTGTTTTTTGTTACGTTTGTTATACTGTCTTCATGCTACAAATAACTGGTGGGATAATGGACACAAGCTCCGTAAGTAACAGAGCTAAGAAGGGGAACAGCCCAGAAGGATGGGTCACACAGTGGAAACGGAGGCCACACAGGGGAGGCAGCCGAGGTCGGACTAGAGGAATGCTCAAAGACGACTATGACTGCACAACTTAAAATAATTACATGGAAAGTGAGGGGGATGGGCTCATACTTACGGAGAAACCGGATCAAATCCTTCTTACGAAGAAATAAAGTTTTGATAGCCCTACTCCAAGAAACCCACCACACGTTGGAAGCCACGACCAAACTAAAAGAATGCTGGGGGCGACAAGGGCAGGGAGCACCCTACTCCAAGTACGCAAGAGGAGTATTCACGTGGGTGAATCCAGAGGTGCCATTCCATCTGCTTGGAGTGGAAGCCGACAAGGAGGGCAGATACTTAATAATGTGGGGCATAATTACACCCTATGGAAAGATGCTATTCTCACTACTCATCTCCCCACAGTTTATACACTAGGATAGATTATCTTTTCCTTGGTAGAGAACAACTAATGCAAGCAGAATCTGCACAATACCTAGGCAGATTGATATCAGACCATTCTCCCTTACTCATGCAATGGAAGCTCAGAGGACCCAGACCCCCATCCCGATGTGGCGAATGCCCACTGAAGCTCTTACGGACCAAGCGTTTAAAGAAGACCTTGGGGACAAACTGGAGGAATTTGTAAGAATTAACAAGGGCGCAGTAGACAGATGGGGCACGCTATGGGAAGCTATGAAAGTGGTGACACGGGGGGGAAACGATAGCAGGAGCAGAAGGTGTCCGGAAACAACTGAAAAGGGAACTAGAGAACAAAGAGGAGGAAATAAAACAACTGGAAGATAACACCCAAATCATCAAAAAGAAGATGAGGAAAAACTGAAGGAGATTAGAAACAGCTGCTAACTAGCTTGGGAGAGACTATCCAAATGTGATTATATAACACGCACTACCAGGGCACATAAAGAAGCAGATAAACCAAGCAGGTTACTGGCCTGGCTGTGCAAACGGGAACACCCCAGACACCTACCAACTGAGATTAAAGACAAAAATGGGGTAACGCACAGGACACAACTGTCGATCAACAACACTTTCACTGAGTTCTATTCCAAGCTCTATGCCCATGACGCTCAGGTACCGAAAGAAGACATCAAGAACACGCTAGAAGTGATAGGACTCCCCAAGTTAACCAGTGCGCAGAGAGAGGCGCTAGATGAAGCGATCACCACAGAAGACGTAATAGAGGCAATTAGATCTCTCGCTACATGCAAGACCCCGGGGAGCGATGGCCTCCCACCGGAGTTCTACAAGGCCTACCAATCAACCCTAATCCCATTACTACACAAAGTATTTATGGAAGCGTATGAGACAGGGGCCCTACCAGGAAGCATGAGAGAAACACTTATAATCCTGATGCTTGAAGGATAGTTCCGGGACTTTTTTTTTATTGTTCCTATGGTTCGGCCATGTGTTTTTAAGCATAAATCGGTAGATCGTAGAAAACTTTCCTATGGACCTTACACGACTTTTCGTCCATTAACGCACTCGAAATCAGCCGCCATTTTCTGATAATCCTATCATTTCCCCCCATCGCCCTGGCTCACCTGCTTTTGCGGCACTAAATCAAATCCCCCACCCCTGAAACAGACTTGATCAAAACATTCATATTCCCCGCCTCTATCCGTGACGTGACTGAGCTGCGTAGGCAAACGCGCCCAGGCGTCTTCTACGCGACTCCACACAGAACCAGGAAATCAACACAGATGAGCTCACACAACACAGCGCGCCACAATTGGGAATATGAAACTGTACTTTTAAATTAAACCGCAAGATTGTAAATTTGGTAAAGTACATTTATTTGACATCAAATGTTTTGAGAATATTCAGCGATTTGCATTTTTATTTGCTCACGTTCCAAAAAGTTCGTTTTTGAGGCACACGATGTTCCTTTGCTGTACACAGGGTCTTAGATCATCTCACAATACAGCGCCACAATTCGGAATATGAAACTGTGGTTTAAAAGCAAACGGCAAGATTGTACATTTGGCAAAGTACATTTATTTGACATCAAATGTTTTGAGAATATTCAGCGATTTGAATATTCAGCGGTCGCACTGATAATCGCATGGCTGTTCCAACAACGAGGCACTAGGCCACCACAACGGTCTGTATGTTGCATCTAGCCGTTAGTACCGCGTAAGGCATACTTGTACTTGGCGATCGTCCCATAAAATGGTCAGGGTGGTAACGTTGTTCACGCGGAGAAGCAACTGGCGGTTGAAAAACCCATCCGCCGGTGTCTGGTACTCGTGACACAGACAATAATGGATGATGTACCTGTTTGACAAACATAAAAAATGAAATTAGTCTCACCATCAGATCGTTATTAAAATTATTCATTTTATATATTAGGTCGGGAAATTATTTCATAGCTAGGACAGTGCAACTGGGTATTATACGTCAAGGGGGGGCTGTAGGATACTGAGACAGTCCCCCAGTGCAGGGGTTGACAGGGAGGCAGTGCAGGTGGAGAGTGGAAGGGCCCAGGACCGAGGTCGCAGACAGTGGACCAGTTGTAGCAGGGGAGAGGGAGAGAGAAAGCAGAAGCAAAGAGGAAGGTTTTGAGGTGCTTCCGTAAAAGGAGATGGTTCTCCTCAAGATAGTGCGCGGTACAAAACAATATGCCACATAGAACGAACAAGTACAACTTAACCCGTCTTTAAAGCTACTGTATAGTAATTAAATTGCGGTATAAACTCATCTAAAGAGTTACTTACATTATATTTGCATTTTCCATTGTGTCTGTGCGTAGGGCAGCCCCGAAATACCACTCCTTCTATGCCGACGTTATTTCTTCTAATGAACGAACATGAAATGGCTTTCGTTTCTGGAATTATATTCATTATCGTTTCTTACGTTATTGCCCCACACCCCCAAAAAGAAGTCTTTCGGGATGGTCCCGGCCTGTTAAGGTCAAATAACAATAGAACCTTATACTGAGTCGTGGGCCATTCCGGCACCCGAGCAAAAAATCAAAGCAGCTGACCTTCACTTTGAACGAGCACACATTCCTAGTTAGCTACATTCAGTGTAAGGCCATCTCACAGGACTTGAAATTTACACTCCATCTTTGCATTTCCATCTTTGCAGCCCCAGAGAACCATAAATACGGAGACATTCTATATTTTTTGAAAAATGATTTATATTACTGTTTGGTTGGATAGACACATTGCATGTACACTGAGCAATCACTTTTATTTACACATTACATAGATACACATATTCAATGGGCCTGCGACATGAGGAGACTCGAGAGAACAGACAATCAAATTACAATCATTTAAACCGTGATGTGTATTTCTCAATGAGCTCTTCTTTAGGTGGACATGTAACAGAGGCAATGTTGGGTGGCAATGCAGTTGTCCCCTGCACAGGTTCGTTCACAACTCCATTTATGTGCCTATCTAGGACGTCAACAATAAGTCTCTCAATAAACTCATATTGCATATCCTCAAACACTGGTTTGATCACCCATTGTTTACTTCTTTTAGTGAAGGCCTTATTGTAGCGAAGCGTCCCTAAAGTTCCGGTCGTCCTACTTTGTTGACGGCCAACATTATGGTTATGTGCCAAGACCGCTAGAAGAGTCCGATTTATCATGCCCTCCATGCCAAAATGCAATCGTTTTGGCCTGTACTTTAGGCACATATTGTGGAACACCTCCAAATCTCCTGTGTGGCAGAATTCCGTGAGTCCCCTCAAATCTCTTGTTATAGTTTTATCAAATACAATCTTTTCAATGGCTTTGTGAGTGGGTGATGAAGGAATCAACCACTTCTTCTTCCGTGCCTCCTCTGTGGACAAATGGCCATGTTCACAATTGTGGAAATGTTGGTTTGTGTTCCAACGGTGAACGTTGGTACAGTGTAGCATTACTGACCGCCATTTTTCCAGTAGAATTTCCAACGACCCTCCACATGTTTTTGAGCTCCACCAAAGATGGTTGCTGATTGACTTGGACCACTGTGAAATACCTTGCATTTCTTTTTTTTTACCTGCAGCAGACATTTTTTTATTGATTGTTTTTGCAAGATGCCAAACGTCAAATTGGTGATTTATATTTTTGTACTCTTCTCTCATTGTCTTGGCATTGAAACGTGTCTGTCCGTGGCTATCAGGTCGATCACCATTCCCCGCGATTGTAATTCTTGCAATGATGCTACAAAGCCAACTTTCTCCATGGCCACTTAGGATGTACTTTGTGACACCTGCACGACCACCGAACTCACAATTTTCTTACTTTCCATGTCCTGAAAGTGGTAGGTGCAGTACTTGGCTGAAAATCCTGGGCTGTCGCACTGTCCATCACCGGCTAGCCTGAACCGTTTGCCCGCGAATGTACTATCAATAGACATTTTTTCCATTCTCCAAGCTTCGCTAATGGCTGGAAATAGATAATCGGTTTGGTATTTGTAGAACTGAGTTTTCGCAATGAAATGGATTCCCACAAACTGAAAGAAAGACTCTAATTTTTTAAAACTTGAACCACTAAAAAGTGCAGCCGCTGCACAAGGTAGATTGCCTGCTGGCAGTTGTCCCAGCATGGGTTGTGCAGACCATGAGAAAGGATGATATTTTGTACAGGTGGCATGTATTTTAAGGTTAGTGCCTCGAATTGCACGAGTCACATTAATCAATGGCTCCCCACATACTTCCCCACCTACCGAATGCCCACATTTCAACCGAATAATAATATCAATCAAACAACTATCGAATACAATGAATTTGGCCTCTTTCCTTATACTGTCACTCTGCATCCCAGCTGGTTCGGCCTGTAACGTTGAGGACATGTCACTCACATGAAAGGTAGAATCTATGATATCGTCTTCCGCTATATTCAGTGATATTGATGGTGTTTCATTGTAGTCCACTTCATTCTCTTCCATTGCAACATCTGTTCCTTCTCCGGCGATGGGTGAATAAGACAATTTCTTCAACTTTCTCGCGGTCTTAGTTTTTGCGGGTGTGGATTCTGTGAATTGATCTCCGACTGCATCCGAACTACCCGGAGGACATTCACTATCAATGCCTGGTGGTGGTATAGCTCCTTTGTCAATCACTTCATATTCTTCCCATTGGCACGATGCATCTCCAGTCTCAAGTCCCTGCCAAAAGGTTTGACAAGCAACATCTCTCGTTCGCTTCACTGTCTGTGTAGATCTAGTTCGTACACCCACTCGCAACTAGAGGACAGATTGGAAAAGGGATGTTCAGTTTAAACACAACTTACAGTATTGAACTATTAACAGTGAAAAACAACATAATATAGTGACCAGGACACTAACCTTCTTTTGCTTTCTTTTCTTTGAAACTTTCTTGCCTCGAACTTCAACATCAGGACGCTGTTGCTCCGACTCGTGTGTGCATGTCTCCACTTCCTCTTGCGCTGCAACGACTATATTTTCATGATAAGCACATCCATCACGCACTGACGCTCCATCGACTCCCTGAAACATAGAACTTTCATTAGTATGTATAATAACATCGAAAACACAAAATGTACTTGGGGACCAATACCCACATACATCACAATAGCAAAACATGAATGAACGCTTTGTGTAGAACATTCAAACGACAATTATTCACGCATAGTTGATCTAGTTAGATGGAACTGTCTCGATCCATACCTCGGGCTCCTCATAGACTTCCATTGATGATATTATTGAAGATGATGCTTCAGTAACTCCCTGAAACACAGTGATTGCATTAGTATGGTTTTCTATTTTGATAAAAAGAACAGAAACTTTGTGCAGGCGTCAACGGCTCATCTAAATAGACCTGCACAAATGATCAGTTGTCTAAAATAAATAATGGATATGTAAATATGATTCGATTTGCTCGATCGTTGGAAGTGTCACCACCCAGAGATCTGCATCAACTACTAGGGGTGATGTTCTTGTAGAAGAAGGTCCGTCATCTCCCTGAAACATAGTACTTGCGTTAATAAAGAAGGAAGTATAGCGGATGTAATCACGTCATATGATTTCGCTTGATCGAACTGTCAGTATCCATACCTCGAGATGCATAAGAACATCAAGGGACGATGTAACTGCGGTGCACACTTCTGCAAGCTGTTGCGCCGACCCGTAACTGCATGCTCCCCCTTCTTCTTGGACTAATGCTCCATCGACTCCCTGAAACATAGGACTTTCATTAGTAATGAACACAATATTGAAAAAAGAAGACACATAGGAGGGCGACGACAGAAGGACATATCAATGGCTAAAAACGAAAGAAACATTGTGTGTAACAATCACGCTACAAGAATGCAAGATCTGATGATCTCCATCGATGGAACTGTCCGGAAACGTACCTCGAGCATCTGAGTGACATCAACGGTAGTCGTCAATACTTTGGACTCCTCAGCATCTCCCTGAAAGACAGTACTTGCATTATTTTGGATAACAATAATTATAACTGAAAACAAAGACTAGAGGACGAGTACAAGGGTGTACCATTAGGTAAAATAATTACACGATAAATTAAAACTATTGATTTACATGCCTAAAACAAGTCAGTGGCAGAATAGCCAAGTAAGATTACCCGATAGGCGCTTGAAGTGGCTGATGACTGCAATAACGACACGGATGGAGAATCTTCCGCCTTCATATTGAGTGGATACATAAATGGGGAAATTATTGTTAGCTAATGCTACACACTACCGCAAGGCCGAGAGATAAATACGTAAACGTGACTCACCAGTGGAGGGATGTGGACGAATAGAGTGGGAATAGCGGTTGAGAGCAATTTTCGCCTCGCTCGCGGTGTGTTCTTCTTTATTAGCAATGATGTGGAGTACATGTCAGAGGTAAAGTGCCTGCTGCAGATGCGGTATCGATCACCCCTCTTGTCCGCAAAGACTTCTAGGACTCTACTTTCAAGCTCAGACGGTGGATATCCGCAATATCGGACCCATTCTCTTATCTGATCTATTGTCTTAGGGAAAACATGCATTATAGTACCTTCAGATTTATTATGGGTCTTCGAAGGGCAACCGCCAATGGAACAGGCAGGCATTGTGGAAAGTTCTGAAAAGTAAAGATCAACAATTCTCTATGAATACCAATGTGTTAAAAAATTAAATGACACATAAAAGGTTCAATGCAAGGTTCGTTTTGGTTCTTGTAACTATACACGTTATTCACATGCGGATTAGTATTTGAATAACTTTAAAAAAATAGAAAAATAATTTGACTAAACTCAGAACATGTGACTAGTTCCTTGCATGTACTGTCTTGAACGAAAAGAAATTGGACGCAAAATGATTATGGTACATGGCCTTACCTTGACGAACAAACAATTAGATGCAGGGATCAGAGTAGTTTCTTGTCGTAGAACAGGGAGCAGTTCACAGGTTGCAAACTGAGGAGTGTCCTCGAAGTGGTCACGGAAGTTCACAGAGACGAAGAGCAGATAACCAGCACCTTCACGGGTTGACTAGCAAAGCGCAAAAAAGTGCTCATTAGAAATATGAAGTGGGTTATAAAGGATTCGAAACAGGGGTGTGTTTGTGAATGAATGACGTGTATATGTCGTGGCATTATGTGGATTGCAGGGGGGCGCCCAGCGTGAGGGGGATGCTTGGCAGGAGACATGGGGTCTGGAGGTAGACATGGGAACAACAACCCATGCTCTATAGACCACTTTGAAGTGTACATGGTCTTTGGCACCTCTTGGCCTTTATCGCTCCCCGACAGCTCCACTTGCCAGCGCAAGTACCCCGGTGCGAACTGCCTTTGATAGGGCGGGGGGTGGATTGGGGCGGTGGTCGTGCAGACAAGACACAGGAAGACTCGTGAATGGAGACACACTTATGTGGATTGCAGGGGGGCGTCCAGCGTGAGGGGGATGCTTGGCTTGAGACACGGGGTCTGGAGGTAGACATGGGAACAACAACCCATGCTCTATAGACCACTTTGAAGTGTACATGGTCTTTGGCACCTCTTGGCCTTTATCGTTCCCTGACAGCTCCACTTGCCAGCGCAAGTACCCCGGTGCGAACTGCCTTTGATAGGGCGGGGGGGGGGTGGATTGGGGCGGTGGTCGTGCAGACAAGACTCGTTTGCCGCAGGGCCTCACCAAGGAGAGGCCATCTAACTGCATGTAAGAGGCAGGCTGCATGATCTAGTACATGGAAGGCAGGGGGTGAGTTTATAAATACCTCACCCTCCCAGGAGAATATATGGGTGCAGTTCACCCTGGAGACCCTGGATGCCTAGGCAGTTAGTCAGCAGCAGGCTGGCCTGTGGTGGCAAGGCGGCACGGGCCAGAGGGGGTCATCTCTGTACCCGGTGCACAAAAGGATGATTTATTATGATCAACCATATTGATTATTTACCTATAACCATGTTTTGTGTCAATAAAATCCAACGGCCTTCCTTTTATTGCCAACGCTTGAACAAAGTGGTGTGGTAAGTATTTTTGGGGGAGGAGGCAAGGCTGGGAGGCTTGATGCCAACCCGCAAAATAACATATGTATGTCTGCTGCATATGGGTTCAACGAGACAAGACAAGGCACAGGTAGACTATTCAATGGAGACACACTAGATTCATTTAAAAAATCAAAACAACCATTGTTAAAATATATGTTGGGTTTTATTTTAGATCTTAATTTCAATTGAACATAAATAATAAACATTACACATTATAAAGTTCCGGTTGCAGCACATCCAGGGAAAATCCGCGGTATTGTCCACTGTCGCTGGGGAAATGTTGTCTAATGGCAAGTACCGCACAGGCAGGTATTACTCTCCGAACGCGGTGTCCGAGCCTCCCGTAAAGCCACCAAGTGAAGCAACGATAGGCCACCAGCCTGTACCACCTGTGAAAATGAAAGATGCAAACTGTATTAAAATGACAAAACTTTCTTATCACTGTCGATTCAGGTAAAAAATGTCATTCTGCTTTGAAAAAAATTCTATCTAGAAAATGCACAATATGGAACCAATTTACATGCATTCGAATGATATGTAGATGTAATTTTATATGTGGGAGACGACCATGACATAGTAGTGGCATCACTGACATCACAACCAGAGTATACTTACTCGTTACTCGGATTACGCGGACGAACAGTGCCGCGAAGTTCGTGCATAAGCACCATCATCATCCTCAACACGGTCCGTGAGAGGCAGGCTTCCCTGAACTCTGGCAGCTCGGTGATGCATTGCGGACTTGGCTCGCCTTCCGAAATCTAGGCCAAGCACCCGGAATTTTCACGGCAGCAGCAGTTCTCCTCCTCAGTTGGCATTAGCTCGCACCGATTGCACGTGCACCAGGTGGAGACGCCGTCCATGCGACATGGTCCAGGCTCTTCATCCGTTGACTGGTCCTCCCAACTGCCGTCCGAATCCCCATCGTTTCCGCGTGCTTGCCTTTCCAGTAGTTCCTCCTCGGTGTACTCGGGCTCGTACATATACGGCATTATTGTAGCCATTGTGTGGTAAAGAAAGTAAAATAATTTACAGAGATGGTACAGGTGTTCACAAGGCCTAGAAGCGGCGAAGGTAGCTGACCAGAGCACAGAAACCAGTCACAGAATACTCAAAGTAACACAGAGAGAGTAATGGAATCGAAAATCTGCTGCTGTGTGTTGTGAAACGGTGTGTTTATACTTATTGAGGAAAGAGGCGTCCTGCCATTTCCATGGCGACACTTCATTAGCTGAGGCGCAGCGATTGTTGACACGAAACGTACTTTGGCGTTGGGAAATGGGCGGTACGCGTCTGCTGATGTCAGGCTCAGGGGCGGGGGATTTGATTTAGTGCCGCAAAAGCAGGTGAGCCAGGGCGATGGGGGGAAATGATAGGATTATCAGAAAATGGCGGCTGATTTCGAGTGCGTTAATGGACAAAAAGTCGGGTAAGGTCCATAGGAAAGTTTTCTACGATCTACCGATTTATGCTTAAAAACACATGGCCGAACCATAGGAACAATAAAAAAAAAGTCCCGGAACTATCCTTTAAACCAAACAAACCCACAAACGATTGCGACTCTTACCGCCCACTGGCGATGCTAAACTACAATAGTAAGATTCTGACCACTATACTAGCCAAAAGGCTTGCAAGAGTGGTGGGGTCCCTCATCCATGAAGATCAAAATGGATTTGTACCAGGCCGCAACACAACACCCAATTTACGACGACTCCAACACGTCATGGCACAAACCCTAGGGAGTGGGGAACACATGGCAATATTATCACTGGATGCCATTAAGGCGTTCGACTCTTTATTCTGGGAATGGCTAATTGAGGTCCTGAGGGAATTTGGGTTTGGAGAAGGCTTGGTGATATGGGTTAAAGTAATATACAATGCCTCTATGGCAAGAGTGAAGACGGGGGGCACTGTGTCAAAGGCCTGGGCAATCCAGAGGGGCACCAGACAAGGCTGCCCGCTATCACCCATGTTATATATCCTGGGACTTGAGCCAATAGCCATCTACTTTAGGAAGCAGATCTTTGAAGCAGGGATAAAGGTGGGTGGGAAATATAATATAATCTCACTCTATGCTGACGATGTTCTTCTATACTTGAGAGACCCGCACATTAATGCCCCAATAGTACTAGATATACTGGACAACTACGCACGCTACTCAGGGATACAATTCAGCAAACAAAAATCATGCACATTTCCACTTGCCGGGCTAAGAGGGGTAAAAGAGGCAGACCTACCCATGGTGGGAATCAAATGGCAGCCAGAAATGTTTAGATACCTGGGTGTCAACATAAAACACACACCAGAGCTCACACACGAATGCAACACAGAGGCTGTAATGAGGGGCCTACGCAATTCCATGATGTTCTGGTCGAAGTTACCACTATCAATGATAGGCAGGGCAGCAATCACTAAAATGATAATCCTCCTGAGATTCTTGTACTACTTCATGAATGTATGCTACTATATAAGACCACCCTTTTTCAGAAGACTAGAAGTACTGCTCAGCGAATTCTTATGGGGAGCGACCCGGCACAAAATACCCCTGAACATACTGACACTGCCGCACAAAGAAGGAGGGATACAACTACCTGACCTTGAGAAGTATTACTTGGCGACACAACTTAGCCACCTAACGAGATGGCTGTCTGACGAACCAACAGCTGAAACCAGCCCCTTGCAACAATTGATTACTCCAGCATACCCCAATGAAATACGATGGAACCCACCAATCGAACTCTCACACACACCCATGATAGTTAAACTGGGCACACAAGTGTGGAACAAGACTAGCTTGGTGCCACACTTATAACACCCTTACTCACCCGAAATCCTGATACTGTCAGACGTATATGAAGTACTCACTGATCTACCCACGATGAGAAGCTGGGAAAGGGTGGGACTGTACACTTGGGGGAACATGTTTGATAAAGGAACCTTCAGGAACTTTGATTCATTGCACGCACATGAGGGACTGGTAAAAGGTCTGTTTTTATGGTACCAACAGGTCAAACACACTGTAAAAAAGAAATGGGGCATATGGCCAGAAGAGCCAACACTGAACCCCTTGCTGCAGGAAATGTATAATTTAAGCGACGGCTGGAAACCTGTAGCCAGTCTATACAGCCAAATAATGGACAGGCCCAATCCCCGCAGAGCGTCGCTAAAAGGGAAATGGGAGAAAGACTTAGAAATCACAGTGACTGAGAAAGAATTAGGTAAGGGTACTGCTCTACCCTAAAGAAGTGTCCAGAAGCACCAGGTTCAGGCTAAACCAGTTGAACGTCCTATACAGAACTTACATGACCCCTTACAGGGTCGACAGCTTTAACAAACAAGCCTGGCCGCAATGCCCCTGGTGTAACAGCGAGGACGCTAACATGATACACATGTTCTGGACCTGTCGCAGGGTGCGAGGCTTCTGGTCCAGAATCGAACAAACCTGCAGAAAAGCAGGAGTGAACAGGTACGAATGGACCCTGAAAGAGTGCTTACTAGGTACATACCCCAGATTGAGCAAGCATAAACACATTGTGAAACTAATGGACATGGCATGCATCCTAGCAAAGAGAGCGGTTGCAATGGCGTGGAAATCGCCTGGGGGCCCGAGATACGAGACATGGATTAAAGAGATGGAGGGATGGACAACTGCGTAAACCAACGCCTGGAAAACAGGGATCATTGGGACTGAGGGCGACATAAGTGCCATGTTTGAATCATGGAAAGCCTTAATAAGAGACATGCTCTCCTCGGCAGACGACAAGCCCCCTTGAACCTGCATGAAAAGATCTACATAACCACTACAAATCACAAACAAGACACTAAATACCCCCAAACCAGTTATACCAACCCCCAGAACACCCCACCACCCGAAGGGGAAATAATGGACACAATTGTACGACAGCAGGAAGACAGACACTATTGGTTGTTGTTTAATGTTTGACTTTTGTTAGATATGATTACTACGAACAGTACGCTAAAATATGACTGTAGCAATGTGCAAATCTAACATTGTATGTTTGTTTACAAATGCAAATAAAATATATTTTTTTTAAAAAAAAGTAACTATAGTCTAAAGTAATATTCAACAAGTAGAGAACCACAACCTACAATAGAAAGGAAACATACAGTGCAAATATACTTTAGGCAGTCCTTCAATTCAAAACCTAACTAATAGGCAGTGCAGTCCCTACGAAGTGTGGAGCCTTGTGCTTAAAAGTACATTCAGTGCCTGGGCAGTCGATTGTGCGGTTAAGTTCAAAATGGGTCTCTTCAAGGGGCTGTAGTGAATCAGGAAGGTGGGTGAGGTGATGAGGAATAGAGTTCCACTATTCAAAGAGTGTCTCCACAAGAGAGCAGAGTGGTTTTTCAGATATCTGGAATAAGATGGCAGCGCAGGCTACCTTAACAAAGGAGAGTGGCCCTTGGGGGACACTTGTCCGCAAAAGTCTATGAATGCGCCAGGGGCCACCAGTAAGGGTTGCAAGTGCTTACCAACCCTCAATGCAGTCCTGAGCAAATTTCGTCAGTCTAGTCCAGTTCATTTGCAGGTTTGAATCCTGCAGTTGCGTGTTTCTCTGGTTTTCAGGTACTCCTTTCCAGGACCTCCATCCATGGCAGGACAGTGACGATTTCTCAGCTTCTGGTGAAGGGATCAGGCCAGTTCCACTGCAGCTCGTCTTAGGGCACAGGGGGTCACAGCAGCAAGGCACCCACTAAGTTCGTCACCACAGCGGGGTGACACTGGGTGACACGGGAACCACATATCCTCAGGTTCAGGCGGACTCTCCTAATTCCAGACTTCGGAATGGTAGGTGTACGAAACTCAGCGGGAGAGTGCCTTCTATAAAGAGCTTACGGTCCCCAAAGGCGAAAACCGAGAGGGCGGCGGTTCCTGGGCAAAGGTCCCGTACGAGCTGGTCAGTTCAGGGAACACTTCCGAAAGGGCTTGTTTACAGGTAAAGCAGGAGGTGCAGAGAGTCGTTAGTCCCACTACTCCACGGGTCGAAGCGCCCTTGAAGGCCTTCTGTGATTGGTGAGAAATAGGGGCTCAGAAAGGACAACAGCGGGGTCAGGGTGCCAAACCTTCCAGTGGGTCACCAGCGGTTCCACGGATCTGCTTCTTCGGTTCAGGATACTTGGCTCCTTTACTAAGTGTGGTGTGAACTCAGAAGATCGACCTGGAATAGGTTTAGAGTCCTTTCTCTCATCCAGAATCTCCTTCGCGCCAAAACAAAGAGAAACCAGGAGATCTGCTCACATTCAACCATTCTAGACGTGGACCAATCACAGACCACTGTGGTCCCAGTCATCCCAGCACGCCAGAAATCCTGGCACCCAGGATATGTATTGAAATCAGACAGCGCAAGCTCACATCCTGGACGCACATACACAAGGCATGCAGAAGCCTGCGAAAGCTTCAGTTTGCGTGGGGGTCTGTATGAGCAAATAAGGAATTTCCCGGGTCTACGCAACCGGGGGAAGGCAAAGGACAGAACAAAGGACCTTGTGGCATGGCCATTTTAGGCACTGGCCACTGTCCTGGGCCAAACGCTGTAAACGCGGTTTGGACCATAGAAAAAGAGTCAAAAATGCTTGCTGCTGCCAGCAGCTCTGTCCTGGTCCCACTTGTACATTCACCAAAAATCCTTCGAGGGTGTCTAGGGCCTTAACAATGAGACCCCCGTGCACTGTACTGTAAGGTACATTGTGCACTGATAAAATGTTACCAACAAATGACAACAAAGTGAAAGACTAAGGGAAACGAAGTCTCCCAGTACTGACAGTCTGAAAGGCCTATCGGTTTCCCCATAACAAAATGAGTAAAAACCCAGCGGAGTACAGCAGAAGGCTGGGCTCCACTGGTAAAAGACAGGCTAGGATGGTCAGACAAAAGCAACAGTTGGGGGATTCACAACTGGAGGGAAAATTACCCATAAATGGAAATCTTTCCTAACAGCGAGTATCTTTTTAGGGACACTCGTGCGTAAAAACAAATGGATGTGCCAGGGGGCCACCGGTAAGTTAGGAAAGTAATCACTGACCCTCGACACAGTCCGGACCAACTTTAGCAGTCTAGCCCACTTCGTCGATTGGTGTTAACCCTGCAGTTTCAGGACGCACCAGCTTTCAGGGGCTGTATAACTGTATGATCGTCTGTGACAGGAAGTTTGCTTTTTCTCAGCCCTTGAAGGAGGAAGAAGGTTCGATCCACTGCAGCAAGTCTCAGGACACGGTAGGCAAGGACTGCAGGTACTGTCAGCGAAGGTCACCACAGCGGGGCGACACAGGGACCGCAAATGCACCAGGTGTGGCACACACTCGTAAATCGCAACCCAGAGGCGCTAGGACAAAGAGTTTTAGCAGGAGAGGGCTCAGGACCACAAGCTAGCGATTCCCCAAGTCTCGAGTCTGAACTCGGGACGGCAGCATTCCTGTGTGAAACCCTGGGATCGAGCTGGTCAGTTCACTGGATGGCACAGGAACACTTCCGAAGAGGCTCTTTGTGAGGGTAAGTAGGAGAAGCAGAGAGTAGTTGTGCACACTACTCCAAAGGGGCAAATCGCCCTTGCAGGCCTTCTTGGTATGAAGAAACTGGTATGACGGGACAACTGCAGGGTAAGGCTGCTAAACCTTCCAAGCATGTCACCGGCAGTTCCTAGAGTCTGCTTCTTGTTAAGTATTCTTAGCTCCTTATGAGGTTTGGTATGAACCTCAGTAGACCAACCTGGTATGGATGCTGTACCCCTTCTCTTATCCAAGATTCAGTTTGTGCTCAAATCTCATAGCCAATGGAAGATCTGTTCTCCTGCATGCATGCCAGGTGTCGGCCAGTCGTGGCTCACAGTGGTTCCAGCCATTCATGGCTACCAGACATACTGGCACCAGTAGTGTGGATTGGGACCAGACAGTCCCAACCCTCTCACTGGGCACTAGCACATGTGACATGCATGAGCCCTCATTGCAGTTTTCACGGGAGGCTACATGCCCAAATAAGGAGTACCCGGGTCTTTCGACCTGGATGAAGGCAAAAGGACAAAACGGCATGGCCATTTTCGGCACTGGCTGCAGACTTGAGCCAAACACGGTAAATGAGGTATGGTCCATAAAACAAAGTAAAAATACTTTAAAAGTAAACTGCTGCCACTGATTCAAAGGAAGGGCTCCTACAAGCTGCGAGGAAAGTAACCCAGATAAAGGTGAATGACACTGTAATTGATCTCTTCCAAGACCATGCTGGCAAAGAGGAATCAAATGGGCCCGGTGACCAAGGCCCTATCCAAAGCACAGATACAATACAGGCAGACATTTCCCTTCGGATTGGTCTTCAAGAGGGAAGGGCAACAGCACTGCATCACCACCTTGGAGGAAGGGCTCAAGATCTTGAACACCGAGGAAGAAGGGGACGCAGGCGGGGGCTCAGACAGAAGGCCTGACCACAAAGGTCTCCAAGAGAAGCCATGAGAGTGGAGAAGAGTAGGGGAGTTAGTCAAGATGTACACATCCGCTGCGCCCAGGGGCACAGCTACCAAAGCTCCCAGGATAAATGGAACTTGCACCCAACATCTGGCACAGGGGCCACAATATATTGTGTTGAGACCCAGTGAGATTCCAAGGGGTCCTTCAGTCCAGGGAACCGCTGGGTAGGCAGGGGGATGTTTGCGGATCTTGGAAACTGGGGAGGGCAGAGGGGCTGCTCGCCCTGCATAGTTAATCTCTGGGTATGGAATGAGACCTAGCTCCCACGGCCGAGCCTATGGCCGGGGGAGTTGAGCCGAGTCTAGCCAGAGGGGGAACAGGGAGTGAGGGGGTAGTGAGTGGGAGGGGGTTTGCAGCAACACTGGAGCCCCTGAGGTAAAACTGGGCATGGGTAGCAAAAAAGGTATCCAAATACTCACACTGAATGTCAGAGGGTTAAATACACTGGCAAAAAGACGGAAATTGGAGAACCTCCAAGATGCTAAGCCCGAAATAGTGTCATTGCAGGAGACCCACATCCGTACACAAGATAAACATAGACCCAAGTTAAGAGGTTACCCCCAGGTCCTACAGGCCAATGATAAAAGAAAGGTACGAGGGGTCCTCATAGCGTTCAGACACCTACCCGGCGTGCAAATAGTAGGCACAAAAGCCGACAAAGAAGGCTACAATGGGGAGAAAAACCTCTCACCATTGCCACAGTGTATGCTACTAACTCAAGGCAGGATATGTATTTGCGGGGGTCTATAGAGAAACTAGACCAGTACACAATGGGCCAACTCATACTAATAGGATTTTAACATGGCTTGGCACCCAACCACAGACAGGAGCACACCCACATCTAAAGGCCACTCCCAAAGCCTGCAGGACAGTATAGATAGACTGACCCTGGTGGACACCTGGCATGAATTGAAAGGGGACACCAAGGGGTACACATTCTACTCCCACATGCACTGAACATTCTCAAGAATCGACTATATATGGGTCTCGTGACACTGCTCAGCCAAGTGAGCAAAATAGAAATGGGGCCCATAGCCCTGTCGGATCACGCTACCCTACAGCTAGAACTCCAATGGGAGAGAGGGGGATCGGGGCTTTGGAGGTGGCAGTTGCCACACCACCTGTTGAGAGACACAGTAATATGTGACGAGATGCGAGAGTCCATCTGTGAATTCTTTGGGGAAAATAAGACTCCGGCTTTGCAGGAACAGGTGGTTTGGGACGCCTTTAAGCCATCCATGTGTGGAGCAGCTCATAGCAAAGCAGGCAATACAAGCCAAACAGTAGAGGGCCTTGCAGGCAGAACTAGAGCGACGTTTAAAAGGGGTGATGGCTAGAATGGAAACTGATAAGGGTGCGACAATTAGGAAGGAATACAGACACCTCAAATGTCAAATTAACACCCTCCTGGCCAAGCAGGCAGAGAAATCGCTTCTGTTCCTGAGACAAGGGTTTTACTTACAGGCAAATAAAGTGGGCCGACTTCTGGCCAGGCAGGTCAAGAAAAAGGAGGTGGCAAGCACGACACGCTGCATACAGACGGCGGGGGAGGGGAGGGGATAACCACGCTAACCGAGAAGATCCTACAGGCGTTCACCGATTTTTATTCGACACTGTATTCTTCGGAAATGCCTAATAAGAGACCTCCAAGAGGCCTTCCAAAGATCTTGCCAGCTACAAAGGCTAGACCAAAGTCAATGACACTCCCTGGAAAGGGAGTTCACTGAAGACTAGGCCTGGTCAGCTATCCGCTTGCTACCACCAAATAAAGCCCCAGGCCTGGACGGCTACCCTGCAATGTTTCATAGGACGTTCCAGGCCACATTAGTCCTGATAATGACGTCCCTGTTCCACTCCTTTTCGATCTCAGGCCAAATCTCCAAATCCATGGAAGAGGCAAAGGTGGTTCTCTTCCCTAAACCGAATAAGAACGAAACCCTCTATAGCTCATATCGCCCCATTGCCCTAATACACCTCGATGTCAAAATCTTCACTAAAATCTTAACTTCTAGAATGGATAAAGTAATCCCAGACCTGATCCATTCGGATCAGGCGGGCTTCTTCAAGTGAAGACAAACTTTTGACAATATTAGTCGAATCTGCCACCTGATAGAGAAAACCAACAGGGTGGGCCTTAGGGCTGGGTTGTTAGCACTAGATGCCGAGAACGCCTCAGACCGTGTCGAATGGTCATTCTTGTTCGCCACCATGGAGGCACTGGATTCGGCCCGGGCTTTCTCCGCCTGGTTAAAGCCAACTACAGAACACCACTTATCAGGCTAGCCATCAATGGGCATGTCTCCCAGGAGATAAGAGTAACTAGGGGGACTAAACAGGGGTGCCCTATGTCACCGGTCTTGTACGCGATATTCCTTGAACCCTTTCTAGCTAGGATCAGGCAGGGGAGCGGCCTTCGGAGGGGAAGACCATAAAGCGATGACCTTTGCCGATGACCTCCTGGTTGTGCTCACTGACATGGACTATTTCCTCCCGAATCTCACGGCACTCCTAGGGGAATTTGGCAGAGTGGTGGGCCTAAAGACCAATGATAAAAAATCAGAGCTAATGAACTTGCAAGGAGACACATCCCCAGACACAAAAGATACAGGGCAATTTGTGCAAGCAGAAGGAGCCCTCTGATACCTGGGGTGACGATAACCAGCACCTTATAGTGTATGTATCAAGCAAACTACCCCCGGCTTTTGGACACAATTAAGGTTTGACTGGGAGAGAGGAGGCTCCTCAACCTATCATGGATTAGCCGGATCAATGTCATTAAAATTATTATTCTTCCTAGAGCGCTGTACTACTTTCAGGCTCCCCCCTGGCAGTCCCCCCAAAATTCTTCAAAACCCGGAATAAGCTCATAGGTAACTGCATTTGACAAGGGAAAAGCTGAGGGTGGCATGGAAGGTCATGACTACCCCTCCGGTAGTGGGGGGAATGGGAGTCCCAAACTTTCTGATGTACTACCGAGCAGCCCAACTGAGTAATTCGAGAATGGTTCAATGGGACGGGTCAGTGGTGGGAAGGCCTCTAGACGAGGTTCTGTGGTACCCCATGGCTGACAGACCCCCCAACATGTACAGAAGCCAAATAACGGCCCTAGTGGGGGATTCGTGGGATGCTATGGTTAAAAAAGCAGGCATTACATCTTATCAGTCACCGTTCACCCCCTATTCCGGAATTCGGAATAAATGTATATTTTTAATACAACATTTACTGTGTAAGAATTCCTTTGGACTATTGTATTGACTGGGTTCAGTGTACTTCCCTTACCTGCAGCTCACATCCTCCTCCTGAGTTAAGTGTGGCTGCTCTGCCATTCTACCAGATCCTTTGGGTAGTACAGACTTATATTAAGAGTTAGGGACCTGTATACCAAGGGATACTGGTCTTACCTCAAGTGAACTTTATGAAAACTCCCCTAACAGTACCCATGCCGGTTCTGAAGCCCGTTTGTTAGCATAACAAGTCTGTTATGTGCAACCCAACCATTTATCTTGTTTAGTAACCGAGTGGAAAATATTTTAGAATAGACATCTGTCATAGCCAGCATCCTGTAATGTGCTGGGTCCAGTTGCAACCCCTCTTTGTACACGGGTATAAATATGGCTTCTCACCAGCTATCTGGTGCTTTCCCTTCCTGCCATATTGATGTAAATAGTCTAATATCAGAGCCCACCTAGTGGGGGGTCATGTTCTATAGCCGCATAAAACAGGCTGTCCTGCCCTGGTGCCCGTGAAGCTTTCAGTCTACTAATTACATACATAATGTCATCCAGGTCAAACTGGAAGTTATATGAATATGTGTGCCTGCTTTTGTTCTTCAGTAGTCTTTAACTATTTTATCAACATCCATACACACGTGGAATCCGATGCATATTGGGTACGATACATCACCAGGCTTTTTTTTCGTGGAGTTTTTTGCTGACATTTTTCAGCCAAAAAAACGAATCAACATTTTTGGGGGGTGGGGTGGGTAATGGGATACAAGGGGTAGGGGTGTGTGGGGCATAGGGACTAGATAATGGGGAAAGGATGCCTGGGGGGGGAACCACCCAAATATAAAAATAAATGGGAGATTTTTTTTTACCCGAAAATATTCAGCACAAAACTCTGCAAAAAGTAGATGTAATAACATACAACCGTATATTGCACTTATCTAAGAAATATAGTCGATAAGTGCTGCACACCCAGAAATAGTCATGTGAGCATAGTTAAGTAAATGCAACATTCTCTGTGCAACTGACAAATAGGATGAATAAGTCACAGAAGACTACTGGCTCGAGAAACCAAAGGGTGTCTCACTAGCTAAACCCCGGGGCTCTCTTAGCTAGGTGGCCAGGGCATGGCCATCGCCTCTGGATCCAGACCCTTGGGGAAGGACAAGTGCTAGAGGATCACTTGGGGGTCCTCAGGGAGTGGGGGTGAGGCATCTGATGGCGAAACATGGTATCCCTCTTTGCCAATTACCCTACCCCATCCTATTTGATAAGATATTTCAACTTCCCAACCCCCACGACCCTTTCCTGTGCAAACACTGAGCCAAGGAAGAGGAGGTCTGAGACTGCCAAAATGAACACCCATACATTACATTGGACATGTCCCACTAATATGGTCAGGCAGGGTCAGGCAGTTGACCTTAATCATATACACCTGGTACCAATGAACACCCTCCCCCACACGGTTAAAAGGTGGAGCATGAAGACACATACTGAGCAAGGTGAGGCAGTCTTTCCAGTGCGATTGCAAACCAGGTGGAATCAAACGATGAGCTGAGGGTCTGACTCAAAGTGTGAAGAAAACTTGGGCGTCCCGGCGAGAGATTGTTACTCCAGGAGAACCTTATGAATCTGTGCCAGAAAAACCCATGAGAGGAAAAGACGAGTCGTGCTAGTGTTTCAAGGAATAAAGACGCCCTCCAGGGTGAACGACAGAGTTGGGCAGGTGAAGCGGCAACTGTGGTAGCAGCCTTGACTCCATGACGAAAAGCCGCAAAGCAAAAGAAATCAACACAGCCGGTGAGTAGCTGGAAGCTTTGAAAGCCCGGTCTGTGTTGAAAGAATCTTGGCAGCAACAGTGTATCCAGCGAATGAAGGTTGATGTGTGCAGATAAGATGCGAGAGAGCGCCTGCATTTGTTAAAGTGAATGGCGAAAGATACAGAGTAGCGGAGTGGCCCGGCGAAGGGAGATTGCCTAATCAACAAGTCTCTGCGAAATGTCTTGATCTTGTAGAAGCGGCAAAATGAGTGAAAGAAACTTGATACATGGAATGAACTTTGTAACAATGAATTGACAGGGTTGATCCCGGCAGAGGGAACCTTACGAGAAAAGCATTGGTTAGACGTTTTGTGTGCTCAAAACTGCGTATACCAGGAGGCTTTGGGATACGAGTGCAAAAGTGACAATTGAGTGGAAGACTAAGTGGTCATGCTGAGGTGTTTGAAAAATCTTTGCACATTCTAAAGTCTTTGACAGTAAAGCAATAAGGGAACCGCTAATAATTGTGATAGAGCGGTCCGAGCCCGACGGAGGGAGACCTACATTGAACTGTAACATTGATTTGAACTGTGAAATTGAAAAGTAAAGGAACTTTGTTGAACTGTGAAACCAGAAGGAAACAAGCCTTATTGAACTGTGAAGCAAAGAACATTATCGTGGAAGGCCAAGTAGGCCCTGGTCGACGGTGTGAACTGCATCCTTGCATTCAGAGCCCGAGTGCGTCACCCAGTCAGAGTGTGCCACCTTACCCCGTGCAATACAAACGTGGGGAGAGAGTTTTTGTCTAGCTATCTTGGCCATTCATTTGAACACTGATTTTCCTTTTGCAAATACATTTCCCTTTTCAGTTATTCTACAAGAATAAGGGCAGGCATTTGTTTATTTTAGTATAGGCCATTTTGAGTTGACTCAGAGACTAAGTAGGACTGTGTTTTCTTTTAATTTTATGGTAGAGAATACTCCCATCTTAGCTGTAGGGCAAGATAGGAGTTTTCCAACCCCCTTCAAAGTTACAAATAAAGGTTTTGAAACTTGCAGCTCTTGTGTCAATGTCTCCTTGTTGATACCATGCCTCCCTCACACTCTTTACACTTTTCAGCATTCCGCACTAATGGCAATCCAACACTCATGTAGAGAACTGGCACTGGTAATAATGGAATACAGTGAACTTACTCTGACCACATTCTTTGCGCAGCAGTCGCTCGTGTAGCGCAAGGACTCTATTATGGATGCAATACAATAAACATAATATGATTATATTCCAGCTACTGCAGACATTCAGGAAGTGAATACACATGTCACAGACAATGGCATCACACGTATAGCGTGTGACATCTCAGCTCACTTTATAGACAATGGATATCATGCCGGCTACTCACCCAAGCAATACGGGACACAGAGGCTGAACACGGCCACTTTTTCGCAAAACGAGGTTAGGAAAACAGAAGCCTTGCATGGATTTCAGTAGGGATTATGCAGCCATGCATAGTATCTTCCACATCTGCCCTTGTGCAGTAGCAACTGTTATCAGATTACCAACAATGCAGCCATGGTTAGAATCCTTTCCATTTGCCATCATAGTCATCAGACAACACTAACAAATGTCCATTGTATAATTATTGTATAGAAAAAAACGCTCAACACCGGTATCACACCTTTTTAAAAGACATAGGGCCTCATTCCGAGGCTGGAGCTATCCATGGAGTAAAGAGCACCATGGTAAGCAACCATGGAGCTATTTACTCCATGGAAATCCGGCATGGTGAATGGAGTAATTACCGGTCCATTCCAAGGTTGGAGGGACCGGTAAGTCCCCATTCACCATACCGGTTCCCCATCCCCATTCCTGCCCCCATAGGGCTCAATGGGAATGGGGAAGGAGTAAATTGCGGCACCGTAAATTACGGTGCCGTAATTTACTCCAAGGTCCCTTTGCGGGTTGGATTTTTAACGCCTGCTAAAAGCAGGCGTTAAATGCCAACCCGCAAAAGGGAACTCGGAATATGGTGGTAAGTGTTAACGGTCACCGTTGCCATTAACGGTGACCGTTAACCCTTACCTCCAGCCTCGAATGAGGCCCATAATCACGAGGTGTCACAGAATAACATGGTATTTGGAATGCATGATCAGGAAGGAACAGATTAACCCTAGAACACGATCCTATATCTGGGAAAGCAGTGACACTATACAAATGCTTAATGTTGCAATTTTAGTATGTTAGAGCCTTGAAAAAGATAGTTTGTTTGAAACACATGTTGGCTTGGCTTGGATTAAAGTTTATTTACGTAAACAATAGCAATAAAGATGTCTTTATAGCAACAATCATCACTGCCAGAAATTAGATGATGGAATGGTAATTGCCCATGTGTGGATCAACCAAAACCTCAAATTAAGCATTTTTTGAGTGACTTGTGGCAGTCACAATGGTTGCTCCAGTGCAGCCTACTCCAACCTGGTACGAAGTAAATACACATGGTAGTGATATGACCAGCGCAATATTGGATGTGTCCAGATGCCTACTTCACTACACACTCCTTTTAAATCGAGTTGAGATAATTTATCTGTTAGGTTGAGTCAGTGCCTGGGGTTACGGCAAGGTGGGTGCTTCCACAGCGTTGAGCTTGGTATTGTACGTTTTGACTGTATCTAAGAGTTTGCACGTACAAAAAGGTCTAAAAATGCTACCACCAAAGGTTTGAACACCAAAAGTTCGAATCTTTCATGGTAGCATTGCAGGTAAGTAAAAAAAGACTGGGGGGGCTGCATGGGTATCCCCCGCAACACCTCGCTCACTATAGTGAGCGGGGGACACCCCCGTAGCCCACCCGATGAAAAAAAAACAGGGGCTGCGGGGGACACCCCCGCAGCACACCCGCAAAAAAAACAGAAAAAAAAACGGGGGCTGCGGGGGTGTCCACCACAACACCCCACTCACTATACTTCACAGTATAGTGAGCAGGGGTTGTGGGGGAAACCCCCTGCAGCTCCCGTAATAGAAAAAGAAACAAAAAGGAAAAGGACCCTGCGGCGCCGGTTCCCGATCACAGAAGTGAAAGGGAACTGGCGCCGCAGGGACTCAGCGTGAAGAAAAAGGTAAGTGGGGTTTGACTATGTTGTGGGTGTGGGTGGGGGTGTGTTGGGGGTGTGGGTATGTATGTGTGTTCGCATGAGAAAGGTGCAAACCTTTGGTGCAAACTGGCTGCAAACTTACCGATCACGTAGATCTTCGATCTCGCAGTGGAGTCTCTGCAGTGAAATGCTGCTCTGTGTCAAGTCTGCGTTGAAACAACTTGAAGAAGTGGGTAAGAGTACCAAGAGCAGCACTACAGGTCCCGTTGAGGCTCCAAGTGAGTCAAGCACGGTTGAGCAGACTCTAAGATATCTTGAGATGGGAGAGTTGGTTCTGAGCTGCTTCTCAGTTGCTGGGAGGCCCACTTCAGGGTCCTGAAGGTCAAGGTGAGTCCTTTATTTCCAGTAAGTTTTTTTTGGCACCTAGATGGCATCCTTCACCTCCATTGTCGAGGATCCTGGTTTTAGAGCACAGGCAGCTGAGAGACATTGATCCTCAACAGATTCAGCCCAAATGTGCCCTTAAGGGGGTAGGGAAAAAGAGCTTTCCTCTTCCTTGTAGCCGTCTGTCTTCCAATCTGTGGCACAGGACTTTGTAATAGCGTGTACCCCACCAACATTCCAGGTGAAGCCTTCTTGTCTTGAACTTCAAAGATGGATCCCTAAGGGCAGGGTTTCCTTCCTGTTAGGAAAGATTTCTGAATGTAGTTAATTTTCCTTCCATGTGGCAACCCCTAAACTTTTTGCTGTTGTTTTCCATCCTGAACTAGACTTTGCCAGAGAAGCACAGCCTCCTGCCGCACTCCTCTGGGCTTTTGCTCCATCCTTACAGGGATACTGACATGCCCTTAAGACAGTCAGTATGGGGAAACATTGTTTTCCGTAGTTCTTTCGCTCATGTTGCAGCTTTCGCGCAACATGGCACAAGAGGGCACTGTAAGCTAAGTTACAGCTCTCTTGGGTCTCTAGTCATTTTTGGGCCCTAGATACTCTCATGGATTGATACGAAACGGTGCAAGTGAATCACGGACGGGACTGGTGGCAGCGATCGTTTCTTTGTGTTTTTGAGCTCCTTTTGGCGTTTAAGTGTGTGTTTCGCGTTTAGCCCAAAAGGGTGGCCTGGCTTCCAAGATGGCCAGACCACGAGGCTCTTTGTCCTGTACGCTGACCATGTTGCCCCTTTCACCTCCCCCAGGTCGAGCCGACCCAGGGCCTTTCTTATTTGGGCATGTACTTTCCCGCGAAACACAGATGCTTTCGCAGGCTTCTACATGCCTGGAGTGAGCCTCCAGGATGTGGGTAGGGATGTCTGGTCCCAATACACATCCTGGGTGCCAGAGAGTCTAGTATATCTTGAATGCCTGGGACCACCGTGGTCCGTGATAGGTCCATGTATGGTGTGCATGTTTTGTGAGCAGATCTCCGATTGGGTCCCCTCCGTTTTGGCGCGAAGGGAAACCTGGATAAGAGGAGGCTTGAAACACCACTACCATGTCGATCTCCTGAGTTCTCACAAACAAAGGGATACAGAAGCCAAGTATCCTGCAACTACGAGGCTGAACCCAGGAATCGCTGGTGACCCGCTGAAGGACTGCTCCTCTGCACTGCTGTCGCTTGGTGGAACTCTTTTTACCTCTGATCGAACCAGAAGACCTGTACTGGTACTTCGACCTTTGGAATAGTAGGAACAACTATTCCCGGCATCTTCACCATCTCCTGAACGTAAGCCTTCGGAAGCATCTCTGGGCCATCCAGTTGACTGACCAGCCTACCCAGGAGTCTTGCTCTGTAACCGCCATCAGGTTGCTGCTGTATCGCGAGTCCTTGCCACTCTCACACGATTCGTACACTTGGCGTTCCCAGGTCTGAAGTGAGAAGTGTACTTTGGGCTGAGATACACACAGCCACACCATTGCCCTGCTGTGGTAACAATCTGTGCAGGTTCATCGCGTTTGGGACACCTTTCACTCCAACTTCTGCTGCCGCAGAATCCACACGACGACGAGACGTCCCCTGCTCGTAACTGAACCTGCCAGCTCTGAAACTGACACGGAGAAGCCTGGGTCTGCCTGCATCGGGGACCGGTGAGTAGCAACGCTAGGATCTGGTCGCCCACCTGCAGTAGCCCATAGCTTTTCCCCGCTGTGTAAAAACAGCACCCTTTCCGTACTCGTGCTCTGCTTCTGCCCACAGTGGAGGCTGCGCTGGAGTCGCGGAACCTTTTGTCGTTCTTCATTTGGTCACCGATCTGAACTGCTCGACTTTCTCGAAGAGGCTCCCTTTTGCCCGTTGGCACCAGCGTGTGCAGGTACTTTTGAGCACAAGGCTCCACTCTTCTTAGGGATCGGACTTCCTTCTAGTTAGGTGCCTCTGAAGGCGGACTGGGTCTAACTGATATTCGCACTGCCTGTTTTCCTCCCCATCTAGGTGGTCTGCATATTTCGTGCGTCTCACTCGTTAGACCTGTTGGTACTGTATATATATTGTATTTTGATTGTGATGTGTTGGTTTATGAGAGTGTTGTTGTGATTATTTGCTATGGTCAGTATTAAAAAGGCCTTGTAATAAATGTGTCTATATTTTTAATATAAGACCTGTTTGGAGTAATTTGTACGTGCACTTGCCTCGTGTGCTCATTGCGAGCTTTCAGTCACCCTCACCCCTCTTGAGACCTAGTCTTGACCGCCGCGATCGCTACCTTGATTGGTCTGGCTTGTCCAGAGGTTATCCTGTTCCAAGAAACTAGGCTGCCCTTCTGAACTTCTGCGCCTCCAGGACAGAGTTCAGAAATCAGTCTTAACACTTCCTTGTAAAGGCAAAATGCTACAGTAGATTGGTGCAAAGCAAGCTTGTTTCCGGGGTCCAGTCCAGGCTGCTGTAACGGGTGTCCTATTCCTTCTGCTGTCTAGAGTGCTACATCTACATGAAGTGTGGGGACAGGAAGTGTTGGGATCCCCAGCAGAATCTTAGATGATGGCACCTCCATCTTGCCCTCAACCCCTCCTATTGCTACTTCAACGCCACTCTTTCTCATGTCTGCCTACTTCAAAAGTACTACAGAAATCCGCTCACTGTTGTGAGAGGGTCTTTGTTATGTCATGACTGTATTTGAAGCACTGGTTTGGAGGGAACCTCCCAGGGAGATTTTCCTGTCCCCTGAAGGAATGTGTCAGGTGTTGTCATGGAGCGCCAAAGGAAGCGGCTTCCTTGGCAGGGTCCCACATGGTGGTTGTTGGTACACCCAGGCCCGACAGCTAATGCACACCAGCCCTATCATGAATGAGTCACTTTGCCAAGCTGGCACTAATATGACATCCACATGCTGTTTCTGTATAATAGTGTGATCCCAGTAGCCACCACGCAGATATGGCTTCTATTTAATTGTTAATCCAGTGCCGCCCTGCTGATTAGGGCACACAATTTATAATATTTTGAACCAGCGGTGCAAACGATGAGTCACCTGTGCCTGCTGGAACTTTCTGTTCTAGCAGCTGCCAGGAGTCCACTTGTGCCCTTTGATGTCATGATGCCTACCCCCGGAGAACCAGACCACGTCCAGCAACCCTGGAAGCAGGCATCACGTTATTTTGAGCAAGCCCAAAAACCCCTACTAGGGGCTGTTTGGGTGTGGTCCTGGCGCCTATGGCGCCTTGCTCATATGGAGAGTCAGTCCTGGCGCCATAGGCGCCCGGCTCATACAGTGAAACTTACCTGATGCAGACCATGCTGCAAAGCTCCAAGCCAAATGAGGCTTGAAACCACGCCCGAAGAGCAGCACATGCTTCGCGTTATTCTGCATCCAGCAGCGTAACGCTCACCGTGTCTGCGAGCCTGCATCCAGTCTTCTGCCACGCCCGGCTCGAATCTGCAGCTCCTAGAAAAAGGAAGGAACAGAAGGAGAAAAGGTTAGAATAAGAGCAAAACCCTCGATCCTTACCTGAATTCCGGATCCACCTTGCCTTTGAGCTGGAAGAAAGAGCATATTACGCACGCCGCCTCGCCTGCTGAAGCGCCGCGCTGCACTCACCGGCCTTCGCAGCATCCTCACGATCCACCGCATCCTTCTGCACGTTCCCGCTGCGCTCTGGCACCTAAGGGGAACTCAAGAACAGCAAAGGTGAGCCAAGGGAAAAAACAGAGGCAATAGTAACTACCCCCCATAGATTTACCTGATTACCGCCGGGGGTACTATTCCTCTTCTCGGGTCGGCACAGTCTCCATTTTATCCTCGCCGTACCCCGGCCCCTAAGGGGAACAAAAGGACAACAAGGTGAGACAAAGGGACAAACAAGGGGAACTCTTCTCACCGCAACAGACTTACCTAATTTTACCGCCGGAGGCATTATTCCCCGAACTTCATATTTTCTCTCCACACCAGAATAGGGGAGCAAGCAACAGGTTACATTCTGGCCTGATTTTATTGAACTGTGTAGGATAAGTCAAATCCTTACCTGAACTTCGTCAGCTACCATGAGGAACTCTTTGCTGGGGTCAAGCTGCAAACTGCAAGGAATCGGACAAGAGTGAAAGTCAGACATGTGAACTCTTACGAACTACATACTTTTCGGAGTCAATATTGTTCTGGAACTCACCGATTCCTTCGAGCCAGTGGAGCAACTGGTTATCAATGCGCCCCTGCGCTAAATGCAGGATGGAGAGCTCATCTTTTCAAACCATCAGGTGAGACTATAAGAGGGGACATCAAGGGTGATCCGAAGGGAGAACAGCGGGGGTGGGGGAATTTACGCTCAACTCCACGGGTGGTTAATTCCCTTTCTCCATTTACAGTAGAATATTCCTAAGGGCCAAGCAAACGAAGTTAGGTGGGCCAGTCCAGTCCGTCATCTCGGCCCAACGCGTCACATTGATGGAGACCGCAGCTGTCCAGTTCCGATCGACGCCTCTGTGGGAGCCAGGTGAGCGTAACATTTGACCCTTCCCTACTGCCACTGTGGGACTTTTTTTGGAGATGGTCAGCAAAGACACAATTGTACTAGAAATTATGAACGTGGTATCTGATTAGCAAGCCTCCCTTTCCCAAATAGAATTACCCACATTTTATTACCAAAAATCCCCTCCCTCACTAGATGCCATTCTGCCATATATACGATGGATTTTATGTGGCTTCTCCTTGTATATGACCTTAATGTTACTTAACTTGGCCTGTGAGTAAATATTATGTGATTTTATTCTTTTGTATTACCTTGTATTTATGCTTTCATGAAATGTAATCTGAAACAAAAATGATATTATTGGGGTAGAAGCCCTAGGTAAGAGTCAGCTCTCGGTAGAACAGTGAAAATGAGATTTGGAGTACAGAGTTGGTGAGTTAGTGTTGGACAGTTTGGGAATTGCTGGAAGATAAGGCATGATTGCTGAGTTGACAGTCAGTCAGAGGAATGAGGAGGAGGCAGCCTGTAAGACCTGACAGTTGAAGGAGGGAGTGGAGAGGAGAGGAGAGGAGAGGAAGTGATACAGGAGGAGTGTAGTGGAGGAGAGGCAGAAAGCCATTAGGAGGACAGTGCAGGTGATGGAAAAGAAGTGGAAAAGAGAAAAGGTAGAGCAGAAGATAGAGTTGGAAGGTGAAATAAAGAAAAAACCCAGAGTGGAATCGGAGAGAGCTCACAAATCTTGGGTCAGGCAGTGGGTCAGGAGAGGGGGCCGAAGCTCCCACCAAGGGAAGATAGAGAAAGAAACGGCTGTGGCCCTAGTGGAGGTTAAGGCAGGGGCAGGAAATACCGAAGTACTAATCAAGGAGGGGGCGGAAAAGAAATCATGGTGGCATGGACTAAGGAAAAGGATAAAGATCAGCCAGAAGAGTTAACTGATGGCTTATCCAGGAGGAAGATGAGAACCATGTACAGTGGGCTGGGGCATTTAGAAACCCGAACCATCTTACCAAAGCAAATAAAACACCCTAAAATCAACGCATCATCCCTTTTAAGTTGCTTCAATGGACAGCTAGGATAAGAATCCAAAAATACTTTCATGCAGTGCACATAAACAACAATCTGTGTCAAAGCTTTGGTAGTGATCTTTGCGGAATGTTCAGATAGTAACAAGTAAAACTCTTAGACATACCAGGCATAGGTTTTAGGTATTGAAGACTGAAGTTCAAGCCCAGACGCTAACACCTCATTTAAAGTTCATACATTCTTCTTAAGACATGCTAATATAATTCTACCATGCCAAAATAATGAGTAATATACTGCAGTGTCATTGGGGGGAGCTTAACTAGAAGAAAATTCCGATCCTTCTACCGCTTCATCTTTACCTTCTGCAGGGTTTAAAAAGGACCGGCCATCCTTTCACAAAGGCTTTGATCAGCATTCTAAGTTGCCCATTGATTAGTAGCGTTTATCCCTTTTTTTTTTTAAAAGGAACCAGTCCCCCTCAATGTCCTTCCAGCAGAGTGTGGCCAAGTGCAGTCGAGCAGGAGCTTTGCTGTGTGGTTCTTCTTTCCTGACTGTTTTTGGTTTTGTGACCTCTTACCTTGGGCGGAAGACCTAAATTGTGTATAGGCGCGTTACAAATACCATATCATATCATATCATATCAAATCCCGGAGTCTCCTTTGGTGGCGATCTCCTGTGGACACTTTCGCCATCATTTTGCCTGAATTCAGCCCACCGTGGCCTAAAGCCCTCGCCTCCCCCGCTGAGGCCAAGTGCACAAGTGGTTTCAGTCTGGCAGTGGGCAGACAAGGAAACCAACCTGTGCAGTACATTCCTCTTTGGATTAGCGATCAACTATAACTCTGATAAGCAGATACCAAGTCTTCATGGAGCTTATATTTGATATCCTAGAGGGAGGAGTGTGAGCTGAGTAAAATCTGGTACGGCCAGCTTCACCTACCTGCCTGGGAAGAAATGTACAACTGATGTAGAAAGATGGCAGGGTAACACAGCCATTCAATTGTTGCCCTCACAGCCTGACATTACTGCACATTCTTCTACGCCTGTTTGTCTTGAAAGCATGGAATACCCCAGTTTCAAACTGGCATTTAAATTGAAGGAATGCATACCTGGAAAAACTACGAATTTCTTTTTACCGAAGACTTTAAAGTTGCGTATTTAGCTAAAATTACAATACTTGATGGCTTGCCCTGAGCCTCATGCGATGGTGACACAAATACAACCTGCAATACGGAAGCTATTTTAAATCGGCTGGCCCGCTATAGCACACAGGTGGATCTTGTAACTCCTTCTTTGGCTCCCTCTGAGGAAATTCAAATGAGGACAGATCAATTGAGGAGCACCCTCTCAAGTACTCCACAGCCATGTTTTCTAACCATCAGTCGGATACTGACATTTCCTCGCTACCTGCTTTTGAATCGCCCCTGCCGGACAAAATGAATGATTTTTTGGGGCGGGTACAAGATCTTCATCCGACCAGTGTAGATCAAATTCCGGCTTTAAAATTGGTTTTAAATGCATTAGTTAACCTGTATGAGAACATGAGCTCGGAACTAAAAGCCCATGTGACTTCTCTATTGTAAATAGAGAAGCAACTCATTTCCTGGGAGAATGCTGGGTATAGGCCTCCAATGTCTTCGGAAGTGTCCACTAATCTCAATTTTGACGGCACTACACCCAATGTTGTTGTTGAATACCCAGATTGTATACAGGTCCTTGAGAACTCTCAAACCTCCAAAACAATTCTATTAGCCCCTTATTTATTTGTATAATACAGCCACATTTGGCTTTTTATACATAAAAACACAACAGATCTGAAATTCAGAGGCTGAGGTTCCATCCAGGCCTGAGATTACGGCACATAAACACATGAAGTAGAGTGCTGCACTAGAAGATGATTTCTCAACCATAGAGCCCTTGATTTCCAGGAATAAAACTAATCCAAAGAAGAACATGAAAAAGATCAACAGCAAAGAGGAACTTAATGGAGAAGATAATGGGCGTCACTAGTTTTCCCGGTGCAGTAAATATGCCGGTAAATCTGGTACCATCACTTTTACTGCACCAGGAAAACCTGTAGTTTTACCAGTGGGGGTCATTGACTTAAATCTAGCCAGGAGCTGGAGGTAAATCTGGCCCCCACCGGCAAACAAATGCTTGAATTACTGGCACCGGTAATACCGGCAATCCCCTCCATGGAGTCCTATGGAACTCCATGGCATGGCGAATGCCTATCCTTTCCGCCGCTTGTAATATCCTGGTAACACCAGAATATCAGGTGGTGGAAACGGTAGGTCAGTTTCCCAGGAAACCTAAAATGGCCCCCAATGTACTCCAATCTATAGTCTCTGAGAATCTTAGCTGTTGATCAAACATCCCAGTTGTGAGACAAAAATCTCTCGCACATCCACAGAATGAGTATGAAAATTACATCCGACAAGTCACCAAAATCGTGCTTATGTTTAGGAGATTGCAGCTTAACTCTTATGGAGTGAAATACCTTTTCCAACCAAACACAGTTTGCACTCAAGAATCAGTCTGGAATTCATTATTTCTTCTAAAATTAATGTTGTCCAAAATAGTTCAAACATCCTAAATATAGTTCACAAATTTCTGTCCTTACCTTGTGTTGGCCGATCTGATTTAAGTAGAATTTCCAGATGATAATAAAACTGACATTGTGTTCACCCATCTAAAATCAAAAATCATTGCAGCCTTGTTAGCTGGAGAAGCACAGAATCTGCTGGCAATGGGTTATGAAATATTTTGCCCTACAGAGCAAACCCTCCTCCTACCTCCTGTGAAGCAGGGGGCCGATGTGCAGCGGTTTTTGCCCACTAGCATGCACTCCTGACGGGGCAAAGTGGGGGATCTGACAATATCATGCTTTCAGTAAAAAAGAGAGGTATACCTCCCCCAGGAGATCAGCGGGGACAAGAGAAAAAGCAAGACTGGGATTGGTTGTCATCAGCCCTGCAACTCCAAGTAATGTGGTCCAACTAGGTGGTAGGGCTCTTTAACAGGAGAATTATACACGTATCATGGAACTCTTGTTGACTAAGAATCTTATTTGAGGGTATTCCAGGCAGCCCCAACTTCTCCACTTTTAACATAATTATGCTACAAGAAATATGGTTGATTGACATGCCATTTTGGAACGGGTTTGCCTCAATTCTCTACAAAGTTGACAATGGTCCAAGGCGCAGACTCAGCCGGTCTACTTATCACAGTTAAAATGGATTTGGATTATACAACAGAAAAAGAGGAGGGAGCTGTGTCAGGTTCTATTAGCTGTTAAACTATCACTTAGCTGTTCTTCTGTTTGCTAAAAATATATTACTGATTAATGTATATTGGAGTTGTGTGAAGATGGGTTTGATTGACTTTGTGGATTCTCTTTCAAAAATATTCAGTAAGTGGTATGGGGAGGCCAACTGTGATTTTATTATGATAGGTGGCTACTTTAATACCTATCGTCCTGAGGTTTACCCAGATGATGTCTGTATGGTGGTTATAGATATGGCTTAAGCAATTCTTTGTCAGACCAAGGTGTTATTTGGGGAAACCTTTGTGATAATTGGATGTTAGTCCAGCCGAGTCGCCTATTTACCAGGCAGTTCACTGTCGACTTTTACCTGGCACTGTGGGGACTCTTATTCCTACATAGACTATATTTTGGTAACAAAAGAAATCCTTGGATATTATAACTCTTTTAATAGAATTAAGACAGCGACCAGTGATCACAACTGGCTAGAGATGAATACCGTTTGCCTCCATCGACCAACTGAAAGACTAGCCAACACTTAATGGTCTACTCTAACGTGACTCTCTTACGAGTGTTGAAAAAATAAATTGGTTTTGAATATCTTTTGAATAGTCTGAATCCAACAGAAACAACTCAATTGCTTGATCATCTAATTGTTTACAAATGTATACAAGATAATAGTTTAATGACAAGGATTCTAGACCTCAAAAAAATAAAATACCCACTTTCGACTATGAAGTACGAGATTAAAAAAAAGGCATTACGACACATCCTTAAAACATTACAAAGGTCTAACATTGAAGGGGTCTTGTTAAAATTAACAGCATAAATATGGGATACATTACTCACCGTAATCGTATTTCTGATGCTTGTATCTGCTTAGATTCACATGCTGTGCATAGGCCGACATCTAGTGGAAGCTGCGGAGTATTAGTTTGTGTTTCGAAACTCGAAAAGGGGCATCGAACTAGGGCGTGCCAGTAATACTATCCCTAGTGTGACGTCCACTGTACCCATGATCTCTCACGCGTGTAGGACCCTCAGATTGTATTTTTTCTGACATGAGGTAGCATGAGGAGTAGCGTGAGTACAGAGTATCCAAGCAGATAGATAGATAAGACTACAAGCATCCATGCGCCTTCTCTCAGAGGGCAGGAAGGGCGGGCGCATGTGAATCTAAGCAGATACAAGCATCAGAAATACGATTACGGTGAGTAATGTATCCCTTCTGAGGCTTGTGGAATCTGCTTAGATCACATGCTGTGCATAGATTAGCGAGCAGTGTTAGAAGAAGGAGGTGGGATGTGAGAAGGGTCATGAGCGAACAAATATCTTAGAACCGCTTGTCCCACTTGAGTATCTGTCTTGGAATGAGTGTCAATGCAGTAGTGCTGAGTAAAAGCGTGAATAGAGCTCCATGTAGCTGCTTTGCAAATGGTGTCAAGGGGTACATTTGCAATGAAAGCCAGAGTGGTCCCACTACCTCTAGTGGAGTGGGCCCTTGGTGTAAAAGGCAGTGTTTTTTCTGAAAGGGAGAAGCACACCTGGATACATTTAACTATCCATTTAGAGATGGCACCTTTAGAGACGCAATCTCCTTCTCTGCCTGTAGCTACGGAGACAAACAGTTGATCTGTTTTTCTTAGCGGTCTGGTCTTGTCTACGTAGTAGAGGACTGCTCTTCTCACATCTAGTGTGTGTAATTTCACCTCAGCAGAGCTTTTGGGTTCTTGGAAAAAGGCTGGTAGCTCAATGGACTGGTTAACATGGAATCTGGAAATAACTTAGGTGAGAACCTAGGGTGAGTTCGTAAAACCAGTTTATCCTTATGTATAGCAAAGAAAGGATCCTGCACTGACAGAGCCTGAATTTCACTGAACCTTCTTATGGATGTAATGGCTACTAAGAAGGCAGTCTTATAAGTCAGGTATTTGAGACTAGCTTTATGCATGGGTTCAAAGGGGGGTCCCATGAGTTTAGCAAGCACCACATTAAGGTCCCACCCTGGTGGTGGGTTAGAAATTGGAGGGTGGAGACTTTTCACCCATTCCATAAAGGCTTTGACAACTGGCACCTTCCACCATGGCACCTTGTTATGGGAGGTGGTGTAGGCTGACAGCGCCACCAGGTGTACCTTGAGTGAATTAAATACCAACCCTGAGTCCAGTAAGTGGACCATGTAGGTGACAATATTGGAAGGAGTGCAATCAACTGGGTTGATTTGTTTATTCTGGAACCAAATAACAAATCTTTTCCACTTAGCTAAGTAACAGTGCCTTGTGTTAGGTTTCCTTGATTCTTTTAAGATATCCATACATCTCTGTGGTAAATTGAGATGGCCAAACTCTATGACTTCAGGAGCCATGCTGCCAAGTTCATCGAGTTGGGTTGAGGATGCACTGTTTGTGGAGTCCAGGAGGTCCGGGAACCAGATCTGTCTCTGCCACGCCGGTGCGACGAGTATCATCCTGCACCGGGACCTCCTGTGCTGGTTGATGAGCCGGAGTAGCAATGGCAACGGAGGAAACGCGTAAAGGAATAGGCCGTCCCAGGGGAACGAGAAAGCATCGCCCATGCTCCTCGGCTGGGGAAACCTGCTGGCGAACCTCTGGCACTTGGAGTTTGTCGCCGTCACGAAGAGATCGGTCTGGGGTTTGCCCCATCGCTGGAAGAGTCGATCCACTTGATCCTGGTAGTTCCCACTCGTGGCACGAGCGTAGCTTCCTGCTGAGTGAGTCGGCAATGGTGTTTTTAATTCCTGCCAGATGAAAAGGTACCAGAAACATCCCTTGAGCGACAGCCCAATGCCACAGATCCTGGGCTTCCTCGGACAGGGCTGGGGATCTGGTTCCGCCTTGCTTCCGGATATAGAACATCGTGGTGGTGTTGTCAGTGAAGATCCTCACCACCTTGCCCTTGAGGGACGGAAGAAAGGACCTGAGGGCCCAGAACACTGCACAGAGCTCCAAGATGTTGATGTGGAGCGACTTCTCCTCCGGGAGCCAAAGGCCTCTCGCGTGAAGATCTCTGGTGTGCGCTCCCCACCCTTCCAGGGAGGTATCCGTCGTAACCGTCACTTGGTGAGCTGGGGTCTGGAAGTCCGTGCCTACCGTCAGATGAGAGCGGGTGCCCCACCACCGGATCGCCTGACGGAACTTCTCGTTGAGCGGGATCCTGTCCTCGAAGCTGCCCGTCGCCTGGATCCAGCGGGCGTCGAGGAACTCTTGTAAGGGGCGCATCCGAAGCCTGCAAAGGCGCACCAGATAAAGGCAGGAGGACATCATCCCGAGGAGGGATTTGATAGATCTTACCCTGGCTACGTCCGTGGCCAGCAGGTGCTGAACCTTTCCCAGGATGGCCTTCGTCCTCTCTTCCGACGGCGAGACCAACCGCGCCACTGTGTCGAGCTTGGCTCCCAGAAACAGGGCGACCTGCGACGGGACCAGGTGGGATTTGGGAAAGTTGATGGAGAACCCCAGGTCCGTGAGCAGCTGGACGGTCTTCGCGGTGTGTTCTACGGCCAGCTCCCTTGTCGTTGCTCGGATGAGCCAGTCATCCAGGTAGGGGTAGAAGTGGATCCCCTGCAGGCGCAACCGCGCCACCACCGCTGCGAGGTACTTGGTGAACACCCGGGGTGCCGACTTCAATCCGAACGGGAGGGCCTTGAACTGGTAGTGCCGTCCTTGGACCACGAACCTGAGGAACTTCCGGTGTCCTTTTTAGAATGGGGATGTGGAAGTATGCATCCTCCAAATCCAACGACGACAGGAAATCGCCTTCCTCCAGCTGTCCCAGCAGGTGCTGGAGGGTGACCATCCTGAATTTCTGAGCCTTGATGTACTTGTTCAGTCGTCGTAGGTCCAGGATGGGGCGCCATCCTCCTGTCTTCTTTCTTACCAGGAAGTACCTTGAGTACACTCCGGAGCCACGATTCTCTTTGGAACAAGCTCGATGGTGCCCTTCCTGAGCATCGCCTTTACCTCCAACAGCAGTTGAGGGACGTGATTTTCCTTCCTGGCCACGGGTGGAATGCAGGGACACTTCTTCTGGAACTCGAGGGTGTGCCCTTCGGCCAGGGCGTCCAGCACCCAGCGGTTGGTGGAGATGGACTCCCACACGCTGACGAACCTGGTCAGCCGGCCTCCCACCGGGGTGCTTCGGCGGGGGCCCGACCCCACGGTCGGTTCAATCTTGCTTGGAGGCCGCCTTGCCTCCTTGGCCTCCTTGGCGACAACGGCGGGAACCACCTGACTTTGCCGCGTCCCCTGTAGGCCTCTTGAGACGAAGATCGTGCCGCTTGACGGTACGTCGAGGAGCCACTGCCGGATCCCTTGGAGGCACCTTGTCTGCCTCCGGCGTTCCGAAAGGACGGTCGTTGCTGTTGGAGCACTCCCAGCGCCTGTGCAGTCTCCGTGTCAATCTTGATAGCTTGAAGAGACTTGTCAACCGCCTTCCCAAACAGGTTGTTCCCATCGAAGGGCATGTCCAAAACCTTGGTCTGTACGTCCTGGCGGAAATCCGTCACCTTGAGCCATCCTCGTCGTCTCAGGCAAACGCCGTTGCCCAACTGACGGAAACCAGTGTCGGCAATGTCCGTTGCCACCGTTGTGGCGTGGTCCGACGTCACCTCGCCTTCCTGCAAGATATCCAGGGCCTCAGCCCTCTTGTCGTCCGGAAGGAAGTCCAACAAGGGGCGATTTTGAACCATAACTCCCTGTCGTAGCGGTCTACGATAGCAAGGGCGTTGGCCGCCTTGATCGTCGTTGCTGCGGACGAGATGACCCGTCGTCCCATCGCATCCAGCTTCTTGTCCTTGCCGTCCGGCGGGGAAGTTGATGTCGAGGCCGATGCCCCCCCGCTTTCTTCTTGGCTGCTGCCGAGACGACCGAATCCAGGGTAGGTTGCGCCCGAAGGCACAAGGGGGCAGCGTCGGGGACCTGGTACTTTTTCTCGTACCGGTCCCTCTTTGCAGGCGCCATGGCAGGATTCTTGAGGAAGGAGAGCCCCTCATCCCAGATGTCATCAAGAAGGGGGGACAGCGAGGACCGTCTTCCTTTTAGCCTTGCGCCGCTGGTAAAGGAAACCTTCCTTCTTTTCTTCGGGGCAGAGCTGGAAGAGCGCGGATGCCCTGGAAATCATAGCATGGAAGGATCCAATCTCGTCAGGCGGGGAGGCCCGAACAGGGGGCGATGGGGGACTCGTCCCGTCGTCGCCTCTGTCGTCATCCGTACCCGTCGTGGCCGTGTCCGTTCCTGTGTCATCCCCGTGGGTTGTTGACCGGGGAGAAGGCAGAACAGGCCGCAGAGGTGGTGGAGGATGCGTCTTCCTCTTCTTATGCGGTGGACTTCCCGAAGGTCCCGGCTCCGGTTCCCCCGTAGGGTCAGGTTCCTCCGTCGGGGGCAGGGGCAACCTTGTCCTTATCTCCGAGCATAAGGACTGTATCGCTGACAAAATGGCTGCCGAATTGTCCTGTGGCACCGGAAACGACGGGCGCGAGGGCTGGTCAGGAACCTCGTCGGCGCCACCGTCGCTCTCGTCGTCACCCTCGTCGGGTTCCCTCCCGACGGACTGGGCTTCCTCCAGAACCTGGATCAGCTCTTCCTCTGAGCTTGAGTCTGTATCCATGATGGCCACCGCCCCCCCCCCCTCTTTTTCCATCGGGAACTTCGTGGGGGTCTTCTCGATGGGCCTGAAAGACGACTCCCTCCGTGGTGGCAGGGAGACTCTGGATCCTGAGGTCGCCTCCACTGGTGTAGCCTCCACAGGCTGGGCCAGGGCCGCTGCGACATCCTCAATTGAGGTCTTAGTAGGGTGAATTAAAGCCTTCGTCACCTTCTGGGCGCCTGAGGCCTTCACCTTGGGGGGAGGGTCCACGCCTCGCTCCCCCTCTGCCGGAACCTTCTAGATCGACCGGGGCCTCTCCAGAAGCTTTGCCGGGTTCTCGGATTTCCTCTTACCCGAGCCAGAGCGTTGGCTCGTTGTCGAGGCCGGGGAGGATGCGCCCTGCCTGGCAGCCAAGGAGCCCGACCGTTTGGCGCTCCCGGTGCCCGCGGACTCGCAGTGCTTAGCCTTTTGTTGGGCCCCCGTCACCGGGGCGCCCTCACAGGACTTATAAGACCGCTCAGACTTCTTCTTCTTCTTCTCACCTGACGGGCTCTTTCCCTCCAGCCAGTTGGCGAGACGGAGGTGCCGATCCTTCATGGTCCGCTCCGACATGTTGCCACAGAACGCACAGTCCTTCTCCACGTGCGTCTTGTCCTCATGGAGACAGTAGAGGCATAAAGAATGCTTGTCCTCCTTAAACACATTTTGCAGCTGGCATCCAGGGCAGGCCCTGAACAGCTTCCCGGGCGTCGAGCTTCCTTTCTCCTGGGCCATGTCCGGGGTAGGCCAAAGAAACTTCTGGAATCCTCCAAAACCGTAACTCGACAAAATCTTCACCCTTGAGGCGCTTAGAAAACTTGAAACAGGTCCCCGTTGATCGGAAGTAGAAACGGTGGAGCTTGAGGCTCTTTTAACCAAAAAATGAGAACAAACTCTTAGAAAAAGCACGAAAACGCAGCAAAAGCTCGTGAGCTATAGCATGAGGACTCCCAACATTTGAACGTGCGGTAAAAATCTGAGGATGGCTGCCAGAAGCGGGGCTTAGGGAGAGGGCAGTCATTGGCTGGGGACAGTATGACCCAGAGATCAGTGATTGGTTACTACTAGGAAAGACAGATCAGAAACAAAACTGATACTGATTTTTTCTACACCGAGGATTCCCGGCCTGACGACGGGGAATATTCATGAGCATGTGAATCCATGCCAGACCCCATGCTGGAGAAGTGTGAGTATGTCCACCCCCCACTCTCCCTACTTGCAGGGCCGAGGCCAGAGGCCTTCCGAGGCCCAAAGTCTGTTGTGCAGTCTTAACGGCTGTTCGTTCTCCAAGTACCGGAGTCGCTCTTCGGAATCTCAACGTGGGATTTGAGGAACAGGGATTTTTTGTTAAATTTATGATTAATGGCTAAAAGCCAGGGAACTCCGCAACTATGCTTCCGACAAGTATGGCAGAAAAAAACAATCTGAGGATCATACACGCGTGAGGGATCATGGGTACAGTGGACGTCACACTAGGGATAGTATTACTGGCACGCCCTATTTCGACACCCCTTTTCGAGTTACGAAAAACAAACTGTAATACTCTGCAGCTTCCACTATATGTCGGCCTATGCACAGCATGTGATCTAAGCAGATTCCACAAGCCTCAAAGTATTTTTTAGAAAAATATTGTGGACTTCTGGTCGTTGACCATTCAATCCCACAATAGACATTTTATTTAACTAATGTCATAACTGAGGACCAATGGATAAAGCACTTTTGTCAAATGTATGCTAAACCAAAAAATATGTATGCAGAAATTCACCAAGGCGTACATGGCACCAGATGGACTGTGAATATAGATAGAGAGCCCATCGAAACCCTACTAACAAGATTGAAAAACTCGGGGGCTGCGGGCCTCGATAGTCTGAAAATTGATGTATTTCAAAAAGCCCCCATATTATGGTCAGAGATTTATCAACTCTCTTCACGGAATGTGTTAGTCAAAGCATGATTCCAGACTCTTGGCATACGGCTCACTTGGTTCCAATCGTCAAGAAAGGAGACCAGGCCATGCCAATCAGCTATTGACCGATCGCATTGCTTGGTAAGCAATGGTCCTATGCCAATGAGATTATTCAGAAAAACCAAACTGGCTTCAGATGTTACGTAGGAACTCAGTTAAATGGTTTTATAATAGCTAACCTACAAAACAAGGTCATGAGAGGAAAATACCATGCAATCTATGTTGCAACAATAGATCTTAGGTCAGCCTTTGTCTATGTTACTAGATCCTTACTATGGAATAATACATTGGAAATAAGAGGGGTTGCTGAGGGTTCCAATCGCTTTCCATAGTGGTGCAGTGTCAAACAGTATAATGGTAAACTATTTACAATTTGTTTCTGCAACCCTGTCATCTTATATAGTTTCCAATATATACTCAATGTAATGCACAGCATCATCTCGGTCTGTTACCCATATCAAGCTCACCTCCACTGGAATTCCAGAGGGCGGTGACGTGATGGCGGAATCAATCCCTGTTTGTGTTCTGTCTCGTGGTGCAGCAAGCTGTATACACTCCTACAGAGCAAGAAACACACACAATAGCCTGTTTTTTACCTAAAGGTAATAGGTAGTATCAGTCTAACATTGGTTGCATGATTAATTCCTGTCAAAAGGTAGATGCCTATGGAGTTTGTCAGACTCCAATAACATTGAAAACAACAGAATCCAAATCAGGTAAAAATACATGAGAGAGTGAGAAAAAGGTCTCGCTCACTCCAGGGTTACAATTGAAAAGTCCTAAATCCAGCAAAAGAGCTGGAGTTCTCTAAGGTTGAAAGGAATTAACACAGAAAATAAAATTCTCCCTAACTTCTACTACTTTGGTATGTCGCCATTCAAAGCCTTGTAACATTTTTGTTACATGAGATATCTCGCCCAAATTTGGCCCCTTTTTTACCCACATGTAGGCGGTCGTAACGCCACCTAGGAATCCTAGGTTGCTGTAGGGGGGTGAGAGGAAATAACCAAAAAGGGCGAAAATGTTTTTTTTTCCAAGAAATGCCAATAAAAGGATGTACAAAGAAGCCTGTGGTTTTTTCCTTGTACAAATGGTTTGCTGTGCTGAATTCCCCAATTTCCTGGCTTTCAAGAACAGGCTGAGTGGAAACGAATACAAAATTATGTTGATGTGGTTATCAACCGTTTTGTGAGAAGTAGGTGATTTTTGACTTTTTTGCCAATTGGACAGAGTGGAAAAAAAGGGTAGGAAAGCCGAATTGGAGGACAGAAAGGCATACATTTCTGAAAAGTAGACACAATTCCAAGTTTAGGAAAGGGTGATTTGTGCAGGTTAGGCAACAACTAGGGGAAAATTCCAGTTTGGGGAAAAAGCGGAAAAATGACAGAAAAAAAAGGTATGTGGTGGACATGGTAGGCTTGGTACGGCAATGGCTTCTATGAATTTTGAGAAAAACAATGCTCCGCTACATTCCCCCGAATCACACATTTTGTGTAGTGTTTCACAAAAAAAGCAATACCACAAGCCAAACACTGAGCCATGAACAGACATACTTAGCATGTGTAAATCAGGAAAACCAATGTGGTGAGGAATGGCAAGCATACATTTCTTGAAAGAGCACAGGCAGACCTTTTCAAGGGTAGGTGACTTGTCAAGGTTACAAAAGTGTATCGTGCCTAAAGCAGCGACTAAATGTAGGGAACATTTGGGAAATGAAAGGGTTGTGTGACAAAGGCCACCAGCAAATGGGTCGAAATGTTATGAAAACCACGCAAACACAACAAATGTCATACCTTCCCGCGTTCCCACATGTGTCCCGATGAAAACGGTACCTCACATGTGTGGGTGCAGCGACCTGGGTGCCAAGGAGTAAGCCTAAAACACGGCTAACCCCAAGTCTTTTCCGACAGCTGAATTTTAGGATTTTTCCAGAAGGGCACAACATACAGATATGGGCCTAGGGTGTCCAAGTCACCAAGGAGAACAGGAAACCCCATGCATTTCCGAAAAAAGGACACCAGTGGGAATCCGCAGAGGTCTGACTTGCGCAAATCGGGCCAGAAATTGTTACCGAGAAAGCCCGGGAAAATCTGAAATGTGGTGAAAAAAACCACCAATTTACGCACATTTCACTCGGCTCACCCACCAAAACACGCCACCAACAACACATGGCCTACCTTCCCGCGTTTCCACACGTGTCCCGATGAAAACGGTACCTCACATGTGTGGGTGCACCTACCTGAGCGCCAAGGGGAAAGCCTAAAACGCAGCTAACCCCAAGTCTTTTCCGACAGCTGAATTTCAGGATTTTTTCTGAAGCGCACCCCATACAGATATGGGCCTAGGGTGTTCAAGCCACCAAGGAAAACAGGGAACTCCATGCATTTCTTAAATGAAGCCCACCCCAAAACGTCGGACAGGCCCCCCAATGGATGGGGCAGTAGGGTTTGGGCACCCTGGGGGCAGATTGGCACCCCAATGTGCCCATCTGCACCAAGGCAAGTTTGGTAAACAAAGAAAAACATTGACAATGGCAGGCTGCCCTTTAGGGGGGCTGAGGGGCACCCTAAACATCTGGGGAATTTTGTAATGTGAAGGGGGGTGGCCCTCTCCCCCCCACACCAAATGAAAGGGGGTCATCTCAATCAGCCCTCCCTGGGGGCAGATGCCCCTTCCTAGGAGCAGATAACTTCCCCCAGGGAGGGGTGCATACCATGGCCCTCAGTCCATTTTGGGTGGGGGGTCACACCCCCTTTCCATAAAAACAATTCCCTGGTGGTTTAGTGGGGGGCACTCCCCCCAACACCATTCATTTATTTCCATTGGTTTTAGGGGGACCCAAAACTACAGTCTCCATTCTTTGGATTGGATGGGGGGCCACATCAAGTACTCCTGCCTGGGGGCAGAATCTGCCCCCAGGGGGGGCTACAAGGCGTGTCACCCCTTTCCACTTGGTATGGGAGGGGGAGGGCCACCACCTTTTCGTGTGCCAGAAATATTCCTGGTGCCTAGTGGTCCCCTAACCCCCATCCCCGTTGCATTATTATTTTTTTGATTTGCCCCTTCTTTGGGGGCAATGATCAGCCATCTGCCCCCAGGGTTATCCATTTGTGCCCCCATGCTTTGGGGGCCGGGAGGAGAGGGCTGCTTACTGTAAGCAGCCCCCACCTCCCCTCCGCTTGTAAAACAGATCCCTGGTGTCTAGTGGCATTGCTAGCCACGGATCGAGCGTTCTGTGCCCGATCCGTGACCAGCAATGCTGTCACACAAGGTGTCATTGGAAAGGGGAGAATCTCCACTTTCCAACAACACCTGCCTTGATCTCCGGCTTGAAATACAGCCAGAGATCGAGGAAGAGCAAGGTGGAGACTCACCTTGTGTTTACACCGCGGCCGCACGAAATGGCTGCCGTGGTGAAATGACTTTCACCACGCCAACGTGAAATTGAAGGTAATCCAACCCCCTGGCAGTGAGGGGGGACTTCCCCCTCACATGGCCCGGGGGTTGGATTACATTTTTGAGCGATCCCTGTCTCATCCTTGGCAACCTGGAGGCAATGTCAAGGACGAGGTATCTCATCCTTGGCACTTAAGGGGTTAAACAAACGTCTGCATTGTCCCTCATTTAGAAATGCAGATGAATTGAGGCTATTCTGCCTCTCTGGCCACCAAGTACCCTTCGTCATAACCATGATGACATTTTGGATAGGACTTGCAACAGTAATTAATAAGGAAAATAAGTTGTCACTGTAAGGAATTTAGTTTTGTTCAATTCTTCTATGAAGTAATCTAATTTAATTTCTCTCCTGTTTTGTACTCTATTGCCATATTTTGGCCTCTGGGGGATTAATGCAGAAATTAATTATGGAAAGACCGTATTTATATATGATTTCTTTGTTTTTATTGGGAATGTTTTTCTACAGGATGTAAAGTAAACTGTTTTTATCTTTAAATTGTATCAGGATGTTTCCATGAATTTACTATATGTGGATTATGATATTAAATATGTTTGCAAAGTTTAACTTTTAAACTATTTTCACACTTTTATAAATTGCCAACCACTATTTAATTCAGAAATTTCCAAGATGAGAGCACATTAAATGGGAGGGAAACTGGGTGTAGAAGTTACTCCCATCAGACTGCCCTCATCATTAATATGCCCATTAAGTACAAAAGGGGTGGTTTAGTGTTATGTCACTTTTGGAACACTGTCCAATCACAAACATTCACCAATAAGTTTAGAGAACTGACACATAACTGTAAGAGAAGTGATTTCCACACTATGGAAGTTAAAACCAATAGATTCTGGGGGACACACTCACTGCCTGATTCAAAGAGAAACGAGAATGGAAACGATTGCTTTCCTTTTGGACCCATTTTTGGATTACTAGCAGTGCACTGCAAGAGAGGACTCCCGGGAGTTAAAGTCCAAGGCTTTTTTCAGTGGAAAAGAAAGCAGACGTCCCAAAGACGGAAAGAAGGGAACCAGACTGGGGAGGGAAGCTGACACCATCTTGCTGATTGATGCCCCACTTTTCCTTAGGGTGAGAATTAAAGCCGTCCTTAAGTGGGTGCCCACCTGTCTGTGAGACTGTCAAATGAAATTCACATGCAAGTATAATATTAAAGGGAAATATCCTGAGGGGAGCGATACTCTAAAGGGGAATACATTAAATCCAAGCCCTTTTTATTAGTGAAAGTACCTAGGAGTGTGGGTACATAATTTGTCCGTAGAAAGCCTGAGAGATTCATAAATATTTTAGAGATGTACGCGCTTCTGGAGACTTGATAGAGCAGACCCTACAGGGTGTGTTTATTGGGAGATACCGGACTCCTTCTCTGTGCAATGGCCAAGTGCTGACAAAGAGCTCAATGATATCTCACTTTGCGCATGCCTGGAAAGGTAATGTGAAGTAATTCCCTGGTTGCATCACCAAGCAGAGTGCTGTAACTGGTGCTCATCCACTCAAGAAAAAGGAGAAAGGGTTATTAACTGTTACCCACTTTCCCGCCTTTAAGTTGCCCATTGAAAATGAGAAATGTACACTTTTTTCAAATAAATGAAATACCTATATTTTCATTTCATTAATGATTCACATGCAGGTGTTTTAAGTGTTAAAATGTAAGTATCTTGTCTTGAAATTCAGTTTTCTAGAACGCTGTTTGAGATTCTGACATGTCCATTGAGTAAGGGTGGGAGTAGCTCTTCAATGAAGGGGAGGTAGAGGGATTTAAATAGGCAGGCATGTTTTGATTTAATTTTTTAGCAAATGAAAGCTTTAGCCTGGAGCCTCATGCAATTTCCAACCCATGATTAATGTACATTGAGGGTAAATAAAATGTATATATGCTGATGTGTGTTTGTGTTACTAAAGTCCACATTCATGTAAACTGAGTAGAAAATTGATGCAATAAGGGCATTGATCGTTCTTCAATGCGGTCACAATAGTTGTTAGAATTTCATAGATGCATCACTTGTTTATATTTAAAATGATTTACTGATTTCTATTTTATTAATAAATATACCTTCTGTGCAACTCAGTGTGTTTCTTGACCCAAAAGGGGAGGGTGGCTGTAGGGAATCAATTTTGTTAAATTGGGAGGTCCTGGGTTCATAAAAACAACTTTATTAAATAAATGAAAACTGTGCACACTTGTTTGGGATGAGAGGAATGTTCCCCTGAATCAATGTCACCCGATCAAAACATCTCCTAATGAAAGGTGACCTGCTTATCTTTCTGCCGAGAATAAGTCAGTACGCTGTTTAGATTTACTCAAATGTTTTTCTAGAAATCTATTTCACCAAAACCTAAATGGCAATCCATCAGGTTTGCACTTCCAGGGGAATCTCTGGATTTTCTGTTTGTGTTTTACTAATGTCTGCAAATTGTATACTTCTTCAAAGTTTCTGCACTCCTATTAACAGAACATTAAGTGAAAGTCTACTCTGTAAGCTTGAGCGTGTCTGTTTTTTGTATCTTGTTTGCAGGATTTCATGAGGCGCTATATAGGGGAGATTGATCACTGGATTGGCCTGAGGAGGGAGTCTGGTCAGCCCTGGAGATGGGTCAATGGCACTGAATTCAGCAACTGGTAAGTCCTTGTTTCTTGTTTAACTCCCGGTCCAACAGTTTAAATGTGTTGAGCTTGCATCATATTGAGAAAGTAATCACTGGTGGCTCTCAACAATTTAAAAAGGTGCAGCACAAAGTACGGCTTCCATAAACGTGTGCTTTTGAAATCGAGAAGTGTGAGATTTCTTTGGGTGTGTTATGTGTGGGTTCCATGTCTTAAAATCGCGGCAAAAATGGCAGTGAATATAAAATATTGTGGCAAAAATGCAGTGGTCTTTTGCACCACAATCATGTAAAGGATGCAGGGGACACCCCCGCAACCCCAGACCCATTATACCATTTAAAGGGAGTGGGGGACATCGCATTTTTGCTGCGATTTATTTTTATTTTATTTTCTTTTTACTGGCGACATTTTTGCCATGATTTTATTACCGGATACCCATGTGTGAGCGTCCCAAGACAACCACAGCTGCAAAATGGTTGGATGATACTACAAGAATATGTATATGGGCAAGCTTATGCAAACCTTTCTACCCTCTGCACACTGCAGCCGTAAAGAAAGTCCCTACAGAGTAGGATACTGCTATGCATTGAAAGGGTATGCCTCTGGGAGTGCATATTGCCCCAAATGAGACATTTGGAGGCTTGGAAGTCGAGCATTTCCCACTAGTATAATGGACTGCAGTTCCAGCCCATGGAGCAGTGCAGCGCACCGTCCGGCCCACTGCCTCAACCTCTCTTCCAACCTCTGGATTCCCCAAAGGCCATCCACCTATCCCCATGTACATACCTGTCCACCACAGTTCCTGGATACCTCACCTCTCTGTCAATCTTTAGCCTCCACTGGAGATGCACATGTCTGTGCAGTTCCTTTAACAGCAGTTCCATGGATGGCCTAGTTTTAAAAAAAAAATCAGATTAAAAAAAAAAATTATTTCAGAAACAGCTAGGTGCTGATGGCAATAATACGCTTGCAGGCAGGGTTTCCCAAGCAATTAAAGCGCTGGAGAATTGCTAACGGCTACCACATTGCCATAGCTCTCAACCATTTGTGTCACAAAGGCAGGTGAAAACACCCGATTTTGTTTTTGACGGGTGAGAGCCCATTGAAATTAATGGGCGTGCAGGAGGCTTGGCGGGTGAGTCAGCTCTTTACAAGGTGGGTAACACCCGCCAAAAGCGTGTGAGTTGAGAGCTATGCATTGCTCCTTTAACCTCATCTCTGGAACAGTTCTTCCCCAGAAAGCCTGTCTGTGCGCAGGGATGTCATTTGGGGGTCCCCAGGGGTCGCAGCTGTGTCCCCAGTCCCTGGGGACTCCCTTGCGGCCCCAATTATTTGAAACAATAAAGGACATTTAAAAAAACAGGAGCTCCTGGGGGAGCGGGGGCCCCCGCCACACCAGGTTTGGGGGGTATCCGGCTTCACCCATCGGTGTGAAGGCTGGGCCGGGAAGGCGCTCAGTAGGGGTTGGTGTTGCAGCGGACTGTGACATGTGGCACATGCCATGTTCAGCTCCAACCCCTTCTCCCTTGGCTTCCTCGCAGCTCACGTACAGGAACCAGGAAGCTATTGGAGCTTCCTGGTTTCCGTTTGTGAGCAGCACAGAGGAGCCTGTGTGGTGAATGCAGTGTGAATGTGAGAGGGGATGTATGGGTGAGTGACTGGTGGGTGAAAGGGGAGGCATGTGTGCATGCTTACGGCCCTGGGAGACTGGGGGTCACTAGAGCATTTTTGACACATCCTTTATTGACTTTGCATGTTTTACTGGTATTTTCGGGCAAAGCCAAGTTCATGTGTGTCATTACCTGGCTAGACTGGCTTTTTGCTGCCAGTCTAGCCACTGACATGTATGACTCTGCATCTTTAAAAAAGCAAGCATGATAAGTAGTGTTACCTCGCTAGACAAATGATGTAGCGGCCTGTATATTTTACTGTAGCATAACGTTTTATTCACTGGGCATCTTTGAATCAAGCATAAGTATTCTTATGGGTGTAGACTGGCTGACATTGGAACCAGTTTGGACAGGTTTTTATATTGTGATATGTCACTTTTAATGACCAAACTAACTGGAGTATGTTCTGACATAGGAGTACTGGCACATATTGACAGAGCCAGTTTTGTGCCCAGTGCCAGTAATGATACTATAAAGAAAATCTTAAAGGGAATAGGAGTATGGTCTTATATGGGAATGCTAGCATATGTTGGTGGAGCCAGCATGGGAAATGTATGGGCACAGCCAGCATGAAAAAGTTTTTTCTACTGGCATATATTGCAGGGACCAGCATGATAATGTATTGGGAAATGCCCTGTGCACTTTTGGCGACTTGCATCTATTGTGCTTTTTTCATGCTCTAACCTACACTCTACATAACCGATTGTTGGCCTTTTACCCACACTGTGCTGTTTAATGCACTATTTTAACCCATTATTCAAAATATTTCTCAGGGGACGGGGAAGAGTCCCCCCTGACTCCTGCAAATCCACTTTTGTTAGTTCGGGCTCCCTCGCTGCGCTCGCAAAACTTACCAGCCGCCACTGGTGGCTGCTATATTTGTGGACCAGGCACTGCCCCCTTCTTTTTATGCTACGTGAAACATTTAAGCTTTGTTTAATAAACATAGTTGCTTCTTTCACTTGCAGTAGTGCATGCCCCTGCAGCGGCATAATCATCATGAACATTGTGCACACGTGGTGGTCCGGGCCGGCCTGGGGGGGGGGGCATGGCTTGCAGGAGGGGGGGGGGGCAAATGTTGTGCTACGCCATTGTCTGACAAAGGGGTAGTGTGCAGAGCGCGCTTTTTAGTCTGCCAGTGAGTCCCCGGGGTGTGATCTCCTAGGTGTCTTCAATTTAAAATAACTGTGTGGTTCCACGGATTTATGTGTGCAGCAATGATATTACATGAAATAGCCGGGGATTTTTAACTCCTCTGGCACCCAGTATTACGCTTAGATAATAAAAACTATGGGGTGGTCTTGGGTATATTGAAAGAACCTTTCCCAGGTATTCTACTCCATCAAAGATCATTATCAGGTGCACTCCCCTGTGTGCACGCAGACCAGTCTAATAGGTTTCTTCTATCGTAGTGGTAGCTGACTCATAGATATATTTATAACGAGGGCATTGTGTTTATACTAAATCCTGGTCAATTATTTAATTTTCAGACCTTGCTCGTGCAGCATTTTGCTCCTCGGTAAACTGTAGCACACACCTCCCCAGGTCAGTGCTTTTTTGGCTTGTTTAACACAGCAACACCACAGATAACCAGTAATTCTGTGTCCATTGATCTATAGATGTTTCATACACTACCTGTAACCTGCATTAGAGATTTTGGTTCCCTGTTACAAATACTGCATTATGTATGTTTTAAATATAGACCCCACGTCTAATATGGAAAATGACATTCCTCCAATGTTTGATCGTGGACAAATACCGCCTCCCTCTGTGTCTTGGTTCTTATATCTGGCTGAAATGAGAGCGCCTGGAAACGCAGGTGCTAGTCGCATCTGAACAATCTGAAGATTGTTTGCCATCACTTCCCATGATGACACTTGGGGGCAGGGTTAAATGAAATCACTTGCAGTGATGTCATCAGGGGTTCAAGGGCTGTGTGATATCACTTCCACTACCCCTGACATTCGGATGAAATTACATCCCTGTCTGTGTGGCAGTTTATTGCTTAATTATTCACTCCATATATACCTGTGTTATCATTGTGTTCCTAGTTGGAAAGTGCATGTGAAAATCACAACGGAACAAAATTTGTGCTATCTTGTAAAACGCTGCTTTTTGGAGGTATCTGTCGTAATATATTACAAGGTTGCTTCAAAAGGTTCCTTCAGGTAAATAGGCATGCTTTTCAATGGTGTAGTAAGCAACACATGCAATATCTATAGCCATATCTACACACATGTTGGATTGTACACACACACTCGCGTGGATATACATATTTGTATCTTTTCTGAAATGTTTCCTGCAAAGAACAACTTACATTGGGGCTTGTTAGGAAAACTGTCTCTATTTGCAACTTTCCCTCCATAGTTTCTATGGACCCCCCTTTCTTTTTGCTTTGTTTTTTAACTGGTTTTGACTTTTGAAGGGAAGTAAGCCTTCAGCTTCACTCCCCTTGCCTTTTGCTCATTGTTTTGGGGAAACTGATCCGTCCTTCAGACTATCAGTACTGGGAAACTTTGTTTCCCTTTTGCATTCTGTGGACTTTTAACATTCTACCCAGCATCTTACAATGCAGTGCAATGGGGATACATTTGTATCAGCCTAGCTTTTTACCCTTGGAATTTTTGGTTGCTTTTATATGTGCCTAAAGATGCTGGTGGCAGCAGATACATTTTTACCATGTTTGCATTCTTTGAAGTGTACACACTTGCGTTTACTGCGTATGGCTAGTGCTGTAAAATGGCTCTGCCACAAGATTTTCCCTTGTTCTTTGGACATTTTGATGTTTGGCCTTCTTCTTGTCTTAAGGTTAATTTCTTAAAAAGGTTATTCCTGACGCTGGCTCCCTAGTGAACAACTTTTTAGCCCTATATGTGAAGAATCTCGTATCCAAGCAATAGCAACCCTCGTCAATGCTAGTGCGCCGACTACAAGGGGGTGTCGAGATCCTGGCCCTATCCTCTCTAAATCACTTTCCTATGTCTAAAAGTAAGTGCACACAGTCAGGGGGTTGGCGACTCCATTTAATATTTCCGCCTCCAGACTGTGTGTTTTATCATTAAAATTAAAGAAACAAAAAAACACAATCTATGACAGCTGGTCAATAGAGTGGCATAAAACACTCATTTTCTGTCCACTATCCAGTGTGTACAGGGAAGATGAGTGATGATAACTGAATACATTTCTTGTTACGAGCCCTTATCTTAGTGTGTAGGGGTATCGGAGTCTGGGTTATCAACCAGCACTACTTTGACAACAGTCAACCGGTTTCAGCGGAATTCATAAGTGGCCGCTTTCTTCAGGACAAAAATACTTATAACTATAGTATTAATTTGTTAGTCTTCCATTCTATCAGGTTTCTGGAGGCTATCTTCAGATGTCCACACAAGGGGCTTGTTGGATCGATTCCTGGTTTCTAAAGGATAAAAACAAGAGAGACAAAAGGGACTATTGTCAACTCAAAAGCACTTGAGTTGACAATAGTCCCGTTTTATGCCACTCTATTGACCAGCTGTCATAGATTGTGTTTTTTTGTTTCTTTGATTTTAATGATAATACACAATGTCTGGAGGCGGAAATATTAAATAGAGTTGCCGACCCCCTCACTGTGTGCACTTACTCTTCTTCCTGTCTTGTCAGGTCAGGATCCATATACGGCTATGCATTCCCAGAAAGGCTAATGCTTTCGCAGGCTAGTAAATGCCTTTGGGTGTAAGTGGCCCAGGAAAGGGGTGGGGCGGTATGGTCCCACTCCACATCCATGGTACCAGAGAGTCAGGGTGTGGGGCAAGAGTGAAGGCAGTAGTTGTCCCTGATTGGCCAACTACTGGATGTTTGAATGATGCAGATCCTTATCATTGGCATGCTCAGACCTGCTTCCAGCCTGGATTGTAATAAGAGGACTCCTCCTGTAGCCAGTTCTTCAGATCATCGTTGGAGCCAAAAATCCCTCTAAGAAGAACAGCTAGCTGAAGATCCAAAGACGACTCCTAAAAAGCCCAGCATTCTTTTCTTGCGTCTGGCCCTGTGAAGCCCTGTTTGACTAGCTCATCTTGAAGACCCTGAGTGATGCTTCCGCCCTTGAACTAGTGGGACCAATTAGCCTCGATGCCTTCACAAGGGTCCGCCATCCTGAGCCTTGAGAAGTGTCCCTGCACTGACCAGATCTCTCATGGGTTACCTTGCCAGAATCGTCGCTGTTACACGGTTGTACCTGGAGCTTTGGTGGTGGCCAGCGTTTTCCACAAGTCACCTTCCCTCTGCATTTCAGCATCCCAGTATCAAAGAATCCTGTCCTGTAGCAGCTTCTGTGACCGCAACTGGAAGGACAACTGTCGTTGCCTATGTGCTGAGACCATAGCTCGAATTCGCCTTCCACCATCCTGTGACGTGTCCTGAAGAGGTCTGCATCAGTGTTTCTTGCATTTCATTGACGGTGGTTCCATCCACCAGCTGTACCCAACCAGAAGAATCCTCAAACTCGCAACCCCTTGCCATCTTTCACCAGAACTGACAGCTGGAAATCAAAATCTCCATCAGGGAAACTGAGTCAGGGGGGTAAGTAAACACAGTGCATCTGTCCCACTCAGTCCTCCATAGGATAACATTGGGAAAGCAGTCCCTTTGTTTCGTAAAATCCCTTTTGCTCACCTGTTGGTCATTGAACCTGGGTGTAGTGCTCTGAAATACAACAATACGATTTCTCACCTTTTTGATACAATTGTTGAAGAGCTTGTGAACTCTCACTAACATAGCATAACTGCAGAGGCAGCTGGGATGCTGGAAATGCTTTGGAGGGTCAAGGCCTCCTCGTCCTTGTCCCACTACTTCCATGTATGCATTTTTCTGTATGTTTTTTCTGCCACAGGAGTCCAGTCTGGACCTCTTGCAGTGCAGCTCTAATGTTGGTGAACAAGACCGATGGGATATTACTATGGGACCCATGGGTAGGGGTACACCTTGGTACCTCTACTGTGTGTTTTTGGGCACTGTGTTTTACCCGACAGAGCTGGTGGCAGCTTCATTAGCTGTGGGTCTGGGTCTTCTACATTTTAGGACACGCAGCCCCTGCCGTACAAATCAATGGATTACTGGACAAATGCAAGATGGCCACTGAAAGACTCACAGCTTCCTGCCTTTCTCTCTTGTTTCTCAAAGTCCTGAGAAACCCTGGCTCTGTTCCCCCTGCCCCTAATTGGATGTTGGGCCCATATATAACTCGTGGGTTGCCCCTTCTAGACTGTTAGGAGCCTCCCCAAGGACTGCTTGTTTTGGGTAAACCCTAGAGGTGGGAACTGAATGAATGAAAAGGGGAGTCAAATCACGTTCTGTGTGGTCAGTGTCTGGTTTTGATTGTGTCACAATGCCTGGGGTCTGCCTGAGCCAGCCCTGTCTGAAACTTGAGTGAATGCAATGTGTGCTCTGAAAGGCTGGGAGTTGTTCCCAATACACAACCACTGTTTTGGGTGTCTGGGTGTCTGGGAGCATAGGCTGCTATTACAAGGGAAGTTTTACTGCAGGGAAGGATGGGAGGGGCGATGAGGAATACGTGGGAGGAACATCCAGTTGAAAGAACGTTACAGTTGGTAAGTAACTTGTTCTTCGAATGGATTGTGTCCTCCTACGTATTCCTTATCTTTGATAGACTCCCAAAGCAGTAATGAATGTTGGAGGTGGGAGTAAAAATTAGTATGGTTTAGGTGTGCACAGAGTGCAATACAGCTTTTCCAAATGTAGTCTCCTGGCTAGTGGAGGAGTCTAGACTGTAGAATTTGGTAAAGATATGTGCAGACGACCATGTGGCAGCTGAACAGATGTCTTTTATTGGAACTCCCCTCTGGAGAGCTGATGAAGCTGCGATACCCCTGGTTGAATGAGCCCTGGGATGTTGAGGGGCATCTTTTCCTGCCAATTTATAGCACTCTAGGATAGTTAAAATTATCCATCTTTGGATGGTCTGCTTGGTGATGGCTAGGTCTAGTTTGTGTCCTGCATAACCCACAAACAATTGGTCTGTCTGCCTAAACCTTGCTAGTGTGCTGATGTAGAAACTCGGAGCACACTTAGGATCCAGCCTGTGCAGTCTTTCTTCCTCTTGCCCTGGATGAGGAGGAGGATAAAATGAAGGTAAGGTTATTTTTGTGTGATATGAAATTCTGAAACAACCTTTGGGAGGAAATTAGGCTTCATCTGAAGAACTACTTTATCGCTGTGGAGGTTTGCAAGATAAAGCTTGTATTTCGCTCACTCTTCTGGCAGAAGTTATAGCCACTAGGAAAACTGTTTTGAGAGTGTGAAACCTTAATGGGCAGGAATGGAGTGGTTCAAAAGGAACGCCCATTAGAAATTTCAAAACTAGATTTAAGTCGTATAGGGGGGACTTGAAAGCGGGTTAGAGGGTACACATTAGTCAATCCTTTCAGAAACTAAATGATTAAGAGCATCTTAAAATATGAGGATTCCTCAGCCGTGCGTTTGAAAATTGAAAGCACAGCGAGGTAACACTTATGTTATGCTCACCTGGCTCCCACAGGGGTGTTGGACGGAACTGGACTCCCACGGTGTCCACCAGTGTGATGCGTAGTGCAGAGATGACTGACTGGACTGGCCCACCTAGCTTCGTCTGCTTGACCCATGGAATTAGTCTCCTTATAGTTTTGAATGATGAGCTCTCCATCCTGCGAGGAATGCAGGAGCGCATTGATGGCCAGTTACCTCACTGGCTTGAAGATATTGGAAGAGTTCTAAAGAGTTCGCAATGTCTGAGTAATCACTCTGTCCAATTCCTTTGTTTTCTGTTGCAGCTTAGATACAAAAGAAGATTGTCTTGTGGCAGCTGAAAGCGATCAGGTAAGTCTGAGCTATCCAACACTGTCCGGTAAAAGTTGCCAAGGTTAAACTTGCTGCTTTCTCTTTTCATGCAGGTGCGGCGAAAGAGGATTTGGCGTTCTGGTGATTAATACCTCCAGCGGTAAAATCAGGTAAAAATATGATGGAAAAAGATTGTCCTTGTTTGTTCCCTTGGCTCACCTTGTAATTTTTTCCTTGTTCCCCCTTAGGTGCTGGAATGCGGTAACCAAGTGATGGAGACAGCGCCAGACCGTGGTGGTGTTGCGAGGAACGGTAAGTATCGAGCGGCGCTGCTGCTGGCGAAGCGACGCGTTTAAAATGAAGTCTTTTTCTGGTTCAAAGATGAGTTGAATCCGAAATCAAGTAAGAAATCCAGTAATGTTCTTGTTCTAACCTTTCTTCTTCTTTCTCCTCCTTTCTAGGCGCTCTGGACTCGAAGCGGGCGTGGCAGGATGCTGGATGCTGACTGCAGGCACGGCGAGCGTCACGCTGCAGGATGTAGAATAACATGAAGCATGTGCTGCTCTTCGGGTGTGGTTTAAATAGCCTCCAAAGTAGACCCAGGTAGTATTCCTCCACAACCACGTATTCCTCCACAAACACGCCCAAGTAACAAAATAGTTCCCTAGGTAAAGTAGTCCCTTCCAAGCCTCACAAGGGCTTGGATTCCTTGCAGCATGGTCTGCATCAGGTAAGTTTAAACATATGAGCTTGGCGCCTAGGGCACCAAGACTGATGTCCCATATGAGCCTGGCGCCACAGGTGCCAGGACTGTCTCCAGATGGCCCCTAACAGGGGTTGCTGGGCGTGCTCCAGATGACATGATGCCTGCTTCCTGGGTTGATGGACTTGGTCTGGATGCTCGGGGGCAAGCATCATGACACCTTAATTGTGCCGACTTGTAGTCCTGAATTTGCTAAATGTAGTAGGAAAGATAATACTGTCGGTGTGTTACATGAAAAAGGGTCGATATTCTTATCTCAACACCAGCTGCTGAATTTGTTCCAACGGAAGTGGTATAGTGATTTGGTTGCTGGCCTTCTGGCCAAAAGCAACACCTCCATTACGTCATCCGGGAGGTCCCAATCTTTGTATCAGCCTTTCAGAAACCATGCGTGAAGGTTGAGAGTCCTGATATCCAGATCAAGAACCTGACCTCCCTCTTACGAGAGTAGATCCTCTCTTTGTGGAAGACTAATCGGAGGACAGATGAACATGTCTAGAGGATCCGGGTACCATGTTCTCCTGGCCCACTCCGGGGCAATTAGATTCATGGTTTTCTGAAATCTACTCAACCTCCTTATTACGTGAGGAATGGCGGGGACTGGTGGAAACGCGTATAGAAGTGGAAACTCCCAGTCCACCACAAACGCATCTCCTAGAGCTCCTCTCAGGGGAAATTCCCTTGAACAGTATCGTTTGCATTTTTTGTTGACACTCGGTGCGAACAGATCCACCTGAGCGGTTCCCCAAACGGTGAAGATCTCCTGAAGGATTTCCTGAGCTAGTTCCCACTCGTAGGAGACTCTGCTCTGCCTGCTCAGACCGTCCGCCGTTGTGTTCTTCTCTCCGGCTAGGTGAACTGCTGATAAAGAGATCCCTTCTTGTATTGCCCAGAACCAGAGATGAATTGCCTCTCTGCACAGTGGCAGTGATCCTACGCCTCCTCTTTTGTTGAGGTAGTGCATAGCCACTGTGTTGTCCGTCATTATCATAACATTTTTTCCCTGTCCTGATGGCAGAAAAGCTTTCAGTGCTAGCCTGATTGCTCTCAGCTCTAATAGGTTGATGTGTAGTTTGAACTCCGATGGAGACCAACGACCGCTGATGGTTAAGTCGTTGGCATGGGCTCCCCACCCCGTGAGTGAGGCGTCCGTCACTACTGTTCTCTCCAGCCATGGTTGCCAAAACGGTTCTCTTTTCAAGATGTTTTCCCGACATGCCCACCACTAAAGGAATTGCGCGACTCTGTTCGGGATTTGTTGGAGATCTGACATCTTTCCTATAAATTGCGACCATTGGGTCCTTAGAGCCCGCTGGAGAGACCTCATTCTCTGGCGAGCCTCTGGCACTAGAAAAATGCAAGATGCTATGAGGCCGAGCAACCTCAAAAAGTCAAAGGCTGGCAGACATTGGGCATTTTGAAATTTGGTCACCAGTTGTAGAATATCTTGAGCCCTCACCTCTGGTGGCGAGGCTTTTCCCAGGGATGTGTTCAGGACTGCTCCAATGAACTGGAGTTTCTGTGATGGTATCATATACGATTTCTTTAAGTTGAGGGAGAGCCCAGCTTTTGGAAGACTTGGCAAACTTAATCTAGATGAGTTTGAGCTTGTTCTGCGGACAATGCTCTGATCAACCAGTTGTCCAGCTAGGGATACACATGAACTCCTCCCCTCCTGAGACTTGCTGCCACAACCGCCATTACCTTGATGAAGACCCTCAGGGCAGAGGTCAGCCCAAATGGCAGCACTCGAAATTGATAGTGAGAGCTGCCAATGGTGAACCTCAGGTACTTTCTGTGCTTGGGATGGGTAGGCACATGAAAGTAAGTATCCTGAAGGGCCAGAGATACCAACCAATCCTGAAACTGGAGGGCCTGAAGGATCTGAGAAAGGGTTACCATCTTGAACTTATCTTTTCTGAGGAATTTGTTCAACTAAGTCCAAGATGGGTCTCATTCCTCCATCCTTTTTTGGTATTAGGAAGTATGGGCAGTACCAACCCTTGTTCCTCTCCGCTACAGGTACTGGTTCTATAGCACCTTTCTCTAGCAGGTCTAAAATCTCCTGCATATGGAGCGGATCTGGAAACCTCAAACTGAGGAGTGTGTAGGAAAGGCAGGCAGTAACCTTGGGCAATTGTTTCCAATGCCCAGGCATCTGAAGTAATAGCCTGCCATTCTGTCAGATGTTCAGTTAACCTGCCTCCTACTGGTGTTTTGTGTACTAAGACCTCAGAGGGGTTTCGAAGCGGCTGGCGCAGATGCTGAAGGTAAGGTAGCACCTGCAAATGCGGACTTGGTAACTTTTCCCCGTCCACCACGGGTGAATCATCTCTGGCCCCTTTGAGCTGGCTGCCCTCTGCCTTTTCCGAATGCGGAGTAAAAATGAAAGGGCTTTCCCCTGCAGGACGTACCTGTGGGGCGGTTTGGAGTTTAACAAATTGCAGCTCCAAGGGATTTGGCTGCCGCTTTGGAAGTTTGCAACTTCTCCAAACTGTCATCAGCTTTTTTGACAAATAGAAAGGTGCCATCAAAGGTCATATTTAGAAGTCTGGCTTGCACATCAGGGGCAAACCCAGATTTCCGCAACCATGCAAACCTACGGATTGTGGGACTGGCCGCCATGGCTCTGCTGATGCTGTCAGCAGAGTCGAGACCGATTTGGAGGGACTCACACATTGAATGTTTCCCGTCCTTGATAATATTCAAGAATCCGTCTCGTTCCTCGCCTTCAGGGAGACGATCAGCCGCCATTGAAGCACGTTCCCAAAGGGTGTGGCTAAATTTTGCCAGCGTGCAAGTGGCATTAGCGACTTAAGAGCCATGCTGCATGCCGAGAAGATCTTCTTGCCCATGGCGGAAAATTTCTTGTCGTCCCGATCCTGCGGTATTGTTGGGTATGCTGATTGTCTGCCTGATGAAGTCGCAGCCTGGACTACTAAACTCTCTGGAATCGGGTGTTTTGATAAGGAGGGTCTGTAACCAATGTTCTGTATTTCGCAGAGCTTTTTATTGACTGCAGGAATTAACTCTGGAGTCTCCCAGTTTGCGGCCACTTTTTTCCGTAATGCTGCATGGAAGGGGGCTACAGGGTCTTCCTAAGGTCCCCTATCTTAGATGTCCGTTAAGTCATCCTGGTGAAAAGTGGGTGCAGGTGTTGTCCACCCTATGTATTCCATTATTCTACTCATAAGTGACCTATAAGTTACTTCTGCATGGTCACCAGGCTCTGGCTTGCTGAAATCTACCTCTGCAGAGGTATCTATGCCAGTGGCCTCCTTTAAGGACTCTTGCAGTGCTTTCATTCTGACCTCTTCTGATATCAGCTCTTCTGGTAGAGCAGGTCTTGTAGTTTGTAGGCCAAAAGGCCTTTCTGAGTCAGAGTCTTCCCCTTCCTCATGAATAGAAGATAGAGATCTGAAATAAGAACGTGGAAGAGGTGTAAAACCCATCTCAAGTGATGAAGGGGCCATATTGGTCATGACTGGTTGAGAAAGAGTCGAAGTTGTCGAGGTAGACGTCATGGGTCTCGAAGTAATCGCGAAGGGTGTTGACATACTCGAGGATGGTGTTGATGTCAAGGGAATTGGTGTTTTCCTCGATGTCGTCAATGTCATCTTCGACGTCGTCAAAGGAACCTTCGATGCCTCGGGTGATTGTGGCGCGGACGGGGCATGCGGCGTCGATAACTTTTCTTTTGTCAATGACAGCGTCGATGATGCAGTCTTGGGCTTCGAAGGTGTAGTCGACGCCTTATGCGTCGAAGAGGCTCTCTCTACTCGAGGGTTCATGACGCTCTCGAGTAGTGTGCTTTGCCGAGGTCGACGACTCACAGTGCTTATGTTTATCGGGTTTTTCACCCGGGGTATCGCCTCTAGGTGTCTCCGAGGGGGGCAAGGCCGCGTTCTCGAAGACCCTTAACATTTTCAAACGTAATTCTTCCCACTTAGCTGGAGAGCTATATTTTGTGGGGCAGGTGACTCTTTCTGGTGCATGGAGTACGAAGAACAGGGTGATCTATGGCGCCTCTTCTTGCTGTGTCTCGATTTGGATGAGTGGTGAGATCCACTTTGAGATCTCGAGCAGGAATGTTTTCTTTTTCGACGAGGAGACTAATGTCTCGACTCGCCCAAGGACAATTTCGAAGGGGTAGAAGATTAAACGGTGTTACCTTTCTCCAGCTTCCCCCTACGCGCCCTCAAGGCTTTCGCCGTCACAGACATACATTCTTAACACTCCGAACATGGATGCTCTGGGCCCAGGCACCATACACAGACCCTGTCAAAGGATCGGTCAAAGACATCTTTTTTACCGCAATCTCAGCATTTTTTAAAACCGGATCGGGGCGTCGAAGCTGACGAAGATGCCATCGTAGATGAAGATTCGATGTTCTTTTCTTCACAGAAATACAAAGTTGTTTTGATTCACTGAGGAACCAAGCGTTACGTCTCCGAGAGTTACTAAGTGCAGAAAAACTGAACTGAGCAACTGACGCTGCGCGAGAATATTTATACCTATGGTGACATTGACGCTGATACAGAGGCCTTCGAGGGTCATCGGCTTGAGGGGCGTCGATGCGCAGCGCCCTCTGCTGAAAAACAGATAAGGAATACGTGGGAGGACACAATCCATTCGAATATATGTTTGCGGTAAGGTTTGTTCAAGATATTCCCCACACTTTGGGGACTGTACATTGCCTTTTCTGCATTCAAACAATCTTTGTGCGGTTTTAACAATGATATCGCATTCAAATTGTTGTTGGCGCAATCGCAGAAACGCCCAAGGGGTCCCCAGTGGCTTCAGGAAGACTCGCTGGTTTTCTCCAGTGTCTCCGGTCTGGTTTGCGCTTCTGCAGCATGTTTGTTTCACCCGCTTTCCACACTGGAGTGTGCAGACGTCCTTCCGACCTCCTTCGAGGCTCTGCTGTCACATGCCTGCTTCTCTTCAGGTCCCCGGAATGGAGAACGCTGCTTCCTCGAGCTGCCGAAAGGCCAGGACCAAAATATCCATGGAACGTCTGTCTCCCGCACAGTGTTTCTCCCTCCGATTTGACGGCCTTCTCTGCTCTGCCACACAGGTACATGATATTCACGTTTGTGAGCTTCGGTATAGAAGCCAACGTCTTCTCCTACACTGCCTCGCTTAGTAGTGCGCTGGCCATGTTTAAATGCCCCACACACAGGTGATTTGGATGAACAACTAGATTGCAGATTGTGCTTCAAGCTCTTATTACCTTGTTAGAACTCCTTCATCCTCCTTGTCTCATTACTTGGGGAATTCTGGCAGTTGAAAACCATAGGTGTCATTGGACACATGGGGCCTCATTACACGGATGGCGGTAAGGATTTACTGGTACCAGTAAAATACCGGTACCGGTAATTCCTAACTGCCTTACTACGAGGTCCCTTTGCGGGTTGGGGGATTTAACGCCTGCTTTTTGCAGGTGTTAAAAACCAACCCGCAAAGGGACCCAGGGAGCTAATTACGGTACCGCAATTTGCGGTACCGTAATTAGCGCCTTCCCCATTCCCATTATGCCCTATGGGGCAAAAATGGAAATGGGGAAGGGCTATGGTGGAAGGGGGAATTACTGCCCCGCCAACCTTGGAATGGGGCGGTAATTCCCCTTTCCGCCAAGGCGGTGCCGGTATTTTACCGGCATGAACCATGGCGCTAATAGCGCCATGGTTCTCCGCCATCCGTGTAATGAGGCCCATGGTGTTTAAATAGTTATTCTCAGTGATTTTACATAAAGGTACCTCGGTAGCACACAGTGTTGTGTTGGAGCTTTGGGTATTTGTCAAGGTGGGAGTATGGTCTGCGCCAAAGTGCTCTGCCAGAGAGTAGCATACTAGAGGCATCCAAGCAAGAAGCAAGGTCTTGTCCTCAGCCATCCATGGGGCATATTTGGAGTGAAGCTGCTTGGTGGACCAACGCCTTACCTAGCTTCTGAACACTGGAACCAGAATCCTGCTCACTGAAAGTAGCAGTTCCTGCCGGTGCACTCTGGTAATCTTCCTGGTGCGGAAGGGCAGCATAAGTACTACCATTTCCCCTGGAGACGCTGGACAGGGTATCCCAGCAACCCGGAAGTTAAGGAGCAGCCCTGGTCCCTTCTCAAACTACTTGTGAGCTATGCCGACTTAGACATCGCCTGCTTGTCCCAACCTTCTTCATGCCACGTCCTGTTTGGACCACACTGAATGTTGGACCCAGTCGACCAGCTCACCAACATGATACTGAATCACTGCCTCAAAAGTTCTTGAAGTCTGGCTCAACACTGTTGAGCCGCGAAGACAAGAAAATGAGTTATTTGAGTCCCTGACCCCTGATCTGTTTTAAAGGACCTTGGTGACTTTTAAGTCCCCTTCCCTAATTTATGAAAGATCCATTCCTTAACCATGCCATTTGCTGCTGATTGTGCCTGAGCAGCCCGTTCTACAAACGCAGAGTGCCCCTTTATTCTGAAATCCTGCTTCTCTGTTTTCCCTTAGAGGGGTGGGCCAGTAGTATATATATTTTTTTTAATGAATTGCGTGTATTTTGGTTAGCTGAATTAAAGTTCCTGTTTGTAGAAGCTTGGTTGGGCATTGTTTTGGTTTGGTACCACCATATTATTGTTCTTTGAATTGTTTCTGTACTACCTTACACCCCTCCTGAGGAGTATAGCCTCCACTTGGCTCACTTTGACAAGAGGCGAGGGAGGTATACCTGTCGGGCTGTGCCTATTTTCACCTTCATGATTGGGATTGCTGCTGGTTTAGTAGTAGTGTGGGGCTGAGCAGACGCTTTAGCAACTACCCACCCCTAGTTAGTAGTCATTTCATCGCACGGACTAGTATGGCAACCTTCAGCTTTAGTGAAGATTTGCTGAACAAAACCTTCCATAAACACAGTAAGAAATGAAGACCATGCTCTTACAAACTACAGTCATATTGGGGCTAAGAATGGGGCAGAAAAGTGTCAAAAGAAAAATAATGGAAATCAAGAAACAGTGCACCTTTCTTGTCATTTAGCACAATTGTTCCAGTGCTTGCCCCAAATACCTTGCAAGTTAGCTTAAACTCTGACCCACAGCGAACACTTGTGCTCCAGTGTTGGGACCCACAAATTGCTCCATTAATGCATCACAATCTTAAACGGTTGCATGCCCTTTTCTGTCACTATGATGATCCACACACAGCTCTATCAATTCGCCTCAATCCTGACCTGCAACATCTCATGGTATTCCTGTCGTATATGACCCGCACATATCAGACAGTGCACCGTAATGTTTACTCACAGCTAGGGCCCAGCCGCATAGGCAGCAACAGTGTGAAACTCAACACGTGAATCTGGAACCACACGAAGAGTATCAGTGCGAACTTCACCAGATGCTAAAACAGAGGAAGCAGCAGTGTGAGCCTCCCCTCACACACAGTATATATATAGTACATGCTGCAGCAGTGCCAGTGTCCCTGACATACAGAAACGGTGCCACATAGGCAGTAGGCTAATGCAAGATGATGTTGGCCCCCTACAGAGTCCACAATGATGCTTTCAAAAATGTGTTTTTTTTTCAGACCAAGTATAGACGCAACAACATGGGGCCTCATTACACAGTAGGCGGTAACCATGGCGCTATTAGCGCCATGGTTGCCGCTGGTACCGTACCAAGTCCGCCTTGGTGGATGGCGGAATTACCGCCCCACTCCAAGATGAGCGGGGGCGGTAATTCCCCATTCACCAAGGCCCTTCCCCATTCCCATTTTTGCCCCCATAGGGCATAATGGGAATGGGGAAGGTGCTAATTACGGTACCGCAAATTGCGGTATCGTAATTAGCTCCGAGGTCCCTTTGCGGGTCCCGTCCTTAACGCCTGGAAAAACCAGGCGTTAAGGGAGGACCCGCAAAGGGACCACGTAGTAAGGCCGTAAGGGTTTACCGGTACCGGTGCCCTTACCGGTACCGGTAAACCCTTACCGCCTACCGTGTAATGAGGCCCCATGTCTAGTTTGTACATTTTCAATGCTGTTAATATTTAATAGAAGAAAAAGTTACTTACCAACTGTAACGTTCTTTCGATTGGATGTTCCTCCCACGTATTCCTCATCTTAGATATATCCTTACCTTCAGCTTTGCTGCTTCGGACATTTTTTCTCTCTCCACCAGGCCGCTCCAATCGAGGCAGCGGCGTCGATGTCCCTCGGCGGCATCCGTCGAGCACCGATGTAATCCGCTGTATAAATGCCTCGATCGCGCCCGTTGGCCTCAGTTCTGTTTTTTCGTGTATTAAATGGATTGGAGTTAAAGGTGTGCCTCTTTGGACCCAAGCCTTAAAAGAATTTAGAGTGTAAAGCACATAAACTGTACTGCGGGGTAGGCTGTGAGGGTCGATGAGGAATACGTGGGAGGAACATCCAATCGAAAGAATGTTACAGTTGGTAAGTAACTTGTTCTTCAAATGGATTGTGTCCTTCCACGTATTCCTCATCTTAGATAGACTCCCAAAGCAGTTTTGTATTGGAGGTGGGAGTACAGACATTCTTTAGTCATGTACAGAATGAAGTACTGATTTAGCAAATAGACCTCCTTGAGAGGTAGTTGAGTCCAGAGTATAACGTTTTATGAAAGTGTGCATTCATGACCATGTGGCTGCTGCACAAATATCTTTTACAGGGACACCCCTTTGAAGTGCTGTTGAAGTTGCCATGCCCCTAGTTGAATGAGCTCTCAACCCATCGGGGGGATCTTTCCCAGCCAATCTATAACACTCAATTATAGCTAAGATTATCCATCTGGATAATGTTTGCTTGGTTACAGCTAGTCCTAATTTACGGCCAGTGTATCCTACAAACAGTTGGTCACACTGACGTATTTTTGCCAATCTTGAAATATAAAAGCTAAGAGCCCTTCTAAGATCTAATCTATGTAGTCGTTCCTCTTCCTTACTTGTGTGAGGAGGAGGGTAGAAAGTAGGTAGTATTATTTTTTGTGACTGGTGAAAATCTGATTTTTGGCAGAAAAGGTTTGACCCTAAGGACAACTTTATCTTTATAAAATATGGTGTGAGGAGGACCACTAGACAGTGCCTGCAACTCACTTACCCTGCGGGCTGATGTCAATGCAATTAGAAGTATTGTTTTCAGAGTAAGAAGCCTTAATGGACAAGAATGTAAAGGCTCAAATGGAGCACCTGTGAGGAACTTAAGTACCAAGTTTAAATCCCACACAGGAACTTGAAAGGGTATTGGAGGAAACACATTATTTAGACCTTTTAAAAATTGGGTTATTAAAGGTACCTTAAAGTAAGATTCCTCCTCTGACGAGCACTTGAAAATAGATAGCGCTGCTAAGTATCCTTTTATCGTACTAACCTGGAGCCCCAGATTAGCCAAATGTAACAGAAAAGATAATACTGTAGGAATATTACATTGAAAAGGGTCCACATTCTTACCCCTGCACCAGTTACTGAACTTGTTCCAACGACACCGGTACAGAGATTTAGTTGCTGGCCATCTGGCCGAAAGCAAAATCTCCATAACGTCATCCGGAAGGTCCCAATCCTTGTATCTCAACCTCTCAGAAGCCATGCGTGAAGGTTGAGTATGTTTACCTCTGGATGGAGAACGTGACCTCCCTCTTGCGAGAGAAGATCTTCTCTTTTTGGAAGACATATTGGAGGGCAGATGGACATGTCAAGAAGGTCCGGGTACCACATTCTCCTGGCCCAATCCGGGGCAAAAAGGATCATGGTTTTCCTGAACTTTCTAAACCTCCTGATTACCTGAGGGATCACAGGGACTGGAGGGAACGCACACAGAAGAGGAGACTCCCACTCCACTACGAATGCGTCTCCTAGAGCTCCTCTCGGGGGAAATTCCCTTGAGCAGTACAGTCCACACTTCCTGTTGACAATGGTCGCGAACAGATCCACTTGTGGGGTTCCCCAAAGGGCGAAGATCTCTTGAAGGACTTCCTGAGCTAGTTCCAACTCGTGGGAGACTATGCTCTGCCTGCTCAGAGCGTCTGCCGCTGTGTTTTGCTCTCCTGCTAGGTGAATGGCAGACAGAGAGATCCCTTTTTGTATTGCCCAGAACCAGAGCTGCATTGCTTCTCTGCACAGTGGTAGTGACCCTACTCCTCCTCTCTTGTTGAGGTAGTATATGGCCACTGTGTTGTCTGTCATTATCAGGACATTCTTTCCCTGTACAGAGGGCAGGAAGGCCTTCAGCGCTAGACTGATTGCCCTCAGCTCTAATAGGTTGATGTGTAGTTTGGACTCCGATGGAGACCAACGACCGCTGATTGTCAACTCGTTGGTGTGAGCTCCACGCCCCGTGAGTGAGGCGTCCGTTACTAATGTTATCTCCGGCCATGGTTGCCAAAAAGATTCTCCCCTGAGGTCATGTTCCTTGCAAGCCCACCATTGTAGATCCTATACTACCCTGGTTGGAACTTGTAAAAGATCTGACATTTCCCCTTAAAATTTGGACTATTGAGTCCTGAGGGCCCATTGAAGGGATCTCATCCTCAATCTGGCTTCTGGCACCAGAAAAATGCAGGATGCCATGAGACCGAGCAACCTGAGAAAAATCGAAGGCCGGTAGATACTGAGCATTCTGGAGAAGTATCCAGTCCACTTGCCGATTGCAAGCACTCATAGAGATCTTGCATCTTAGATTGAGGATCAACTAATTCCTCAGGGACTTGTCTTGTACCAAATGTAACACCTGCAGATGAAACCTCTTCTTCATCTTCTTCCCCTTCTCCTGACGACATTCCTACATATATAGATGACATGGTCTGAAAAAAATCATGTCTACTTTCTGGGTGAATGGGTTTTAACATTGGTGTTGATTTCACCATTGTAATGGGTGTCGAAGTCGGCAGAAGCGTCAATGGCGTCGATGTTTTAGCTAGTACCCTCAATGTTGAGGTAGTCTTCAATGACTTCTAAGGAATCATCAATGTCGTCGAAGGAGTTGTCGAGACCATCGAAGGAGTCTTCGATATCATCGATTGTGTACTCGACATAACATTTTTCGGTTGGGTCATCGACCCCTTGTGCTTGACAGCCTTCGATGGAGGCTTCGAACATGTTTTGGACGAGGACTTTGATGACGTCTGAAAATCTAACGCCTTTTTCTTATGTTCTACCCCCGATTTATGCACCTGAAGGTTTTTCTTTTGCGGTGTTTGGGAAGATTCCCTGGAAGACACCCCCGACAATTTTTTGTCGAATTTCCTCGTCTTGGACCTTCCCCTGTCACTTTTTTTGTGCGTAGGGGCATGGTCTTCATCAGACATTTTTGAGGGGATCTGGGCCGCATTCTCAAACATTTTCAACATAGATGCTCTGAAAGCTTCTCACTTTTTAGGGGAGTCATGTCTTGTCGGACATGTTATAACTTCCTCAGATGACATAGAGGAAGAGGGAGACCGGTGTCGTCTTTTATTTGCTTTTTTAGATGAAGAAGAAGAGGACTTCCTGGATCTAGTCCTCGACCTAGATTTTTTATGGCGTTTTGTCGAAGACTCAGCCGAGTCTTTCCTCCCTCTGGAAGAAAACTTTGAGGATTCCTCCCCCAACTGCCAGTTTACCTCTTCCTTCTTTTAAGGCCTTATCGGTCATTGACTGACAAGAACAGCAGTCATCAATCCGATGGTCGTAACCGAGGCACCAGAGGCAATTTTCGATGAGGTTCGGTCAACGACATCTTTCTCCCACATTTCTGGCATTTCTTAAAACCAGTTTTCGGTGTGGAAGGGTTCGATGAAGATGACATAATCGTTTGAACTGAAGCGCCGTTCATCTCGATCCGAAGCGAGGCTAACGGAAAAACTGAACTGAGGCCAACGGGTGTGCTCGAGGCATTTATACAGCCGATGACGTCGGTGCTCGACGGATGCCGCCAAGGGACATCGCCGCCTCGAGTGGAACGCCCTCTGGTGGAGAGAAAAAAAATGTCCGAAGCAGCAAAGCTGAAGGTAAGGATATATCTTAGATGAGGAATACGTGGGAGGACACAATCCATTCAAATGTGTATTTTTAATTCTCATTTCACAAACTGATATTGAAACAACAAAAACTAAGGCTATTATTATGCCAAGTTACATTTCTACTGTAAATCATTTCAATCAAAAATCCCATTTCCCACTTTCACTCAGAAATCAATAGTAAATGCACTGGGGCTTCCTGAGAATGAGCAGTGCTATGGGCAGCTTTTGTTGCCATGGGAGGCAGCTCCTGAAGGGGGCACTGGCATTCTAAATGATTCAAGGTCAGTTGTAATTGGTGAATATGTTCAGTGGAGGGACAAACATTATCCCAAACTAGAGTGAGTGACCGAGTGTAGCCAGAGAGCCCAAAATAATTTAGGGGATTCCCCCCCTGGACCCTCCACCCCCCGCCATATGAGAAACGTTTTTAAAAAATAAACTGAAATGGTGCAAAACATTTGAGAAAAAAGGGGTAAACACTATTTACATTTGATTTTCTAAGTTGTATTTGTATTGTATTTTTATTAATACATAAAGCGCTTTCGCAAAAGTTCTAGACAAACCGAGCCAACAACCAGGAAAGGCAAAATGAAGGTGAAGATCAACTTTAAAAAAAAAAAATGTTAAACCTTTTATTTGTTAGACGGTCATAAAACAAGCGGGCCCAGCGGCACCGCACAAGAGGCAGTACAAAGTGCTCATATTGAAAAGACAGCAGAGTGCAAATGAACAGCAATAAAGTTAACAGTGCACAATCGGAACATTATAGTACAGATTCAATAAAGCAGCTCATTATGCAGGGTCACCTCTGCCATCCGCACCCTCGCCATTGGATTTTGCAAGATACAGTCTGAATAGATTCACAGAAGCGTTTTACAATGGTGCAATCCCATAGGAAATCGATCTGTGAATCCGGCCCCAAAAGTCCACATATAGCTGCTATTGTGAAAATATCTCTCTTCCTTTTCATTGGTAGACCCCAATTCTCGCAACCATTCTTCCCTGCTAGGGCCAGGCTTTGACTTCCAGTGCTTCAAAATACATTTCTTTGCCACAGCACATGCAATATTGAAAAAGCGTAGTGTGACACCCAAAACCTTGCCTATATCTTCCAGCAGGTATTTGAGCGGCGTCTGCAGTGGTGAAAGTTCTGCCTCATCCACTATTGCCGCAATGTCACTCCAGAATGGCAGGATTGGGGGGCATTCCCAATACATATGAATTGAGTCTGCCTGTTCTTTACCACATTTCTCACACTCGCCAATTTGGCTGGAGTATAATGTAAATGATATAGAATTGGATCAGATGGAAACCCGCATTCATTGAGATGTCTTTGTTCAATTGACAGCATTTACTCAATGCATCATCCCTCATTGTTATCCCCAAGTCAGCTTCCCACTTGGCTCTCATATTCTGTGACCTTTGGTGAGTCTGTAGTAGGCCGTATAGCCTGGACATCGCATGTTTAACCCCATCAGCAGTCACCACCGCCACAATACTGTAGAGGAGGAGCCATTTATGTCATCAGTAAGCTCTACCCCCTCTCCTCTGCCTTATTGGGAGAAGAATAAAGTCATGCTTTGTCTGACACCTGCTGTAACGCCAATACTGCAGCGAGTGTTCATGAGACGTTTTCCGCTGAGACAACCATATCGAATGTATCCCTGAATCGATGCAAGAGACATAGGCCTGCAGGAACCACTATGTGAGGATGTACTGTGAACCGAAGCCAGGCCAAGTGACATCATGAAGAGCCACCATGTGGAAGCACTGGCAGAAGGAGATGATGAAATGATGAGATATATGAATACACTGAAGAGATGAAGATATAACTCAAAGTAGATGCATATGCTTATGTGAAGAAATCGCATAAAGCTAAAGAAGATAAAGTGACAAGTTTAACTGGTGTACATACACTGAAACGCGAGTAAATAAGATGACGCATAGGCTGGCTGGGGTAGAACATAGGGCGCATGCAAAGCTGCCATTATTAGAGGATGGACGTCGGGTCATGTGAATTGTAAGCATGAAACTTGGAGGAGAAAGGCTGGAAGCTGCAGAACTGGCAAGACACGGGAGTACATATTCTAACAAGGCACAATAATGGACAAAATTGTGGTCTCTAAACATGCGATTCAGAAGCTGAAAATAGGTCCTATTCATGGAGCTCCAGACATAGTGATGTGCCTTCACTCCTGTGAATGTCCGAGGAAGATGATGTGCAGTGAGGTCAAGTACAAAGAGAAAACCTTGGCTTGAGGCCTAGGTAATGAGATGGTTGCCTAATTGGCTGGGAAGGCAGCTATGTGACTTGGTTCTCCTGCACCTGGATTTTTAGCTTACGTGCTGCTAACAAGCCGAATGTCTAAGGGTTGGTGCAAGCATGCAAAATCAATCAGAAGGGCGTATGTGACTGTGGACAATACAATGTTGCATCCAACAATCGGATGCTACTGATTCTGCTATTTTAGTATCTCATGTTTTCTGGTGCTTGTGAATCTGCTTAGAATCGCATGCTGTTCACATAGTCTGAAATCTAGTGGTAATCGCAGAGTATCGTATCTTTTTTTCCGAACATCGAAAGGGACATCGACACGGGCGTGACCGTAACACTATCCCCAACATGAAATGTAGTGTACCCAAAATCCTTAATGCGTCAGAGGTCCCACAGATTGCTTTTTTCTACCAACCTAGATGGTCGCATAATGCAGAGCTCCTAAGAGTTGATATTGCTCTCCATTATCGATAATACTACTGCTTGTTGGTATTTTGATTGGCATAGACTATTTCTCAACGGCTATTGACGTTTGCTCCTGCCGGCATTCCATCCCGGGCTGCTCGTCGACTTTTGACCGCATGGCCCCCAGCCCTCCGGCCCGGCCTTCACCGTAGGGAGAGTGGGACCCCGTTCATATACTCTTCTGAGAATGCATTTCTCTTACCCCTTCTCTCTTGGTCTGGCTGCAGCTTCCCTCTGCTATGGAGAGGACTTCCTTTAAATTCTTCCCGTCTTGCAACTGCAAATTTCCCTGAAAGGACACCCATCGCTGATGCAATAGGCGTCTCCCTCGTGGCCACAATGAGCGCTCAGGTAAAGCCACTAAGCCCTTTCGGCCTAAGACCCTTCAAGACAGGCAAACGAAATGGTGGGCGGCCAATGCCATGCAGGCCGAGAGTTGCTCCCCCACAGGCGCTGCCGCTTCAGACAAGGAATCCATCGGCAGGCGCGGCTCCGATTCGGAGGCCGTGAACCTTACAGTGGAGCCTACACACTCCCATGTGTCCGTCCCTGGCCCGACTGCCATGCCGCCGGCAGTGCTATGGGGAAGTCACACCCCAGTGACGGGGACACTCACACGACAATCTTCTAAACACACCACCCACAAACTACCCCGGGCCGATCCGTCTGGGAAGGTTTCAACACCAGCAGGCTGGGCCTTCCGAACCTTGTGGTCTGATGCCCTCCATGCAGCGGCCGTCATGGCCTGCGCATGTGGCTAAGACTCCGAGCCGGAGGAGCCTGAGAAACTTGGAAAGAAAAACCGCAGCGTTTTCCAACACAATAACGTTGTATTTATGTTTGCGGTCGCTTTAAAAGCGACCGCAAACATAAATACGTTTTTAAAGCTGCGGTTTTATTTCTCCTCCAGCCCGGAAAACTTAGAAAAAAAACCGCAACTAGTGCTTATTTTAAAAAAATAAATAAATAGCACTTACCGAGATTCAGCTGCAGCTTTCCTGCTCTGGTCTCCGGTCCCCGTCCTCCGCCTACAGCACTAATGAAGGGAAAGCCACCCAGCAGTAGCTTTTGTTTACTACAGCTGGCTGGCTTTTCCTTCATTAGTGCTGCAAAAGCAAAAGCCAGCACAGGCAGGGCATCCATTTCACAAAATGGATGCGCCCATGTGCTTGCTTTTGCGAATTTTGAGCTTGAATAGCTCAAAATTTTACATAGGAAGTTTTAAAACGGAGAATGCTAGTATTTTTTTTTTATGTTGCCTATCTATTTTTTAAATAAAATTTTTTACTAGGCCATCCCTTTAAGGCTCACCACACCTCCTGAAATGAAATCCTGTGAACTACTCGTAGCTTAACTCCCCATTTCCCATAAAAGCACATTAACTATCTTCTTAGTATACAGAGCCCCTGGTCCACTAGGCACCTTTGAGGAAGACCTCGCAAGCCTGCTCTCCAACCACATTAAGGATTCCTCACAGCTCCTACTACTAGGAGACTTCAACCTGGGCTTTAATGACCCAGAGGATAAACAGGCCCAATCCATTGAAAACACTTTGACAGAACATGGCCTGACCCAACAAGTCCTCGCTCCCACACATACGAAAGGACGTATATTAGACTGGGTAGCCAAACTCAACTGTTCCATCACCATCACCAAAATAACCCCCCAACCCTGGACGGACCACCACCTGGTCAAATAAACATTGAAACTGTACCACCGCTCCCTACAAGAAGTAAAAAAGATATCACGGTTGAAAAACGACTTCCGCTCCTCCTACCTACCCTCTCTTCAATCACTAATAACTCCGACCCCAACGCACTAGTAGAGACCTTCAACAACACTATGACGAAGGCCATTGACACTATTGCGCTAGTCAAACTACACAAAAGCAAGCAAAAGTCACACCTTAATACATGGTGCACACCCCAATTGAAAGACTTACGACAGCAAAAAAGGAAACTCCAAGCAATTTGGCGTCACTCCCCTACAGTCGAGAACAAAACGCTACTTACCAATCTTGGAAACGATTATAAAAAAGAAATAATCCTCACTAAAAGAAACACATTCAATGACAGAATCTCCAAAGCTATTTCTTACACCAAGGAGCGTTTCACCATTCTTCATGAAATGGAAAACCCCATCCCACCTACAGATAACATCCTAAAAGATAAACAATGGAGCACCAGCATCCAAAATGCTTTATCTAATAAAATAGTTACTCTGCAGACTAAAATAGCCATTAAAAAAGCAGCCTTGCGCTCCACCGAGACATATCCTACCCCACCCACAGCTACTCCTAACATTGCCACACCTTTTAGTTTCTCCAGCATCTCCACACTGGAAACTGAAAAGGTTATGTATCCCTGAAACCGTCTAACTGTCAGGGTGATAGCTGCCCAGCTCAAATAATTAGGGATGCAGCTAGAGATAGCACCCTTTATCTCCAAGCTCATCAACGCTTCCTTCAAGTCGTGCACAGTCCCAATCAACCTTAAAGAATCCTGGGTACTACCAGTCCTTAAGAAACAGACCCTAGATCCGGCCATCCCCACCAATTACAGACCCATTACAACGGTCCCTTTCGTCCTCAAAATTATCAACAGAGTAGCCTACCTCCAAATCCAAAGGTACCTTGAGGCTAACCTCTTACTAGGTTCTCGCCAATCCGGATTCTGACCACAACATGGAACTGAAACGGCCCCAATTGACTTAAAGACACAAATCGACGAGTTGAAGGACAAAGGTAAAACAGCTATGCTACTCCTCCTCGACCTATCAGCAGCTTTTGACCTGGTGGATCATGCAGTGTTATGCGAACACCTAGCGTCAGCTGCACATTTCTCGGGTGATGCTATAGCTTGGGTACAATCCTTCCTAGCCAACCGTACAATGAGTGTTCTTCCCCTCAGCTTCAGCAGACCCAATCCAAAATACCTGTTGTGTCCCTCAAGGTTCATGCGTCTCACCGACAATGTATAACATCTTTATTAAGCCACTCTTCGACAAACTTGACAGGCTGGGTGTCACATATACCGACTACGCGGATGACACCCAGATCCTCATACCCCTCTCGGGCAACTTTGTCGAAGATACAGCTCTGGTAAATAGGATATACCTCCTCATTCAGGCATGGATGGCCTCACACAGCCTCTGCCTAAATGACGACAAAACTGAGATCCTGATTCTGGGTTCTGACTCCAACCTAAAAAAACTTAGCCCTAGCTACGCGGCCTTCAACATTGATGGCAACGTTATTAAAGTAGTAACTGAGGTAAAAACCTTAGGATTTTACCTTGATTCGACCTTAACATTAAAAAAACAAGTTAGCTCCATGGCCTCCTCCACAGCTTATACCTGTAAACTGATCAGGGCCTGCAGACCCTTTCTATCCAAAGTTAGCTGCATTGCACTTGCCAATGCACTAATAATGTCTAAGCTAAACTACTGTAATGCCCTCTGTGTAGGCACCAATAAAACTATCCTAAATAAAATGCAAATACTACAAAATAACGCCTTGAGAGCAGCTCTGAATATACCCTGCAGAGAGCACATACCCAACCTCAGAAGAGACCAGCAATGGCTAAAAATTAGCGACAGAAAACTTCTCAAAATGGTATCTGTTATGAAGAGGCACGGGCCTGAGCTTCGCTACCGTGGGAATACTGCCACTTTTCAATAATATCTGATGTTGAAATCCCTTCACTCTTCCCAATGTCTCGTCAAACACCTTCCCATACTCTCTCACATACTTGCAATAAGTTGAAGATACTTCTGATACTTGTAAAACTTGTTCAGGGTGGTTGGGATCTAATCTGATTCCCAGATTCTTTTGCTCTCTCCATCCTAACAAGGATTGACCCTTTTTAGTCACATATACTTTCCCATCACAGCTGCGTCCTTTAAATTCAAACTTACACCAGACATATCCCAGCAAATTAATTTTATCTTGGTTGTAACCCCCAGGACTTATGTCTGGTTCTGATAGCGTTGACACTGCCCCTTTCATTTTGCACTCAAATGCGCTTCTGGATATTAACGTGATTTTCGACCCTGAGCCAGCCATCATCGACACCTTGCATCCATTCACAGTCAAGACAGCATATGGGCGCTCACAATCATCTGGGTTTCCATCACTGCTAACAACATTGACTGTATTTACGATAACATTTTGCAATGCCAGTACAGTATCATCTTCTGATGACCTCCCCTCTTCCTCTTCATTTACGTATAGACCTTTCTTTGACCCGTTTGGCCAAACTGATAGTTCTTGCAACATGTCGCAAAGTGTCCTCTTCTTTTGCACTTATTACAGGCTGCCTTCCGGCCTGGGCATACTATTGAAGATGCAAAATGTGTCGCACTAGCACACCGATAGCACAATCTCTCATCCTTTTTATCTTCTCTCCTTTCACTTCTTTGCGTCGATTCTTGGTTCCTCTTTTCTTCTGTATTACTCCTCTCCTTCTGTTTGTTTCTTCCCTTCCTTTTGTTCTTCCCTTCACCCACATAACACCTCCGCCTTGTTTTCTTTAGAATCTCCTACTTCAGTTTTTGATAGCTTAGCAACACATGCCAGAGAATGTTCCACACTTTTAGCCAAGTCCAATACCTCATCCAAATTCGGCTCATCCTTCAGCCAAAGTTCCTCACAAATCTTATTTGACCGACAATGCGTCATGAATTGGTCGCGGATGTGCTCGTCGAAACTTCATTGAAATTTACAGGTTAGGGCCAGATGACGGAGAGCAGTCACATAGTCTTCAACAGACTCACCATGAGCCTGCATGCGCATGCGGAAGTTGTACCGCTTCAAAATTGTACTTCTTTTAGGGTTAAAATGTTTGTCTAACTTCATCAAAGCCGACTCAAACTCATTCAAGTCATCTCTGCTTCCATCACCTACCAACTGAGGAAGAGTCTCGAAAATCCTCTGCCCTTCGTAACCCAGGAAGTGCAGTAATAGCGCCACTTTTCTTTCACTGGAATACGCCGTCCCGCCGGCTGCCCTCATATAGTGCATAAAGCCTTTGCGCCATTGAGGCCAAGCAATTTTTACCGCCCCTGGTGTAGGCATAAATATGGGTGGGCCAGATATGCCAGGCAAGGCTGCCATGTCTTTGTGGGCTTATTGGACAAACAAATCTAATCCTTGCACTGGAAATGTAGAAGTCACTTTCATATAGAGGGGTCTTATCTGCGGGGTCCCTACAGAAATTGCTCAAAGTTGGAACCCTTTTGCTGCCCCACAGTTTTCTTAATGTCACTTACTAAAATGCGACTTCAGCTGCGTGATTTCCCCACTTCTCATGTAAAGTTCACCCTCTCTAGGGAAATACTGTTGCGATGTAAGCAGTGCGGTGCTGCCGTTTAATTTACTTGAGCCTCTACTACATATATCACGGTACTTTTGTTTCACCCTCCTGTGCGGATGCACCCTATCCGTCTATTAGCAGGAACACAGTAGCTGAGACTGTCTTCCTCCCTGCTCTAGAGAGAATGGCTGCGGTGTAATGGGCCGTGCCGGAAACCAAGACGGGTGTCAATGGGAAAAGCAGCACTTACTTGATAATAGTTGCACGGATACAACGGCCGCTCGACGCTGGGGAGAAGCGGAGCAACCTTCCCTGAGCCGATGGTGCTTGATCAGCTGCTCAACACTGAGGGGGGGGGCCGAGGTAGTCTTTCCTGAGCTTTCTCCCACGACGGTGTCAGTCGCTCTTCCCGGAAAACATCCCGCAAACGTAGAGACACTGTGCCGGTGCCCGTCGTTCACTTTGGCGGGCCGCTCAACGCAGGGGAAGAATGTAGAGCAGCCCACAGCGGACCGCGGCTCGTTCCTTTCTTCTGAGGCGGGGCCACCGGCTTCTCTTCAGCGGGACCTGCTACCTGGGGCACTTCAGGTCGCTCCTCTTCCAGGTCACTCAACGCCGAGCACGGGCGGAGCAGACCTCAGGAGCAATGCGGACACCCACTCGCGGCCCCACGTTTCCACCAGGTAGGGCAAAGCAGGTACGGTTGGCTGCTGGGGGTCTCCTTTCACCAGTCTGCAGTGGCCTCTTTATCCCATCCTCGTCGGCATTGTTATGAAGAGGCTGGCGCAGACAGGTAATATAATGGTTTTATTTAGGTTATAATGAGAGAAGAAGACCCCCAACATTAAGAGGCTCCTCTCCTTCAGCTCTTTCTCCAACTGACAAACATTAGAACACTGTAACAAGAAATGCTGTCATCAACATTCCATGACATCATACAGGGTTGAAGCATCATAAGAAAAGCATTAAACACTTCCTGCTCCTTATACTGTTCATAAGTCATCACAAAAGTATCTCTTACCTTCAAGTGCCTTAATAACGCTGCACCTCCCTATCTATCTGCCAGACTGATCAGAAAAACCTCCTCCCACCACACCAGGTCCTCCAACCACCTTTGCTTAGAAATTCCTAGAATTAGACTCTCCAAAGCTGGGAGAGGCAGCTTCCCAGTCAAAGCGGCTCTTTACTGGAACGCACTTCCCACAGCCTTTAGGGTGGAAGAGCCTCAGGTCAAAGGACATCTAAGAAACTTCTCACCCTACCGACGCTCCTGTGCTCCTGACCTTAGGGTTCCACATACGATACCATGGGTATCACATCGTGGACCTAGTACCGCACCCTGCTGCATCTTGCATACTGCATGTCAATTTATTTGTACGGGAATGTGTTATGTTATATACTAACCTTCGATGTTGTAACCAAGCCTCGAATAGTCTGGGAACTGTTGCGCCAGTACACCAGTACCGCACCCTCCTGTATCCTGCACACTTCATATCAACTGTATGTATGGTAATGTGTTTTGTTATGTACTGACTTTCGAGGGGATACTGTCATAGATATGGAATACGGTCCTGCGACGTATTCCATATCTATGACAGTAATCACCACAGCTGTGCTGCTTCGGAAAATCTTTCTGCGTCGATGACGTCGATACGCCGCCCTTGAGGACCTCCTCCGACGGCCGACATCACTGGATGTTACAAGTAGGACGCACGACGCCCGTAGCCTCAGTTCTGTTTTTTCCGCGAACGTGTTCGCTTCGGAGATCTCGGCGCGCCTCGACTCTTTGGAGTTTCTGTTCATTATCGGTTCTTCGAACCTGTTCGTTTGTGAACTTATCCTTCCTGATGTCTACCTCGTCTTGCACCCCGCGTCCGGGCTTTAAGAAGTGCGGGGACTGTGCGGTGACGGACTCGCAAGACGCCTGCCTCTGGTGCCTCGGGGAGGACCATGACAGGGATGATTGTGTCGACTGCCAGTCGCTTACGTCCAAAGCCTTGCGGGAGCGCAAGAAGAAACTGTCGGTAGGTAAGATGTCCAAGCCACGGAAGTCGAGGTCTGCGGGGCTTTCGACGGACGACTCGAGGGGCGACTCTCCGCATCGTCGTCGGAAGTCCAGTGGGTCTCGGTCCCGGAGTAGGTCCCGCCACTCCTCTGCCTCTTCGAGGCACTCCCGGAAGCGCCGTCATCGGTTGCCTTCCCTGTCCTCATCCGAGGACTCCGCCCGTCGGCGGGTCGCTTATCCCACCAAGCATGCAACGCCGAAGGAATGGGCTTCCTTCGGTAAGAAAATACTAGCGATTCTTGACTCGCAGGGCACTGGTCCGGCCGCGCCTCCGAGTGGAGTCGGTCATGATCGGTTGAGAGACACCGCTCGTATGCCTTCGGGCTCGGGTGGTCGGCACGATTAGCGGGAAAGGTCCCGCTCGTACAAGGGGAATCGTTCTCGTCAGGCCCGTTCCAGGTCCCGGTCCTCGACGCGCTTGAGACCGTGTGCACCTGTGGTGTCTTCGAGGAAGACGTCGATGCCTGGGGCCCCGAGGTTGTCAACGGACTCTCTCGAGGCTCCGCCTCCGAGGAAGTCCTCGATGCCATTGGCAACCAGGCTGTCGAAGGACACGCTCGAAGCTCTGCCCCTGTGTCGAAGCCGTCGATGCTGTCGGCGCCGCGCTCGACGTCGACACCGATTCACTCGACGCCAATTCACTCAACGCCCTCGACGCCTTTCAAGGCTGTCTTGTCAGAGGTACCCCATGGCACGGTAGAACCTCCTAGAAAGGCTCTGGCCAAGGTCAAGCATGGCTTTGCTCCCCATTCTGTGCCCTCTTTCCGCCATCTTGAGTACATTTCAGAGGTGGATGAGGTCTCTGATGATGGCATGGTTCCTGATGCGGTGCCAGATGAGATTCTCTCGGGCCATAGCCAAATTGAGGACCTGCGTCAGTCCCTGCACGACGCCAGTGGTCTAGACACCTCTCCGGAGGTGGAGTTTTGTAGGCCTGAGCCTGGCACTCATGCCGAATCCTCGTACCGGCGCCTTATGTCTAGGGTCACCGAGTACTTGGGGTGGTCTGCTCCCCCAGGGGATTTTCTTCAGGATGACCTTACGGATATCCTCGACCTAGGTCCACCAACTGACCCGGTACTGCCGTTCCATATGGCTCTACAGAGGAGGGTGGCGGCGGCTTGGACTGCTCCGGAGAGTCTCCCGGCAGTGGGCAAGTCTTTGCCGCAAAAATACCGCCCAGCCACTGGCGACCCCTGCTACTTGACCAAGCACCCCACTCCGGAGAGTTTGGTGGTGCAGGCGGCTACGGCCCCAGCAAAGCAGGCGTTGTATCCTGCCATCCCTCCTGATAGGGATGACAAGCGTTTTGATGGTTGGGCGAAGAAAGTATTTTCTTAAGGGGGTATGGCCCTTCAGAGGGCCAACACCGTATGTGCCTTGTCTCGTTTCACGCACACTCTGTGGAACTTTGTTTCCTTAGCGGCTGAACATATTCCCAAAGGGGACGAACGGGTTGGTTTCCTTGCTATGGTCCAGGATGGCAAGGATGCCATGTGTGAGGCCGTTCAGTCAGGTTTGAACATGGCAAATTGCGTCAGCCGGTCCATGGCGGCGAGCACCGTAATACGCAGGTTTGCGTGGTTGCGGAAGTCGGGGTTTGCTCCTGATGTGCGTTCAAGTTCTTGAGGTTGCTCAGCCTCATGGCATCCTGCATTCTTCTGGTGCCAGAGGCTCGACTGCGGATGAGATCTTTGCAGTGAGCACTCAAGATGCAGGGGTCACAATCCTCCGGCAGGATGTCGGACCCCGTTCAGGTGCCGCCCTCGGTCGCCCAGGACCTTCTGTGGTGGGCCGTCGAAGGCAGTCTGATGAAAGGGGCTCCATTTTGGCTTCCCTGGCCGGAGGTGGCGATCGTGACAGACGGATCCCTCATGGGATGGGGAGCTCATGCCAACGAGTTGACAGTCAGCGGTCGTTGGTCTCCGTCGGAGTCCAGACTCCATATCAATCTGTCGGAGCTGAGGGCCGTCAGGCTTGCCCTGAAGGCTTTTCTGCCGACTGTGCGAGGAAAGAATGTCCCGATTCTGACGGACAACACAGTGGCCATGCACTACCTCAACAAAAAGGGGGGGGCAGGGTCACTTCCTCTGTGCAGGCAGGCGATGCAGCTCAGGTTCTGGGCCATCCAGCAGGAAGTTTCGGTCTCGGCAGTTCATCTGGCTGGAGACGAAAACGAGACGGCGGATGCTCTGAGCAGGCAGAGCGCGATCTCTCACGAGTGGGAGCTGGCTCAGGAGATTCTCCTGGAGATCTTCGCCCTTTGGGGGACACCTCAAGTGGATCTCTTTGCCTCCAGTGTCAACCGGACGTGCGAAAGGTTCCGCTTGTGGGAATTTCCTCCAAGAGGTGCCTTAGGAGACACGTTCGTGGTGGAGTGGTCCTTCCCACTGCTGTACGCGTTTCCTCCAGTCCCTGTCATCCCGCAAGTGCTGCGGAGGTTACGCAGGTTCGGTTCCGGGATGAGACTCATTGCTCCGGCATGGGCCCGGGGGATGTGGTACCCGGACCTTCTCGACTTGTCCATCTGCCCTCCACGTCGTCTTCCCTACCGAGACGATCTGCTCTCACGGGAGGTGGGTCAGGTTCTCCATCCAGAGGTCAGATCCCTCAACCTTCACGCTTGGCTTCTGAAAGGTTGAGGTATAAGTATTGGGACCTCCCTGAAGACGTGATGGAGGTGTTGCTTTCGGCCAGACGGCATGCAACAAAGTCCCTGTAACGTTGCCGTTGGAGAAAGTTCTGCGACTGGTGCAGGGTTCAGAATGTGGATCCTTTTTCATGTGACATTCCTGTAGTTCTGTCTTTTTTGCTTTCTTTGGCCCAAAGGGGCCTGCAAATGGGTACCATTTAAAGGTTACCTGGCGGCGCTGTCCATATTTAAGCGCTCGTCTGAGGAGTGTTCTTATTTTAAAATTCCTTTAATTTCTCAGTTTCTGAAAGGGCTCACTAATGTGTTCCCTCCGTCACCTTTCCAGGTGCCCGGTTGGGATTTGAACCTTGTTCTCAAGATTCTGATGGGTGCTCCATTTGAGCCTTTACATTCTTGTCCTTTGAGACTGTTAACTCTTAAAACTGTATTTTTAGTCGCGGTCAATTCCGCTCGCAGAGTGAGTGAGTTACAGGCACTTTCAGTTAAGCCACACTTCACTGTGTTTCATAAGGACAGGGTTGTCCTTAGAGTTCGTCCTTCCTTTCTTCCGAAGGTGGTGTCTGATTTTCATTTAAGTCAGAAGGTTATTCTTCTGGCATTTTATCCTCCTCCACATCCTAGTAAGGAAGAGGAGAGGCTCCATAGGTTGGATCCTAGAAGAGCTTATAGCTTTTACATTTCTTGCATGTCCCTGGTCAGAATGGACGATCAGCTCTTTATTGGTTACGCTGGAAGGCGTTTGGGACAAGCTGTTGCTAAGCAGACTGTCTCAATGGATTATCTTGGCAATTTCTGAATGTTACCGCTTGGCGGGTAAGGACCCTCCGGCAGGCTTGCGGGCCCATTCCACTAGAGGTATGGCTGCCTCTACTGCCCTGCAGAGGGGGGTTCCTATTCGTAACATATGTGATGCAGCCACTTGGGCTTCGGTCCATACTTTTGTACGTCACTACTCCCTTGACTCTATCCGTGGGCAGGATCTGGCCTTTGGCAAGGAGGTCCTTTACTCTGCAATTTAATTGGACATTTTAAATTTGTATATTCTAAATTCTTTTCCCACCTCCTTACGTTGGTACTGATTTGGGAGTCTGTCATAGATATGGAATACGTCGGAGGACCCAATCCCCTCGAAGAACAAGTTACTCTCTTACCTGGTAACGTTCTTTCGATGGGATGGTCCGACAACGTATTCCATATCGCTCCCTCCCTGCCTTCCCCGCTACAGAATTTCTTATGCGATTGCAGCTTACGTTTCCGCAAGGCTTTATGTGGTCAGACTGGCAGAAGACTGGTGCCACACGTTCTGGGAAAAAACTACAACTGAGCCTACAGGCGTCGTGCGTCCTACTTATAACATCTGTTGACGTCGGCCGTCGGAGGAGGTCCTCGAGGGCGGCATATCGACGCAGGACGCAGACGCCGAACGATTTTCCGAAACAGCACAGCTGTGGTGATTACTGTCATATATATGGAATACGTGGTCGGACCATCCCATCGAAAGAACGTTACCAGGTAACAGAGTAACTTGTTCTTCTATGTTGTAACAAAGCTTCAAATATTCTTGTAACTGCTGCGCCCAGCTATTTGAGGGTTTGGTGCGCATTATCAAATAAACAAACAAACAAACAAAGCCGTGCCTGATTCGGATGTGGAAGATATTCTTAAAGAAAAGACACTGTCAGCTAAGCCTTCCCGTTGTTAAACTTCATCAAGAATTGCCTGGCCCCTTCTTTGCTCACTCCTCTCACACGTACAGTGAACCCTGTGTAGAAATTACTTTTTTGTTCGGGCCCTTCAGACCCACTCTACATCAGGGGCCATGCTACCCTGGACTCCATGGTTGTTACCACCACACGCAAGAGGGCAGGGATATTTCTGTGCTTATCAGAGTCTCCAGACAAGCACTGCAAACACCTGTATGCACAAGCGTGTTACCACCTCTGCAGCGTATTCCACCAGGATTGCCAAAACACTACGGTCCTCGCAAAGCTATACCGACGTTCAGTCTGGGCCTGGTCCAGGACAACCTTCAAGATGTCCCGTAACCTACTCGAACCCGCCTGTTTGCGGTGGTTGCAGAGGGCAGACAGATCACCCAGAATATCCTCAAAACTCTGGACTCTGCCAAAACAGCGGGGCATACCCTTGCCTAAGGTACCCTGCTCAAACGCCATGCCTGGTTAAAGAAGTCGGGTTTCAAGCCAGAGACTCGTGCTTCTTTGATCAACGAGCCGGTGGAAGAGGGCAACCTCTTCGGGAAGGCGGTCGACTGGAGACAGCAAAAAAGGCGCACGAGAATCTCAAGTTGCTCAGTCAGATTTCGGCTAAACCCTTTGCCCAACGCGGCGGCCCAAACGCCCACCGGTCCTTTCATGAGTAGGCCTTCTCCCGTTCTCCCCAATGCGCAATATAACTAGAGGTTCTAACTGGGCTTCCGGACAAGGCTCCCCTGGCAACTTCCAATCCCAACAAAGAGGCTTCAGTAGGGGTAAGGGCAGAGGCAGAAACTCTGCTTCCAGAGGCTCCCTGGCCTCCACCTCCAAGTCCCCGGTCAGTGGACGTCCAACATCATTTACCCACACATGGGAGGGGATCACACCAGATCAGTGGGTAGTCAAGACCGTTGTCCACGGGTACTGTATCGAGTTCCTCAGACCACCCTGCTGCCATCTACCCAGAAGCAGACGCCTGTCATCAGACTATCTGTGCATCCCGATGGAAGTCCAGGTTCTGCTGGAAGAGGGCACCATCGATGTCGTCCCTCTTCTTCAGGTAAAAGAAGGTATTTATTCAGTGTACTTCCTTGTACCCAAAAAGGAACTCACGATGCACCCAGTTGTAGACCTGTGTCCTGCAAACAAGTATGTCAAACCACAAAAGTTCAGGATGATAACTCTTCAGGAAGTAATCCTGCTGCTGCCGCAGGGGGATTACATGGCCACATTGGACATGAAAGATTAATACTTTCATATTTCAATGTTGCCAGTGCACAGAAAGTACCTCCGGTTCATGATAGAGGACACCCATTATCAGTTCATAGTTCTCCCCTTCAGCATTTCCTCAGCCCAGACTGTGTTTACAAAGGTACTGGCGCTAGCAGTGGCTCACCTGTGCAGGCAGTAAATCCCTGTATATACGTACCTCAGCCACTGGCTCATAACAAGGGACTTGTACGGAACATGCCTTGCAAATACCCATAAGACAGTAGATCTCCTGTTCAACCTAGGATTCTCTATCAACGAGAAGAAATCCAGTCTAGTCCCCTGCCAAGTCAAATAGTTTCTAGGGGCCCTGATTTGACAGAAGACACAATCATCTTCCCCTCCATCGAGAGGGTTAAAAACATGCTGTCCAGTCCCTCATTGTGTAGCCAGTCACCTGGTAACCAGTCACAAGGCCATGCGGCTGCTGGGGATGATAGCCTCCTGCGTCTTCCTAGTTTATCATGCCCGTCTATGCATGTGCCCCATGCATGAGTGGCTCTCGAGCCAATGGTGTCAGGCCAGCAGCAAGTTGGACGGTCTAGTGGTTGTCTGGACAGCCCTCGTTCAGTATCTGCAATGGTGGTCAAGGGAAAATCTTCTACTGGGGAAAACCTTCACCACCCCCGCAGTAGAGGCCACTCTCACTACAGACACATCTCTGTTGGGTGGATCTTACCTTCTTTAACAGAAAGAGCATGGCGTGTGGTCCCCATCAGTAGCATCCAATCACATCAACCTGTTGGAATTGCTGACAATATTCAAGGCCCTGAAAGCCTTCCAGGCTCACCTTCAGGGGAAGACAGTTCTAGTCCTCAGACAGTACCACAGCCATGTACTATCTGAATAAACAAGGGGGCACTAATTATCTAGGGCTATCAAGACTGTCCCAGAACATCTGTAAGTGGGCACTCAAACACAACATGTTCCTTCTCTCACAAAATGTTCCAGGGGAATTCTATCTTCTGGTGGACGTACTCAGCAGAGACTTCCTCTCTACCCGTAGAGCACGAGTGGTGGTTACAAGAGCACATTCTACTCAACGTCTTTGCAGAATGGGGCTTCCCAGAGATCGATTTGTTTGCAACTCTGTAAAACACCCAATCCCCAGATTACGCCTCCAAGTACCCACAGAACCGCTCCAAGGGGAACGGTCTCTGAATAGCATGGTCTGGGAGATTTGCTTACACTTTTCCCCAGATTCCCCATCTCAACAGGATAGTGCACAAGATGCACCAGGACCAAGTCCTGATGATCCTGGTGGCCCCTATGTGGGCCCGTCAGGCTTGGTTCTCCCATCTCATGGCAGTGTCAGTCTCCCCTCCAAGCAGCTGCCATGTCCATTCAACATGCAGTCCCAAGACCAGGGAGAAATACTACATCCATGGCCCCACTCAACTTAGCAGCTTGGCTCATGAAATCATAGAGTTTGGCCACCTTCATCTCCCTCAGAGATGCCTGGACATTCTCACGGAAGCACAAAAACCTAACACCAGACACTGCTACTCTAACAAGTGGAAGTGCTTTATCTGGTGCAATCCCAAGAACGTCAATCCCATCGACTGCTCCCCAAAGGATATTGTCCTTTATCAAACTGACCTATTAGACTCAGGACTTGTTTTCAATTCCTTAAAGGTCCACCTGGCCGCTCTCTCTGCGTACACCACATCCAAGAGAAAGGTTTCATGGTGGAATATTCCTGTCATTAAGGCCTTCATGGAGGGGGTAAAAAGACTTCATCCCCCTATTAAAAAGACTTCATACCCCTATTTCCAAGCCAACTCCTGGATGGGACTTGAATGTTGCCCTTACCCGACTAATGGGCCTCTCTTTGAGCCCTTACAGAAGGCTAGCTTTAAGGCCCTCATCTATAAAACTCTCTTCTTAGTGGCCATTACTTTAATAAGGAGGGTTAGTGAACTGCAAGCCCTTTCAGTTCAAGATCCCTTTGTGACTATTCACAAAGACAAGGTGGTTTTGCGCAAACTCCCACGCTTTGCGCCTAATTTCATCTCAAAGTTCCATGTGAACCAATACATCGAACTTCCCACTTTCTACCAAAACCGCTCTAACGTAGCAGAAAGAAGCCTCCACACACTGGATGTGAGGATGGCAGTAATTTACTACCTCGAAAGGACAAAGCCACTAAGAAAGCTGAACCAGTTATTTGTCTCAGTGGCAGCTGGTAGAGAAGGTGACCCTGTCTCTAAACCAGCTATTTCCAAGTGGATTGTAAATTGCATCACACTGTGTTTCTCTCTTGCCAAGAGAGATCTACCCTTTATGCCTAGAGCTCACTCTACTCGGGGCACAAGGGCTACCATACCAAATGTTCCTCTTGATTCAAGCAGCCTGGAGTTCTGTTCACACTTTCACCCAGCACTACTTAGATGCACACTCTAGGCCTGGTTCTCAGGTGGGACAAGCAGTGCTAAGACATCTCTTTGCTACTGTTCCTTCACACATCCCACCACCATTTCCGGATACTGCTCGCAAGTCTATGCACAGCATGTAATTCTAATCAGATTCACAAGTGTCAGAAGACATACATTACTCACCGTAATCTTATTTCTGATGGTTGTAGTGCCCATCCTTCCTCCCCTCTTGGAGTAGAAGGAACATAGACTTCTTACACCTTCTGTGAGAACCAAAGGTTGTCTCACTGCTAAGTCCCTTGGGATCTGTCATCCAGGTGGCTGGGGCATGGCCACCGCCATTGGATCCAGACCCCAGGGGTGGACCAGTGCGGGAGGATCACCTGGATGGGGGGGTCCCTGGGGAGTGGGGCACCCGGAGGAGAGATGTAGTATCCCTACACCCATTTCCCTGTAGAACACCCTCCTTCTATGTACAATCTAGGCACCTTATCCCCCCCCTTTCCTACACACACTCTGCTGCACCGGCAAAGTGCTTCTGAAAAAGACACTCACACACAACCAGTCCCAATATCAGGGTCAGGCAGAGTCAGGCAGTTAAACTTGATGACTCGCACCTGCATCCCGTTACCTTTCCCCACTGGGATAAAAGGCAGAGCATGAGAACACCCAGAGAGCAAGGCGAGAAAGGCAATCAAAGCGAGCAAGACCAGCAGAACAGAAGGGCAGGACATCCCGGGAAGGCAACGTAAGTATGGAAGCAGAGCAGGCGGGACCAGGAGGCGAACGAGTGGCCGTGATCCTATCAGCTGCGAGGTGAAGGTCGCTAGAGAATCCAAAGGGGACAGCTCCCTGCCACTACAGAAGGTCACAGCTGTATCTCCTTCATGTACGGCGTGAGGACTTGAAGGGAGGCTAGCCGCGCTGGGCCAAATACTTTAACTGAACGGAAGGCTTTTGATAAGCCGTATCGGACGCTGCCATTGATTGAAAAGGGAGACCGACTTGTGATAATGAATGACAAGGACAGTTCTGTTTCAAGTACTCGTTAGGTTGTCGAGAAACCGGGAGCGAAAGCACATTTGTAACAAGAATGAGGAATGCCGAGATTGTGCATTTGAGAGAAGTCACGAGAGAAATTAAGGAGGCGGATAGTTAAAGTGATCATACGAGGAAAAAGTCAAAGGGTACTAACGCCCTCGTACAATTGAAGGTCTTTGACAAGAAGTGAAAGGAACTACAGATACCAGAAGGCCTCGGGAGAGGAGACCGGTATAAAGCTTTGAACTGTATCCAGTATTGTGGGTTGCACGTAGGACGACAGCCGTGAGAACGAGAAGCTTGATTATGAAAAGTAATTGTGAAAATTAAAGATGCTTGCTACAATAAGAGTGGCCGTGGCCCGGCAAGACATGATCGCCTATCGGACGTCTCTGTATCGAACTGGTAAGTTTGTGAAAGTGTGAAGGAGTTTAAAGAAACAAGTGAATGCTGATGGTTGTGTCTGTGTAATCATATTTTTTGCTAGATGGGCAATTCAGGTGAAAGTCTAATTGAGTTTTTAATGATTCCAGTTTCTGCACTGACCATTTTATCCTATATCTACCTTTATTAAGGGAAATAGGCTCCTTTAAAACATTCCTGGTGTAGAGGGCTAGGAATGGTGAATAGAATTTTTAGCATATTATGGTCACTAAGTTGAATAGTGTTAACTACATGGGTAGAGATAAAAACGTAATCCAAAATTGCATTCGAGTAACTTCTTTTCCAAGTTGGAGCTGGAGGAATATCTCCGATCATGTCCCATCTAGAATTGTGCGATTCCTCTCATTCATCAGGGAAATCAATTTGTTTGCTCTCAGCGTGAGAGATTCAGACTTGTGGAGATACATCTCATATTAAGATCGCCGACCACCATAGTTGTATTGATCTGACCGTCGACGGCAATAAGGTCTAGCATTCGGACTATTAATTCAATTAATTTATCATCTTCAGTAGCCACTGGGTTCCAATAAATGTTGAGGATCGCCACCTGAGAACCCTGTGGAAATTGTGGATTACTTGTTATTAGCTTAGTTAATGGATTCCGGGATGCGGCGATGCCCAAGGTTCTCAATGGATTCCTAAATCAAGTTTTACCACAGTTATCAGCCCAACAGATAGACAGCCTTTGTCTTTCTTTGTTGCCGGAATCCAGGCTATTTCGAAATGAGGCCATATTGGCTCTGAACTAATCCACATTTCTTGCAAAATTTTAAATATCGGATGTGATTAAGGGATTTTTAGCCTTCGATCTAACTAAATCTGAAAAACCTCTTGTGTTCCATTTCATTATGGATAGACTCTGTGGATGTTAACGCCTGGCATTAATGATTCGTAGTCTCTAATGGCTTTTGTTAGCCATGACAAGTTCCTCTTCATGGGCCGTGTTGGTTCATCCTTATAAAACACCCTGCGTGATAAGTGTTCTCTTTCTCCCTCACAGCCGATATAATGTGGCTCAAATTTACTTTGTGTGTGGTCCTTGCTAGTGTTCACTAGTTGATTGTTTCCACGCTTCGCGGTGGATCGGCTCCGATCTCTTTGATATATTTCATCTGCAGAGCTCGTAGCGTAAGAAACATGCCTTGTTTTTGCTCTTGATCTATCTTTATAAATGTGCATGTCGAAACCATAATGTCTAAGCTTTTCCTTTGTGTGCCATAGCAATTCTTCTACAATCTGCGATGGAATACATAGCTCCACTGTATATAACTTGTGGCTATTAGTAAATCGTATTGATTTTATATGATGAGATTATATTTTCTTTAAGGATGGAATTGATTTAAAGGCAGCAAGGAGCATTGACCTATTTGGAAATGAATCTGATGTGTGACTGTTAATCATTGTTATCCAAAGATTATCGACGAATTTAAAACCAACTTAGATGGCTTATTTGTATCCAGGCTAGTGCTGTGTTCACCATTGTCATGCAATACACCTGATCTTGAGATGGGAGGATGTTGATGATCATCATCTTTCAGATGATTCTCTATAACCCCAGAATGGAGGGGAACTCGCATTCTTTTTTGTTCTAGAGTGAGAAAATTTGGAAAATCATCTTCTGCGTTACTAGTTGTTACATCTTGTGTAATGTTAGCTCTCTCAAGGGGGTTCTGTCGGCTCTCATGTATTGTGTCACTTTTAGATGAAGATGAGATAGAATATGTAGAGAGGTTTAAGAGCTGGTCATCAAGTTCATTATCTGTATGTACTAGGGTATCGCAGTGATCCGACATATCAGGCTATATTCCGATCTGTTTGGAGCCTGTCAGATCGGGCTCCCTTGCAGTCTCCTACTTTCGTTTTTTGAGCTACAGATCATATTTTGACTGGCGTCGTTAAACCTTCAATTTCTTTGCTTTGTTGTTGCTTAAACGTGCTGGTGGATGTTAGTTTTTAGTTTCTTTTGCTTTTTTGAGTTGCTTCGATTTGGTATTGTTTTTTTTCCTACTATTTCATTGGCCACATCATTTGGGTAAGAGCTCCCTGTAAAGACTGGAGGGGGGTATCTGTACTCCTACCACTATATGGCAGAGTAAAAGCACAGAGCACCCAAGCCAAGATTCTCTATATGGTAACGTTGGACAAGCAATCAAAGCTTAAGCTCTCAGGAGGTGATGCAGTCTGGTTCTTAAGTACAGTGTAGTTCCCAAGACCCCAACAAAGGAATGTCCACACACTATGTTAGTGATAACACAGTTCTTTATATAAATAAGGTTCAGATTATATACACAATCAATAACACACTTTGTGCTTTGGCAATACTAAAATGGTAAATATGTACAATGTCTATGTGGTACCACAGTCAACTCTTGACTCCTTTAAAATGCCCAACTGCTGACAGTCTCAATGGGATACAAATCAGATAGTAAAGTGAATCAACAATAAACATAGGAAGGAAGACAAGTTGGGTTAAACAATGGCAGAATACTTTGTCCTACTACCATGAAGCAATTCTGTGTGAGGATCCCGCCACCTAGGCAACCTGTAAATAGTATCAACAAGCCCAGTCCATATGTTTAAAATAGTCTTGTTTCCTGGCAAAATGTTCTACAACCCCAATATACCCGAGTCTAGCAGAGTTTCGTTGATTGCTCGTCGACGGATTCCTCGTGAGCAGACTCCCTTTAAAGCAGGAGCCACTGTCAGCAAGATGCCGTGAAGAAAAGGTCAACACCATCGTCGGGACAGCAGCTTTGGTCTTTGCGGTGCTCGTCGACGATCGGTCGTGGACGTCCTGCGAAGGCGAGGCGTGCGGTGCACCGCAATGACAAGAGTTAATTGCAGCAAAGAAGAAGAGATGAAGAACGTAGGCCCAGCAAGGGCATCGAGCGTCAGCGATTGGGACTCGACCACGGCGGGCTTTCGGATCTTCGTCAGCGTCTTTGTGGACTTCAGGTGGCAAGAAACCCACCAGTGGATTCTCCTCAGTTCGTCTGCGACCTTGACTTCCTCTTGCGGGTCAAAGCGGTCGACGGTGATGGCAAGGGAGTCCTTGGCTTAAATGTTCTTGGGCAATGGAGCATTCTGGCTCCGGTCGACTAGGTTACAGCGGTCCTCCGAACCTCGGTCGACGGTGATGGTCATCGACTGCCTCAACGTCCTGGTGCTTTACTTTGTGATTCTCGGCAGACCACGTCTCCGGTCAACAGCCTTTTGAGGACTGACTTCCCGGGTGCCTTGATCAGCTTCTTGCACGATGTTCCCTCATAGCTCGGGAAGAGGTCTCCTAGCCAGGTCCTCTCTTGGATCAGTCCTTGACAGACACAGCAGCTTTCAGATTGGCGAAGGACAGGAGCAGCAATTCTTCTTCTTCCAGCACGCTTTAAGGATAAGCAGCTTCAAGTTTCAACTTCAGCTGAACAATTCCAGTCATTGAGAGGTCCCCAGATATACTGTTCGGTCTCATTCACTCTGCTGGCTCACGCTCAGCCAACCAATCATTCAGAAGGGCATTCAGGCAGGCAGGCAGTCAATCAGGCTCACAGTACATTCAGGCCATTCTTCTCCATCCAGACACTCACAACAAGGAATGTGGATTGGGACAAGCACCCAGCTATTCAGCACACAACACTGCATTCATACCAGTTTCGGGCAGGGCTGTCTCATTCATTGTGTTACACACCAGAAACCAGGCACCATAACAAGAATTGTATATTGGTCACACACTTCATTCACCCAGGTGCCACCCCAATGGTGTACCAACAACATACAGTCATTGTGAAGGCTCCAGCCGGTCTGGCCTGGACTTTCCCACAATACCATATATGGAACTTCCACCCAACAGCCAGTCAGGGGAAGGGTCAGAGTCAGGGCTTCCCAGGACTGGGAAAACCAAGTAACAGGCAATAGAAAGCAAGAGGCCACAGGGGCCATCTTGTCTCCTATCAGGAATCGACTGATTCCAATGGCCAGGCCTGGGTATCCCAAAATGGAGGATACTCAGAGCACCTGCCAAATTCAGCATGGAGCTGCCACCAGCCCATACCCTGCTCTGTGGGTCACACACAGGTGCCCAAAAACATACACTAGGGGTAAAGGGTTGTACCGCCCCACCCATGGGTGCCATAAGGGCATCCCAAGGGTCTGTTCACCACAACCAAAAAGAGGAAGCGCTCCACTGCCAGGAGTCCCATATGGACTCCTATGCCGAAAACAACACAGAACAGACATGATAAAAGGAGTACAGGACAAGGACATGGAGGCCCTGTCCCTCCAATGCTTTTGCAGCATCACACCCTCTGCCCCGTTAACCATTATTGGGGATGGCAGTTCCACTGCTTGTTTCGTCACATTTATGGGGCTAGTAGTTTTATCATCAAGAGTGTCGAGTTCAGATGTCCGGACGGTGTTGAAACCTAACTAATCAACTTTGACCACTAAGGAGTTCAATAGCATATTATGCTGATCAAGTTTCTTTTCTATGGCTTCATAGATTTTTGTAAGGCTGTATATGCCCGTGTTGATAGTAGCCAAAGTAAAAGTGCTTTCAAGCAGAACATTCGGTGGATGACTCATCGCAAATTATGGTCTTGGGGTGGGTTTGACAAAGGACATAGCAGATGAATTAGAGGAGTTTTCAGAATCTGAGTATAATATAGGGGAGTTTGACAAGTTCAAAGGCGGCTCGAGTTTCACCAATAATAGTGGGACTATCCCTGGACGGGCCAGGCCGCTCATCGGACGAATTTACAGTTGATAACATGGGTGAATTCGGTGAAATATAGCACACTGTAGACAGAAGAGAGGAACGAAGATGATTAGCGTTGTTAGTGATCCGCCGCTTCACAGTGCACAGAACAAGCCAGAATGATCCTTATGCGTCGTACCACTTCCACAGTTCAAAACTGGTATCCTCAATAGGACTCCAAGAGCTGACGGCGCGGCCCCAACAAAGTTGTGTATTAGAGGAGTCCAGGAGATAACGCCAGCGGAACAGCACTCGCAGAAACGCACACAAGATAAGTGTTATTGAATTGTGTATATATCTCGGAACCTTATTTTTATATAAAGAACTGTGCTAGCAACTAACAGTGTGTGTCCACTTTTTTGTGGGGCTTGGACTCGCTGTACTTAAAAACCAGCCTGCATCACCTCCTTATACCTCAAGCCTTGGTTGCTCGTCCATAGCTACCATATAGAGAACTGTGGCTGGTGTGCTCTGCATCTCTACCCTACCATATAGGGGGCAGAAATACAGATGCCCCCCTCCAGTCTTCAAAACCAATACCTTGCCTTCTCTGAGGATAGTCTCCACAGCACTGTCTGCAGACCAAGAGAACAGAAGCAGGATGGACAGCAATGTCCTCCAAACAACCCACCTGCCTCCTGCCCACATCTTTATATCCCCCGCTCCTTCTCCCATTGGTTCGCCCCCCTCCCACACCCAGGAAGTGTTAAAGTCCTGAAAATGTATGAAAAGGGGGCTAAGCCATGCCCCCCCCCCTTAGGTCAACCTTGTTGCCGTCTTCATTTAAAGAATGGAGTAATCCCAGAGGGTAATTGTATGATTGCATAATTAGTAGGTAGTACAGAAGGTCCTTAAGGGTGGCGGACTGCATGAAGTTCAAGGATCCTACCTTTTGGTACAGAGGCGTAACACCCCACAGTACAACATTTTGAGCATGAGGCATGGAAGGGGTTCCTTTGGATACCCGAGATTGGGAGGAGTGGTTGTCCGCTGCCAGGTTTATGAAAATACTGTACCAATGGCTGGAGGACACTTGCCTGCCCATGAATGTAGAGGTGGACTCTTTGCTTTAAAGTTTGATGAGCAGATCTGCAAAGTCTTCTGAGGCGGTGACTGTGAAGGAACTCACTGACTGGTGGTTGGGCGCTGCATTAACAAATGTCTATGCATGGGCTTACCTGACCTTATGATCTGGGACCTATGCTCCATTCACTGTACATGTATTGTAGGACTTTCAGGCCCTGTATGACGATTTGTTGGAAAGGGCTGATTGTCCAGGCCTGATCACCGCTATGTGGATGCAGGCTGATTTTCTCTCTGACCTAGCCACTGTCCTGGTAAGGAAGGGTAGCTTCCATGGTTATGAGAACCACAGTTGCGGCCAGGAGGCACATTTATGCCCAAGACTGGGAGATGGAGAGTGCATAAAAATTGGTGGCCCTTTATCTCGCCTTCCGGGGTTTACAAATGATTTGGTGATGACTTGGAATCTAATTTGGATCTCACCCATGGTACTCTGGGACGAAAATAAAGAAAACATTTGTAACCATCTCCTGGCCTTGCTACAGAGTTGACTCCTGGGTCGGTGATCTGGTGTTCAAGGGCAAAAACAGGGGTTCCACCTTCTCACAGATGGGCCTCTATGTTCGGGACACAGCCTTCCTGACTACGCACTGCTCGCCCCGAAGTGGGAGCCAGACCTCTTCAGTTCTCTCAGATTTGTGACTCCAACTTTGCAAATCCCTGGGTGCTACATATTTCACAGTGGTACAAGATTTACTTTGCTTCAACTTCGATGGGGACTGGGATGATCCTCAACCCTCCCCTAAAAGACCAGCAAAAGGAGAGCTCTGGTGGAAGAAATTCTGTCACTTCATGTCAAGGATGCAATTGTGGAAGTGCCTCCCAAAAAGTGACGCTTGGGATGGTACACAATTGTTTTCTTAGTACCTTCAGCTGGTTAACAATTTGAAGTGAGTCACTCGGGTAGTTTGAAAAATCCCCTTCAAGATGGAGACTCTATAGTGGACCATTCCTTTTTATCTCATACAGTGATTGGATGGCTTCTCTGCACCTCCTTTATGCCTGTCTTCACATCCCTATGCATCCCTTCTGCAGTTTGCGGTGGGTCAGGATCATTTCCAATTCAGGATCCTTCCATTTGGTCTCTGTGTGACCTTTGGTGGGGGAAGTTGTGCAGGGTGGGCCTAGCCCTTTATCCATACCTGGACAACTAGTTGATTAAAGGCTCATCCAGAGTGAACACGGACAGGAGTAGTCTCCTGACTTGCATGCTTCTTAAGGATCATGGCCTTCTTATCAAGTTGAAGAAATCCTTCTCGACTACAACCCAGACACTACAGTACATTTGTGCTGTATTCCATACGGACTGGCTGGATTTATCTTCCAGAGGACCGGGCCCTCTCCCTAACGGCGGTCGTCAGGAGATTAACATCTGATGCAAGACCAAGCACACCTCTGGTTATGGATCCTGAGTTTGATGGCTGCTACATTCTTGGTAAGATCATAGGCTCAACTGCATCTGCGACCCCTGCTCTACCAACTGTACTTCAAGAAAATGGTACCTATGTCCCCGTCCCTGGAGTTCCAGCTGAAGTGGTGAATGGTAAACAAAAATGTGTAACAGGGATTTCCTGTGAATTCTCTTCCCCAGTTAAGTCTCTCCAGATTCCAGCTCCAGGGTGTGGGGCGGTCTTCAACCAGATAACAACTCAGTGATGCTGGACCAGGAAGGAGGGTGTAAAGCTCTGGGTTCCCAGTTGTTCCTTTAATGATTTTCCAGTACATTTTATGTATCTTATGTCAAGTTCATCAGAGCTCCAGGCAAGCATGCACTGGCATCCTCCCAGGTAGGCTACATCTCACCAACTGACTCACTCAGAACTCTCAACCATACAACAACATTCTCATCAGCAGGATTCCATGTCACTCACTCAGCATTCTACTCATTCTGCAAAGACAACATGGAAAGCTAAATCACTGCATATCTCCCTTCCTTACACAACAACAACAACGCCGCCTAGTAAAACCGTTCACACTCACAACACACAGTGCACACAAACACACACTCCAACCCATGCGCGTGCATCTCAACCACAAAAACTATCACCACACCCGTACAACCTGAATGCGTCACCAGTTCAAATGGTACCATAACACATACTAACGATGCCCCTCCCTTTTTCTACACAGTAATGGAAGAACACCAACCACTGAAAATTGCACCACTACCAAACTACAACACCACAGGTATCTCTCTCACCTCTCTCCTCCTCTACCACACAATTACATATAACCAATACTAACCTCATAGCCACACAACACACACAACTTGGAGCTGTGCACCCACACCTCCAAAGAACAAGGCAGGGCATTCCCAACACCCGAGTGAAACGACATAATAACACATTGCACCCAAAGGTACCTATGCCGCCACCCCCATTGCGTCGCCTGTGTCCTAAAGATCCACCATAAAACCAAACACAACTATGAGAAAGCATCATGACACACAACATATAAATAATTGCATCACTTTCACCAGAACAACAGCACTCTTGTCACACTCAGTCACTCATATCTTCACAGCCATATTAAACCACACCACTATGATGTGCACCTCACGCTCAAAGAACCAGGTTGGACGTTTCAAACGTCAGAGTGAAACAACATCCAAACAGCACAAACAGTGCGATATTGCCACCCCTTATCCGTCACCTGTGTTCCTTAAAACAAACAAAACCAACACCACTGCTGCAAAGAACCACTTAGAACACACCATGCACTAGGCCATCAAGCACACAACTACAAAAATCACTAAAATGCTAAATCTCTAGCACACACAAAGACTTACACATGCAGATCCCCACACTGAAACAACAAAACAGTGCTTAAAAATTAATAACATCACTGCTAAAATTCTAACTAAGCTTCTTAGTTCTCCCTAAATGGCACAAAAGTCCTTTCAACAGTCCTACCTGCAAAGCAAAAAAATTGTAAACATGTTCAATAAATCACATTACCTGTGGCATGTACTGTAACTATTTCAGTCCACTTTGCCTATTGCATTGAAAAGTGCATCTGCGGAAAGAGAATCGTTAGACAACCTGCAACGCTAAACATAACACAAAATGAACCCAACAATTATTATCTAACATGAGGCCACGACTTTCAAACTCTCATAGCTCACACCACAATCACCCACTCTCACGTGTCTCCTAACTATGCAGGCCTCACATGTCTCTAACCGCAACTTAAAGGCATAACTTAAATAAAACAACTTTGACTACAAATGCCGCTTCTTCAGCCAGCACTCCTTTGATGAAAATAAAATACCTCTAGGGACACAGCTCCATACATGTTGGTTGATGAAGCACCTCAACATCCGCATTTCTAGCAGCCAACCACAAATCCACGTTTCCGCAGTTCACCGACACCCCCACAGTTCAAGATAACACCAGACCTTCTCCATTGCAGGCAGCAATTGCCTGCACAGTCCTCCTCCGGCCGCAGCTGTTTGCTCCCTTGCCGCCTGTGTCCCAGAGCGTAATTCTGCATTTCAGCTTTTCCTGAATATAATCGCAGCAATGAAACACTCTTTTCTTGGCCTCTTACGCGAGACCGAATGACAGGAAATAACTTCAGTTGCCACGTCAGACCACGCAGTAAGGTCCTTTTCTCAGACTGCTTTGTCGCCCTTCCGACTAGTGGAGCTCCATAAACGAACGTTGCCTGACGTGCTGAAGCCCTCACACCAGCCGAGGATTTGACTGGATCACCATCTCCCTTGCTGTCATGTGTGATGTCATCACTCACACTCGGCTGCCCTGGAGAGCTGATCTCCACGCTTTAACCCTCACCGTGGCCGCAACAGGCCTCCTCCCAACAGACCAGTCGCCTCTTGAACCGCGCAGCCCTGTGCAACCTCGGCCAGAAACACACCGCAACCGCAGCCTCATTGAGCCAAATGCCTGCTCTCACTTCTGCAGATCCCAAAGACACAGGAGCTCCCCAACGCAACACAACAGCCCTGCAGAAGATCGGCCACAGCTGAATCTACACCAAGGTAAGGCAACTGTACAGCACCTTCCCTGAGTATAACTGTGCTAAATCTTGAACGCTGCACTTCACCCTTGCAGCGCTTATTTCTCATAAAAGTTCAGTATAGTTTCAAACTCCTTCAGGTCACAATACTAGCTCCTAGTGTAACGCTCACCTGGCTCCCACGGAGGCGCTGACCTGGTCTGGATTGCTGTGACCTCTTCAAGCGTGATGCGCAGGATTCGAAAAACCGACTGAACTGGACCCCCAAATCTGGCTTGTCTGGCCCGTAGAAAAATCTTTCTGTAGGTGGAGAAAGGGGATTAACTGTCTGCAGAGTATTGTGATTGCTTCCCACCTCCCCTTTGCTCTTCTCTGACCACCTCCAAAATCCCCAATCATGGCTCACCTTAATGTTTTAATGGATGAGCTCTCTATCCTGCTTCTGGTGCAGGGGCGCGTATTTGACCAGTTACTTCACTGGTTTCGGAAGGCGAAATGCCGTAAGTATGCAGTTTAAAAAGTTCCAGAGTAGAGTCTTCTCTTTGTTTGCTTTTCTTAGGCTCAGAGGAGAGTCCAGGTCTGAAGTACGAGGGTGATGTCCATATAGGGTGTAAAAGGGGCTTTGTCCAGTTCCAGAGTGCACCGAGTTATTGTATGCATATTGTCTGATGTCCAACATGAGCCTGGCAAAGAGCCCCTATTAGGGGCCGCTGGGCTTTTACCTGAGGGCATGATGCCTGCTCCCGGGGGTGCTGGGCCTGTCCTGGTGCTCTGGGGGTAGGCATCATGACACCTAGCTCCTTCCAATTCCAGTCACGGGTTCCAAGCCCCTTCAAACACTGCAATGGGCTCTAGGCCCCCCCTCATCATAGCATTTGGGCTCCAAGCCCCTCCAGGCGCTAAGATGGGCTCAAACCTCCCCCTTAGTCACTTTTGACCCTCACAGAAACACAGTTCTTATAGTGGGCACCTAGCCCCTCTACCAGAGAGTAGTGGACTCCTAGTTTCTCCTAGGCGCAGCTCAGGATCCAAGCCTTTCCCAATGCTGCTTCCCTGCGCTCCAAGCCCCTCAGCTGCACAACATGACTTCCAGATTCCTCAATTCCAAGGCGCAGCTCAGGCTCCAAGCCTCTCCAATTGCTACTGCCCTGGGCTCACCGCCCTTCATGTCGCAGCTTTGGGTTACCAAACCCCTCCAGGACAGTCGATTGGGCCCTTAGCCCTGCCACTGTTGCTCTGCCAGTCTCTTGGCCCTCTGAGTTTAACCTGCCCAACATCCGGTTAGGCAGGTCAACCCGATGGCTCTTTCATGGCGCATATCACTACATCCTGCACCAGAGGCCCCAGCACTGGACCCTCCTGTGCCTAAAGACAATAAGCGCTCGCCCTACCTGGGAGGATCTTCTTCTTGGGTTGGGGGGCGATGCATGTGCCATCCTCAGTGCTGTCCCCCCAGCACAGCCAGCATCCTCATCGCCAATGTAAAGCCCTGGGATCCCAGTGATGACTCTGACATCTCTTGATGTTCCAGTTGTTCCTTTAATGATTTTCCAGTACATCGTTTATGTTTCTTATGTCAAGTTCATCATAGCTCCAGGCAAACATGCACCGGCATCCTCCCAGGTAGGCTACATCTCACCAAGTGACTCACTCAGAACTCTCAACCATACAACAACATTCTCACCAGCAAGATTCCATGTCACTCACTCAGCATTCTACTCATTCTGCAAAGACAACATGGAAACCTAAATCACTAGTGAGGGCTTCCTCTCAGCCCATTGTAGTGAATTGGAAGGAGTGATGTGGGCTCTGCTGGCCTTCTATTCAGAGTCCAAGGGGTGCATAGTTTTCATTGGAAAAAAATTCCTCAGCCCGGGGCTACATCAACCACCAAGCTGGGGGGCTAGGGGGGAGGCTAAGCTCTCTAAACAGAATTGCTTGTTCCCTGGGACATAGGGCCGAATCCAATCTCTTTGCTCTCAAGGCAATACATGTCCAGGGGTAAAGAACTGTCTGGCAGATTTCCAAAGCCAATTTTCAATCTCTATGGAGCAGAAGTTGCCGGAGAGGATGTGTTAAAGATGTGGTGTTTCCCAGAGTGGACATTGTTAGGAAAGATTCCCATGTATGTGAAGTTTTCCCTCCAGTTGTGTACCCCCCAACCTGTTGCTGCAGTGTTAACACAGTGTTAACACCATAGACTTTGCCAGTGAAGCACAGCCTTCAGCTGCACTCCACTGGGCTTTCACTCACTTTATTATGGGGAAACTGACATACCCCTAAAGACAGTCAGTACTGGGAGACTTTGTTTCCCTTAGTCCTTTCCAATGTTGAAACTTTTCTGCAACATGTTACAAGTGCACAATGTACAGTACCGTGCGATTGGGTCTTCCTTTCATTTCCAAAGGCCCTAGACACCCTGGAAGGATTTTTTAGGAGAAGTGCAGATGTGCCTTGGACAGGGCTGGTGGCAGCTTATCTTTTTGCATAGTCTTAAGCCTTTCTTGCCATGCAAACTGCATTTACAGCGGTTGGCACAGAAAGGTGGCCTGGCTCCAAAATGGCCATGCCACAAGGTTCTTTGTCCTGTCATTTGGCCATCTTGCCCCTTTGCGTTCCCCAGGTCGACCCGGGGAGTCCTTATTTGGGCATGCATTCTGCCACGAAAACCCATGCTTTCGCAGGCTTCTGCATGCCTTGTGTGTGTGTGTGCCCAGTATTTGGGCTGGACTGTCTAGTTCCAATACACATCCTGGGTGCCAGAGAGTCTGGTGTAGAGTGAATGACTGGGACCACTATGGGACCACCATGGTCTTTGATTGTTCCACGTCTGGTGTGCCTGTATGTGAGCAGATCTATCATTGGGTCCTCTTCGTTTTGGCACGAAGGAGATTCTGGATAAGAGAAGGCTCAAAACACCCATACCAGGTCGATCTAGTGAGTTCTCACTGCACCTAGGATAGGATCCAAGTATCCTGAAACTAAGAAGCCGAGTCTAGGAACCGCTGGTAACCCGCTGGTAGGTTTGGCACCCTGAGCCTGCTGTTGTCCTGCTGGACCCCTCTGCATCTGATCGAACTAGAAGGTCTGTGAAGACGCTTCGACCCATTAGAATAGTGGGACCAACTATTCTCGGCAGCTTCATCAAACCCTGCAAGTAAGACTTCTCGGAAGTGTCCCTGGGCACAAGCAGTGGGCTGACCAGCTTACACAGGACCTTTGCTTTGACACTGCCGCTGTTTCAAGAAGACCCTTGAAACTTGGGACATTGCAAGCTCTTTGTTCACAGCACTCTCCAACCGAATTTCGTATACTTGGCATTCCCAGGTCTGGAGTTAAGAGAGAGCGCCCGAACCGGAGTACACACGGTTACTGTGTCGCCCAGCCATGGTGACTAACTTTGCAGGCGCCTTGCTGCGGTGCCCCTCTGTGCCCTGAAGCCTGCTACAGTGAAACTGGGCTGATCCATCCACCAGGACCGGGACCGGAGAAATCCCCACTGTCCCGTTTGGGAATCAATGCTGTAACTTTGCAGCTGAAAGCTGCAGTGCCACACAATTGCTGCATTTGAACATGCAACCGAAGTGGACTTGACTGCCGAAGTTTGGTCTGGAGTGCGCCAGTGGTCGGTGTGTACTTGCAACCCTTACCGGTGGCCCCTGGTGCATCCATCCATTTTTACGCAGGAGTGTCCCCTGAGGGCCACTCACCTTTCCACAGGTAGCCCCAGCTACCGTCCCTTTCCCAACTCCTGGAACCTGTTCTGCCCTCTTGGGGAGACCCTCCACGAATAGTGGGAGCTTATTCTGCATCCCCTCACCCACCTTCCTGAGCTGCTACAGACCCTACAAGAGACCCTGTTTTCGCCCTTCTGCACGCGTGCACCAGCACCTGAAAGTACATTTGAGCACTAGGCTCCTCTCATTGGAGGGACTGGACTGCCTTTCAGTTAGGTATTGAACTTTGCAGAACTGCCTAAAGTATACATTGCACTGTATGCCCCTTTCCTTTTAGGTTGTGGACCCATTATTTGCATTAGCCCTTTAGGCCACTTGTTATTGTATATATGTATTGTAGTAGGATTGTATTGGTTTAAAGATATTACTGTGTTGAAACTCAAAGGCCTTGAGTAAATGTACATGTATTTTTTATATATACACCTGACTGGGAGTGATTTGTAAGTGTCCTTTACTGTGTATGCTCCATTGAGGTCCTTCAGTCACGCTCACCCCTCCTGAGACCTAGTCTTGACTGCCACCAATGCTATCTTGATTGGTTTGGCCTGTCCAGAAGGTTCCAGAAGGTTACCCTGTTCCAAGAAACTAGGCTGTTCACATCCAGACATCCAGACATGTTCACATCAGCCAAGAATACCCTCTCTCCCAAGTATTGCCCGAGATTTACGAACAGGGCCCTTCGAGGGTAGGTGCACTGATCTTTGTGTCCAGACTTTAGTCACTGTCTTTTCCCTGATCCCTTTACATCCTAGTGTTATCCAGAAGACATTGGAGAGCTGTGCCCAGGTGATTCTATCGCCTCCTTGGTGGCCCGGGTGACAGGAGGATGGTATTGCTCACTTGGTATGGATGTCAGGTTCTGCACTGATGCACTACACCTCCATTGGAATCCACCCCATGTGTTGGATCTGGATGGCTTCCCCGCTGAACAACTTGCTTTGGGAGAATTGGATATTGAAAGAGCGGGCTGGAGACTGATTGGTCTTGTGGTTAGGACGTCCTCATCCGTTCAAGGCTCGCTCAGCTCTTTCACAATGGCCTCTTATGCCCATCATTGGACATCCTTTGTCACTTTGACTATGAGGAATTTCACTCAGGATTGTGTTATGAATCCAGGGAATTCATCCCTTCTTCCTCAGTGGGTGCTAACCCCTTTGTCACTAGGGAGGTGAGCGTGCTTCACAATAAACTCTGTAGGGGTTGGGGCAAGCTGGGTTCCACTGAGGGTGTCCCCCCTCCCCCTGCCCCTTTCTGGGCCCTAGGAATGAAAAATCATAGTTCCATCCCAACTCCTTTCCATCGCAATATCCCAGTGTTTGTTGGTTATGTAGGAATTGAAAATGGTAAAATGTAGCGGACCCCTTTAAAGTGGATGGCTCGGATTCTGACCTAGACTTGTTACCGCTTTAGGATCAGACCGATGACCAATGGAGTCTTCATCTCCATTCCAGGGAGTAACTTAAAGCCAAAAGTAAACCAGCCGAGGAAGAGAGAATCAGCCGGAGAATGCAGAATTCTTGCCCCTGAAGAGACGCAGGGGAGGGAGGTGGTACCTCCAGCGTTGACCGGAGAACAAGACATAGGACGTGGTGGGTGGAGACCCGCAGGACCACAAGGAATGCAGTAGGCAGAGACCCTAATGAGGCAGGAAGACAGCAAAGCAGCAACAAGAAGTGCCAGCGTCCCGTCATGTAGATGCCGAAGTCCCGATCAGGGAGAAGAATGGCAGAACAGCCAACAGTGTAGGCTGAAGAGGAGTCAAGTGTGCAGATCTACCAGAGTGAGAGGATCTGACGTCAGCACTGAGTCCCACTGCTGGAAAGAGCGTACATGGCTGCATACGAGGACTCGTTGGAGAGTGATGAGGCCAACACCAAACAGGACTGAACAAGCCCATGGTCCACCTGGGGCTGAGACCCTGAAAACCCCAGAATGGAGTGAGAGAAATGCACCAAACCAGGTTGAACGAGGCTGTAGCCCACAATGAGCTGAGCATCCGAGAAGGGGGTGACAGGAATGAAAGATGCAACAGGGCTGAACAAGCTGTTGGCCCACCTGGGCGGAGAGATCGGCCAACCCACGTGAGAGTCTAAAGAGACAATCCAAATAGAGTGAAGCAGGGCCTCGGCCTACACAAGACGACAGACTACCTGACAAGGACATTGTATTATCTAAAGCTGAGAGCCTTCCTTTCCTTTCCTTTCCTTTCCCATTTGCATCTACAGAGCATACCTGGACGACTGGCTGATTTGCGCCTGCTCGCAGGAGCTGGCCAACGGAGATGACCATTCGACTACTGACGGATCTGGGATTCTCCATCAACTATCCGAAAGTCCTACTTAACGCCATCACAGAACACGCTGTTACTAGGCGCCAGACTCAATACGGTGTGCTGCCTGGCGTCTCCCTCTGAGGAGAGGCTGGCAGCTATTAAGGAAAGGTGCAGCAGCTGTCGTTGATGAAGACGGCCACGGTGCGGGCCATCAAGTTGTTACTGGGCATGATGTCCTGCGTCTACCTCATCTGGCTCTGCAGGTTGCAAATGTGACCCCTACAGGATTTCCTGGACGCCCGCTGGATAAAGGTGTCCGGAAGATTCACGGACAGGATCGCTCTCAACGACTAGTTCCGTCAGGTCATAGGCTGGTGGGGCTCCAATATCACCCAAGGCATGGAATGTCAGAACCCCCCCCACCCATTCCAGTAGGCGGTCAGCACGGACACCTCCCTGGAAGGCTGGGGAGCGCACACCGGATGTCTGCACACCAGATGCCTGTGGCTGCCATAGGAGAAGGATCTCCATATCAACGTCCTGGAGCTGCAGGCAGTGTTTGGGCCCTCAAGTCATTACTACCGTCTCCAGAAAGCAAGGTGGTGCAGATCTTCATGGACAACACCACCACCATGTTCTTCATCAGGAAGCAAGGGAACGCTCTCCAGGGAAGCGCAGGACTTTTGGCGCTCGGCCGTCGTACAGGGGATGTTCCTTTCCACCTGGCGGGAGTCAAGAACACTATTGCAGACTCCCTCAGCAGGGAACTGTGCTCCTGCACAAGTGGGACCGTTGTCGGGATCATGTGGACGGCCTTTTCGTCAAATAGGGCAGGCCCCAGATCGATCTATTTGCGAAGGCGGCAAACTCCAAGTGCCATAAATTTGACAGCATATCCCACCAGCCGCAGAGCCTGGGGACACATTCTACTTCCCATGGGAAGGGCTGTTCCTGTACACGTTTCCCCATTCCTGCTCCTACTATGAGTCATCAATACACTCCGACAGTATCGATGCAAGATGATACTCATCGCCCCGGCCTAGCCGAGACCGATTTGGTATCCGGACCTTCTCAGCCTGTCAGTTTCCTCTGGTCAAGCTGCCAGTGGATCTGGATCTTCTCACCAGAGAAGGAGGCACAATCCTTCATCACGACCTAGGATCGCTGAGGGCTTGGCTCCTGCAGCCCTAGAGTTTGGAGGATATGAGTTGCCAACTAACTGCAGGGAGGTACTCTCCAAAGCCAGGGTGTCATCAACCTTGAAGTGCAACGGTCACAAGCGGAAGCGCTTCACTACGTGGTGTCGGTCTCAGAAGATTAGCCCTCAAGGTCTCGGCCCCGCAGGTCCTTCGGTACATGCTACCCTTTGCCAAGGCCGGACTGGTGCACGCATCTTTTAAGGTACATCTGGGCAGCTATCTCTCGCTACACCAGGTCTCCAGGAAGATCATCACTTTGGCCACACTGACTAGTCGAGGAGTTTCACAAAGCAATTTTGTTTAATTTTCCCACCAATGAAGGCTCCTGCCCCGGCGTTGGAACTCAAGGTGGTTCTGATTAGGCTCATGGGGTCCCCCTTCGAGCCTATGCATCAGGCTCCACTCACGTTCCTCTCATGTAAAGCCGCTTTTCTTGTAGCCATCACCTATGCCAGACAGGTAGGTGAGATCCAGGCCCTATCCTGCAAGCAACCATACCCGAGTTTCCACGAATGGAGGGTGGCGCTGCATACTCACCCCTCCTTCATGCCGAAGGTTCCATCGGAATTCCACCTCAACGAGCCTTTGGCGTTACCTGTTTTTTTCCCCAAAACCTTTGATACCGGTGGAAAGGGCCTTGCACTCGCTGGACATTGCCCGTGCCCTGAAGTTCTATGTGACAGGCTCAAAGAGTTTTCAGGAGACCTCACAACCGTTTGTGAACTTTGGTCCTGTGAACCTTGGGAAGGCCTTGTCCAAGGCTCCCATTGCATGGTGGATGTCTGGCTGCATCACGCACTGTCATCGGGTTGGCGAACCGACTGCTGTCCAGCCACGAGAGCCCACTCTACCAGAGCGATCACTGCAACGACTGCTTTCCTTTCTGTTGCGCACCTACTGGACATCTGCAGGGCTGCTACGTGGAGGTCCACGCACACCTTCGCAAGGTAGTACTGTGTCAACAGGGATTCCAGGGAGGAGTCCAGAGTCGGCCAGTCAGTGCTATGCAACCTGTTCGCTTGAGGTGAGTCTGTTCCAGGGATAAGTGTTTTTATTTTTATTTTTAAACAATTTTTTATTATTTTTCGTTACAAACATCACAGCACGCTCGGCAGTGAAGATATTAAATATCCAGATATCGTATACATTAACTTATATTTATCACTGTCATCCCTTTCCCTCCCCCTTAACTCGAGCTTACTCCATCTCACCTTTTACTTTATTTCTCCAGGGGCACCGCTTCTTCCTTGCTCCCAGAGGTGTCATGTTCGCTTGAGCTGGCCCGGGTGAGCTCAATTAATGTGGCCACTAGCTGTCTCCAGGCCATCAGCGCAGCCACTTCATCATCCTCCCCCCTGTAGGCTGCTTCATGCCATGCTACTGTCTCCGCTTCCGCCCATTTTAGAAGGTCATGCCACCACACCTCTAACCTGGGTCTCTGGCTCGCTTTCCACCCCATAGATATTCTACGTTTGGCCAGGATGTAAGCCAAATCCTTGAGTTTTCACACATGCTTCATTTTACGTGGTGTAGTAAATCCTCCCACCATGCATGCCCACACTGAGTCTACATCTAGCTTAATACCTTTCTCTGTGAACGCATTGGGTAACCTCTCCCCAGAATTTTCGAATCTCTGGCCATGCCCAAAACATGTGTATCATCCCTGCATTCACTTCCCTGCATTTGGGGCACGTTTGTATGTCCGTGCTCTTAAATTGAGCTATCTTTTGAGGGGTCATGTACGCCCTGTGGGTTACATATAGCTGGATCTGTTGTAATATAGCATTCCTGGACACCTTCTTATGGTACCTCTGTGCTCTTTCCCATTGCCCGTCCTGCCTGGGTTCCCCTGCGTCCTCCTTCCACTCTCGTCTCGGCTGAGTTAACTTCTTTCCCCACCCTGGACATTAGAAGTTCATATATCCGGGATACCTCATGCCCTCCCTCTGAGATGCCATACATTGTCTATATAGCCGAGCCTGGTTGGTCTTCTAATGCTATTTCCGACCATGAGGCTTTTATCTGCCTTACCAATCTATAGTGGGTAATATATTGCCCGTGGTGCACGCCGGTTTCCTCCATTAGTGTTTTGAATTCCAGTACCCTCCTATCCCCCAGTGTTGCTATGCCCACCGATTCCCAGTGCCTACGTATCGTCTTTCTTAGTTGTTCGTCTACTCCCCTCAGTGCTACTAGCGGTGCTTGTGGGGAGCACGGTGTCGGGTTCTCCATGACCTGGCATGCCTGATGCGATGTCTTCCACCCCAGTTCTAACAATTTCGGTCGCCCCTTTTCCAGGGATAAGTGTTGATTACTTATGTTGAGCCTTGCCATCTCCCGTGGTTGTATATTGTGTACTGCTGTGAGCCTGTGAATCCATGCCAGAACCTATGCTGGAGAAGGTTTAAGTTACTTACCTGTAACTGTTGTTCTCCAGCATGGGTCTGGCATGGATTCACATGCGAACCCTCCCTCCGTCCCCCATGCGGCTCTTCTTGGTCCTACTGCCACTTTACGTGCTTACCAAATCTGAAAATGGCTGCCAGAGGAGGGTCTTAGGGTGAGGACTGTCATTAGATGGGGGCAGTATGACCCAGAGCACAGTGATTGGTTTAGAGGAGAAATACAGTTTTTAAGTGAAAGTGAAACTGTTTTTCTTTTACTGAGGATTCCCAGTGTGATGGGGAATGTTCATGAGCATGTGAATCCATGCCAGACCCATGCTGGAGAACTGGTATAGGTAAATAACTTAAACCTTCTTGGTACTTCATTTATCAACATCAGAAGAATAAAGGCCAGAGTCAGACATGCCGGGGATTCGAATGTAAAGTTCAGGCTTAGGTGTACGATTACCCGATGATCTATCCACCTAGACATGGCTCCTGGCAGATTTGACTCAGCCCTTCAACCTTCTGATGAAGCACTAAAAGTCACATTATAGCTGTTGCGACAATGTAATATTTTCCCCTGTCTCTTCATAATGAATCATGGGCCTATCGTTTAATGCTTTTAGTGCAATGTGCTTTCTTATTCTTCTCAGAAGGACGCTATGAATTAATTTAACAATCTAGGGAGCTGCATCCCTTTCCTGAGTTAATTTTCACATAGAAGGCTGGTGCTAATAACGTGCGGGGTCAGCGGCTACCTGCCTTCGCTCCGTCAACTCTATGACGTGGTATCATTCTTCTCCTCGAATTAAAGGCACTACTGTTTGACTGCAGAGATTAAAAATGCTAAGTAAGTTATCATGACCACTTAAATCAACGGTAAGTTCATGGTCTGCATGTTCTATTTTCTGTGGAGTAGAGGGCACCACCTAATCACCTGTGGTGTGTACTTTAGTTACTCCGCAGGTTACAGGGAGCAGCTGAACTAACTTCACTGCAAACTTTAAGCACAAGAATGTACTGAAGGCGCTGCCATGGCCCTCCAGAAGTGGCACCATTCGGGGCAGCCTGGTGGGGCCGGTTTGGGTTTCTGGAGGGGTGCTGGGAAGGCCTGTAGGGCGGCTACAAGTGGGGTCAACCTACCTTGCAATCGGTGGGGCAGTATTTAAGGGGCTGAGGCCATCCGGTGGCCCTCTTTTCTTCCTGCCATGAGGCCGTGCGTTTGGTCGGCGTTTGCCCACCCACCCAACCCCCTTTATTGCTGCACCTTCCTTCTGTCATTTGTAGAAAGTAAATTAATGTGTTTTGAGTTATTAATGTGTTTGATGTTGCATTTTATTGTGGCGCTGTTGACGGGGACCTACACAACGGATTGTATATATAAGGTTCGGACCATGACCAGGAATGTTGAAATAACAGTAACTATGATTTTACTACACAGGTTGTGGGTTGAGAGGTCCACTCGCATCCAATTGGCCAGCCAGGTGAGGACGACATGCGTGGCCCCTCGGGTTGCCATTTGGGTGGTTTTTAAACCAGGCTTGGGCGTTTGGACTGACCGGCTGGACATTGGATTTTCTACAATTATCCTTTGGGACAGCTCAGACAGCCAGTAGGCCAATCAGGCAGCTGGCAGGTCGGCAGGGCTACTAGTGTCAAGGTCATGGTAACCGATGATGGACGATGTATAGATCTGTGGGTCCCTGTCAATTTTTGATAATTCCTATTTAATAAAAAGGGGCCCGTTTTACCTCCAATAATTGTGTTTTATTGTATCATCTGTTCACAATGATGTGTAATCTTATGGAGGCATGGAAGAGTGCATTCCTATGCATAAGGCAACAGCAAGACAACATTTACTTTGTAATTGCAGGTGAAGCACATGCATCGAGTGTGCCTACGGACTACAAAAACACACTAGAAGCGCAAAACATGAACCAGTGGGGCAAGCTTCCCCTAAACTTCTCCCACTGGGAATAGATGCTGTACATGCAAAGAGTGAACTCACTTCCAACAGACAAGACACGTGCTACAATATGGGCCTCAGCAGTGCTCGTTTTCTTTTATACATATTTAAGCAGCTAGAGCCTTAGAGTGCATGCTTCCTTTAAGCAACCATTCCCCTCTCTGGCTCACCTTTTTTGTTCCTGCTACTCCTAGTCTTCTTATACCCGCTCTGCGGGTACTGAAATCCAATCGTTTCATACTATGAAAGTGAATGTATGACATTTCAAGTGTACCAATACCCTTTGTGCTACGTTGGCTATATCTCGCACTCCTTACAAAATCCCTCCCAGTCTCTCTCACATTCATCTTTACCTCTGTTCACAAATCTCGTCCATCTTCCAGTTTTTCTCTCTCCAATGTTGCACCATGCAAGTGAAGGTATTTAGCAAGCCCAGCACCTCCTAAGGCAGAGATCTCAAGTGTCCACGTTGTATGCATGAGTAGGTCCAGTTTCACCTTTGCCTTTTGGGACTTTTAATCCAGATTTAAGTCTACATCTTAAATAAACAATGTCATGCAATTGATCAACACCTCAGTCAGGGGTCCTGCAATCTGTTCCGATGGCTTGGTTGCACTAAGAAAATGTTTGACAGATTGTAGGATTGTCACATTAAGGAGCATGGGATAGGTTAACTGTTTGCTCAATTCAAACTTATTGATGAATGTTCCTCCTAGCAAGCAGTTTATTCTTCCACTAACCTATTTTTCAGCCTTGCCGATAGCGTCAATGAAACTCGACATATGTTGAAACCAACATATTCCTGTTTACTAATTAAGTCCTTAAGTCCGTTTTTGTTCTTTACCCTAATCGATAAGACTCATGAAGAGCATAGGGAATGTTGATAATCAAATAATTTCCCAACTAATAAGCTGCTTGTAAAAAAAATAAAATCCGTTGCAGGGTCGGCCTTAGCTCAGGCAGCATCCCAGACGAAACAAAATGCAGTGCCGGCACTCCCCTATACCCATCAACACCTCCCCCCGTAGGAGTTGAAGAAAAAAGGAGCATGTAAGAGTTGGGCTGATTTGGGCTACTTTTCACAGCAGGAGATATTGTTAAAAGTAAGTGGACCAGCAGAAGGCGTGTATATGGCTTGCGGGAATGCCCAGAGATTCGCTGTACTGGGGACTTTTCAGCCGCCATTCACCACCAGACCGTCCATTTGGAGGATACTGTGTCAAAATACCACTCAATAGAATCTAGCATTAAGGCCATGTCATAACATCTCTGTGCATGAAAGTGCAGCACTTTGGCAATTGTGAATGGTAGCACATCACCCAAAATTAGCATTGCCAGAAAAGGGAACCCATCTATAGCCCAAATAGAGTTTGTAATTAGGCCAAAATTAGTCCGACCACATACTTCTCAATGTGCTTAAATGTTCTGTTCAAAATATGATTTGTGTACATGAAAACCACTTGTTTAGTATTGCATATAAAAAAAACTGCAAATCAGGTACAGAGATTTGACAGCGAGAGGGCACCACTGATTGCGGTGTGTACTGCCCAGCGGTCCAGACACAGATGTGAGGGACTCCTTTTAGATGCCAAAATTCCCCATTTCACATGTGAGATACTACACTCTTGGTTTTTACTTTGCATTATTGTACTTCTGGTCCTGGGTTTATAATGGAGAAACCCAGGTGTTCAAGACCCGGAATGCCAAGATTAAAACCAAGAGTCAACTAGAATCTCCCGAATTAAATGCGGCATGTCGACATGCTTGTAAAAGATCTCTGTATGGGACACGCTCATTATGTGACGTTAAGCCACTTTCCAAGGGCTGGAACGGGGTGTACCGGCCCGGCAGCCCAAGTTAACAGCCCGAGCGAAGCATTAACAAGGGCTTCGGCCCATTACCCCTGCCACTCCCCCTTCCAGCACTTGTGAAGGCATGCCCCTGAAAATCAATCTTGTAAGGATAACAAGTTTAATCTCACACACAGATGAGAGCAACGGCAAAGAACTCGGCTGCTAAGAACGTTCTACCGAAAAGTAGTACATGCAGAATCTTATAAAGCAAAACATCGTCATAAGTGACGCAATAAACACCCACGTGGCTGGACCCTATACAGGTACCGCCTTTATCCATAAGGGATGGCAGTTTACAGGTCTCAGCCCAGTCTATCCATCTTCCATCACTTGGGCGCTGCAGGGCTCATCTTCTCAAGTTGAAGGTTAGAAAGCAAATGAATTATACTCCTACTATACAGCCTGTTTTCTCCGGCATGGGATCTGGCATGGATTCACATGCTCATGAACATCCTCATGAATATAACATGTTATCAGGCAGGGACTACTCTGTAAAAGAAAAACACAGTTTTGCTTTCACTTACAAACTGTATTTCTCCTTTAAACCTATCATTGAACTTGAGTAATACTGCCCCAGCCAATGACTGCACTCTCCACAAGCCCCGCCTCTGGCAGGAATCTTCAGTTTTTTACTGCACATTCAAGTGTTGGTAGTCCTCGAGTTTTGCTGCGTGAGCTAGCCTACGTTTTTCGTGCTTTTTTGAGAAAAAGTCCTATTTTTGTCAAACGGATACAGGCATTTCGTTCCCTCAGGTGCATGGATGCTGGCCTTCATGAAATCTGATTTCTTAATCTGTTAGCTCTTTTGTCTTCCATCCTGATTCAACATCAATCATGATCTTCATGCCTATGGCTTTCTTTGCAGTCTTCTTGCTTTGTGACCTTATTATCCTACAAGAACACAGAATCCAAGCAATACCATCACTATCAGAGCTCCAAGGAACTTGAACATATCTGCCATCCATTATGGAACCCAAGAAAAGAGCGATCCAAACCAGCTATCATCAGCAATGTCTTCCACTTCGTCTACCATCTGAACGTGCAGCTTCATCAGCATCTCTATGGCGCCTGTAAAGGTGCCCTTCCCGTCATCATGAGAAGGTATAAATGTGCAACGTGATTCTCCAATTTTTGCACAAACACCTCCATCCATAGCTGTGATCATGTGTAGGACGTATCTATTCTGAAGTCATCAGTCGTATGGCTCTCAGCTCTTAACTGATAGCATTGAATCCCTTTTTGGCAGTGTTGATTGTCTGCAACAACTCCCATGTGGTAATTTGCAGCCATTTAGTATTTGCTCCAACATGGATACTTGGCATAAAGATAACGTGAATATCTACGAAATCTGGCTGTACAGTCGGTGTTCATATGGAATAGAATCAAAGGCTTCTATTGACTTGGCTGAGAAATAGTTCTCTCTTCATTCTACTTATCAGCTCCACAGATCTCTTCTTCCTTAGGTGAGCATCTGCTTTAGGAAAGCTGTCAATGTTTGTCACTTTTAGGAATCACCAACGCTGGAACATGAACATTTACTATAGAACATCGACCTCCCAAGTCCTTGGGCAACTTCATGTAAGCTCTGGATCCACACGCCCAGTAGTGATCCATGATCACTGCTGTTCCAATGCTCATTCCTGGTACATCAAAGATTAGACCACAGTTCTGGTTTTCTCTGACTTTTCCTGTGCCATTGTTTCTGAAGCACAGCTTGGCACTTTCCAAAGGCACTATCTGCAAAGGTCCTCCTTTATCCTCGACCCATGTCAGTAGTTTGGAAAGTCTCAGCCATAGAGGCTTGCATCCATTCTGCACCATTTTTTAATGGTTGGCTGGTAAAATCCAATGACTACCCAGACTCTGCAGATGACCACTACTTCTTCCCATCCATCTGGTGAAAGTACTGATCCCCAAATCTGCATCTGTCCTCTGTTTTTCCATCTATGAATTTCTTCTGCAGATTTTCCTGGACTCTCCAGTCTTCTGATTACTTCCCGTATGATTTCAGCTCCTTTCACTCCAGGCTTTTCGTATATGATCACGTGATCCTTAGTATTCATTCTCAATCTTGTCTTTGTGTCTTGAACGTAATCATCTTCGTCTGGATCTGTCCATTCAGTTGCCCTTTTGAGATAGGCTGTTCGGCCCATGAACTGACCCCTTGTATGGCAGAGTGCTATGTGTGATAGACAATGTGCTGTTTGGACATCTATTTCAATAGCTATGAGGATCTTAGACTTCCCCATGCTATAAGGCAGGAGTGCCCATACAAAGCATTTCTCCTTTCTACTTCTTTCATAAACTGATACCATATGTTATTCCCCAAGTGTGCTGTACTATCCAGGTAGTCATTCAACTCATGATCATCCTCCATAGCACTTCTCTTGGGTCTCTTTCTTTTCTTATGAGCTTCTATAATCCTTTCATGAAGTATGTTAGCATAATTCCTTCTTACTGGACCAATTACAGAAACATTTGTCAGTGGACTTGGTGTTTTTACAGGTACTACCTGTGTAGGAGAAAGTTCCAGAAGCCTCATCCAATTAACATAATATAGAGGAAAAAGTGTGTCTCGTACAATCTCCATATGTGACCTTCCCCCAAAAGGAAGCCAAGATGTACCTATCACAGGACTAGGTGCCTTTGAATGTACCTCTAGAGTAGGGACAATACATAAGGTCTTGGTTATCTGGTAGTTGCCACATCTGTACCCTCCTTCTGCATAGGAAGATACACAGGAATCCTTGCTTTTTTTTGGGTCTAAATAATAAGCAGTGCATATTGTAAGTGAAATAAGGAACACAATAAACAAGATGCATGGATAAATTATGTATAAGTAGGACCACTTCATGCAGCAGTAGCTTCTTGCACATCGTGGAGGTCTCTCGTTGGCCATGACATTATTACTGTTGATGCTGCCCATTCTTCATCTTTTTTTAAGGAAGGAAAAATCAACTTTTATTCGGGCAACATCATGCAATACTCGGGCAATATCTTAATCTCCTCAACAAGCTCTTCAAACAGCTGTCTGATTGCAGGACGATTAACAGGGTTCCTGATGTATAGAAAAGAGTCGTCTTTTCGTCAAACAAAATGTGGATGCCTCTACAGCAAGAAAAAGACGATTATAGACTATATCCTCCAAAGGGCTCATTCAGGACATTCTCAATGTTATCTCAGAATATAGGTTAACCTGTTTGATTATATCACGTAGCAAAAAAGTGCCACTGTATTTCTCAGATCTCTCACGAACGGGCGAACATCAGTTTGTCTTCCAACAAGATGTGGGCTTTCCTCAATCAGGTAGTGAGAAATCAACCCTACTAGTCTATGAGCATTCTCATCAGATGGGGGCATTTGTTTTCTCCACCGTACTCAGGAAGCTGGAGAACTTGCTCTATTATGGCTGCAAGCAATCTTCTCACGATTGGACCGTTTTTAGGTTCTTGCAGGAACAGATGAATGCTAGCAGTTCTCCCCACCAACGAAGGGCATCAACAAAGAATATAGAGAAAAATAGCAAGGATGATCCGATGAACGTTGTCATTGGGCACCACCAGAGGCCCTGCAAAGAGAAACTCGATAAGAAAGGAATCTGGGAACTGTTCCCCCTTCCAGTCGTCGAAAAGGAACTCCAGATCTGGCATTCTTTCCTTCCCAATCAAGACCTAAAGATGTCTCAGTCCAATATTTAGCAAACTCCTGTGGCTCAAAAACAAATAGCTTTCTACCACTCCTTTTTTAGCAGCTTAAAAGAGTGGCCCGAAACAAGCCACAGTCCAATGTACTCTTTATCTGTCTTACTGGACAGTCTCTGCGTCCTTCTTCCTTGTCATGGACCTAGTCTGTACATGCTGAGGTTCTTCCCCGATGCTTGCTTCCGATTGGGGTGGGAGTGGAGGGGGTTCACCAGCATAGATCTTCACGTCTCAGAGAAAAATCCACACACGTCTTCCTAGCATTTTCACTGCTGACAGCGTTACATCCTCCACGACAAACGGGCCGTTAAAGTGCAGCTAATGCCATTTACGCGTGAAGATCCTAATTAGGATTTGATCACCGGGGAAAAGTTTGGGAAGACATAGTTTTTTCAAATCGGTTTGTTACATGGTCTCCATCTGTGTTCTGAGCCCCACACCCCTTCTGCTTGAGCTGATCTGAAATGGCAGAGATACTTGTAGTCATACATGTTAAGTAATCACGGAACTCCTTTTCTAACAATTCTGCTGTCGTCTGGGCATCACTTCTAGTTCTAGACAGAGGTGTGAGGAGTGTCATCATCCGCCTCCCTGTCACTATTTCATGGGGCATAAAATGGTGGTCATGGTTGATTTCTCAATGGATACAATGCTAGTGGTAGGCAATGCAACCATCCTTTCTTCAGGGTAAGGTTCAATTTGGGTATTCTTTCTTTAAGCAGGCCATTGAGTCAGGAACAATAGACATCGGAACTCTGTGTGCTCTGACCAGTGGAGAGCGGAGTAGCCATACGGGACATTTGGGGCGGTAGGGGGGTTGAGAGGGCTGGGGTGGGTTTGGGAAATGGTTGAATTGTTTGATTAAGGCTGTTGATGTATATGGGGGTTGGATAGTGGGAGGGGGTGGAGGGGGTTAGGTGGGAGTATTGAGTGAATTATTATAAAATGTTAATAAAGAGTGTTTAAAAAATAAAAAGCAGGCCTTTGAGTCTCTCACAGACCCTGTTCTCTTGCAGGTGATAAGCCAATGAAAACTTGTGCTTAAGACTTCATTAACAAAAAGAGGGCCATTATTTGATCTTAATACTTTCCATATTCCCCTTCTAGGGAACACTTCTCGTACTAAACATTTCGCTGCAAAGGTGGAATCTGGATGTGTACATGGACCAGCTTCAATCCACCTTGAAAAGGGAGATACTACCACTATCATATATATGTATCCATTACAGACCTGCAGCATATCTACATAGTCAATGTGTAAATGCTTGAAAGGACCATTAGGTCTCGGGATAACTCCTCCAACTGTACGCAGTGTGTGCCCAGCAGTAAACATTTGACATACAATGCAGTTTACTACGTAAAATGCAACGTGTTCTAATAAATTTGGAACAAACCATTCCTTTGCAATGGTCGCTGCAAGACTTTCTATAGCGACATGCGCAGGGTAGTGCAGCTGTTCCAACGCCACCCTTAATAAGGCTACAGGCATCATCAGTTTACCAGTGCTTTCCTGTCACCACAATGATTCGGAAGGAGTTAAAGAACACCCCCTCTGCATCCACAGGTCTTTCTCATCCTGCAGCGCTTCCCCTTGAATTTCCATTAACTGAGTTCTAGACAAGTTGTTATAATAATCAGGCACACTCATCACTACCATACTTTCATTCACATCAGGCGTACCAAACTTCATGACATTTTATGAACAGGCAACACGTTTCGCTTCCTCGTTTGCAGCTTGATTTCCACGTGAGGGAAAATCTGCTCCTTAAGTGTGAGCTGCACATTTAACTACTGCGATGGCTACTGGGAGTTGTAGTGCTTTAATGAGCATATCCAATAAGGCGGCATGTTGCACTGGAGTGCCATCCGCTCACAGGTAGCCCCTCCTTTTCCAATGTGCTAGCCCTGCGTGTACCGTCGACACCCCGTAGGTGGAGTCACTGTATATGGTTACTTCCTGGTCTGCGTTTTTCTCAAGCGTGACAATCGGCACCATTCATTCTGCAGCCTGTGCCAAAAAGTGAGATGGTAGTCGTGCACTTATGAATATTTCAAATTCTCCATTGGCCCTGTGCTTTACCACAGCAGCACCTGTATATCTCTGTCCATCATTCTGATCGATTCAAGAAGAACCGTCAATAAAGAGAATCTCCCCAGCTGCCAAAGCATTTTCTTTCACCCTCGGGATCTCATCATAGAATTCCTCGTAGTTTGAACAATCATGCGCATGCTTATCTTCTGCCAGTGATTCTGTTATAAACATGGCAGGGTTCACTATTCTGCATCTGACTATTTTAATTGCTGATTTCGATATGACTACCTTGTAGGCCGAACCCCTTTGTGAAGTCAACGTACCCTTAGGTTTCTCCAAAATGGCAAACAAAGCATGTTCAACAAATAACGTCATAGAACATCCCATTAATATTCTAGCAGCCTTCTCAATGGCAAACACGGCAGCTGCCAAAGATTGTTCTCAGGGAAAGTGACCCCGCATTACTGGGTCCAAGATCCCACTGTAATATGCTAGAGGCTTGTACCCCAATGTGGTTCTCTGTGTGAGTACTGCCATCATGATTGTGCCATTTGTATGCGAAAATAAGAATTCCTCAGCATAATTGGGAATCCCTAAAACTGGAGCTGCGCAAATTCCTTTTTCAACCCATCAAACCCTTCCTACATTTCCTCAGTCCAGACAATTTTTTCCTTAGTTGCCTGTGCTTTTTTCAGAGCCTGCAGCAAGGGCCTTATATATGAACTTTAATCAAAGACCCATGCTCTCTCATAATTACATGGTCCCAAAAATCTTTGCATATGCTTTATCGTGTGTGGCTTTGCTGTTTTCAAAATAGCCTCAGCTCTCTCAGGAGTAACTTTCTTTCCTTCATGCAAAATTAATGACCTATATACAACACTTCCTCTAGGCAATACTGCAATTTCTCCTTGTCTACTTTATATCCCTTTTCTGCAAGAATAATCATTAGCTGAACTGAATCACATCTGCACTCTTCCTCTGAGGTGCTACAAATTAAGATGTCATCTACATATTGCAACACAACACTTTCTAAATCAGTTTTGCTTAAGTCCATCTGCAAGACTCTATTGAAAATCGATGGAGACTCACAAAACCCCTGAGGCAATCTCGTGCTTTTCAACTTAGTCTGACGAAACGTAAATGACGTCAGATCCTGTGAATCCTTATGCAATGGGATTGAGAAAAACGCATTTTTAAAATCGATCACCGTGAAATATCGTACCTCAACAGGGATACTACATAAGATTGTGGCAGGATTATGAACTAGGGGGAACTCGGCCTCTACAATCTGGTCAATCGGGCGTAAATCCTGAATTAAACACCACAACCCCCCCTTAGATTTCTTGATAGTCACCGTGTATTACATTGTGACTCTGACATCACTAGAATGCCTTGTTCCATCATGGCGGTTATTGTCTTAAAAATACCTTTGTCTGCCTCTCGAGACATGGGATACTGTCGTGCTCGAGGTAAAATTTCTCCTGGTTTCAATGTAATCTTTTCTTCTCCAGCCCCTTTCAATAGGCCTACGTCAAAGGGGCCTGTAGTCCATAATGAAGCTGGCACTTTTTCCAGATCTTCATCGAAAAAATTGGGACGCTTCAATACTGGCATAATTTTTTGAGGAACCTCACGTTTAATTGCTCTCACCCAATAAGTAATACTCATTTCATATACTACTTCGTTATCTGACGGATGGTCTCTAAACATATCCTCATCAGTCAGTCAATCTATATCCTTCCCCAATAGCAATCACTGTGCTCCATCGTCTGCCTTCATAATCAGTTCCATCAAGCAAAGCTATTTCTCCCCGCACTATGGCTGCCTGTAATTCTAAGGGAAAGGCTTGTCCTCCCTCTTCATCCATGGGTATCTTTGGCCTGAATAAAAACTCATCCGGTACTCTCACCGTTTTATCCACTAAACCTGGAAGCCATGTTAACAAAATGCTTACCCCATAGTGAAAAACCTCAGGTTCAAGCGGTGCTCCTCGTATGGCCATTTGTCCAGTAAACGCCATAACAAAGTCATTTACGTTTAAATAATGCATTCCTGGCGTTGAACACACTATGCCTTCATCAGTGAACGAAATAGTCATATTCAATTTTGTCATTAAATCTCGACCTAGTATATTGACAGGTGTCTGTCTCAAATACAATAATGGTACAGACATGTCACATTCTCCTATAGAGACTGGCAATTGTTTAGTAAAAGGAACTCTACTTGTAGCTCCTGTGAACCCTTGAGCATTCATGGCATTCCCAGATAATATAAATATCCCCTCTCGTATGCATGAGCGTGTTGCACCCCTGCCTACTAAAAAAGAAAAATATTTGCCCCCTATAGTGACGTCAACCCTCGGTTCGTCTTGAGGATTGGGAGTCACTGATGGCACTGAACACATCAGGTCTCCCACTGAGCTGTCCTATTGTGGGTACATGCTTTCTCCTGTACCTGTGAAAGGATCTCCACCTTTGACATTGACAACCCCTATCCTAGGAGTCATTAACTGTCATGTGCTTGTGCCCTGCTGTATCTGCATGGGTGAGTGCTGTGACTGCCCTTGCAGCGGATTCACTATTGTCTGCTGTGTTTGCAAACCTGGTTGCATTCTCGGCGCTTGTGTTTGCTGCCCTGTCTGATGTTGGGCAAACCCTTCTCCACTTTGCTGAGTGTATGCAGGCGGCTATGTGGTCCCGCCTCTTGAGAATTGCCCGTTTTGCACAAACCCTTGACTGCCACACATGCGTGCAATGTGTCCTGTCATTCCACATGTTCAATGTACAGGAGATCTCCTAATTTGCCCTCCCTCCAGGCCTTGATTATCATTTTGCATGTTTTGAAACCCACCCTAGTTATTCTGGAACTGTCCCTAATTATTCTGGAAGCCTCTACCTCGGAAGCCTTCCCTACCCTGTGGTATGAATCCATTATTAACTTGATTGAACTGCCTTTGGTTATACACCTGTGGCAAGCCTGCTGTTTGCTGTGAACCTGACCCTTCTACGCTAGTCAACATCGCCCCTTCTATGGTGTATTTTGACAATTTATTTGTGCACTAATTTTGCTTCTTCACCTTGCCTAGCATCGTCTTTCTTTCGATTCTTCTCCTGTAGTCCTGGAGAGTATACCAGCCAGCTATAAATAAGTTTGTGAATTTAAGATTAGAGTGTAGGAGACTATACCAAGCTAAGCAATTGTAAAAGGGTACTTGAAAAAAAAAGGAAGGAAAAACAATGTACAATAAAAAGATATACACATTCGATACGAGTATATCAGGCTGTTGCAAATGTGTAAAAGAAAGTCTGGTAAGGAAATACACGAGGCAAGTTAGAACTGAAGAAAATAAAAGGATTAGCCAGCAGGCTTTGTTGCTTTAAAAGACTTGGGAACAAACATCCTGGCAGGAGAGTCCACCAGATTTCCAAACCATAATGACAATCAGTTTGAAGATAACTTTAGTTGTTGACCAAAAGAAACATCAAGAACTGTTATTTGTAAACCTAGAAATTGACGAAGAATCCAGGGGAAGGGAAGAACCCTCTGAATCAAGGATACCTATCCTTGTCTTTGTTGAAGTTATACGTTGTTTTTCACCATTCCTTTTGAATATTTTCAAGACACTAAAGGCCAAATACATTATCCTTTTTGCCTTCAAATTAATTTGTTTAGAGTGCGAGTGTGAGAATAGCACTTTGGACACAGGATGGTTTTGTGTTGGACATTCTGACACTGACAGATACTTAGTTTTAAGTTTAGGTAGGGAAACTCCGCTAGTGCAGGGACAGCGAGGACTTTTCCACCCAACCCTTTTATGTTCTAATAAATGTCTTTAGCCAAAATCATGTCTAACTTGTGTGAGGAACCAGAGGGTGTCCTCCCTTCTTTCCCCAATATATCCTCCCCCCAGGTGGCCAGGGAAAAGCCATCCCTTTTGGATCCTGACCCTGGGAGTGGAGATGCAAAGGGAGGATCACCTGGGTGGAGGAGACTTGGGGAGTGGGGATGAGGCACCCTTCGGTGAGACATGGTATTTCCCCTTTCCAAAGAAATAATATTCCCGGGTCTTTGTAGGGTATTATCAATCCCTTCCCTATTTTTCTAGACAACGTACTCTCTCAACCTACACCATTTAGGTACTGTGACAAGGAGATCACCGTTGAAACAGAGGAAAGTCTGGACAAAGAAACAGGAGCGGTCTAGTTGTTGGGCTCATTTCCATGAAGCCGGGAGCTTTAAAACAGGCTCAGCTGAGGGGTATCAGGAAATATGGCAAGCACGAAAGAGAGTTCCATGGCAGAAGCTGCGGCAGTGAACAGGCACCTTACCGAGACACTGGGAAGCTTATGGAGCGCGATCCGGTGCAAATAACGAGAGGGGCTAGTTGGCTGTCTGGGGCAGAGCGAAGGTACTAGGAACATTGGAGAGGCTCTCGAACGCTCACTGGTGAGGGACTGGAGCTACGCAATAAGCAAATGTGAAGCAAGGAAGCAGGATGCCGAATGCCAGAAGGAGCCAGCGCGAGCAGACCGTGAACAGAGATGAGTCTCCGGAGAGCCGACGAAAAGGGAAATCCGACCATAAGGAATCCGGTTAGTCCACCTGGGTAAAAAGGGGTACCCAGACACAATCAATGGGCAGTTGTGAAGCCAGAGACATTTGGTTTTTGAATTGAATATCAGGAAAAGGGAATGGGAAAAAAAGCATTTGTGGCAATGTCGGTATGCAAGAGAGGTTTCCTAGCAGGCGAGTACTGGGAGCTTATGTTGGTTTTGCAAGTGAATGCTACTGGAAAGGTGAATGCTAATAAAATCTGGGAGAATAAAGCTTCAAAGGCAGTTAAAAGGACATCGAGTAAAGCCTCATTGGGAAGCTGAAACAGTGGCAAGCAACCTATGAACCAGAAACACTTGCGTACAGGTGCGTTCTAAATTACTTATCATATAACCAAGCAAGATGTGTTGGTTCGTGACCTGTAGTGGGTGGACTGTGTTGTCCGACAACTGCCCCTATACGGAATACACACACTTAAGGAAAAGCCACCCTGTGAATAAATAAAGAAAGCTTATGTGAACTAATATTGATGAGCTGCACTGTATGACTGGGTGACAAGTAACCAAACTCAAACAAGAGCTGGGGAAATATCCCAAGGAACTGTGTTATGTTGGAACCTGAATTACCCCAAGGAATTGTTTTGAAACATTGGAAGACTTGAAAGCCAGGCGAAGGGAACCCCTTTTTGTTGTAAGGTGAACGATTTGAATCATGGGGAAGGGAAAACCCTTTCCCACTTAAGAGCTGGGAGAAGCTCTGAACTATTCTTTGGAACACTTATCATTTGATGCTGTCATCCCTACACATTGGGGGTTATTACGAGGTTGGAGGTAAGGGGATAACAGCGCAGGTAAAGGTGCCAGTGCCGTTAACCCCTTATCGCCGCATTACGAGGTCCTTTAGCGGGTCCCGCTAAGGGCGGCTGGGTTTACCAGGCGCCCTTAGTGGGAGCCGCTAAAGAACCAGCATGCTAACAACGGGCCCATTATTAATGGGCCCGTTGTTAGCATGGTCCCCATTCCCATTGAGCCTTATGGGGGCTCGAATGGAAATGGGTTCCCTGAATGGGGAAATACCGGGTCCACCAAGGTTGGAATGGCCCGGTAATTCCCCATTCAGGGAACCCGGACCCGGTATGCTGTAAGGGGGTAGCCATGGCGCTAATAGCGCCATGGCCACCTCCAACCTCGTAATGACCCCCATTGTATTTAGTTAGATGTGAGGGCAAGCATAGGGGTTCGACACAGACAGACATTTGCTTTGGACTTCCTGACACAGACTATCATTAGTTTCCTTAGGTAGGGAAATCCCACCTTAGCTTAGGCAAGTTAGGCATTTTCCCAACCCTCCATTTTAATTAATAATAAGGTATACATTAAACTTCTATATTGTTGTCTGTGTCTCATTCATGATGCCTTCACAAATGTCAGGTGTGGGATGCGGCTCAACTGATACAAGTTGGGGAACCTTAAAGTTTGAGAAGCTAAGTCCCAGAGCATCAGACACCTCAGTAGCCACAGAAATAAGGAAGAAATCATTCCCCCATGTGAATGAAGGCTAATATCTACTGACATGATCTTGATTCCGCCCCCACAGACCTACATCAGGTTGGCTCCTAAGTCAAGGTTAGTATGGAAACTTGGAATAGATGTGTTAGCTGGGGTTATAGACCCAGACTTCAGAGGGCACATAAAGGTGTTACCACAAAACCATGGGAAAGATCCCTTTCCAATTCGTCAAAGGGGATACAATTGTACAGGGGGTATTTGAAAGAGCAGTATTTCCTAGGGTAAACGAAGAGGCTGGGAAAGAGGTGACAGCATGAGGTAACCGAGGCTACAGGGAAGCAGATGAAACATCTGATACCACACACAAACCCGAATCCAGAAGGGTCATAGACCAAGAACCTGAAACTCTTCCTGACCTAGACTTTGCCCTAAGGAATGATCCACTGTTAGCTGAAGTCTTCTTGCTAAATTCTACCAGAACGCGAGGGCCGGGAGAAGGGGTTTCCATTTTTCTTTTCAAATCATGGGTTGCTGTACAGAGAAGACAACACATCCGAAGGCATGGTTAGAACACTGTTAATAGTGCCAAAAAGTTGCAAAGAAACTGTCCTGGAAATAGCCCACTCACATTTGACGGGCAGTCATTTGGGGCAGACAAAAACACAGGCACAAATCCTTAATAAGTTCTACTGGCCAGGAATTAATTCACTCAGATATTAAGACTTTTGTACAGTCTTATGAGATCTGCCAAAAAGACGAGCACCCATGTGCCACCATCAGTACCCTTAGAACCACTCCCAATTATTGAAGTTCCATTGTCTAGAATTGGCATGGATATTGTAGGTCCCCAAGAGACATCACAATTAGGGAATAAGCATTTTCTGGTCATAGTAGACTATGTCACGTGATATTGTCTCGGGAGGATAGCTCAGCGGCAACGTGTTCGCCTTGGAAGCAAGATGACACGAAGCAACACGGGTTTGATCCCTGGGTCCGCGCTTAGAAACCTCTGGGTATTTAAGCGGGTTATAAATACGCAACTAAGACAAAAACAAATACGCAACTAAAAAAACAAAACAATTCCTGTAACAGTGCCTCGATGCCTGCGGGCTCTGTAAACACTTTAAAAATGCAAATAAATAAATTAATTAATTAAATAAATATCCAGAAGCCTTTCCCCTTGGAGCCAATACCACACAACAGATCCTGAAACACCTACTCCCCTTCTTTTCAAGAGTAGGGTTTCCCAAGGAAATCTTAACGGATCAGGGCTCTACATTCATGAGCAAACTCATGGCGGAAGTGAAAGAACTATTAAACATAACGACCATAAGAACTTCCGTATATCATCCCAAAAACAGACGACCTTGTGGAAAGGTTTCATAAGACCCTGAAAACAATACTACGAAAGGTAGTGGAACAAGACAGAGGAAATTGGAATTCAATGGCACCTTGGGCTTTATTTGCTGTTAGAAAGACCCACTCAGGCATCTACAGGATTATCTCAGTTTGAATTACTCTACGGATGGGAACCCCGAGATATCCTGGACATGTTGAGACCTGGGAAGAAATGGAGGAAGCCCCAATTCTACTTTCTCAAACCGCCCACCCCCTTAAAGACCACATGACTGTGGTAAGATCTTTAGTCCAAACTCATATGGCCAAGCCCTTAGAACAGCAGAAAACCTTGTATAATTGAAAGGTCACCTTAAGATCTTTCTCGGTAGGACAAAAGGTGTTGGCGTTCTTGCCAACCTCTGAGAATACATAGATTTCCAAATGGCATGGACCTTACGAGGTGCTAAAACAGACATGACCATGCAACTATAAAATCTCACAACCTGACCACTGAGTCAAAACCCAGGCATACCATATCAACCTATTGAAGGGTCTACTACTGCCATTCTAACCTGTTTATTACCTGATTACCCTGATAAAAAGGTACTGATCCCTTCTGAACTTAGTAACAACCAGAAACAAGATCTTTATGACCTACTCCTACAATTTACTGATGTATTTAGAGAGGAGCCAGGGAGAGTGAAATGATTTTACCATCACATCCGCAGTCCTGTGGGTAAAGTGGTGCGCCTACAACCTTATAGATTATCTGAGGCGAGGAAAGTATCCATCATCCAGGAAGTTGGGCAGATGCTTGAGGCTAATATTATTGAACCATCTAGTAGTCCCTGGTCTTCCCCGATCGTACTGGTAGCCAAACCCGATGGGACATTGAGATTTTGTATTGACTTTAGAAAAGTCAATGCAATATCTGCCTTTGATGCCTACCCAATGCCCTGTATTGACAATCTCATTTCTTTCTTTCAAGGGGATTGGGTCCTCCGACGTATTCCATATCTATGACAGTAATCACCACAGCTGTGCTGCTTCGGAAAATCTTTCGGCGTCTGCGTCCTGCGTTGATGATGTCAATACGCCACCCTCGAGGACCTCCTCCGACGGCCGACGTCAGCAGATGTTATAAGTAGGACGCACGACGCCCGTAGCCTCAGTTCCATTTTTTCTGCGAACGTGTTCGCTTTGGGAATCTCGCCGCGCCTCGACTCTTTGGAGTTTCTGTTCTTCGTTTTGTGAAGTTTCTTCGTGAAGATGTCTACCTCGTCTTCCACCCCGCGTCCGGGCTTTAAGAAGTGCAGGGACTATGGGTCCAAGATGTCGGTGATGGACTCGCACGACGCCTGCCTCTGGTGCCTCGGGGAGGCCCATGACACGGATGACTGGCGACTGCCAGTCGCTCATGTCCAAAGCCTTGCTGGAGCGCAAGAAGAAGTTGTCGGTAGGTAAGGTGTCCAAGCCCCGGACATTGAGGTCTGCGGGGCTTTCGACGGATGATTCCAGAGGCGACTCTCCGCGTCATCGTCAGAAGTCCAGTGGGTCTCGCCACTACTCTGCCTCTTCGAAGCACTCCCGGAAGCGCCGGCATCGGTGGCCTTCCCCGTCCTCATACGAGGACTCCGCCCGTCGGCGGGTCGCTTATCCAACCAAACGTGCGACACCGGAGGAATGGGCTTCCTTCGGGAAGAAAATGATAGCGATTCTCGAATCGCAGGGCACCAGTCCGTCCGCGCCTCCGAGTGGGGTCGGTCGTGATCGGCCAGAGACACCGCTCGCACGCCTTCGGGCTCGGGTGGTCGGCACGATTCACGGGAGAGGCCCGCTCGGGCAAGGGGAATCATTCTCGTCATGCCCGTTCCAGGTCCCGGTCCTCGACGCGCTTGAGACCACGTAAATCTTGTGAAGTCTTCGAGGAAGACATCGACGCCTGTGGCGCCGAGGTCGTCGACGGACTCTCTCGAGGCTCCGCCTCCGAGGAAGTCGTCGATGTCGAAGGACACGCTCGGGGCTCCAGCATCGAAGCCTGTGTCGATGCTGGCGGAGCTGCGTCTGACGTCGACGCCGATTCACTCGACGCCGATTCTCTCGCCGCCAGCGCCGATTCACTCGACGCCCTCGACGCCTTTCGAGGCTGTGGTGTCGGAGGTACCCCGTGGCATGGGGGAACCCCCTAGAAAGGCTCTGGCTAAGGTCAAGCATGGCTTTGTTCCCCAAGTGCCTTCTTTTCGCCATCTGGAGTACATTTCAGAGGTGGATGAGGGCTCTGATGATGGCATGGTTCCTGATACGGTGCCGAATGAGATTCTCTCGGGCCTTAGCCAGTTTGAGGACCTAAGACAGTCACTGCACGATGCCATTGGGCTGGACACCTCTCCAGAGGTGGAGTTTTGTAGGCCTGAGCCTGGCACTCATGCCGATTCCTCGTACCGGCGCTTATGTCTAGGGTCACCGAGTACTTGGGATGGTCTGCTCCCCCAGGGGAGTTTATTCAGGATGATCTTACGGACATCCTGGACCTTGGTCCACCAATTAACCCGGTACTGCCGTTTCATATGGCTCTACAGAGAAGGGTGGCGGTGGCTTGGACTGCTCCGGAGAGTATCCCACAGTGGGCAAGTCTTTGTCACGAAAATACCGTCCAGCCAGTAGCGACCCCTGCTACTTGTCCAAGCACCCCACTCCGGAGAGTTTGGTGGTGCAGGCGGCTACGGCCCCGGCAAAGCAGGCGTCGTATCCTACCATCCCTCCTGATAGGGACGACAAACATTTTGATGGCTGGGCGAAGAAAGTGTTTTCTTCAGGGAGTATGGTGCTTCATGCGGCCAACTCCGTATGTGCCTTGTCTCGTTTCACGCGCACTCTGTGGAACTGTATTGCATTAGCGGCTGAACATATTCCCGAAGGGGACAAACGGGATGGTTTCCTTGCTATGGTCCAGGATGGCAAGGATGCCATGTGTGAGTCCGTTCAGTCGGGTTTAGACATGGCAGATTGCGTCAGGCGGTCCATGGCACCGAGCACCGTAATACGCAGGTTTGCGTGGTTGCGGAAGTCGGGGTTTGCTCCTGATGTGCAGGCCCGGCTCTTCAACATGCCCTTTGACGGTGAACATCTTTTTGGCAGCAAGTCTGACGAGAGCCTTGAGAGGTTGCAGACCTCCAAAGCTACAGCGAAGTCGTTGGGCGCTGCAGTTCGACAACCTCTGCCTTTTCGTCCTAGGGGACAGCAATAGAGGGGAGGTTCCTTTCGTTATTACTCATCCTTTGGAAAGCGAGAGGAGCTGTCAGTCAAAGGGGCCACCGTAGGAGTGCCCGAGGTGGAAAACAAGGTACTCGAGGTGCCAAGGCCGCTTGGGCAGTTGCCTCTTTGCCCTCAGGCAACGCCGCAGCCGCTACCACTCAATCATGAGGCCATGTCCCATGGTTCGTCGGTTGGGGGAAGGCTGGCACAGCACCTTGTAGAGTGGCGTGCCATTACTTCAGATGTGTGGGTTCTGGAGATCATAACCCACGGCTACTGTCTTTCCTTTCGGCAGAGGCCTCACGACAATCAGCAGATGGTGCACAAGTTTCAACATGCGCAGACGCTCCCGGCGTTCGAGTTCTTGAGGTTACTCGGCCTCATGGAATCCTGCATTCTTCTGGTGCCAGAGGCTCGTCTGCGGATGAGATCTTTGCAGTGGGCACTCAAGATGCAGTGGTCACAATCCTCCGGCAGGATGTCGGACCCCGTTCAGGTGCTGCCCTCGGTCGCCCAGGACCTTCTGTGGTGGGCCGTCGAAGGCAATCTGATGAAGGGGGCTCCGTTTTGGCTTCCCTGGCCGGAGGTGACGATCGTGACGGACGCATCCTTCACGGGATGGGGAGCTCATGCCAACAAGTTGACAGTAAGCGGTCGTTGGTCTTTGTCGGAGTCCAGACTCCATATCAATCTGTTCGAGTTGAGGGCCGTCAGGCTAGCCCTGAAGGCTTTTCTGCCGACTGTGCGAGGGAAGAATGTCCTGATTCTGACGGACAACACAGTGGCCATGCACTACCTCAACAAAAGGGGGGGGGGGCAGGGTCACTTTCTCTGTGCATTGAGGCGATGCAGCTCGAGTTCTGGGCCATCCAGCAGAAAGTTTCGATCTCAGCAGTTCATCTGGCCGGAGACGAAAACGAGACGGCAGATGCTCTGAGCAGGCAGAGCGCGATCTCTCACGAGTGGGAGCTGGCTCAGGAGATTCTCCTGGAGATCTTCGCCCTTTGGGGGACCCCTCAAGTGGATCTCTTTGCCTCCAGTGTCAACCGGAAGTGCGAAAGGTTCTGCTCGCGGGAATTTCCTCCAAGAGGAGCCTTAGGAGACGCGTTCGTGGTGGAGTGGTCCTTCCCACTGCTGTACGCGTTTCCTCCAGTCCCTGTCATCCCGCAAGTGCTGTGGAGGATACGCAGGTTCGGTTCCCGGATGATCCTCATTGCTCCGGCGTGGGCCCGGAGGACGTGGTACCTGGACCTTCTCGACTTGTCCATCTGCCCTCCACGTCGTCTTCCCTACCGAGACGATCTGCTCTCACGGGAGGGGGGTCAGGTTCTCCATCCAGAGGTCAGATACCTCAACCTTCACGCTTGGCTTCTGAAAGGTTGAGGTATAAGGATTGGGACCTCCCTGAAGATGTGATGGAGGTGTTGCTCTCAGCCAGACGGCCAGCAACAAGTCCCTATACCGTTGCCGTTGGCGTAAGTTCTGCGACTGGTGCAGAGTTAAGAATGTGGATCCTTTTGCATGTGACATTCCCATGGTTCTGTCTTTTTTGCTTTCTTTGGCCCACAGGGGCTTGCAAGTGGGTACCGTTAAAGGTTACCTGGCGGCGCTGTCCATATTTAAGCGCTCATGTGAAGAGTGTTCCTATTTTAAAATTCCTTTAATTTCTCAGTTTCTGAAAGGGCTCACTAATGTGTTCCCTCCGTCACCTTTCCTGGTGCCCGGTTGGGATTTGAACCTTGTTCTCAAGTTTCTAATGGGTGCTCCCTTTGAGCCTTTGCACTCTTGTCCTTTGAGACTGTTAACTCTTAAAACTGTATTTTTAGTTGCGGTCACTTCCGCTCGCAGAATGAGTGAGTTACAGGCACTTTCAGTTAAGCCACCCTTCACTGTGTTTCATAAGGACAGGGTTGTCCTTAGAGTTCGTCCTTCCTTTCTTCCGAAGGTGGTGTCGGAATTTCATTTAGGCCAGAAGGTTGTTCTTCTGGCATTTTATCCTCCTCCACATCCTGGTAAGGAAGAGGAGAGGCGCCATAGGCTTGATCCTAGGAGAGTGTTAAGCTTTTATATTTCACGCATGTCCCGGGTCAGAGTGGACGATCAACTCTTCATTGGTTATGCTGGAAAGCGTTTGGGACAAGCTGTGACGAAACAGACTTTGTCTCGCTGGATTCTTTTGGCTATCTCCGAGTATTACCGCTTGGCAGGTAAGGACCCACCGGTCGGCTTGCGGGCCCATTCTACCAGGGGTATGGCTGCATCTACTGCCCTACAGAGGGGTGTTCCTATTCGTAACATCTGTGATGCAGCCACCTGGGCTTCAGTACATACTTTTTTACGTCACTACTCCCTCGATTCCATCCGGGGGCAGGATCTGGCCTTTGGCAAGGCGGTCCTTTATTCCGCAATTTGATTGGGCATTCTAAATTTTTGTTTTCTAAATTCTTTTCCCACCTCCTTGCATTGGTACTGCTTTGGGAGTCTGTCATAGATATGGAATACGTCAGAGGACCCAATCCCCTCGAAGAACAAGTTACTCTCTTACCTGGTAACGTTCTTTCGATGGGATGGTCCGACAACGTTTTCCATATCACTCCCTCCCTACCTTCCCCGCTACAGAATTTCTTATGCGATTGCAGCTTACGTTTCCGCAAGGCTTTGTGTGTCTGACTGGCAGAAGACTGGTATGACACGTTCTGTGGAAAAAACTACAACTGAGGCTACGGGCGTCGTGCGTCCTACTTATAACATCTGCTGACGTCGGCCGTCGGAGGAGGTCCTCGAGGGTGGCGTATCGACGTCATCGACGCAGACGCCGAAAGATTTTCCGAAGCAGCACAGCTGTGGTGATTACTGTCATAGATATGGAATACGTCATCGGACCATCCCATCGAAAGAACGTTACCAGGTAAGAGAGTAACTTGTTCATCTTTCTACCATAGACCTTACAAAAGGCTATTGGCAGGTTCCCTTATATGCCTCGGATAAAGAAAAAATGGCCTTTGTCCCATGCACCTTAGTTAATTCCAATTTAAAGTCCTCCCATTTGGATTACATGGGGCCCCGCAACATTCCATCGGTTGATGGATAAGATCTTACAACCTTACTCTGATTTCTGCGGGGCCTGTATACGATATTGTGATCCACAGTAAGACCTGGGAAGATCATATATATCATCTCTATAGCATCATGAGGTATTAAGAACTGCAGGTTAACAGCAAATCCTAAGAAATGCAAATTAGCTCAATCCGCAGTGAAGTACATGGGATTGTTTTGTCGATAATGGCACGGTACAAAGGTTCGAGCAGTCCTAGAGCCACCTACACCAAGTCAAAAAAAGATCTAATGGCCTTTTTAGGACTAATTGGCTATTACCGACGGTTGATCCCTAACTTTTCATATAAAACTACTAGACTCACTGATATGATAGGTTATTTATAACGCACTTAATACCAAGAGGTTTCTAACCGTGGACCCGGGGATCGAACCTGTGCTGCTCCGAGACGTCTTGCTTCCAAGGCGAGCACGTTGCCCCTGAGCTAGCCTCCCGAGACTGATACATTGAAAAATGCTGAACCCCAGAAATTTAAATGGAGTGGAAGAACAACATTGTTTATATAACCTTGAAAGAAACCCTTTGTCAGAGCCCCATCTTAAAAGTACCTGATTTTTTAAATGTTTTAATTCTGCAGACAGATGCGTCTCTAATGAGACTAGGAGCTTTATTGTCCCAAGATCATGTCGGCCGGGAACACCCAATAATCTAAAGTAGCAAATTGTTTACAACAGAGAAACAATTACTGTCATTGAGCTGGAAGCACAGGCTATAAAATGGGCAATTATCCATCAAGAAACTATCTGTTAGGGCAGAAATGTAGACCCATTATAGATCATTCATCCCTGGTATGGATTAGCCAACAAATGGAATCAAACCCACAAGTTATGCAGTGGTTTTTGGATCTGCAACCATATTGTTTCACAGTGGAACACTGAAATGGTCGAGATCAAGGAAATGTCAACTTCTTTTCTCGATTTCCCCTGTGAAACATCGAGATCCTACCCACACAGGGGAAGGGTATGTGAAGAATTTGAGGGTGTGCTCACTTCGTTTCCCAACATATCCCCCCCGCCCCCAGGTGGCCAGGGAAAGGCTGTCATTTTCAGATCCTGACCCTGGGGGTGGAGATACAAGGGAGGATCATCTGGTTGGAGGAGACTTGGGGAGTGGGGATGATGCACCCTTGGGTGGACATGTTATCCCCCATTTCCCTGTAAATAAATAAATAAAGCCTATGTGAACTAAGATTGATGAGCTGACATGTATGAATTGGTGACAAATAACCAAACTCAAACAAGAGCTGGGGAAATATCCCAAGGAACTGTTATGTTTGGAACCTGACTTACCCCAAGGAATTGTGGTGTTTTGAAACTTTGGAAGACTCGAAAGCCAGGGGAAGACAACCCCTTTGTTGTAAAGTGCACTATTTGAATTATGGGAAGCTCTGAACTATTCTTTGGAACACATCATTTGATACTGGCATCCCTATACATTGTATTCAGTTAGATGTGAGGGCAAGCATAGGGTTTGGACACAGACAGACATTTGCTTTGGACTTCCTGACACAGACTATCATTACTTTCATTTAGGTAGGGAAATTCCACCTTCGCTTAGGGCAAGTTGGGCATTTTCCCAACCCCCCTTTTTAGTTAATAAAAGTTTATATGTTAAACTTCTATATTGATTGTTGTCTGAGTCTCATTCATGATGCCTTCACTGAGTATCATGTCTGACTTCTCGCAACATGACGATGAGCTACCAGTGTCATCATCCCCTATGGAAGACACTTTCCTATACGCACAATTGATCACAAGAGCAGCTCTTAAATTTGGAATTATGACACAGGAATCTACAAAGAAGCAGATGTCATAGAGGACCTATTAGAGGAGAACAAGCAGGTCTCACACTGCATACCACTGCTATATGCCATATAGAAGAGGATTAGCCCCTCTCTACTAAAACCAATCTCCACCAGGGAAGTGAACGGTACGGCAGAGCAAACATTAAAACCCTTGTCTGCAGACCCCCTATACATAAGGGGGCAACTTAAACCTGATTCTCTAGTAGTAACTACAGCACAAAAGTCATTGAATACCTGCTGCATAAGGAAAGTAGACTCGTATATATAGTAGGGAAAAGAGCGGCCACGTCCTCTGCAGACAGGGCTAACATCGCTAACACTGTGGTGCTAATGGCCAGATACAACAGATCCCAATGGGGTGAAATGGAGAGCCTGGCCAGATACATGAAATACAGGTAACTTTCAGAAAGATATTAGCAGAGGGAAAACATTCTGTAATTTCTATTAAATGTCTTGATGCTTCAAACAGCTGGCCATCAAATGGCCGGGGCTGCTGTGATCAAGAGGCATGCGTGTCTGAAGCATACAGACTTCAAGCCAGAAACTCTGGCTACTCTCAGAGATAGACCTATGGAAGGCCTTTTTGGCACACAGGTAGAGGAAACCCTGCAACGGGCTGAAAAAGATTGTGACTCTCAAAACTCTGGGTCAGATCATCAGCAGATCAATTCAGAACAGAGGATTCCAAACAAATAAGCGACCCTTTCGGAAAGCACCTTATACACAGCCAGGTACACCCCAGACCCAGACAGGTTCCAACTGGTTCACAGGGTCACAGTTACAACAGCCCACATACACTGCACTCTCACGAAATATGCAAAGATGGAAGACCAGGAGCTCACTAGAGGGACCTTCTCCACACATAAACAATGACTCAAGTATTCAGGTTCCCTCCCATGCATCCCTAGTAGCGGGCACATCAAATAATCAACCCACACAGGGGAGGGTAGAACATCAGATCAGTGGGAGTGAGGCAGTGTTCCAGGGGTACGGCATTGAACTTCTAAAGCCTTCCCACAGTCTACCACCGTGGGAAAGAAAGATGACAACGGAACACAAGGAACTACTACAAAAGGAGGTCGAGGAACTATTAGAAAAGGACGCCATCAAACCTCTACCAGTAAATCAGGGCGTTTATTCTCTTTACTTTCTAGTCCCTGAAAAGGACAAAACAAAGAACCCAGTACTAGACTCACTCCCAGCAAACAAATGAGTAAAACTACAAAGCTTCAGGATGACCACCCTGCAGGAGGTCATCCCATTACTAAAGAAAGGAATATTCATGACCACACTGGACATGAAAGATGCATATGTTTGTATTTCCATGTTCTGCAGTCACAGAAGATTGCTGAGATTCAAGGAAGGGGTAACACATTTCCAGTTCAAGGTACTACCTTTTGGAATAGCATTGCCACCATGTGTGTCCACAAAGGTTCTTGTAGTAGTGGCAGCTCACTTATGCAGGAAGAACATACCAGTCTATCCCTATGTAGACAGTTGTTTTATAACAGGCGAGACTCTGCAGTCATGCCTAGAGGACACACAAAGCGGTAAGCCGTTTGTACACGCTAGGTTTCACCATCAATGAAACAATCAGGCCTAGTTCATCACAAAAGAAACAGTTCCTGGGTGCCATAATAGACTCTGAAGAAAGAGTGCAGACATTCCTAGCACAAATCACCAAATACCACATAGGAGAAAAGTTAACAGGATGTAAAGTAATAAAACTGTTAGGTATGATGGCATCATGCATATTCATTGTCCCACATGCACGGCTAAACATGCGTTCACTACAGCAGTAGCTCTCAAGTCAGTAGTCTCAGACGGAAGGCGATTAGAACGATCTAGTGCTTATAACAAATGAAGTCAAAAAATCTCTGCAATGGTGGACAAGGGAAAACCTGTTAAAAGGCAGACTATGCAGGGAACCACCAATCCAGATGACACTGACCAGATGCCTCACTACTGGGGAGGAGAGCACAATGCCAAGAGCGAACAGCCCAGGGAGCATGGTCACAAAGGGAAAGGGAGTACCACATAAACACACTGGAACTCGTATCCATCGAAATGTTTTTACTATCTTTTCAAACAAGGTTAATCAACAGGATTTCATACATAACCAAGCAAGGGTGAACACACCCCATAGCTCTGTCCAGCTTATCACAAGAGATAACGGATTAGTGCATTAAAAGAGGCATTTACATCCAAACATGTTCCCGGAGAGAACTGCCTAGTGGGAGTTCAAGATAGACATACTCTGACAAATCGTCAGACTCTGAGGCACCACGCGGTGGACCTTTTCTCAACAGCACAACACACACAATTCCCCACCTTAGCATCTAGGTACCCAGAGAAAGCATCACTAGGGAATGCACTATGACTGAACTGGTTAGGGACATTTGCATATGCTTTCCCCCAACCGCACTGCTGCGCAAGGTAGATCCCAAACTTCTACAAAAAAACTCGCAATGATTCTAATCGCACCAATGTGGGCAAAACAAAGATGGTACCGACATATCCTGAAGATGGCCATACAGCCTCCAATAAAGTTGCAGAACTAACACACCCTTGCCTGCAGACTCTGCACTTAGCAGCTTGGCTCCTGAACTCATAGATTTTGGACATTTACAACGTATAAGCAGATGCATGGAGATTCCAAGAGCGGCAAGAAAACCCCACACAAGACATTGCTACTCCAATAAATGGAAGATTTTTATCATTTGGAGTAAAACAAAGCAAATTGGCCCATCAACTGCACACCAGCCGATAGAGTAATATATCTATTACATGAGCTAGATTCAGGTTTGACGTACGATTCCATCAAGGTACACCTAGCAGCATATTCAACCTCACAACAAAAGAACATCCTGGTGGAAAGTACCAGTGGTTAAAACGTTCATGGAAGGTGTTAAATGCATACTTCCACCAGTGGCTCACCTGGCACCAGGGTGGTACTTGAATGCAGTACTTGACTCATGGGAAAGCCTTTCAAACCCTTGCACAAGGCTTCACTAAGAGATCTAACTTATAATGTGGCTTTTCCTAATAGCAATAACATCTATTAGCAGAGTAAGTGAGCTCCAAGCACTATCGGTTACTGAACCATTTGTAACAGTCGTTCTAAGGGTGGTGCCGGAGGTGTGGCCAGTGGCACCCAGGATGGTTGCATCCTAATTCTCTCCGACCACCTGGGGCGAAACGCATACCCAGGGGTGCAGGAGCGAGTGGGCCGATCCTGGTGTCCCGATGAGTGGTGACAGCAGAGGTTGGGGGCTCCACAGAGGTGGAGGTGCGGAAGGCCCTCAGCGCAGCCTGGTGCACCGGGCGAGGCCGCCTGCACTGTGAGGAGGATTGGTGTGCCCAGAGTGAAGAGCCACTGGCAGTGAGGTAGAGAACTGCCTTGGTGGACCCGTCGGGGGAATGATAAAGTGCAGGGAGCTCCCATGCAAAAGTGGTGATGCTTGAGGGGGTGAGTCGTTCCACTGTGGGCTCCGGTTGAGCCTCCATCCCCCCACACCCTATACTGTTGCCACCGTGGAGAGGATCCATGAAAGAGCGGTGGACCAGGGGGGCCCCATAGAAGCAGACAGGAGGTGATAAAGCTGCGGACTGGCCGAGGACATGCCTGGCTTCTCTGGTGGCCTGACAGAGGGGCAATTGCTGTTTGGAGCTTTGAGGAGCAAAGCAGGATACATGTGGGAGACCCTGCTCTGACATTTAGTAGAGTGAGCTATCTAGCAGTGAAGGCAATAGCATCTTCCTCCTGCACCTCCTGGGGTCTGGAAGGTTCATAACAAGCATGGCAGGTATTGTGTGTTCTGACAACCTGGGGGTACCGGGGGCAGCACTGATCCTATATGTCTCCCCTCATGACTCCTTGAAGAGGCAGATCGAATACCTCCCTCTGGTTTCCGATGCTGGCCAAGGGGAGAGGGACATTGAGAAGAAAGGGACTGGGAGAAAATGGCTGAGCCAGCCCCAAAGGAGTCTGGATCGCCACAACTAACAAAAGATCTACTGGAGTGCATTTCCCAAACAGTCAAGAGTAAGGTAGGTGTTGTCACTTAATAGATTGGGGAAAACCTTGGTGGATCTTTCCAGGGATCAAAAGCAAATCAATACTAGAGTGGGAGACACCTAAGAAGCCATAAACTCCCTACAAGAGGACGTTATACACCTCCAGGGTGAGCTAGCCGGGGCAAAGCAAGGAATGGAAGATTTTCTGACAGCTATTAAAGATCTGGAGAACAGGCACCGGAGGGAGAACCTGAGAATCTGGGGGGCCTAAAAGAAAATGCAGAGGGCTTGGACCGAAGAAATGGGTCCTCCCAATTCTTTGAAGAGTCGTTCCTGGAAATAGCCAAGGAAGGCATTGTGTTGGACCGCGTCTATAGGGTCAGGAGTGTTGGGCAGGAATTGATGTAGTAAACCTGTGGGAGAGCCTATGCTTCCCTGGCTCTAGCCCTTCCAGCTGGGAAGCTGTCTGCTGGTACAGACCTTCTAGAGAGAGAGAGACTCTTTGTCCTCTGCTGAGGTCTGCCCTAGAGGGTCTACCTTCTGCAAGTTATGTCTGCAGCTCAGGATGGTCTCTAGGATCCAGATCTCCAATGTAGGAAAGGTTTTCTTCCACCTCTGTCACCAGTAGCTGTCTCTACAGAGTTTGGTTAGTCCTCCCACTGAGACTCAGCTGGGGAAGAGGTCACTGGAGTGACCTGGGACAGTCCTGTCTGCTATGTCCCTGTCCTGTGAACAGGTTTAGGTTTGAGACCTTTCTTTCTACCAGAGACCTTGGATTTCTCCTTTGTCTTTCTTTTTCCTGGGAATAGAAGGATGGCCTTCCTGTATTGGAAATCTCCTCAAACTCAGTCTCTCAAGGTTGCCTCTTTGGCCAATCTTGGTTGCTCCTGCTTCCTTTTGCCAGGAGGCCTTGCGGTAGAGTTTTCAAATCATTTTCCAACAGGACTCTCCCTGGCTCTTCTTTCTGTACACTAACAGGAATTCAGACAGTCATATTATTGCACTGGATGAGAGCTGGCAGAATAGGAACCATTTGGATAGGGGCTCCTGCAAGTTTAGTGGGACCTTTAGGTCCCTTAGCTACATCCTCAGGTTTGAAAAAACGTTCATCTACCACTGTAATGCTTGCCCCAGTGTCTCAGATGACAGGGGTCTCCTGACCATTTACAAGAATACTGTCCTTATAATATTCTTTTGTGTTATCTAGAATGGAGTTGTATGCATCCACATTCTGTTGTTCCCACAGACACATGGACACTAAAGAAACACTGGCTTGAACTCCAATGGGGTCTTCAGCCAGTAATTGAAAGTGTGCACTTGCCATTGGTACTTCATCCTCAGGGATGAAGGCTAAGGAGGCAGTGTGGACCCCTGAAGGTTTACCCTTACATCTAGGATCCCCTTTCACACGATCTACAGACCCACTTAGAAAACATTTGCCAAATGTTCTCTGGAATCGGGGTTTCTGTTGACCTCCATCTGGTTTGGCACCAGAGGTTTCACTAGATCTGTCAGGTTTCCCAATATAATTTTCCCTTGCTATGTTTGTGGCCCTCTTTTGGATGGTTGGAATTCAAATTCTCTTTTCCCTCTTTCTTGTGCTGCTTCCCCTCTTCCTTTTTGTGAGTTGCCCCATGGTCATTGTGAGAGACCCACAAGTCAGCAGCCTGTGTTAGCTTTTTGGGATCAATCTCTTTTGAGTCAGCCAAGTGCTGTCTCAGCTCAGGTGAGCAGGCATGAAAAATAGATTCTAACAAAAAAAGATTCCTTATTCCTTCAAAGGAGATCACTCTGTACCCCTTAACACAACCATCTACGTGCTTTAAACACTCGCATACCCTGGTAGCCCAAGGGGTACCATTAGTCTTTTTGAGGGTCCTAAACCTCTTAAGGTACTGGGAAGGAGTTTTCCCACATCTGCTATTAATGCCAGTTTTACTGATTCATAATCCTTTCTCTCAATGGCATCCAACTCCATTACAGCCATTCAGGGGGAGCCTAGACATGTGGCATGGAATTAAATAATTCCCACTGATTCCTTGAAGATCACAGATGTATTCAAACGTACCCAGCCAATCCAACACATCAAGTTTAGGTTCATACATACTCAATGCTTCTTTGGGCAGGCGAGGCCTCTTGGGTGGGACTAGCAGACCTAGAGGACCCTGAAAAGGAAGCAGAATCAAGGGACAGCCTTCTCAGCCATTTCATGTTGCATGTCTTTTTCTCTTAGTTTCACCTCTTGATGTTTGGCTTCTGCTTGGGTATTTAGTTTCTTGAACTCCAACTCTAATCTTAGTCTTTCAAGAGAAAAATATTCTCGGCTTAAATGTGGCCCTTCTGGGGTACCAATTGTTAGGCAGAAACCTGTGCAGTTCCCTTAGGGACCACTGCAAAAGATTTAAGACTACAGGTGTTGGCAGTAAACCCACTTGGTAGCAGTCTGTACCACCCAGATTTACCTGTTAGCTGTGGCTGAGCAGTCAGACTTCCCTCAAGAAGGGTTAGGCAGTATGCAAAGTATACGCAATAGGCACTCAGATACAACAATACAAGCAAACACTGACCAGAGCTTTGGTGTCAAAGTATATTATTATTTATTTAAAAACACACAGTTGAAACACTCCAGCACTCTTATTGTAAAATATTCTAAACACAGTTACTATTGTAATACATACACCCCTTTTCCCTTATCGGATAAGTCACAGTAAAACACCACTTATTTTCATACAGAGGTGAGCGCTTAACTAGATTGCACTCCAATAGGTTTGTGAGAAAGGGGGAGAAGAAAGACAGAATATGGAAAGGTACACCACTCTAAAGTTCAGGAACACTACAAGCAAGGCAGAAGAGCAAAAGTCACTGGTGAGCCAAAGTCCAAAGGCTGGGCCCACTCTTAGAGAGAGCAGAGCACAAATGCGCCCAAGATCACACAGTTACACTAGGCTGAGAAAGTCTTGCAGAGGGTTCAAAAAGAGTTTAGAGAGGCTTAGGAAAGTTTAGCCAGGGTGTCCCAGGCTAACCCAGGGTGTCCCAGGCTAACCCAGGTTCGAAAGCCGGGGGCTAAATCTACCCCGTACAGTCGGTAGCAAGGGAAGCCAGGCGGAACACGGTACCTTAAGTGGGAAGGATCCTCCAGCGGTGGCAGTTGTTCCTGGTAGTGGGTGCAAGTTACGTCGTCGTCCAGGGGAAGAGAAGATATCGACTTGGAGGAAAGATGAAGGTCGTTGCACTACCAGGGCAGAAACCAGCCGTGGAGTTTTCCGGTTAAAGGAGGTACCTTTGTTTCGCGGTCGTTGTAAAACGTGGTATCCCGGTTGCCGGGGTGCTTTGCACATGCAAGGCGGCCACGAGGTACGTCGGGAAAGCGAAAAGACGGTGAAACTGGTTATCCCCACCAGTCAAAGGAAGAAGACTCTCCGGCAGGAGATCTCCTCTGTCGTTGGGAAAAGTGGCGAGGCAGTCCAGCAGGGCTCCACCGGTAGTGGTGTCGTGGCAGGTCGGCTCAGCTTCTCCCTCGTCGGATTCTTAGGTCCTGTGGCGACTTCTGAAGTTCCAGTCCCCAAAGCCCTGCTTTTATGCAGCAAACCCCCATTCACTCAGCCTAGCTGTCACTCAAACATGCTAAGTGGTGAGCCAGCCTGCTCACCACTTGGGCCAATCAGGATGGAGTACGACTTGAGTTGCCTAGGCAACTCAGTCCAGGGTGCCTACATTTCCCTCCACCCCTCCTATGTACCCCAGACAGAGTGGCACCACTTTGGAGGGCTTCTGTGGAGAAGCCCGCCAAAAAGTGGAACAAAGGGCTCGACTTGGGTTGGAGTCACAGAAGAGAACACAAACGCCATTTTAGAATCAAGTTTTGGCAAAAAATACCAACCGGAGAATTAATATTAATTAAATAAACCGCCGGTATGTTCGAGACTACCGTAAATAATTAAATAAAGGTAGTAGTCTAAAACAATGGGAAATCCCATAGGAAAATATTCGCGGTTGAATATAAAAAGTAGTATCCACTGCCATCAGCCAAAACTCGATCAGGGGGGACGGAGACGTGCCCCCTCGACTAACAGACCCCGGGGCAATTGAATTGCCCCAGCCAGTACGTCCACAATATGATGGTTTGTACTGGTTCTGTTCAAAATTTAAGACTAGTAAAGTCAATGGTGACTTTACATGCACTGGGAGACAGTAGTCAGTCCCAGGGTATGGAGTCTATACTGGGGGGTCATTATGACACCCCTGTGTTACTGCATGGAGGGTGCTGTGTAACACACATCACAAAAACACATAAAGCCCTATGGAGTAAAAGACCCCATAGCCCATTAAACACATCTAGATTCAAAGAAACACACTCACATCATTCCCAAGAGTGAGGGTAAAAGAGTCTCACTCTTCGCAGGAGAAAAAAGTAAACCCCAAAAATCCAGCAAAGCTGCTGGGGGACTCACGACTCACTAGGATAGGAAATTCAGCCTAAACAGAGAATTCTCCCTAACACCAATGGAAAATGGCTGAGGCATAAGGGCAGGCTGTGGCAGAGAGGGCCTCTCTTCCTGAGACGCCGCTTACTTGGGTGATTAGGGGTTTCAGGCCTACTACCTAAACTTTGGTGATTCAACAACCTTGTAATCAATTCACATTTTTTTCCTTTCAGAGCCAGACCCCTGGTTTTATACATGTCTTTCAGTTGATCTACTTTCAGGACAATTGGGGCTGCCTCATTAAAGTTATTAATATTTGGCATGTTACAATTGCTTCACTTTTTGATGGAGCTTAGCCTTGTGGCTGGTTTAGTTAGGCACAAGTTCAGCAAATAATCAATGTAACCGCTCTAAGTCTATCAGTGTTGGGCAGGAATTGATGTAGTAACCCTGTGTGAGACTACACAACACTTGTCCTCTTGGTATTCAGTAACCCATCTTTTGGTATAGGCCTGCACTACACAAGTTGGTAGTGTGACTGAACAGTCAGGCTTATCTCAAGAGGGGTACATTTGAGCTGTAGAGCTGTTGCAATGAAATCCACAAATACAAGTAGCCAAATAACACTTATACTCAAGGTTTTTGTTATAAATAATTATTTATTTAACAGTAGTTTGTAAATACGCATTCTTTAAAAAGGGCAATATGTAGAACAATACTTTTCCAGAATCAACACACAGCTAGTAGATACACTTTAGAGATGCTTCTTGTCACTAACTAGGACAGTAATGGCATTTATGTATCACGTGTACACTTTGTAGATTCTGAGGTTTGTAGAGTGGAAAGGTTAAGGGAAGGAATAAGGTTAAACAGGTTCTCAGAGCATTTGAGCACTTTAAATCTTCAAATGAAGACTAAATAAAAACCCTTCCCGGCAATAATAGTTAAAAACCAAGTTATCACCTATGAGGGACAGTAAGTAGCAAAGTCAAATGGACTAGAAGAGTCTGCAGGGAGATCGTACAGCCAAAGACAATTGGAGCGCAGTCTATGGAGCTGAGGCACTTCTTAGATAGCAAAGTCTTGCACAGTTAGAACGTTTTGTTGAAGAAAATTCACGGTAGGATCACAATCTGTTACACTTGTGAAGGGTAGAGCTGAAATCCACTCTAGCAAAGCAGCTGCTGCAAGTCTCAACTGAGAAGAGCAAAGCTACAGACAATGAGGTAAATACCCCAATTCAGAACAGTACCTTTGGCTAGAATAAGAGTGGTCCAGCTGGCTTCTGTCTGGTTGCATTGATGCAGATCCTGGGGTCCTGGGCCTCAGTCATGGGGACAATAGGGAGGACGTCTGGAGGACTCATGCACAGCAATTAGGAGGTCAGCGGCAGCTGCAGCCGCTTTCAGATCAGTGGCACTTTGAGGTTTCAGCGCTCCGTAAACAGCACCAGCGTGGATCTTGGATACCGGCTGGGCTTCCTTCACTCCTTGAGTCCTGCACTCTGGTGAGGGGACTCGAGCGTGGGTCCTCCTGCTTGTGGATGGTCCTGGGAGACTCCTGGAGCTTCTGGCCGGATCACAGATGTTGCACTCGACTACGGATTTCTCGACCCCTGGCACTCGGTTCATGCAGCAGCAAAGAAGTACAGCCAGTTGGGGAAGATGGTCCAGTGGAGTTCGTCTCAGGGTTAGTTGGTCCCACTAACCCAAGGAAAGAAGTTGTCCCTTCTGGAGCTTCTCTTTTTGATTAGAAAAAGGAGTTTCTGCACAGCGGCAGGGCTTCACCGGGCAATTCAAAGAACCAGTAGGATGCAGCAAGCTCCTGGTTCTTTGGTCGGGTTGTTATTCCCAGTGGTCGACTCTGCCTTCAGTGCCAAAACCCTTGCCTTTTAAGCAGGTTTCTCCCGTTCATGCACAGCCTAGCTGTCACTCAAACAGCCAGAAAGGACAGCCAGCCAGCCAATCAGGACTGGGTGCATTCAGGCATTCCTAAAGACAAAGGACAGAGGAGTTTCGGGAACCTCCCTCACTTCTTGCCCTCCCAGACACACTTTCAATACTGAAGCCCCACCAAAGGCAAAATGAACAAAGGGCTCAAACCTGGCTTGGCGTGCAGAGTAAAACCCTAGAAAGACCTCACAAACAAAAAATGGTGAAAAAAGAAGACCGGGCCCTTTTGACAAAATAGTCACTGATGGGTGCTATACTGCAGCTGAGGTTTCAGCCTGCGGTAGAAAAGCACAATGGTAGGAAAATCAAACCACTGCCACCAGCCATTTAAAGTAGTGAGGGTAACATAAAAAATGTTACATAAGTAGGTTGGAAAATGGGCTAGTAAGTAACCCCCCCCCAGCACTCCACATAAGATAGTGTGTGCTGGACCTGATAAGTGAAGTCAATTTCACTTTACTATTGTTGGGAACAGTAGTTCACACAAGAAAAGGTATTTAAACCTTACGAGAAATCCAAAGGATTTCTCTGTGACACTGCACTGAAGGTGCTGTGTATCACCATACAAAAAGTAGATGCCTATTGAGTTTGTCAGACTCCAAAAACAGAGGAAACACATTATTTATTTATATTTGTTAAGCCCACAACAGCCCTTGGGCATCGTGGCGCTAGTTACAGACAGTGAGGAAAGCTTAGTAACAGTAGCGACGTAGGTACAGTTTACACAGGTTGAAGAATACCGTACAGTCATATATACAATTTACACATGTTATAGAATACAGTGAGTTGGGAATAAAGAGGAAGAGGAGGGGGTTGGGGGTGAAGTTGGTGGGGTGGAGTAGGGAGCAGTGTTAGTTGAAAAGTGAAGTTTTCAAGTTTCTCCGAAAAGCAGGGAGTGAGGGTTCAGCTCTGAGAGAGGTGGGGAGCGAGTTCCATAGCTTAGGAGCTAAGTAAGGGAAACCTAGCCCTCCTCCTTTGGTTCCGTTGATGTGTGGGATAGTGAGTTGATTAGTGTAGCGTGTTCTGATGGGTCGGGCTGAGGTGGATCTGGATAGTGTTTCTGACAGGTATGCAGGTGCAGTGAGGTTGATGCATTTGTGGGCAGTAGTGAGGATTTTAAATGTGATGCGGTCCTTGACTGGGAGCCAGTGAGCTGACTGTCTTGCTTGAGAGATGTGGTCTCTTCTTGGAATGCTTAGTGCTGCTCTTAGTGCGTTGTTTTGAGCGACTTGGAGTTTGTTTAGGTTCTTTGTAGAGGTGCCTGCAAGGAGAGCATTGCAGTAACCCAGTTTCGCACCTACGGAGGCTCTTCCTATTGAGAGGCGGTTGGACCTCGTTAGGAAGGGTTTTATGGCATTGATGAGTTTAGTGCTTAGGGCTGAAGCCAAGGCAATAGCATTGACTTATCCATGGACAGAGTGGCGTCAATGTGAACCCCTATTGTTTTTACGGAAGATAGAACGGGAATTATGAAATTGTCAATGTTAAAGTCGGAGTAGAGGCCGTCAAGCTTGGATAGTGTGGACTTTTGACGTAGGAGCAGTGCATGAGCCTTGTGGGACACCGCAGTGGATGGTGGTAGGTGCTGCATTAGCTTTGTTCGAGAAAACTTTAATTGCTCTGCCTTCTAGGAAGGAGGCAATCCAGGCAGTTGCTTGATTTGAGAATTGTGCTGCTTGCGTGAGGTGAGTAGTGAGTGTTGTCTACCAGGTCGAAGGCAGCTGAGAGGTCTAGGAGGAGGAGGAGGGCAGGCTTGCCTTTATCCATAATATGTGCGATTTGGTTTTTTAGGTCTAATAAGGCCGTTTCTGTGCCGTGGCCTTTGCGGAACCCGGACTGTCTTTTTCCCCAAGATAGAATTGGTCTCTAGGTGTAGTTGAATGTGGCTGTGCGCCGCTTTGTCCAGTATTTTTAATAGAAACGGGCCGGTAGTTGTTGGGTTGGGCAGGGTCAAAGGAGAGTTTTTTCAGGAGGGGTCGTACCCAGGCCTCTTTGAGACTGGCAGGGACTATGCCTGTCTTGAATGAGGAGTTGATAAACGGGGCAAGGTCCTTGGCACAATCTTTTATGATCTTAGGGGGGCATATGTCTCCCTTGCATGTGGACTGTTTGAGGCGTTTGAGAAGGTCTATGACTTTAGGTTCAGTAATGTCCTTGAAGGAGAATTTGGGGAGATGGTGTTCTTTGTGGTTGGGCGGGGTGTGAGGTAGTTTATTTTGGCTTGGTAAAGCTTTGTGATGAGCATGGATTTTGTTTTGGAGGAGGTAAATTTTGTTCAGCATTGCAGCTTGAATGCTTACGCACCAAGCTTCGTCCTTGATAATTTCATCAGTGCTGGTCGGGGTTGTGGTGAGTTCCTTAAAGATGGTGAATAGTTCTTAAGTTTGTGAGTTAGCATTTGTTATTCGTAGATTGAAAGCATTTGACTTCGCATTGCAGATGGCTTGTTTATACTGCAGAGCAGCCAATTTGAAATTGTCTTTGGAGGCGACACTAGGGTTAGATTGCCATTTTTTTGCATCTGTGGTTTGTTGGATCGCAGAGTTTGAAGCTCATCTGTGAACCAGGAATTGTAGTGAAATAACTTTTTTTCCTTCTTACATTCTATTGGTGCTATAGCCTTTACTGCATTGGTGAGGGTGTCCCTAAAGATATCAGCTAGGGTAGTGAGGTCTTGTGAGAAGGACGGTGATAAACATGGGATGTTGAGATAGGGACGGATGTTATCTGTGGTGAGCATCTTGGAGCTTCTAGCTAGTGTGGGAGGGCCGGGTGTGGTGAGTTTGGATGTGATGGTGGAGTTACAGTTGTGGTCGGTGATCCAATAAAGGATGCAACCTTTAGAATGAATGGGACTCTGAACTTTTTGGGTGAAGCCTAAATCTGCAAGGTCTTTGGCAAGTGCAGTTGCAATTTTATCATGAGGGTCATTAAACCCTACGTTTAGGTCTACTAGAAGTAAGGATTTTGTGTTTTTTTTAAGGTTGTCATTCAGTAAGTGGATGGTATGTCCCTGGAAGTCTCCAGAGAGTCCTGGTGGCCGATATAGGAGGTGGATGTTGATTGTATTAGTGGGTGATAGTGATAGTTTTGTTGATAAGATATCTACGTTACCCTCCCAAACGTGAGGGGTTGGCCAAATGGATAGGGTTTCTTTGTAGATATATGCCACCCTTCCTCCAGTCTTGGAGATCCTATCCTGTCTGAGGATGGTGTACCCTTGAGGTAAGGCTAAGGTGATGGAAGGGTCTGAGGCATTGTGTAGGCAAGTTTCCGTGATACCTAGAATGTCTAGGTCTTGACTAAGTATGTTGTTTTTTATTTCTAATGCATAAGCGGGAAGTGAGCGAACATTGAGCAGTGTGCATTTGAGAACCGAAGGGTGTGTGGTCTTGTCTTGGTGCAGTTGGGTTCGGCTGGCTTTAGGATGATAGGTAGGGGGTTTGATGAGAGAAGGCGCGCTGACAGCTTGTGTGTATCTTTCTTTAGGTGTGGTTAGGATAATGATATGACGGGGGTGGTTGATTGTAGTGCAGTTTCCTAATCTGGAATTTCTGCGCATGGTGGGCACGGGGAGGCTGCTAGGGTGTAGTGGCATGGTGCGTGTTCGGAGTATAGACTGTCTGAGCGAGCCGTTAGGAGGGTGTGCTGGTGTGATCTCAGCGTCCCCTTTAGTGTCAAAGGGTCTAATCATGTTTGGGTGGTGGGTGGCGAGGATGACTCTGGTAGAGTGTGGGGAGGGAGTAAGTATATATATGCGGTGTGTGGTGGTGGTATCTTGGTGAGGGGTGTTAGTGACTGAGTGTAGTGTGAGAAATGTGAAAATGAGGGTGAGAAGGGCAACATGTTGAGAAGGTAGAGCGTCTGCTTCATGATGTGGTAGAATGAGAAGTGGGGGTGGTGGTGGGGAGTGGTGCAATCTGTGTAGACTATGGCTACAGGATATAGCCGAAGTAGTAAGGGTTGCGCACAACTAAGGGGCACTTGGAAGTCGTACAGAGAAAAACAATTAATGATTACAGTTTAGGCACGCTTGGAAGCCGTGCAGTGCATGGGTAAACAATTTACTGCATACAAAGATAAGGCACGTTTGGACGCCGTACAGAGAAAACAATTGTCATTTCAACATAATCACACAAATTACTGATTGCAGCGTAAGCATGCTTGGGAAGCCGTGCAATGCATGGAAAAAACAAATTACGGGGATACAAAAATAAGGGCACGCTTGGAAGCCGTGCGAGGGAAAGGCAATGGAAGCTGAACCCGGCATTGATGAGGGACCCAATTGTGAGCAAAGAGGTAGAGAGCACCATTAAGGCCCCTTTTCAGAACAATCTAGAGGGATAGGTGGGCGAGACGACTAGGCAGGATGCATTCAAGGCACACATGGGGAATGTTGATCTTCAAGCCGCGCATAACAAATTAAGATGAGAGCAAGGCTTGGCACTCGCCAGCGAACTGAAGCACAGAGGACAATAATTCAGGGGGTCAGGCTCCAGGAAAGCCTTTTTCGCCTTACAGGATGTCAGAAGACAGATTAACACACTGGAGGCATCTAAGGGTGATCTGCACGAAGCAATGGTTCTTTGAGGAAGGAAATAAAGTGGGAGAATTTTGACCTGGAAGCTTAAACAAAGGAGCATGGCAGAACGAATTGAAAGGGATTAAAGGGAGGGACAGTCCACACACCAAATGTATACTAAGGGAATTTGATAGATACTATAAAAACCCTTTACACAATGGAACTTCTGAAGCCCTCTAAAATGTGATTTCCTGGATGAATGCCCCATCCAATGTCTGCCGAGAGAGCAGCAGAATCTACTGAATGGGGCAAAAAGAAATTTAAAAAAAAGACATCCTTAAATCCACCTCCTTGTTAAAGAAAGGTAAAGCCCCAAGGATTAAATAGGCTTTTGGCTGCCTTTTTCAAACAATTCGTAAACTGTTTGATGACGCCACTTCGAAGTCTGAATGTGATTTATATCTGGGGGGAGTATCATCAGGAACCAATGCGTAAGTCCAAGATTTCAGTGATCCCAAGGCGCGGAAGGATCCCACTCTGTGTGCCTCTTATCGTCCCCTTGCAGTCTTTAACATGGACATAAAAACATACACCAAGATACTAGCGAGCAGACGAGACATGGTGCTACCGTGTCTGGTGGGGGAAGAGCAGGTCGGCTTTGTGAGGGTAAGTCCGCACTCAGACAATGTCAGGAAGATTATAGGGCTCACTGATGTAGCCCCAAGATTACATATTCCCGCAATGTTGTTGGGTCTGGATGCCGAAAAGGCATTCTACTGTGTTTAATGGCCACTTTTTAGGAAGGTGTTTAATAGATTTAACTTGGGGGAAGGCTTTATTAGAGGGGTCTTCTCATCATACTCCACGCCGAATGTGAGAGTCTCTGCAAATGGATTCTTGTCGAGGGTTGAGGGGTTTGTCCTGGCTAGGGGCACCAGGCAGGGCTGTAATCTCTCACCACTGCTGTTTGCCCAGGCAGTTTAGGTCCTGGCAGCAAGAATTAGATCTGCAGGCATCCAGTCATTTTTTCAAAATACAAACCATCGAATACAAATCCTTTGAATACTTCCTATCGAAAAGCCATTCTTTCGAATAGTCATTTCTTTGAAAATAATTCGATGATGATATCTAAATGAATGTTTATACACATGTGAAAAAAATCAAGGTAGGCTTGTTTATTTTTAACAAGTTTGTTCTTTATTTTAAATAATTTCGTTATTTCAAATACTTTTGTAATTTATTTTAATTTTAACATTTTTATGAAATCTTCTTAACTGTATTTAATTATATATTTAATTTGGTAACTAATGTTTGCATTTTATAATCTAAATGTAGTCTATGGTAACTGTAATTCTTTAATTTATTTCACCAGTAGATGACGCCCTGGTAGTATTTTTGCTTATGTTCATTTGTATGTTAATGTTGTCTAACGTACAACGTATGACGTGTACGTAATACGTACATGGACGTCATTTTGTAAGTTCTTTCCTTCCCATCGGTCGGGTCGACTGGTGCGGTCTCCTTTTTTGGATGTTTTTTTTTTCTTCAGATTGCATTTTTCTCTTTTGGTTCTGGAACTCGGATTGGTTTTAGGATTTTTTCATGGTCGGATCGTGTTTCTTCCTTGGATTTCGGATTCTGCATCATGGATTGGATTATGTTTTTTTACTTGGCTGGATCTTGGATTGTTTTTGCAAAACTGGACGGATTTCGTTTTTTCTTTTGGATGTTAGATTTTACTTCTTGGATCGGATTCTGTATTTTTTACATGGCTTGGTCGTGGAGGGGTTTTTTTGCTTGAAAATTATTATTTTATTTTTTGTATTTTTGATTTTTTTTGGGGGGGAATATCTTGGATTGGATTATTCTGCCGAAACTGGACTTTTTTGGTGAGTATTTCCTTGTGTGTATTTTTTTAAATATTTTAGTTTATATGCCAGTGCTTCTAAATAGCTAATAGAATCCATTGTTTCAAATCTGTTTACTATAGTTAGTACAAATTCCTCATAATCTATGTACTTTTTCTTTTTTGTATGGGTATGTTCTAGCGAAATGGTTTGTACTTTTTTAAATTCCGTGGCTGATTGCTCCATCTTTAAGTGCTTTAAAAATTGCCAGAGGGTTGGGTTGCTTGTGTTGAATTGTTTATTTATCCTGTTGTGCCACTCCTCTAGCATGTTGTTCGTTCTTACTCTTTCTTCTTTGACTGCTAGGTAGCAGTTCCATATTGAAATTGCATATCTTGCCCGTCTGTGTTCCGTTGCGTGTCAATTGCCCTATCCAGTTGCTTTCAATGTAGTCCAGTAAATCTGTAAAATGTTCTTCATTTACTTTGTAGTAGTCCGTGTCAATTCATTTTTCGTAATATTCAACAACTTGTTCCTCCTTTACAAATGCCAATGCAAATAATTGTTTAATGCTGTGTTGGAATTTACTGTTTTCGATATATTTGGATTGGAGGCCCAGTTTTAGAATTTTTTGCCAAATGGCCTGGCTAAAGTGGGAAAAAAACATCCCTGGTTGTTTGTGTCTGCGTATGCTGACTTGAATGCTTTGATTTGTACGTGTTCGAAGTCCATCACCATGGTTGTAGGCTTCTTATCCGGAATTGCTTCTTTCAGTTTCACAAATATAGATTTGTACATTTCTTCTGTTTTATTTGGCATTAACATATATATACTAGTGGTATTTAGTGTCTGGTTTATAGTGCTGTGCACACTATAAAACTGCGCAAACGGGTGGGGACATGCTTTAAACGTGGCGTCGCCATGCCACACTTTCGAATTTCCAAGGTGGGATAAGTTATCTTTTGTTGTATATATTAGTATCTTTTTGTTTTTTGTTTCTATTGTTCTGAAGTGAAACTGTTCACCCTTGTCAGTTGTTTTAAATATTGCTGGAATTTCCATTTCTTCATATGTTCACGGTGCCATCGGCAGGTTTTCCTTCAGTTGTTTGTTTCTGTTTATGCAACGCTGGATTCGTTTGGGTTCCGGCATCTGAGCCACAACATGCAATGGGATTTTGTCACATGTACGACCTATTACCGATCCACTTGCCTCATTCGGGTTTTCATCAGCTGTTTTTTTTAATTTCATTTAGTGTCTTTTTGATTATTATAGCTGTTTTGTCGGGCATGTGATTATGCTACCCGATTATTTTTATGTTCTCTCCCTCAGTAATCGCTCTTACCATACATTTTGTCTTGTGGTATTCTGTACACTTCCAGTATGTTCTTTCTTTTTGCTCCATTTCACGACTGTAAGTGTAGCCTCTATATATTAACTGGTTTCCTCCCATCTGGGACGAGACATACTCGATCCCGTCAGCCATCTCGTATCTGAAATATGGAAAATGATGGTCAATTTTTGTCGCATGTACTACTTATAGGTCACATATTTCCTTTTGCCATTCTTTTTTTGATATTATTCATTACTATTTCCTGTTTTTTTCTGTCACGCAGTATTACTTTTTTCTTAGTAGTTGTCTTCGTTTTCTGTTTCTGTCACACACTGTTAGTTTGTCTTCAGCCATCAGCTGTGTGTCACTGCATAAGGTTCTTTACTCGTGGTCTGTGATCCGTGTTTTAACCCTTAGTTGATCAGTATTTCAATTACGTGGTTTTGGTAGTCTGAATACTTTGTGTGTTTGTGGAGGGGGGGTTACGCCCCACCATAACATGCACATTTCTCGGGAAAATTAACGTTGTCATTCTGTGCGGGGTCTAATTAATTACTATGTATGATGCTTTGGTTTCGATGGAATGACGTTTTGCATTTTTGCTATCTGCTGTCGATGCTTTGACTTTAGATGCTTTTTTTCAATACTTTTGCTTGTCGATGCTTTATTTTCGATACTATCACTATAAACCGTATGTACGAATTCCCAACCACAAAAGCAAATCTTTCATTGTTGGGTAGCACTGTCTCCAGGTTGGGCCTCTCTACATTCCAGTTTACTCCTGTCCATTTTAACTTACTTTCAGCTAGCATATGATGGCGGTGAACTTTGCTAAAAGGAGGGCGGAGTATGTGCGTTTGTATTCCATCTATTTGATAACGCTGAAATAAAAATGTTTGACTCCTGTAAAGCAACCTTTGTGGTGGCGGGAAAAAGAGCACTTTCAATATTAACAGCTAAGACACTGGGCAATGCAACCATGCAACAGGAGGGCAGCCACAAGGCCACTCACAAAGTTTGAGAAAATCATGTTCTCTCCCAGAGACTCCCCGGATATAGTGTCTCGCCTATACTGGACTGTTGGCTAAACAAAATGATCATAGAGAATTGGGTAGGGAGCTGCCGGAGGAGAGTTGGCGGGAGGTATGGAGGGGTCTTCAGAAAGCCACATCCAACGTACAGTACAGCAGAGAGAAGCTTTAGATTTTTGGCTAGGGATTACCTTACCCCAGATAGGACAAAGCATATGGGGCGGGTGGCTGGGCATGGGAGTTGCTGGCAGAGGTATGGAGGAACAGGCACCTATATGCACATCTGGTGGCACTGTCCCAAACTCACAAGGTATTGGTCAGACGTTGTATGCACAATTAACACCATCACTAGAAAATCTCTCCCGATGTAAGGATTGCCACTTGGGGATTTTTGGGGGGTGGGAGGAGCCCCTGGTTGGGACCAACATGTCAATCCTACAAACGTTACTACTGATAGCCAAAGCTCTTATTGCAGCAAGGTGGAAATCGGCGGTCCTGCTTATGCTGGATGACTGGTGTTCATCGCTGTGGGTGCTGCTGATAAGTGAAAAGGTGTCCCACTTTGCCCAGGATAAGGCGACAGCATTTTTTTTGCGAGATGTAAAGGTGTACTAACCCAAACTAGAGCTAACCACAAGGACTATACTTGTTTGCCAAGGCTGAGAACCCTTTGTCTTTTAGAATGCTCATAAGCCTGCGCAACATGCTTATGTTTGGGAGGGGTATCTATTAGAATTCTCGCCCCCCCCACCCACTCCATTCCCCATATCTTCCTTTGCGTCCGGGGGTTTGTCGCTTTGCTTAGACTATTGGGACAAATATGAGCATTGTGCCCTGGGAATCCAAGAATAAGAAGCTAATGTGGTTGATCTGTGTTTCAGAGTTTTCTATTGATTTGGTTGTGATGTTTTCTTTATGTATTGGGCAATACTGAACTATGGGGTATAGCAGAGGAGTAAAGAGCATAAAATGGAAAGGTGGTTCGAAGTATTTCCACGAAACGCACAGGCGATAGGGTCCAATAGATTTTTTTTTAAATCAAATGAATTGGGAGAACTGTAACTGAAGCAATTAAATGTATCTTGGCTGTTGTGTACAATGTAAAAATAAAAAAAATCTAAATGCAGAGTAGTTCTAAGAAAACATCCACGGTTCTCCCCAAAATATATATCAAAATTCTATGTAAATCAATACATTGAACTTCCTTGTTTTTTCCCCCAGTCCAGAGTAGGAGGGAAAAAGCATTGCACACGATAGATGTGCACAGGGCAGTAATGTTCTTTCGAATGGATCGTGTCCTCCAACGTATTCCACATCTTTGACATGTAATGCCCACAGCTGTGCTGCTTCGGAAATGTTTTCGGCATAGGATGTCCTGCGTCGATGTCCCTGAGTCGATATCCCTCGAAGGCCTCGGTCGAGGGTGACGTCATTGGATGTTATAAGTAGGACGCACGGCGCACGTAGTCTCAGTTCTGTTTTTTCTGCAAACGTGTTTGCTTCGAGGACTCGGCACGCCTCGTGTATTAACTTTTGAGATGTCTTCATCTTCTACCCCTCCGACCCCGCAGTCAGGCTTTAAACTGTGCAAGGACTGTACGTCCAAGATGTCCATCATGGACCCGCACTGTATCTGCTTGTCGAGTCCGGGTGAGAGCCACGACACTGACGACTGCGCGAAGTGACAGTTGTTGACTGCAAGGCCTTGCGGGAGCGTAAGGGGAAATTGCAGGTAGGTCGGGTTTCCAAACCCCATAAATCTAAGTGGAAAACTGGTCTTTCCACTGACGACTCGAGGGGCGACTCTCCCTGTCAGCGGGAGTCCAGGGGATCTCGATCCCGGAGTGGTTCTCACCACTCGTCCTCTTCGTGGAGGCACTCCCGAAAGCAGCGTCACTGGTCACCTTCCCTGTCCTTGTCGGATGATGGCTCCGCGAGGAAACTGGCTTGCCCCACTAAATCCTCTACCCCGGAGGAGTGGGAAGCGTTCACGGAGCAAATGTTGGAGATTTTTCAATCTCAGGGCACTGTCCCGTCCGCGCCTTCGAAAGAAGCCGGCGGGGGTCAGTCTCAGCACCACGTTTGCCTGTCATTCGGCCTGAGCGGTCGGCGCGATAAGCATCTGGAACCGTCTAGGTCCAGTTCGGACAAGTATCCGGTTGATAGCCAGAGACGTTGGTGGCTTCTAAGGCTGTGGAGGCCTCCTGTCGACTACAGGCCTCCTCCTGTTTCCAGGAGAGTTCTTTCAATCTCTTCATGACATCTATGAGGATGAGGAGAGGTCTGATGTGGAGTTGGAGCACTTTGATGATCCTGATATCGCTCCTGAGGCTCCTGAGATGGGGTTCTCGGAGGACCATCAATTGGAGGATCTGTGTCAGTCCTTACATGACGCCAGTGGCCTGGATACGGCTCCAGAGATGGACTTTGGCAGGCCGGAGCCTGGGGCTCATGCTGAATCCTCCTATCGGAGGTTGATGTCGAGGGTCACAGAGTAACTCGGGTGGTCAGGCCCTTCAGTCGAATTTGTTCAGGATGACCTGACTGATATTTTGGATCAGGGTCCATCCACTGACCCGGTGTTACCTTTCCATTTGACATTACAGAAGAGGGTGCCGGCTACTTGGAACGCCCCGGAGTCTCTTCCGGCGGTCAACAAGTCGTTGACAAAGAAATATCGCCCATCCAGTAGCTACCCCAGCTACCTATCCACTCACCCCACTCCTGAGAGTTTGGTGGATCAGGCAGCTATGGCCACCTGTAGACAGGCAGCGTACCCTACCATCCCTCAGGATAGGGATGACAAGCGCTTCGATGGATGGGCACGCAAGGTATTTTCGGCGGGGAGTATGGCCCTTAAATCGGCCAACTCCACCTGTGCCTTGGCCAAATTTTCGCACACTCTGTGGAATTGTCTCTGGCGGCTGAGCATATTCCTGAGGGGGGAAAAAAGTTAGGGGTTCCTTGCTATTGTTCAGGATGGCAAGGATGCCATGTGTGAATCACTTCAGTCTGGGTTGGACGTGGCGGATAGTGTAAGACGGTCCATCGCTGCGAGCACCGTGATACGCAGGTTTGCGTGGCTGCGGAAGTCGGGGTTTGCGCCAGACGTGCAGGCCTATCTCCTCAACATGCCCTTTGATGGCTCTCACGAAGGATAAGTTCAAGATTCGTACTCTTTCTCAGGTCCTTCAGTCCTTTCGACTTCAGGATTGGGTTGGTGTCATTGGACCTACAGGATGCTTATTTTCATGTGCTGATCCATCTGAAGCACAGGAAATACCTGAGGTGCGCTGTAGGCAACTCACACTTTCAATTTTGGGTCCTGCCATTCGGCTTGACCTCCGCACCGAGGGTCTTCACCAAGCTCATGGTGGTTGTGGCAGTGTATCTCAGGCGAGGGGGGGGATACACAACTACCCCTACCTGGACGACTGGCTGATCCGGGCGCGTTCTCCCGAACAGGCCTTGGAACACATCAATATCACCTGCCACTGGCTCCACAAGCTCGGCTTCTCCCTCAATTTCAAGAAGTCTGACATGACACCTTCCCAACAGCTCCAGTACATCGGGGCTGTGTTGGACACGTCCTTGGGGAAGTGCTCGCCACTCAAGGTGTGGGCTCTTCACATTGTACAGATGGTCGACAAGTTTCAACATGCCCAGCGTCTCCTGGCTTTTGAGTTCTTAAGGTTGCTCAGCCTCATGGCATCCTGTATTTGCCCAGGCCGAAAAAAATTCTGAAGCAGCACAGCTGTGGGCATTACATGTCAAAGATATGGAATACGTTGGAGGAACATCCAGTCAAAAGAATGTTACCAGTTGGTAAGTATCTTGTTCTTCGAATGGATTGTGTACTCCAACGTATTCCACATCTTTGACAGACTCCCAAAGCAGTATCAGTGAGAGGTGGAGGGAGAAGAATTTAAATATACCCAATCAGATGGCAGAATAGAGCACGGCTTTACCAAAGGCCATATCTTGACAAAGGTTTGTGGGTCTGTGTACACATAGGATAGCGATACTTACAGGACCGCCCCTGCCGATGCCCAACTTTGCGAATTCAATAAAGAAGATGCAATACTCTGAGTCAGCGACTAGACTATGCATAGCATGTGACGCTAAGTAGAGCTACAGAAAGACGATTACTGGGTAAGTAATATTTGTCTTCCTGGTGAGACTCTCACTGATTGAATGCAGTGTATTCTGATGAACCGCTGGACACAGAGATGTGAAAATCAAAAAAGAGTTTCCCAGAGCTCAGAACAGGTATGATAAGGTGAGACCCACACCCAATGTTGGTTCTGCTGCAGTCTGTCGCAATACACTAATCTCTGGCGCAGGGAGTGGCTGGTAGGACTATGTATCTTCCTATCAAATCAAGAGATGGGGGGGGGCTGAGGGAGGGCCAATGCAACAATAATGGAATTCTAGGTGACGGCCACATCGACTGCTAAGAGGAGCAGGAGGTGACACCATTTTGACCCCAAATTCACTGAATCGGTCTCATTGTTAGAACATCTTTATTTCCTATAGTGTACTTAATATCCCATAATGCTGCCTGAAACACCTGTCTAACACTTCTGTACTTACACAACTTCTTCCAGTGTTTGTCTGAAAGTGGTGTAATAAACTTTGTTAGGTATGGAGATTCCTCCTTGTCACAAATTTCCAGGTCTTTGTTATGCATCACAGGGTTTTGTAGGATGTTTTAATCGGGTGACATCTAATTCAGGGGAGAATTCCACCAACCCCAAACCAGACACGCACAATTTTCCTTTATGTGATAATGTTCTTTTTATGAATCTTGGACCCGCAATTTAAGAGCATGGATTCCTTACAGGCGCTCTTCTCTTTTTGGACAAGAAACACAGGGTTGCACAGAAGGTACATGTATTAACAAAATAGTAATAATTGAATCGGTTTAAAGTTAATTAAGTTATGCATCCATAAAATTCCAATGCCAATGATGAAAAATACTAATCACACTATTCACCTCAGTTTTCAATGATAGTTATAGAAATAGAGACTTTTGTAACACACATCGCACCAGGCTCTGAATTCATTGAATTCACACTGAGCGTGCATGCACCATAGATTAGAAAATGCATGAGAGTCCAGTATGAATCTGTCATTCCTTAAAAAGCAAATTAATTCCAAGCATCCCTGCCTATCCAAATCTCTCTACTTCCACTTTATTCAAAATAGATACTCCCTTACTCAATAGACATGTCAGAATGTCAGCAGGATTCTAAAAACTCAATTGCAACAAACTACTGGACCTTTCTTTATGTAAATGGCTTGTAGAAAGGAAAATCTTTGTTCAACATATTTGTAAGGTAGATTCCCTTCAGTGATGTTTCTCTTTAATTACAGTGCAAAAGTGTACCTTTCTCACTTTCAATAGGCAACTTAAAAAGCGGGAAAATGGGTAGCGAATAATCACCCGCTCCCTTTTTGTCTTGAGCAGCTCAGCATTGATAACAGTATTCTGCTTGATGGTATACCCAGGAATTACTTAAATAATATTCTTTTTGTAGGTATGCACACAGTGAGATGTCCATTTAACTCCCCTAATGAGTCTTCTGCTCTGGACGTCTAAACTTGGAGAAAGAGAGAGGGGAATCTTACTGTAAGCAACCATTGGACCTAGTCTATCAAATATATATTTTTCCAGAAGCAAATACACTTCTGAAATGTTCCTCAAGTTTTCTAATTTTTCACATCATGGTTTACCCTCTGAGTGCTGTATGATGCGACCGTACAGCATTCTTATGTCATCTGTTCATTTGCATATGTTATATGCATGTGCCTAATTAATATCACACATGACTGCATTGAAGACCACCGGCCTGAAGGCGGTAGATGGTTGTGGACCGCCTGCATCACCTGCTTTCTTCACGAGGAGCTGCATTTACCAATCGACCATCTCATTTTAATCCACTTCCTAGCCCTGCATAACAACCTGGCCCTCCACCCTTGGGTGTGCAGGGTGTGCATTGTGTGTGGTGTGTGGTGTGTGAACGCATATTAAAAGTCATGTCCGCCTTTAACCAATACCCACTGTGATCTTGTAGGAATGTCTAGAACTTGTGCATTGATTTCCCCTTTTTTGTTTTTGCAGGTTCATAATAAAAGATTATTCAGACTGCGCCTTCCTGAACAGTATTGCCGGAAGCGGGGAATGTTACAGCATCTTGAACTGGATCTGCACGACCAAAGAGCGTGTTGATGAACGAAAGCGAAAAGATCGTTAATTGGTCATGCCCCTTTTTTACGGAAGACATTTGACTCAACTGGGGGTGGAACCGTTCCTCAACACGTTTGCTGAGCACCCCTAGTGAATGCCTGTGACAAGTAAGTAACTGTACATATGTGTCCATAACGTTGCTCAAATGATTTGAGCAACGTTATTTGAGCAACGTTATGGACACATATGTACAGTTACTTACTTGGTTACCACGCGATATATTCCTTTGGAATATTTACTATGGGATTTCCCATTGATTTTAAACACACCACTTTTTGGTGCAACGTTAAAGATACCGTTGCTTTTTTTATTTAATATTAAATTCACGGTTGGGTCTTTTTGCCAGAACTCTGTTTTAAAATGGCGTTTGTGTTCGCCTCTGTAGCTCTAACCCAAGTTGAGCCCTTTGTTCCACTTTTTTGGTGGGCTTCTGTCCAGAAGCCCTCCAAATGGTGCCACTCTGTCTGGGGTCTACAGGATGTGTGGGAGGGGGAATAGGCACCCTGTACTGAGTTGCCTCAGCAACTCAAGTCACACTCTTGTGTGATTGGCCCAGTGGTGAGCCGCCCGGCTCACCACTTAGCATGTTTGAGTGACAGCTAGGACTGATGAATGGGGGTTTTCTGCATAAAAGCAAGGCTTTGGGGACTGGAACTTCAGAAGTCGCCACAGGACCTAAAGAATCCGAAGAGGGGAGAAGCTGAGCCATCTACAACGACGACACCACTGGTGGAGCCCTGCTGTAACCAACTCACCACTTCCCCAACGACAGAGGAAATCTTCTTCCAGGAGAGTCTTCTTCCCTTCGAACTGGTGGGCACAACCAGTTCACCTTTTTCGCCTTCCAGGATGTCTCGTGGTCGAATTGCCCGTGCCAAGCACCCCGGCAACCAGATAGCCACGTTCATCACTGACCGCGAAGAAAAGGGTCGTACCTTTTAATACCGAGAATTCTGGGGCTGGTTTCTTCCCTGGCAGTGCAATGATCTTCACCTTTCCTCCACGTCGAGATCATCTCTTCCTCTAGACGAAGCCACGACTTGCACCCGCTGCCAGGAACAACTGCCCCCGCTGGAGCTTGTCGAATAATTAATCAGGGAGGTGTATATACTTATAGTGACTGTGTTTGGACTTGATTGCCATATAAGTGCCATGTATTTTTACAAAGTGTGTTTTAAATAAATAACGATACTTTTAATACCAAAGCTCTGGTCAGTGTTTGCTTGTTCTACTGTGTTTCTGGCCCTATTGTGTATGCTCTATATACTGCCTAACTCTTCTTGAGAGAAGTCTGACTGCTCAGCCACAGCTACCAGGTAAATCTGGGTGGTGCAGACTGCTACTAATTGGGTTTCCTGCTTACTCCTGTACTCTTAAACTTTTTGCAATGGTCCCCGGAACTGCACAGGTTTCTGCCTAACACTATGCAAAAATACGGCTTTAAAAAAAACCCTGGAAAAACTGAAGAATGAGAAGGGCTGGAAGCCATTGATAGAGGGTGCCATCATGATGTACTAGAGAAAATAAGAGCGACAAAGGGTAAGAAATAAAGTGAGTGTGAGAGGACGGATGAGAGCGGATAGGGGTAAGTTGGGTTGGCGAGGGAATAGAGGAGGCAGGGTGGGGGAATAAAGGGTGTAGGCTTGGTGGTGGGTGTAAAGGGTGTAAAGCGAGAGGTGGTAGAGATGAGTAGAGAAAGGGGTAGCATGTGTGGGGATAGAGATAAAGGGGGTCGTATGGGTGGATCAGGAAGGGGGATGGGGTGGTTTGGTGGCGAAATAGAAGGTAAGTGTAGGGTTGATGGGGGTATAGAGAGTTGGTAGAGTGGGTGGGGGTAGAGAGTTGGGTAAGGTGGGTGGGGTGATGGGGTTTGGTGGGGGAAGGGGTAAGATGGGTGAGAGTAGAGAGAGTCTGGGTTTGGGTGGGTGTAGAAAGAGTTGAGGGTGGATGGTGGTAGCAAGAGGGGGTAGGGTGGGTGTGGGAAGAGAGTTGGGGTAGGGTGGGTGGGGCTAGGTTGAGTAAGGGTAGAGAGTGGGGTAGAGTGGGTGGGGGTAGAGAGTGGGGGTGGGGTAGAGAGTGGGGGTAGGGTGGGTGAGGGTAGAACGAGTGGGGGTAGAAATTGGATGGGGTAGTGTGGGTGGGGTAGAGAGTGGATGGGGATAGGGTGGGGGTTAAGTGGATGGGGTAGGGTGGGTATGATTAGAGAGAGTGGCAGGGTGGGTGGGGCGAGAGAGTGGTGGTAGGATGGGTGGGGCAAGAGAGTGGGGGTAGGGTAGGTGGATAGGGGTAGAGAGTGGGGGTAGGCTGGGTGGGGGTAGAGAGAGTGGGGGTAGGGTGGGTGAAGGGGTAGGATGGGTGTAGAAAGTGGAGGGTGGGTGGTGTTAGCATGAGGGGATAGGGTGGGTGTAGTGAGTGGGGGTAGGGAGGGTGAGGGTAGAGAGTGGGGTAGAGTGGGTGGGGGTAGAGAGTGGGGGTGGGGTAGAGTGGGTGGAAGTAGAGTGGGAGCAGGGTAGAGAGAGTGGGGTAGGGAGGGTGAGGGTAGAGTGGGGGGGTGGAGAGTGGATAGGGTAGGGTGGGTGGGGGTAGAGAGTGGATGGGGTAGGGTGGGGGTTATGTGGATGTGAGTAGGGTGGGTAGGCGTAGAGAGAGTGGTAGGGTGGGTGGGGCGAGAGTGGGGGTAGGGTAGGTGGATATGGGTAGAGGGTGGGGTAGAAAGAGTGTGTATGGTCGGTGGCTGTAGAGAGTGCGGTTAGGGTGGGTGTCGAGAGAGTGGGGGGAGTAGGGTGGATGGTGGTTGGGAGAGTGGTGGTAGGGTGGGTGGGGCTAGAGTGGAGGTAGGGTGGGGCTAGAGAAAGGCGGTAGGGTGCATTAGAGAGAGCGGAGGTTGGGTGGGCGGGGCTAGAGAGAGGTAGGGTGGATGGGCAAAGAGAGTGGGATGCAGGCGTGGAATTGCTGATTGCTATGCCAACCAGATAGTCTCAGTTCAGTGCCCCATTTCGCTCTTTCTCTTTTAGCTTTATGTGTAATTCAATTACAATATTCAAATAAGATGTAATGGCATCTGATTGGTCCTACATGGGTTTCCTGTTTAATTAAACTTCATGAACCCCAATCACCTATGGGCTTTTCCCAAAAAACACTCCCTCGAGAACGTAGAAGTGTTCATTTGGCTTGCTGCCCTTTGCACGGGGCTTGTAGTTTCCCATTTCACGTTGTAAACGGAAGTTTGAAATGCACAAACTGCATGGTTATGTGGGATACCAAGCTAGGGCGGGCTACATATCTCACATGTGAAAGGGAGCTAAGGGGGAGCTGTCAGCACTGCCTTCAAGCACCCAAAACCTGCCTCATAAATAATCACGGGACAGGAGTTTCAGAATCCGTCCTCCTAGGGGCAAACCCGTGGATCGTATTACAGAAGCATGAGGGCTGAGGTCAAGAGAAAACGGTAGGTTTCCCTGTACTCCGGACTTCTGCTGCTGCTGGGTCACAATGTTTAAACATGATTAAAGTTGTGCAGCTCCCCCCTGTGGGATGTAAGAAGACAGGAGGTAGAACCTGCACTGGTGCTGCTCACAGCAGTTAAAGGGATGGTGGGCAGAGGTGGGTGTGGGCAGAGGATGATACATGGTGAAAGGAAGAGACAGAAAGACAGTCACGATTAGTGGCCGAGACCGGCATAGAGAGACCCGGAGAGGGCCCAAAGGCATTGGAGCCTAAAGAGAGGAAGGCACTTCGGTTCAGAAACAGGCAGCAAAACTGAGCTACGCAAAGACACAAAATATATATATATTTACATTTTAAAAAGCAGACTGAAGCTTTACCTTGTGTCTGCAGGTCTACGGGTCTTCTGTGCCAGACTCAGCCAGCTTCTAGGAAGCCAGTTCCTCTCCGGTAAATAAATCACTGTTGTGGACCCGTTTTGGACTTTGCCAGCATGAAGGACGCGCTGCATTCTAACAACAAAGGCAGCTCGCCTGCCTCGTAAATCGGAGACTTGTCTGCCTGGCTCTGTCTCAGTCTGCCAACACATCACTCTGCTCGGACTTTAAACATAGTCCGACAGGAGTTCATCTGACAAAAAACATTGTGGCATTCTAATGTGCATCTAGTTAAGTCGTTTTGCTCCTACTTCAATAGCAGGCACAGCTCCCTGCCAAGGGCAGTAGGCCTGCAGACACGAGAGGGTCAAGGCCCGGTTGGTGCTACGGCCATTTCATAGACCAACATCAGCAGGTTGCCATGCCACTCCTTACACTGCTCCTGAACGCCCCTTTCTCCTTTTTAATATTTACAGTACCAATGGTTTAACGATTAGGTGGCTTATGCCACCAAAGCGCCAAAACCAAAAAAGGAGCTGCCCAATCCACAATGCACATCTGAAGGAGTGCATATTATATTCTGCCATTCAGGTGCCCTTTTTCACCACTTTGCGCATTTGCATGAATGATAGGGGTTTCCTCACATTTAAAAGCGCATCCTGAATTCACAAACATGGTGTGCTTTTAAATGCACAGAACACTAGGGTAACCCCACGCGCCTGTTTGGGAATTACACAGGGGGTGCACATCAAGCCCTATCATGCAATTATTTTTACATGTAACAGCAGAGGCATGAAGTGCTGCCGTCTCACTTGCATTTCTCCTCCTCAAACAGGATTGAAATGTTTTTTAAATCACATTTTACAATGTGAAATGTACTCACAGCACCTACTTGGATGGTGGGAGCCTGTAGAACATTAATGTCAGGAGAGCAGCTGGTCAGCACATCATTTGCGCTACAGCTCAGCCCTCTGGAAATGTGCAAAATGGGACCTGAACATTTCCAAAATGGGATATCTAAAATCAATGCCTCCTTTGCTCTATTTTTAGTGTCCTGTTTTTTAGAAACTGGTACAAAATCTAAATGTTTAAAAAATGAACGCCATAATCACAATATGAGGGGAAACCGTTGAGAGAGGCGATGCAATGGGCTAGATGGGGTATGATGGGCAAGAAAGCAGAGGGAGAGCAGTGGGCAAGAGGGCAGAGAGGACAAGAGAGCAGAGAGGGGGACAAGAGAGCAGAGAGGGGCGGTAGGCCAAAGTTGGGGCGCTGGGCCAGAAATCAAGGAGTGGCAGGCTAGCTGGGGATCTGTGGGTCAGAAAGCAGAGAGGGAGCGGCTGGTCAGAAAGAGGCAGCAAGCAGCAGATTGGGAGCAAGGATGGGAGAAAGGATGCAAGCTACAGTAGGAGTGAGAACAAAATTAAGGACTGTAGAGAGCAGGAGGACTGGGGAGCATAAGGTGTGAGTTGGGAGAATGGTTGGGGATGTGGCGGTGACAGGGAAGTGTGATTTATGACTTGATTGTGTGACAGATCACGTGAGTATGCACATGACTGGTAGAGTGAAAGGTTTGGGATGTTGGTGTGTGGCATGTGGGTGCTTGTGCGATTGCAGAACATGGAGGGGAAATATGTTTTCACCATAGCAACTGATAATGATCAATAAAGTTAATCATATCAAATAGGAATGCATATTAAACCAAACAAATAGAGAAAAACAAACACTGTTCTGTCAAGCCAGGATCATCTGGACTCTTCCTGTTAAATTGGTGCAAATAATGACAACATGGCTCTTGTAGTCTCACACACCGTCTCTTTCTTGCAACCTGTCAATCTTACACTCTCCAGTCAATAAAACATGTGCTGTAAAAATGCTGCAATAAGTACAATTTTGTGCTGCAAGATGTGCTATTTTATGCCACAAATGATTCAATTTCATGCTGCAATATCCAGGAGGATCTGCTTATTCACCTAAGTTAACTTCACTGCAAGGCTTAGGTGCTCCATCGGTTTTATTTCTTTCCCTGAGAAGAGACTCAAGGTGGGTCCGTTGTGTACACCTCAATGGTGGTGTCATGCTACGAAAGAGTGGAACTGGGCTCAGACCCTTGTTGTGGTCAGGTGCTCTGTGGAAAATGCACCAGTAAACACTGCTAAAAAGGCAATGCTGGGAGGCACAGTCCTGGCCATGTGAGAGGGTGGAATGCTGTATGGGCAAATTAAGTCCACCTATCCTCCTCAATGTCCATTACGGGTCTTGCACTCATTCAAGCTAGTACCGATCACGAAGTGTGCAAAGATTTTGTGCATCAGTGCAAGACATGTGTTATTTGCTTTTACATGCACACACTGCAATTGTATGCCTTTATTGGTATTATTTAAGGTTGGCACAGGCTTGGACTGACCTATGGTGCTGGCCCAAACTGATGTAAAATCAAACATTTTTCATAAATGTTTCCAAAAAGACCATAGACTGCACCGTATTTCCAATCAGTGTGTACATGTTTCCATTCATTTAATATTGATGGTAACCACATCAAAGTGGTAAGAGGTAAAAACTCTAGGCTTTTCCCTCGACTCAGCTCTCACACTTGGCAGACAGGTCAATGCCATGGCCTCAGTCACAGCATACACCTGCAAGCTGATCAGAGCCTGTAACCCTTTCCTATCCAAAGCGAGCTGCACTACCCTAGCCAGAGCCCTCCTACTCTCCAAGCTGGACTATTGTAATGCTTTGTACTTGGGCGCAAGCAAGCACATTATCAATAAAATCCAAATCCTCCAAAATAATGCTCTCAGAGCGGTACAGGGTATACCAAGAAGAGAACACATCTCAGAGCTACGGAGACAGAACAAATGGTTATCCATAAAAGACAACATTTTGCTCAAAACGGTCTCATTAACCCACAAATGCCTCAACAATGCTGCACCACTCTACCTTTCTGAGACAATCACCAGAAAAGTCTCAGAACACCCTACTATAACAGCTAACTCCTTCTACCTGGCTGTTCCCAGATTTAAAGTAAAAAAAAAGCCAGAGGAAGCAGCTTACCTGTCATGGAGGCACAGCAATGGAATGCCCTCCCTACACTACTAAGAGTGGACCAAACCTTCCGTAAATTCAGGGACAATACTCTGAACTGGCTCATAGCTAATGATTGCTGAAGCATCTTTGAGCCGGACTATCCCTCACCACGTGAATTATCCGGTTGCTGTATATAACTGTGCTTGTACATAATTACTGTAATTACCTGTATATTATTGAGTCCTCTGTATGTATATCAATTTGTTTATCTTTGTAATTGTGTATGCTTCTTTGTAATTTCTTGCATACCCTGTTGTAACCCTGTAACTCAAGCCTAAAGTATTCTTGTAACTGCTGCGCCCAGATGCCTTCGGGTGAGGTGCACCTTACAAATAAACAAACAAACCAACATTCTGTTACAGATTTTCCCACCAAGACGCAAGAACAGGCTACCAAATGGGTCGAAAAACGCCTCCCCGCCACACAGCTCCCAGAAAACTGCATCTGGCTTCAAAGAGACAGCCGACCTCCCTACCCTCGTCACACTGCAACCCGCCAAACTATGTGCAGCCCACATAACACATTCATTTAGGAGACAACCCTGCGAAGAAGTGGTATTCTATAAAGCTTCCCACTGCAAAAAAATCAGAGCTTGTTTACAGCGGGTTGGTGTAAGGTTAGATAACAGTGTTAAAAAAAAAACTTGTCGACAAAGAACATTTGCGTTTTCCTCTTACATCTGTTCTTCGTCACAGCTGCTTTCTGGATGTGTGATGTGATATGAATACGTGCAAAGAACGTTGCTGCACCTTCACTGGCTTGGTTAAGTGTTATTAATTCAATCGAGCAGCACCCAAAGGCAAGGAAAGTGGACTGATCTTGACAGTTAATCCCAATATGTGTGCACAAGCTGCCCTAATTCCCTCTTCTGTTAACATGTTCTTGATGCTACTCATGTTCAAGAATCATTTTACAAAATAAAGAAAAGAAAAGATTCTTCGATCGTGTCATAGCCATTTTGATTTTATGTGTGGATGGAACGCTATAGACCTTCCAACTGAATAGGACGACTTGGATGTACTCTGATAAGCACTTGTGGTGTAAACCAGCAATAATATCTGATGTTTGAATTAAGATCTCCAATGAGCACCTTAATCAGATATACTGGGGCCTGTTTTATGGAGGCTTAGTGGCCAAAGTTGGACCTCTTTAGTAAATGTCTCTCCTGTTTTTTGCAGCTCACATGCTCATTGGTGCAAAATAACAATTCCCATTTTTCAGTGCAGACCCTGCAGGCTGAGTTCCTTTAGCTCGCATACTTGATATAAGAGAAATGCACCCGCCCCATGCTGACAGGAGGGAAACTATTTACCAGTGCACTCTGTAACATGGTGCATGACACCATAAGTACACTACATATTTGGTGCGATGTCAAGGTCCAGCCATGCACAGTGACAACTTTTATTTGCCATTTACATTTTGTTTGCAGTCAATGTCAAATAAAAGTTTAATGCATCCCCATTCTCGCCAGAAAGGTGAGTACCATTGAAATGGTACTCCTCCCCCCTTCATAACATCTCCTTGCCTATGCAAGTGGGCTAGTAGATTTTGCAAGCTCTACAATGGGGGTATTTTGTATTTTAACTATAAAACAGATCTTTTGAAACCATACTGCTTAGTAGTTCATGCAAATTAAAATATATATTTTGTTTTTGAGGGTAACTGGGCGAGTTAAAGAAGCAAAGGAAGCAAAGGGCACTGGTGAGGCGTGCATCTATAATGTTGATTGATAGTTTAAGGTGACATCATAGCATTGATAAGTCTGCCTGTAGTAGAAGATATGGTCAGGCCATAACAGAGAGTATACGGTCACCTGGAGAGATTTTCAATGTTTGCCAGATAACTTGCAGACATTCCAGCTCTGCAGAAACCAATCACTATGCGGGCAGTTGCACTCTACCCAATCATTCGAACGCCTCAGAATCCCAGAATCCCTCCCCAGAATTCTGTTCCCCACCTTTTTTGTGGGAGCTGATGTAAACTCTCTCACTTCAGGCACGACGAGCAGCTAGGGACGTCAGATAAAGTTGAGGATCGCGCAATTGTGGGTAACGCGATTAATTTCAAACAGTTTACTTCAGCTCCCACAAAAAAAAGCAGGGAACAGAATACAGTTAAGCCTCGAAGAAGACCTTGTGGTCGAAACACGTGTCGGCTATCTTTATTTGTATTAAACATTCTAGTCAATCGAATTCAATGTGTATGCGCAGTGTGGTTGTGAAAAATCTTTGAACTTAATTCCTTGTTGGTCACCCTGTTCATAGGGTCCAAACCATCACATCCGCTTCCGCATTTAAGGGCTACCGCCCAACTCATGATGAGCCCTATGTCTCTCTTTATGAACTCTTGTATTTTTACAATTGCACACATCACCTTACTGTGAAGTGCACTGTGTACCATTTTAACGTTTTATATAATGGCTTTTTGGTTACTTTGACATTGTGCCCAAGACAAGCTGGTGGCAGCTGTGGGATTTTTACCATGTGTGTGATATTCTACTCGCACACTTTTGCATTTACTGAAAATGGATAGCACCCTAAATTGGCCATGTTACCAGATTTTTCGCTCGTTCTTTAGCCGTAGTGTTCTTTTGCCTTCTTCCTGGCTTCTCAGGTCAGGAAATGCCTTTATATGGAAATCTCTTTCTCAGGGAAAGCTGCTGCTTTTGCAGGCAAAGGGGCTGTGTGCGTGTGAGCCAAAGGAGGGGGCTGGGCTGTCTGGTCCCAGTCCACATCCTCTGGTGCTCGAAAGTCTGTTGCTGGATAGATGTGAGGACCAGTGGTTGGCCATGATTGGACAACCCTGGGATGTTTGAATGGTGCAGGTACTTAACATTTGTGCTTGGGCTAGATCCCGGCCTGAATCTTGGATGAAAGGAGAACTCATGCAACTGTTCATCAGATAATTGCTGGAACCAAGAATTATACAAAGAAGATCGCCCCAAGAATGACCCGTCCATCTGACTAGCCTTGACTCCAGTGATTGGTCGATTTCTCCTCTGCCTGATCTCAGAAGAACATTGTTGGTGTTTTGACCCCTGCACCAGTGGGAACAACCAGTTTCGACCCCTGCTCAAGGATATGTGCCTTCTGAGCCTTCCGAAGTTCCACTGGACTAACCAGTGGACTGACCAGCTCTCTCCTGAGCTATCTTGCTGCAGCAGTCATCGTTCTGAGCATAGCCTTTGAACTTTACAGATCTCCAGCTTGTGCCACAAGTCGCCTGTCCTCGTATTTTCAGGCGTCTCACTCCAAGGGAATCTGTGCAGGAACAACTTCTGTGTTCGCCACTGTACGGTCACCTGTCGCCGCCTGACCGGAGTGACCTTCGTCGGAACACTCCTTCAAACCTGTGAGGTGTCTTGAGGGGGTCTGCACCTTATGCTTTGTTGTGGACAAGAACATTAATTTATTAAATGAGATAAACATATATGCATATACAAGTAATGGGATATGACGGCGAGCCCTGCTTATTCCTCAGTCTGCCCAACGGTCCTTGCTCGCTCCTTCTCCGCATCATTCTGTTCTAGAGTTCTATTTTGCAGGCACGCACAATACTACAGAAATCCATCAGAACAGCATGGGCAAGGCAAATACATGTTTCCTTAACAAATGAATACATGGAGAGCATGGACAGGGTCAGTGTAAGCCTTCCTCACAAACAGGTGCAAATTGGGCAGGGTCAATGCAGGTTCCTTGCAAATTGGTACTGGGACGCCAGCTTGGAGCCAATGCATGTTTTCCTTGCAAATTGTCACAGGTGCAAGATGGTCATGCCATTACAAATATATTGAAAAGGAGAAATTACTTGATGGGAAAGTTCTTTCTATGGATTCTTCTCACACAAATTGCTCATCTTTATAGATCATCCTCTCAGCATCAGCTGCTCGGAATAATTTGACAATGGGTGTAGTGCAGCTCAACGTCGTAATCTCAAGTTCCTTCTGCCTCGACTCTGGACGTGACGTCGGCGAGCAGACATAAGGTATGCATTACACATCCACTCCCCCGTTCCCTACCTTTTTTTGGCATGAAGGGCCACAATCTATACATAACAATTTGACTCTTCCCACATCACTTGCCCACACAAGCCAACAGATACTGTATACCTAGCCAAATTAACTCAGCTTCCATAGAGGAGCAGGGAGGAAGGGGATGAGGAATCTGTGGGAGAAGAATCCACAGCAAGAATATTACAAGTAATTTCGCATTCAATGCATTGCATTCTCCCACAGATTCCTCATCTTGATAGACTCCCAAAGCAGTACCTATACCCGGCAAAGTGCCCACCTGTAACCCCACCTTAGCCAAGGTCAACAAGAACTCCATGACTGTGGAGGTTGGTGTGAGAAACCAGAAGGTGTCTCACCCACTAGTCACTGGGGATCTGTCATCCAGGTGGCCAGGACATGGCCATTGCTTTTGGACCCAGTTCCTGGAGGTGGACCAGTGTGGGAGGATCACCTGGGTGAGGGGTCTCTGGGGAGTGGTACACCGGATGGCGAGATGTGGTATCCCTCTCTTCCCTGTAACACCTTTGCCCCATCCTACCAGGTAGGATATTTAGGAACTCTGCCCCCCACCATTCCTACACGAATACATTGACATAGAATGCCGCTCTGGGAGAAAACAGACTACCACCCGAGCAGTATACCTGACGTGTCCCCATAAAATAGTTAGGTGAGGTCAGGTAATTCCTGACTGACACTCACACCTGACTTCCATTAAGCTTCCCCACACGGATAAAAGGTGGAGCACGAAAGCACACTGAGCGAGGCAAGGCAGACGAGGAAACAGCAGTTTGAGACGGCAGCTGAACGGGAGGAGAAAGACAGCAAAAAAGGAGGGGATCGCAAGGTGGGATGTTCCCTTGACCTTTCTGACAAGAAACCGTTACTTTCAAGAGATCTCGAGATTGGAAAGCCTAAGACCAGGAAACCAGGCTAAAGAATCCTGTATTGTGTGTCAGAGATAGCCCGGGGCCATCTGGCGTCACCAACCAATGTGGGGAGAAGCAGCAGCTGCCCTGGTACCGTCCTTGGCTCCAAGAACAAAGCAGTGTCAGTGAAATCAACACAGCCAGTGCGTTGGGAGACCGATACAAGACCAATACCATTTGTGGAAACGTGGGCGGAGGGAAGGCTATACTCTGAGGAGGGGTGCGAATGTAGTTGAGTAGCAACTCAAACTGTCCAAAATAAAGGAATGACCAATCAAGGTTCTATAAAAGTATATATACTTTAATCAAACACAGCATGTCCAGTAATACCTAACAAGAAAACTATGTAAAAACCCACCAACCCTGTAGAATGAACAGAGAATATGCAAAGACAGAAAATATCCTGCCCTCTGGGTAATGAGACAGAGCAAAAAAGGCAATTAAAAGACCGCAATGTTCGAAAAGGATATTTCGTGAGGTTGCAAAAGGAATTAAAATGACCTATTCAGCTCTAGGGCCCAAAGATGGAGCAGGGTGGCAGATATCAGTCAGTAATACCGGTTCAAAGGTCTTGGCAGTTCAACAGCATCGAAGCACGCTTCTCAGCGTCGTTCACGGATTCTTTTCGGTCTGGGGATGCAGCAGTCACGATGGTCCAGCGGCAAGCTGGTATCGAGCCTGGGTCGAGAGGAAAAGTTGCTGCTGTCGCAAAGCGTCTCCTCGAGCTTTGCGGATTGGGCAGTCACCAGGTTCGGTCGGCAGTTTAATTTCAACGTCGGTGAACTGGTGCCAAGATTCGCAGGTGAGTTGATTCGAAGTGGTGGCTCAGAGATCACTGTTCTGGGGACACCAGGGTCAGGTCGATCGACATTACAGGCATAGTGATGAAGCTAGTGCCTCCAATGGTGACTCGAACAATGCAAGGCAGCGGTACCTTGTTAGTTCGAGCAGAGGCAACAACATGCTGCAGCTGGTACACTGCAGAAGCGAACCAAGTTGAACAGGAAAGAGCAGTTCGAACAATGATGAATGCCAGAGGCAGCTTCGAAGGGTCCTGGAGGTTTGCTTGGCATCGAATAGTCTTGAATTTAGCCTCACAATGGGTTGATGTTGACAACACAGGGATCTTGGTTGTACAGGCTTTCAGGAGCTGCGAGTCCCACTCCAGGGTCTCAAGGGCCAATGTTAGTACTTTTCTCTGGCTCCCAAACACAGGGAAGGCTGGCACACACCTTTTAGGGATCCTGCAAAATGGTGAGGTCCTAGGCAGCAGGGTGGCTGGCAGAGATGCAGGTATTGGTCCAGCAGCAGAGTTCACCCCAATGGCGTGAAAACTGCAACAAATCTACCTTTGGCCTAGCCCCGCGTGGGCGACCCTGTTGTCATACCCAGATCTAACTCCTAGGGGTTTGGATCACTATGCCCCCCCCTGCTCTTGTATCTCAGGGCCTTTGTGCACTGTGTTACTCCTAAATTACTCCTATGGACACACTAACATAAGACACAAAGAAAACACATGAATCGATTCAACAATAGAAACACTTTTATTCATACACAGCAATGCATGATGCAAACACTACTATAATGCAAATCTCAAATTTTCACCTTTTATGCTTTTGCTGCAAATCTACAATGCAATGCAATAACTATAAGCCTTACAGGCTTCTAATGCAAGCAATCTAATAGCAACTCCAATCCACACCATACCTCTCCAATCCACACCATACTTCACACTCTCTCTCTAAGACAACCCCTGTCTGATTACCCCATCTATCATGTCAGCCAAAGCTCTGTGTGAGTGTCTGTTCTAATTCCCCATGCACGTGTCTTATTCAACAATACTCCCCTTTTGCTCTGTGTTGCTCTGTCTCTCCTCTCCAGCTAACTCTGCAACCAGCCAGTCAGTCAGGGCCGCTCATTGGCCTCTCTCTCTGCCAGATCGATCTCATCAGCTCTCATCAGAATGCTTCCCCTTCTGCATATCAGCCAAAGCCATCCGATTCTGCTACACCCAAAACGCTTCCCGAAGTACATCCAATCACTCCCAAACGCCTCTCCAAGTCATCTCTCCTCTCTCAGAGTGTCAGTGTGTCATCTCCAACTCGAACTCCATCTCCAACAACTAGAAACTCCCAAAGCCTCACCTCTCATTATACTGTTCAATGACGTATATACATATCCATGGTTACATGTCTCTCTAAGCTAAAATGCCTCTCTTTCTGTCTGTCAGCATTTCTAAAAGTGAGCAGTGTCTCAAAGTCTGTGATGCATGTCTTGTACTTTTCAATCACTGCGTGTTCTTGTCATCGTGACATTTTCTACATATCTATACCATATCGTCTTCTGTCTGCGTTCACCACCCTACCATCTCCTCATATTTCTCCATTCACTCCCTCTCTCCTTCTGCATGTCTCTCCGTGCAAAAGCACTCCCTCTACATGGCCTCCACCTTCTCTGTCTGCGAAGCACAACCCAGGGCCTGATGAGCCAGCAATGCTTACTCCACTCGGACAAGAGTCACGTTATCTGTCTGCCAAGCAAACTGTTTACGCATTCCACATTCACACTAACTCATAACAACTTCCGCAGTCCCGCGGCTGTTCTGTCTCCATAGAATGGCTTCATGCTTTCTCTAGTGCTTACTCTCTCACTCGCAAACCCAAGCACTATCTATAATGCAGACTCCATGCATATTCTAAGTGCACACTCATGCGCGTCTCTCTACAATGCATACATAATGCATAACAACATATCTCTACATGTGTCTACATGTCTCTACAAATATAACAGGCCTCATTCTATAGCAAATACAAATGCATACAAAGGGGCAGAATAATGATGTCACCACTTCATGTCACTACTAATCAGAATGAATGATGGATAACTGGATCCCTACATCGGTAATGATTCTCTAACAATGGGCAATGATTCTGTAATGATAACAAACCAGGCTTCTCCATACTATTTGGTTTCACAATGGTCCCTGGGCATAGTTAGCAGAGAGAGCTGGCCTCTGCCTTCGAACACCTGCTTTCACCTTACAACTGGAGGACTTTAGAAAGGACTGCCCTATCAGAAGGGGCCAGTGAAATCTTCTTCCAGGGCTGGTTTGCAGAGATGATTCAAAGAAGTGGTGTGGATGATTGGACAAAGCTAGCCTGGTTTAGGGGTCCAATCCCTGCTCGTGAAATGAGTGGACTTTGCCCATCTGGCATCACACCCAAAGCGTGCTGTGCTACATGAAGTGGAAGGGACAGGAAAGAGGGTGAGAGGTAGAGAGAAACAAGATGGCAGAATCTTCCCCAAACTGTACAGTCTCTCCCTGGCTACACTAACCCTGCCCCCTACGCTTCTCAATAGAACAAAAGGCCTTCAGAAATGCAGCACCCTGGTATGAGGCCTTGCTCTTTGTGAATGAGTGTGCCCTTTGATTCATGTCCCTGTACAATTACCAGCATCATTTTATTATTTTATTTTTTTAAAAGCCAGGTTTTTCACACCCTTTCCAGATGGCAATTCATAACAAGCACAGCTGTCTGTAGTAACACACACACATACCCTGCAAGGACCTGCAGTCAAATCGCTATCAACGTTGCTTTGATTCATTTTCACCCCCAGTGGCCTATTAGTTGCTCCAGTGCCACTTTTGAGTGACCCCACTTTGGAAGGTCAGACCTTTTTTGTCATTATATTCCCAGTATTTTGCAATAACCTTCCAAAATGTTCAATTAGTTTAATGTCTTTTACTTTGTTTTAATAGAACATTAAACAGGCCTCATAATATTTTGATAGGTTGAGTGCTATGCATTTACCATCAACATGCACATATTTGTAGCCAGCATGGTTACCTTAGTTTCATAACTTGCGCTGGATAATAAATACTTGCATTCTTTGTCAAGCGCTGACCATTGTGGTTCAGTGTGGTTTAGAAAATTAACACAGAAAATTGCTGAGCAATTGGGAAGATTTTGTTTGCTAACTTTCCAAGAAATACTAGATAATGCTTGCAGCTATGAATTCATCCACATCCAAATGATGGCAACTTGCATGTAACATCTGTGCCTAAATTAAAGCCTGTTTATGCATGCAGTATTTTTAAAGTTGCATGATAAATATTCATCAGCATGATAACAATAACTTTAGCAAATTAATCATGGGATTAGTACTTTGGGTCAGCCCTTTCAGGATTGCTTAAAAAAGATGTATTTCTATAAGGCTGTTTTTGGTAATTGAAATATTTAAGATAAAAAGATTGTGTGGAAAAAGAAATTCAGCTCCTTTTTGCTGTACTTGCCTGAGACTCCTACTCCTACTCCATCTCTTGGCCCATTGTCTGCCTCTAGATATTCCAGGTGGGATCTACTATGACTCTGTCCTACCTGGGGTGAGTAGACTGGTTCTGACCACATTATTTTCTCAAGACGTCTTCGTGTTAGGCCCCCATGTTTTTACTCTTGAGCCAGTCCATGTGATGTGCAGCTCAAAAAAAGGTAATAGCCCTACTTCTAATATAAGGTTAGTGAGTGGAGCCGCTGGGAGCCCACCTAGCCACACACAACATCCACATCCACCAATACCCCAACGAGACACAGCTATACCTCAAGATCGACTCCATCAATAACATCCACAGGCTCAAAACCTGCCTCTCATTGATCCGTTCATGGATGTCCAGTCCACACTTGAAGCTCAACACCTCCAAGACCGAATTCCTACTCCTCACCAACAACACCAAACACCCAGACATACAGACCTGGCTATCAACCATGAACCCTCAGGGCTTCAAACACAAGCTCATCTCCTGCGCCAAGTCCCTCGGGTTCCACATCGACAAACGCATCTCCTTCAAGACATACACAGCTATGAAAACTCAAACAGCTTATTATCAGCTCTACCTCATATGGAAAGTCAAGCCCTTCCTCCCTCTTGACAGCTTTCTATCCATCGTTCTAGCACTGGTCTTATCCCACCTGGCTGGGGGCAATGCCCTCCTCGAAGGCCTCCTGTCGTCCTCCCTTGTGCCCATGAAAAGTGTCCTACAAGCTGCTGCACGCCTCTTCAAGGGTCTATGTAGATACAACCACATCACCCTGGCCCTCATCGACCTTCACTGGCTCCCAATGCACGAACAGATGCATCATCTATAAGGCAGTCGCCCTCAAGTCACCCAGCTACCTCGCAGAGAATCTCAGCATTTCCGGCAGACAGCGCACCACCAGAAGCCAGGACACATGCAGACATGAGACTTGAAATCTGCCGCTGCAAAAAGGAAAGGACCAGAAAACAAGCCTTCTCTGCCTAAGCCACAAGACTTTGGAACCTCCTCCTCGTCACCATGAGACTCAACCCCACACTCCTACAATTCAGAAAAGAACTCAATACCCGCCTCTTCAAGGAGTCTCTCCTCCTCAACACCTTGGCCATAACGTTGCCCCCAGCAACACGTGACTCGCTAGACACCATCCACCCCTCACCTCCCTGGCACCCTGTACAGCTGTACCCCAGCTCTGTGCCCCTCTATCCAACCTACGCTGTGTATCTGTTGTTTTTGCCTCTGAAAAGCATTGCGTTAAGCATCTGTACTGTTTTATACCTCTGTAAAGCGCTTTGTTGTGTATCTGTATTGTTGTATACCTCTGTAAAGTGCTCTGTTGCTTCTCAAAGCTCGGGCCGCGCTCAATAACTACCATAATAACAATAATAATAATAGTGACGCCTAATCTTGCAGGCACTGTGGTTTGCGGGATGGCATTGTGCAGCCACCTTAGCTCATGTTAGTTTATTTCTCTTCTGTAATTCAGTGTAAAAGAAGGAAAACCTGAAGTTTGGTGCTGCGCCCCACGCAGCCTCATAGTTTGCCTAGTGCTAGCACCGGGCCTATATGGCAAGGAGAGGGGTATATCTTGGTTCTGATTTTAGCACAGATTTGAATTTTCACCTGTGGATGAAAATGGCAGAATTTGATACATTTCCCTCCTGACAAAATGTTGTGGATAACAGCCGAGGGAAAAATTGTTTTGCCCAACGTTGTAGTTTGACAAATTCATAATTGTGGTTAATAATTCTGTGTTTGTGTATGGACCTGTGCATCCTTGGCTGCTAAGTGAGAAAAAGGCTGTGAGTGAGGTGAACGGGATACACACAGTATACATTTCAAGTGCCCCGCGTGACACTCTGTTCTTCAGTCATGCAATCTGATGCAGATCTGAGGCTCATCAAACATAATATTTTATAGACATTTTATTCAGCACCAGATGCTTTTAGAGTGGATACAAAATAATTGCTGCGCTCAAGTTAAGTTGCTTTTATACTGTTCTTGTAATTGAGATTGTACCAATCTCCACGGTACAAAAGGCTTGGTTGGCCCTACCACCATTTCATTCTCTGACCCGCATGTTGCACCCACGAGTCTGAAGTGAGTACTTAAACCGGACTGTTTACTCACTGGGCACTTCCTGTTATGAAGCAAATTAGGGGTGCCTTGGTACACTTTTTACAATAGGCCCGTGTACATGTAAGGCTTGAAATCTTCCGTCTGACCTCTCACGTCCAAAGTATGTGGGTGAAACCAGCCAGGTGCTGTGTGAAAGGAAGAACCTACGTAGATATACCATCTCGAACCAAAAAACAGTTGGTTGGCCCTTCACATGGGTTAAGAACACATTGCAGGATCTATCAATGATGGTTTTGAAGGGTGACCTCTCAAATGCCACAAGCAGAAGAACTTGGGAGCCCAATTACCTCAATATGATTAACCTAAACTACAGCGGTCTGAACATAGATCTAGGTTTTATGACACACAAACGCCAGCTTTGACCCCAGGACTAGCAAGGCAATCAGACCAACAATGCCAGAAGACACCCCTTCAGTACCATATTTCACCAGCAGCTGTTGGACACTACTGTTCAGAACCCCTAATGGGTGAGGTCACAGAATACCAACAAGGGAAATCTTGAGAGTCTGAGCTCAAATGGTTGGCACCCATTATCAAGCATGAGACGCACCGAGATAACAGTGGCCATTGCACTGCTAAACTATGGGTATATTTGCCTCACTGTATGCAAGCCAGGAGGCCATGATGCAGCTTGAGGCTTACTGAGGAAAATGAAGGCTGTAGAAGTTAAACCTCAAAAACATATGTTGTACTGTCACATTGTACACCGGATAGTAAACCGTAGCAGTTGTTTTTAAATCGCTACATGTTGCTGACACCACATAGAGGCTGCAAACGACGCCTTTAAGCTGTTAGGAAAATGCAATACATGCCTTGCCTCCTTAATTATTTGGTTTTAAAACCTCTCATTCGACTATGCCAATATATTTTTTAAAGTACATTAGTAATTTTAGGAAATTACTCATCCCACTTTAAAACTGCCTTGCCTAACTTAAGAACATATTGTAATCAGCAGTTATGTGTGAGCAAGATCTGTTTTCTTAAAATGCAACTCTCAGCTAGAAATATGGACCACTTTCATTGAAAAGCATTAGGTGTGCTCCCTGGTTCCAGTATTTCATGGTGCTTGAAATAAGACACCCATGCCAGACCTACATTCCATGCATGCTCTTCCTTCACCCAATAAAATGTAAAATGCTTTTCTTTTTCTTTTAATTTCGCTTTGAGAATAAATGGTCTAGTGGATGGTCCTTTGCCAATCATTTCACTCTACACCATCTGTCGATGAAGAAGTCTACGGGACTTTGGAAGCGAATGCGTTCTTTTCTGTTAGTCAAATAAAGGTATGAAAACCTGCGTTGTGTATGATTGTGTTGCTTGACTAACACCACTGAACTGTTCCTCGCACCTCTCTTGTTCACAGACGTGTGGTCAGCTGTCCTCCAATGAGCAGCTACATTCATGACAGTCACTCTACACAGCGGGCAGGCGGGGTGTGTGTGTAACATCAAGGTGCTCAATACTGCTGGCTTCCTCCTTCCTGTGTAGTGGGCAGCGAGCGGCTCCTTCCTGTGTAGTGGGCAGCGACCGGCTCCTTCCTGTGTAGTGGGCAGCGACTACCGAGCCTCCCTACACCCGCAGCTGACACTTAAGACACAGCGCCTCTGAGGAAAGGACCTGCTTTATAAATCCCTCCATGGAGTTAGAGGAGGGATACACAGCTCTGCAGTTCAAGACAAGGAATACACCCGAGGATAAAGGTGAAGATGTGCATGGAGAGTAGAAATGTGATTTTTTAAAAACGTCATTTTTCCTAATGCCATTTGCCTGATGTCTTGGGAGGATAGCTCAGCAGCAACGTGCTCGCCTTGGAAGCAAGACGACGCGGAGCAACACTGGTTCGATCGCGGGTCCACGCTTAGAAACCTCTGGGTATTAATCGCGTTATAAATAACGAATCATTTAGTGAAGACCAGCACTGGCAATTAGTTATGGAATGTGTTGTTCCAATTGCCCATGTGTTTGTTAAAAGAAGATTCTTTGCTTCCTAATGTAGTTATTTCATATATTTGTTAAAACAATTTTGAAAGGAAATGATTCAAAGACCTCGTTAAAGAAACGAGCAGAGCTTCAAGCACGGCACGTGTTTTCTTACGTAGAGTCAACATGTTGATTCACCTTTTTCTGCTCACAGTCAGTGATTTTGGGGCATGCGAACAGCTCTTGGTTTAACACCCTGCATTGGCCAAAGAAACGAGGACGCACGCTTCCTGCACAGGGTATATGTGTTAAATGTCCTTCGACCGCTCGTGCAGACATTCTTCGAGCGAGTGCTTCATGTAAATCCTACAAGCCCCTTAATTGTTATTGATGCAATCATAATAAACTCACAACTTGTTATTTAGACGGTGTGTTCGCCATAGTCTATAGTAGAGTGTTCCTTCAATATTGTGCTTAAGGAATATTTAAATTGTATATTGCTTAACTATAACAGTAACTGCGCAAGGCTCATTGCTGAGTAACTTTGAGAATTGGGATCTCCCCAGGCCCTTCTGAGATGTCCTTTAATATAAATTCTAATGGTGTAGTCTTTAGCGTGTAATAAACACGCGCTTGAATGATTGCTTCATATGTTGGCTCACACCTTCCTAATTGCATAAGTACAGATTCAAAATTACAGATTAATATTTCAAACAATATGAAAAACATTGTGAAAAATATGTGCTGGTAATTCGCAGCTTCCCCTGGGTAATGCAGCATACCTCTTGGGCGAACTTGATTTTAAGTCCCCAGATTAATACAGTTAGACTGGCTTTATGGAAACCATGCAGAACCTTTGCATAGCCTATTAGACCCTTCGTAAGGCATGTGTGGTCACAACAATAAAGAAAAATAGTGTTGGTAGCATACGTGATGCCTGCAATTACTGTTGATCCTAAACTCTCCAACTGATTCAATTTGTTGAGTCTCCAGGGACCCAGTGGTGGCGTCTTGACGGTTCTATCAGGGACGTTATTTCACCAAAATGCCAGGGGTAGCGGAAGTGACATCACATGACCCTTGACCTCTGATGACCCCACCTCGAAGTGACATCATGGGAAGCTATGGAACACGACCTTTCACCCCTTGACAATACAGAAAGTCGCATCACATAGCATTGTTCCTAACTAAACTCTTAAATATGGTTACGATATCACTGTAATGTGATATACATTTCAAACAAGAATGGATCACCATATGTATCATTAATATCAGTGTGTATAGGCCCACATTACCAAATTACTGTGAATGCAAGCAGACATCCAAGGCCAAATAATGATGTGTTATTATATATCACTTACGCTTAAGCGCTTCATATAGAGCAAATATACATACAATATCACCAAACCTGTGTTGGTGCTCATTTATCAACATCAGAAGGATGAAAGGATGATTTGGCCTTGCCGGAATTCGAACCTGCAATCTGCAGATCTCACACACACATCGCAGCAGTGAGCGCTCAACCCAGTGAGCTATCTTATCGGCTATAGCTATCTTGCAGGCTATAGTAAAATGAGCAGTTACATGTCTGAATGCTCTCAAAGTCAGAAAGCAAATTACACTCTGTAGTGGATACCATTAAACTGGTAACTGAGATTTAACAGCAGGCCAGTTAATCTGCAGGTCTGGTGCAAAGTTGGCCACGTGTCAAGCCTGCGTGAATCTACTTTTCAGGCTTCAGATGTTGGCAAACTACATACCATTGGGAGGGTTCATAACTGTGTATTAAAGAATTTAAGGTAGAACAGGGAAAACAGCGCACTCACATGGCATCCTGTACTCTGGGCACTCGTTACCACTTACATGTAAACAAACATCCTGAACAGCATGCCAGGGAGATAGGAAGGATAGACACACTACAACAAAGTATTAATTGTGGCACAATGAAATCAAGGGCCACTTCATGTGCTATGGTCAAACATTTCTACACTGTACACAAGCTTTTATAACTGCAACTTGTGAAAACCAAAATACATACCCTGAAATGGGTGCTTATTCAACTGTAAATGGTTCTCGGAAGTATTTGACTGCATTGTGAATTTGAGGTGTTTAAGAACTCACCCCCTGAAGTGTGCCTTAAATAAACCTTTAATGAGTCTAGCAATTATTAGTATCCCTATTCCTTCTTATTTACAGACACTGATCAAAGTGTTACACTTGTGGAACCCCCTGTTTTTTTAAGACGCCTGAACAAGAAAGCCAGGCACTCCAGAAACAAAGATCCACATGGTGCTGGCCACAGCCCAGGAACTTCCATTTAAAAAATGTAAATAAAAAATAAAAGGTTGAGTATCAAGGGATACATCCCTGGGTTCCATGTCGTTTTACAGACAGTCGTTTTTTGGATGGATTTTTACTGAAAAAATCAATCGAAAAACATTGAATTTTTTTTTTTTTTTGGGGTTCCCCCAAAGCCTCCCCTTTCATCATGCTTCTATTCCCACCCCAACCACCTACCCACCCCCCCCCCATATATTTCAATTAGTTTTTTCAATGGATTTTTGGCAGTAACAAATCCATCAAAAAAACTCCTGTCGGCAAAAGGACGCTGCACTGTCCTGACACCTAGAAACTCACTAATAACAGTGAATTAGGCCAAAACATGCCTGTGGTTGCTTGCCATCTCCCGCAGAAGGGATGTGACCCAGCAGTTTGGACTCGAGTGTCCCTTTTGTGGTTGTACGAAGCCTGATTTGCATATAGACTTCCCCTTTCAGTAATGGCTTGGCAGGCTGAAGAACAGTGGTCTAGGAGTTTCCCAGAGCACTTGTCAGAACTTTGAGATTAATTCTAAACCTTCCAGCCATCTTTTGCTTTGCTATGTCACCCGAGTGTGACGGGTCTGCTGAGTCGTGGGTCCTGAACTGGCTGGGCCTAGAGACCTAAGCTACACCTCACTGATGACGCCCAATGAAGACAACAAAATGTCTGGGGTTGCTTTTGGCCTTGTGCAGAAGCGATGTCACGCGAATGCAAGCAGACAGCCAAGGCCAAATAATGATGTGTTATTATATAGCACTTACGCTTAAGCGATTCATATAGAACAAATATACATACAATATCACCCAACCTGTGTTGGTGCTCATTTATAAACATCAGAAGGATGAAAGGCTAAGTTGGTCTTACTGGAATTCGAACCTGCAGATCACACACACATTCCAACAGTGAGCACTCAACCCACTGAGCTATCTTATCGGGTATATCTATCTTACCAGCTATAGTCAAATGAGCAATTACATGCCTCAATGCTCTCAGTCAGAAAGCAAATTGCACTCTGTAGTGGATAGCATTAATCTGGTAACTGAGATGTAACAGCAGGCAAATTAATCTGCAGGTCTGGTGCAAAGTTGGCCACATGTCAAACCTGAGTGGATCTCCTTTTCAGGCTTCAGAGTTTGGGCGGCCATCCCCTTTAGTTTTGTAATGGGCACATTGGGGCTCTTGGAGCATGGGGCATGGCTAAAGGCCATGCCCTGAGAACGGTGTCCACTGGTCACTGCCAGGGGCATGGCCTTTGACCATGCCCCAACCAAAGTGTTCAGTGGTTAGACATTATTGATACGGTAGGGTATGTAATTAAAATAAAACCATTCTGTAACAAAGGGTCGTTTGAGTTACATTTATCTTACAAACAGTTTTGAAATTCAGTGAAACAAATGGTGGCTAAAGGAAAGTTACGGTTGCAGCGCTAAACAAACCCCACAAATTAGTGACCATGGTTTGTTTCCCTGCATGCACTCTCGTAAATCCTGCCACCTCCAAACAGGTCACAGGCCACTGTGCACGCATGCCCTGTATAGCGGTTTGTAGCCGCCTGCCTGTCTTCCTGGGAGTATGGTGAGGCCTGAGTGCTTGTCATGTATGAGTGGATTGCTGGTACGGAATGTTGGATGGGAGGTGGGTGAGTGTTTTTTACTGATGGCAGTTGGAGAGTGTGCTGGCTAGGGTATGGGAGGGCTGGTGGTTTCTCCCATATCTTACCATAGGTGTCATACTAGAACTGTAAAGATAAACTTACATGAAGACTTACCTTGAAGGCAGCCTCTTCTCTTTACTTGCTGTACTAGGTCACATTGGAAGCAAGTTGGTCAGCTGTAAAGAGAAGGAACAGTCTTTATTTGCTATGGCGGGAGGTACAGATGAGCTACTTAGCCTGTACACCCACTGCCCCCTCCCCCCCAGCCCAAAGACCCACCCGCACCCAGCAAGTAAGGAACAGTTGGTGCTTGTTGAGTAAGGAGCGGCAATGTTGTTCCGTGTGCTATGCTAACTTTGGGCCTTCCGATGCATGTTCTGTTGTGTGCAGCGTGGTTGGGGAGCATGGTGCTCAGGGCTAAGGGCGTGCACTGGAACTTGTTGCCGGCAGAGGGAGCTGGTGGTTTATCAGGCCTCTGGAGCTTTTGCTGTGGCCAGGGGTAGAGCAACTGGGCAGCCCACGCTGGGTGGCAATGTGGGCGGATGGAGCTCCAGCATCAGCTGCAGCTGCCCTTCCAATTGTGACATTATCTGGAGCCAGCGGAAGTGACGGTGCCCACACGACGCAGGGTGCAGCCTACGTCTGCCCCCCTGTGAGCGATTAGTGAAGGAGATGTTGGGTTCCGAGTAACGAACTGTGAGAAACTTGGCAACTGTGAGAAACTTGGCAACTGTGAGAAACTTGGCAGGGGCGAAAACCCAAAAGAAAAGACGGCGAGGGTGCTATGAGGCGATGCGGGTTCTATGCATGGTGAACAGGGCGTCGGGGTGTGGGCACTATGCCACAGTGCACACCAGACGTCTGAGTATCTGAGGTGGGAGATACTGTATGTAATAAGCTGATATGGTGTTTGGCGTGTACCCCACATTTACCTTCCATCTTTTCACCTGGAATGGAAGGTCCATATGCGGTATCTGTCAGGGTGTTTTGCAGCAAGACTGGTGATTGATTACATATGCGCCCTGTGAGAGTTTGATCCTGAGCTGGTGATTTTCCTATTTTAGCAGTTAAAAGGCTTGAGGTTAGTGGGAAGAAGCAGTGTTACACAAGTTTAGGTGTTTTTGGACCATGCTGCGTTTCCATCAAAGCTGCATAAACATTAGATGCACTTTCACAGTAACATCCAAACCTCACAGAAGTCCGACGTTCGACAAGTATAGGGCATGGTTCAGAAAAAGTTAAGGAAGTAATAACAAGTGTAGAGAATGTGCTTTTTTACGGTTCACAATTCTGAGGAATGTGCAGGTGGCCATACTCAAACGTGCCCTGCCCATTTTGTGTACAAGGGTCGTGTACCACCACAAATGATGCCCCGCCCAGGTGCCTTTAACATTCTCAAGTATCACAGGCACCCACCCACATTTTTTAAACTCTTTTTATTTGCATTTTGGAAACAGTAACAGTGTAGTACATAGAACTGAAACATCGCAAAAGAAGAAGCCTCACAGTTTTTAAGTGAGTATACGGTTCCTCTACTCTCCACTGTCATGTCTCCACGCACTTCTTTTCTTTGGTGATGGGCACATTTCTCAAAGAGTGGGTTACATAGATACCATTTAGTTAAACCATTTCCTGTTAGTTGTACTGAGCGGTATAGGAATGTGCAGCGTCGGAGCCAAGATTTGAGAATAAGTGCCAGGAGGCAGAGAGATGTTCACTGCTTGAGGTCACCTCCGCCTACGGTTCCTGGTTCTCTCCCCCACCTGGATTCAACAGATAGTGCATATATGGTTCCCACATGCTCGGTACGCTTGAGTGGTGTGTTGACAGGCCCCTGTATCCGTTCTCCATGTCATTACACTGCGCGACATCCGAGTGCCAATCCTCTATTTTGGGGTACGTCAGGCCTTTCCATAGCATTGCCACCCTCCTCTTAGCCAACCGCAGGAGTAGCCCCATTAATCGCCTTCTACCCTTGGGAATTGGTTTTGTGTATCCCAGGAGTGCCGTCATTAGGTTTGGGTCTAATCCTTCGCCAATGATTTTACCAACAACTTGAAATACTGCCACCCAGAATGCCTGTACGGCGGGGCACCACCACGCCATGTGTATAAAATCTGCCATTAATTCACCGCATCTGGTGCAGCCTGTGGATGCCTCTGGAAAATAGTTGTGAATTTGGGTAGGGGTGTAATAAAATTGGTGTAGGTATTTCCAATGGATTAGTTTGTGCCTGGTGTTTATTGCTACCCATCTGGTTCCCTCACAGCAATACCTCCATTCCTCCCTGGATATCTCATGCCCCAGGGACAATTCCCTTTTATCTCTGGGGGACGAAACCTCCTGCCTAGAGCCAAGATACATAGCGTACATAACAGAGACCGCCCTCCTGTTCGGCCCCCCAGAGAGAATTCTATTGGGCAGGCTGCTGGTTGCTCGGGGAAGGTCGGGAACACCTTCTAGATCAATGTTTTCAGCCTATAGTATAGTAACACCTCTTGGGGGTTTAGGCTCCCCCTGGCCTTCAGCTCTTCCAACGCTATGAACCTCCCGTTGGGGAACAGATCACGGTAACAGTGCACTTCTTATTTCCGCATCAGATTGACAAATCCCTTCTCCGAGTTGAGCAGGATTCCAGGGGTGAATACGAGTGATAGTATTGGCGAGTAGAGAACTTCTGTCTTTGGCTTATTTTCTATATGTGTCCATGCTCTACACGCGAGCTCCATGTTCCCTACCCTGGTCCCTCTTTCAGGGGCAGTGAGAATACTAGATTGCAATAAGAATGGTGCCGCCAATACCTTCTCGACCTCAACACGACTTCTTTGCCCTTGATCACCAAATCAGTGAAGAGCAAACCTGGCCTGGGCCACGTTGTAATACGTCTCCAAATCTGGCAAGGCCAGTCCCTCCCCCCTCACTCCCTCTGTATTGGTGCAATTAGCTTATCCCATGATACTCTTGGCTGTTTACCGGCCCATATAAACTGTGTCCATAAGGACTTCAGGTCTCGAAAATAGTTTGCTGGAATCCTGACCGGTGCATTGAGGAAGGCATAAAGGAACCAGGGAAGCAGTGTCATCTTGATATGGGAGATCCTGCTGTATAGGTTAAGTGGCAGGCACTTTCATCTGGTGGTTGCCTCCCTTGCTTGGTGTAGTGCCCTTTGATAGTTACTTACATATACTGTATGCGCGTCTCGAGCTATGGTCACCCCAAAGTAGCGGCTCTGTGTGAAACCCCGACTTGTCTCCAAAATGTACCACGCTCTCTGTTAGCGGGAAGAGGATGGATTTATTCGTATTAATCACCAGACCCGAAAACAGCCCAAATTGAAAGACTTCTTCCATAATGGGGTCCAGATTCTGTTTGGAATCGCTTATGAACAGCACCATTTCTTCCGCATAGAGCAAGATAATTACCTTGTGTTTGAAAAGTTTAATGCCTCGGTGAATATGGGCCTCTTTTACCCGTTCGTCTAATGGTTTGATCGCCTGGGCAAACGGCAGCGGGGAGAGGGGGCAACCATGTCGCGTGCCCCTGTTTAGAATTGTCCCCGGGGTGAGTTGACCGTTCACACGCACTCTGGTGGCTCGTATAGCAGTGATACCATGGCAATAAAGTGCTCCTCTTACCCCATCCTACGCAAAACTGTAAACAAGAAGGGCCACTTCACAGAATCAAATACCTTTGGGGCATTCAGCAGCGACTGATCGACTTCTGAGATCAGTCTGAAAATCATCCGTAACCCAAAAGAGGTAGAGCATCCCAGGAAATATCCCTCCTGGTCGGCCCTCACCATCTTGTTCATCAGGGGAGCCAGTCTGCAGCACAATATCTTCGCTAAGATCTTATTGTCCAGGTTGATGAGGGATATCGGCCTGTATGAAGCGCAGTCATTCAGTGGCTTGCCTGGTTTAGGAAGGACTGTGACTAGGCTTCCCTCAGGGACTTCGGGAGCTTCCCATCTACTGCACTTTGATGGTACATTCGTAAGAGGTCGGGGCTTATTTCCGCGGCATAGTGCTTATAGAATTCCGCCACAAAACCATCTGGCCCGGGGGCCTTTGCGGAGGGAGGAGATCTAATGGCCACTAATACTTCTTCTAGGGGTATCTGGTGGTTCAATCCCACTCTATCTTCTTCCGTACACCAATGTAGTGCCACCTGGTCTTGGTATCCATCTAGTTCTATCAGGGAGGTCTGTGTATGGCACGAGTACAAGTCATTATAAAAACGACCAAACTCCTGCAGTATCCCAGCATCGACAAATCTCTCCACCCCTTGGTCATCGACTGTCGATATGGCCCGTCCCCTGTGTGTTTCCAGCCTCGCTGCACTTGCTAATAGTCTGCCCAGTTTCTGCCCCTCCCCGTACTGGCGCACTGGGGCCCCCATCCCAGCATTTTTACCTCCCTATCCACCAACATCTTGAACTGTTCCATGAGTTGCTTTGTTTCTGCCAGTTGACTAGAGGTCACTGAGCTCCCCACGGCTTGCAGTGCACTTATGTGTGTCTCCACTTCGTTTAGCTCACGTCTAATCTGCTTTAGCATCCCCACTTCTTTAGCAATGCATTCCCTGCGTATCACATACTTAAAACTCTCCCAAAGGGTCCCCGCTGAGTCCTTGTTAATCTCAAAGAAAGTATATATTGCTTTCGATATGCCTTCACGGAACAAAGCGTCTGTGTCAAAGCCTCACTTTTAAAATGCCATGGTACCCTCACCCTCCCTGACAATTCCATATTCAACAATACCGGTTCATGATCCGAGAGCGTGCGGGCCAAGATGGTGACCTCCGTTATGACCCCCATTAATGTCTGAGAAATCCAGACGTGATGCTGTGTCATGAACCGACGAGTGAAAGGTGTACTGCCTCACCCCTTGATTCCTAATTCTCCACATATCCTCTAGCTCCCACATTGGAGTCATGCTTCTTAACTCGCCCTTAGTTGGGGGCCAGGGCGGGCCTGTCATGCGGTCGAGCGCCGGGTCATCACCTCGTTGAAATCACCTGCCCAGATTATGTCACCTGGAGGAGCGCCCCCCAAGTGTCGGTTTAGCCATCCCAAAGTTGTGACTGTGTCCTGATTAGGGCCGTAATAATTAACTAGACTGTACAGGCAACCCTGCATCGTGCCCGCATTATTACACCTCTCCCCCTTAATCACAGAGATCTGATTAAATCCTGCCTCGCTTTGGACTTGGATGCCCACCCCTCTCCCATAGGACGAATAAGAGGAGAAATATCGGTGGCATCCCCAGTTTTTGCCGAATTTTGTTTCGGCCTCTGGCGTGGAATGAGTCTCCTGTAGAAACACAATTCCCACTCTGTGACGCTGCAAGTAAAAAAGGAACCTTTGGCATTTCAATGGGCAGTTCAACCCCTATACATTCCAGGTAAGGCATCTAATCGATCCTGCCATAGCTAAGGTTACCCCTCTCCCGTTTCCAACCCTCACTGCTCGGCCCGGGTGCACCCAAGGCTGTGGTTTCAGACCATCCTAATTAGTCAGCCCATCACTTTCTTTGTGTTGTGATGCTTCCTCTTGCCGTGTACCCTCCCCAATGCCCTCCCCCTCCCCCACCGACAACCCCAACCTGTCAGTAAAGTAAATTCCCTCCCCCACCCAATCCTGGCTACCCCAACTAGCCCGTATCTTGAACTACTGAACTTGCTTCCGCTTCGACAGCAGCTAACGGCCCGACCATGCCCCTACACACACTACGGTAAGGTATTTTCCTGTCCACTTAGTTTCTGACTCAGCATTTCTTTGACAGCTGGTGCCAAGTAGTTGTATCCATTCCTGCTAGGTCACAATCATTTTTCCCCCCTAGGTCTTGGATTGCAAGGCAGGCTTTCAAGGAATTCACTGGCTTCGGCCGGGGTGGTAAAGAACAGTGTGCGCCCATCGTGTTGCACCTGCAGCTTGGCTGGGTACATCATGGTGTATCGTATGCCTCTCTCTCGCATCCTCCTCTTCACGTTTATGTAGGTTTTATGCAACACCTGGACTTTGTCAGAGAAATCTGGGATGATTTTGATCGTGTCACTTTTCTATGTGAGAGTTCCTTTCTCTCTTGATTTCCGAAAGGCTAAGTCTCCGTCCCGGTAGTTTAATATTTGTGCGATTATTGGTCGTGATGGAGCCTTGGGTATCGGCTTCCTGCTGCTAGGCATTCTGTGCGCTCTTTCCACTACAAATATGTTAAAAAATTCATCCTGGCCCAGTACGGTCTTCAGGATCTCCTCCACCAAAGGTTCCATGTTCCTCTGGTCTGCTGCCTCGCAGACACCCACTATGCGCAGATTATTCCTTCTGGACCTTGATTCTAAGTCATCTTGTTTCTCCATAAGTTCTTTCAGTGCTCTTTTCATCTGTTTTAGATCCCTGGAAGACAATACCGCCTCATCCTCAATCGTTGAAATCCTTCCCTCCACTTCATCCAATCTTTCTCCATGTTTGTCCAGGCGGACTTGCATGTGATCCACCTTACATGTTTACGTGTCCATCTTCCCATCGAGGGACAGTAAACTGCTTTGCAGTTGAGTGAACATCTCTTTTATATCATGGAACGCCAACGAAGTATCATGCATTGTCTGCAGTTTACACCCCTCGACAGAGTCTGTGTTCTCAGTATGCTTGGGCTGAGAAGAGGATTCGAAGTAGAGCTTAGTTTGCTGCTTCCCACTCCTATTTGCCTTGGCCATCTTTCAGTCTAACAGTCTGCGCACGTGCCGCTTCCCCGACAGGCCCCGACTTCTTCGTGGATTCTAAGCCTTCTACCTGCCACTGTGCCATGATGAGCGCAGGACATTCTGGTCTAGAGATATTAGTTGCTCAGGGTGGTCTGTTGCTTACAGCAGCGTATCCCCCGCCTCCTTGTAACGTCCTCGCATTGGCATCTGTGCTGTCCCCTTGTTCTTGAATGTGGGTGTCCAGTATGGTATGGGGAAACGTTGAATCAGCCTGTCCTGACCATTCGTGCCAGGGTGGTTTGATGAAATTGCACCTCCCAACCTGGACATGCAGGAGGCAGTGGGTCTCCAGGTTGTGGGGTCGAGGCTATAGCCCTGGGGATAGTGGCAACCTCTGTGGACTATTCTTAATTGAATAATGGGCACGCGCTGGACCCAAGACTCAATGTCTCCTAGGCATTTACCAGGACGTTTCCAGGGCTTCAATTCTTGTTTTACGTGGGTGACTCCCCTCAGTGCTTGTCCTGACTTTGTCGTTCCTCCTGTGGTATCTAGCAGCTGGGTCTCCCATTATGAGGCCTACCAGGGGCCGCTTCAGGCTTTGTCGTCTAGCCCCTGGTTCACTTGCATGGATGGGTGCCTCCTCCTGCAATGGCCCCCGTGACAGAGGGGAGGCAGGGGGTTAGAAAGGCAAGCAGCCGTATTGTCCATATGTCTGTATGCCTCCACAATCTTCCCTCAAGGCGCCCCTCAGAGTGTTTCACGTTTTTGACTGGGCGTGTGTGTAGTAAGCCCCTCGCGTGCTGTGGTAAGCCTGAAGGCCCTCCGTCTCACTGCCTCTTATGAATTGAAGCCCTTCCGTTCCAACTTCCAACTTCCCAGGCATTCTGCCTTCTCATCACCGGGGGCTTGGCCCTCTGTGTCTCTTCCCCAGGCTGCCCGCTGCCTCTGTGTCACCAACTGAGGGAGCCCTCCTCTCCCGCTTGCTTAGGCGCTTGTGATGTCACGATGGTTTACCCCGTTATGGGCAACTTGTTCCTCCCCGGCTCTGCACGGGCTGATCAGGGCCCCCCCACTCCCTCCTACCTTGGTCTGGGCTCGTTCTCTGGTGCTCACCAGTCTCCACCGGTGTTGGATCGCAGGCTGCGCTCTCTTGCCACGGGTGAGGGGGCGGGGGAAGACCGGCACCGCAGCATTGGCGCCACACCAGCCATCTCTGTCCCATTGGCGCCGGTGTGGGACTGTCCCCCAAGCTCGCACCGCTCTTCCCCTCACTGCTGCCGCCAGCCCAGTTCTCCCGACCCGCTCTGATGCAGGCAGGGATAACCGCCGGGTGTTCACTTGGAGCCCCTCGATCCGCCTCCTTTATTGAAATGTATCGGTTCCTATCCTGGCTTCTTCAACTTCTTCCGCCTCACAGCATGCTGTGTTCCAGCACAGTGTCTGTTCTGGATGCGCGGCTCTTCTTCTTTCACTCCTTTCTCCTCCTCACGGGCCTCCTGGATTTTGGCTGGGTATTCCATAGACCTTCTGCCAGCTTGTCCCTCTCTCGAATTGTAATTTTGGGTCAGCAAAACGGCGGGATTTTGGTCGTAGTGTAGAGAGCTCACGGGCACACAGCCATCTTGGTCAGACTCTCTAGCGCCATTTCTTACATGACTTATAAGGAAACATTAACCTAAAGGTGAAAGTGCTGTTAACCAGAGTACCATTCAAATATACAAAATTACATTATTATGTGGCCTGTGGGGGGGACAAGTAGGGACGATGGGAAGGGTGCAGGTGGAGCTCCCCTTTAGAACATTAAGTGGATTTTAAGCCACGTTTTGAAGAGATCTGAGGCCGGGCTGGTTTGCATTGTGATGGGCAGTGGGTTCCAATCAAGTTATGTAAGTAGGGAGAAAGAGCAGAAGTGAGAGGAGGAACAAGGGGCAGTACACAGTGAGGCTAAGCGCAGAGGAGGAGCAGAAGGATGGTGAGTAGACAGTAATACAGTCAGCCAGGAACTGAGGAGCAAGACCATTGACAGTTTTGTAGATTAGGAAAAGGAACTTGAAAAGGCAGTAGTAGTGCAGCCAACCAGCAAGGTGTCCTTAGGTAGATAGGGGAGGATCTGGGTAGTTTGTAGAGAGTGCAGGTACACAGTTTAAGGACTACAGAGAGGAAGGAGTAGTAGAAGGCCAAAGATTAGGAACAATTGAGCAGTAGCCAAGAGTTGTCATAGAATAGTGAGGAAGAAATGGACACTTGTCCTCAAAGTTGAGATGGTTAATATGTTCCGCAGCATTGACAGTGATGCATTTTTGTGGTCGGAGGTCGCTATTAAAGATGATCACAATGTTGCGAGGCATGGGCGTAGGGTCAATGTCAGACGGGAAGAAGACAGGAGAGTGGAGGGTAGGCATGGAATTGGAAGCCGGGAGAAAAATCTCTTCCTTTTTTTAAGTGTTCAGCAAGAGATAGTGGAGAGCCATCTAGTGATGCATTCCAAGATGGCTGGGTGGAAGAAGATAAAGGCGAAAAGGTTTTGCGTGTCGTCAGCAAAGAGGTGGTAGTGCAAACCAAAGGATGAGATAGGTCTCCCTAGGGCTGAGGTATAGAGGCTGAAGAGCAGAGGTCCAAGGACTCATCCTTGGGGGAGGCCAACAGGGCGAAGGGTGGTGTCAGTGATTTCTGAGCTCCAGGAGATTTTAAAGGAGAGACCCGCCAGGTAACAAACGATCCATGCTAGAGCAGATTTGCAAAACAAAATTCCTGAGGGTGAGCAGGAGAGGAGAATGGTCAACAGTGTTGTAAGCAGAACAGAGGTCCTAAAAGAAGAGTATGGGAAAGATTCTGGAGCAGTGAGCATAAGAGAGAAAGTTGGAGCATGAGTGCAGTCAAGGGGGAGTGCTTATTATAGAAGCCATATTTAAGGGGATTTGCAAGTCTATTAACCTCAAGGTACTAAACGATCCAGTTGAAGGCCACATGGGTGCTGGGAGTGCATTTCACAATGACAGTCGGATTCCTTTCCATATGTGGTGTTGGAAATGTAACCGAGACAGCAACAATTCATACCACTGCTGTCTGTTTCAAATAAAAATAGACATGGAGATCAAAATGAACCTCCTACTGGGTCCTACAGTTTAGGAGGCATTCTCTGCCCTTTCCTTAGTATCGTCTTACCTGTGGTATATAGTGTTTTTCATATTAGTGTGTTGATTAGTGTTCTCACAAAAGGCATCTACTGTATGTTCGGGCTGGACTTCCAAAGGCCTGTCTCCTCTCTAGAATAAATGGGACATCCCCTATTTTTTGTTATCGGGGGGCTTGACTGACTACGGGGTAACATTACATATATAAAGAAAACGCGAGTCAGAAGCTACGCCACCCTCTTTTGTGAGTTTCTTAGCCACCGGTGGAGAAAATGCAGGTACACTTGATTCATTGCAACAGACCTCACCTCTTTGTCTTCATTAAAAAGTCATTTATTTGTAATCCATTGGCTTAATTAGAGAACATATAATGGAAACATAATTGACAAACATCCATAATCCCCAAATATTATACAAAAGAGCTGCCAGTAAATGTGCTGAACTACTCATGAAAGTGCAACAGTGCAGTATGGGGTTAGTAATCAAATGCCTTTTGTGCAATAAAGATATTTATTATTAAAGCATAATCATTTTCGTTTTCTCATCTTTGTATCATGTCAATTTTTCGCTTTTGTGCTACATAATGCGGTGGGCATTTCCTGCAGACTCCATCATCCTATTAGAATTTGATGCAGTTTTCGGTGCCCATCTTTAAACAGGTTATAATAACCATATATAATATAGCATTCGTTCTTTCACTTGCTTGTCATAAACCAATACTATATCACGTGAATATGCTTATGCTTGCGTGTATCCTTACAAAATACTGTAATCTCAATAATAGTGTACATCAGCACATTTTAAGACGGCCATCTTTAAACATGTTCTATTGGCCTTATAGCATTCGTTCTTCACTTATCAATGTCATGTATATTTTAAACCAGTACGGTGTACTCTATTGTATTACAGCTTGGTCAAATTACTATAATGTCAATGATAATGTTAATCGCCATGCTTTTCGGCGTGTTTTTTGGCGGCCAAATTTCAACGTATTCTGTTGGCCTTATGGCATTCATTCCTTTACTTAAATTCACATATATCTTAATGGATGCATACTCTTTTTGTCTTTTTTCATATTCGTATTTAAGAGGCTGCTTCCTGGCTTCTCACAAGATCACTGTGGTCTCCATAAAAGAATTTGCCTTTTGGTTGCTGAACAGGGGCCATCTTTGAACATATCTCTACAGCTTATTCATGCTAAACCTCACCGAGAATTGTTTTGTTAGTACTACATATGTGTTACAACTGTACAATTAAGTCTATTCTATTACAGCTTGGTCACAAAGATAGATAGATACTTTTATTGAGCTGGTTGCCTCATACGAGTGTACATATTCGCCCAGTTTCATTTACAGAACCAATGTCCATTCAATGCTGGTGTTGAAGCCTGATTTTACTGTATCAAGACGTTGTACCCATCTCTGTTCAAATATTCTCAGTGCAATATGTCGGTAAACTCTCCCCTAGGGAGTGGCTTCAGCGTTTGTATAATGGACCTTAAGATATCATTATATGTATGTTTCTTTCTCATGAAATGTTCCACCATTGGATTCTCAGGTACCTGAATTTTTATGCAGGATCTTTGTTTGTGGATTCTTTGTTGAACCTCACATTGTGTTTTCCTAATATAAATCAGATCACAAGAGTACTTTATACTGTATACTGCCCATGTGGTATTGCAGTTCTAAAATTCTTTAAGCTCCCATATAGATTTATACTTTTAATATTTTACATCGGTTCACAGACTGAACAATTGCCACATCTATGGTGGCCCACAATTGGGGGGAACCCCCGCATATTTGTTATTGTAGTTGTTTGAGGACATCTCTGTTCATATGTGCATACCAGCACTTGTTTTCAATTTTGTGATTTTTTTAAATGCAAACCGTGGTTTGATAGTAGTGACATCTGGGGTGAAAAGAATGCGCCCGTTTTTCTTAAATTACCTTTTTTAAGGCATTACTGATTGGACTGTATGTTGTAACACAGGTCAAAAGTTCCTCTAGCGGTCTGTGTTTTATTGTCAGACATGTTTCTCTGGCAGTATTTTTTGCTCTCTTTCTTGCATCATTCACAGCTTTGCATGGATACCCTCGATGTCTAAAACATCGGAGTGTCAATTAAAATCTTCCATTCTCGTACAGTTCCTTCTGATTCTCAGGAACTGCCCATAAGGTAGATTTGTTTTTAGACGAAAAGGGTGATAACTACTAAGTGTAGTAGTGCGTTTTTATCAGTAGGTTTTCCGAAACAATGTTGTCTCAAATCGTGCTGTTATCGGTTTTCATCAAAACTAAATACAGAAAGGCCATTAAGTGCCCATCATAGATCATTGTGAACTTTAGATAAGGATCACATTCGCTCAGCCATATACTGAAATCATTTAACTCTGAGATAGTGCCCTTCAATATCATCACCACATCATCAATATCGCGGCGCCAGCTCATCATAAATTCTGCAAAATGATTGCCATCATTATATAGAAACAAGCTGTAAAAATTGTCCATGTACTAGTTTGCAATGTCTGGAGTGAGTGTTGCACCCATACTTGTTCCATGCACTTCTATCAACAGCTGGTTTTCAAAAAGATTAAATCTGTGGCCACCTTCTCTTTAGCGTCAACCCATGTGTCCAAATACTGTCTCATTACTTCTATGCTTTAATTCTGTGCTATACTGGTATACTACAGTGCTTCCACATCAAAGGTAACCAAAAGGTCCTGCTGTACTACATGTGAGAGCAAATTGATCATCTCTGTGGTACAAAAGGTCTCAGGAAAAAAATCAACATACTGTGACAGAGGCTCTAATATTGACCCAATTGCAGACAACTGTTTTTTGCACTTTAAGTAGACTATAGAAGGCCGGTGTTACCGGATATGGTTTATTCAAGAAGTGTTTTTCATCTTCCTCTATCCACCCTTCTGCTAGCGCATGTTGCATCAGACTTGAAATTTCCTCTTGGTGTAGGGTCCATGTCTAAATAACAATAATGTTCACGGTTCTCTAGCAGCCTAAGCGCCTCAATTTCATAGTCAGTGCGTTTCCACAGCACTATCCCTCCTCCCTTGTTGGCAGGCTTTATGCTTAACTCAGGACTGGTGTCTGGTACTTTAATGACTTCTCTTTCCTTCTTCGTCAGATTATCTCTTGTCCGATTTTTACTGCCCAAGAGTTTCTTGGTTTCATTTAGAACTTTATTGTCAAAGGTAATAATATTTGGACAAATGGAAGTGGCTGAGGGGAAAAAGGTGGAGGGGTCTTAAACCTGTTACACTACCTTTATCAATATTGCTATCGCCTTCTCGTATTTTTTCTCACAAAAGAGGGAGGGGTAGCTTGTGACTCACTTGTTATTGATTTTTGTCTCCTCCAACTACACGCCTTGTTTGTGCCTTAGGGTCCAGATACAGAAGCCACTCTTGCGGCCCGCTTCCAAGTGCTCGCAGGGTGTGGTACCTATAAGAGTAACATCCAGAGAGGCATGGGCATCCCTTATTTCTGTGGGAAGTCTGAAGTCCCACCTGTACACACCCCTGAAGGGATTCCTCATTGTTTGTCTGTACATTGTCCCCCATCCCTTCTCGTTTACCATCAAGTCCTGCCGTTTCTTCCTGTTCCATTGTTCTTATTTGACTTGTCTTTTCTTCCTTCTGTTTACCCTCCTGCTGTATTCTCTTGACTGTCCCTTTATATCAGCACATCCACCCCCAAACTGATCTAGGGTGCCCTGTGGATCCCTTGACACTTTGGGCACGGAAATTAGTTGTTGGTAAATATAGTTCCGTTTTCGTCTTTGGCAATGACCATTTTGAGCAAGGAGACAATGGCAGAGTTTGTAACCACCAGGTGCAGTAGAAAGGCAGCCAATTCACCTGTTAATTTCTCGAAAAAAGGTGTCACAAATGCAAAAGGGATCAATGACTAGGCCTCGATGGAAATGCATTGCAAACTATAATTTATATTAGGAACATAGTAAAGCAATGAATGGGGACTTTAAGGTAAACCGATTGGAAGTAAAGGAGTCTTCTCATATGCTGGGATCCCTCTGGGCCTCCCAACGGCGGGCATACGTTGGTATTACAGGGCTTCACGCGCCCTTCGCCCCTACATTTCTTCTCACAGCACCTTCATGAACTCTCAAACTCAGGCTTGGGTCTCAGTCCTGGGTTGAAGTGGTCCGGCATCCTTCATCTCTGGTCTTACCAGCAGGGGAGTTGCTAGGTCTGGAAAAGACCCGAGGCTAAGCTGATGTCGGAACTGTTGGGACTGGGGGCTAGCTAGTCTTTTGGCTGTAGCTCCTGAGAATCTATCCGGGGCTACAACCAAAAGATCAGGGGCTATAGCCCCCTCAGCCCCCCCTAGCAACGCCCCTGCTTACCAGGGGTCTTTTATTAGTTTGGGTTTCTTCAGAGTCACTACCAAGACAATAGGGTTTGACTACCTCGTGTTCACACACATGTGAGCTTTTAGAGTGCCTCTGTCATCTTCCTTCCTATGGGTCCTTTCTCCTTCCCTCTTCTCCACTTCTCTGCTCCCGTTTTCACCCTTCACTACCTTCCTTCCACACTGCATACTCATTCCTTCTCTCATGGAAGACTTGACCTCTTCAAATTGGTTTCTCACCCCTAATTCCTACTTGAGCCAAGCATGTCCTCTCATGTCTAACTAGTCTATTATGCTTCTGCCTGATGTTCTCTTCCAAACTCCACTGTGCGTCTCAACTTCAGATTATCACAACCAACCTCATCCTACTGCCTTGATTCAACCTCCTCCAGATGCTCTAATCTGCCTACTACAGATGACCCCAACCAGCATCCCCCTTCAGCCTTAACCCGACTCCTCCAGATTATTCCAACCAACCTTCTCCTTCTTCTCTCTTCAACTTTCCCCCAACTCCCCTTTAGCTCACCTATCTGCTCCCAACTCTGTCCATCAGCTCTTTCTCCCAATACTGCATTGCTTGACTTGGCTTCAGGTTTTCTATCGCCCTGAAAACCTCTTTCTCTCTGCTGACCTGGTTAACTGCTGTACACACTTTAAAATCCTAAGTGGCGGTTCCAGTAACCACAAAAAGTGTTTCGTGACCTTAAAACTAATGATTGAATTGAATACCAAGATGTACAAGACAAATTTAATAATCAGTAATACTAAAAACAGAATTAAGAAATTCAAACAAAATGGTAAAATTCTAAATAACATACTAGAAAAAGACTTTATGCAAAACGCGATGAAATTTGTTAAAAAAGTCAGCTAACCAAATACTTGTACACATTTTTTGTGGGAAAAGGATCAGCCATGCTCAGTTAGGTTAGGTGGCTTTAAAAAAACACGTCCATGTATTCGATGAAATCTCATGGCAAAAGAAGAAAGACCTGAGGAAAGCCATTCTCAATTTGAAACACACTATGACACACCAGATAACTAGGAAGACGGAAGAAAGAACTCTCAGAAACAAATTCAGAAATTGGTCAAAAGGTCATAGGCATCTGCGCCTTCAAAGGGATGGAGAAATAATGTTACATACCCTAGTTTCAAAAAATACAGGCAGTTTCTGGAAAATTATAAATAACTTGCACCAATCTCAATCCCAAATTCAAAGTAATGTTATCACTAATGACAGCTGGAGTACTTACTTTAGAGAGACCTTTAAGCGGCAAATCGGAAACTCTATATTTACAAAGCCCAAAGAAGAGTGGAATCTTTTTTGATAAAGGCTCAGTAACAGAATTGATCAAGAAGGCTTCTGCTTCAAGGGCTCCTGGTCCCAATGGTCTAACAAACTCAATTCTTAAAACAAGCATTGTATTATGGTCAACCATTTTAACGGCAGTCTTTAAAGAATCTTTAAGAACTGAGAAACTCCCAGAATCCTGGAAGAGTGCAGTTATCATTCCTATACACAAGAAGGGTGATCGGAAAGATCCAGCAAACTATCGCCCGGTCGCCCTCCTTGAAGTGTACTCATAGATATTTGCCTCAGTAGTTTTGAAAAATCTAGAAGAACGGATTGGCCATGCAAAGATACTAAGCAAATTCCAAACTCGGTTTTGCAAGGGACTTTCCACCTCCCTTAATGGAGTAATAATGTCAGTGATCTCCAGCCAATCATACAAAAAACAAGGACGTCCGTTATATGGAGCATGGCTAGATCTGTCAAGAGCTTTTGATACCATTAATAGAAATCGATTATTGGTAAAACTTGATAAGTGGTGATTTCTAAAAGCCTCCTGGCAATCCTAATGAGTCTATTTCAAGACACTACTATACGCATAAGACTAAACGCTCAAGGTGACTTATCTGATGAGATAGTTACAGAGAGAGGTGTGAGGCAGGGATGTATTTTAGACGCCTGCCTCTTTAACCTCTATCTAGCAGATCTCAATGATGCTTTAGCCCGTCATTCTTTCGGAAGTCCGAAAGATGGTTCCCAATCGCTCCAGTGGATTGCATATGCAGACGACATTGTCTTGCTAGATTACCCGCCTAAAGGACTGCAGCAACTATTAACTGCATTTGAAATGTATGCAGGAAAAAACGATTTACTGATTAATCCTGCTAAATCACACATTTTGATAATCAAAAATCATGCATTTTTTTGATAATCAAAAATAATAGAACCTGCATCAGCAACTATAAATGGCTGTTGCAGAACCAAGCAATACCACAAGTGAAAGATCTGATATATTTTGAATCAAAATGAAATCAGCTCATTCAGGGGTTGCTTGAGAGGAGCAAATAGAACATAGGCTTATTCTATTAACAGCACAGTTGAAGAAAATATTTACGACCTACTGTACATTTTCAATAACCCCTTTGCTAAACTATTACAAAGCAAAGGTTGTCCCATCATTGCTATATGGCTTTGAAACGATTCCTAATTCACAAATGATAGATTTGGACCGAGTCGAAGGGAAAATATGGAAGCGAGTCTTACATCTCCCTGTGAGCTATCCTATGACTAGCCTCAGTTGTGAGTTGGGGCTGGCATCCTTAAGAATGAGCCTTGATTGGAAAATACTAACACTATTTAGATGCATACAAATTTCCACCGAAGACCCCCTACAGAGGAATGTTCTTTGTGAACTCACCAATGGTCAAAATAGCTATCTAATACAACTAAACAAACATGTGATATACTTTTTGGATGAATGTGATCGCAGTATAACTAACTTGGTGGACAATCCCGAGGAAGTAATCTCAGCTGTATCCCGAGCAGACTGGTTCAAGACTATTACACAAATTAGAAGGTATAAAATATATAAATCCCTCTCAGTTTGAGAAACCGAAGCATTATTTTACCAAATGATTTGTCTCAATTTCCGGACTCCAAATTTATGAGGGAATTTTTAAATCTTATTAAAACTGGTGAAGTCATGTCTGCTCGAGAGGGGCTATCAGCTCTAGCAAATTGCAATCTATGTGATGACTGTGCGATACAATCGTTACATCATGTCCTTATATCGTGCATAGGAACAGAAGATTTTAAGCAAAATAAGGCTAAGGAAGTTTGTGGACTATAATGAATGGTTGACCACAGATTGCTTCTGGGAAAGTATGATAGTAGGACATGAAACAATTTTATCGATTGAAGTTATTAAAATTTTAAATGAATTAGGTATGATCACATTCAAACAAAGATATATTTTATGATTGTTCATTATTTTGATATGTAAATAGAGACATTTTCTTAATCCATGAATATTTTCTTTAGAAGAAATTTGTATAAGAAATGTTGTTCAATATATGTGTAAAAAGTCAGTTAATTGGCTAAACAAACAATTAAAAAAAAGAAGAAAATAAAAGGAAACCTTTCCTTGGCCTAGACTTTTTGTGATAGTCTGCATTTTTAAAGGCAAATGGGATGGGCTGAGACTGACTGTTGCAATTAGTTCACTGGTGTTTGACTTGGGTTTTTGAGGCCATGCAATGCCTTTGAAGGGCTGATCTGCCATTTTGAATTCTACTTTCCATACTAGTGCAATCACTGGGCTTGCGGGTATCCCGGAGCCTGTGTTTGTGATTCTCACGGTTTAGTGAAGGAAAAGCATTTTTTGAATTTGCTGCTGGTTTCCTGTATAAGAAAGCGCTAGTGGCTCGAGCTGCAGGAAAGCAAGCGTGGGTGTTATGCATCAAACTCCACCCTGAGCAGAGTCGCTTTGGCATCGCTGACGCTTGATGAATCACCACGGAAAATAGCGGCATAGAGCTTGCGCTGTGCCACCACATTCAGAGAGAGCGGTCTAGTTTTTTTCTGGATGGCCCTGTGCACAGCATTTGTCTCCGGCCTTCCTGTGTCCTTTTTTTCCCTCTTTATCTTTGCCTTCTCCCTGCCTTTTGGTGCTCCTTGCTCACTGCCCAGCTGTTACTTTAGCAAATCCTCTGCCTTCTCTCTTTGACTTGCCTTGAGTCCCTGGATCCACGTACGCCTGCCATTCCCTGCAAGCATCTGGAGTCCTACTCCTGAGGACTTTATCAACCTTTTTAACCTGATTCAGGCTCTCTCCCAGTCACCCCTATACCGGAGTTGTCGTTGAATCACCTGAGGTCCGGGTGGCTTCTGGAAGCGACATGCCCTTTCCCCTGGATACCAGGACAAGCCGGAAACATCAGGTAACACCTTGCACTAACACTGACATCTTCGTGATCAGCTGGCTAGTGGAGGGAGGGCCACTGGAGAAGGCAACATGTGTCTGAAGTCTGCACATGTCAAGTAGAACATTTCATAGTGCCTCTGATGCCTGAGCAGAGCTCTATTATTGGTGCAGGGCAACATTATTTGTATCCTACATGCTTTGTTTGTCAGGGTTATCAGGATATAGTTAATTATTGTATCAGCTTCCTGAATGTATGAAATGCATATGTTGAAGACAGAGAAATATTTGTATCATTGCCTTCATTAATTTTCAGCTGCCCAACTGCACCTATGGTCTTCTTTAAAGAGACAGTGTCCTCAAACGGATTCATGTGGCAGATCCCGGTTTTATCAGGGGACTAAACAGAGGTGACGAAGGACACCTCCCCAAGTGACCCCTGTGCCTCTCATCTGCTAGCTTATTGAGGCACCCTACACCCTTGGTCGCCCCACTAGATGTCTTCAGTGTTAGGCAGAGAAATACATCCTCTTCCCAGAAGCCCATACATTCTACTTGTGCCTATTGAAACTGACTCAAACTAGTTCTGAATGTGTCCTCAGCCAGACCTTAACTCTTTGTCGCAGGGAGGTGTTGGCCAACAAAGGCGCGGGTGCTATTTTCAATGAGTTCATTTTATTTCTGAATATATCCACAGCCTACCCCTTCTTGCCTCTGTCTCTGCTAAGGGGCAAGAAAGACAGACAGAGATTTCCTTCGAGTACAGTATCATCGGAGGGCCCAAACGATACCAGCCTCTCAGCAAGCGCAGGAGCTTGTCTGCAATATCACAGATCAAAACTCCGCTTCAGGAGAGAGAGACTAAAGCAACCTATACCCCATATTTGGGTTTGACTGTTATAACCAGGTTTTTGACAATGAAAGACAACAGATACAGAAGGATATGTCTAAGGTTCACTTATAGGATACAGACTGGTAGTTGCAAAGGATACACTCAATGTCTTCTCCCATCTACTGTTGTCAGAGGTAGAACGTAGTGTGTCAAGAGAAACCTTGTAACTAATGTCACTCTCCGACTAGTAAAAATCACAGTCAAAGAGAGCTATTAGTGGGAAGGGCATGAGTGGACCAAGATTCACCAGGCTGTCGATAGGGAGTGGACTAATTAGAAGGCTATTGGTACAAAAGGACAGTAAGAACCTATGTTATATACACTAACCTGGATGTACAGCCACAGGTAAGTCCCAACAATGTCCGATGAATCCAAGGAAAACAACGCCAAGAAGAGGGTAGTGAGGAATCTAACCCGGGCGGAATGAGGGCCACACTAGAGTCGGGTTGATGCACAAAGATAAGCGTCCAAAGTTCTGTGCACTTGTAGGAGGAGAAGAAAAACCTTGATCCAGGAAGACAAGCCCTTTACAGAAGTTGAAGGTCCAGTTGAGTCCTGACCAGGGGTGAGTACAGAGACTGTCAAACTAAACTCTCCTGCAAGTAGGATGGGATTTAGCAGAGGTTGTATACCCACAATGGAAGTAAATATCTACGGAGAGTGACAAAGAGTAATGAGGTTAATAGTATTGCCAATCTGGATGGATATGGAGCGGGACTCTGCAGGGTGTTGATTGCAGTCCGTGGAAATTGCTGTGTCACGTAGGAACGCAGCGGGCAGCTGGGGCCTCTGTAATCAACAGACCAGAAAATTGCTGAATCACGTAAGAACCCGCCGGGGCTCCGTCTTGGAACGAAGCAACAGGATGAAGAGCGTTGCGTAGGAACGCGACGGTTCACCGTATGAAAATAGAGTGAAAGGTTGTAGAAAGCTGTGGAAGAACGCGGAAGAAAGGGTAGCTCTGAGACGAGCTGGGAGGTTGCCTGAAACTGCGTAGGAAACGCGGGGGAAGGCAACCACTCCTTGCAATGGAAAGATGAGCGTCTGCAAAGAACAGCAGAAGCAAGCTCCGGAACGCCTACACCGAAAACAATCAGAAGCGCAGCTGTAAGGCATCCGCCTCATTAAATGATGTCAGCTGACTTGCACCTGACCAACGCGATGACGCGTATATTGGTCATGTGACGCGAGCTCTTTCAGTGGCATCTCCCGGCCAATTTCCATTGAGTATAGAACGGCCTGGCCGTTCTGAAAGCTGAGGATGCCGGAAAATAGGAGCGTTTGGGGTAAGTAACAGATCCTGGGGTGGCAGGCATGACATTGACATCCTTCGCTGGGATATCATTGATTTCTTTATCTGCTCCCCAGAAGAACTTCTTAACTAAAGCATGCATCCTCTTCCAGGATGCGTGAAGGATTTTAATGGGCAGAGCTCTTCATTTGTACAGGAGCCTTGGCAGCACATTCATTTTATTACAATTCACCTTTCCCCAATCAGACGGGTTACATTTTTCCCAGCAATTATTGTCCCCTTCAGGGTCCCAAAGTAGGCACTCAAAATTGTGAGTGATTTTGCTAGAGGTTTTTCTAGGCAACTAAAATCCCAGGTATTTAGAGCTAGCCGGTTCCCATCGGATTTCTCCATTTTCCACATGCCCGTTGTGGCAGCCTCTTGATAGGTGAGAGAGAATATTGGACTTTGCCTGGTTAAATTTGCTCTGCGAGAGTTCAGAATTTATTTAACTTTGTCATCTGGAAAGGTTGAGTCCAGGTGTGAATAAAAGATCAGAGTGTCATGTGTATACATGACGATTTTGCAATCCTTGTTCCCCACCGGTATCCCTCTGATGTTCTGGTGGCTAGTTACAGCAAGCACTCTAACCCCAGATTAAACAGCAATGGGGAGAGAAAGCATCCCTGTTGTGTTCCCCTTTCCAGACATAAGATGCTTGATGTTTGGTTTTTGACATTGATGCAATCGTCAGGATCTGGGTAAAGCAATTTAATCAGTAACACAACGCATTCCTGAAAGCATATCCCTCTAGATATCCTGCTTAAGACTCTAGATTCTAGAGTCTTAAGCAGGATATACCAGTCCACACTACCAAATGCCTTCTCTGCAGCCAGTGACCTCATTACCAGAGGGTTCGACAAGGTGGTGCACACTCTTTGTGGTTGAGGAAAAGTCTGATGTTCTCTTTCCTTCGGAAAATCGAATTAACTCTTAAATAGTATCTTTACGTGTCAGCTCTAGTGATATGGCATTGGTATAGATTTGAACTTCAACATTCAACAGAGTGATTGGTCTGCAGTGATCTACCGGATTTCCCTTTTTACTGATTGCAGTGCTCATAGCCTTGCTCGCGGTATGTGACAGCTACCAGGCCTTGCTGTTGAGTGGCTCACCCAATGAATTGAAAAGGGTACTGTAGAATTCTGATGAGAAGCTCTCTAGACACAGAGTTTTGCAGTTCTGTAAACCCGAGATTGCCTTTCTTATTTCTGAAAGCAGCATAGCACTTTTCAGTGCCAATATCGCTGCCTATTTCAATTTCGCTCAGTACATTTTCTGGAGGATGACTATCTCTCCTGTAAAGCGTCTTGCAGTACTTTCTGAATTTGTCACATGCCTTCTCTCCCTAAAAGAAGCTAGCCAATTCCCTCTGACGGACAGTGTCATCTTGCTCTATACGGTTTCATGCGGGAAGACCAGCAGCAGACTCCCCAAAAAGTGTTTGACCCTTAATATCGTATTTGCTTCTGTTATATTCGCCATTTACATCACTCTTAGCGTGAAATATGTGTTTATTCGCTTTGGAATCAAGCCTGTGATGTCACTGGACGCAGTTCGCACATGCAGGATGTTTTATGTAAAAAGCATTAAGGGAGCTCACACTGCGGTGAAAATGGCCAAAACCACAGGAAGCACATTCTCTTACAGAGCAGCAAGTGCATCACGTGCAAGGTGTAGAAACCCCACGCGCCCCCGCTGAAGTAGGCCTTCATTTGCCAATATGTGACTCGGGTTTAGTACTGCGGCTCTTCTCAGAGCGGAAGAGGTCATGAGCGAGGCCTGCACAAAAGAGCGGGTTAGCACCTTTGGATGTGTGCAGAAGAATCAAGTTAATGACATTATTGATCAAGCTCAAATAATTCCGTTTTTACAAATAACGCTAACATGGTAAAGAGGGCATTGAGGAGGCATGCTGCGTAATGATTGCAATTTGGTTGTTTTAAATGCATGTAAATCAGTTTACTATATTACTACATAGCATTAAAGCACTCCTTAAACGCAAGAGCTCAGAACTGTACACACAAGGCTGCCGCTGCTCTCCAGTCCACATACCTCCCTGTCCTGTTCCATTTTCTCCTCATGGTTTTTATAGGTAAGACAGCTTCAGACACATTCTGTAGGGGGTTAGGTCAGCAAAAAAGAAGGGGCTAATGGTAACCATTTTCGGAGTGTTGTTAATTGTTCTGACAACACAGACATTCCATGCGGTTATGGGCAATGCTGCAGGGCCGCCCAAAGCGAGGCAGGGTAACTGCTGGTACCATCCGGCAAGCCTGGGAGAGGGGCAGCTGCCTTTCCCCCAAACCTGCTCCCATCTCCCCCACAACACAGAGACACACAGTCTCTCCTCACTACAAAGCGCAGGAAGGGTGAGGTGGGAGCAATCACCTCACCCTTCCACAAAGCAACAGGGTGCTAAGCACCCAGAGGAAACCAGCAGCAGGCAGGAAGGCGTACAAAGACCTGCCCTCCCCCCCTCGGGGGGCCAGACAGTCGGCTACAGCTGGCCTGGGGGCTGGGCCAGCCCCCACAGCTACACATCAAAGACCCAGGGCTACCCCTGGGTCTTATATAAGAGCTACACAGCTCACAGAAAAATACAAACTGTTTGTGGACCCTGAACGGGGACCCAAACAGTCAGGAGGTTCGCTGTGCACTCAGCGTCCTCCACTCTTTTTCTTCTTTTCCACAAAGTCCTCCCACCCTAGAAAAGAAGGGAGAAGAACAAGGAAGAGAGATACAGGACACTGTACGGTGAGCACAATAAGTCGTGGGACAAGAAGGCGGCACGGGCTAGAGGGGGTAACCTCAGGACCCAGTGCCCAAAAGTATGATATTATTAGGATATGCAATTATTGTTATTGTTTCCATAACCATATCTGTAACAATAAAATCCTACAGCCTTTTATTGCCAACACTTGACAAACGTGTGTTCTAACCTTTCTCTGGGGAGGGAAAGGGTTCCGGCAGCCCACAACCACCGTTACGAAAAGCACTAAGGTAAGTTGCGTGCATATGGGTCCAGCAGTTATGATTTAGGTCGGGATAAATGACAACATTTGGAGTGGCCCGCTCAAGCTTCTTGATTACGAGGTGTAGGCAACATACCCTACATCACTTCTTGTTGTTCAAGTGTTACACATACAGCGTGCCCCGTTTTTCTTAAGCATAACATCCCCCAAAAATAAAAAAACAACAAAGGCAGAACAGAACCAATATTTTTACTCTATAAGTCACTTATCTAGGACATATTCTTGCAGTTTCAATGGTGCTCTTCTATTCGTTCTGGCAGGATATTTGGGAATCAGTGGACTATCCTGACCATTTATCAGTCTTACATATTCTCATGCTGCGTTAAAGACAGCTCGCATCCAAAGTCTTTCAAGGGATTGTCTATTGGTTCTTCTTCATCACTTGGGGTGTGGACTGTATAGAGAGGGTTCTGTTATATTATGACACCAACTCACATTCCCAGTGATTGACTGGCGCCCTCTTTTCATTGTGACCACTGTGGTGTGTGACCCTCCCAAGTGTATTGCCCTTTTAAGATGGGCCATGACTGTGTCATGGCCTGAACTAATAAAAGGAGCAACTGCAGGCATGGGAGACATAGCAGGGCTAACCTCTACTATGGCCCCCTTGCATAATTACAATAACATGCATAAATTCCAATACACTGCTTACCCCCAATGATAAGAGCAAGAGACGTTCTAAAAATTGGAAAAATAATACACTTTATTGGAACATAATGGTGGCATTAGTAGAGTCATCCTATCGGGCGGCCCCAGCACTGTGGTAACCCGATTCTATGGTATTATACAGTGTATTTGTGCACCTTGTGCCGGCCCTATACCTTGCGAGCCAAAATGGCGCTCAATGAACCCCGTCGGACAGTGCTTGCCCAAACCGGAAACCCATCGAACCAACCCACACCCCACATGTGGTCCGGAGACTGCGTACTCCATCCTGCGTGATGATGAAGCATCATATCTTTCACATTTCGTTTACCTTTTAGGAGACACGTGGCCCATCCACCGTTACCAGCACCAGTTTGGCTACGGCTAACCACCAAACATACATATTATGGGAAAAATGCCACCCGTGCGGCCCGGAGACCTGTTATACATTCCCCATGAACGGAGGCCCTGTAACCGTGTTTCTCCCCAGCGTAACCGCCCCACCTTAACCATTCGAATGCCGCGGGGTACCGGTCGTGCCCTTTCCCTTACCCGGCATCAACACAGAACCATGCTGGTTCGCAATTCCGCACAGCCAAATATACGGCAGCAAACTACCGCTTGGAACGGCAGAACAATATCGGTCTAGGCCAACCCGAGACCCCGTGGAGGAAATACCACAGGCTACGCTTAGCCAGCAAAGGTCGGCGCAGAGCGCGCCAACCCCTCAACTCAACTCATTCCTTATAGTCTGCTTTGTCTGTTCCGCTCACTATCCCCGACGCAACGTTCGACCCGCCTCCTACTTCGGGCTTCAATCCGCATTCCTGCTGCTGCTTGAGAATCCTGACTGCTATTTCTGCTGCCTGGGCTGGAAAAGAGACCTTGCTCTCTCAGCCCAGGCAACTTATGCCCCTCGAGGGGCCGGCCGTTTCCAGCCGGACTCCCGAGGGCACCTGCACTCCGCCCACCTTGAGGAGGCAAGCCCATGCAGGGGGTTGCCATAGGGGCGGTCCACTATGTGAGCTACACCTCTAGCGCCCCCTGCGCGGGCTGGTGCAGCTGCTGAACGCCTGCAAGAATAGAATGACTGAGTCTGTGTCTCATTTAGGCCTGCAGGCCCACATTGTATGAGCATTGGCGCTGCAGGCCATGGTGCTGTGGGGCCCTCTTGCCAGGAGGGTGGCCAGGGTCTGCATGTGCTGGGTACGGTCCGTACTGTCCCTACATAAGACCGGGCGCTCCCCGACAACCCCCTGAGGCACTGGGTCTCCAAGCTGCTAGTGTCCATCGCACCAATGGGGCCAGCTCGATGCTAATAGCTGGCAACCATAACAATGGCGACGAGGAATGATTCCCCCACAATGTGGTGTGTCCACCCGCTTGCCTGCTGTGCCCTGTTGGAAAATGAAGGGAGGCAGAAGCTGCGCGGCCGTCACCGCCTTCCCCACCCTGCAGTGACATATACCCTGCCTGGAGGAAGATGGAGCCTGCTGCCCAAGGAGCGTCCTCAGCGGGTAGGATAGGAGGGGTGCAGCATCCATCACAGCAGAAAAAAGGAGCAAATACGGCATCCATTGCTGTGAGAAAAGGAGAGGAAGATGCCCAGCGCCAGGCCGGCTAACTCCCCTCTGGCCTCGGCCCTCAGCGAAGAGGGTGCGCTTGTGCGGTGGCAGAGAGGGGCAGCCCGCAGCCCTGCGGCATCACCTATCAAGTGGTTTTGCTTGCTCCCGACACCGTGAGAGAAAGTGCCGGCTCCAAGCCGAAGGTGCGTACTGCCCTCGCAGGCTGCAGCGCTATCCTGCATCGTGCTGTGCTGCCGGAGCCCCCACTGAGATCCCAGGCCGGCAGTGAACGTTATGTGCTCCTGTCATCGGGGCTACTATCAGCGCGGCTGTAAGTGCACCTCCAGAAGCGTTCCTGGGCCAGACGCGGAAGACACGGAAATGCTCCATGTCGGGAGCTGCAAGAAAATAGAAGGAGCCTGCCCGTGATCACCGGTACTGCTGTGCCGGCGGCCCGACACATACCTGGGCATATGAGTGCACAGTGATCAGGCCACCCAGCGGTGAAAGTGAAGGTGCTCCGTGCCGGAGTTTGAAAGGTGCCCCCTACAGATCCCAGGTCAGCTGTGCAGTGAAATCTGATACACTCCATGTCGGAGCATGAAGGTAAAGGTCCAGGGCCTCATGTGGGCGCAATGGAATAAAAATGCAAATGGTCCCCTGCAGATCCTGGGCCTGCAGGCGGTGAATATGTCCATGCTATGACAACGGAGCTGCTGCGGGTAAGGAGAGAGAAGCCTAGCTGCTCCATGGAAATTCCAAGGCCACCCGGCGGTGAAGCACTGCAGCAGCTCCACGATGGAGTATGAAAGATAAGTGCAGATGGCGTTCCGTGTGTAAGAGTGCGCTCTGGGGTCATAGATCAGGAAAGGAGGCCCGCCCCGCTGAGTATAGATCATTCCCGGGGCCAACAGTGGTGAAAGAAAGTAACTGCTGAACCCATATGCATGCATACTTATACATTGCCGATCCCATACCCTCACCCAGAATGATTTGTCTCACACATTGTTTGTCAGTGTTGGCAATAAAAGGCTGTAGGTTTTATTGTGCAGATATGGTTATGCAGATAACAATAATCACATATCATGATAAGTAACATACTTCTTGGGCACCGGGACTTGGGGTTACCCCTTCTGGCCCGTGCCGCCACACGTGGGCAGGTTGCCGGCTGACCGCCTTCCCCCAAAAGTATTTCTTCTTATTTACAACCCCTAGAAGCTAGAGTTGCTGTAATTTCTCGGAAGAAATGTTCCATGCCCTTGATTGATAGATGGGTGCCGTCTTTGTGAAAAAGGTCAGGGTCACCCAAAGTAATGGCTGGGTGCTTTATGAAACCCAGTCCTCTTGCTGTGAAAAACATTTCTAAACCTCTGTTGATTTTTCGTCTAGAATTGTCTACAGATTTGTAGCAGTTGGCCCCTTGCCATTTCTTTCTGGGTAGGATGGCCGAGAAGTATATTTCTGTTCCTTCCCAATTGTGTGAGATGCCTGCAAGGGAGGAGCACATGTCCTCAAGTAACTTTCTCCTCCCAAAAGATACTAGGTCATTGCCACCTAAGTGCATGATCAGGAATTCTGGCGGATCTCTGTATACGACTAGTTCTGCTAATGTTTCGTGGATTTCTGCCCATCGCAGGCCTCTGTAACCCCACCATAATGCAATGGTGTTCCTGAAGGGTGGCCTTCCTTTGGTCTCCTCTGCCCATCGGCCCGTCCTGAAGATAAAGGAGTGGCCGACTATCCATGCTGATTGGAGCGTGGTTCTCCCTTCGCCGGGTATTTCTGTATGAAGGGAGGGGAGAAAGAAAGGGTGAGGGTGGCTGGTTAAATTAATTGCGGTCTGATGTACCTTTTGTAACAATCTGATTTCCAGCCCCCTATGTTTTTCAGTTGTTGTGGGGCTAAGCCTCCCTGCCATGGTGAAGTGGCAGCCCCTATTCTGAAGGAATGGGTGCCGAAACCTTTGGGGTCCCACCCGGCATTTGTGATTGCTTTCATCAGCACCCCTTCAAATTGGTAGCGGCTTAGTGCCGAAGCATCCTTATGGATCAAGAATCTCCCCCTGACCTTGGGTCTTTGTACATAGTAGAGGTTGGTAATGCATACCAGGCAGTTTACTGCCTCATCGAAACAATAAATGTTGATGGTTCTTTTTCCCCCGGTTTTAGATTGTTGGATTTCTATGCTGAAGCTCTCATTTCTGACCCTGACTTCCATGACGCCCAAACCGTTGCTGGCCTTGGTGCTGGGCGCAATGAGTTCACTCACATGGAAAGCCCCGAAGTATGCCAGAAAAAAGGCTGTTCTGAACAGTAGGATCTCGTATGGATGCCAGCATATGGCTTCCATCTGGTTTGTGATTTGTACCAGTTTGCTGAAATCGAGGGGGCGGCGGGTGTCTACCTGGGGGCCCTCCAATCTGCCCCAGCCTTTTAGTGCATAATTAATGAGGGGGCTTTGTGTGGGGTCTGAATCACCCCGTATTTTTGAAAAATATGAGACTGCCACTTAGTGTCTTTCAGCCCAGTCTCTCTTAAAACCCTGTTCATGTGCCCATTTTAGGAATGTTTCTATGTCTTTAATTGTTATTAACTGTACGTGTTCTATGCCTGTGGACTTAAAAACTGTTTGCAAGCACTTACTGTATTGAGCAGTGGTGGTGCTTGCCAGTGATTTCCCCGCCATCTCCTTGAGGAAGCCTACGGGGTTGTTGGCACCCGTCTTTGAGGTGCCTGGTTCTTGTTGGACATCCTGGCCATGGCTCTCTGGCGCTGGCGTTGATGCCGTTATTTTATTGGCACCCGTTTTTAAAGTGCCTGGTGTTTGTTGGGCATCCAGGCCTGGGCTCTCTGGCGCTGGCGTTGATGCCGTTATATTATTGGCACCCGTTTTTGAGGGGCCTGGTTCTTGTTGGGCATCCCGGCCTGTGCTCTCTGGCGCTGGCGTTGATGCCGTTATTTTTGATTTCCCATTATTCCCCAGCATTCCACTGATATCGGGGTCATCTGTTCTTGGGCGTGCGGCGCTAGCTCCCGGAATCTTGGCCACTGAAAGCGAGATAAAGCATCTGCTATGTTATTGTCTGCACCGGCAATGTTCTTTGCTTTAACTACGTTTTCTTGTAGTGTGATTGCTGTGATGGCTCGTAGGACTTTTAGCACTAAAGGGCATTTGGTAGACCTTCTGTTTATGGAGCCTACTACTGCCATGTTGTCGCACCAGACCAAGAGTTCCGTGTTAGCTAGCTGCCTGCCCCAGATGTATAATGTTAGCCAGATGGGAAATATTTCTAGGAGGGTGATGTTTTTTGTCCACCCTGTCTGTTGCCATGAGTTGGGCCAGTGTCCTGCCACCCATTCTGAGTCTAGTATGGCTCCAAACCCCTTGCTCCCGGCTGCATCGGTGTAAAGGACCCTTTTTGTCCATGTGTTCAAAAGTGTTCGCCAAAGTGAGATCCCATTGACATTTTTATAGGAAATTCCCCCAAATTTTCAGATCTTGTTTTACCTCTGCGCCTATTCGGATGTGTAAGTGGGGTTTGGGAAAAGATTTGGTTTTAAGTTCCAGGCTTCTGGAAAAAACTCTCCCTTGCGGGATTATTCTGGCAGCGAAGTTAAGACTACCTGCTAATGATTGAATTTCTTTAACTGTGCCCTTGTCTTTTATTGTCAGAGCTTGTATTTTCTCCAGGAGTTCTGCAATTTTTGATTTCGGGATCTTGCATAGTCCTTGTGCAGAGTCAATCTCAATGCCTAGGAAAATTATATTGGTGGCTGGTTTGGTCGTTTTTTCTATTGCTAGAGGTATGCCCCACTGTGCGGCCATTCTTAGTTCCCTCAGGGCCCCATGGCATTCTTCTGAGTTAGCTGAACCCATGACCACGAAATCATGTAGGTAATGTACCACTTTGACCCCTGGTCTCTCTTTCTGAAAAGCCCATTGAAAAAAGGAGCTGATTTCTCGAATAGGGCACAGGATACTGCGCACCCCATGGGGAGGCATCTGTCTACATAGAATTTATTATCAAAAATAAAACCTAACCATTGTTGGGAATCTGGATGGACAGGTAAAAGTCTTAATGCGAATTCAATATCTAGTTTGGCCATCAGGGCGTACCTACCACATTCCTGGATGAGTCTTACCGCCTCCTGGAATTGTGAGTAGGATACTGCGGATTCCGTGTGTGGAATGCTGTCGTTTAGCGATTGGCCTTTGGGGTATGATAGGTGGTGAATTAGCCTCATTTTCCCTGGTTCTTTTTTTGGGGACCAGGCCTAGAGGTACTATTAAGTAATCTTTGAGGGGCATGTGGTCCCAGGGTCCAGAAATCCTGCCTAAAAGCAGTTCTTTCTTGATTTTGTTCTCCACTATTTGGGGGTTGTCCCTGGCAGACTTTAGGTTCAATGGGATGTTCTGAGATCCCGTACCCTTAAAGGGGATCCTGAAGCCCTTGGTAAAGCCCTGCCAGATTGCCTCGCTGGTTGCCCTGTCTGGGTAATTGCTGAGTGCTTCTCTAAAATTGTTTGTGTTGATGGGAGTTCTGCCTGGTGTCATGCTGGGCTTTGGAGGGGAATGGTTGCTGCTAGCCTATTAATGAATTTTTGGCTGGTAATCTGGTGCAATTACTTGCTGCGTGGTCGTCGTTGCAGTTTGTGCAACTGTGTTTGTGCCAGCATTCTTTGGCCCAGGTGCATTATTTCCTTCCAAAATTCCTGCATGGAATGTTGGCTTTTGCAGAATGGTTTTTGTTCTGCTTGTGGGTATTAGACTTCGCCCCCCCCTTGCTGGCTCTTCCGAAAAGGCTGTTCGCCCTTTTTATGATTATCATTGTTCCTGGCACCTTGGGTATTTTTATTGTATTTTGAGGCGTTCTGTGGCGCCTCTTCTTCTGCTGGGGGCTCAGTGTTTAACATATATAAATCATTTTGGACCTCGTCCCATTTAATGGCTGGCCTCTCTGACATGCTTCTCCTAAATCTGATATCATAAGCTAGCCAGGTCTTCCCTTTATGAGCGACTTTTACTTCTCGTATTTTATCCATGTAAGCCCATAATTTTCTGCCATCATTGGGAAATTTCTCCTCATAAATTGTTGCCAGGATGGTGAAAGCCTGCAGCCAGTTGTCCCAGTTTTGCTCTACTTGGGCGTTTCTGGCTATGGCTTTCTCTTCTGTCTTTCTGGGATCCCTGAAGGCATCCTTACCTTTGCGTTGGGCTTCTATCAGTGAATATATTTCTATGAATTCTTTGGCCCATATGGCTTCTTTGATTGTGGTATCAATATTCCATGCTAGGCATCTTTTATATCTATTTAGTATCTCTGACTGGAAGAATTTCAATTTTACCTCCAACTGGTCATTGCAGATGTTTGCTATGTCTGGATTGCAAATGATTTGTCCAGGTTGCCACACTGGTTCTGTGCTGGGGGTTGCCCATGCTTTCAAGGCACCTGTTGGGTCTGCCGTGGCCACTGCTGGAGCAGCTGCAGTAGCTGCAGCTGGCGTTTGTGTCACTGATGTGACTGGGGCTGTTTGTGTTGTTGTTGGTGTAGTGGGGTCACCAATATGATAGGTTCAAGGGTTCTATTGTGATTTGTGGGCCCCGGATCCCCTGTTTGGGGAACCTGTTTCTCCCTCATTTCCCGCAATTGTTGTTGCAATTCTGACATATTATTACACAATTTTGCCATGTTTCGAGGGCCATCTGTCAGTTTCTGTCTCTTTGATGGAGGTATGACGTCATCTTGACTGGGCGATGAGGGGATCCCATCCCTTGGTAGTCCATACATGTTTTCTCTTACCCATGGCCGAGCCTAATGTTCCGCTGCCTCGAGGGCTGCCAGCAGGTGGGGCAATTTGGGCTTCTGTGCTGGTGTTTTGGGTTCCCGTGTTTTTCGTTTGGGACCCATGCTTTCCTTTCCGCCTGTTTTGATTAGAAAGGAATATATTGTAAAAAAGGGGGCAGGGGGGTTTGGCCCTGTAAGGATTTGTACCCGTGTCAGTGGTCTCTGTACACATGCTTTCTGTGCCATTAGTAAAAAAAGCCAGAGCTGGCGGTTCCAGCTTCCCATATCTCGCACCCACTCACTGGAATGCCCTACCTCCTATAATCCGAGGTGAGGCCTCCCTTTGCACCTTCCGCAAATCCATAAAAACCATCTTATTCACATAAGATTCCTCGCACCAGCTGAATACATCTCCCATGTTCCAGTGCATAAACTGTTTGTATTTACCAACTGTACCAACCAAAACAGCAGCTCTTGCCTGTTGAATACATAATGTACTGATGAATGCTTCTTTGCCTGTAACTAAGCTCTTGCAAGTAACAGCGCCTCAATGCCCATGGGTTACTTGCGCGCTATATAAATTTAAATAAATAAATAAGATGTCAAATTAAACTTCGTACTTGCTGAAATTGCTATGGTTGTCCTGATTGTCTTGGATAATTTGGTATTTAAATAAATGTTTTGCATCAAAACAAAGGGCTGGGCTATTCCCAGCCGGGATTCGAACCTGGATTGGTAGGTTCTGCACAGATGTCAAACAAAAAGCGTGAGCTCTACTCGCTGTGCTATTGTGACTGATTTGAATTTTGTTGCTGGGGTTACACGTGCTGGGTAACTGCTATGTTGTTCAAAGGATTATTTAGTTGACTTCCCATCCAAACATCATTTGTATTTTTGAGGCTAGTTCTTAATAATTGGTGCGTGCCCGCTTTTGGGCTGGGTTCTAGTAAAAACCTGATCGTTGTATGCCAGCAGTAGTTAATATAAACTGTGCACACTCTCTCTTAGAGAAAATAAGCAGTAGCCTGTTACAGGGACCTATGCATAATGCCCCCGGTCCAGGGTTTCCAGCGGCTCCAGGTTATCACATTCGCTGCTTTAAAGTAAAATGATACATGTTGTGCGTGCTCAAAAAACGCCAGGAACAAGCAGCTGTCTTGCGGATGTTTAAATTAAACTGTTCGCGATTGGAAACAGTGTTCCCATTTGTGTGTTCGTCGCCCGGCGAGGCGGCTTACCTTGGAAATTGACACAGTCTCTCGCAGAGGCTGCCTCTGCCGGGCTTCGCTGAAGTTTTTCTTTGTTCGCGCTGGTAAGTGAAAAAACCCCGCTCTGCTTCTCTGTTTGTTTTTTCAAAAATTCACTGCTCTCTTGCGGTCGCGGAAAGTTCATGAGCAGTACAATGCTCAGAGGAATAAGACGTTACAGATGCAGCGAACTTAAAGATTGCTAAAGAAGCAAAGGTTTTTGGAAGGCACTGAGTAAACAGTGCACCTCCCGTGTGTTTGGGTCCCCGTTCAGGGTCCACAACTGTTTTTGTTTTCTCAGAGCATGTTGCTCTGTATTTATAAGACCCAGGGGAGCCCTGGGTCTTTGTTATGCGTAGTAGTGGGGGCTGTTATAGTTCAGCCCCCGGCCGGAAAGCCGACTATCTGGCCCCCCGGGAGGGGCAGGTCTTTGAACCTGGTCCCTGCCTGCCTGTTGATTTCCTTATGTGCTTAGTACCTTGGTGCATGAAGGAAGGGTGAAGTGATTATCACACTTCACCCTTCCTCAGCATTGTGTAGGTCAGACTGCATGTCTCTTCGACTTGTGGGGGCGGAGAGGAGCAGTGAGGGGGAGAGGTTTGGCTGCCCCTCTCCGGGCCTGCTGATGGTAACAGCAGTTACCCTGCCTCGCTTTGTGAGGCACTGCAGCATTGCCCATAAGTACTCCAAGTCAGGGCAGTGAAGATAAGTCCGCCCCTACAAGCGACAGTGTCAAGCTACAGTTAACCGCACTGCCGGAGCCCCGAAATAAGCCCTGGCCATGTGCAGTGAGCTTTGGTGTTCTTTTTTCACCTCTGTTTAAGTGCTCCCAAAAGGGAAAAATGTGAGAAAGGAAAGCATGCGCTTGTGGGAAAAGGTCAGAAAATAAGGTTTTACCTCAGAGTCGAAGGTCATGTAAGCCTGTTCCAGGTGCCAAACCGCCCAGACTGGGCTTCAGCAATGGATCAGAGTGTGTTATCCTGCCACCCGACAAAGTGCCTCAGGCCACACACCCCTGGCACATCCGAACGGGACACTGCAGAGGCCTTGCAGGGGATGCTCCATGTGCAGTATGAAGTCTCCAGGGCTGGTGCTCACCGTCACCGTTTTCCTCCATGGCACCTTATCATGGTTACTGCCGACATGGTAAAAATCAATGAGGAGACTCCCAACAGCTCCAGGACCCCTGATGGCGATGAAGAAAGGTTCTCACAGACCGGTGAACCAGGTGGCTGGAGCAACTTGCCCTGACAACATCAGGTGACTCCTGTCCTGCACCACCCAGAAGTTATGAACTGCTCCGGCCTAGGAAAAAAGCACAAACCACCACTGCATCAAGTGGTGAAAAGCTCCTGCCTGTGAGGAGGTAATAAAGTGAACATTGTGTGCCTTGGAGCAGTTATGACGGCAGCAGTAAAGTATGCAGTAACAGGAATACTTCCTTGCCTATCAGGACCTGGTGTGGCTCTGATATCAGTTACACAGATTCAGAGGATGCCCAGTGAATAAGCAGCACTGTTGCGGTGCTGGCACTTAATGCCCAACACACAATGGAGGCACAGCATACAAATGCCAGCAAAGGTGAGCGTCTCCCTTGCTGTGCGCTCAAAGGGTGAAGTCTACCAGCCCAGCAGGACAATAAAGAATAAGCCATCTGGCAGTGCCACTGCACAGAGGCATTCAGATATCATGCTCTCAGCAAGGAATGTGGCCTAACACCATGCCACCAGTAACACCCTGCCACTAGTGAAACCCTGCCACCAACGACACTCTGCCATCTGCGACACCCTACCAACAGTGTCGCCCTATATTTATATGCAATGTAAATAAAAATAATTAAAAAAAGAAACGACCATGAACATGGCCGCCGGAAAAGGGAAAACTGAGTCTGTTTTCCCTTTCCATGGCAGCCATCGGGAGCGGAGTGTTTCCAGCGCGTCCGCTCCCGAAAAAAAAGAAGCAAAAGGTAAGTGGGGTTGGGAGGGCGGAAGGGGGGGAGGGGAGACTCCACACTGCTGGAGGCTGCCATCGTCCCCCACCAGGGCCGCAGGAGCAAGAAGGTAAGTGGGGTGGGGTGGGGAGGGCAGGGAGGAGGGAGGGAAGGGGAAAAAAAAGCATACCTGAGTCCCCGGCAGGAGGAGAAGGCAGCCTTTCAGCCGTGGGGAGGCTCGGAGCGGGGATGGCCCGCTTCGAGCCTCCTCATTAGCTGAGGGGCTGCCACGCCCCCCGCTGAGGACAAGGCGGCTGGAATCCCAGCCGAGAATCGAAGGATTCTCGGCCGGGTAAGGACCCAGCAAGAGCCAATCAGAATACTTGTTGCATTCTGCTTGACTCTCGCCGGGTACTAATATGTGTTATATGTCTGCAATTATCAGAGTCCCTATGTATGTGTCATTGATTCATTCCATGGTTTGTCTATTCCAGAATTTCTGTGTGGCCTAAGTATTATCGTTCTGTAAGGGGAGGGGGTCAGTTCATGTTTTTGTAACTCTTGTCTGTTATAAAAAAAGGACGAGTGTGGTGTGTGACCCTCCCAAGTGTATTGCCCCTTTTAAGATGGGCAGTATTATGTGTGGCCCTCCCAAGTGTATTGCCCTTTTAAGATGGGCCATGACTGTGTCATGGCCTGAGCTAATAAAAGGAGCAACTGCAGGCACTGGGAACAGAACGGCTGCAGACTGAGTCTGTGTATCATTTAGGCCTGCAGGCCCATACCCTGTGATCACAGGCCTGCAGGACATGGTGCCCTCTTGCCAGGACGGTGGCCAGAGTCCGCATGTGCTGGGTAGGGTCCGCCCTGCCCCTAAATAAGACCGGGTGCTCCCAGGCAACCCCCTGAGGCACTGGGCCTCCAACTAAGGTGCTGATGTCCATAGCACCAATGGGGCCAGCTCGATTCTAATAGCTGGCCCCCATAACAACCACAGATCCCTTGACTCCAGCCACTATACAGGGCAGCATCCCATATGGTACGCTCAGTTTGGCAGCCGAATACTTGTTTTGAACCAGGATATGATGACCCAGATTGACACCTTTGGTGTCCATATGGGGTCATGCACTTTCCTTGTTGTTGTTCTTTAAATGTTTCCGACGCACATTAAACAAATTTATGACATGCACTGCTCTCGATCGATGATCTGGTATTGGTGCACTCACTTTATGTCAAGAGAACACTTCAGCGGGTTAAATGTTGTTTAGTGAGTTGTGGTAGGGTACACACTCAATAAGTCACACACGGCTTCTACAAATGGCCTGTTTAGCTCATACACAACTCTGAATTCTCTTTTTAGTGTCCTCATAAATCGCTTTGCTCTTGGCCAGTAAGGGCGGTGTTGCAAGTTGTTGAAACCCATGTTCCTGCACAAATTGTTTGAATTCTGCCCCATGAAAGGCAGTAGCATTGTCTGATTTCATGGCTTCTGGTATCCCAGGAGCAGTAAAGACATTCTGGAACATTGGAATGGCTGCTTGTGCTGATTTTGTGGCAACAAATCTCAGGGTATCATGATTAATCATCAATTTGTATGAGGAAATGTTGATCATCCCGGACGGTTCTAAAATCAACACTTATGTTCTGCCATGCATATGCGCTTATCAGAGGGGATCCCATCGATGGGTGTCGGTTTCTAATTGCTGTGCCTTAGCACAATTTGCAGTTCTGTACCCAAGTATGCACCAGCTTCTACAACTCTGAGACCCATACATTCGTCCAGAGCCGCGACTACATCTCAACTTGATGGTCGACATTTGCCAACTACACCACTGTCTCCACCAGAGCTATTTGAATGACATATTAATGTTTCTGTGTCTAAAACCTGACCATTTAGGGCCACATCCAAGAAAGGCTGTTATTTAGGCCAATTTGGAGCAGGATTCAACTGGCGGGAAGATGCTGATTTCGGAGTGGTTTTGTCCCACAAAACACTATTGGAGTCTTATGCCCCACACCTCCTTTCCCTGACACAAACATTGCACCCCCACACACATATACGCACACACATGCTCTTACCTGCTTTCTGTGCCTGTGACTCCCCTCTTCTAGGATGCTGAGGAAGGGCCTGTCAGCCCCTGGGCGCACTTAGGTGCAAAATGGGGCAGAGCTTGGTCTTGGCGGTCTCGGCTATGCAGGCATCGGTATTCTGTTTTTTTTTTCTTCTCATGATCCATAGATCGCAGGCAAAACAACAAATTACTTACCTCTCGGTAATGTGCTTTCTGATGGATGTTCCTCCCACGGATTCCTCATCTATGATAATCGTATCCCAGTGCAGCTGTTCTTCAGAAACTATTCCGCGGCTCAGCACGGCTCCACATCGGCTCCGTCCGATGACTCTACGCACCTGACATGATGTGGGAGCCAGTATATATTGAGGCCCCGTGACCTCAGTTCCACCCTTTTTCTCCTAGCACTCTGACACAGAGGGACCGTCGTACTGATGGTGTACTAGCTTTCCACCAAGAGGGGCAGGTAGGGAGTGAGGGAGATGTGGAACATCCATCCGAAAGAACAGTAACGATATGTAAGTAGTTTGTTCTTCTAATGGATTCCTTCCTCCCACGGATTCCTCATCAACATAGACTCTCAAAGCAATACGTAGATCTGGAGGATGGAGGGAGCAAGGACACCAGCTAAGCCAGAAAACTCTGGAGGACTGCTCTACCAAAACGGTCATACTGTCCCGTAATGCAATCCAAGCAGTAATGCTTAGCAAATGTGTGCAGAGACGCCCACATTGCCGCCTAGCAAATGTCCAAGACATGGACTACCCTCTGCATGGCAGAGGAGGCAGTCACTTGATCTCTGAGACCCTCGGCATGTCCATTCCAGCCAGATCATTGCATTCTAAAATGCATAGAATGTTCCACCTTGACATGGTCTGTTTGGTCATAGCCCTGCCAGCATGAGCGCCAGTGTAACCAACAAAAAGCTGGTCATCTTTCCTAGCCTCACTAGTCAGAGAGAAGTAGAACTTAAGGGCCCACGCTGCATCCATCCAATGGAATAATTTCTCTTTCTTGGAAGGGTGAGGAGGAGGAAAAAACACAGGAACATGGATTTTCTGAGTGAGATGGAAATCCAAGACCACTTTTAGTAGAGAGGAGGGGTTCACTCTCAAAGTCACCTTCTCTTTGGAAAAAAAAAACAAATAGAGAGGTAAAAAAGACAACGCATGGAACTCACTCACCCAGATGGCAACTAGGAAAATCACATTAAGGGTTAGCAATCTTATAGTACTGAATGAAGGGGCTCAAACAGAGCACCCATAAGAAACTTTCAAACTAAATTCAAATCCCACCCTGGAAGAACTGCATTGGCGATTGTGAAAAACAAGCCCTGTTCCGGGGACCTCTTGAATACCGAAATAGCACAGAGGAAGCCCCTTTACAGTGCCGATCTGCAGGCCCGCCTGGGCCAAGGATAGCAGAAAATCCAACACAGGGGATAGCAAACAGTATAAAGTAACCTGATCCCTTTCCCAGCATCAAACCGAAAATGTACGCCATGTGCAGGCAGAAATGGATTTTGTTGCGGGCCTCATCCCTGAAAGGAGTACATCGAGGATGTTGTCCGGCAAGTCCCACTCCTTGTATCTCATCCTCTCAGTAGCCAAGCATGTAGGATCAGGTTGCTGAGGTTTGGGTGGAGGACTCGCCCCTCCAGTTGGGAGAGCAAGTCGACTCTTCTCTGAAGGCATCAGGGAGGGCAGATGGACATGTCCAACAACTACAGATACCACATTCTCCGGGCTCAGTCCGGAGCGATCAGGATCTTCATGGTTCAAAACAGGCGCAATCTCCTGAGAACCAGTGGAATGACAGGGATCAGCGGGAATGCATAAAGGAGGTCGAAAGTCTACCCAACCATCAGCATGTTCCCCCCAAAGATCCTAGATCAGGAAATTCCCTGGAGCAGAATTACTTGCACTTCCTATGGACACGAGAAGCAAAGAGGCCCACTTGATGAGCCCCCAAAAGGAGATCTCCTCTACAATTTCCTGGCAGAGCGCTCATTTGTGGGAGGCCGAAGTCTTTCTGCTGAAGGCATCCACAGTGACATTCTCTCTCCCGTCATGATGGACAGCCGTCAGAGAGACACTGTTCTTCAGAGCCCAGAACCACAGTACAATTGAAAGAGCCCCACAACACCTTGGTAATTGAGGTAGTGCACAGCCAATGTGTTGTTTGTCAGAATAAACACAGTCTTATGATTTACAGAGGGCAGGAAAGCAACCAGGGCCAAGCTGATCGCCCTCAGCTCCAACAAGCTGATGTGTTCCCGAGACCTAGCGGAAGACCACAATCCGCTCACTGTTAGTTCTGACATGTGAGCACCCCAACCAGTCAGAAATGCATTCATGAACAAGGTCATCTTGGGCTAACGTTGATGAAACAACACGCCTCTCAGCAAGTTGTCTCGCATGGCCCACCACGCAAGATCCTGAGCCACCTGCTCCCGAGACTTGCAAAAGGTCTTACATGTGGCCCATAAACTGCGATAATTGGCAACGGAGAAGCAACTGAAGTGATCTCATGCGCAGATTCACCTCTGGCACCACTAGGATGCAGGAAGCCATGAGGCCCAGAAGGTGAAAGAAAGATGAGGCCGGAACACATTTTTGGGATTGGAAGACAAGGACCCTCCGAAAAAGTTCACCACTTGGTCTTCGTGCAGTAATGCCTTGCCCAGACGAGTGTCCAGGACTGCTCTGATAATACGGAGAGACCAGGACGGCGAAATCAGAGACTTTTTGTAGTTCGGGAAAAAGCCCAGGCTGTGCAAAAGAGTGCATGTGCAGAAAAGACACTCAGACTCAAGACTCAGTGAGCGAGTGCAGACGTGCCAGTCATCCAGGTAGGGAAAGACATGGAAAGACATGGATGCCCTCCCTCCTGAGACAAGTCGTCACCATGACTAACAGCTTGGTGAAAACCCTGGGCGCCACGGAAAGACCAAATGGCAGGACTTTGAACTGGTAATGTTGTTGGCCTACCACGAACCTCAGGTACTTCCTGTGTCTTTAATCGGAACATGGAAGTAGACATCCTGAAGGCCTATTGACACCAACCAGTCCTGCAGGTTGGGAGCTTGAAGTATCTGGGCTAGGGTAACCATCTACGTTCAACAGCCGCAGATCCCGAATACGATGCAAGCCTCCGTATCATGCCCTACCTTGTTCTGAGTTTGGTACAACTTCTATCACACTCTTTAACAGTAGCTGATGGACCTCCTCCAATAGGATGGGATCCGGAGGCAAAGTGGTGGGTAGAGACCTGTGGTCCGGGGGGGTGGGGGTGCTAAATGAACAGGAGACAAAAACTCTGAACGCTAAACCTGTAAGGCCCTTGCGTCGGATGTGGCCTTGGATCATTCTGAGTCGAACAGGGAAAGTCTCCCTTCTACTTGTGTAGAGTGGGCGAAGCCCGTCACTGAAGTTCTGCGCCCTGGGGAGCTACGGGGATGTGACTGAAGCCACACCTCCTCTCTGGGCACCCTTACCTCTGCCTCTCAGAAAGCGTCTTCCCGGGGAAGCCTGAACATGGCCTCTAGCGGTATAGGCAGATTAGGGACAAAAACCGCTACCTCGGGCAGGTTGCACAGAAGACTGTGGCCCAGCCAGTCCCAAAGACTTCATTGTGTCCAATTGCACCTTCTGGAGGGCGACGTCCACCTTTAAGCCGAACAGGTTCTGGCCATCGAGAGGCATGTTAGACGCAAACCTTGACATCCTCAACTCCAGAGTACCATCCATTCCTTGTGGCCATGGACCTGTCAACACAATCTGCAGTGTCCAAGCAGGAGTGTAGCATCTGGCAGGAAGCCTCCCTGACATCATCCACCAGAACCTGGAAACCATCCTACATCTCTTTCTCATGGATGTGCTCTGCCGCTCCTGCCACAGCAGACCTCATCTCGAAAGAGAACTTGGCGAGAGTGCTTAAAGCGTTCACCACACATGGGGCAAGGCTGCCCAACATGAACATCATCTTGCCCCAAGCATCAAGTCTCTTGCTTTCCCTGTTTGCATGGAGGGATGGGAAAGTGGATGTTTTCAAGATTGCCATCACTACCTGAACCCCAAATCCTGGATCGGATGGTGCCAGGATAGGTTTCCTCACCAGATCCCTGTCCATTGCTGCATCAGAGGCAGGCTTCTCCCAAACCTCTGTTACAGGTGCCTCTACTGCCACATTGAATGGCAGAAGCATAGCCTACTTAGGGGCAACATCTAGGATATCACAAAGCTTACACTTAATATTGGATACGGATGGAGCAGAAAGCCCCAAGGTCTCTGACACCCTGGCCATAATCTGCTGGAAAGCGGCATGAGGATTGAACGGAGTGAGAGCCAGCAAGATATCCATCTCTGGTGACGTGTCCAAGCCATTGGCGATTTGCAGTTCCTCAGCTAGTCTGAACACATCCTCACCTTGTAAAACTCTTTGGGGAAGTCCCTCTCTTCCCTGGACACCATGGGTTCCAGCCCGAATGGTATCCGACCATCTTGATCATCATAGATGGAATACATTTTGACTGGAAGGTGTCTCTTGGAAGGGGAGCATACTCCCGAGGAGCTTCAACCACACCAATGTCGATCGGCATGGAGAACGTTGACACCAGACCCGACAGTGCCCCTAGTTGGGGTCGTCTAGCACCTGTACCTTTTGCTTGTTAATAGAACCAGGCCTGGGTATAAAGGCATGCAGGAGTGGACTCAGGTGGGTTCCCTGCCGATTGCAACAGACACAGTGGGACCCGGGTGTCATGAACCACCATACGCGTCCCTTCTGGACTTTGTGGTCTCTGGCCCATAGGGGACTGAACTCAGCAGTATTCCCAACATGACCGCTGAACGCGGAACGCTGTTTGCCAGTCTCCGCATTGTATGCTCTATGTTCTACAAAGCAGACACGCCCTTGCGGCCCTGCGCGTCTCAACGCTACCGCTTGCAGTAGTCAGACGTGTGTGGCCGGAGTTCGTACAGCGATTACTTCCGATTCCTGGTTCCCGGTCCCCTGAATCTCCTCTTCTTTCATCCTTCCCCTTTTTCCTCACCTTGTATTTCCTGGATTGCCTGCGCATTCGTATATCCGAGTGCGCTCCTCGCCATTTCCTGGACTTTTTCCCGGACATCTGAACGCTTCCTGGAGTCGGGTCAAGAACCGCACGCTGGAACCCGAGGATCCACGCACAGGGTTGTACAAAATCCGAACAGTGCGAAAGAAGACATCTTCGAAGATCACATACAAACAATACAGACAGGTGAGAAGGGGGGAAACCTGTGACAGATTGAGACGCCAACAAACTGATACAGTTACGGAAATGGAGGCTGCAGTTCAAGTCCTCATGCGCGGCATGCAGGAGTTAACAAAAGAAGTTCAAAATCTTAAAGCTGAAAATGCGGCATTGAAACAATTGATCCTGTGACGTGACTCCGCAACCAAGGAAAGTGTGTTGTTGGGCGGAGTGGTGGATAAATATGATGGCTCTTCAAAGAACCTTTGCGGTTTCCTCGATTCATGTTTAGTGCACTTCACCTTTAAAACCTACTACTTCTCCACCCGCAGGGCGAAGGTGGGCTTTATGATTTCTCATCTCTCCGGGAATGCACTAACTTGGGCAACTCCCTTAGTTAATTCGAGTGATGCCCTCCTGGATTACAATGATGGTTTCGTGCAGATGCTAAAGACCATGTTCGATCGCCCAGAACAGGTTTACAGTGCCCAAGAACACTTATTGGACTTCCAACAAGGATCCCAGGATATGCTAACCTATGTGACTCGCCTTAAACAACTTGCTGTTACGATCCGCGCAGCACCATCCACCTCCCAGCGCAGCGCAACACCGCCCACCTCCCAGCACAGCGCAACACCGCCCACCTCCCAGCGCAGCGCAACACCGCCCATCTCTCAGCGACATCTTACCTACGGCGGTGGCCTTGGCCGAGCGCCCCCCTTCAGAGGCCATGTTGCCGGGCTCCCCGGAAGAGGAAGGCGGCGCGTGACAGCTTGGAGACTGTGGCCGCGATGGCGCTGGGGTGGATTGAGCCTCACCACCCCGGCGTCCTGGTCACCTAGGCAACGCCCACGTGTTGCCGTAGGAGCGGCCCGCTCATCCAATCATGTTGCTACTCCCCGGTTGCGAGGGTCACGTGATACGCTGCGTCGCGCACGTGACCTGAACACCGGTTCAAAAGAACGCGGAAGCTGAGTCTCCGCGCTTCTCAGCTGTTTCCGGCGATTCGAGTGGCGTTGTGTTGGATTTTGGAACTCTGGTTTTTTGAACTCTGGCTTCTGATTTTTCTGGACTGTCTTTGCCTGCTCCTTGGATTTGGTTGCTTGAACTATTGCTTACACGGATTTTGGAACTCTCTGGCGTGAATCATTGGACCTGCTTACGGATTTCGGACTTGGCTTTTGGAACTTTCAAGGATTGTATCTCTTGGATTTTGGACCCGGTTTTCTTGGGACACTTCTTGGAACTGCTTCGGAAACTCCCTGACTCAAGGGTGTTTTGGTTGGACTTCGGCTCAGCACCACGTACAGCTCCTAAGTGTGGGGGCCCTGAACACCTACTTTCCCGGCTGTCTTCCCGTCCTGGTTACCCTTCCTGATTGGTAGGTCCCACTCCATTATCTTGATTATTGATTATTCCCATATTCCTTACCTTGTACTTACACTCACCTGCTTTTTCCTTTGCAGCACCTGGTGCCCGTGTTCACGACCCTTTTCTTCACCTGTGGCCTCAATAACTGGCGAGGGAGTATCTTATTCTCTCCTTCGCTGGTGCTTGGGGACGGAGGTACCCATAGACATCGCAGAGGTTCGTTGTGACAGACTGAGAAGCTTTCTCTGCTTTGGCTATGGATGCCGCCGCCGGGGACCAGGTAGCTGCCCTGGTACAAGCTATTACGGTTCTCAGAGCCGACATGTCTGCTGCCACGGCCGCTATTCATCAGCGGCTAGACACCATACAAAGCGAACGTCATGCACTCCCCCCTGATCCGGAGTTCGGGGATAATATTCCCCAGATGAGCCCACCAGCTCCTGCTCCGACTTCTGCCCCGGTCTATGTTCCCACACCGTTTCCTTTGGCTCCCCCCGAAAAGTTTCATGGAGACCCCAGTAAATTCCGTACATTTATTAATCAATGTAAACTTCATTTCTTGTGCCGCCCCTTAGCCTTTCCCGATTCCACAACGAAGGCAGCATTCACACTCTCACACCTGGGAGGCATAGCAGCCGCCTGGGCCAACCCACTGTTAGAAACAAACAGTCCCGTATTATATGATTTTGATTTGTTAATCACGGAAATGACAAGAGTGTTTGATACTAGGCACAAAGCACAAACCCGGGACCTAGAATTATTAGAATTGGTTCAGGGTAAGAGTTCATTAGTGGATTAGATTACTCGCTTTAATCAATTATCAGTAGAGACGGCATGGCCGGAGAATAAAAAGGCTGTGGTGTTTTATCGCGGCCTAAATGAGGCAATGAAGGATGCACTAGCAGTAGTTCCTTCCCTGCCAGCTCAATACCCCGAACTCGTGGACCTGACACTTCAGGTCGATGCTCGAAGGGCTGAGAGAAGAGTTGAAGCTAAAAGAACCGTTCCCTTTTCAAATCCCAGTACCAGCGATTCTCCTCCGGAACCTATGCAAATAGGTGGGGTACGTAGTCCCATTACGGCTACCGAAAGGGAAAGCCGTCGGACCTCCAACGCATGTTTTTACTGCGGGTTGAATGGACATTATGTCCGGGAATGTCCTCGACGTCCTAAACCTAAGGCGGAGGATTTTCGGAAAGCCCGTCCCTAAATGAGGGGGTTCGGACGGGTCCTCCCTTTTCTTCCTCCTCGCCTGCAACATTTGCGGGACCCATGCATATTCAGGCCCTTCTCTTTTTCCCCGGCAATACTCCCCATCAGGTGTGCTTGGCAATCGATTCAGGAGCCACGGGGAACTACATTGACATCGCCCTCGCTGCCTCGCTTAACTTACCCATCCTGAACAAACGACGACCGGAACCTGTGCAAGCCGTTGATGGTTCATCACTCGTTTCGGGCCCCATTAAGCAACAGACAGCTCCATTAACCTTGGTCATCCACGAAAAACACAAAGAAACCTTGTCATTTGACCTTATCACGACACCACAGTTCGGTCTCATCTTGGGTCTTCCATGGTTGCGAACCCACAACCCTATCATTGATTGGACCCAGAGTAAAGTGTTCTTCGAATCCCCCTACTGTCAAGATCATTGTTTGGTATACCCAGAATCGGTGATCTCTCCTTCCCAAGTGCTGGGTGCTTTGGCCCACTTGCAGCTCACAGATGTGCAGGATATGGAGTCAGATCCTCCTAACCATGTCATAGGAGTCACCGCTTCTGGCATACCTGCAGAATACAGGGATTACCTGGATGTTTTTGACAAAGGAAAGGCTGAAGAACTCCCGCCCCACAGACCTTATGATTGCCCCATCGACCTCGTCCCGGAGGCCGCAATTCCTTGTGGTCGGATCTATTCTTTGTCACCCACGGAAGATCAGGCTCTCAAGGACTACTTACAGACCGCCTTAAGAATAGGCCACATTCGCCCATCACAGTCCCCTGCTGCCAGTCCTATTTTTTTTGTTCCTAAGAGGGAAGGGGACCTACGTCCTTGTGTAGACTACCGCCGTCTCAACCAAATCACCATTAAGAATCGTTACCCGATTCCTTTAATAAACCCCCTTTTAGACAATCTTACTCACGCGGTACTGTTTACCAAGCTCGATCTCAGGGGGGCCTACAATCTTATCCGAATTAGAAAAGGGGACGAGTGGAAAACCGCTTTTTGTACCCGACATGGACTCTTTGAATATACCGTTATGCCTTTCGGACTCTGCAATGCCCCTGCGACATTTCAGAGATTCATAAATGACATCTTCCATGATATCCTAGATATATTCGTCATAGTTTATCTAGACGACATTCTGATATACTCCTCTTCTTTTTCTTTACACGTAACTCACGTTAGAGAAGTACTCCATAGACTCAGGACCAACGCCTTATTTGCCAAACCTGAAAAATGTCTCTTTCATGTCTCCGAAGTGGATTTCCTGGGGTTTCACATCACTCCTAAAGGTCTTTCCATGAATGCCACCAAGGTTGATGTTGTCTTGAACTGGCCTGTACCCACGACAATTAAGGCTTTGCAATCATTTCTCGGGTTTGCAAATTTTTATAGGAGATTTATTGCGGGGTTTTCCTCCATAGCTGCACCACTTACCCGCCTGACCAGCCCTCGAGAACCATACACTTGGACGAAAGCACAGGATCTGGCCTTCGAGACATTAAAGGCAGCCTTCACTTCCGCTCCCATTCTGCAACACCCAAACCCGGAGCTACCTTTTATAGTGGAGGCAGACGCCTCGTCATTCGCATTAGGTGCGGTGTTGTCGCAAAATTGTCCCATCTCGGGGTTATTACACCCCGTTGCCTATCACTCCCGCAAGTTCACCGCTACCGAACTACATTACACTGTAACCGAAAAAGAGTTGCTCGCTGTCAAAGACGCATTTCAGGTTTGGAGACACCATCTGTTGGGAGCAAAAAACCAAATTGTTGTTTATTCTGACCATCGCAACCTGCAAGATCTGGCGAACCTGAAATGCGTAAACAGTCGACAAGTCCGTTGGCACCTGTTTTTCTCCGCCTATGACTTTGTCATACGACACCGTCCTGGCATCGGTCATGGTAAAGCAGATGCTCTCTCACGCCTACAAGGTGGAGAGTCTCTTCCTGTGTTCCCTGAACACATCTTAGAAAAAAATCATGTCATCTGTCTATGTACCCCTTCAATCGACCTAGTCAGTGCCATTCGCGCTTGGGCTTCTACGCACTCTGATGAAATGAGTGAATGGGATTTAGAGTATCGTGAAGGGTTACCCTTCATGCAAGGCCTCTTGTTTCTCCCCACCACGGACACACGCATTCAGGCTCTTGAATGGTCTCATGACGCCCCAGTCAACGGACATCCGGGACAACAAAAGACCCTCACACTATTAAAGAGATGGTGTTGGTGGCCGTCCATGCGTCGAGATGTAACTAACTATGTTCTAAACTGTCCAATTTGTGCCCAATGTAAAAATACCAGAGGACGCCCGTTGGGTCTGCTTCAACCATTGCCCATTCCTCCCCGTCCCTGGCACACTGTAACCATGGATTTTATAACTGATCTGCCGAGGATCCAAGGTCATGATACCATCTGGGTTGTGGTGGATGCATTCACCAAAATGGCACGTTTCGTTCCATGCACCGGCATCCCATCAGCACCAACACTAGCCAGATTGTTTTTTCAATCGATATTCTGTCTCTTCGGATTACCTTCAGTAATCATTTCCGATAGGGGCTCCCAATTCACCTCTAGGTTTTGGCGGTCCCTCACTCGCCTCTTGGGAATTGATGCTCGTTTCTCGTCTTCATACCACCCCGAGACTGATGGCCAGACCGAACGCTGTAACCAGACACTAGAACAGTATCTCCGCTGCCTTTCTCTTCAACATCAATATACCTGGTTCCAAGTTTTGCACCTTGCAGAATTCGCATATAACAACGCACCTCATTCTGCCACTGGTTTCTCTCCGTTTTATTCCATGTATGGGCAACATCCCCGAGTCTTTCCCATTCCTGACTTCTCCAATACGTTAACTCCTGCGGCTGCTGACTGCATGAGGGATCTGAAAAGCGTACATGCTCAGACCCTGGTGCATTTAAAGGACGCCCAGACTGCCATGTGCCGTGCGGCCAATAGACATCGTGCCCCGAGCCCTTGTTACTCGGTTGGGGATAAGGTGTGGTTGTCCACCCGTCACCTACGGATACCTGGTTGCCGTAAGCTCCTTCCCCGTTTTGTTGGCCCGTACCGTATTTCGAGGGTCATTAACCAGGTGGCCTTTCGTCTGACCATTCCTTCCTCTTGGCGCATTCACCCGGTGTTTCATACTTCCCTGTTGAAACCTTGCCGGCCCCTCACGAGACCACTACTACCGCCGGCTCCTCTTGTGCAAGGGTCCTCCGATGAATATGAAGTGAAGGACATATTGGGGTCGCGCCTTCGTAATGGGGTCTTGTACTACCTGATTGATTGGGCTGGCTTCGGCCCGGAAGAGAGGTCTTGGGAGCCTGCGTCTCATGTTCATGCCCCCCTGCTTGTATCACGATTCCATCGAGATCATCCGTCCTGCCCATGTGGACGTGGGCCTTTGGGTGGGGGTTCTGTTACGATCCGCGCAGCACCATCCACCTCCCAGCGCAGCGCAACACCGCCCACCTCGCAGCACAGCGCAACACCGCCCACCTCCCAGCGCAGCGCAACACCGCCCATCTCTCAGCGACATCTTACCTACGGCGGTGGCCTTGGCCGAGCGCCCCCCTTCAGAGGCCATGTTGCCGGGCTCCCCGGAAGAGGAAGGCGGCGCGTGACAGCTTGGAGACTGTGGCCGCGATGGCGCTGGGGTGGATTGAGCCTCACCACCCCGGCGTCCTGGTCACCTAGGCAACGCCCACGTGTTGCCGTAGGAGCGGCCCGCTCATCCAATCATGTTGCTACTCCCCGGTTGCGAGGGCCACGTGATACGCTGCGTCGCACACGTGACCCGAACACCGGTTTAAAAGAACGCGGAAGCTGAGTCTCCACGCTTCTCAGCTGTTTCCGGCGATTCGAGTGGCGTTGTGTTGGATTTTGGAACTCTGGTTTTTTGAACTCTGGCTTCTGATTTTTCTGGACTGTCTTTGCCTGCTCCTTGGATTTGGTTGCTTGAACTATTGCTTACACGGATTTTGGAACTCTCTGGCGTGAATCATTGGACCTGCTTACGGATTTCGGACTTGGCTTTTGGAACTTTCAAGGATTGTATCTCTTGGATTTTGGACCCGGTTTTCTTGGGACACTTCTTGGAACTGCTTCGGAAACTCCCTGACTCAAGGGTGTTTTGGTTGGACTTCGGCTCAGCACCACGTACAGCTCCTAAGTGTGGGGGCCCTGAACACCTACTTTCCCGGCTGTCTTCCCGTCCTGGTTACCCTTCCTGATTGGTAGGTCCCACTCCATTATCTTGATTATTGATTATTCCCATATTCCTTACCTTGTACTTACACTCACCTGCTTTTTCCTTTGCAGCACCTGGTGCCCGTGTTCACGACCCTTTTCTTCACCTGTGGCCTCAATAACTGGCGAGGGAGTATCTTATTCTCTCCTTCGCTGGTGCTTGGGGACGGAGGTACCCATAGACATCGCAGAGGTTCGTTGTGACACTTGCCAAGGAAGCAGACTGGTCCTCGGAGGCCTGTTTCACCCTCTTTCGAAGAGGTTTGAATGAAGAGATAAAAGACGAGCTAGCCAGGGTAGCTCGCCCAAGTTCCTTCCAGGCTCTTATGGATCTCTCCTTACAAATTGACTTTCGTATCCAGGAAAGAAAAGCGGAAAAGATGAAGACTAAAATACCCTACCAGAAGACCTCTACAGAAACTTCCTCTACACCTGAGCCTGCTTCTTCCCCGACCACGGACCCAGAACCCATGCAAGTAGGAGCCTTTCGCGGACCCATAACTCCGCAAGAAAGGATGCGACGGAGTCACACTGGTCTGTGCATGTATTGTGCCTCTGACAAACAGCTTGTGAGAGAGTGCTCTATTGCCCCTCCACGGCGTTCGGGAAATGCCAGCCCCCGATCCTAGATGGAGCACAGCTTCGGGAGAGAGATGTTTGCTCCACATCTATTCCATCCTTGAACTCTCCTGGACAGAACAATCTTGTGATTCTGCAGGCTTTTCTATCGCCTTCCAAGAAAGAATCTTATCCCATTCTGGCATTAGTGGATTGTGGGGCCATGGGAATATTCATAGTTCATGATTGGGTCACTACCCATAACATTCCATATGAAACACGAGACATCATGCAACCTGTAGAAGCTATTGATGGACGACCTCTCTCTTCAGGACCCATTACCCTTCAAACCAAAGAGATCCTGCTTTCTATAAACCACCATCAAGAAAGGATCAGATTCGACATCATAAGATCTGCCCAATGGTACTGGGAATGCCCTGGTTACAAAAGCACAACCCCTACATCAACTGGGCAGCTGGATCCTTGTTTCTTGGTTCAGAACATTGTATGTCCCACTGTTTATCCCTAGATTCCTCGTCAAGATCCTCTGAAGACACACAAACTAACCAGCATGGTCCATTCACTGTCTCGAATATCATCCAGGTTCCCAGGGCTTACCAGGATTATTCTGATGTGTTTTCAACCACCATAGTTCAAGCCCTTCCCCCTCACAGACCCAAAGACTGCGCCATTGATACTGAACCCTCAGCAGTGATTCCTTTTGGAAGGATGTTCATACTATCAGAACCTGAGAAAAGAGCCCTCCAAGAATACCTGGATACCAACTTGGAAAATGGTACTATACGACCATCCAAAATCCCTGGTGGGAGCTTTGTTGTTTTTTGTCCCAAAGAAAGATACCAAAGAGCTTAGGCCTTGCCTAGACTATCGTGGTCTTAATCAATGCACCATCAAAGACCGCAACCCATTGCCCCTAATCTCGGATATCCTGGAAGCGGTAAGAGGAGCTGTAGTGTTCACGAAATTAGATCTCAGGGGTGTCTACCGTCTGATCCGTATAAAGGAAGGAGACTAACGGAAAACAGCCTTTAGAACATCCTTTGGTCATTTTGAATACTTGGTTATGCCCTTCGGACTTGCTAATGCCCCAGCGGTTTTACAACGTTCTATGGACCGGGTGTTCCCCGATATGCTGTTCCTCTTCGTCATAGTATACCTGGACGACATACCGATATACTTCAAGGACCATCTGAAGCATGAAGAACATGTTAAAGCAGTTTTACAACGTCTACATGAACATAAGCTCCTGGCCAAACCCGCGAAATGCCTTTTCCATGTGTCTACTGTTCACTATGTCGGATTCGTCCTCAGCCCAGAGGAAATTGGAATGGACCGCTCGAAAGTAGACTCCATTCTATCATGGCCTGTTCCAACTACTGTGAAACAAATTCAATCCTTCCTGGGGCTTGCTAACTTCTACCGGAAATTCATACCTTCTTTTTCGGAGATTGTACATCTGATCATTACATTGTTGAAGAAGGATACAGCCTTTCACTGGACAGCAGTCCAAGATGAGGCATTTCAACGGTTAAAGTCAGAATTTACACAAGCCCCCATCCGAGCCCAACCAGACATTGATCGACCCTTCTTAGTGGAAACTGATGCCTCTAACTACGCCATCGGGGCAGTCCTGAAACAGGAATTTGATGACAGGCTAGAACACCCCATCGCCTACCTTTCTCGCACCTTGACCCCCAGCAAAACCCATTCTGTTTTGGAAAAGGAACTACTAGCCATCCGTCAAGCCTTCACAGACTGGCGACATCTACTCCTCGGAGCAAAACATCCTGTTCAGGTCCGCACAGACCATCGGAAATCTTCAAGTCCTGCAGTCCCTGGAGTGTAAGAACAGTCGTCAACCCCGTTGGGCCTTCTTCTTTGCCCAGTACCAGTTTCAAATCCATCATGTTCCTGGAACACACAATATAATAGCCGACGCCTTATCCCGACGTCCTGACTACGAAAGTCTTGAAGACCGATCCTTTCCAAAGATGTTTCCACAGACAATATTTATTGCCCAAGCAATCAGTCTCCTAGAAGACATCCGGATTCAAACCCAGCCATCTGAAATTTGGAGGAGTTTAACGGAAAGAATCGATGGAACATGAAGACGAAGGGTGGATATTTATTCAAGGACAATTGCCTGGTCATCCCCACTCAGAGACTATGACAAAAGATCACAAGCCTATGTCATGATACCCTTCATTCAGGACACCGTGGCGTTACCAACACCCTCCGTCTAATACAAAGACACTTTTGGTGGCTGAAGATGAAGGATGATGTCCAGCTTTACATCCAAACCTGTGCAGTCTGCACTCAAAACAAGCATGACAACAAGAAACCGGCAGGTCTCTTGCTCCAACCAGCGTTGCCAACAATACCTTGGGAATTCATCGCTACGGACTACGCAAGATCATATCTGACAGAGGACCCCAGTACATGTCTCAGTTCTGGAAACAATTATGTCGCATGCTAGGAATCCAATGTGCCCTGTCCTCAGGTTATCATCCGCAAACCAATGGAGCTACTGAACACGTGAACCAAACTCTGGAACAATATCTCCGCTGTTTCGCCACCAAGGTCCAGGACAATTGGTCACTCTTGATAACTGTAGCTGAATTCGCCTACGACAACTCGGATCACTCGGCTGTCAAAACCAGCCCCTTCTTCTGTAGCCAAGGATTCCACCCTTCGGTTCTACCATCCATTCTCCCACATCCTACCCCTGTTCCTACAGTTGACTCCTGGATTGAAACCCTCATCAATGTACACAAAGAAGCAAAAGAACACCTCGAAAAGGCCCGGACAAACACCAAGCACTATGCCGACTCCAAAAGAAGACCAGGGCCTTCATACACAATAGGTGATAAGGTCTGGCTATCCTCGAAACTTCTACCTCGACACTTAAGACCAAACAAATTGGCTCCCCAGTACTATGGTCCTTTCTCCATAAAGGAAATCATTAACCCAGTGGCCTTCTGACTCAGACTACCAGAATCTTGGAAGAGGATCCACCCAGTTTTTCACACTTCTCTGTTGAAACCATACGTCCAGTCCTCCCGAACTGCTCCGAGATCTACCCCTGTGATTGTCAATGATCAGTTAGAATACAAGGTTTCCAGAATATGTGACTCCAGGTACAGACGTGGACAGCTACAGTATCTGGTCGAGTGGAAAGGCTACCCTCCCAGTGAACGCTCCTGGGAACCAGTCTCCAACATAAATGCCCCCAGAATACTCCGAAGGTACCACCTTATACACCCGGGCAAACCCGGAGGAAGTGGGTTTCAGAAGAGGCATGCTGTCATGAGCCACCGTAGGCGTCCCTTCTGGACTTCGTGGTCCCTGACCAATAGGGGACTGAACTCAGCAGTACTCCCAACATGGCCGCTGAACGCTGTTTGCCAGTCTCTGCATTGTACGCTCTACGTTCTACAAAGCAGACACGCCCCTGCGGCCCTGCGCGTCCCAACGCTACCGCTTGCAGTAGTCAGACTTGTGCGGCCGGAGTTCGTACAGCAATTACTTCTGATTCCTGGTTCCCGGTCCCCTGAATCTCCTCTTCTTTCATCCTTCCCCTTTTTCCTCACCTTGCATTTCCTGGATTGCCAGCGCATTCGTATATCCGAGTGCGCTCCTTGCCATTTCCTGGACTTTTTCCCAGACATCTGAACGTTTCCTGGAGTCGGGTCAAGAACCGCACGCTGGAACCCGAGGATCCACGCACAGGGTTATACAAAACCCTAACAGTGTGAAAGAAGACATCTTTGAAGATCACGAACAAACAATACAGACAGGTGAGACGGGGGGAAACCTGTGACACCGGGGGCCAAAGCCGTTGGCACCGTGGCAAAGATGTCCCGAATCTTTAGGTGAAATGCCTCCCATTCCTCTTTAGTGGAGGACTGGGTGGAAAAAGGGAGTTGTACCTGCCATTCTGGGGACTCGCTGGAACGGTGGCTCCTCTTCTTAGAGGGTGAAAAAGAGTGATGCTGAGAGGAACCACTCGGGAAGCGGAACCTCTTCCAGTGTTTCTTCTTGTCCTCTTTGCATGTGTAGGTTTTTCGGGATGGCACTCCACGTTGTGCGGCATCGAGAAGACAGCGGCTCCATGCTCTTTGCCTTGTGGATGAAGGTAAAGAGTTTTGCTGCCTTCGGGTGCATGGACTGGCATGGACCACAATCCTGCATGCTACGGCTCTCACCCAAAACAATAAAGACAGATTGAATTTAATTGATATTTTATTTGTATCACACTCATACACAAGTGTTTCAGAGCGCGACAAGGCAAGGGAGGGGAACAAGGGAGAACAAAACAACAATTTTCCTAGGCCCAGTGACATTGAGAACGCGTCTGTGCATGGGGGAGGCACTTAGCTGCACTTATACATGAAGTACATATTCATCCATTCACTAGTTTATTGCATATAGGCATATACCACATGCCTATGACCAACGTAGGTAGAGGACGGACACACATACATATTCCATATTCATATCTTTCACCAAAGCTGAAACTGCAGGACGCAAAGTATTCATATATCTAGCTTGCACATGCTTGACTCCCACTAATATGGAGAAGCCATAAGGAATACTATGGAAGCTATAGGTCTCTGACGTGAATGAGAAAGGAGAGACTGGCTTTGGGTACAAGGAAAGGCTGACATGATCGCTGCAGCCCGAGGTGAGCAGAAACGCTGCGCCCAGCCAAGGACAAGTGGAGATGGGAAAGTTCCAGTTACCAAGGCGATGAGCAACTTGCAGACGGTCAGACAAAAATCCTCATCATTATAGGCAGTAGGGCTTCATTTCATGGTCTCAACACACGTGACTCGGCTGAACGAGACAATGCCCATTAAACCAGGGTAGATGGAGAGGGCTGTTCCCATCGAACCAGAGGATAAAAGTTAAAAGTATTGCTCATAAACTGTTAACTGAATGCATTCTCACAGGCTTAGGTGATCAGAGATGGCAACATTAGAGAACACTTTGCACCTCCATGTTCATTCCCATTGCCTTGAAATGGTACACTCAGTCTGGGAACCGCCCACGGTCCCAGGGATGAGAGCACACATTCTGCCCAATCCAGATTCACCTTTCACGTGGGAATATAATTTGTTGCAAGGGCCAATGGTCTGTCTGCAACCCTGCAACATTGTAGATTGACATTACTAGAGGAGGTCATAGGAGGAGCCACTAGATATGGCTATCCATTAGTAGAACTAACCCTTATTTCTCCTATTCGTAGCTCACCTAAACTGACCAATGTAAATGTCTGATAGGTTTCTGAGATGGAACCTGAATTTGTGACCTCACACTGGGATAAAACCGGGTGACAGATGCTTGGAAGACCAGAGCTCCGGAGGATACTTGTATTTCTGGTGTATCCCTGTCATTTTTGTTTGCTAATAAAAGACAGTAACTTTGCCACATGGCTGAGTCTTCCATTCTTGTGTTGGGGAGTCTTTGATGGGCCCAGGTGTTCTCTGCTGATAATTGGGGTGACTGCAAGGGAGCCCCGGCCACAGCTATACAAATCAACCATGAGAGGATATTGTATAACAAAGAGAAAGACAAGCGCTCTGAGGGGTTGAAACCAAGAACTCTAACCCACGAGAGGTTACCACATAGCAAGCAGAAAGACAAGCACTGCAAAGGGGTGAAACGAAGAAACCTAACCCAAAAGAAGATAACATAAGCTGCACCAAAAGACAAGCACTCCAAGGAGGTGAAGCGGGGAAACCGAGCCCACAAGTGATTACCAAATATACAGCTAGAGGCCAAACACTGCGAGGCAGTGTCTTAGGATCAAACAAACTGCAAAGTGAAGTGGCAGACATAATGCGATAATTACGTTGTTTACATCAAGTTTTGTTAGAAGGGTCAAGAGACCCCAGTTCGTGCAAAGCCAAATGTCAGTCTTAAGACAAGAACTACATTGTTTATATCAAGCTGTGTTAGAAAGGTCAAGAGACTTATGAAAGGAGCAGAGATAACCTTTGAACTCAGACTGCATAAATAGGCTGCTGCCTGAGAAGCACACAGAAAACCCAGACACACTTGAAAACAAGAGAGACACTTTTGGGAGGGGGTGAAGCACCAACCAGCTCAAGTCACGCGGAGGGTAGGGAATAGGGAGACCTCCCTCGGATAACTTTCATTTTTCCTTTTATTAGCGGTACGGTCAGATAGAGCAATAGCAGAGATTCGGAGAGCGTACAGGATTTCTACTCTTGGAGGACAGTCTGACAAACACCTTTTTATTATTTTCTACACAGGAGAACTTCATCATAGCAATAGGGCGAGTTGAAGCATTCTTCTTTACTTTAAAAATAAAGCTTCGAACCATGTGTAGTTGTCCATCTCCTATGTCTGACTTACCACAATACCCATATCAAGACCATCTGAGTGGGATGCCATCATCTGTGCATGATAACTCACTGTTCTTTCCACAGACATTGCATCAGGCCCTGTGCGTCTTGTGTATCCTGAGCTGTGCCAGCTAGAAATCCCTTCCATTTTACAGACATGAAGCATTTCATCGCTTCCTGTATAAATTTCTCCTCACAAGTAGCCACAACAGAATCGTCCTTGGACATTTTCTTGGGCAACTATATTTGAGTGGTCATATGAATGTGATCCTTACTCAAAATCTCTGAGACTGCTCATGTTCAGGCTACCTTCGGCCACCACTTCTACATCTCTCATCACTGACTGTCTATCTGATATCCAGGAGTGATGTGCCGCCAATGACCTCAGCCTTAATTCCAGTAAGACAGATTCTCCTCATTGGCCCACCCGCTCCCTCCTTTCCTGTCACTTTCTGGCCGGCCTATCTCTTGGCCCTCTTCCGGCTCCCACGTGCGAGGCTAAAAACCTCAGGGTCATCTTCGACTCCACACTCCTTCTCTCCTCACATCTCTGACATCTCTAAGAAGTCCCACTACCAGCTGCACCTCCTCAGAGGTATTCTCCCTTTCCTCTCCTTCCCCCAGAAGCTCACCATCTCCAGAGCTCTGGTTCTCTCTAGGCTGGACAATTTCAACAGCCTCTTTCTAAATCTGCCTGCCTCTACTCTCCGCCCTCTCCAACTCATCCGGAACAGGACTGCAAGACCTGTCCTTGGCCTCAAGCCCAGGGATCGTATCTCTCCATGACGGAAATCTCTGCACTGGCTCCCAGTGGCTGCGAGGATTAGGTTCAAAACCCTCTGCATTGTCCACAAGGCCTTCTGGGGTCTGGGGCCTCAATACCTTCAACTCTCTCTTCCTAAATATCTTCCTTCTCGAGCTATTTGCTCATCCGCCTCCAACTCCCTCATGGTCAGTCGCTTCTCCAAGCAACGAGTTGGTGGTAGATCTTTCTCTTAGGCTGAGGCCTCCCTCTGGAACAGCCTCCCTGCCTCCCTGAAACTTGAGGAGAACCATCTCCGGTTCCGGAAGCAGCTCAAAACCTTTCTCTTTGCATCTGCTTTTTCTCCTCCTCTTCCTCTGCTGACCTCCTGGCTGAAACTGAAATTGCACTTGTTACCTGGCCACCCTCTGATCTCAGGCCCAAGTTCCTCCCCCGCCAGTCACACACACCTGCACTGCCTGCCTGGCAACCCTCGCACTTGTGGACTGTTTCTGTATCCCTACAGTTGCACTACCAGCCCTTGACACCTGATGTCTATACTTACCTTTGCACTTGCCACCTGTTGGCCGTTACTTTACTTATTGTTATTATTCTATTCCCATGTACTGCATTATCCCCTCTCCTCCCCCCACACTTTTCCCCTCTTCCCCCATCCCATGCACTTGCTTGATCTGAATGAAACCTGGCCTAGTAGAATCGCTGTCTGTCCTCCCTTTGTTCCCCCTCCCTTGCCTCGTCTCGCCTTGAAACACTTATGTATAGGCGCGTTATAAATGCCATATCATATCATGGTCCTGGACCTCGTATCGGGAGCCTAAGAGGATAGTAAGCAGGATTGTCAACGCCAACTTGAAATTCAAGGGACACACCTTATTCCTGTAATTGAAGGAGCCATCATTCTATCCTCGCTGGTTGTGACAATGCACCATTTATTATTAGGAGTAATGGTTTGTTGTCTGCCGAGTGACCATATATTTAAATATGAACTTGTTTGCATTCCCAACGTGCCACAGGAGCCTCCCCGTCAATCTGGGAGTAAAGTTGCTTTCTGGGAATTAGCACCTTCACATAGAAAGGCAGAGGAACTCTTCCCTGCCGTGTGTTCCTGTAACAGGAAAGTTCCTAGACCAGTGGGGCTGACATCAACCACAACCTAGGTGTCGCATGAGGAATCAGAAGATGCCATGGTGTCGCATGAGGAATCAGAAGATGCCATGGTGTCGCATGAGGAATCAGAAGATGCCATGGTGTCGCATGAGGAATCAGAAGATGCCATGGTGTCGCATGAAGAATCAGAAGATGCCATGGTTACGTCAGTTGTCTGACCTGATCAAATGCTTATTGCTCTTTAGCTGACCATTCCCATGGACAGCTTGTGCAATGGCTCAGAATGGAGGCAAAAACCGTAATGAACCTGCTTAAAAAGTTCACCATGTCCAGAAAACTACACATTCTGAGGGTGATGATGGCGGAGGTGCATATCTGATGTCATTCACTTTTTTCGGATCTGCAGAAAGATCAGAACACTGGAATATTTACCCAAAGAATTCTATTTGATAGCGCAAACACTCACATTTGGATTTTCTTAAGGTAATCCCATGTACCCTAAGGCATTTGAGCACCAATTATAGACTCTCTAAATGTTCCCAAGTTGTTGAAGCATCGATTAGAATGTGATTGCTTACAGTGATTAGTCCAGGTAAACCTTGCAACACATTGCGTATGGTGTGATGAAAACCTTCAGCAGCTGATATGATGCCAAAACGGAGGCTTTTTTATCTGACTCGTCCTATGTGTGATGAACATATAGCAATGTATGTTGTCTGCGTGTATAGTGGGATTTACTGATAACCAGCTGTTCAGTCAATTTTAGAAAATACTGATGCTCCCAGGAGGTCGCAACAATGCCATCAATTGTTGGCGTTGGATGAGACTCTTGATGGCTATGTTTGGAAATCTCATGTTAACACATACCTTGATGGCGTAAGGTTGTTTGGGTTTTGTAGCCACTACAATTGAGGATACTCATGAAGTAGGTCCAGTAGGTTTTTCTATGGTGCCCTCCTCTTCGAGGTTGGCCAATTCTGCTTCTGCACGGAAAGCGATGCATCTATGTTGGAGTGCCTTTGTACTGTGCAGGCATTATTAGGTGTCCCGATTGACTCCTTAGTCACCTATTGTCTTCAAATATATAATTGTAGGCAGCCAATCACGTCACAGTCTTATGCAGACACTGTGCCCATTTGAATGCTTCCACCGTTTCATAATTTAAGAAGTTTTACCTGGCTTCAATGGGGACATAGAATTTTGCTTAAGCACTTCCTTGATCATCATGATCCACCTTTGAAATGAACATGCCATCCAGATTCTACATCAATGCATGTGTACATTTGGTTTTTGGTTTTGTAGAGTAGGAAGGGGCTGAAGAGTAGCAAATTGTGCTTTTACCATCAGGTTCACTGTCGTCTCAGTGTCAATGAGTTATAGGTGCATTGTCGACTGCAACTTGACCTGACAGCATGTTTGCAGTGGCATCCTGATGCTGGGCAATATAGAGATGTATGGTTAGAAAAAGCTTATTCCTCATCTCCCTTTGACAAGGAGAAGAAAGTGTATTGTCAACACCGCCCTGGGAGATCTGGTCTTCGGACTCACCCTAGGCATAGTCCATAACTCAGGAGAATTGGCCTTCCATATTTTGGCTCAACAATTCAGTTTGTGGCATCTGCTGCACATCAGACCCGCTGCTGGACATTTGGAAGAGTACCACGAAAGAGCGTTTTCTTGTTCAGCTTAGTTGCTTGTAACAAGGGCCCCCTCTCCCTGTGGGCCACATTTTTGATTTAGGCTATAAAATGAGACATTGGAGAACAAATAGGTGGGCAATGGCATGTGAGGAGGTGTTGAGGGGGTCTCAAGACCCCCCCAACATAACCCCAAGATGATGGATGCCACCCACTGAAGCAGCCACACAGACCATACTGGGTTGACACCACCAAAGTAATCATGGAAAGGTGACATGGCTGAACACACACGCAGAGACATCAGCCAGGTGCAAAACAACACACATGAACTGCTTGCTGACACAGAAAAAACAATTACCATGAACAGCCATGAAAGCAAAATGGAAGCCACATCTGCAATGAAATGACTTGGGAAAGCTTAAAACAAACGCAAAGCAGATCTGGCAGAGCAGGCAGCATGTCCAGCCCTGCCAAAGACCCTGGGAGAGAGTTCGAGTCAGCAGAAAAGATACAGCACCTACAAGGACAGAACACAGAAATTCCTCATAAATGCAGGCAGAGAAATTCACGTTTACGGTCCCTGAACACGTGACCTGGATCTGGGGAACAAGGCCTATTAAGACAGATAAGGTAGTGCCCAACAAACTGAAGACAGAAGATGGAGAAAATGTCCTTGGTCTGGGCTTGAGGAGTTGGAAGTGGCAACATTAATGGGAGACAGGCAGTGCTCTGAGATCACCTTCCCCACCCATCATTTTTTGCTCACATGCTGGTAAATTTCCTAAACTGACAAGGCTTGCACTGACCTCCTGGGGGTGATGCCAGGCAGAGCTACCAGATCTGGCCAGACCAATCAGATTATCTGTCCCCTATAGACTGTAATTATGCCTATATTGTTCACCCAATCCCATTTCACCTAAAACCGAGGAATGTATATTTTGGTTGCGAGGTCATAGCTGTTTAAAAACTGACTGCCTGCCTGTAATGAGCTGAAAGTGCATTTGGAGCTGTAGAACCTGTGTGTGTATCCCTGCATGGATTGATAAAGCAGCAATTTGACACATTTCTGGACTACTCTGTTTTTTGGGCTTGAGGGGATTTCCTTGGAGCCAAACATTTTTTTTGTTTACACTTCAAGTGGTAGCAGCGGATGGTTGCTCGTCCCTTCAATGACAAATGCTGTCTCTCCCCTGCCTTCCTGCGTGCTCCGGATTTCAGAAGGTGGGGGTGGCAGGCTGGAGGAGTGACAGCGAGTCCGAAAGCTGCAGCAGACCTGCACAGCTGGTGTAAATATGAGTCCAGGAATCTGACAAATACAGGTGGAGGGAACCGGGGGAACAGCTATGTTTTTGTCAGTTGTTTTTTCAGCAGATTATGGAGTAAAAGTAAGCTATATGGCAAAAGGTGGAGGGTATAGAAAGGGTCTCCTTGATGTTTGTGTTAAGATTTTGTTTTATATGGAATGTTGTTACATTTTTTGTTTTGGTTAGGGAACATTTGGTCTTAGGTGATCAGTTTGGACAGTGAGTTTAGGCGATTGACTTAAGAGTACAGATGACAAAAGGTATGTAAATATTGGATTTCCTGTGAGATACGTATTTTAGCTTGCTTCATGGATGTGGGTTACCTGTGAGTAGGATTGGCAGCTCTTATCATGAAAGGTGAGTTCCTTGGTTTTTTCCTCACAGAGGTAGACATCTACAGGCGACGCAGTAGATAAAAGAGGACCACAAGAATTATTGGAATTCCCTGTTCGTTAGACAGGAAGGTGGCCACGGATTTGGGTCTTGTAGGTACTGTTAAGTTTGTCAGTGTGTTTGGGAAAGTCTTAAAGCGGACTTGTATTGAAGGGGAAGCTGTTCACTATTTTTTGAGTTTATTAAATAGGATTTAAAGTGCTTAGAAGGTGGCAGATTTGATCTCGGTGAAGTGCCGCGTGAATTGGCATGCAGAGCACATGACAGAATTGTATATTGGCCGTTAGGGGCACAGAACACAAAGAGGGTGGTGGGGACCTAGAAGTGCTGTAATTCTGGGAGAAGTGGATTAACGTTTTTGCTAAGTGATAAATGCATCGTGATCCATGGTGGAGCACATATATGGGGAGCAACACATTGAGGTTTTCAAGCTTTGCAAAATGTGACATTATTTGGGTGAATTTGAGAAGCATGAGAAAGAATGATGGACTGGCCTAGGGTGGAGGTTAAAGCAAAAGTGGTATGTGGGGTGTGCATGGTGAGGGCAGTTGAACAAGTGATATGTGTTTCTTGTATTTGTCGTGTGTGAGTGCAGTTGAATATGTAGTGTGTGGGGAGGAATGCATAGAATTGTGCGTTATGTGTATAGAAATATTGTAAGTGTGTTTGTTGTTTTTTCCCCCTTTCTTTTCCAAGTTCTCTCTTTTGCTGCGGCAGCCTAAGATATGTCGTATCCTATGTTTAAGCAGACGACTCAGCTGTGAGCTGTCTGCAGAAAGATGGAAAACTCCTACATAGGACAGTTTCTTTTTTAAGAGTTTTGAAGATTATACTCCTGCTAACAGGCAAAGCTGGCTTTAGTGAGCATGGAAGGTGATGGGGCATTCAGCAGATTTTTATTTTAACCTATGTCTTGGTGCTTTTATTTAACAAAATTAAATAAAATGAAGTAAGGAAATTGTATTAAACATTGTGGTAGGCAATGAAGTGTGACACATGTAGCGAGCACAAGCACCCAAAGAAGCAATGTTTTTTTAAGACTGACAGGAGGTGGCGAGAAGCAACACACATAGGAATTGTGAATGTTAATTTCCATTACATGACGAAAAAGGGCAATATGACTTTTTTGCATTGGGGAAAAAGTACATGGAATTTAGGCCTTGAAAGTGCAAAGTAACAGAGACACGGTTTGCTTGTAGGGTTTGGGAGGTAACTAGAGAAATGACAGTTGCAGAGAGGGGAACCTTTGGTAAAAGTGGGATTTTTGGATGATAGAGTGTGGGGGGCTTAGGTGATCTGATTGGGGAGCAGAAGAGAAGTGACCTGTGGAGTGAGTTAATTAAGGAAAACATTAATATTTTAATTTTAGTGATTGTGATTAGAGGCGCTCAGCATCCAAGATTGAACAATTTATTAGTGCAACTTGTAAGGAAGGCATTGTATCAAACAGTAAGACAGACACAATTGATCTCAGTTCAAGGGTGTTTATTCAAGTCTCGGGAGGATTGCTTAGGGGCAAGGGGCAACGTGCTCGCCTTGGAAGCAAGCCGACACCGAGAAACACGGTTTCGATCCCCGGGTTGCGCTTAGACACCTCTGGGTATTGAGCGCGATATAAATAACCTATCATATCATATTGAACTTCAATTGGGGGATCTTGCAGTGCGGGCAACTGCGTTCCGGGGTCAGCAGTCACTGCACCCCTAGCACCATGTTGTAGGGATCTGAGGGGTCGAGTGCACCCTGAGCATGGAGAGCTACACATCATTATCTGCATCAATGACATCAGAAGGTGCCTGTTTCAACTGCAGTTTGCATGGATAGGAGGCGTGAGCCTCACCTCCAGGACCACAAGCCACAGCCATTTTAGCAAGGCCTCCACTTATGTATGCGAGGTAATAAACCGCTCTATAAGATGTACACCATGAAAGGGTTGAGATCGATGTTGCAACTTAGCGATCTGCAACTTGTCTAAGTGTCACTTTCTGCTTGTTGAAGTGGCACATTCTAGAAAAAGCAACACATGGATTGGGGCCACCGATCGCACAACACTGCAGACAGTGAAGACACTGAAACTGTAAGTGCTCCATCCACAGCATTCTCAGCCAAGAACCACCACGTTGCCAGTAGTTATGGTTTTCCCATAGGTCGCCTGGAGCACAGGATGAATGGATATGATATGATATGACATGTATAACATAAGGCGCAACGAGGCAAGGGAGGGGGAACCAAGGGAAGACAAAGACAACGATCTTACTAGGCCAGGTGTCATTCAGATCGCGCAAATACTCGAATCAGTCTTCCATTGGAGGGCCCCGCCAAAGCAATGCACACCTCCTTTTATGCTTCTTAAGCACAAGGTTCACACAATGTACACTACATCACCGTCGGTCGCTCACATTACACATTCGGCATGCCACCCAGCACCCCAAATGAAAATACTAGCACAGGACTAGGCAGGTAATGAGAAACTATTGTAAAGGCCACCATTCAAGCCGGTTCCAGACGTAGGCATGCAAAACTGCCGCCTCCACCACACTTGCAGAGTTTGAACCTCCCCTCATCACCTGAGTGAGTGGTGTGACAGATTAGCAATGACACAGTAACCCTCTACAAACAAGGGCATTTGAATTTGGTCAGCACAACGATCCTAGAAGATGACAAGGTGTATACGTTGGCACCTGGCCTCAGTTGAATACTGGCAAAGCCCTTGAACCCACTAGACATTAACTGTTTGTGGGCACAGGTCCACAGGCCCGCACATAGCATATGAAGTGATGAAAGTTGGGGATCCAGAGACAAGACCTCACTGGTTTCCAGTAAGCTGGACTGGACACCAGTTGAACTCTAATGACGGATATAGCGACAAGCATCAGATTGTGTCCCAATTCCAAAACAATCAGATATTTTTGTTCTCAATATTTAATTCATTAATAGATTTTGTGTGTCCACATAAGAGACTGTGGTTAGTTTTTGTGGTAAGCACACATCAGTGTTTACTATGGGTCTATAAACTTCCTGAGTGTTAAGGCGTTTGTGCAGACAATCGCAACATAATTGCTGCAGATTTATGTTATGTACGGTCGGAGTACCAGGTAGAAATGGCTCACTAAAGTGATGTATGTCACGGTGTGCGCACATGTCTTAGACTACAGCTGTACTGCACCCGAGATGTCTAGGAACAGACCATCGAGTTGTACATATATGCATTTTTTCTTTCTTTCTGCAGTGCAGCCCCATGGTCCCAATTTGCACAGGCGTGCACTGTGGATAAGTGGAGCCCTGAATATCCTTCTGCTCCTTGCCATCACCGGATTTGGGGTTTGGGTTAAGTGCGGATTATATGCAGCAATTTACACACAGCCAATTTACAATTTATGTAAATTCAAAGTCCACAGCAGTGGAGAGGGTGCACCTAGATTCAAAGTACATATCAGTGGAGAAACTACACTTGGATTCAAGATACACAGTAGTGGGGGAATGCACCCAGATTAAAGATACACAGCAGTGGGGGAATGCACCCAGATTCAAGATACACAGCAGTGGGGGAATGCATCCAGATTAAAGATACACAGCAGTGGGGGAATGCACCCAGATTAAAGATACACAGCAGTGGGGGAATGCACCCAGATTAAAGATACCCAGCAGTGGGGGAATGCACCCAGATTAAAGATACACAGCAGTGGGGGAATGCATCCAGATTAAAGATACACAGCAGTGCGGGAATGCACCCAGATTAAAGATACACAGCAGTGGGGGAATGCACCCAGATTAAAGATACACAGCAGTGCGGGAATGCACCCAGATTAAAGATACACAGCAGTGGGGGAATGCACCCAGATTAAAGATACACAGCAGTGCGGGAATGCATCCAGATTAAAGATACACAGCAGTGGGGGAATGCACCCAGATTAAAGACACAAAGCAGTCCGGGAATGCACCCAGATTAAAGATACACAGCAGTGGGGGAATGCACCCAGATTAAAGACACACAGGAGTGGGGGAATGCACCCAGATTAAAGACACACAGCAGTGGGGGAATGCACCCAGATTAAAGATATGATATGATATGATAGTTTATTTATATAGCGCCTATACACAATGTGTTTCAAAGCGCTTCAAGGAGGGAGGGGACATAGGAAAATACAGCCACATTCAGCAAAAAGTCCTTGAAACAATACAGAATGTAAAAATAACTATCATAATAGGCCTGTCGACATTTCTGATAGTGCAAGTGCATAGAACAAGTAAGGCAAGAGGTAATGGATAGGCAGGAGAACAAAGCAAGCAGTAACATTACTATGTCTGATGACAATTTACGCAGTGCAGGTGGTAACAAGAGGTGGGGTGGGAGGGGGGGCAAGGGGACGGAGGTGGAAGGAGAACAAGGCACGCTACTGAGCAAAAATGTCAGTGACAAATTTGAAAAGCAGGGGAGGTGGGAGAGAACAAGGGGGGAGGAGGGGAGACAGACAAGCTGCTATCAAGAGTCACGGAACAGATGATAGGAGTAAGTGCTAGGAGGGGTAAGTCTGAGAGGAGGGAGAATACAGAAGGTGGGAGTAGGAAGGTAGTAGAAGAGGATGGAAGTGAGGAGGGGGAAGGGAAGAAGGCAGGAAGGGGGGTGGAACGCAGAGCAAAAGAGGGGGGGAGCAAGCAGGGTGAGGGCGCAGAGACACTCACTGAGGGGTAGGGGGGCACACAGACACTAACGGAGGGGCAGGGGGCATACAGACACTCATGGAGGGGCATGGCGCACACAGACACTCACAGCGGGGCCGGGGGGCACACAGACACTCACGGAGGGGCAGGGGGGCACACAGATACTCACGGAGGGGCAGGGGGCATACACTCACGGAGGGGCAGGGGGGCACACAGACACTCGCGGAGGGGCAGGGGGCACACAGACACTCACGGAGGGGGAGGGGGGCACACAGACACTCGCGGAGGGGCAGGGGGGCACACAGACACTCACGGAGGGGCAGGGGGGCACACAGACACTCGCGGAGGGGCAGGGGGGCACACAGACACTCACGGAGGGGCAGGGGGCATACACTCACGGAGGGGCAGGGGGCATACACTCACGGAGGGGCAGGGGGCACACAGACACTCACGGAGGGGCAGGGGGGCACACAGACACTCGCGGAGGGGCAGGGGGCACACAGACACGGAGGGGCAGGGGGGCACACAGACACTCGCGGAGGGGCAGGGGGGCACACAGACACTCACGGAGGGGCAGGGGGGCACACAGACACTCACGGAGGGGCAGGGGGCATACACTCACGGAGGGGCATGGGGCACACAGACACTCACGGAGGGGCAGGGGGGCACACAGACACTCACGGAGGGGCAGGGGGCATACACTCACGGAGGGGCAGGGGGCACACAGACACTCACGGAGGGGCAGGGGGGCACACAGACACTCACGGAGGGGCAGGGGGGCACACAGACACTCGCGGAGGGGGAGGGGGGCACAAAGACACAGCAGTGGGGGAATGCAGCCAGATTAAAGAACAGCAGTGGGGGAATGCACCCAGATTAAAGATACACAGCAGTGGGGGAATGCATCCAGATTAAAGATACACAGCAGTGCGGGAATGCACCCAGATTAAAGATACCCAGCAGTGTGGGAATGCACCCAGATTAAAGATACACAGCAGTGGGGGAATGCACCCAGATTAAAGATACACAGCAGTGGGGGAATGCATCCAGATTAAAGATACACAGCAGTGCGGGAATGCACCCAGATTAAAGATACACAGCAGTGGGGGAATGCATCCAGATTAAAGATACACAGGAGTGCGGGAATGCACCCAGATTAAAGACACACAGCAGTGCGGGAATGCACCCAGATTAAAGATACACAGCAGTGGGGGAATGCACCCAGATTAAAGACACACAGCAGTGCGGGAATGCACCCAGATTAAAGATACACAGCAGTGGGGGAATGCACCCAGATTAAAGACACACAGCAGTGGGGGAATGCACCCAGATTAAAGATACACAGCAGTGGGGGAATGCATCCAGATTAAAGACACACAGCAGTGCGGGAATGCACCCAGATTAAAGATACACAGCAGTGGGGGAATGCAGCCAGATTAAAGATACACAGCAGTGCGGGAATACACCCAGATTAAAGATACACAGCAGTGGGGAATGCACCCAGATTAAAGATACACAGCAGTGGGGGAATGCATCCAGATTAAAGATACACAGCAGTGCGGGAATGCACCCAGATTAAAGATACACAGCAGTGGGGGAATGCACCCAGATTAAAGATACACAGCAGTGGGGGAATGCACCCAGATTAAAGATACACAGCAGTGCGGGAATGCACCCAGATTAAAGATACACAGCAGTGGGGGAATGCACCCAGATTAAAGATACACAGAAGTGGGGGAATGCAGCCAGATTAAAGATACCCAGCAGTGCGGTAATGCACCCAGATTAAAGATACACAGCAGTGGGGGAATGCACCCAGATTCAAGGGGAATGCACCCAGATTAAAGATACACAGCAGTGCGGGAATGCACCCAGATTCAAGATACACAGCAGCGGGGAAACACACTAGATTCAATACTCACAGCAATGGGGGAGTGCCTCCTAACACACCTAACACTAAAATGTATTTACTGGTGACAGCAGAAGGTGTTTTGACAGTAGAAAATCCATTTCTGGATGTTAAAATGTATCAGAAATGATGAGACTAATGGGGATCATTGACACGTTAACTAATGAGGAGAGTCGAATGGAATAAGGCCACATCAACATTCGTGGGACTGTGGGATCCCAGAACTAGTCTAGGCGAGGGAAGGAGCGCTGGGGGCAGGACCAGAGTAGGGATGGTAGGGGACAGGGCTGAGGGGAAGTGGCAATTAACAGCTCATGGTGGATGGTCTTGATAGTTAATAATCTCATAGCATATTTACAGACTCCTAGCCGAGTGTTCATGGACAAATTAGCAGCAAACATCACAATACATGTCACTTTACTAAGATTTTATAGTTATCTTACAAGGCAATGTTTTGTAAAATAAAGTAAAAAAGAGAGTCTCTAAAAGAGGACATCAGGTATATGACTGAGAGAGTAGCAGTGTTGTGAATGGGAATCTGTGTCGCGATCATACGGAAGATGGGGTTGCTGTCAGTCAAAGTGGTTGGGCGGTAAGGGCACGCTGCGGCAGTGGGATTCATACTCCATAGTGCTGAGTGAGTTCGGTCGGCCAGCACCGGGAGGTTCAGGGAAGGAAGGGGCTGCTCAGAGAGAAGGTATATGAAGTCAGTGGTGATGTGGGTTAAGCGACTGGTGTTCTGCCTTGGATAGATGAAAAGGATAAGGATTGGGGTGGGCAGAGGAAAGAGCAGTGGAGGCACCGAGCGAGGGAGTGTATCAACGCCCCACAAGGAGGGAGGTCAGCCGAATTATGAGGATGTACGGCAACATGGTCAGGGCATCTAACAGCTAAAAATGCAGTAGATGCATGGACAGCAGCCAAGATAATAATTCATATGAGATGGTGACCACAGTTAAAACAACTTTATAAAGGAATGCCCTATGCCAAAGAGCTCATAACACCAGAAAATGAATGGTGAGTTATCTAGAAACCAGTGTTACATTAACATTTTCACTCCAAGATGTAGCAGCTCCCCATGGTGGCTTCCAGAAACAAAGATTAACTAATCAAATCCATTATCGCCAATCTAATTATATATCACTTGACCTACCCCTGGCATGTGACAGGGGCCTGAAAGCAGAGCATGAAGAAAAAATAGGCAGAGCTAAAGGTCCCAGAGCCAAAAGAATTCAAAACAAAATGGAGGGAAGCAACATACTAATTGAAGATCAAGAGGTGGGGTATAAGAAGGACAAGATGGGTGGAAGCCATTGAGTTGTCTGAAACTCAATGATTAAGAAGTCTGAAAGACACCTCGAACCTGTGTGTGGTGCGGATAGGCCTGGCAAAATGCATAGATACTGCCAAGGGAACAAGTCTGAAAAATGCTGACATCATAAGAGAAGCATTGACGCAATCCTGACAGAGATAGGAAAAATCTAACTATCCGTGAGTAACTTTGTCTTATAAAATAATGCAAAACGATGGATAGCCTAAAGAAATGAGACTCTTGCAATACGTGCCCCACCGCACTAACAGTCCCAGTCCCACATGCTAGTGGTGGAGGTAGGCTTCGGTGCCAGTGAGTCTCATCGTGCACATCTTAATAACATATGGCTACTTTGTGAGCATCAGGGAATGTGCATACAGATCTGAAACGGCCAAGCATGGGGGGGGGGGGTTTGTCTGCACTCCACCCCTTCCGGTAGCTCTGCCACAGACATCCTCCTGATTGGCTCCAACATCCCTTATCCGTGCTACAGCAGCGCCGGAAGCCGTGTGCCGGCCCCTGGTATTGAAGGCCAGGTATTTAAGACCGTGCGCCTGTCTTGGGCTCTTGGCCTGTTTTAGCCACGCCAGGACCAAGGAGGAGGGCAGGAGCCCATCCGTGCCTCTGCCACCGCCCCAGCCACCCTGCACGAAGCAGGACCGTCGACCACTAAACACAGGTGAAGCACTATGCAGCTGCAGTGCCCAGACACGGCTAACATCCGCTGTGCGTGCCTCTAACTCAGAGCTGCTACGCTCCTTATCTTCAGTGACGCTGTTGCACAGCTGTTCCACCATAAGAAACGTGTGCGCTAACTCTAAGGTGGGCGCCACAATGGATTATGATTGCCGTGTGCGTTGCTGAGCAACGAGATGTCAGAACCTCCTTATTGGCTCGAGCATCCCTTATCCGTGCTACAGCAGCGCCGGAAGGCATGAGCCGACCACTGGTATTTAAGGCTGTGCGCCTGCCTTGGCCTGTCGTGGCCGCACGGTGCCCAGGGGCCAGCCATTCTGGTCCGATCAACATCTACTAGACTCCCCAGGGTCAGATGTTTTCCGGACCCATCCGACCCAGCTACGTACTTTCATCCCTCTCTGACTTTTCATCTATGCACCCCCCATCAATGACCTTTTAGTATTCCACCTCCGTGCCTCACCTGGAATGCTACTTTTCGTACCACTCCTTTCTTACTGCTTGTACCCTCTCGCTTCTGTCGCCACCCGGCTGCCTTATACTAGTGCGACCAAAGGCACCACCTATAACCTAGAGTGCGCGCTCAAGCTCCCCCTCAGCATGGTGCACACTTAGTCGTCACTGCTATTCATCGTTTATACTGTGTCTGCCACTATTACGGTTGTTGAATTTACCGTCACACCGGTACTCTGCCTACCTGCCTTAGCCTGCGTCTTCCCTTTCTACCTTACCTCACAGCAAGTGTTAATGTATGCATATTGAACCGCACCTACCATGTTGTCCAAGGTCACACTCGCACCCTCAAGCACTCTGTTATAATGACGACTTGAGTGGAATTCTAATGCTTAGAATTCCACCCATGCCTTGATGTCATGTTGGATTGTTTACTGTTGTATAATGTTCCACATTCCAAGATGTACAGTTGGTATTTCTAAAGAGCTGTATGCACTGCTGGGCTTAGGCTGGTTGCCAATAAAGAAGCTCCTTCACTCACCTGTGTCTTCTTTACTACACTGGCGACGAGGGCAACCAGCCTCCAAACCCACGCAGCCGTTCCTGGCCCAGCAGTAGCTCACGTTTTTCCACAAGAAGTTCCTGTTCAAGGCCCCTCCAGCTCTTCAAGGGAAGAGACAACGCAACGCTGTCCGCGTCGAAGGATCTGCAGAGGAGGGGGAGTGACCCTCTCTGTGCCCTCTCCAGCCTCCGCTCCCCATCCGGGGTAGAGCGTTGCGCTTCGTGCACAGTATCCAGCGGGAGAGAGGCTGACAGGGCCCCGCTGCGCTCCCCATCCCGGGTCGAGTGCAGGGCCCTCCCGTTACGGCGGATAGGAGAAACACAGGTGAGCAGGCCGAGCGACCATCCCTGCGCCGCCGACCTCACAGCTGCGTCCCCCTGCGCCACCTCTCCCTGCTGTGAAGAAGGAGGCCCCCAGCCGCGGCGGTAACTTCAAGCGGTCCTGACACGGAAGGGAAGCCGGTGCAGCCAGCGCCCCCTCCACGTCCCCCCCGCCAGCAGCGCCGCGTATCCAGAGCTAACGAGGGAGGAGGAGGGATCCCGTAACGGCCGCAACAGGAGCTGCGACCGATCAGGAAGTCTGAGACGGGGGCTCTCGGATTGCGAAAGCCCCTCCCACTGCACACGGAGGAAAGGGGTGTGCCGGAGGCATGCACCCGCCAGGAAGAGGGACAAATTAACCCTGTACAACCTCGAGGGAGGGATTAGGGAACTTTTAAGGAAGAGAGCGGAGGCAGCCTTTCTTTCTTAGCGGACCTTGCACACGCTCAGCAGTGAGGCATGTCTGGAGGAGGGCATCTTCCTCATTGTCTCGAATGAATTAACCCTGTGCATCCCGTGTCCTCCACCAGCTCTGGAAGTGTGACACTTAGGCGTGTGGTGGTAGTGGATAAGGAGACAGTGGTTTCGGCAGGTAGTGGGCCCCCCGCTATGCCGGGTGATATGCTAGGACAAGGTTCAGGAAGTGTTGTGGTGAGTTGTGATGGTCCTGTAGGAGTTTCAGCTTCAGCAGCTCGGGACAGACCGGTTGATTTACAACTGATGGTCCCTGCGGCAGTTCCTCATGGCCAAGCTGCAGAGGTACATTCTGTTCCCATCTCTGTGCCAGCTGCTGCTACCGATAGTCTTCAAGTGGATGAGAGTCTGGTGTCTGCCTCCGGGGCGGCTGACCCTGTCTCCAACCATACTCGTTCGGGTAGGGAGAGCAAAGTTCCTTCTAAATACAAGGAGTTTGTATTGGGGGCTGTGATTGGGTAGTATTCATCCTCCTGCCTTTGCGAGAAGTGTTTTGGGTGCCGTAGTTAAGGGCACCGCATGTTTTGGGTGCTGTAGTTAAGGGCACCGCTTTGTGTTGGGTGCTGTAGTTAATGACACCACTGTTCTGTGTTTTGGGTACTTAGTAGTACCTTCTTCCTATTACTTCTCGTCCTCTTCTCTCCCTTAGCTCTTCTTCCTCCTTTCTCTTCCCTCAGGTGTGTCTGTGCACGTGCTAGGGTGAGTGTGAGTGTGACTGTGTGTTAGGTGTGCATGCGTGTGTGTGTGTGTGTGTCTGGTGCGATGTTTCTTCAGTTGAATAAGGGGGGGAGAAGTGTTAAAATGACGACTTGAGTGGAATTCTAATGCTTAGAATTCCACCCATGCCTTGATGTCATGTTGGATTGTTTACTGTTGTATAATGTTCCACATTCCAAGATGTACAGTTGGTATTTCTAAAGAGCTGTATGCACTGCTGGGCTTAGGCTGGTTGCCAATAAAGAAGCTCCGCATGGGTTGTTCTGATGGGAATGAAAGAAGTGTACTGGAAGGTTCAATGCTGAGTGTGGGTAGTTGTAAGAAGAGAGCGTGGGCGACCCTGATGGTCAATGGTGTCCCGCTAGAGATGATGGTGGACACAGGGTCTCCATATACCATGATATCCCCTGAGCTGTATGAGTCCAAATTCCACAAAAGGGTTTCTGAATTGTCTTCTCCAGATATAAACCCATATGCCTATGGACACCTACCCATTAAAGTTATAGGCTTTGAATGGGCTGACATAGAGTTTCAAGGTAGGACGGCTAGGGGTAAAATGTATGTAGCCCAGGATGGTGACCCAGTTGTGGGGTGGGAGGAACAAGCTGCCCTGGAGCTTCTCATCAGACCAGGTAAACCTGTTCCGGTAATGAGTGTATCTGAAGGGAACAATCGCAATGTGTCGTCTGGCGGAATAACGGCAGAAATCCTGGAGAGTAGATTCCCGTCTGTTTTCACTTCTGAATTGGGCAAATTGAAGGGATTTGCATACAGGATAGTGCTTAAGAGAGGATCGACACCTGTTGTCCACAAGGTTAGAAGGGTCCCCATCATGGCTCGAGATGCCTTAAAACAGGAACTGTGCAAACTCAAGGAATCAGGGGTCGTAGAAGAAGTGGAATCTTCAGAATGGCTGGCCCCGGTGGTGTTAGCACGGAAGGGTGATGGAGGATTGAGAATGTGTGTGGATCTCAGAGATCTCAATTCATGCATTTCGGTGGATAGACACCCTTTACCTAATATCAATGAGATGCTATCGTTGGTTTCTGGCGCTTCATGTTTTTCCACTTTTGACCTCTCATCTGCATACCATCAGATTGACCTACACACAGATTCACGCCCGCTTACTTTTGTAACCCCTTTTGGCGCATTCCGTTTTCGCAGGATGCCGTTTGGATTAGCATCCGCGGCTGCGGTTTTTCAGAGGATCCTGCAGAAGCTTTTCGGTGCTATTAAGGGAGTTGAATGTTTTCAAGATGACATTCTTGTGTGGGGGAGTTCGCGGGCAGAACACGATTGCAGGGTTTTGGAGGTGATGAGTGTTTTGCAGAATAGTGGTCTCACTGTAAAGCTCAGTAAATGCAAGGTAGGCGTCCCCTGTGTGACTTATTTGGGACATTCATTAGATGCTAAGGGCATTCATCCCAAGGTAGAATTGGTACAGACATTGAGTGCAGCAGCAGCTCAGGTAAACAAGGACCAATTGAGATCCTTTATGGGTCTAGCGGAATACTACAGCAGATTCGTACCATCATATGCTGACAAGACTGTCAGTATGAGATCCCTGCTAAAAAAGGGTGTGCATTTTGCATGGTCAGATCAGTGACAGGCAGAGTTTACCAAATTGAAGGAGGAAATTGTACAAGCCCTGTCTTTAGGGTTATTCTCCCCGACTAGGAAAACTATGCTCACTGTTGATGCCAGTGAGTATGGGATAGGGGCTGTTCTGGAGCAGAGGGTGGAAGGCGAACTACGACCCATTGCCTTTGCATCCAGAGTACTCAGAGAGGCTGAGACTAGGTATGCTGTCATTGAGAGGGAGGCTCAATTAATTAGTTAAGGGCACCGCTTTGTGTTGGGTGCTGTAGTTAATGACACCACTGTTCTGTGTTTTGGGTACTTAGTAGTACCTTCTTCCTATTACTTCCCGTCCTCTTCTCTCCCTTAGCTCTTCTTCCTCCTTTCTCTTCCCTCAGGTGTGTCTGTGCACGTGCTAGGGTGAGTGTGAGTGTGACTGTGTGTTAGGTGTGCGTGTGTGTGTGTGTGTCTGGTGCGATGTTTCTTCAGTTGAATAAGGGGGGGAGAAGTGTTATAATGACGACTTGAGTGGAATTCTAATGCTTAGAATTCCACCCATGCCTTGATGTCATGTTGGATTGTTTACTGTTGTATAATGTTCCACATTCCAAGATGTACAGTTGGTATTTCTAAAGAGCTGTATGCACTGCTGGGCTTAGGCTGGTTGCCAATAAAGAAGCTCCTTCACTCACCTGTGTCTTCTTTACTACACACTCGCCTTACCACTCCTATTTGGCACTTCACCATAACCGCAGTGACTGCCCTCCTCCTTACCTTCTCCTTCATTTATCTAACCACTATCCCCACTAGCTCCTCCTGCGTAGTGCTACGACATCACAATTTCACCTTTGAGCACTTCTCCCCTTTCATCATGTCCACACACATGACCACACACGACCCCTCATACCACAACAGCGTCTGCGTCATCTTTGTCCCACCCACTCAACTTAGCCATCAGACTTACAAGACTTTTAGGACCCGCACACGACCTCTGCAACTAATCTGCCGGGCTATACTCACGGTGTCCAGGAATCTCAGATTATGCACCCGCTCTTCCCCCAGACACACCTCACACCCCACTCACCTCTCTCCGCTGAATTCACTGCCATCCTCTCTATGTGGGATTTCTGTTACTAAACGCACAGGCACCACCTCTACTCTCCTCACCAACTCAACAACAGCCATGCCCTCCATACTTCCAGAGAAGAAAAACGTACAAACACCACATCTCAAATGTGCGCTACTCAACGTTCAATCCCTTCCTGCCCTGGAAATAAATGATCTCCTATCCAGCCATGGCCTCGACCTACTTGCCATCACTGAAACATGGCTACATGAAGCATCCGGCCCTGCCGTTGCACTAGCTCTTCCACCAAGTTACACCATCCTCAGACAAGATAGACCATCTCGCCTAGGAGGTAGAGTACCTCTTGTTTCTAAGGAAGCCCTATCCCTTAGACTGAACAGCCGCCCGTGGGAGGGCAATTCGGATATCCTATCTGCCAAACTTTCCTTGTCCCCCAATAGCACTATCAACATTCACATCTTATACCGGCCCCCATACCTCCCATCAGACTTTCAGGGACACCTCATCCACCTACTTAGCGACAACATCAAAAGTTCCACTAAAACTCTACTTCTTGGCGACTTAAATATATGGTTCAATGACCCTAAATACAAAGCTGCTGCTACTCTAGCCAAAGAACACAAGGACTTAGGCTTCATACAAAAAGTCACGAGCCCTACCCACTATAAAGGCCACACCCTGGACTGGGTTGCAGACCACAATTGCTCCTCCACCATCACCTCCATTATTGCTTATCCATGGACTAACCATAAATGTATCCATTTCAGGATACCTTTAACCTCAATTACTAAAACTCTCACCTATGCCCCTCCAGCGCAGGTGAGAAGTTAAAAAAACTCAATAAGGACAACCTCTGCCTGTACCTGGATGTCCCAGAACTATCACCCCCCTTCTCCAATGACCCTAACATACTAGCAGACATATATAAGGACACCCTCACTAAAGCCATCAATTCTATAGCCCCACTCGAATGCAAAAAAAAGAAAAAAAGTCACTTACAATCCAACTCTTGGTTCACCGAAGCACTACAGGCCCTACGCTCTAGCAAATGGAAGGCCCTCAAAACTGGCAGGCCAACCCAAGCGACCTTACCAAGAAGAGCTTTAACTAGATCTCCCTAAAATATAAAGACGCCATCACCAAAGCCAAATCCAACTCCTTCAACGTTCGTATTACTAATGCAAACTCCCAATCCAAGGAAATCTTTGCCATCTTTAATGAACTCATTTCTCCTCCTACTAGCCCAGATGAGATCATCAAAGATGAGGCCTGGTGTGCAAGTATACAATCTGCCATGCTCAGCAGAATTGACCTCCTACAAAAAACAATTCAGGATCAGTACAAAGCCCTACCTCACCAACATATGCCTTTTCAAACAGTTCCCACGCTAACAAACCCTCTCAACCCCCTATTCTCCTTCTGAGATATCACTGAACCAGAAGTCATCAACCTCCTCAAGCACCTTAAAACTTCTATGTCTAAAGGGGACATTTGCCCGCCCAAGGTCATCAAGGACTGTGCCGATTCCCTCGCCCCTCTCCTGACGGCCTTCATTAATTCCTCCGTTAAAACAGGCATCATCCCTGCAAGTCTCAAAGAAGCATGGGTACGCCCCCTCCTAAAAAAACCTACCTTAGACCCTGCACAGCCTAATAACTACCGGCCTATAACCACCGTCCCTTTCCAACTCAAAATTCTGGATAAAGCGGCACACAGCCAGATTCAACACTTTCTTGAAGCTAATTCTGTCCTAGGGAAAAGACAATCTGGCTTCCGCAAAGGGCATGGCACTGAAACAGCCCTGGTAGATTTAAAAAACCACATCACACAAATCATGGACAAAGGCAAGCCATCACTTCTTCTACTCCTAGACCCCTCGGCTGCTTTCGATCTTGTAGATCATAAGACACTCACCTCACACCTCACCCACGCAGCCAAATTCTCCAAAGAAGCAGCTTCATAGATTACCTCCTTCCTCGAGGGCAGAGCAATGAAGGTATTCTCTAATATAGCTAGTGCAGGCCCCAACACCATCCACTGTGGAGTCCCTCAGGGCTCATGCACAGCCCCTACACTGTACAACTGGTTCACAAAGCCCCTCTTCCACAAGCTTGATGCACTCGGTATTGCGTATACAAATTACGCTGATGACACTCAAGTACTCCTACCACTCCCCGGCTCCTATATCCAAGATGCCAAGGCACTTCATCTAATCTATGCTACTCTCCAAGCCTGGATGGCGGCCAACGGCCTCTGCCTCAATGGGGACAAGACCGAGATCATTATTCTCGGTCAAAAAGCTACGCTAGCCAAACTCGACAACCTTTACTCCAACTTCAACATTGACAACTCCATCATCCCCGTCTCCTCTTCAGTGAAGACCTTAGGGGGTGTACATAGACTACACTATCCATGGCAAGGCAGGTCAGCGCTATTGTCTCGGCCTCTGCCCACACCACCAAGCTCATCAACCCAATAAAACTTTACCCCTCCAAGCCTAACTGTCTCTCTATTGCTAGAGCAACAATCAGGGCCAAATTAGACTACTGCAACGCCCTCTTAGCCGGAACTTCTGCAAAAAACCTAAATATACTCCAAATCATTCAAAACAACGCTCTAAGAGCAGCATTAAGTATTCCTAAAAGGGGCCATATTTCTCACGCCAGGCAGGCAGCACATTGGCACCCTGTGAAAGAACACGCATTATATTCAAAATTCTCACCCTCACACACAAATGCCTCAACTTCACAGCACCTTCATACCTATCAGAGACCATCGCCAAATCCACACCCACACACCCCACGAGAACCTGCTATTCCAACCAACTGTGCACCCCCCACATCAACAGGGCCAAAGCAGGTGGGATCGGCTTCCCCGACATTGCCGCCAAACTCTGGAACTCTCACCCCACAGCTATCAGAGCAGAAAACTCCCTCCTGGCTTTCCAAAAAAAACTGAAAACCTCTCTATTCAACTAACACTCCCCCCTGCCCCCTCTTTCGCTTTCCACTCTTGTCAGTCACCCACCCTCCCTCCTTGTTAGAACCGCACTGTACATTGCACTGCACTGTATGTATTTTTCACGTATATTGTGTATTCGTGAGTACTGTATGTAGCTTTTCTCTGTACAATAAATGTAAAATATATGACTCCAGCAACTAAGATTCATTCTGTAACAAGTGCCACAATGAGTCGGGGCTGTTGCGCGCTCTACAAATGCGAATAAATAAATACATCTGTGGTTATTTAGGCCCTAATACAAACAACTGCACAGCAGTTTATGACATTTGTGTGACCCCCACACCCTGGGGTATCAGAGCGTTTGGTGCAGAGTTAAGAATTAGCAGGTACATTTGATACGAACATTAGTTATCTTTATCAAACATGTAGGTTTTTACATGTTTTTGGAGGTAGCGTATGAGTGTTCGTTTCTGATGGAGACTGACAGGGAGTTCCGGAGAACTGGTGCAGTAACACAAAAACTGACGCCTGCTGCACTCTTGTTCTTAAAACGTGGAGTCACACTTAGATACTGTTGCTGGATTTTAAAGCGCGCACGGGGTAGTTTTGGGTAATGCTATTGTTGAGGTAGAGGGAAGCCTCTATGTAGATGAATCAGTTGGCAATAGTCAGAGTTTTAAAGTTAATGGATTGGCAGCCAATGGGCTTCTCGTCTGGTTGCTGAAATGTGGTTTGTACGTCATAGGCCTAGGGCATAGAAAGCCCCAAAGACTATCAGTGAAGATTGCTTCCAAAGTCTTTGCACCGGTTTAATCAATCGTAAGTTGTGCCATCATCCCCCAAAAAGACAAACTGGGACATGTTGTATTTTTCAGTGTGACCCAAATGAAACATGAGAGTAGCTCTTCGCAGGTTTTGGAGACCTGGTGACACCAAGGTCAAAAATACGTGGTGATTTACAAATACGGGCAAGCCCGAGTGCGGAGTCAAGGGAGTGCTTTGTGTCTTGTCTACGCTGTTGAGCCGCTGTGGCTCTGGTGAGATTCTACCTGACTTTGAAAGCTGTATTACAACACGTTCTTTGCTGGGGCTGCATTACGTGTGCTGCTGGGCTCAGTTGGATTGGAAAATAAGTGCCTCTGCCTTTAAGGCACTCGGAACACTCAACCACGCCCTCCTGGTCCCGGACACAAAAAACAGAGCATAGCACCCTTGCGGCGTGAAGCCCGAGGGCGGAGTCAAGGGCAGTGCTTTGTGTCTTGTCTACGCTGTTGAGCCGCTGTGGTTCTGGTGAGATTATACCTGACTTTGAAAGCCGTATTACAACACGTTCTTTGCTGGGGCTGCATTACGTGTGCTGCTGGGCTCAGTTGGATTGGAAAATAAGTGCCTCTGCCTTTAAGGCACTCAGAACACTCAACCATGCCCCCCTGGTCACGGACACAAAAAACAGAGCATAGCACCCTTGCGGCGTGAAGCCCGAGTGCGGAGTCAAGGGCAGTGCTTTGTGTCTTGTCTACGCTGTTGAGCCGCTGTGGCTCTGGTTGGCGCAGGAGATTCTTTACTCACGCAACGGAGTCTGAGCATTCCAAACCAATGACCTTGTGGCAGGGCAGCAGACTTCAGAAGCTGCAGAAGGTGTAGGGTTGTGCCGCTTATAATCTCCACGCCGCCACATCAAAGAGCTTCTATTGAAGGTAATTCCCTTTAATCTGGTGACAGAAATTTTTTCCAAAAGTACTGTCAATCTGCGTTGTCCCTGGGAAAGGCTTCTCAGGCCATTTTCCCGGCTGTGCATATACTGCATTTTAGGGGCTTTTATGTTCGAGCATTTCTAAGTGTGAGCTAAGAAGGGGCCTGCAACGGGAACTATAGTGGCTCCTGGAAACGTTTCGTTGAGAAATTAACTTCTAAGTGCCTTCCACCTGTTTGTCACATGTTTGATTAATATTCCATCTGGAGGATAAAATCTGTATAAATATTGCAGTGCTGGATTTCATCACTTTGTCTTGCCAGAAGAGCTATTGATCATCAGTCTTTTTTCATTCGAGTTCTTTTTCTTTTACTGGGTTTCCTTCGCGTAGTAAAACCGCATTTCAGAATGAGACTCCGCAGTACACCAACCCTGGAGAGCTCTTTGGAGCAGGATGGCTCTTACTTGGGCCAAACACAGAGGGGTGGGGAGGAATCCGGGTCATCTGTACCAAATATTCCAGCTCCACAACAGAATGCTCCCATAACCACCCGAGCTCAAGTTCACACACATTCCCCTTATACAGAAGGGTAGATGACTCTTTAACTTCTTTAAGAAAGTGGTGGAAGCGGGTCTTTATTACAACAACAAAAAATTCACAGTAAAATCAAAGATCACTTCCTTAAGAAAAGAAATAAAAGCCTAAATGATGCAGAAGTTCTTGAAGACACAGTGTGGCAAAATATAGAATGCACACAAGAGAGCGAAGAAGGGGCTTTACCTTGGCCATGGAAATTACAGATAACACTGTTTTGGATCCAACTAACCAAAGAGAAATGCCGCCAATTATTGCACGAGACTCTCAAGACAAACCCAGTGAAGATTCACAAAACAATCTTCAGCAAGCTAGCGAAAGTGCCCTCTCGGCGCTTCGTTTTGTGCTAAACTCACTGGTTTCAGTATTTGAACTCTTCCAAAAAATGGAAGTGCAAGCACAAGCCGGTGTTTTGTTAGAACTAACAAGTGAAACAGCTAAAAATGAATCAGCGATTGTGGGCCTCAGTTCTATCATGAACAGTATCCTGATCCCTACCCTTAAGGGAACACAATTGGAAGGGGTGAAACAGGGACTTGATATGGCCCAAATCTTTCTTTTACTAAAATCAGGAAAAAAAGATAGTGACACCACGCACGAGCTGATCAAAGAACTGACAGGAAATGTCCTTCATTTATCAAACTCTAGACAAACTCCAAGTGATGAGGGTCCGGTTGGGAACCCCTCATTTGATGACACCCCTCTTTCGGAATCCATATTGGAGGAGTTTCGAAGGTTAGCAAATGTGGTGGTTGATGACTAGGTGGTGGTTATTGACACTTCTGCATTGCTTGTGGATAAAATCATACAAGAGCCAGCCGATGTTGATGAAACCTGGATTCCAGCGTCCTCTCAAAACTATAAAGGTAGAAGAAGGACAAAAAGGAAAAAAGCAAACAGAACCCGGCTAAGATCGCCTCTCCCACAAGTAAAAAAAACTGCAAAGAAAGACGAAAAACCAGAAAAGTTATAGTGCAAAGAATACAGGTGCAAACCAGTTTTTGAAAAACCTGTCTTTACCAGCGGAAAGCGAGCCTGTTCAGGTGGGTCACCAGTCTCTGCTCCAATGGAAACTAGTCTCATCTTGAGTGACAATCAAACAAAATTGAACGCCATTCCTTCAACAACTAAAAAATAAATATTCTCTGTGGAAAGGTGAAGGTAAAATAGGAAAACAAATTCAAAGCCTTAGCATTGGCCTCCAAACTGATCCAACTGATCTTTCACCAAAGACAATAAGCAAACAGTTGTAGAAAAGGTCAAAAAAGTATTAAGATAGCCCCAATATTTTTGAGAAAAAAGGAAACTAAGGCTAAAAAATGACTTCAAGATCGCAATATTTTTGGGGAGCCTGCAAAGATACCTTTGAAATTAGCACCGATATTTGCAAAACGGACTGAGAAATCGGTGCTTATCCCCTGTATAAGTCCCCCTACGAAAATTATACAAGTGGGGAGAGGCCGGCAACGACAATTTGTGTTGACTTGGGAATGTCTTAGGGAACTGTAGAAAATTGGAGACCATTGTTGGAAGAAGCCTAATAAAGGGGTTAGAACAAGTGCTTATTTATTTTGAATTTTTTTTTTATTTGTCTGCATTTTTAAAGCACTCACACAGCCCGCGGGCATCGAGGCGCTGTTACAGGAAATGTTAGTTTATTTTTTGTTGCGTAATTGTTTTTGTCTTAGTTGCGTATTTATAACGCGCTAAAACACCCAGAGGTTTCTAAGCGCGGACCCAGGGATCGAACCTGTGTTGCTTCGTGCGCGGACCCGCGGATCGAACCTGTGTTGCTTCGTGTCTGTCTTGCTTCCAAGGCATGCATGTTGCCGCTGAGCTATCCTCCCGGGACTGGTTAGACTTCCTGGCCTCATGGGATTTAGAGAGAATACAGGGGAAGCCTAGGAAAGGTGGAAACATTGTGACAACTTGGCGCCGAGGGAATTCAGCATCCACCTTGTACTTTATCTTTGTTTCATCTAATTGTCTTGCCTCCAATCAAGTCTGTCTATAAACCATGAAGGTGGGAGTGACCATTCTAGGTTGGAACTTACCTTTCCTGATCTGCAAAACTCTAGAAGCATGAAATTGGGGCAAGAAGTGGAAGGCCGCAAGGGAAAGCTGAGAGTTTCAAAGTATAAGCAAGGAGGGAAAACCCTAAACAAAAAACTGGGAGAAATCTCGAACTTAGCTTGGAAGGAGGAACTCCATCCAGAGATATTCGGGAAATTTATCTGGCTTATTCATCCACCAAGCAAGATTGGGACAAGACCATCTCCACATCTTCAATGAAGAAACCCAAAAGAAAAAAAGAGAACATAGAAGCACTATGCGTAATTTAAAAAAAGAGATCAGTGATAAGACCATCCTTTTCTATGAGCTAAAAAAAAGCTAAACAATCTTACAGAAATTTGTCAAAAAACCAGAGGTTCCAAAGAATGCAAGAGGATGGTGAACGAATGCTGCGTCTGTTAAATGATAATAATTCTAGGAACTTCTGGGTGGTGGTGGGGCATCTAGAAACAGGTTTTAACAGCTCTGTGTGTAATCTAGTCACAGAAGAAAAGTGGGTGGAATATCTTTCTGAAAACTTTAAATCTCCAGTGTCCCCTCAATTTTGTTGTACTATGGATCCCCCTTGGTCTCTCTCCTTTGATGAAAGTGACATCTTTGAATTAATAACTAAGCCATCCAGGTCTAAAGCCGCAGGGCCAAATGGGCTAACTTACCAGGTTCCGAGAAATAACCCAAACTATGGGCAGAGATTTTAAATCCCTTATTTCAAGAAATACTGAATACCCGCACTTTCCCACCGTCATGGAAAAATGCACTTGTCATTCCATTTTTCAAGGGGGGCGATCGGCTTAGTCCAGAAAACTATTGTCCCATCGCCCTCCTTGATATTGACAGTAAACTCTTTATGCAGCTACTCCTGAGAGAGCTCACATACTGGGGGGAGTCAAGGCAGATCCTTTCATGCCATCAAACAGGATTCAGGAAAGGATTATCCACCAGTTTAAATGGCTTAATCCTTAACCTGGTGAGTGAAAGGATAAAGGGGAAATCAGACCTACCGCTCTATGGGGCTTGGGTAGACTTATCCAAGGCGTTTGATCACGTGGACAGATCTCCGCTTTGGAGAAAACTACACAGCTGGGGGATTCCACATCCCCTTTTAGCAATGTTAATTGAGCTGCATAGAAATACAACCTTAAGAGTGTGGCTGGATGAACAAGGTCATCTTTCTGATCTGATCCAGGTCTTTATAGGGATTAGACAAGGTTGCATAGGTGCTCCGCTGTTCTTTAACCTTTTCCTCTCAGATTTAGGAAACTTTTTGTCTTCCGCAGCTTTGGACAGTCCAGTGATAAATGGAAGAAGGCTGCACTGGTTGGCCTACGCTGATTACATTGTTTTATTGGATAGGTCTGCAGTGGGCCTTCAACACCTCCTGGACAAGCTTGGGGAGTATGCCAGTCTCAATGGGCTTACAATTAACCCCTCGAAATCCAAAATCCTGATCTTCAAACACCCAAAGAAGAAAATCAGCTATGGAAACGGGTTTTTGGACAGGAAGGCTATCCCCGGCATGAAAGAACTGACTTATTTGGGCTATAAGATCTATGCGTGCCCTGCAAACAACAAAGTAAACACCGCAATAATGGAGAAAGTCGCCCAAATAATACCACAAATGAAAAAGTTGAATGCAAAATACTGCACATTTTCAATTTCACCTTTAATCAAGTTTTATGTTGCCAAAGTACCAGTACTATTATACGGCTTAGAAGCGAAACCACTCTTATGGCATAGAAATTGGAACAGAATCGACGGTTCACTTTGGAAAAAACCTTGGCTCTGCCAATGTGTACCTCAATTGAGAGCCTGCGCTTTGAACTGGGCTTAGTCTCATTAGGGTGTCGTGCAGACTGGAAATTAATTTCATTGTTTCGTGAAATTATCATTGGCAAAAAAGATTCCCTTTTCCACAAGGTAAATGAGCACCTCAAAAACTCAAGATCCCAGGTCCTTTGTGGCTTGGAGAAGAAAATAAAAGGAATATTGAACAGGCTTTAGCTGAGTTTGGAAACGGTTGTGTCAAATCCTGGTAAAGTGAAAAAATCATTAGAAACCTGCGACTGGATGGACACAATTGCCAGTGTAAGACCTATCAATCCTCCTAACCTTTTGTTGAAAGTGGAAAAAAGGCTGGGCTCTATCCCTCAATATCTTCGAAAGTTCCCAGACAAATCAGCAAGAAACAACTTTCTGAGGCTCAGATTAAACGTGGCACGTAATGCGGAAATACTGGCAATAAGAAACCAAGGGGAGCAGGCAAGAACACTCTGAACCATGTATATCTCCTGTAAGTGTCTCCAATCAAGCAATCCCACTAAGTCAGTGCCTTGTCTGGGATGCCCAAGGGAAGCCCTTATTTATATATTTTTATGGCAAGTTATAATCTGGATGATGAACCCTTGTATAACACCCCTCTCTTAGAATCCCCCTGACCCCACTGAGTCAAGAAGTAGATTTGTTTTGCAAGTTTAAAAGGTTTATTTGAAAAATTAAACTATATATATATATATATATATATATATATATATATATATATATATATATATATATATATATATATATCACACTTCTATAAATAAATTGATAATGGATAGCACACTTGTGAATCTGAGCAGTAATCAGCAAGAGGTAATCCTACAGTAGCACAGTTCTTGGTTACTTATGAATAGGAACAGAAGAATAAGGTGGGAAAGAATGCTTTATATGGTTCAATGATGAATGAAATGCAGTACAGAAAATAACTTGATATGGCTTCAACAAAAGACAATGTAATCACTTTTCCTTGACAATTCACTCCCCCCCCTTTATGCAATATAAGGAGATGGAAAGAAGACACACAGTTCTCAGGAATGCAATCAAATATCATTCAGTTCCCCCCTAGCAAGCTTAGAGGAAAACAGGTATGAGTTTTAACACAGGATACTTTGATGTGGTTGCAATTAAGTGAAAAATATGCTAAAAAGGCTTTTAATTCCCTATAGGGGGTTCAGGGTGGGTAATATCTAGTTTATATTAGTTCAGGCTCACTTTAGCAATGCTCTATGAGTACTGGCAGGTTAAAACGAATTTTAGCAAAGGAAAGCAAGGAGCTGCTGATTTTTACACGTGGCTGAAATTGTGCAAACTGTCAAATCGCGGCAAATTTAATCGTGTGCGTTGAGTGTAATTACGCTCCTAGCACAAACGGTTCCGGAGATGCGGACGATTTTGTGAAGGTAGTTTTTTGGATTTGGAATTTAAAAGTTCAAAATGACAGGTGACAGTTTTCAACTTTAAAAAGGACAGAATGACACACACGATTCCTATGAGGTAGTTCTAAATAGGTTAAAATAGTTTTAATTAGATTATTTTACACTAAGAAATTGGTTTTGCACAGTGAGTACTCACACTATACTTTTGAAATAAGCTGTCAAGGTCTGGTCAGGTTGGACGGGACTTCCGGCGGGTGGTTCTGAAGTCCCGGCTACCTGGGTCAGCTCTGCTCTCTGGGTCTGTCAAGCACCTGTTCTGCTCACAACACTGCACAGTTCTGGTCTCTCTGGATCTCTGGTCTCTCTGGATCTCTGGTCTCTGGAAGTTGATGGATTTGAAGTCTGGAGTCTCCCGGCAAAGCGCCCCACAAGAAAGTGGAAAGTTGTTAGGGAGAATTCTCTGTTTAGGCTGAATTTCCTAACCTAGTGAGTCCCCCAGCAGCTTTGCTGGATTTCTGGAGTTTGTTTTTTTCCATCCTGCAAAGAGTGTGACTCTTTTCTCTCACTCTTGGACATGTATGTGGGTAATTCCTTTGATATGTCAATGTGTTCGATGGGCTATGGGGTCTTTTACTCCATAGGGTCTCATATGTTTTTCTATGTGTGTCACACTGCACCCTACGTGTCGTGACACGGGGGCGCCCTAGCGGGTCCCCCCACCATAGACTCCATACCCGGGGACTGACTACTGTCTCCCCGGGCATGTAAAGTCACCATTGGCTTTACTAGGCCTAAATTTGCTAACAGAACTAGTACCAACCATCTTATTGTGGACGTGCTGGTAGGGGTAATTCGATTACTCCTGGATCTGTTACCTGAGGGGGCACTGTCCCGTCCCCCCTCGTCGAGTTTTGGCTGGTGGCAGTGGAAACTACTTGTTATGTTCGACCCCGAGCATAACCCTATGGGATTCGTCCCATTGTTAGAGATTGATACTTTTCTCATTAATCTCTAACGTACCACCGATCTACCTATCTTAAATAGGTTTATCGAGTGGTATTTTCTGCCAGAACTCGGTTTGTAAAATGGCGTCTGTGTTCGTCTCTGTGACTCCTAAACCAAAGGTTGAGCCCTTTGTTCCACTTTTGGCGGGCCTCTGGACAGAGACCCTCCAGAGTGGTGCCATTCTGTCTGGGTTACCTCAGGGGTGTGGGAGGGGGTTTAGACACCCTGGACCGAGTTGCCTTGCCAACTCAGGTCGCACTCTGGAGTGATTGGCCCAGGTGGTGAGCCTTCCCGCTCACCACTTAGCATGTGTTGATTGACAGCTAGGCTGAATGAATGGGGGTCGTCTGCATAAAAGCAGGGCTTTTGGGACTGGATCTTCAGAAGTCGCCACAGGACCTAAAGAATCCGACGAGGGTAACGCTGAGCCGACCTGCACGACGACACCTCCGGTGGAGCCCTGCAGAACCGTCTCACAATCTCCCGACGACAGAGGAGATCTCCCTGCCGGAGAGTCTCTTCCCCTGGCTGGTGGGAACAACCAGTCTCCTTTGTGCTTTTTATTCGCCCCAGGACGCAGTGGTCGAATTGCCCGTGCAGAGCACCCGGCAACCGGATAGCCACTACCCCTGTACCGCGACCGAAAGGTGGTGCCTTGTGACGGAGCACTCCGCGGCTGGTCTCTTCCCTGGTGGTGCACCGGACTACCTTTTCTTCCACGACGAGATCATCTCTTCTCTTAGCCAAGACCCATCGTGCATCCACCACCAGGAACAACTGCCCCCGCCGGAGCTGCCCTCCACAACAAGGTACCGTAACCGCCTGGCTTCCCTTTTCGATCGGTCCGGGTGAGGTGTCTTAATCCTCTCCGTTCCGTTGGGTTGCCTCCAAGCTTTACTCATTCTTTGTTCGGAACTGGTTCGATCTGTCGCTAAACAATTTGCTAACAAAGACTTGAATGCATCGTCAGTAGAGACTTTCTGGAACATCGTGCCTTGCCTCTCACCGAGTGGGCCTGGCCGCTGAACTTTATGACCTATCGTGATTATTGCCTTCCTGCCTTGCATTTTATCCGCTTCAGTGTGAACCGTGTTGATTTCATTACCTGCCTATCTTTTCTCTCCCATCCTAACTAATATTCGAGTGTCATCTAGGTTAAGGTATACACCTCTGTCTGAAAATAAGTGGTACCGTTAGAACCTAGAGTTGTCAATATTGTGTTCAGGGGGATTGATCGTTTTCCATTCCGCAGAGTAATTGTGTTTTGATTTGTTTGCCGTGGTTTGCTTTAGTGTTTCTCATAGACGTTCTGTTATAAATAAATAACTTACTATCCTTACACTAAGCCTCGTTGCGTGTTGGCTTGTTTTGCTGTGAAGAATTGCCCTATCTTGTATACTCCCTATACTGACCAACTTTTCTTGAGAGAAGTCTGACTGCTCAGCCACAGCTACCAATTGAATCTGTGTGGTACAGACTGCTACCAAGTGGGTTCATCGCCAACACCTGTAGTCCTAAATCTTTTGCAGTGGTCCCAGAGGGAACTGCACAGGTTTCCGCCTAACAAAAGTGAATCTCCCTACCTGTCCTGCACTGTCTGCTTTTATGTGTTTAGAAAATGGGTGTGTGCGTGGCATAACTGAGCCTGCCCCTCTCTACTTGTCATTGGCCCAATTCTCCCCTCTCCCATGATTGGGGGAAGGAAATGGATTGTCATCATGATGAGGTCTGTTTATGGGTCAGAGGATCCTCCCCTTGTCAAATTGCACACAAATCTATTTCTGACTCAAATACATATTTCCCAGATACACAAGTGGTTGACATTACATGTACATATTACAGATGAATTAAGACAGGTCTCTGTTCAAGCCCCATGTTCCTGCGAGCTGGGATTCAGAAATGACAACATATTGCACTTTTTGGTCGGTTTACCAATATCGGACATTTACCAAAAATTACACAAATGTGCGCAAGGAGTATGGACATTAATTGATGAAGTGTCAGATTTTTAACATGCAGACATTTGGAGTTAGACCCTATTTTCCGCTAGCAACCCCCCAGAATACACCACAGTGTCCTAACACCTCTTAAAATGTGCACGGAAAAATCCCAAGAATAATGATATTCTTTATATAATTTTGACCAGTCCGCACTATGAGTTATCTATCTTTTTAAAATTATGCCCTGGTCAAAAAGGGGTGTGGCTTCCCACATCACATGGTGGAATAACTGGTTTATCCACTTCCCCCAAGCTCAGCTTGCTAGCAGAGGCACTGCCCCTCCCAGTTTCTCCCAAGAGGAAGTTATTTACGACCCCCCCAATATAACATTTGCCTGAGTCCAGGACAGGGCTTTGTTCAACTTCCTGCAGTCCCCAGGTGCTCCTCCTCTAACCCAATCAGAGAGGTGTCATCTCCTTTTGGCAGGGGCAGCAGGATGCAGCTAGGCCTGGGAAGAGTGGCTGAGCAGGTTTCTCCTGTCGGGGGTAGTTGTCAGGCAGAATTCAGCTAAATGTCACTTTAGTTCCCAGTTTTCTACATTCAAATCCAACTTACATGCAGCTATTTTTTATATATACATTAAATAATTACTTCCTTCAAGTCATTTCAGAATATAGTTTTACATTGTAGCCACCTCTTAGCAAGTCTTTCCTTGGCCTGGTTTCGGTTCATTTGTTCAGTTTTACCCAAAAGTCTGGTGGTTTTAAAACGCCGGCTTTCTGATAGTGGTGAGCACCAGTACTGCATCCATTTTTGACATTAAGAAAATGAATTCCCCACAGTTCTGGGTTGCTTTTGGCACTCAGCATTGTCATTCCCAATGGTTTCAGGCTACTGTGTGTGTAGCCCAATGGTGGTTTTAGGCAGTGCCCTCCTGTGCTCACAACATAGGCAAAAATGGGTGGCAGCCTATTCTTCATGTTTTCCCTGTGCGCTCTCTGGGGAGTTCTGGCCATCATGATGTTTTCCATGCCAGTACTGCACAGTTTTATGGTAGGGCTTGGCTGCATGGGTAAAAACATCCCATATGCCCCCCCTCTTGCGATGGCCATTCTGACTTTCACTGATGGAACTCGCAAGATCTGGGATGTTCGCCTCATCTTCTTGCAATTCCATAGATGGCACAGTTCAGCATCTTTTCCTCCCTCCAGTCGATCAATCAGTTCTCCTTGCTGGTCCTGATGGGAGGATTGGGCGGGAACCCGGGCCCCTGGGATCTTCGCTCCCGGTCCCCAGGTCGCCTTCCGTGGTCAGTCTCCATGGTTTCATCTCTCCTAGGATGATAAAGCAAAAGCGGCAGTACCTATTCATAGACAGTTCTCCACCACTATTAATGGTGTGGCGAACACATACATTTTATACATCCGGTTACATTTTTCAGTCTTGTTTTAAAACAAGATATAACATGAAACATTTTTTTTTCCAATCATAATATTTTAGAGACTATATGTGGGATATTTTAGGATGGGAACTGAATTAATCTGGAGCGGTCCCCTCTGGTATTGCAGAGGACTCCTCCAGTTGCTGCAGAGTGTGCCTGGGATGGCAACATTTAGCTGATTTATATGTACCCACTTGTCTTCCCCTTCCGCCAGACTACCTTTGGGGATGCGGATCTTATACGCTACAGGGGAGATCTTGTCTATAATTTCAAACGGTCCCTTCCATGTAGGCAAAAATGTTCGCTGTTTGGCCTGGTTCCATTGGAAATTGTATAGATAGACCCGGTCCCCCACCTCGTATAGTTTCCTGGTGGTTTTCAGGTCGTAGTGGGTTTTCATGCTATCAGATGATCTTTCTAGATTCCGCTGAGCATAGGCAAAAGCCTGTTGAAGGTGTTTCCTTAAATTCTCCACATACTCATGAGTTGTGGAGGCATTTATCAACGTCTGCTCTTGGGTCCTGTAGAGTAAATGCTGGGGAAGCACCATCTTGTGTCCGGTCATCAACTCAAATGGTGACATTTTAGTTGCAGTTGAAGGGGTAGATCTGATGGCCATTAGGACCAGAGGTAGTTGGATATCCCAACTTGGCCCAGAATCTGCCACAAACCTTTTTTTAATATGCTCACAATGGTTCGGTTGTATCTCTCCACTGCTCCAGAAGAAGCTGGCCTGTAAGCAATGTGTAGCTTCCTTTTAACCCCCAGTATCTCCCACATCTTTGTCATTACTTCACTGGTGAAGTGGCTACCCCTGTCTGACCCAATCCTTTGAGGTAGACCAAAACGGGAAAAGACGTGGTTAATCATCAGGGCAGCTGCTGTTTCTGCCTTGCAGTTTGGGGCCAGGAGACATTCCACCCACTTGGTAAACAAGCATGTGACGGTGAACATGTACTTGTTTCCTCTAGATGAGCGAATTACAGGGCCTACAAAGTCGATTTGCAAATCTGACCATGGCAGTGTCATCCCCCTCTTTTGGAGAGGCGCACAGTGTGTGAGGGATGATGGCTGAAATTGTGCACACACAAGACACCCCTTCAAGTATTGGTCGAGGTCCTGCCCCATATGTGGCCAGTATGCAACCTCTCATAAGATTTCCAGTGTTGTGTGAAACCCCCTATGACTGGCGGTGGCCGCATCATGGGCGTGACTTAACATCAGGCTTCGGAATGAGGTAGGGACCACCCACTGATCATGGTCAGCTTGGGATTTCCTTACCAACAAACCGTCTTGGATTCGGAACCTTTTTGGACATTTCATCAACACTCTTAGGTCCTCTTTCCCAATGTAATCGGTATCCGTCAGGGGAAAGTTCTCAGGGTCCTCAATGTGTTGGTAAAACTTACCAATTATTGGATCCCCCTTCTGAGCTGTAATCAAATCAGCATCAGGGGTCTCCTTACTCCATTGTGCAGTTGAAAGATCATTGTGAGCATTTGTCTGGGACCTAGTGATAGCAGTGACCTGGAGTTCCCCCAACAGGAACTCTGTTTCTATTAGATCCCCTTGGATGGCCCCGGTTTTGGCCAGCTGATCAGCTAAGTCATTTCCAGTTTTGTCTGGTCCCTCTACTTTGGAATGACCCTTGATCTTTTTCCAGTAGTTGGTCATCCCATTCGATGTGACCAGATCTTCAATATTTTGGATTAACTTCCCATGTTTCAGGGGTTTGTTATTAGCACATAACATGCCTCTGGTTTTCCAATTAACCATGTGCTCCACGAACCCGTTCCGTACATAATCCGAATCTGTGATTATGACCAGTTCGTGGAGTTGATGTTGGACAGCAGTGAGGATGGCCTGATGCACAGCCATCAACTCTGCCACCTGACTACTTCGGGGACCAATTTTGTATCCAGCAGAGGGTTCTGGGGACTCATTCCCTACGCCGGCCACGAGTTCTTTTTCCCCGTTGTTGTCAACATGGTAAGAGCATCCATCCACATAGACAGAGGGCATTCCCTCACACTTGTCTTCTTCAAAGACTTTGTGTGGGGAATTAAGGTATGCCTCCATGTTGTCCTTGATTTTCAGACTTTCGTCCTCGAGACAGTTTTCTCTGGCACAATCATGCAAGTCAGCCAGACCTTGCGCGAGGGGACTCTTCTTGTTTTGGCCATATCTGACCTCTACAGGAAAGCCTTGCATTGACAGAATCCAGGAAGTAATTCGGGAATTACTCACATTTCTGGCCCGGATTCTGTCACTTTGGAGGTATTGCAGAGGCTGGTGTGGAGTCTCCACTATGATGTGTTCCCCCTGGATGAACGGGCAGTAATTCTTCAATGCCCACACCGTTGCCAGGAGTGCCTTCTCACAATCGTTGAATTTTTCCTCCACAGAGGATAAAGTTTTGCTCGCATAGGAGATTACTTTATTGACCTTGTCATGCTTTTGATATAATACTGCCGTCAAGCACGTATTAGAGAACCCTGTCTCCAGGAAGAACTCCTTGTTTCTGACAGGGTAAGCTAGGCAAGGCAAGGCGCTTGTGAGAGGCTTCTCTTGAGTTGTCTTACTGCCTCGGATTGTTCTGGACCCCATTCCCACTTGACCCCCCCCTTCAAGAGATGAATCAAGGGTCTGGTGATCTCTGCGTAGCCCTCAATGAACTTTCTGCTGTAATTAGTCAGTCCAAGGAGGCTCCTTAGTTCCGGCAGATTGGTGGGGTCTTTCAGTTTCTGAAGTGCTTCCACTTTCTTTTCCTGGGGACAGAGACCCTGAGGAGTAATCTCATGACCCAAGAAATTAACACGGGTTCTACACCACTGTGCTTTCTGAAAGGAAAGTTTTGCTCCTGCCGCCCTCAACTGTGTCAGAACATAAAGGATCTCCGCTATGTGTTCTTCCACCGATTAACTTTTGATGAGGACATCATCTACATAAGCCAGGTTACCCCTCGCACCCAGGTCGGGCATGGCCTTATGTAGGAAAATGTTGAATTCATTGCCGGAGTTGAGGTATCCGAAGGGAGTCCGGGTCCCTGTGTACTGCTGGCCCCCAAAGGTAAAAGCCAGTTTGTATTGGTCCTCCCTACTGACAGGCACGGTCCAGTATCCATTGGTCAGGTCTATTGTTGTGAATACCTGTGACCCCTGAATCTGGGCCAGCCCTTGGTCAATGTAGGGCAGAGGCCATCGGGCAGTATGGACCAGTTTGTTGAGCTCCCTAAGGTCGGCACAGAGTCTCCACTGGCCGTTTGGCTTCAATATTCCCAGCACCGGATTATTGAAAGTGCTGTGGACTGGACGGATTATTCCCCGGGACTCAAGGTTCTTAATTATTTCAGTAAGGGACTCCATGGATGTGAGAGGCAAACGATATTGCTTCACAAACACTGGTGTCATTCCAGGGTCCGTGGGAATTGTTGTTGTGTGGATGTCGGTGCGACCACAGTCATATGAGTCTACCGCAAAGAGATCTTGGAAATCCAAGAAAACATGTTTCAACTTTTGCTTCTGTTCCAGATTCACGCAGGCATCAGCTAGATTGACTCTCTCTTCCACCATCTGCCTGAAGCCTGGAAAGACTTCTGGTTTAGCTATCTCAGCGGCCTCCTCCAGCTGGTTGGAGAAGTCCCTGGTCAGAGTGCTGATTTGGACTGGAGGCTTCAGGTGGGAAAGGCAGCCCTCATGGACCTGGAACATCACCTCATCCCTCCTGAAGTCACAAGTCACATCTTCCTTACCATAAGGGCAAGAAGTGTACACCAGGAAGTTCCCCCCATGCCGGGTGAAAATCCTGTCTGGTGTTGTATTGTCATCACTGTCACATTCAAAACAGTCCTTGGGGATTTGTCCTAACAGTTCATTTCCTAAATCAATGGAGAAATGTCGGTCATCAACCGCCATTCCAATGATGGTGCCTGCGGCTAGAGTAATACTCTGTAAGTCGCTGTTATCCACCTCTATTGGAATGGTGTCATGTTCTATGTTGACTAATGGTGTTGGGTTTACCCCTAACCCTTGCTGTTGGAGAAAAGCATTTAGATGAATATAAGCATCAGGGTTTTTCAATGTTTGTCCTCTTTTAACTTTCACTTCCAGGGAGAATTGTCAGGTCCTTTCTGGGATGGTGACTTCCTCTTTAATCTGAATTTCAACTGCATAAGGTAGCAATTGAGCTGACCTAAATGCTTTTTCTGAATTATTTAAGCCCATGGGATTATCCGCTAATCACGACCAAGCTTTGAAGTTTATTAGGTCCAAATTAATGGCAAAGCGATAGAGAATGTCACTGCCTAAGTAAAAGGCGGCAGTGACGTCTCGCACGACCCAACAATTATGGACTATGCTCTTGTTGCCAATGGAGATTTTGAGCATACACCTGCTTGGCAAGAGATGTTTGGAATTGGGTGCTTCCAGGTCCATTTCCCATTTATCTATCAGTTTGAATGTGGGAATGGCTGGATCTTTTGGGAGTTGGCGGAACATGTCTTCGCTGATGAAGCTCTTACCGTTGTTGACACACATGCGAGCGAGAACAGTCCTTCCCATCATTTAACTGAACAGGGATGAACAACTGATCTCCAATTTGCTGAATATCAGCCAGGCTCTGAGCTGATTTCACATCTTTCTGAACTATAGGAGTGGGAGTGTCTGATTGTGGATTGGTAAAGAATTTCAGAGTGTTTCCTTCCAGTGTGGAATACCACCTTAAACTGGAAGGAAGGTTGATTTTCAGAAATAGAGAGGACCCCCCATCACCAGTCTGTTGCCCTACTGCTATTACTGTCACGTCTGGAATTTGGTTGTTCTGGAAGTGAAATTCTACTTGGTCAGATTTTTGTTCAACCATGTGGCAGGTGCCGTTTAAACTAACATGGTTGACACTCTGTTTTAATTTTATTGGTCGGCTAGTCTGGGTCCAGAGGACCTTGTTCACGAAATCTATTAGGGGTGACAACCTTCTCAGGAGGTCATTCCCTAGTAAACAAGGGGTGCCCTCTGGAGTCACTACTATAACCGGGTGTTTCACCTTGTGTCGCCCAATTTTAATGTCCAAATCTGCAGTCCCCTCGACGGGAATCTCCTTCCCGTCAAAGTTCTGGAGTTGTCCAGGAAGAGAGGTGAGGGGAATTTGGTACTTCTCCCCCCTACCTGAATTCAGTTCATCAAATGCCCTTTTGGACAGAAGGGTAGCTTGGGATCCAGTGTCCACCAGTGCCAAAATTGTACCCTGCCCCTGTACTTGTACCGGGGCATAATATCTTCCCTCCTTCTCCTCAAGGGGGCACAGATAATGCAGATTTTTGGACAACTGGTGGGCCAATTTTCTGCTTTTGGACATTGCAAGAGAAGAGATTTGGGCAGAATTCTGTGGAGAGCCTTGGGAATCTAAAAGAAAAAGTTTGCAACTGGAGATCAGAGCCATTGTGGGTTCCTCTGGTTCCGGTTCTGGGCCGCCCCCCCTTTTTGGAGGCAGTCAACAGGATGGGTTTGAACCAGGGGATTTCAGTATTGTGGGTTCTGGGATGAGATGATGGGCGGCGGTAGCTCAGTCTTCATATCTCCCCAGTCTGGATTGGAATCCCTTGGGACCCATTTTTCTTTGGGAGGAGTTCCCCCATCTCTAAAGGAGAAGATCCTTTCCCCAGGATCCTCTGAGGATCCCTCTCCCTCAAATTGGAAGATCTGTACCTCCTCCACAAACTGGGCCTGTTTGGGTACTTTGTTTCTCCTAGCCCCCCTCTGCTCCTTTGGAGGCAGACATTCAGGGGCAGGAGATTTCATTTTACGGTTCCTGGGTTTTCAGGGGCTGTTTACAAGTGAGGAAGGAAGCTTCCTCCAAGGCTTTACACCCCCCTTCCCTTTGTGTCTCCTCCCTGGGAACCGGTGGGTTATCGGGGTGCTGCCCTCGTCATTGTTCTGGAGCACCAGGTCCAGAGTTTGGGGCATTCTGTGCCGGCATGCCCATCGGAGGGTTCTGTTGCGCCCTCAGCATGTGACCCAGATCCCGTGCCATGTTTTAGACCTGGCGCTCAAGTTGTGAAACCCGCTCAGGCTGATACAGGGTTCTATTTTCTCCCCTGGGCTGATCCCGGGAAGGGTAGCTATCCCTTCTCTGGTAATACCCTGGATTGGGAAGATTTGGGTACCCCTCCACCCTTGGCCTCCCCTGTCCCGGATTAGGTTGTCTGGGCTCAGGGAATTGGGGAAAGAAGGATGGATGATTTTGGGGCTGGAAATTGGGTGGATACCTGGGAAAAAAGTTCTGCCCATGATTTGGTGAATTTCTGCCCTCCTGGGGGAAGTTAGGAGGGAAGTTCCCTGGGTCAGGTGCTTGGCTGGATCCCCCCCCCCTTGGGCTGGAGGAGTCCACACATAACCCAGGATGGGTCGGTTTCCCTTGTAGCGGGGACTTACATAATCAGGGGAGTGGGGGACCCCATTTGTGCGACTACCTCCTCAACTCCCTGTCTGTGACTGGCCTGAGGGCCTTCTGGGCTGTGAATTATTTAGTGCTTGCAGGTTTTTAGGCCCCCCCATCTCCAAATCTAAAACGGGGGCAACCTTTACCTCTGCCACCTTGGCAGCAGCAGGGGTGCTGTTGGTTTTGGGGGTTTTCTGCGCATTACTTTTATTTTCTATGGGCTTCTGCACCTCATAGATCCGGGTAGCCTGTTCAATGACCCAGTCTAGTGACCTCTTCTCGTGAAAATCTCTCACTAGCTGGGTCATGATGAATTTGGGCAAGGCATGGAAAAAAGTATTGACAAATTCTCTGCTGTCTGTGCGCACCCTTCTGGTGGTCTGCACAAAGGCACGCTTCAATTCTTGCACGAATTCTTGTGGGGCCTGATCCTCCACACATTGCAAATTGTAGGCTGCCTTGCGAGCCTCTTGAGGATTTCTATGAACAGAATTTTTTTTCAAGATGGCCGCCTTGTATGCGGACCATCTTGAATGGTTTTGGTACTCCAGCCCTGCAAAGAAACTGGAGTATTCTGAGGAGAATGTCCATTTGATGTACTGGATGCAGCTACTGCTGTCCCTCAAATGGAAAGTCTCCATCATTTGCTCATAGAGCTCCAAGTGTTGCCAAACAGAATACTTGGCGTTCTTATGATAAGGCGTGATGACACTCCTTATTGCCTTTATTTGTTTCAATGGGTCCTTAAGCAAGGCCCTTTTTGCCTTATTGGCCTTTTTGGTTCGGGTAACCCTGGTCCATTCATCCTCTGACTCCGAAGCACTGCTCCCAGAGGTGCCCGTCTGATCTTCCAGGTTTTCCCGGATTCTGCGAGCCTGGGAATGGCTGGCAGAATGTGGGGACATGGTCTCCTGTGGCCTGTAACACTCAGAGGCGTCTTCAGATCCCTCCTTGCTGCCAGGATTTGATGGGTACCCCCCCCCCCACTGACCTAACTGGGCAGAGGTTTTCAGGATGCCCTTAATGGGCCTACTCTCCTGGGGTTCCCCACTAAATTGCACTGTGCTTGGGTGCCCATACCCGGATGCCCGCCCCTCCATTCCTGGGTAGTACTGGCCTATGAGCCCCATACTTTTGGCTGGATAGTAATCTGCCATCCCTGTGGCCCTGTGCTCATGTGCGCCAGGGGACATGGGGGTGGCAGAGTCCAGGGACTGAGAGAGATGAAGGCCTCCGGTACTAGGGCTCCTGAGGTCATGCTCAGGCGTGTCCCTTTCCCAGCAAACTTCATCTCTGTCAGCCCCTGCTCCCTGTTGCAATGCAAGAGCCTGCGCCTTCAGTTCCTCAGTTAAGGCCTTACTAGACTATCAGTCTCTCCTGCATCGCTACCTGTTGCTGGAGCCTATCATTGTGCTGGCAGAGAGCCTCATTCTCTCTCTGTGCCTCCTGATTGGTCCTGGAGTACTGGGCCAGTCTGTGCTGCAGGAGGGTTACCTCCTAAGTCCCATCCCTACTGGCCTGCTCCTTTCTTGCCAGAGCCTCTCCCACCCTCCTGGTGTGCTCTAACAAGTTCTGATGCTCTTTTTGGAGGTCACCCAGCCCCTGGAGGGCCACGTGATTTTCTGCAGTTTTTCTTTTTAAATGGCAGACTTCCTGGCCTAAGGTGTCCCTTTCCTGACTAAGAGTCTGCATCTGTGCTGCCAGGTCGTCCCTTTGCCTTTGGAAGGCACCAGCTTTCTGGCGCTCCTGATCAAACTCTGCCTGGGTATCCAGGTCTTTCAGAATCCATTTATTGCTTTCCTCTTTCTCTCTGTATAATCGAATTTGCAGGGTGGCTACCTGCTCTGTGCATGCCCTGTTGAAGTCCAGTTGTTGCTCCAGCTTTTTCTGGCTCTGCAGTAGGGAGTCCAAACCTTCTTGGTACTCCTTCTGCAAGGCCAGAAATCTAGTATCCTGGTCAGCCTTTTCCTGTTGCAGCATATCCATATCCTCCTTTATTTTAGTGATGTACTCTCTTCTGTCATTTTCTGACTCCTGGCTCCTGAGCAGCCTCTGCTCAGAAGAGTCCAGGTCAGATTGGGCCTTTTCTAACGCTATCTGTTGCCTATTTGCCAGTTCTTGGCCTTCAGCACATTTGTCCTGCATGGCTCCCATATGTAAATATAAATATGCCGCTACCCTGGCAATCTTGTTGTGCTCATCCTTGGCCTTAGGGGCCATATATAGTTCACTCAGGGCCACATGTAATGGACCCTGATCTCTCCATATATCTGACCCTGTTTCAGTGACCTGTTGCGCGATTGCCTGCAACCAGACCGTTTGGTCCTGATGAGTCCACTCACCTCTCACAAATAGCTTATGTAAGAAGTGCTCTCTAGCTATTTTGATGTCTACCAGTGTCGTCATTCTGGAGATTTGAGTTCCTTCCTGACTTACAGAGTTTGTATTTTATTTTGCAAAACAGACCGTTTCCTTAGAGCGTTCCTTTCAGGAGTGCTTTCACAGTGTAAAACAGCGTGGTGATCTAAGCGGATATGTGTATGCGGTCAGTTGGCACACTGTATTAAGCTGCACAAGTGGTAAATCTAACCCAGAATATCCCGGCTAAGAGCCCCCACTTTGTAAGTGACTCCAATCAAGCAATCCCACTAAGTCAGTGCCTTGTCTGGGATGCCCAAGGGAAGCCCTTATTTATATATTTTTATGGCAAGTTATAATCTGGATGATGAACCCTTGTATAACACCCCTCTCTTAGAATCCCCCTGACCCCACTCAGCCAAGAAGTAGATTTGTTTTGCAAATTTAAAAGGTTTATTTGAAAAATTAAACAATATATATATATATATATCACACTTCTATAAATAAATTGATAATGGATAGCACACTTGTGAATCTGAGCAGTAATCAGCAAGAGGTAATCCTACAGTAGCACAGTTCTTGGTTACTTATGAATAGGAACAGAAGAATAAGGTGGGAAAGAATGCTTTATATGGTTCAAGGAAACGCAATGATGAATGAAATGCAGTACAGAAAATAACTTGATATGGCTTCAACAAAAGACAATGTAATCACTTTTCCTTGACAATTCACCCCCCCCCTTTATGCAATATAAGGAGATGGAAAGAAGACACACAGTTCTCAGGAATGCAATCAAATATCATTCAGTTCCCCCCTAGCAAGCTTAGAGGAAAACAGGTATGAGTTTTAACACAGGTAAGATACTTTGATGTGGTTGCAATTAAGTGAAAAATATGCTAAAAAGGCTTTTAATTCCCTATAGGGGGTTCAGGGTGGGTGATATCTAGTTTATATTAGTTCAGGCTCACTTTAGCAATGCTCTATGAGTACTAGCAGGTTAAAACGAATTTTAGCAAAGGAAAGCAAGGAGCTGCTGATTTTTACACGTGGCTGAAATTGTGCAAAATGTCAAATCGCGGCAAATTTAATCGCGTGCGTCGAGTGTACAAACGGTTCCGGAGATGCGGACGATTTTGTGAGGGTAGTTTTTCGGATTTGAAATTTAAAAGTTCACTATGACAGGTGACAGTTTTCAGCTTTAAAAAGGACAGAATGACACACACGATTCCTATGAGGTAGTTCTAAATAGGTTAAAATAGTTTTAATTAGATTATTTTACACTAAGAAATTGGTTTTGCACAGTGAGTACTCACACTATATTTTTGAAATAAGCCGTCAAGGTCTGGTCAGGTTGGACGGGACTTCCGGTGGGTGGTACTGAAATCCCGGCTACCTGGGTCAGCTCTGCTCTCTGGGTCTGTCAAGCACTGGTTCTGCTCACAACACTGCACAGTTCTGGTCTCTCTGGATCTCTGGTATCTCTGGATCTCTGGTCTCTGGAGGTTGATGGTTTTGAAGTCTGGAGTCTCCCGGCAAAGCGTCCCGCAAGAAAGTGGAAAGTGAATGTCCCTACCTGTCCTGCACTGTCTGCTTTTATGTGTTTAGAAAGTGGGTGTGTGCGTGGCATAACTGAGCCTGCCCCTCTCTACTTGTCATTGGCCCAATTCTCCCTCTCCCATGATTGGGGGAAGGAAATGGATTGTCATCATGATGAGGTCTGTTTATGGGTCAGAGGATCCTCCCCTTGTCAAATTGCACACAAATCTATTTCTGACTCAAATACATATTTCCCAGATGCACAAGTGGTTGACATTACATGTATATATATTACAGATGAATTAAGACAGGTCTCCCCCATGTTCCTGCGAGCTGGGATTCAGAAATGACAACATTTTGCGCTTTTTGGTCGGTTTACCAATATCGGACATTTACCAAAAATTACACAAATGTGTGCAAGGAGTATGGACATTAATTGATGAAGTGTCAGATTTTTAACATGCAGACATTTGGAGTAAGACCCTATTTTCTGCTAGCAACCTCCCAGAATACACCACCGGGTCTTAACACCTCTTAAAATGTGCACGGAAAAATCCCAAGAGTAATGATATTCTTTATATAATTTTGACCAGTCCGCACTATGAGTTGTCTATCTTTTTTAAATTATGCCCTGGTCAAAAAGGGGTGTGGCTTCCCACATCACATGGTGGAATAACAGGTTTATCCACTTCCCCCAAGCTCAGCTTGCTAGCAGAGGCACTGCGCCTCCCAGTTGCTCCCAAGAGGAAGCCATTTACGGCCCCCCCAATATAACAGGACAGGGTTTTGTTCAACTTCCTGCAGTCCCCAGGTGCTCCTCCCCTAACCCAATCAGAGAGGGGTCATCTCCTTTTGGCAGGGGCAGCAGGATGGAGCTAGGCCTGGGAAGAGTGGCTGAGCAGGTTTCTCCTGTCGGGGGTAGTTGTCAGGCAGAATTCAGCTAAATGTCACTTTAGTTCCCAGTTTTCTACATTCAAATACAACTTAAATGCAGCTATTTTTTATATATACATTAAATAATTACTTCCTTCAAGTCATTTCAGAAAATAGTTTACATTGTATCCACCTCTTAGCAAGTCTTTCCTTGGCCTGGTTTCGGTTCATTTGTTCAGTTTTACCCAAAAGTCTGGTGGTTTTAAAACGCCGGCTTTCTGATAGTGGTGAGCACCAGTACTGCATCCATTTTTGACATTAAGAAAATTAATTCCCCACAGTTCTGGGTTGCTTTTGGCACTCAGCATTGCCATTCCCAATGGTTTCACGCTACTGTGTGTGTAGCCCAATGGTGGTTTTAGGCAGTGCCCTCCTGTGCTCACAACATAGGCAAAAATGGGTGGCAGCCTATTCTTCATGTTTTCCCTGTGCACTCTCTGGGGAGTTCTGGCCATCATGATGTTTTCCATGCCAGTACTGCACAGTTTTATGGTAGGGCTTGGCTGCATGGGTAAAAACATCCCACACTCCCAGTACACAAACAATAAAACATTTATTAATGGAGTGCAAAGGCACCTGGAAAACCATATTGTCGCTTTTCCGAAGATTTGTGTTCAAGGAGGAGAGTCTTATATCAGAGTTTGTTTGGGACCGATTGATTGCTGGACAAGAGATTATGTTAACAGCAACTATAGTACAAGTCTTAAAAATAAGTTCTATCATAACTTAAAAGAAGACTATAGCACCTGGAAAAGACTGTTGTCTTAGACCCCTGTTCCCTGAGGGAACTTTAGGTTTTCTTATATTTTTCCTTTTGGTTAGATGTGTTGTTTTTATGTTTTAATGTAGCCACCTTTTGATATTATTTCTATTTTTGTAAAGGTTTTCTTTTATAAACCAAAAAAATAAATAAAAAAAATACATAAATAAATATGGGCAATTTATTTATTACATCTCTCCCGCAAGCAAGACTTAACACCAGCGAGCCATACGCCCCCTGTTAGTGTACCATCATGGCTTCTTATTTCTTAATCGCTCATCCGCTCAAGAAAATGTATCTCAACTCTCCTCCTTCAGTCATACGTCCATGAGCTACAGACATTATTAGCACCTGGGAAGAGATTCATCCTGCCCCAGTGTGGGCAGCAACTGCCCGGTGGATCACCCCTCCTTATTTTTGGCACTCCCCTGTGATATCGGTCATTGCAGTAGCCCATGACCACTTAATGAACCAGACCTTAACTGAGGAGGTCTTGTTGGCTTCAAAGGCTGATGGTGGTCACACTCTTTATTCCTAAGAAACTTCCTATGAACTTGGCAACCAGGTCTGATCAAAGTGTTGTCTCTTTGACACGAGTGTTCTGATGCCTAACACCAACACATTTTGTGCATTAAAGCAGTTTAGCAACTAGATTGTTTAAGCAGATGTGTATTTTGTCTTTAAACGCCATCATGTAAATGCCACTGGGTCAATGTGTGCACTGTTTGCTGCTACAGGCCCCTCACCACATTCCAAGCTCCACTTCACTCATACATACAACACACACACACACACACACACAGTTCATCCTGCCAGGTGCTAGGTCACTACACATGTCCTTCCTCAAAAGAAGAAAACAAAAAAGACTCTCCACATGTACATAAGGATAGCCAACATACAGAGGAACTAAAAACTCCTTCTGTCCTGGTCTGCCACCCAGGCCCTCTGGGCTGCCACCCCCAAGCCCAGACTGCTCTCTGTGAGCAAATAGACTTCACTAACACTCTCAACTACCAATACAGGACCTTGCTCCTTCCGGAAGGGCCTGTCATGCCCAAACCCTAGACCTGCCATGTCTAGGCACAACCTCACCCACAGAACAGACCACCCCAGTCTCTGCAGTATGAGCAACCACACTAGCATCCAGAAATCCTTAAGAGTTTTCACAAACTCATAACAACACATGGAGGTAACATGACTAACACACTCCTTTAGAAAGGACCAATGAACACCACCACTAATTACCACTAACACCACATCTCTCCAACACACAAAAGCAATGAAAAAATAGGAAAGTGACTCACAAAACAAAGCGCACATAAAACAGTAACGCAACCATATGTATTGCGTAGGGTCTGCACAGAGTAAATACTGTGAGAAGACGCAAGCACATAAAAATGAAAAATAAGTGCTTGCTAAAAAATGTAATTATTAAAATTGGTAAATAAATAAATATGTATTCCACTAAATCACTTGCCAGTGTCTAAAGCTTCAACAGGTTGGTGACATGACCACGCCACCTAACTAAACTCAACTAAAAATACTCAACTACACTGGCATATAACTCTGTGTGCCCCAAGAACTGCTTGGCTAAATGTCAAAATAAGGTGTGCCAAAAGAAAGTCCTAAACTACACTCAAAAGGCACACTCTGGCAACACAGACCTTAAGCTAGGAGCTACAACCATTGCTCCTAAAACACCACTTTAAGCGAATCAACAAACTGCACTGGAGATAGATGTGGGCACCTACTCTACTTCGTGCCTCACACCTTACCTTTGTATGGGGCCCATCCCCACACATAACGTGTACACCACAAATATGTGATCGGTCTCCAGGAAATCTCAGCAGACACTTTGCACTAGTGTCCCATGTAACTTATTAAACTCTCCACCTAGGATTCAATTGACTAGAATGCTACAACTCTACTTGCGTTCCATAATTCTCCCCAACTCGAGTATTAAACCACAGGTTTACACCATGGCACCACACCTGGCCAGCATGTGGGCCTCAACCTATAACTCCATACGTGCTACCTCCTAAACACGCACTTACTACTATAACCTAACTCCATACATGTCCATACACTCACATCACTCCCTCCAAGTACTTCATGCATGTAACACCACAACATACACATTAGCGTTAAAACATACACTCCAATGCACATCTGCACAGATACATATGCATTACAACAACTGGAATGATCTGGGGATGTACAACACTAAGGCTAACATGCACACAACCAGTAAGCACTTCATCTGGCTGTCCTCCTTCATGCAGATCTGTCTTCCCGGCCCTCTCCATGTGCCAAGACCAGGACTCTTTATGCCCCAAGGATGGGCCTGGACTTTTAAACAGCACTGATGCCTCTGCCATCTTCCTTGATGGCTACACGACTCCATCTGTAGTTTCACCAGTTTGTCATGGTCAGCGCTCGTCAAGGGCTGGTGAATGGCAACAGGACTTCACCTCTCTTCACTCTCCCCTTCCTCTGGGTTCTTTCAGGGCACCTCGCCGCCAAAATGTAGTATCTTGGGTGGCATGAATAATCAGGCAGAACACAGGAAACACTCCAGAGCCAGGTATGTATAAAAGGTAAGCTTGCTTTATTGTTCCAGTTAAAGGGAAGAAGGTAAGTAAGGAGAGTGGGTAACAAGCTTCTACTCCCTCTGGCTATCTATCGCTTTCTTTTCCTAACGATCATTCATGGAACCTCAGTGAACCCTAGGTCCAGGCCCCCACCACATTCCAAGCTCCACTTCACTCATACACACACAGAGCTCATCCTGCCAGGTGCTAGGTCACTACAATCAGCAGATCAAACATGCAACTGCTGCTGCCCCCACATTAAGCGACTTGGAAATTAACAATTTCTGGCCATGTGGATATCTTGTTCACTGTTGGTTGCCTCTGGGTCCAAAAGGTTATGTGGTAATTATTCACAGCATGGTAATTATTCTATGACTGTTTACACAATTTCTTCCCAGTTCATGTTTCTCAAAAACAAACATTTTTGAATATTCTGCCTGACTGCCTTTTTGCCAGCAGTTTTCACTCTGCTTCATCTACGGGGGAAGGGTGCCCTGAAACCTCTGCCTCATTACCTATCCCATGCTGTAATGTAGGTTTGCTCAGGGTTACCAACAGTATGACCAGTTGTGTCTCATCAAGAATGGCCTTCAAGAAGCGAAGAAGGGGATGGGAGGTAGCAGAGTTAAGGCATACATTCTAGCACCTAGATATAAGGAGGATAGTCCTGAGGAGGCAAGCTCCCTCGGAGAGTTTTACGCAAGCTAAGAAAAAGATCTATGGACATTATTCTTCAAATAAAGTAAGTGAGAAATGCCTTGTGCCGGTGTTGTCCTTAAGGTCCTCCATAAGTATCTGGCGCAAGGGCACCACAAATTGCGGATTCGGCTTTATGAGCACTTTGGTACGGAGGGTTCTGCCGTGCTGATGTCACTTCTGCTCTCATGTTGTATTCATTGCTCACCAGAAAGGCCTGTTAATCTAATGATTTAACAGTTGGCTACCTGTTTTTCTGTGGCCTAGTATGGTAAGGTCAATGCGCTCTACACATATTTTCAATTAGCACCATGGGGAGAGGCACCACACATTCCCATTGGCTGGAATGTGTGTTTCATTAACTGACATCATCATGCTCATCTTGGCGATTTTCTGCACGTGCCAATTGGGTCACCGGTGTTGTGCCAAAGCAGTACCTAATAGCGCAATGATGATGGTTACTATTAGTAATACTAAAGTACCTTGTGATATAAAGGAAGCAGAAATGCAGACTGACCAAACTGACCACGCCGTTCAACACATGGTCCCACTACGCATAGTTGATTACTTATACCACACAACCATTGTTCCTCCCCCTGACCCTGAAAATTATAAAGAAGTATGGGTGGATATGGCGGGCGGTAGAGGGTGCATCTACATGACATGTACACCTGTGCAGTATGCCCAAAACAGGGAAAGCTTACGACACGTGTAGAGCCTGGATGCCGATAAAGGGAACACCTGCATGGGATGAAGCAGTAAGGCGTGCAAATGAGCGTAAATATGGGGGGGGGAGAATTTGTTACTGTAGAAGTAACGAAAGGGCAGAATGTTGGGATTGAAGGTGAGGCAAACCCCCTATGAAGTGATGTAGTGTGTAAGGGGAGAGAAAAATGCACTACGAAACCCAATGTAGAAGTAATGTAGCGCAAACAGTAGAAGTGCGGCACTAGAAGACAGAGAGAAACATCATTTTGTAATAGGCCAAGAAAGCCTAGGCTTGCATGATCGTGCTGCACCCACCAAACTCACTAGTCCCAACATCATTAAGGCAAAATTAATCTGCGCAGTCAGTTCTCACGGAAGGTCACATCCTCCATGAACCTTCACTGTTGCAAACATTTAGTATCTTTCAGAGGAATGCGCCTGCAGGAGTGTGAGACAACACCAGGCTCTGCACTATGTTCATTCATCACCACTAAGCTGCCAGTAGGCTTTTAACCCCAACCAGCCAGACTAAATCCAGCCCCACACCACTGACCCAACCCCCACACCCCTGCATTCCAAGATAAGCAGACGACCCCCCTGTCCTGGCACAAATCAAATGTCCATAAAAGATCTAAGCATGCGCAACTGTTTTTACCCCAGCATGAAATACATCCTTTATAAAGCAAGGTACAGGGAGGGATACATTAAAGATCAAACCCCAGGTGGGGACCTTGAGTGCAGGACGTGCAGTATCAACAAAGCCCAGAATGTGTGGGTCAGTCTGACTGTATTTCATCCTCACTTCCCCTTGGCACTCAGTGATGGAGTAGGAAGCTTAGCGTGTTAGTTTAGATGCAACTTTGTATTTTACGAGCAACCAGACCTTCACCCAAGACCAAGACAAGCTCAGCTGACCCACGTGTAGACTGACCGACAGCGAAAGAGCCCACCAATTGTAGCCTGGTATCCCCTATGGAGCAGGGTCATGTATAACAACATCTGTGTAAATGTGGACCCTATATGTTACGTCATCAGTGACGCAGTGGCCTCTCAAAAAGGCTCGACAATCCGTGGAGCGACAGAATATTCTCACGCAACAGAGTCCTTTGCTGCTATTTGTATTCTGTACAATTAAACCTTTGTTATCCTTGCAACACTCTCTCCTGGCCCAGTTGTATTCATTCTGTAGAGTGTGTAAAAAGGCACTTGCCTTCAAAAGATATCCACATGATTGAATGCCTTCTCAACATCTAGTGAGAGTGCTACTTTAGAATCTTTCCCTTCTCTTTCTCGGCAGAACACACGTAGAAGCAATCAGAGATTGTCTCTCACATATCTTCCCGGCATAAACCCTACTTGGGATCCATGAACCAGATCAGATACTACTATTTTTAAATCACGTGGCTAAGACCTTTGCCTGTATTTTGATGTCTACATTAATTTATGAGAGCAGGGCGATAGCTACTATACAACAAATGATCTCTGCTCGGCTTAGGGATAATCGTAAGCAGCACTCTTATTAAAGCTAACGTGCACCAAGCCTTCATCAGCCTCACTGAATAGTTATGTTAGCATTTTCACCATTTTAGAGCAGCTGCTTTGTAAATATCTATTGGTAAGCCAACTTCGCCTGGCGATTTGTTCATCCCTGCTTCACCGATTGCTCTTCTAGGAGTGGGCCACCTAGGAGTTCTGCTCTTCTATGCCAAAAGTGGGCAACGGTAATTTGTCTATGAATGTGTCTTCAGTTAACTGTTCTGCCGGACAAAACAAGGTGAAGAATGCTTCATAGAAATTGTTGAATTGTACTATAGCTGCTGGATCAGTAATACTTTTCCCTTTATCATGGTATTACCTCCCTGTGCCTATGTTTGCTGTGGCTGTGGGGAACGCAATCTATAAACCTTCTCTCCTTGTTCAAATTGCTTGGTTCTTAGTCTGAACAAGGATTATTCGCCTTCTAAGTAAAGAATACATTTAATGTAACTTTCACTTCTCTGACTGCAAGTAAATTACTTTAAATTGGTGTTTTCATATTGGCAAGTTAATGTTTTTACCACTGCTTCTAAAACCTTTCGCTTCTTCTTGTCCTTTTTTCTTCTCAAAGCGTTTTTTTAATATGCCCTATATGCAGGCTTTGCCCATAGCCCATAAGCCTTTTATTGTTTCTACCAAGCCTTCGTTGATAGTATTTTTTCTACTAACTAGTCATTATCCCCTGGGTTTCCAACAAGGCTCATATGCATTCTCCACCTATTCGTTGTTGGTCTCCTTAGGTTTAGGGATATTGGGCAATGATCCAAAATAACCCCATATAACACATTGCAGTGAGAGATCTTGTATCCTGCTTGCATTGATCTCAAGAAGTAGTCAATTCTCGATTGCATGGCAAACAAACAATAAGCAAAAGTAAAGTCTCTGTTTGTGGGATTGAGCAGACACCGAGCGGCAACAAGACTATGATCCTCTATTAACTTAATGTCTCTAACACTTTTATTCCCAACAATAGGTTGGTGGATTTCTCTAAAAATTGGTCCAGCGAGATATTCCAGTCCACTCCTAATATGACAAAGGTTTTAGATAGGATTCCATGCAAATAGAAGAAATAGGCTAATTTGTCATTGATGAGAGCCTAAAACCATATACTGCTCACCTCCTCTAATTTTTAGTGCTGCAAATCTCTTTTCTCCACCTGACCAACATGGAGAGATGTGTGCATTTTAATATCTACACCACGTTTCTTTCCTATGGTCATGCAACTATGAATCACCCAGCCCACTCAGTTCCTACGTACTTTGTCAACTTCCACCTTTTGGAGATGAGTTTCCTGAATCAATGCAACGTCTTCTCTTTTAGGTGCTAAATATTTCAGAATTGTGTTACATTTAATGTAGTTGTTCAGACCATTTACATTCTGCAAATTTATTCTAATGTCACCAGTCATTTCTAGCACGTAATGTGAAGGCATCATGGAGTAAGACACAGACAAGATTCTGCATTAACAATTCAACTTTATTAACTTAAAAGTCAGGATGGAAAAATGCCTATCTTGCCCTATACTATAAGGACTTTCCCTACCAAACCAAAACGAAGGAAAGTAAAGTCCAAGAGTTCAACGTAGGATTCTCTGTGTCCAAAACATATACTTGCCCTCACAACTAATCTATACAATGTGAAGGGATGTCAGCAACCAAGAAACCAGTGTTCAACACAAAGTTCATAACTCTGCCCAGGTCACAGCTTTCTTTCAGCTCCCTTCCCCAAGTATACATTTATTTATTTATTTATTACATTTATATAGCGCGCAGACAGCCCAGGGGAATTGTGGCACTGTTACTTGTAAGGAAAACTTAGTTACAATGGGTACAGGTTGTGCCTTGGGTTACAGTGAGGCAGTGACCTGTGATCAGATATAGGTGGTGTCATGCCACGTAATGCATCATACATGACATTCATGAGGGGTAGGCCATATGTTTGTTAGATGAACAGGGTCGTTTTCAAGGCTTTCCGAAAGGCGGCCAGTGAGGGTTCCGAGCGCAGGGAGCTAGGGAGGGTGTTCCAGTGTACGGCAGCGAGGTACGGGAAGCTGGAGCCCCCTGCTCTGGTACTTTTTACCCTGGGTACTGAGAGCATGCTGGCATAGGGTGACCTAGTGGGTCTTGCGGAGGAGACCGGGTGGATCCTCTGGGAAAGGTACATTGGGGCGGCAAGATGGACACATTTGTGGGTGATGCTTAGCGCTTTGAATAAGATCCTTTCCTTTATGGGGAGCCAGTGGGATGCTTTTCTGGCAGCGGTGATGTGCTCTCTCTTGGCAATGCCTTGTGCAGCACGCAGGGCACTGTTCTGTATTACTTGGAGCTTCTCAAGGTTTTTGTTGGAGGTCCCTAGGAAGAGAATATTGCAGTAATCAAGCCGCGAGCCAGTTATGGCCCTGGCTATGTTAGTGCATGTTTCTTTTGACAGATAAGGTCTGATTGCGTTAAGGAGTTTTGCATGGTAAGCAGCAGAGGAGGCGATGGCGTTTACTTGTCTGGTCATGGATAGGTTGGAGTCTAAGTAGACCCCTAGTTTTTTTACTGTGTCTAGTACTGGGATCCTGATTGAGTCAATAGTGAAGTGACTAAACTGTGCGTCAAGTTTCTTGATGGTGTCAGGGGAGCCTACGAGTAGGAGCTCAGTTTTGTCGGAGTTAAGGCAGAGGCCGTTGATAGCCATCCACATTTGGATTGTGTTGTAAATGTTGTTGAGGGTAGCAGAGTCCGTGTCATAGTCGCCTGTCAGAGTGAGAAGGATCTGTGTATCGTCGGCGTAGTTGGTGTAAGAGATGCCCATGGCGTCAAGGATGAGGAAGAGGGGCGGGTGAAGGTGTTATAGACGGTGGGGGAGAGGCAGGAGCCTTGGGGCACCCCACATAGCATGATGGAAGGTGATGCCGTGGCTAGGTCAGAGAAGACCTGCATGGTCCTGCCTTGGAGGAAGGAGGTGATCCATGTGGTGGCTTCCTGAGAGAAGTTGGCTGTGGAGGAGAGGTGGTGGCAGAGGATGTCGTGGTCTACAAGATCAAAGGCTGCCGACAGATCCAGGAGAAGGAGCAGGACAGGTTTGCCTTTGTCCCTTGCATCGTCCATTTGGTTTTTGAGGTCGAGTAGGGCAGTCTCTGTCCCGTGCCTGGGGCGAAAGCCGGATTGTCTCAGTCCAAGGAGGTTCTGTTCTTCAAGGAAGTGCTGGACCTGCAGGCAGGCTGCTTTGTCTAGAATCTTGAGGAGGAAAGGGACAGTGGTGATGGGGCGGTAGTTGTTAGGGGAGGTGGGGTCAAGTGTGGGTTTCTTTATGAGGGGTCGGACCCATGCTTCCTTGAGGCATGCGGGGACTCTCCCTGTGGTGAAGGAGGCGTTGACGAAGGCTGTTAGGAAAGGCGCCAGGGTGTCTGTGCAGTCTTTGATGATGGAGGCAGGACAGGGTTCGCCTATGCAATTGGAGGGTTTTATGTTTTTCATGATGTTGATCATGTCTTTTTCTTGGATGGTTTTAAATGAGAAGGTGGGTGGGGCCTCTGTGGGTGAGGGGGGCGGTGGTGGCGGGGAGGGTGTAATGTGGGTGGAAAGTGTTAGTTTGGTGTTCACGATTTTGGCTTGGAGAGAGCTGATCTTATTGCGCATGGCTGTTTGGATGTTGTCACACCATTCTTTATCCTTGGTGAAGTTTTGGGGGGTGGGTGTGGGGGTCTCAAGTTCTCTGAATATGGCGAACATTTCCTTGGTGTTCGATTTGGCCTCCGTGATTCTATCTTCAAAAGATTTAGCTTTGGCTTTAATGATGGCTTTCTTGTAATTATTTGCAAGGGATTTGAAGTTGAGTTTGTCTTTATCATCCCGGGATGTTTGCCAAAGAGCTAATGCTGCTCGTTTGTCGATGCGTAGTTTTAGAAGGTCTTGGGTGAACCACGCATTAGCGTGTCTAGTGGGTTTGGTTTTGCGAGGTTTAAGTGGGGCGATGGTATTGATTGCTGCCGTGATGGCAGTATCGTAGTTTTTGGCCAGGGTTTCTGGGTCGTTGGAGAATGGGGCTCTGAAGGCAGGTCCCTGTAAGAAGGGAAAGAGTCTTTCTTTGGTCAGTTGAAGGGCACTCCTTGTAAGGGCTGGAGGTAAGGGTAGAGGGGAGTGGGAAGTGGTTGTCATGGTGGGGATGTTGAAGGTGATGGTGTGGTGGTCAGACCATGGGGTGGGGGTGTTGCCTGTGACTGTGAGGGGTTCTAAAGCAGTTCTAACAAAAAGTCTCAGGATTGCCTCAAGTTCAGGATGATATAGAGTTGACCACCATTCGGGGTTCCCTTCCCCAAGTTTCAAAACACAATTCTAAACACAAAATGTCTTGAGACTCTGCCCTCAAGTCAAGAAGCAGGTAAAACCCCAGGGTTCCCTTCTCCAAGATTCACTTTCAATGATAAGGATATTTTCCAGTTTTCTAAAAGTTAAGCGCCACACTTGCATCCTCTGTATATGGTTGGTCTTTGTACAAAACTATCTTGACTGGAAATTGTAGTTCATTCACTGGTTAAATATCATCTCCAAAGTTCCATTCACTGTGGAGTCCAATATATATTGAGTTCACTTTTATTGCTGAAGTTCTGTTCACTTTAAGGTTCAATATGTATTTGTTTCTTTTATTAAAACTTTGTTGACTTGTAGATGCAACACATGAATGTTGCTTGCATTTAATGTTTCATTCACTTTAGGGCTTGGCACATGATGGGGTTATTTGAATTTCAAGAGCTCCATTTATTTAGATTTTTCATAGGTAATAGTTTTCTTTCAGCTCGGTATTCAAAAAGTATAAAGATATGTTTTACAAGCTTTTCCTTCAGTTTAAATTCAATAAGTGTTAAAGGCCTTCATGCAATTCACCTCGTTATTTAGTTTTATAGAATGCCTTTGTGACATTCCCAGCACTTGGAGACTATTGAACACGCGACCACTCCGCTACAAAATATTCTCATTTGTTCAATAGTTAATGAGGATTCAGAGCAGAGACCTTTGAAAACCTGTTTTATCATACACACAACCACTCCGATACAAAGTAATCCTCTGTGTTAGGTCAAACTCTTGCATACTGGGTTTCCTCTGTCATAGACACTCCCTGGGTGTTACTCTCATCGGACCTGCAGCGCAGATCTCTCAGTCTCCTGTTCCCAGCCTCAGGGCTCCACCTCCTCCTCAGGCACTACTTCGTCAGCTTCAGACCCCAGGAGAACGAGCACTGTGAACGCCAGAAAAAGGGGCAGCCTCCTTGCACGGCTCGCCTTCTTATTTTTTCGGTTCCACAGAGCCCCCACTCCCGGGCTGCACTGCTTTGAACCGTCGGCACACTTGGCTTGGCGTCTCTGCTGCTGCTCCACCATCACTGCTACTGCTTCTCTCCCCGCTTCTCTCTGGTTGGCCTTTTTATACACCTGCAGCTCTTTAACAGGCTGTAGGTGGGAATGTGCAATTAGCCCTGCCTGACCATCATTATGGCGGACATGGCTGACCTCTACAGCTCTCAGCAGTCCTCTTCCTCGTCCCAGTACCAGAGTGGAAAAGCACCTAGTCTTCATTACGCAGTGTTGCCTCTTCTTTGTCAGAGTACTGCTAGTGGTTATATATGAGGAAGTCATGGGAGTTGACTCATAATACCCCATGAAGTCGGGGAAAGTGTTGGGTTGATTGTCAGTAGGAAAAGGGGGATACCATGTCTCTCCCAAGGCATCCCACTCCCAGTCCCCAAAGACCCTCCACCCAGGTGATCCTCCCTCGCTTGTCCACCCCCAGGGTCCGGATCCAAGAGCCATGGCCTTTTCCTGGCCACCTGCGCAAAGGCCCAATGAGGAATAGGAGTGAGTATACCCTCAGGTTTCTCACATACCCTTCCCCTATGAAGGTTGGATTGGGATGCTTCACAAGGAAACAGAGAGGGAAACGTTATTTTATCTCGCTCTTGAGGTTCTATTGTGGAGAAAACAGGCTGACGGTCCAGGACATCCTGCATATCTCTACAGTAAGGTCCTCTTTGTCGCAGTATTGGATCTGTTTCCAATGAAGTAACCCTATCCCCCTCGCCAAGATTTCATTTCAATTGAGGTTTTGGTTTCGTAAAGGGAAGAACGCCAACTACAGGATTTTTAGAATTTAGTTGGGGGATTCATTAAACCCATTGATCAAATTGGGGTATATCTCTCCCTGGCAAGTTGGAAATCACTGCTACAGTCAGATCCATTTTCTTTTCCAAAATGGAAATAGGGATTTGGGTTAATGGGCATGTCATGGCCATGTACATAAGTACCTTCTCTTTTCCCACTTCTTTCCACCCCTGGGGAAGTAACTCTGTTCTTATGGCACTCTTACTCCCAGTGTCCAATTCTGCCCAAATCAGTTTTTCCTCTAAGATAACAGAGATTTTATGAGCTTTTCATTTTTGTATTTAACAAGGCAATAGGCCTTCCTTCAGACTGATCAGGTTTGCTGGACAATAGAGCTTTGGGAATGTCATTACATTCAATGGGCAACCTCTCACAATGTGTCCATACTCTTTACAAGAATAGCATGTCCAATAGGGATCCAAAAATGCATTTATTACTTCAGGGTACCCTCCTCCTTCCGTTTGTTCCCCTAAAGATTTAGTTCTCAAGGTCTCTGACTCTAAAGATGTTGCTATCTGGGCAAGATGAATGTTAAGTAATTCTGGTGGGGAAGATGACGCCTTACATGACCAGAACTCTCTGTGGTCCCCTCAAAAGGTTTTGCCAAGGCTATGTTTCTTTCCTCTTCCTCCTCGACTTTCGATATTCCCAAACATTATGGGGTAGTAGCTGATTCCAATAATGGATTTTCCTCAGGGGAGTATAGTTCCTTTGCTTGTAAAGGGTTAGGGACAAAATCTTTACTTCTCTCCTTACCAGTGATTTTCCTCTGATAAGCCTTGCTTAAAACTAAATAGGAGGAAGGTTCCCATAAAATGTCACACCCCACAATTCCTATCAGATGACCCCTTTTAATATCAATGGGGTCATCAGAAAAATTCAGAAGGATACATTTTAATTCCTCTCCCCATGAAAGTATAGGCTGCAATTTTAATCCTTTGCCTTTAGGTGGTAATATGTAAATGCCTAGATCATGGGGAAAATCAAGCTCTAAACCCAAAGAGATTATTATCTTATCTCTCTCTGGTATTCGATAATCATAAGGACAAAAAAGATGATAATCATTCACTTCTACCGATTTCCTTATGGGAAGGATGGCCTGTGTGTTCAAAACCCGAAAGCTCACGCCTACCTGATGAGCAACCTGGTTTTGGAAAGTTGGTATTTTCCCCAGAACTCTGGCTTTGTACGATTAACCCATAACATTTTGGTCTGCTTCTATCCCTTCATTAGTGGAACATGCAGATAGACTAAGAGTGCTACTTGTCTGGCAAGTTCCACAGGTCTGCATTATGTCTTTAATGTCAGCCTCCATCCCAAACCAAAAAAACCTTTCCCTTAAATAAATTTGAAGTCTCAAATGGTCAGAGTGATCTTCCGTCAAATGAACTCAGAGACATTCGTAGCAATTGTAAAAGGTTTCATTCAGTTCATTGTGCTGTTATAATTTTTTGTAAATTACCTTTGTAACAAGCTCTATCCAAGACCATTTTCTTATGAATCTCTGGGATCACTAATTGTAGTTTCACCTTACCCTCTGGGTTGGTGTTTCCTCTATGAAGGAATCCTTGTTTCAGAAGGAAGAAAGGTTCCCCTCTTTCAGATCCCGCCTTTTCTGAAACCACTTGTGAATTGCTTTTAATTAGAAAGGGGTCTTTTCTTTGGGCCATGGCTAAATCTGGAGGGGCAGTTGGTTCTCCATGACCATCTCTTTCAGACTCAGAGGGGAGAAAATCCATTGAAGCCTTCTTCGCCTCCCTGAAAACCTGGGTCCCCCTTTCAATGTCTTCTTTCTCTGCTACTCTGGGAAACATTACCATCTCAATCACCCCTTGAGCAAACGTATGGCCTTGGTAAACACGGAAGGGCTTTTTCCTGTGATTTTGTGGCAACACTTTAACATTGCCTCTGAAATTGGGATCTATCACCCCTGCTAAGACATCAATCCCAAATCGACAAAGCCAACCCTAACCTTGCTAGTCCAATATACGCATCAGGGGTGGAATCAATATCAAGTCAGTTGGTATTAGTCTGCTTTCTCCTGGCCGAATTGTTTCATCCCTCCTACTACAGATATCAAACCGGATACAGCCCTTAGTGGCTACTGAGGAGTTCGATGCTCTGGCACTCAACTTCTCAAAGTTTAGGGTTCCCCAACTTGTATTGGTTGAGCCGCATTCCCACTTCTATCTGTAAAGGTATCATGGAGTAAGACACAGACAACAGATTTTGAATGAACAATAAAACTTTAGTAACTTAAAAGTCAGAATGGAAAAACGCCGATCTTGCCCTATACTATAAGGGTTTTTACCAAACCAAAACTAAGGAAAGTCAAAGTCCAAAAGTTCAATTTAGGAATGTGTCTGTGTCCAAAACCTATAATTGCACTCACAACTAATCTATACAATGTGTAGGGATGTCAGCAACCAACAAACCAGTGTTCAACACAAACTTCGGTGCTCTGTCCAGCTTGCAGCTTTCTTTCAGCTCCCTTCCCCAAATATATAGCAGTTCAAACAAAAAGTCTCAGCATTGCCTTAAGTTTAAGATGACATTCAGTTGACCAACACTTGGGGGTTCCCTTCCCCAAGTTTCTAAACACAGTTGTAAACACAAAGGGCCTCATTACACGGATGGCGGTGGACCAAGGTGCTATTAGCACCTTGGTCCATGCCGGTAAAATACCAGCACCGCCTTGGTGGAAAGGGGAATTACCGCCCTATTCCAAGGTTGGTGGGGCGGTAATTCCCCCTTCCCCCATTGCCCTTCCTCATTCCCATTTTTGCTCCACAGGGCATAATGGGAATGGGGAAGGTGCTAATTACGGCACCGCAAATTGCGGTACCGTAATTAGCTCCCTGGTCCCTTTGCGGGTTGGTTCTTAACGCCTGCAAAAAGCAGGCGTTAAATTCCCCAACCCGCAAAGGGACCTCGTAGTAAGGCGGTAAGGTTTTACCGGTACCGGTAAAATACCGGTACCGGTAAACCCTTGACACCGTCCGTGTAATGAGGCCCAAAATGTCTTGAGACTGTGCCCTCAAGTCAATAAGCAGATTAAACCTCAAGGTTCCCTTCCCCAAGATTTGCTTTCAATGTTAAGGATATTTTCCAGTTTTCTGAAAGTCAAGCGCCACACTTGCGCCCTCTGTATATGGTTGGTCTTTGTACAAAAATGTCTTGACTGGAAATTGTAGTTCATTCACTTGTTAAAGTTCATCTCCAAAGTTCCATTCACTTTGGAGTCCAATATATATTAGGTTCACTTGCATTGCTGAATTTCTGTTCACTTTAAGCATCAATACGTATTGTTTTTTTTTAGTTCAAAACGTTTTGGACTTGTAGATTCAACACATGAATCTTGCTTGCATTTTAGGTTTCATTCACTTAAGAGCATGTCACATGATGGGTTTAATTGAATTTCAAAAGCTTCATTCATTTATCATCTTCATAGGTAATATTTTTCTTTCAGTTCGGTGTTCAATAAGTATAAAGATATGTTTTGTAAGCTTTTCATTCAGTTTGGAATTCGATAAGTGTTAAAGGCCTTCTTGCAATTCAACTTGTTAAATAGTTTTATAGAATGCCCTTAATAATGTGCCCAGCACTTAGAGACATTCGTAGCAATTGTAAAAGGTTTCATTCAGTTCATTGTGCTGTTATAATTTTTTGTAAATTACCTTTGTAACGTTCCCAGCACTCTGAATCTTTCAATAACCTGCCTTTGTGTACACACAACCGCTCTGCTACAAAGTATTCTCCATTGTTCAATAGTTAATGAGGATTCAGATCGGAGACCTTCGAAAATGTGTTTTATCATACACACAACCATTCCGATAAAAAGTAATCCTACGCGTTAGTTCAAACACTTGCATACTGGGTTTCCTCTGTCAAAAAAACTCACTGGTTGCTCCTCTCGGCGCTCCTGCATTCCAGATCTCTCGGCCTCCTGTTCTCTGCCTCAGCGCTCCACCTCCTGTCCCTCTGGCACCCCTGGGCCGGCTTCTGACCCCAGGAGAATGAGCACTGCGAACACCAGAAAAAGGGGCAGCCTCCCAGCATGGCTCACCTTTCAGCGTTTGTTTGGTTCCACAGAGCCCCAGCTCCCGGGCTGCATGCCTTTGAATCGTCGGCGTGCTGCACATGTATAACTCCCTGTTCTTTGCTTGGCCTCTCTGTTGCTGCTCCACCATCAACCCCACTGCTTCTCTCCATGCTTCTCTCTGGTTGGTGTTTGTATACACCTGCAGCCCTTTAACAGGTTGTAGGTGCGAATGTGCAATTAGCCCTGCCTGACCATCAATAAGGGGACACACCTGACCTCTACAGCTCTCAGCAGTCCTCTTCCTCGTGCCAGTACCAGAGTGGAAAAAGCCCTTGTCTGCATTACTCAGGGTTGGCTCTTCTTCGTCCCAGTACTGTTAGTGGTTATATATGAGGAAGTCATGGGAGTTGACTCATAATACCCCATGAAGGCAGGAAAGGGTTGGGTTGGTTTGGTTGTCAGTAGGAAAAGGAAGATTCCCTGTCTCTCCCAAGGGCATTACATTCCCAGTCCCCAAAGACATGTTTGCTCCACTTTCTCTTTTATTAAATGCACAAAAAAGAAATAAATTGGTTCTGTTCCAATGCTGGCGCACAGAAAACAGGGTACCTTATACTGGCATATTGCTACTTGAGCTAAGAGAATAAGGAGAATATATAAAGTTATAGCAACATTATGAATGATATGGGTACCATGGCGAGGACACTTATCATAAATGTATAACTAATAGCAGAAGCCTTAAGAAGTTCACATTGTGGCCGCAACAGTCGCCCCTAAGTTAAAGACTTGTAGCAGTCTGCTTTGTTTTTTAGTATTGGTATTAAAAAGGAAACAAAGCTTTAATAGCACCGACATGAAGGAAAAGGGGTCACTAACACAGGTTCGCTGTGGCTTAAAGTGAAATATCAAGGGGGGTGGATGAAGTTACAACTATTTTACTAGTAATATGGGTAACACAAAGACTATGTTCTAAGGAAATAGAAAACATCAACAGTGACCCCAGCAATACGGGATACACTAGGTGCATTCACACTATTAAAATCTCTACATTGAGCAGCAAATTCAACAAACAGGGTGTTTAGGACCATTATACAATGGATGATATTTTAGGCAGCATCTTGAGAATGTATACGGTTAATCACATCCTTAACCCTTTGTTATGAGTATAGGATTAATACACAACTTGAATTAAAGCAATGAGTGACCACAGAATTATCCAATCATGGAAGCTGTACTGATTCCCTACATTACATGTAAACACACATAAAGTAAGGAAACATTAAGTTTCTACAGCATATGGCTCTAAACATTTTAGTGAGTTTCTAATAGGCTCATTTTATTTGCTGAGAAAAAGATATTGGCCTGCATTATGAGTAAGCCGGTAACATTGGCGGGTTACCGGCAGACTCACCGTACCGTTTCCGCCACCCAGTATCCCGGTAATACCGGGATATTACAGGTGGCGGAGGAACGGTAAGTTCCCATTCCTATGGAGACCCACAGGACCATCCTGATTTATCAATGAGTACAGGTATGGTTAAGATAGAAGGTGCTATTGCAATTAGATTCATTCATTGAGATCTAGTAATTAGTCAATTTGGTTTGCTGTGGAGTGCTTTTCAAATTTTTGGTGTTTATTTGGTTTTGGTCCTTAATTGAGTGACGATCCACCATTGATGCCCAGATTGGTATACACCCAACATGTTTCCGTCATATACGCCTAAATGCCAGACCTTCTTCAGGGGTGATAAATAAACATTATGTCTCCTCCTAAAAACAACCAACTTCTACGGGGTACTCATTCATGAAAAAAGGGTCTTCAATGATAATATTGATGCTTGTTCAATGTGAATAAATGAATACAGCATCGCCAATTTTTCTTTCCTTTTCCTTCTTTTCAGACTGTATCCATGCATGATTTCTTATTGTTTCCTTTCAATACAACCCTAGATACATGATCATCTTCTACGTCTTAACACATCAAAAGCTGAGCCTCTCTTTTCCCCGGTCTCATCTATATATCATTCCATCTCCTTTTGTCCTGAACTTCCTCTGCCGCCTTCTGCACATAATCTTGGTTTTCATTTTTGATTCCTCTGTCCTTCTCTTCTCACATTTCTAATAGCTCTCGTCATTATCAACTATTCAACATTCGTAAGTCTCATCCTTTTCTTTCTTTTCATGCTTCAAAACTTCTTATCTCTGCTCTTGTACTTTACCGTATGGACTATTGCTCTGCACTACTTATCGGTCTTCCTGCTTAATGGCTTACTCCCATACACCCTATTTGTAATTCTTCCATTTCTACTTTTATGTACACAGTCTTGCCCCGCCCTATCTTTCCTTGGTATTGACTTTCTATTCCCTCCTTGTACCCTTCATTCCCAAAATCACTTCCTACTGGCTGTCACCATGCCACACTCTGCCCAATCCCATTTACGATCCTTTTAATTTCTGGCCCCTAAACATTGGGGGGGTAATTCATGGAATAAATGTGCACCGAAATTTGTGGCGCAAGCGTGAAAAAGCTACCGCACGCGTGCGAATCGCACGCGTGTTTTTCCTGGGATGTGCGCCAAATCCGTGATAACCTTACACGTCACTGCGACTTTCCAAACGCGTGCGCGACAGGAACGAAGAAAGCGCACAACTTCTTGCGCACACACCTAAAAAGGGGGCGGAACACGGGGAATGGGGAACAACGCATGAAAATGTAGGCGTAATGTGGGAAGGACCGCTGGGAAACACACGTAACGGCCACACGCAAGTGAATAACACGAATTCATGGAATCGAATAGGGAAAACCTGTGCAAGTCAAAACACACGCACATGCACAAATACGTCCGCCACACGAAAGCAGGCGGAGGCGCCCCAGCGCAGCATAAAAGTGCATGCAAACAACAAACAAGCATATACAGCTACCATTCCTCGCAGCAGTGATCATGGGACACCGCAGGAGGAGGAGAATAGCCAGGCCCTGCATTTTATTGACCAGGACAAGCCTTTTTGGGATGCCTGATGACCATGCCTATGGCAGGTATAGGTATCCACCTCATATCATCCTAGACCTGGTCACTGAGTGGGAGGATGAACTCACATCACCCACCCTGTGCTCCCAAGCATTGAGCCCCTTGTAAAAGGGGCTCAATGTACCTTATTTTTAGGCCACTGGGTCATTTGAGTGGACAACTGCCATAGTGGGGCGTCTCAGAGCCCACGCAGTCATGTTGCCTACACCACATGTTGGCAATCATCACTGCAGGCCCCTCAGTCCGCAGGCACATTTACATGCCCAGAACACCCGCAGAAAGGCAGACCGTGGTCCTGTACTTCTACAGGGTTGCACACTTCCCCAAAGTGCTTGGTTCCATAGATTGCACCCATGTGGCCCTACGTCCACCTAGGGCCACTGAAAACATCCACCACAACCGCAAGCACTGGCATTCCATGAACGTGCAGGTTGTATGCAATGCCAAGGGAATCATCACCTCTGTCCATGTAAACTATTCAGGGTCCAACAATGACAGTTTCATATACAGAATGTCTGCCCTGACCTGGGCCCTGGAAGCTGGCAAGCTTGGCGACACATGGCTCAGAGGTCAGTACAAATGCCTGTGCACATGCATGCATGACACACACAGACAAATACACAAACCCAACTAATGACAACCATCATCACCTCCCCCAGGGGACAGTGCCTACCCTCTGAGCACCCACATGATAACGCCATTACGGAACCCCACCACACCACCCCAGGTAAGATACAACGCAACGCATATTGCAACCAGGGCCATAGGGGAGCGCACATTCGGAGTGCTCAACTCCCTCCCCTGCGGAGTGCACACAGGCCTGGCACATACCAGGTGACAATCAATTACAAAGAGACAGTCAACTGTCACAACCTTACCACCCGGAGAATGTTTTCACGGATGTGCTACATTGTGTGCATCCCTAGCTACTTAAACATAACCAATCTAGTGTGACCAAAAGGAACACATGCAAGGTGCATATCCCACCACCCCCCTGCCAAACAGGCCATGTAAATCACTGGTATGTCACCCAAACCCTCCCAACACCCATGAACCCTCTCCTCCATGCCATGCCATGCCATGGCATGCAACAGCTGAACAGCCAAACAAACCCACAACAACATGACACTATCGTCATTAAGTTCAATGTGAGGAATGTAAACACTCATGAGACATTCACACCTGACATGGAACCTGATGAACTCACTTGGCAAAAATCTCCCACACATACAAAGGGGGTCATTATGAGTATGGCGGTATGCCATAGACGCTGCCGGTTCGTCACTGGCACCGTCCATACCGTACTGCCATATTAAGAGTAACCCTGGCGGGTGCCGGGCTGTGTGATGGTCGCCACAGCTGCACCTGCAGCTACCACTACCGGTGGGCCCGTGTCAGCACATGTTACTTACTGTCGGGACGCAAGGGTGCCAGGGTCGGATGCAACAGCAGCATCACCTGGAGCGGCAGGGGGTGGTGGCATGGCTGCACCAGCACGTGGCTGGACATCCTGAACCTGGTTACACTTCTGCCTCTTCCCGCTCTACGGCCACCCGGACTCCACATACTCCCTGGTCACCCCGGCCACGTGCCCGACTACTCCCAACACTGGCAGGAGGCCCAGCTGAGCCCCCCTTAACCTTTGGTGGCCTCACAACCATGGCATGGATGTACTAATGCCAATGGGAGCTGCACTGAACAGTTGTCCTGGTCAATAGGCATGAAGGGGGCAGGGTATGTGATGGTAGACGCACCCCTGTGCTCCTACAAGGCTGCCTGTGGACCCTGGGGATAAATGACATTCACACAGCGCTCAGGCACCCCAAAAATACAGGAAAAACGTACACGCAACCCCTGTAGCCCACGTGCGTGTAAAAAAAACTCACGCAGTACGCTGTGGCACCCAGGAACACAAAAAAGCGTACGCGATTAACACGGGGGCTACTATGACCTCAATAAATGGGGTACGCGACAAACAGGGGCACCCGCAGTGGGAAAAATAGCGTGCAATAGCGTGCACAACTCATCGCCTGCGTGGAAAAGAAATACGCGTATGCAATGAAACCGATGTGAAGTAATCGCGTGTGAGCCCTAAAGTAGGAAAAACACACGCATCGGTCTCCACTGAAAGCACGTATGGCGCACTGCAGACCCGCGCGGACCATTTCCATGTGCAAAAGGAAACACCTGCGCACGTTACGTCACTTACGCGCTAAGGCCCTTTCCTCGAATTACACAACACACAGAAGACACCGCTCCTGCCCAGAAGGCCATTTTCCTGCCCCCCAGAGCCCCAGGGAAGCCATCTGCTGCTTGCTGCCAACAGTGCCCTGCTATTTGTTGCCTGCACATCAGCCATCTGCAGGGGTCCAGTTGCTGTGACCACCCCTGCTGGAACAGAAGACTCCCGACTGGTGTTCCATCGCTCCACAGCCCAGCTCCAGGACTCAGTTGCCCACCCACATCTGTCTCGGGGGTTGCCATGTCTGAACCAACACCATCCGGCACCAGTGGCAACCCCCCAGCAGAGAGGCAGAGGGCTGCCAGCTTCAGTGCAAATGAAGTTGGCATCCTGGTGGAGCAAGTCCTGGGACATTATGATAATACAATGGATGGGTTTCCCCTACTTCGCTGGCTGAAGGGAAGCAACAAACAATAGTGAACAGGGGTCAAGCCGGCGGAAAAAGAAAGAGAAGGTTCACTCAAAGGACGATGTCCAACCGTGGAGAAAGGGAGAAAGTCCCCTCAGCTGCAGTTCAGATCACCATACATGAAGCAAGCAATAATTTAAAATACTATATTTATTTATTTATATCAATTTTGAATCTTTGTAAAAAAATTATTAAATCATCTCATGTGCTAATACAACATACACAAATATATATGTCACACAACTATAAAAGAGTGCACACTATGTTAAAGTGCTAGTTTCAAATATTGGCTGCTGCAGGAAATCACAAAAGGATGAATCACATTAATCCTGAAAGTTAGTCTGGGCATGCCGTAAGGGGTGCCTCAAGCGAGTGAAGGGGATCACTCTAATGAGGAAGCCCCCAGTTGCCCTGACCAGACTAAATATATAGCAAACAAATTGTATATCAATGGCATGACCTGAACAATATTAATGATCAAGGAGACATCAAAATACTATTGATATTAATAATTCCAATAATCAATTTAGAAGCAGACAATAAACTAGAAAAGAGTTCATATTAATTCAAAAGAAAACAATAGAGCACACACACTAAAATCTAACTATGGGATGCTGTGCGTCGACTACTAAAGTGTCATGTGGAAAGGAAACAAGATAATATGGAAAACATGGCACCGTTCAAAATTAGTAGTTTCGATGGAAATAACACATCTAACAATAAAATGCAGGTGGTATCCATCTTCGTCAGGACATAGCATTCCCGTAAACTTCATAAGTTCTTGGTCATTCATCTGTGTCTTTCTGAACGTGTGCAAATTTAAATTCAGTTTAAAAACTGTCACATATACATTTCAGCATATTTAAGAGAAAAATACCCTGATCTCAACCCTTTGGGGGGCTGATTCCGCAATCCTGTTAATGAGTCCAGAAATTAGCAATTCGGCCACGCCGGAAGGAGATCGCAATCAAATTGGATCTTTAGACCAGTTAAATCGTCCATGATGCATGTGAGTTTCAACCCACCATTGCATGTTTCTGCAGTGCCTTGGACATGGATGCAAATGATTGTTGCATGTGCCATGCCTGTTCCTGCATGTGTGTTGCCTGCACTGACCATTGTGTTGTGGAGGGACATGATGGAAGTGACGTTTGACAGTGCCACTCATGTGCTATTGCTTTGTGTCTAGGGGACTATTGTACAGTACTCTGATGCTTGTGTTCAATGTCTCCCTTTACACAGCAGCGAGTGAAGAAGAGGGCAGAGATGGCTCTGTGGAGGAAAGCGGCAGGGATGCCATCACCGGCCGGCGAAGCAAGGCCCCGTCACCCTCCCAGGAAATTCCATCATCCGGGAGCGAGGGGACTGGTGCTGCGTCCACCACTACGGCTGCAGCAGAAGGGGTGGGTGAGCCCCCACAGGGGCTTGCGACAACGGAAGACGGTGCAGAGCCATCCAGGTTGGTGGTGTGTACGGAGGAGGAGGCCGCTTCAGAGCCGCACATGGGGCCTGGTGGCGGTGGTACCACTGGTGCAAGTGGTGCAGTCTAGGGGCAGGAGGCAGCACAGGTCGCCGCGGAGGGGCCTGTGCATGTCACTGTCCCTGACACTGTGACTGCATCACCATGCACCAGCAAGGATGCGCCATCCCAGGCCCATCCGCAGGGGAGGTCCATGTCATCTGACACTCCTCTACCTGTGGACGTGGGGACCCGTGACAGGATCGAGTCCGTCCTCATTGGTGTCGCGTTGCGCACATGTGTAATTCGTGATGACGTGCGTGCTTCCTGGGGGAACCATGCACGTCATCACGAAGAGACGTGTGCCAACGTGGCCCAGTTGAGAGGGCTCGTGGTCATGGGTTTCCTCCATGTGTCGCTCTGTCTTGCGGCCCTCTCCTCCTCTGTGCACACTATACGCCAGCCGTTCTCCGTGCCGTCTTCCGGCCCAGATGACACCAGGGCCCCCTGTGGACCTGCCCCAACCAACGCAGCCAGGCTGGTGGAGATCCCATCCCTGTCACAGTCGGGAGTCGGAGCTCCAGCACAGGTGATCACCCCAGCAACTGGACCCCTGGCAACGGACGATGTCCAGGCACATTCAAGCAGGGCACCTGCACGACGGCCCCGGGTGTTGCCATCTACCCGGAGGCAGTCGTGGTGGCGGTGGAAGGCAGCAGAAAGGCGGCGGCAGGCTCAGCGTAGGAGGCATGTGGCCTCGGGGCCATCAACATCATCGGGGCAGGCATCGGCCGGCGGGCAGGAGGACCCAGGATTGGGAGTGTCTTCCATGTGGCAGCGGTTGGGCCATCAAATAGGTGCAGAGCGGCGGCGGGCGGAGAGGGCACGGCTCACAATGGTCAGGGCGGAGAACTCCATGCACAGGGCATTGAGGCGGGCTGAGTGCCTCGAGGCAACTCGCAGGGAGTTGGAGGAGGCCATGGCTGCATCCCTGTGAGACCTTGAGACCAGGGAAGAGGCCCGCCTCCGGAACATCGACGTGGAGTTCGATGATGCCCTGGCCCGGAACATCAAAAAGTGAGCCGTCGGACTAGCCCGCCGCCTTAGTACATAGTTATTTGGGTTTAGGTTTCATTTGGTTTATATTTTTATTTGGAGTTCACGGACTTTGCTCCACTTTTTGTATATAGTTGTATTTTAGATAGGATTTTAGGTAGTTTTCCTTTTGTTTTGGGATCATGGACCCTTCTGACTTTCATTGTAAATAGTACCAGACTTGTACATACTTTCGTTATTACATCATCCCATGGAGCAATGTTTTTTGTGCTTTTGTTTTTTATTTACTTTATGTGGACTTTGGCGATGGACCACTTTTCAGTTTTCATATCGTGTATTTTTGTTTTTCATTGGATTTTACTTTATTTTTGGTATTGCATTCATTATTTCTTCATTTGCATGTGTGATTTTCATTGTCATTTTTGATGTTTTTTAATACATTTCATATATCTTCATTTTGGTGTTGTGTACTCTCATTGGTTTTGTGCATGTCTCTATGAGCATTGGCTCAGTCATGTGTTGCCACTGTGTGGCTCTGTTGGACATTTATTCATGGCCATGCTGGTTGTTTTCAGACTCTCATGGCATGGGTAATTTGGGAGTGGGTGCAGTGGATGGTTGCGTGCTTGTACTGGGGGGAGTGGGGGATTTGGGTTGGCATTAGGGCCATGGGTCTGTTTTGTTATGATGTGGTGCTTGGTGGGCCATGAGTCGGGGCCTGCTGGCAGGTGCCCGTCAATAGGGGGGTGGGTGGGGGGACATGAGTCGGGCCTGCTGGCAGGTGCCCGTCAATGGGGGATGGGTGGGGGGACATGAGTCGGGGGGGCATGAGTCGGGGCCTGCTGACAGGTGCCCGCCAATGGGAGGCTGGGGGGACATGAGTCGGGGCCTGCTGGCAGGTGCCCGTTAGTGGGGGGTGGGTGGGGGGACATGAGTCGGGGCCTGCTGGCAGGTGACCGTCAATGGGGGGGCATGAGTCGGGGCCTGCTGGCAGGTGCCGTCAATGGGGGGTGGGTGGGGGGACATGTGTCAGGGCCTGCTGGCAGGTGCCTGTCAATGGGGGGTACGTGGGGGGGACATGAGTCAGGGCCTGCTGGCAGGTGCCTGTCAATGGGGGGTGGATGGGGGGGACATGAGTTGGGGCTCCCAAGTGCATGGTGCCATGTGGCCTGCCTGCAGGGCATGGACAGAGTGGATGGGCTGCCTGCGGGGCATGGACAGAGTGGATGGGCTGCCTGCGGGGCATGGGGAGGGGTGTAGGGCAGACCCCTGTGGTGTGGTCTGACTGCAGGGAGTGCATGTGGCTTCTCACCACACTGCTGCGTGAATCCAGGCGTATGGGAGTGAGAATCACACGCGATTGGGCTGGCGCGAGCGGGATACGTGTATTCCGGGGGTGCGCGGGAAGTTTTACACGTGATTTCGCTGGCGCGAGCGGGGTACGCATATTTTGTGTGGCATTTCTAGCACGTTTTCGTGGTTGGGGGGCTGTATGCTGGTCCACTGGCCTTTGCGCCATGTAGGGGATTTGTGCGATGTTTTTGGCGCACCGGCCGGGGTTGGGGGCATATCTTGCGCTGCTGCAGGGTCGCTGCGCCACTCTGCGCCACGGCTGGTTATGGATGTAAGTATCCATGAATACGTTGTGCGTGAAAATGGGTTTTGGCGCACGCTGGCGCACGCTCCCTCTCTGCGCTGCCCGCGTGCGCTGCTGCTGCGCTAAATTCTATGAATTACCCCCTGGATCTCCTTACTTCTTGATATCAGATGATCTTTGACTGTTGCCCTCTTTCACTCTAAACTCAATAACGTTCTCCTTTCCTCGTCCTAAACTCTCTGCTGCATTTATAATTTTGACTGCTTACATATTTTTGGTACCATCTTTTAAATAAATACATACATATATAGGTGTTACAACTACAGGAAATGTGTTTCTGGCATAGACCACAACACGTCTGCAGCACTTTAACCTGGTGGGGATAAGAGAAGGTTACATCCAAAAATTCAGCTTTCAACAATAGCTTGTACTTGCAAAATCAAAAAGACAGCATGGAAGGGCCAATGGCAGATGCTGGCCATGTACTGTTATGGCATGGGCTACCAATAGTACAAGTGTGGAGAGGGTGTAGGCACAGCCAAAGTACTGGCATGTATGTATCCATCCAGAAATCTGATCTTCCCCTTGTCACACCTTTAGCTTTTGGCTACAGTGAATGTTGCTTTGCAAGGTATACGGATAAGCCCAAACCTAAACAAAACATCAAAAAGGTCTCTGAAAAGCAAGAATGCAATCACATATTGCCACAGACCAATACACCATTTTTCATTGGTGGTTAAGTGCACTGCATTTTTTCATTGGTGTCTTAGTTTAACGCCATGCACCACGTCCACAACATGCACGTAACACTCCTTGCAGGCATTAACCAAGAGAGTGTCTGAGGTAATTGGTTGAGGGTGTAGCGTAGGAACTTTTAAAATTCTTTAGCCCCAAATTCAGAAGAATAGTACGCTGCAAAGCATCCAAAGATGATGAACAATATGTGATAAACAATTCCTATAGTTGCAAAGAACAAATTACTTAATGCAGGTAATGTTCTGATTGACGGATTCCTCCTCTTAGATATATTAGTTTCCTACTTTGCAGATCTCTGCAAACAAATTCAACAGCAGGGCTCGCCCCTAGGCGCTTTTCGCATCCGGATGTGACGTCCATGATAGCATTAATAGCACGCACCTCGCCCCATTCTGATATGATGTGGCATTTACAACGCGTCTGTACACAAGTGTTTCTAGGCGTGACAAGACAAGGAGGGGGAAACAAAGGGGACGACAAAATAACGATCTTACTAGGCCTTCTGTCATTCGTATTGTGCAAGTGCAGGGAAGGGGAGAAGTGCCAGGGGGAGGTTGAAGGGGGAAGTGCAGCTAACTCACAAGTGCAGCCAGCGGGTGGCTCATAAGTGCAGAGAGAAGGGACTGTAGGGTTGCAGATACAGACCCTTAAGTGCTGGGGAGCCCGGAGGCAGTGCAAGGGCAACTGGACATGCAGGAACCTGGGCCCGAGTTCAGAGGGTGACCAGGTGACCACTGCGTGGAGTAGTCAGGTGCATCAGCAGGGGAGAGGAAGAGAGAAAGCGGAAGCGTTGCTTCAGTTTCTCGTTTTTCTTCACTGCGTGCTCAGCCGTCTTAAGGAAAGTAACGTAATCTCAGCTTGGCATTCAAAGCGAACGTAAATGAGAATTTGCTCATAGTCAGAGGGGTAGGCTGGGAGGGTGATGAAGAATCTGTGGGAGGAATATCCATCAGAAAGAACATTACCAGTGGGACGTAATTTGTTCTTGCAATGAATTGGGCCTTCCCACGGATATCTCATCTTAGATAGAATCTCATAGCACTATTTGTGATGGAGGTGGGAAAAGCAGACTTATTTTAGCCCATGATGTTCTGTAGAACTGCTCTTCCAAACCGAGCATCCTGACTCGAAAGAGTGTTTAGACAGTAAAGCTTTGAAAATGTTTGGAGGGAGGACCATGTTGCAGCATTGCAAATGTCCTGCACTGCCAAAGCAGCTGCCACTCCTATGGTGGAATGGGCTCCTTTATGATCAGGACTTCCAAGAGAAGGAGTCTCATTCTGTAATGCATAAAATAATGCACCTTCAAAGAGACTGATTGGTCAAACCCTTACCCAGCTTGTGACTTGTTTAGCCGATTAAAAACTGATCATCCTATCTAAAACCTGCCATTCTTGCAATGTAACAGCTAAGAGCCCTCTTCAGGTCAGGTCAGGTCTGTGCCACCTTTCTTCATCCTTAGAAGGGTGAGGAGGGGGACAGAAAGCTGGAATAAATGAAATTTAGACACCACCTTAGGAAGGAAGGAGGGAGGGACCTTCTCCTTGGAGAATAAAGTAAATGGCAGCTTGCAGGATAGGGCTTGTAGGTCATTAACCCTTCAAGAAGAAGTGATAGCCACTAAGAAAATGGTTTTCCACGTTAAGGACAGGAATGTAGTGGCTCAAAAGGTGCTCCCATCAGGAATGTAAGCACCAAGTTAAAATCCCAGGATGAAACCAGAAAAGGGACCAGTGGGAATGAGTTGTCAGTCCTTTCAGAAATGGGATCACAAGAAGCATCTTGAAATAAGAGCTTGCTCAGGCATGAGCTTGAAGATAGACAGCATTGCCAAATATCCTTTAACGGTAGCCACCTGAAACTCTTGATAGGCTAGGTGGAGTAAAAACAAAATAACCAAATGTGTATTGCAAGAGGAAGGCTCTATATCTTTCGCTCTACACCAGCTGCAAAATTAGTTCCAACGGCGGCAGCATAGGGTTTAACTGCTGGTCTTCTAGCCGAAAGCAATACCTGCATAACGACTTCCGGGAGGTCTGTAAAAAAAACCTGAAGGCATTTTCACACCTACTGCCCTTGGATACTCTTCTCAGGTGGCCATGGAAAGGCCATAGCTTTTGGATCCTGACCCTGGGGTGGAGATGCGAGGGAGGGTCACCTGGGTGGAGGACCCTTGGGGAGTGGGGAGAGAATGTCTTTGGGCGAGGCATGGTATTCACATTGTTATAACAAACCTTACCCTCCCCCTACCTTCATAGGTTGTTGCCAGTCCTTTCCTCGTATTTCCCCTTAGTCACACCACTCTAGTACTGGGACATGGAAGAGGCGACTAGGAGTTGTGCACACTACTATTCAGTTACAGCACTCTGGTACAGAGAGAAGGAAGAGGCCTGGAGATTATTGCAAGGGTCAGGCATGTCCCAAAAACATAGGTAACTGGAGTCAGGGAATTGAGTTGAAGGGCTTGCACCTGCACCCTGTTCACAGGTGCATAAAAGATGGAGCCACCAGTTGAGAGGGGGAGACCAGCAGGAGAGAAGCCGGCCAGGCTTTGTGGGTCTGAGAGAGGAGAACTGTTAACAAGGAGGCTGTCGATGAGCGTCCTTCCTCGAGGCCAGGGCCGGCAATTGTCAAGGAGAGATAGCTGTGCTGAGGCCCAAGTGGGCACTCAGAGGGTCAAAGCTCTCAGTCACTTTGAAGAGAACCCACTGCTGTAAGCCACCGGTAGTATCTGTGAGTGATGGGCGGAGCTACCCGCAACCCAGAGTGAGATTTCTGGGATTTATGCTTGCTGCACATGCTGGGTATCCAGCATCTCCTTTTCGCATTCAAAGCAGTTCTGAACTTTTCAGGCTATGCTGTTCCTCACAGATCCACCTCTCACATGTGTTACAATGTCAGGGGGCCTCCCCTAATAGCGTATGCATTTCTTGTCTCCCTTCTGATGCAACATATTTTCTATATCCACCCTGTTGATTGGAGGTTTGTTCTTTAAGAGACAGATTCTGTTCCTTGTTGTTCAGGGTATACTTTAACTTTGTCTTCAGCCCAGTCTTTGGAATGCTTTGCCTCTCAGATAGTCCCATGTATGCCATCATGGGGAACGGCTTAGGGAGTTCCTGATATGATTCGGAGTCCTTGTCCCCTAAGGGGTGTCTCTCCCAGTGAGGTCCCACTTGCCCAGACCCCTAGGGAGGGTCTTGCAGAGCAGAATCACCACCCTAGCCTCAAAGGTGGAAGATTCCCTTTGGGGAGAAGGGATGAATTCCCCTTCGAGTTGTCACAATCCGTGTAAAGTAAAGGGTTTAAGCAGTTCAGAGGGGAAGAAGAAAAACAAGACAATAAAAGAAAGTGTACAGAGATGAGTACCATTAAGTTGTATGGCTTTGTGACACAACAATGTGTGGCAATATGATAATTAGTGATTGGCCAAATTCAAACCTTCATGGTTGAAAACGAAGCATAACTGTATAGTTTTCCCTTATTAGGTTACAGTTGAGAAGCGGCTTTCGCAGACAACTGCATCCCCAAATAAGGAGGTCTCGGGTCACAAAGACTAGGGGGAAGGCCAAAGAACAAAATGGCAAAAGGAACAAACAAACAACCTTGCGGCACGGCCATGACGGACAATGGCCACAGTCATGAGCCAAACACATTAAGCGTGGTATGACGAAGTAAAAACTTGTAAAAAACAAAGAAAAGCTTCTGCTGCCACCAGTCTGTTCCTAGGCCCACTGCACAACCGCCTATAAAATCCTTCAGAGATCACAACCGCCTAAAAATTCTTCAGAGATGACTAGGACCAGAAAACACAAGGACCCTATTGCGCAGTACAGTAATGTACTTTACGCAATGTTAACATATTGCCAAAAGTGGCAACAAAGTCGAAAGACTAAGAGGAACTTTGTTTCTCAGTACTGACAGCCTGGAGGATGTGTCAGTTTCCCCGTAACAAAGAGCGTACGCCCAGTGGAGTGCCACTGAAGGCTGTGCTCCACTGGCAAGTCAGGTCAGGACACTAACAAAAAGCAAAAAACAAAAGGTTTGGGGGGCCCATACATGGAGGGAACGTTGCATTCAGAGAAACCTTTCCTAACACTAACTTTGAAAAACAAAATGATACATACCATATTGAATATTCATAAGTGATACCCCAATTGAAATGATACTCAAAGCTTGTCCTACAAATTGTGTTAAGTAAAAAGAGAGCTGAACAACGTATCGTCTCTATCCGAATGAAAAGAGTTGGATTATCTTAAATAAGATTTACGTACGGTGCTGCAACAAATATGAGTAACTCCATGTCTGAATATCAGAATTAATGAGTTCAGTTGGAAAGAGGGTTAGGCGCCATATATCTTATCAACCTTTGTGGCATTCCAAACTTGACTGCCACCCATTCTTGTTACACAAAGTCTGGCATGGTGATACCAAGAATATACCTTATATAACATATGTATAAGGTCAAAACATACACTGTAGATAGATTCCATGTAGTAAGATAAATGTCCTTATGTACATAAAGTTGGTTGCCAGTCATTTGGTCGAAATCAATTGGTCGACTGGACAACTGGTCGAATCAATTTGGTCGAAAACCAAATGGTCGAATTTTTTTTTTTTTTTTTTTTTACCCCTTTTTTTTTTTTTTTGGGGGGGGGTCCCCCCCCCAACCCCCTTTTTTTTCTTTCTTTTTTTTTTTTTAACACGAAAACCCACAAAACACATATATAAATAAAAAAAAAAAAATTCGACCATTTGGTTTTCGACCAAATGACGTCGACCAAATTGCAGTCGACCAGTTTGTAGTCGACCAAATGACTGGACACCCATAAAGTTAACTGGCCATTCATTAATGTTGCACGAAATCACATGCTGTGAACTGAATTCGGGTAACATCCCTTTGTACAGCACATTCAAAAAGAGGGCAAGTGTTTCGGACTTGTTCAATCTTATTTGTTGTACAACTACAAAAAGACATCCAGTTTGTTATCAATGTTAAGACGATTCGTAATTTACAAATATACTTGCCTCCAGTTTCCTCAGAATATTTTCCCTGTTGCCACCTCTAAGTGATTGCTTGATATGGCCAATTGCCAGGAATTTGATGTCCCTCTTGCTGGCCATCTTTGTTGCCGATTCCAGTGTTGTGATAGCGGTTGTCTCGGGTCTTGACTGCCAATCGTACTGTATTTTTATTTTATTATAACGCGCTCCAGGCAGGGTGAGCTGCATTTAGGCACAGATCCTAATTTATAGTTTTATAGGTACATCCCAAAGGCTAAGTCACTGGAACCAATGGGTTTTGAGAGCTTTCCGAAATAGAATAAAAGAGGGTTTGTTTCTAATTGAAGGGGACGTGAATTCCAAAGACATACTGAAAATCATCTTTCGCCCATAAGAACACACCAAGATTGTGGGACAACAAGTAATTTCTTGTCCTCAGATCTAAGTGATCTGGTGGGCGCTAGTAAGAGATCCTATCAACCAAATTGGAAGGTGCCAATCCATTTAGAGATGTATAGAACAAGCATAGAATCTTAAAATGTATCCTTTGATCCACTGCAAACCAGTATAAGGATCAACAAAGGTTAGAGAGAGGAGGAGTACATTTAGATGTTTCAAAAACCAGCCTAACTGCCACATTTTGTGCAACTTGTAGTCACTGCAGCTGGTACTTCGGGATACCCGCCAGAATAGCATTGGCATAATCCAACTTTGAGTTTACCAATGATCCTACCACTACTGGGATATCTGGTTGGCCCAGATGCGGAAAGACTGGTTGCAATAGTCAAAGAGTCTAATAACTTGAACGAAGTATTGTACCAACCTGGTAGTGCCAGAAACCTGAGGGCGTTCTCACTTCCTTCTCCATGACATCCTCTGATCAGGTGGCCAGGGAAAGGCGATCGCCTTTGGATCCTGACCCTGGGGGTGGATATGCGAGGGAGGATCACTTGGGTGGAGGAGATTTGGGGAAGTCCTCAGGTGAGACGCAGTATTTCCCATTTCCATTTCATAATGAACCTTCAGTCCCAGAAGCCTTTATAGGGTACTGTCAACCCCCCCCTTTTCTTCCTTCCAAAGTGATGCTTGGAATTACCATCATTGTACAGAAACAAGGAAGAGATGAAATAGGAGGACAAATCATTGTATGGGTAGGGTAAATCTACATCAACCTCCTTTTGTTATAGGGACAACACAACTGGGAATCATGCCCCCTTCCATTCAGCCTTTCACTCTTTCACACATCCCACATCCATATTCCTTTAAGACTGGGATGACGAGGAGGCAACTGGGAGTGATGCACACATCCATTCGAGCACAGCACCACTTTGGTACGGAGACAAGGAAGAGGTCTATGGAACACCACTACAATGGCCAGGCATGTCCCAATGATGAAGTTAACTATGGTCAGGCAAAGTACTTGCACCTGCAGCTAATTAAGAGGCTACAGGTGCATGAAAGGAAGGACAGGTGAGAGTCAAGGGAAAAACCGCCTGCTGAGGAGGACAGGACAACCCGATGTGGAGCGGGCTGGAGAGGGGTAGGCGAAAATGGCGCTTAACGCTGCAAAGGAGCGAGTAAGATGCCGGGCCAGAATGGACTGCGAGAGGGTCGATAGCTGCAGCCGTGGGACACCGAACATTGCAGTGTGCCCCCAACCGCAGCAGCAAGGTTCAGGAGAGGCGAGCACATCTCACCAGGGCTCCTGACAAGCACACAGGAAGCGAGAGAAAGCTGGAGAAGAAGCAAAGACACTTGGAGTAGCTGCGGAACACCGGTGAGAGAAAAAAGGGAGCACTCAGACTGGGGCACTCCAGGGGCTGGAAGTGGACAGATGGAAATGCCGACTGAACAAAGAATAATACTGAATGGGTTTGCAGACCGAAAAGAAGCGTTTTGAATACTGAACAAGCTGCATTGAATACCGAAATAAGATAGGCAAGGTATATGAAAATACTGAACGAATCAAACGAAAGTGATGTGCATTGATGAGCACAGTGAAAATAATTGAGCATTGATGGACAATGAGAAAGTATGAATAAAGTTTAAGCCAGTAATGAAATCTGGTGAATTAAGTGGAAAGCAAATGATAAGCATTATTGGACAGTGTGAAAACAAATTGGTGACAAGGAATAAACCTCACAAAGTAAGTTGTGTGAAAGTCACGTTGTGGCATGGTCAAGAGACTGCCAAGGAGGAACAGAAGTGAATGTGGACTAATAACACCAGTCCAGAGGAAAAAAACTGTTTTGTCAAGGAAGTCAAAAGAGAACATATGAATATTGAAAAGTGCCATGGGGTATCAGTTGAGTGACCTGTGATGGGTGTACCGTGTCGTCTTACAACTGCGCCTATGCCGAGTAACCCCTACTTGGAAGGAACCAAGGAAAGCCACGATACAGAAACTGTGCTGAATCATAAGTGCTGAAGTAATTGAAGAAAAGGTGAAAAGCCTGAAAGGTTACAAAGTTAATTTGGAAACATTATTGAAAGCTAAAAGAGTTAAACAATCTGTGATTGTGAAGCTGAAGAGCTGCATTCTTGGGGACAGGAACCCTGAGGCCTTGTGAATGGTGTTGATTTTGGGGAAGGGAACCCAGAGGCCTTTTGGAACTGTTATCCACTGTGATTGTGAAGCTGGAACAGCTGCATTCTTGGGGTAGGAAACCTCAAGGCTTTGTAAATTGTGTTGTCCTTCGGGCAGTGATCCCCAAGGCATTATGGAATGGTATTAACCTTTGGGCAGGGAACCCTGAGACCCTTTGGAACTGTGTTGAACTTGGGGAAGGAAACCCCAAGGCCTTTTTGTGGAACTGTTTAAACTTGGGGAAGGGGAACCTGAAAAGCAAGCCAGGAGCTGGAAGAGGCTCTGAACTTGATGTTGGAGCACTGTTTCTTTTGGTTGCTGACATCCCTACAAATTGGATATCTTTAGTTGTGAGGGCAAGTATAGGTATTGGACACAGACAGACTTTTTTAGTTGAAGTTAATGACACAGACTATCCTTAGTTTCTTTAGGTATGGAAATCCCATCTCAGCAAAGGGAAAGTTAGGCCTTACTCCATCCTGACATTTAAGAGAATTAAATCATTTTGTTGAAAAGTGAATGTGTTGTCGGTGTCTTACTTCATGATGCCTTCACAGTCACAGCTCAAGTTGGACTGCCAGTAGCAAACTACGTGTTTTACTTAATTAGCAATGTGGGTTGGTAAACCGAACAAAGAACGAAAGGGACTAATACAGTAAGGTTATTAGATAATCATTGGGGGCCCAACAATATTATTTCAGTTTTTGTGGGATTCAATAGCAATTTATTGAGTGTCATTCATCTTACGATTTCATCTATGCATTGTATAATAGTTGAGGGGAACACAGCAGGATCATTAGCTCGCAGATATAGCTGCGCGACATCTGCATAGGAATGATATGACAACTCAAACTTCTATAGGATGCTTATCAGGGGCTGCATACACCTATTAAACAAAATAGGAGACAGGGAATATCCCTGCGGAACACCACAATGCACTGGGGCGTCCTTCGACACATGCTTACCCAGTTTAAACACATTTGGCAATGTCCTATCAAAAAAGCCTAAACCAAGCCAGTGCATGTTCAGAAATACCCACCACTGTGGGGAGTTTGGATAACAATGTCAAAGTCCACCATATGAAAGGCTGCAGAAAGGTCTAGCATGATTAGCTCCTTCATCAGCATTTTTAAAATGTCCTCCCATATGGTAACCAGTGTTTCGGTTCCATGTAAGGGACGGAATCTAGATTGGTAAGCATACGGAAAGTGGTATTTGTATGGGTTTGCAGTTGATGCATTACTATTTTTTCCATTACCTTAGCTAGCCATGGCAATCCTGCCACCGGACGATAATTCTAGAGAATTTCTGGATTTAATGTAGATTTCTTTAGCAGTAGTGTCAGTGTGGTAATTTTTAGTGAAGGTGGGATATACCCATTATTGAGCGAAAAGTTGATGATCACTGTCATGAAATTTCACACGTGTAAATGCATTGTTCCCAACGACATACTCAGTCAAATGATTGCACAGTAGGTTTGAGTTTCATGAGTAGTCTGTATATTATATCCAAGGACAGTTCAGAAAATTCAAAGGATTTAACCACAGGGGCATTCTCAAAGGGTAGTGGGTAAGTGTGAATGCTTTTTGATTGATCTCTTTTCGAATGGTTTCTATCTTCCGTAGAAAAAAATCATTAAAAGTGTCCGCCATTATCTTACATGGAGCAGGACTGACAATAGTACTTTGAGAATTAAGAAATGTTTTTACTGTTGCAAACAGTTCTCTTTTTCATTTTAGTGGGGTAATTTGGTTGCATAGGTCCTCCAATTTGTTGAACCCGTTTACAAAGGACTCCTGGGTCAATAACCTGTCCGGGTCAGTGGCAAGGGCTAGTGAGATCTTCTCTCCTGAGATGAGATTCAGCTCTCCATTAGTCTGAAATCAGGATCCAGTTGCAGATTTCTCTGTCTTTTTTAGTTTCAGGTATAACCAACGAACAGACCCTTACAAAATGTTCTGACCATGATTCATGGATAGTATTGATCAAAGTAAATCCACATACTCTTAACTGTCAGAATATCAAGGCAGTGTTAGTTTTGGAGAGGGGGTAGTGGTCAGGGGTATTAAGCAATGGCTCATCAATGCTTCTGTTAATCTGGTTGCCGGGATATCAAGTATTTTAATGCATTAGAAACCGCTGACCTGGCAATAATAAGTACCATACAGACTTATGACGTAATTATAGTACTGTATTTATTATGTGTTTTCAGCCTACACTGTAAATTATTTGCACCAATTGTAGTCCAGGTTCTAAGAGTAATAGAACATGTTGTTATCTAGTGACCGTAAACATTGTGTGGTGTAAATCACCATAATGACTGAAAAGAAAGATTAAAGAAAACTCTGAGAAACAAAGAGTCATCTTTTACACGTTTCTTTTCAGAACTCAAATATAAATTAAACATAAAAACAATTTAGCCTACCACAACAGATGCAGCCTAGAATCTGCCCTGCAGTCGTTCCCGTATGCATAACGCTCTAAAAGTGCTACTAACATACAGTTTACCACATGCACATATTATAATATAGACAACAAATTTACTGCAGCAATTCCTCAAGTATTTTATATCAATCCGTTGTGTGTTTGTTGCAATAAATGTGTGTGTTGTCAAGAGCATAAGTGCACATACTGCACAAGCCACATTTGTAGAAGCCTGTAACTTGTTGTGCTGTTTCCAGCCAATTCCTTGTTTGTCCATTTGTCTCCATGTAACTATTGCATAGCTTGTTGCATATGGTTGGCGTCCTGCGATAGACAATACTTAGTCTAGTTTCAAGATATAGGTTTAATATGCCTTCCATTGTTAAAGGATGCCAATGTTTGTTGAGAATCCTATAGAGTTGATAACTCTCATTACTATAACCAGTAATACATTTGACTCTCATGAGTCTGCGTTTGTGTTGATTCAGTGCGTTTGTTCCTGGCAATACGTTTTTCCCTTGTTTTGCCCCTTGCCTTTGTGTTGCTGTATTGCTGTTTCAATCTATATTGCCCTCCGTGTAACTCTCCATCTGAATCCATTCGTCACTAGATTCATCTAATTTTCAGCTCTGTGTCCAATGGGTATGTTTTGTATTATGCTCCTCAAATGGCAGCTAATCGCTAATAGAGTTGAAATGACTTCTGTTGGTTTATGACAAGTGCAAGTTTCTATGTGGTTGTTTCTTGATGTAAATGGTGAGATCTAAAAAAGAAATCTGTTTTGTTGATGTGTCTCACAAGTTCCAAGCCAAAGGAATTACTGTTGTGATATGAAAGGTTGTCCAAAGTACCGTCCCAAAATGGAAGGATGTTGTCAATATAGCGACAGCAACTATGCATATGTTTAGTTCTGTTGCTCAGAAGGGGTGCATAGGTGTGTTCAAAATGTGCCATAAACAGGTGGTTTGCTAATGCGGGGGCATAACAGAACCCCATTGCTAATTTGCTGATCATTCTCCTCATAGAAAATAAAGATATTGCTCTTCATAGTAAAGATTAGTAATCCCTTAATCATTTTGAAATGTAAATAGTATGTGGCTGATTACCCTGTAAAATGATAAGCAAGTGCTGTAATAGCTAGATCATGGTCTATAGACATGTATAATGACTTAACATCATAGCTATCCAGACAGTATTCTTCTTTCCAATCATATTGCATTAGTTTCTGCATTACATGCGTCAAATCAAAAGCAAGGTGGGCTCAAGCAGTTTCGAGCACTCTGCCCAGAATATTGGTTATCAATGAATTAATAGCGAGAAGGGCAGCACTGCTCTGGACAGGGGTGTTGCGATGCCCAACGTCAGAGTTGAAAGTACACATCGATGTCCTGACCAACATACACTCTACAACATGTAATAAGGTAGTTAGACAATCACATTTCAGAGCTCAATAGTTATTGGTAGGATTTGACATTTATTCAATTTTATTGCATGAGAATCGAAAGACATTACATCCAACACGTGTTGTACCCAGATCTTTTTCAAGCCTATCGAAATTGCCAAAGTCGAACAGTAAAAAACAAAGCCTGATGGCCCCCGAGTGAGGGGGGGATCTGAATTGTACTGTAATCATGTTGTCAAAAAGGCTATTGAATGACTATGATCATAACAGATATATAAACCATGATATGGGGGAAGTCTGGGAACAGAATTAAATTGGTTGCGCCTGAGACATTTGTTATTCTTTTTTTCGTAATACTGACAGTGGATAGGAATTTCCCCCCCTATTGGCTTTAGGTAAGACTTGCTCGAGAACTTCTACTAAAATGGACATGTGCTAAAGGACTGCAGGTTTATACAGAAAGGTGAACTGGAGGCGAGTTGGGTTATTAGTTTGGGCATTGGTTGCTATGATACTATCTGGTTAGGAGGATTGCAACCATCTAATAAATATAGGGCCTCATTACAACCCAGGCGGTAAGTTACCACCTGGGTCATACCTTTACCACCATGGCGTAAACGTAGTTTACGCCATGGTGGTTGGCGGACTTACCGCCCCATTCCGAGGTTGTCGGAGCGGTAAGTCCCCATTAACCCATTTACCCTTCCCCATTCCCATTTTTGCCCCATAGGGCATAATGGGAGTGGGGAAGGCGTTAATTACGCCACCGTAAATTACGGTGGCGTAATTAACAACAAGGTCCCTTAGCGCCATGGATTTTAACACCTGCTAAAAGCAGGTGTTAAATCCTCCATGGCGCTAAGGGACCTCGGAATCAGGCGGTAAGGGTCGGCGCTGTTTACGCCGCCGTAAACCCCTTACCGCCTGGGTCCTAATGAGGCCCATAGTCTTGCTTTGTCCATTTCCGATATGAAGCCCGAGTCCTTTTGTCTGATTTTACGTTCATACTATTTTCTCCAATACCTTAGCTGGCCATGACAATCCTGGAGAATTTTTGGATCTACTGTAGATTTCTTTAGCAGTGGTGTCAGTTTGGTAATTTTTATAGTGTAGGTGGGATACATCCCTTATCCAGAAAAAAAAGTTGACTAAAGCGGTCATAAAATCTCTCACGTGTAATGCATTGTTCCTTTTGACATAAGCGGGGACTCCGTCAAATGATTGCACAGTAGGTTTGAGTTTCATGAGTGGTTTTTATATTATATCTGAGGACACCAGCGGTAGGTCAGAAGAAGGAGGCGGACAAAGTGGTGGTATTTTTTACCTGAATTTGTATTCAAATATTCAAAAGGCCTATCTATCCATACCAAACAGGGGGTTTCCCTACTTAACAGAATCTGATTACTGTGCTCGTCTGTGAGGTCGTCAAAAGCAAAGTAGTCGGTCCTCACGCCGAAAACAAAATATCCTACTTCAACCCTATCGCTAATTATCAACTAACAAAACAAAAAAGGTGTTCCAGGAGAATTACTCCCTTCTCCTGTACAAGACTTCTCAGCCTTAATAGTCTATCTTGAGATAGTTCCTTGTTACGTAGTTAATCAGTTCCTTTAGTTTCTCAAGGGTATTCTTCCAACTTCTCTCAGGAATCCCCTGTCTTTACTTATGTACAGTTCCTTGTTTTCCTATTCGGGGCACTTTTATTCCTCTGGATTTCTTTTATACCAATTTCTCTCTCTCTTGCACAAATTTCACAGTCTCACACTCCACCGAGACATATGTCCCCGGTTTCTTTTGCCATTTTATTGCTTTGTAAGTGCTTCCCTTTCTGGGAACCGCTGTGTAGGTTCTTGTGTTCCTCTTTGTTATTGTCTTGGTCTTTCCAACCACTAAGAAAAGGATTACCAGCCTTGACTTTCTTCCCTATCATGACTGTAATCACAGTGACGAACCCTCTGGATTCGATATAGCCTCTGCTGCATTCACACTTACTGGGACGAATATGATGAGTCCCTTGGGATTAGTTATATGTTCTGCGCCTTTCACAGTTACCGCGACGAGAATGAGGAGTTTCTTGGTATTCATTATACTCTTGGCTGTTTTCACACCTACTGAGATGAGTATGAGGAGTCTCTCAGTATTCGTTATTCTCTTTACTGATTTTACTGTTTCTAAAACGAGTATGATGAGTGTAAGTAACTCATGGTGGCAACAGTAAAGACAGACACAAGTGATCACAGTTCAAGGGTTTTATTAAACTGTATAAATGTGTGAGAGAAATTCCTATCTAAAACTAAATCTAAACTGAGAGCAAGCTACAACCATTAAATAAATAATAATAAGGCAGCCCTACTAGCGTCTTGTCAAATAAAAAGGGCCTATACTAAAAAACAACTATTGCCAATCCTTACCGCTAAGTTACAAAAGAGTGTGGGATAATATTCACCAGAAAAGAAAGAAGTTTTCACAAAATGATAAGTCAAGATGGTATAGCTGGGGTCTCCCTTCCCCACGTTTTCAGCACAGGACAAGGCGGGACTCCTGACCACAGCACACTCCTGGATCTCTCCAGCACGAGTTTTCAGTTTGTTTCCAAAATATCAGGGCCTTCTGTGGCCAAGTCTCTTTCACACAAAGTCTCTTGCCTCAGAGGACCTGTGCCAAAACAACAAACAAAAAGTTCCTTCAATAAATCTTCCTTGTTGTGAGATTACCTTTCACCTTAGGATCCCCCTGTGCCGGGCTTCGATCCATCTCAGTGTTGGCTTCCCTCTGTCGGGTTCACTACAGCCTTTCATTCACAAGGTAACACTCAAGAGTCTCATTGTCTTTATAAACAATTATTTCACTGTGGACATCCCTCGGTCGGGTTCACTCTTCTCAACACAATGTTCTTGGGTGTATTATGCTTCACCCCGATTCGCAGGCATCCCTCAGCTGGATTGACATTTGCCAGATACACAGTTCACTTTGCTTTATCACAGTATGGAATTCACTCTCGTTTGTGTTCCCCAATGCATCCCTCCATCGGGTTCACATAGCCATTCTAAAACAATGTTCACAGTCTCATCATAAAACTGGGGGGGTCCCTTCCCCTAGCTTTCTCTTGGCAATGGGTCAAAGACTTTCGATTGTAGAGGGATTTGACGTGACCCTTGTAGGACCACTCTGACACCTCACGTCAGCCTCTGCTAAGGCCTCCTTATACTTGTAGTTGTACAACAAAAGGGGCCAGCCAGAGTGCTTTGCATGAGCACTCATATAGTGCCTGACCACTTGCAGGTGGCCCTTTTCTGGGTTTTCTTGGAAGTTCCGAAACACACAAGTTCTTTGTTGAAAAGTTCCTTGAAGTCATATCTTGTTGCCACTTGCAACCTTCGGCTCAATACAGTCTGGCTTACTATCAGCTCTCCCCAACTCACCGCCGGTGCTGAACCCGTTGCCGTTTGTCTCTGGAGTCAAGGACGGTACCACGGTAGCAGGCACATCTCCCCGCCTTGGCTATCAGTGCGGGAGGACCTTGTGCACAGTCATCACCTGTTGCACCACACGTCAGATGTAATTCCTGGTCTTATGATTCCTTTCACGGAGGCTTTGCGGGTCTGGGTTGAAAAAGGAAAGGGTACTTCCCTCCTTGTCCTTTCTGGTCTCGCCATCTTTCTTCTCCATTTGAACTGCCGTCCTGGAATAGCTGCTTCCTCGTGCGCTTGGCCTTGCTCAAAATGTGCTCTCATGCTCTGCCTTTTATCGCTGTGGGGAAGGGAAAGGGCCGCCAGGTGTGTCAATTGCCCGACTCTGCCTAACCCTTGTGTTGGGACATGTCAGGTAAACAGCTCTTGTGTTAGTCTGTTGTCTTTCACAGTGTAAGAAAGTGTTTGTGCCGTAAAAGGGGTGGGGGTAGTTTCTAAATATCTTACAGGGTAGGATGGGGAACAGGTGTTACAAGGAAGGGGTACCGTGTCTCAAACTTCGGTGTCCCACTTCCACTCCCCAAAGACCACATATCCAGTTGATCCTCCCCCACTGGTCCAGCCCCAGGAACTGGATCCAAGAGCGATGGCCATGTCCTGGCCACCAGGATGACAGATTTCCGGGTACTAGCGAGTGAGACACCTTCAGGTTTCTCACATGAGACGCTCGGTATTCGTCATACTATGCACTGCTTTTACCGTTACTGAGACGATTATGAGTCTCCCGGTAGTCGCTCTCTTTACTGTTATTATATAGGGCGGGGCAAGGGCGCGGTGTTTGGCGCCGCAGAGGATCCTCGGCAGCTTCCTGGTTGGTGGCCACGCCCCCCCTGGGCTCACACTCCACTTCACGGCCCCACAGCGGTGAAGCCCGTGGCGGGGCAAGGGCGCTGTGTTTGGCGCCGCAGAGGATCCTCGGCAGCTTCCTGGTTGGTGGCCACGCCCCCCCTGGGCTCACACTCCACTTCACGGCCCCGCAGTGGTGAAGCCCGCGGCGGGGCAAGGGCGCAGTGTTTGGCGCCGCAGAGGATCCTCGGCAGCTTCCTGGTTGGTGGCCACGCCCCCCCTGGGCTCACACTCCACTTCACGGCCCCGCAGCGGTGAAGTCCGCGGCGGGGCAAGGGCGCGGTGTTTGGCGCCGCAGAGGATCCTCGGCAGCTTCCTGGTTGGTGGCCACGCCCCCCCTGGGCTCACACTCCACTTCACGGCCCCACAGCGGTGAAGCCTACGGCGGGGCAAGGGCGCGGTGTTTGGCGCCGCAGAGGATCCTCGGCAGCTTCCAGGTTGGTGGCCACGCCCCCCCTGGGCTCACACTCCACTTCACGGCCCCGCAGCGGTGAAGCCCGCGGCGGGGCAAGGGCGCGGTGTTTGGCGCCACAGAGGATCCTCGGCAGCTTCCTGGTTGGTGGCCACGCCCCCCCTGGTCTCACACTCCACTTCACGGCCCCGCAGCGGTGAAGCCCGCGGCGGGGCAAGGGCGCGGTGTTTGGCGCCGCAGAGGATCCTCGGCAGCTTCCTGGTTGGTGGCCACGCCCCCCCTGGTCTCACACTCCACTTCACGGCCCCGCAGCGGTGAAGCCCGCGGCGGGGCAAGGGCGCGGTGTTTGGCGCCGCAGGTGTTCGGCGTCCGTGGTGGGAGGCCCTTTCCGGTTGCGGCTGGAGGGAAAGTAAGTGCAGGGGAGTGCTTACTTCTGTGACTGTGCCTGAAGGAGCAAAAGGAGGTGTAAATGTCCGGAATGTTATTGTGATTGAGGTCTTGGCTCGGGGGAACTGCCATGCGCCTTTTAAAGTCATTAAGGTCCCACAAGGGCCATGTTGAACCTAAGAAATCCTCTTCCATCCTGCCTTTCACCCCGCTCCTGTGCTGCTCTGAGCTGCCCCCATTAGTATTGAGCAGTCAGCGCGTAAAATTGTGGTCATTAAGAGTCAGAGCCACCAAGGAGGAACAACTGGAGCTAAGGCCTTTATTGCGGACTTCTCGTTCACAGACTGCCTCTGCTTTTGGGGAAGTGACTGCTTTTAGCCACCCCACTACTCTTTCATTGGAAATAGAAGCTCAGCAAGCCCTCCTAGATCTAAGGGACAGTAAAACTGATCTGGAAGGTTTTCGTGTTGGTGTTGATGGAGGGGCTGATGGTCAGGTTGGCATGTATCATCTACATGGGGGAAGAGGGGGCATAGCAACTAAGGTGGCATCCAAGGAGCCATCTATATCCGTAGAAGTTACTACGGATGGACAGCTGAGTTTGGGAGACCTTGCGGACATAACCCCAAGCAAGGGTGGCACGCTAGTCTGTCCACCGCCCATTGCAGTGGAGTTCCGGGCCCCTACTATGACATCCTGCCCATCATTCCTGCTTCCTGCTTTTGGTGAACCATGCCCGGGGACAGAGGGGGAACCGGTCCGGCACCCAGAGTCTACCGGTGGCTGTCAACCACCCAGCCTCCCCCTTGGTACCTCCCCTAGCACCTCATCGGGTGTGTTTTGTCCAGTACTTGCACATGCTTTGGATGTTGTTGAGGCCCTTGATTGTAACTTTGGCTCTGGAATGGTTGCGGGTTGGTCCAGTTCCTCTTCTGCCTCTGCTCCCACAGAGGATGGTCAGCCTTTCGATGGCTCCACGCATAACCATTCCCTCTGTTTTCATAGCCCTTGCAATGAGCAAGGGTTTTCATCCAGTTCAGTAGCCAGCTCCTACCTCCATCTCTCCCCACTTAGGTCTATTAACCGACAAGGTCGTAGAACCAGCATTGACAATGGAACAGCTATTGACCCCCCAGCCGGGGGCGTCTCTATACCTAGGGGGGCCAGCTGTAAATGTAATCAAGTACTGGTGGAGCTAGCAGCTATTAGAACTTTGCTCTCATCCCTTATAGAACCTAAGGGGTGGGCTTTGAGGGACGGGGTGCCTCCGATTACTCCAAATATGTGTAAGGGTCCCCCCGATCCTTCATGGGTATATCATGGGGAACAGGCTTCCCTGAGCCCTGTAACTGTAGTTCCTACAATCACCTCCCTTAGCGTGGGGTTGGGGAATGCTGGACAAGCAATTGCCACTAACTCTAGTGCAAGAAGTGCTAAATTCAGAGAGCCTCACAGGGCGCACAACCCCAAAGCAAAGCCTACCACCTTGCGTGCCTATGCTCCACAAAGAGAGGGCCCACAATGTCCCAACCCGGGGAAAAAGAGAGTGTATAGTTCAAGGGGTAGTGGGGTTCCCTCCCAGACCCTACCCCATTGTCAGCCCAGACTTGTTAGGGTGTACCTTCATGGGGTTCCCAAACTAGCGAGGGATGTGCATGAATCAAAGGATGCCCTAATAAATAAAACCTTATACTGGCTACGGTCCACTAAAGGTTGTGCCTCAGTGTATAGGGAATCCATGGTGGGTTGTGATAGAGTACTAAGTGGGGGAAATCACTTCTATGATACTGTGGAATTGGCCTTTAGGGACCAGAGTGTGGCAAACGAAGTCCTGGGACATCGTGAGGGAGTAGGCAGGACGCACATGAGTGGTATCTCAATTAGTCCTCATCCCCATACAGGGTCTGAGTGCACCTGGCGGCCAATTGTGAGGTCATCCCCATTGTCTGGCGCTAACCTTATCCCTTTGGGTCGAGATCGGACAAGCACCGCGGTGGAGAGGCCACCGTAAAGGGCCATTTTGGGACACAATCAGGCATTCAATCAACTGTGGAGTTATTGTTTCTGTTTGGGAGTAGTAAGTTGTAATTGCTTATTTGTTGATGTTTTTGCTTTTCTTTGTGTTTGATGGATTCTTTTTGAAAATCCGAATAAACTTGTTTGACTGACTGACTTGACTGTTATTATAGATACTGGGACGAGTATGATGAATACCTCAGATTTTGTGATGCTCTCTGCTTTTTAACGTCTGCCTGTGGCCCCTCCCATGACACATTGGCATCACTGGTTCTTCCTGTGGGATCAGGATCACGCTGTCTCAAGGAACACTACCAGCGTCTTCCTTTCCTTCTCTGCTTCAGTCTCTGCGGTCGTTGTCAGACCACATGGTCCACATCCTTTTTTTTTTTTTTTTTTTTTATTTTTTTTTTAAATTTATTTTATTACATTTTGTAGCAATGCAGTCAACGGGGCCGTAACATGGCCTCCAATAACCAAAGTAACCAAATAAAAGTAAATAAACATTCCCTTCCCCTCTTAGCCTCCCTCCCACCCTTCTTCCCTTCAAGACCGTTGTAGACTACACAGTGAGATATCTATGTTCCACCTTTCATTCTGGAGTGATTGTACTCTCACTCGACGAGTCTGTCATATTGGGGCTGAATAGTGTCTCTGTGAGCTCTACCCATTGTAGTAAATCATTGGAAGTATCTTGTCCTTGTTGACGTTGGGCTATTTCCCAGGCTCCTGTTTCAGCCTGCATCCATTTACGGAGATCTTCCCACCATGTTGTTAAACACGGTGCTTGGGGCCTTTTCCAACCCATGGCGATGCGTCTTTTCGCAAGTATGTACATTAAATCCTTTAGCTTATTCAGCGGCTTGTTTTTGCTGTTTCTGGGGTATTTTCCCAGAATGCATGCAATGGGCGTTTGCACTTCCAGGGTAATGGCGGCCTTGGCAACTCTGGTTTGGATTTGCGCCCAGAAGATTTGTATAGCGGGGCACCCCCAGAACATATGGGTCAAGTTCGCCTGGGGTTCGTGGCAATTGGGGCATCCGACGATGTTAGCACCAGTGAAACTGGAGATGACTCCTGGGGTAAGGTATGCTCTGTTCAGAATGTAAAATTGTATTAACTGGAACCTGGCATTTCTAGATACTTTTTTGTGGTATCCAGTGATGGTTTCCCATTCTGCTTCTGTGAAATGCTGCCCAATTTCCAATTCCCATTTCGTCTTGCACTTAAGATTGAGTCGGGCCGCGTTATGGAGCAGCGTTTCGTAGACCCTCGAGGTCTCATGGCCACCTTCAGCTGTTGCCGGTAGGCCTTCTAACACTTCATGGCCAGTGTCTAACTTGACCATTGACGGCCAGCGGGCAGCTATTCTTTTTACTACCGCAGTGTGCAGCAGAAACTGTCCCGTGTGTATGCCCGAGGCTTCTTGTAATTCAGCAAAGGTCAGGATGCCCTGTTCGTCCACCAGGTCTCCAACGGTGGCGACGCCGCATAGCTCCCATGTGTTCCTTATTAATTTCAAGCTCTCTAATCTATTTGCCATGAGTGCCGCAATCGGGATCAGTGGGGAATAAGGGTCTTTGAAGTCCATGACTCTACAGGCTCTTTTCCATATCTGGATACCTAGTTGGGCCAACAGTGGATATTGGTGTTTGTGGCCTGCGTCGGCCCATAGCAGGTCTTTCATTAGCATATGGGTGATACCTGGCTGCAGTAGGCGGGTGTCCGTGGAGGGGTCGTCTGCCATCCACTGGATCACATGTTTCAGCTGACCTGCCAGATAGTAAAGCTCAAAATTAGGGACCTTCAGGCCACCCTTTTCGTATGGTCTCTGCATGGTGTCCAGGGCGACTCTTTGCCTTCCATCTTGCCACAGGAATTTCCTGCAAAGCTTGTGTAGGTCGTTGAATGATGTGGAATATAGTATGGTACATTGGTAAAATGGTAAAGAAGTCTGGGTAACGCCACCATTTTGAGCAGTCCTACTCTGCCAGCCACTGAAAGCGGGAGTTTGCCCCAGAAGTCCATCGATTTCGCCAGGCCCTCCTTGGCTCTCACTGTGTTCAGAGCGTGCTCTGTCTTGGGGTCCCGGTGGATCGTAATCCCCAGATATTTAAAGGAGATGGGTTCCCATTTCAATGATAGTGTGGGGAGTTCATCTGGCTTAAGTCTACTCAAGGCTGCTAGGGGGAAGAGGCAGGATTTGCTGTGATTGATTTGGATCCCAGTGACTTTATGAAACCCCTCCAATGTTTCCAGTATGTATGGCAATACGTATTCGGGGTTCTTTAAGTAAAGGAGCATATCGTCTGCGTACATAGAGACTAAATGGGTTACCCCGTCTATTTCAATGCCCGTGTCTCCATATTCCTGCCTGATGTATGCTGCTACAGGTTCGATGGCGATGATGTATAACATGGGAGATAGGGGGCAACCCTGTCTAGTGCCTCGGGACAGCTCCCATTTGTCAGAGAAGGTGTTGTTGATCCGCACTCTAGCCTCTGGGTTAGTGTAGATGAGTGTAACCCATCTAATAAAGCTGGGCCCTACTCCCATTTTGGACAAGGTGGCTAAGAGCCATTTCCAACGGACCGAGTCGAATGCTTTGGAGGCGTCAAGGGACGCCACCGCGCCTGTATCTTGCCTGCTGTCAGTGCTGTAAATGACATGGTGCAGTTTCCTTAAGTTTTCGGTGATAGTCCTTCCAGGCACATACCCCGTTTGGTCCTGGTGAATTAGGACATGAATGGCCTTGCGTAGCCTCATGGCAAGTATTGCCGTCAGAAGCTTACTATCTGTGTTTAGAAGGGACAGGGGCCTGTATGATCCGCATTCTGTGGTGTTCTTATTGGGCTTTAGTAGTGGGATAATAGTTGCCTCTCTCATGGTGTTCGGGAGGAGGCCTAGTTCGTATGCCTCGTTGAAGACTTGGGCCAATATCGGTGCTAGTGCGTCTTCGTATTTCTTGTAGAACTCTCCTGGGAGTCCGTCTGGCCCGGGAGCCTTCCCAGTGGGCAGTGATCTAATAACTGCCGTAACTTCCTCTGGGGTGACAGGGCCCTCCATGGACTCCGCTATACACTCCTCTAAGTGTGGTAGCATTATACTATCTAACACGTCCTCTATTTCCGTGGCTGTGGGCGGTGAGGAGTCTGTGTAGAGCTTATGGTAGAACTCTGCGAAGGTGCGGTTTATATCTACTTGTGAGTGTATGTCCTGGCCGTCTGCATCCAGGATTTGACAGATGGGTTTTCTGGGTGCTTCACGTTTATACAACCACGCTAGTAGCTTTCCTGGTTTGTCCCCCAATGCATGATTTCTTTCGATGTGTTTGGCATAACTAAGCTTGCTCAGCGCCTCCCAGTGTTGCAGGCAAGCCTGCTTGAGTTCGACTTTCCTCCGTGTGTGGGCAGGGTCCGATGAGGTATCGGACTCTAGGTGTTTGAGCTCGTCTTCTGCACGCGTCAGTAGTGAAGTGATGGACCTCTGGGCTCCCCCCACTGCGGCTATCATTTCTCCCCTGATCACCACCTTATATGCCTCCCATGCAGTGCTGATGTGCTGGACACTATCAATGTTTATCTGCCAGTAGGCAGATGTGCTTTGTCGTATTTGTTCGCAAAAAGCCTTATCCAGTAACGCCTCACTTGGGAGTCTCCATGTGGGTATGGGAGGCCTGGGTGCAGTCAGGGTCCATGTAGTCATCAAGGGAGAGTGATCTGACAGCACTCTAGCCAAATATTGCGTATCTTCAAATGTGTCTAAGTGTTCGCCACTAACTAGTATGCTGTCTATCCTGGTATGTACCGCGTGTGGCGGTGAATAAAAGGAGTATTTCCTAACATCAGGGTGCTGTGCTCTCCAGAGGTCAATTAGGTCATATTGTCGTGTGAGGGCCTTCAGTATTTTAGCAGGGGGGGAGGGCTGGGAGTGTTTGCTGTCCGATCTATCTACACATGGATCTAAGGTACAATTGTGGTCTCCTCCCCATATGAACGTGCCATTACGACTTGGGTTCAGCCGCGTGTACAATGAGCGAAAGAAAACTGTGGCATCATGGTTAGGGGCATAAGTGTTGACCAGCCAGAGTTCTTTACCTTCTATGGTGCACTGCATTTGTATCATTCTACCTTCATCATCAATGTTTGTTTGTAACACCTTAATGGGGATGGTGGGAGCTATCCATATTAGCACTCCTCTAGCATAACTGGAGTATGTGGTTCCTATTAGGGTCCCCCTCCACGCTCTGGCCATCGCAGCTAATTTCTGCGCATTAAGATGGGTCTCTTGTAGGAGAGCGATACCTATCTTGTGGCGTCTAAGGAAAGTGTGAACTCTGTGCTGTTTGATGTAGCTACTCAATCCTCTGACATTCCATGTCATAATCTTGATCGTGTTAGCCATGAGTATGGATTATATAGAAGTTCTTGGGCGGGCCATGTGGCGGTGCCGGCCATGAGTCTCTAAGTGTGTCATATGGTATTTGGCGTCGGTGGGTTCTTAGGACATTATTTGCCCAGAAAGGTGGTATGCGGTGGCTTCGTTGGTCTTGTTCTTCCCTGTTCCAGTAAACAGTAACTTTGAACTGAACTAATAACTTAACACGTCTAGCGGAGTGTCCCCCGTTCTGACTTTCCCGTTTCTGCATCATGGACCTGGTCCCTGGATGCCCTACGGGCGGGTGAGTTACCCAAAAAAAGAGAAAAATTCGGGGCGGGTGTGGTTTCACCTCCTGATGTTGCTGATAAGGGATGATGCGTCGCTAGTGTTGCTCTGGGTTTATCTGAGTTGCCGCTTGTCAATGTGTTTCTAGCTCATTTAATGACTAAGTACTACCTGCAGGTAGCATGAGCAGGCCCTTATGGTTCGATTGATTTTGGTTTGCGCTGTTTCGGTTCTAAATCAGGTAACTGCGTTCTGTCCATCCATTCCAACACTTCGGTCGGGGTTTCGAAGAGGTGAGCCTTGTTATTGTGTAGGACCTTTAATCTGGCCGGGTATAGTAACATGTATCGGAGTCCTGCGTGTTTCAGTCTGGCTTTGGCGTGGCCGAACAGGGCCCGGCTTCTCTGGACCTGCAGGGTGTAGTCGGGGTAAATGGCCACCTTCGCGGAGTCTCTATGTATGGAGCCACCCATCCTGGAGAAGGCTAAGATTGCCTCTCTGTCCTTATAGTTTAGTACTTTAGCTATTATGGGCCTAGGTGGGTTTCCGGGAGGCGGCCGTCTGGCAAGTGATCGGTGGGCCCTTTCAATAGTGAAACCTTGTGACAATTTCCCGGCGCCGATTTCGTGTAGGAGTAGATCTTCAACGTAGTTTGTGGGGTCATTACCCTCGATACCCTCGGGCAGCCCGATGATTCTGATATTACTTCTTCGGGCCCTACCTTCGGCCTCGTCGGCTCTATCTTCAAGGTTCTTCACCTTTTGTACCAAGGCGTCTACTTCCCTCGCCAGCTGCGCTTTGGATTCGGAGTGTTCACGGACTTGGGTCTCTAGTGTGTCTGTTCTGCTGGCGATGGAGCGCACGTCCTGTCTCAACAGATTCAAGTCAATCGCCACCGCGTCTATCTTATTTTCCATGGACTTCTGCAATGTCATGATGGCTTCCAGAAGCTGTGAATTAGCTGGTTCCAGTGTATCTGCCTCTGGTGACTCGCCGCCGGCGTGGGCGGCCTCCCGCCCGGCCTCCCGCCCTGGAGCGCTAGTGGCGGCAAAGGTTTCCATGGTGGTCTGTCTGTGCTTGGTCCTGGCGTTTTTGGCGGACATTGCTGCAGTGTTGGCCATCCACCGTGGCCCTAGAAGTTCTGCCGTGGTGATAGGAGCTGTATAATCTTGGGGGGTATAGTGTTGGGCAGATCACAGCCGCAGTGGTCTGAGCGCGTTGTTCTCTTTCCTTTAGGGACTGGAGTAATCAGCGGCAAGGCCCGGGCGGAGGGCCGTTGCGGCGTCCAGGCACAGCAGGGAGGTTTGTATGTGGCGTGTTTTCAAACGCCGCTCAGAGGCAGTGGCTTCGGTGCCCCCAGCTCTGGGGGGCCGCTTATCTAGTGCAAAGTATGCCCTGTATTTGACAGTCCAAAGTTCCGTAGCACTGTTCGTGTTGCCAGCTGCCACTGCTTAGGGAGGTGAGTGTTTGCGCCCCCTGTTGGTCACCCGGCTCTGCCTTGGTCGGGGTAGTCGAGGTTCTCGTTTCTGCCCCCCAGCAGCCACACTACGCTTCCCAGCGCATTGTGTGCGAGCGCAGGGTCTACGTGGCATGTGCTAAGGTCCGGCAGCTTGGTATTTGCGCTCAGCACCCCTCCCCCGACTCCTCACCGTTCTCTCCCAGCCGCTCCACAGCCACCTTTAACGCCCGCGCTGGTCGCGGCGTGCTCCGTGGGGGCCAGTCCTCCCCTGGATCCTAGTGTGCCGGGCACTGCTCCAGCGCCGTCCGCTCTCCCGGACCGCGGATCTGCGTGTGGGTCAACCGAAGATCGAAGCGCTCCTCGCTTCCAACCCGGCGCCAGCCCCCGTCCTCGCCGGGCTCCCCTCCCCCTACGACCAGGGGTGCGCCGATGCTGGTCCGGATCTCTCTCCACGCCGGCTCACTCTGGCAGTCGCGCGCCGCAGGCTAGGCTGCTTCGCGGCCGTCAGTCCCACTGTTTCACAGCCTCGTAGCGCTCCCGCGCTAGGCGTTGGCGCCCCCAGGGCAATGATCCGTCAGGCGGCCGCCATTTTCAGGGTCGCAGCGCTCCAACTTTTCTTCGCAGCGGCAATCAAGCGGGCTTACGGAGCCGCTTCAGGTTTTACACATGGGTACTTCAGGCTTCCGCGGGTTGATGAGACGGCTTTCCGATAGATTAAGGCAGTATTGTCATGATTAGCAGCGGATCGTTGTTCACATCATCAGGAGCTCCACCAGAACACGACTTGTTTACATGGCGGTTAGCCACGCCCCCCCACATGGTCCACATCCTTGACATCACACCACCACCTGGCAATGCTTGCCACAAACACAAGTCTGTTTTGTTGATGTGTCCCACGAGTTCCAAACCAAACAAATTACTGTTGAAAGGAATTACTGTTGAGATAAATTGTTTATTCAGAAATTCATCCAATGTACGGTACCCAAATTAGGAGGATGTCGTCAATGAAAAGGAGAATACTATCTGGCTAGCTATGATGTTAAGTCATTATACACATCTATAGATCATGATGTCGTCAATGAAAAGGAGAATACTATCTGGCTAGCTATGATGTTAAGTCATTATACACATCTATAGATCATGATTTAGCTATTACAGCACGTGCTCATCATTTAAAAGGGTTATCAGCCACATGCTATTTACATGTTGAAATGATTAAGGAATTACTAATCTTTACTCTGAAGAACAATATCTTATTTCCAACGAGGAGCACTATAATCAAATTAAGGGGTAGCAATGGGGGACTGTTATGCCCCCCGCATTAGCAAAACTATTTATGGCACATTTCATACAGACCTAGGCACTCATTCCAAGCAACACAGATAAACATGGGCACCATCAACTGTGCCCATGTTTATTGATGACATCCTCCTAATTTGGGACAGTACGTTGGATGAATTTTCTGAATACACAACATACCTCAACAATAAATCCTTTTGCTTGAACTCGTGGGACACACAAAACACAGATTGCATTTTTAGATTTCATCCTTTACATCAAGAACAACCACACATAGAGACATGCACTTATCGTAAACCAACAGAAGTCAATTCAACTGTAGTAGCGACTAGCAGCCATTTGAGGAGCATAATACAAATATACCAGTCAGAGAAATTATCAGAGCTAGACACAATTGCAGTGAAGTACACATAGCTGAAAATAACAAAGTTACTCACCGTAGTGACTATCTTACTCCTAGTCCATACCTTTCCTCGATACTTTTGGGACATTCCGTCCTGTGGGACGGGACTGGAGTACTTTTGTAAAGAAGCATCAAATTGAAAAATGTGTCCTTCTCTTTTTACACGGGGTACCGCAAGTGGCCGTAACCCTGCCCTCCTGAGCTCCGCCCCACCAGTCCTTTTCTATCGCCAGGTCTGTGACCTTTTAAGCAATAATAGAGGATACTTATTAGAGGGGACGGCTGGCGGGGGTATGGAGGAAATGGGTATATGGACTGGGAGTAATATTGTCACTACGGTGAGTAACTGTTATACTCCTACGTCCCGTCCCCTTTCCTCCATAATTTTGGGAGATTCCCAAGCACTCCTCACAGGAAATATAGGTGGATGGAACCTCCTTACTGAAAAAGGATTTTAAGAACAACCTGACTGAATTGAGCATCGGCTCTGGAGCTCAGGTCTAAGCAGTAATGCTTACAAAAGGCTGATGGGGAAGCCCACGTAGTTGCTTTGGCAACAGTTCAATGTGCTTACAGAGCAACGTATAGATAGGAGGCAATGAAGGGAAAGCATAAGCTTTCATGTTGTCCCACAAGTTGCAAAGAAGACCACCTCTGGCATGCCCCATTGCAGGAAAATGTTGGAAATGATATTGCTGTTCATCTCACACTCGTAACCGATGCCGACTGGCGACTGAATTAATTTGTGGTCACATTGAGGTGACCCCGGGATGTGTGGAGCCTGGAGCCAGCCAATATACTGGATGGCCCAGCCCAAATTTGTATGGCAAGATCCACAAGGAGAGGAGAGTCTGTGCCGCCCTGCTTGTTGATGTAAAACCTTGCCACCTAATTGTCTGTGCAAACACAAAATACACTGTTGCTTTAAGGGAAGTATTCAAAAAGGCCACTGTGGGCCGCAGAGGTTGGGCCGCCATTTTCACACACCTGGGGCAAACTGCGTCACAGGAGCAAGTGGAGCAATAGTCTCCGCAGGGGAGCCAAGGGCCTTGCGTGCCATCCTAGCCTTGAAACAAGGAACCTCGGCAGATGTAGGGTGTTTACTCAACATGTTAGGGGCTTCCCCAGAATTAGCCTCCACTGGAGGATCCTCGGCAGAGCCGGTACTGGAAGGTCTGTGGTGCGTGACCACCTTCTTTCACCCCCTCAACAGAGCAGGTGTCAACATGGTCGTGTGCGCAGAAAGGCTTAGGGATATACCTTACAGCAAGGACCCTCGATGAGGGACTCTCAATTCTGTTGGTGTCCGATTTAGCCCCAAGAAGCGGAACCTCAGGTTTAATCCCGGTCTTATAGCCACCACAAGAGGGACCTCAGCCAAGACTCTACAGTTAGCTCCAGATGGAGAAGCCTCAGGGTGAACCCTGGTATCCAAAGCCACAGCAGAACTGGGCTCAGCCTTAGCCCCAAATGGGGAACCTCCGAAGAAGATCCGGTATTTGGTGACCCGCTGCGGGTCCCTCAGGGGAGTTTCCAGTGCGTCTCGCTGAGCCGAGACCAAAAGGAGTACTGAAATCTGAAGTGTTCTGCTCCCACAGCAAACCGCCGATATTTCATATGTGGGTTCCAAATCAGGATGTGCATGTATGCATCCTCAAAGACCACCACACTGAGCCAATCACCCTTCCAAAGAGAGGAGTAGATTTGGCAGGGCGTGATCAACTTGAATTTCTCTCTGAAAGATTGGAGATAGTGCGCAGGCCAGCCTGGTTGAGCACTGTGAAAGGACAGGAGTACTAGCCCCTCCCTTGATCCATGAGGGCAACAGGTTCCACTGCTCTGAGGTATAGACATTTCAGTACCTCTGCTCTGAGGGAGACCATCCCTGTTGCAAGAGAGGTTTCAAGGGTGAGGTAGGAGGAAAGGGCAAGCGAAAACCCACCTAAACAATGGACAAACGATGGACAAACTACACCAGTCTTCGGTGATGCCACCCCTCCAGATGAGACGAGATTCGTCCTCCCACCGGTGTAGTGTGACCGACAAAAAATATCATTTGGGTGATTTGTCAGCAGGGTAAATACCTGTCCCATTAGAGGAGGCTGATGTCCGAGAGAAAAACCAACCACCTTGCCGATAAATAAGTCAGAGTGTTTGCCACTCTGCACGAAGCGTTGGAGAGAATTCTGTAGACATGTAAGAAAAGAGTGCATCGTCGGTGGAGAAAAATGTCACGAGGACAAGCAAACAGACAGTGAGCAAAGGAGAGGAAAACAAACCGAAAAATGGATCAATGCATGTACATAACAAAAATATGACAAATAAAAAAAAAATACATTTAAAAGAAAATAAGTGTTTGAGACAATCCGAAAGACGCAATCCCCACCCCTATGTTACAGTCTCCCCCCCCACAAAACAATCAGTGAATCCCCCTCCCCCTCTACTTGCATGGTACTGGCGCAGACTCCGCTGGATTTTGAGGAATACAAGTGGAACATCCGGCTGTTTTACAAAGACAGCTACAGCATTGACACTGTACAGGCTAAGGCAGTGGGCAATGTGGTTGTTGGGTGTGGTGTGTACATAAACACTGCCATAACATGTATTTGTACAGTTAAATGTAGGATGGTATGGTGACAGTGTGCAAGGTTAGGGGCATGCATCTTGTTTGTGTGCACGCACTGCATGCAGTTGCTTACCATTTCTAATCTGTATTTCTTGTTGCTTTTGTTAGGATTACTTTTCCGACATTTGTAGTGCATGTATTACAATGGGAACAGAATAATGTGGAGTGTACAAGGTACGTGGCAGCCATTATGATGTTACGCATGCAGTGAGTGGAATTTATAATATGATGTACTGTCGAATTTTGTGCATTTTGTGTCGCGTCTACATACAAGTGTGTGAAGGCGCGCTGAGGAAAGGGGGCGGATGAGGGAGGAGCTGGAGCAAGTTGATACTTAGGAAATGAGAGTGCAAGATATTGATGTGCCAGAGATTAGAAGGCCTTCTGCGTCGTGGCATTTCATTTTATTGGTCCCAGCCACTGCGAGCTATAGCAAACACTGCAGTGCACCAGCCATACCATTCCGGCCGTTCAGGGAAGGACTAGTTGTGTACTCCTTTTATGGCTGAGTTGCTGACGGGGCACATTGGAAGTTGGCAGATTTTTTAAAAAGAACCTGTGGCACCAATGAAGTGTACAAGGCACCACCGCCCTGCGGACACTGACCTTTAGGTAAGTGACTGTAAGTTGCTATGATGCATGCAGTGGTGGCTTTAGTGCCTTCTTACTATGAGCAATGTGGTTGGTGGGTTAGTGGGGAGCAATTTTTCTACCATAGTAGGATGGAAACAGAGTTCCTGTTTCACTTCTGTAGTGTAAGAAATGGGTAAGTGAGAATGTTGCAAGCCACTACCTACAATTTGCTACTTCATGGTAGCACATGGGAAGAACGTCTGAATGCTTTGGCAACATGTAGTGGACTCTTAGTGGCAGATATCGTGCATCTAGGCACTTATGGCCATAGTGCCAAAAAATATTCAAACCTTTCTTTGGTGGTCATGGTGCTTATGTGGATGAATGTGCATGTACAATACTGGAATGTGTGAATGAACTTTCCACTGCACGTGCTTTCCAATAACAGCAGACGTGTAGGCTGATTTTGTAACCGTAGAAATGAAGTGTTGTGGTGGACTGACACTATAGGATGCTGAGGTTTTTGAAGGGCATTGGTGCATGCGTGTGAGTGCTTAGCAATACGTAATAAGGGTGTGGTTGGAAGAGCATATTAGAAAGGGAAGAAGGTCTGTTAATGAAGGACTGGGGCACGGCTCTCACGATACTTAGCGAGGTGCACATGCTAAATTGTGCGACTTTGAACAAGCTGGGCAATGGGAATGTCATTGTTGCAATAGACCAATCAGGTGGTTACAGAGTGCGTCAGACAAAAGGGCAGCCATATTTTCTTTCATTACTTTGTGTAGTGCGGCTGGCGGAAATGGCGAGGCGGTAGTTTTTATAGTGGGTGATCGATTTGTGGTAGATTTGCTCCAGTATGCCGTCGAAAGACGACTTATTGGCTTTTTGAATTTGGACAAAGTGAAGGCTTTGTGGTGCGGTGTAGCGGTCTGTACTTTCGACCATTTGCTTGCAGAATGTGGTCCAGTGGCCAGGTACTGTACACGTTGTGATAGTGCACTTTGGAGGTTTGCTTCTGAGTTGCATACCTTGTGCAAGTGTGTACAGTCAACTGAAAAAGATGATGAAAAAAGTGCAGCGCATGTTTCCCACTGCGAAGGTGCTTTTTTCATGTATACCACCACATCCAGCTTATCAGTATTCAAATGAAAGTTGTCGGCAGCCAGAGGAGGGAAGGCGTCTTATCAACAGAAGCATGTGTACCTTTCTGCGTACTGTTAGGATGTACTCCTGTGTTGTGCCTTATGGTCACTAATAGACCACATCTTGACTGTGTTGTGTTTTATGGTCACTAGTAGACCACATCTTGACTGTGTTGCGCCTTATGGTCACTAGTAGACAACATTTTGACTGTGTTGTGCCTTATGGTCACTAGTAGACCACATCTTGACTGTGTTGTGCCTTATGGTCACTAGTAGACCACATTTTGACCGTGCTGTGCCTTATGGTCACCAGTAGACCACATCTTGACTGTGTTGCGCCTTATGGTCACTAGTAGACCACATTCTGACTGTGTTGTGCCTTATGGTCACTAGTAGACCACATTTTGACTGTGTTGCACCTTATGGTCACTAGTAGACCACATTTTGACTGTGTTGTGCCTTATGGTCACTAGTTACCATTAACGTGCCTCATGCTATGCCTTGCCTAATGTTGTTGACCACATCACGTTAGACACTCCCTAGCTCTACCCACTTACCTGCTCCATTTAGCGGCAACGGAATCCCTTACCTTTGACACCACACCATCCTGACACTGGGATTGGAAGAATGCTAAACTTAGCAATACTGCTCTGTACCATGGCTACTGCCATACAGGTGGACTCCAGCAGCCAAGAACACACTGGCCAGTCACCAGTACCTACCTTAGACCTTAGCCTACCAACCCTTACAAACATTGCGCAACCTAATCTCTCCATAGTCAACAAGGCCTGAGAGACAATTCCCTACGCCTCCTTACCATGCGCCACGCCCAATAGAAATAACAGACTTTGCGCTAGACTAGCTGAATAATATGAACCACTGAGAAGAGCCCTTCCGGCCACCAACCTCAAAACTAATTACAAACTTAACTTACAACCACCTAGCCACTCTAAGTTGCCTCTTCCAATGTCCATCTTGAACGCGAATACCCTTCATTTCAACAACCATAAGCCCAAAGTTTGCAATATCTCTGACAAACCTAACTGAGTCAACAAAACACCTGAGGCACTCCCTCTCAAAGTAGTGCTTCTCAACGCAAGATCACTAGTCACACACGCCACCAATATTGCTGACTTAATCACTGAAGGGAACCTGGATTTCCTCGCAATTACGGAAACTTGGCTCTATAATGCAGCAGGATCTGCTCTAATGCTAGCCATCCCTGATGGATATACCATAGTCAGACAAGACTGTGATAATGCCCAAGGTGGCGGTATTGCTATTATCTCTAAAACTGCTCTTGGCCTCAGACTAGTTCCTACCCATCTTTCACAATCATGTGAAACACTCACTGCCAAAATTCAGATAAATAATTCGCAATCCCTTACTATACACCTTATATATATACCACTAGGCCTTCTTGGTACCTTTGAGGAAGACCTGCATAATATAATTATGAATAACCTTAAAGCTACCATGCAACTAATCCTATTAGGTGACTTTAACCTAGGCTTTAATGACCAAATGGACAAAAACGCAATGGAAATAGCCAATACGATCAAAGCATTAGGCCTCACCCAAAAAGTAAATAAACCTACCCACCTTAAAGGGAGAATTTTGGATTGGATAGTGGACCTTAATTGCTCAGCCACTATTTCATCTATCCTGCCATTAGCTTGGACAGACCACTTTCTGATCTCCTTTCACCTTTCCACTATAAGACCTATTCCACTGGCTCAACTACTAGCACCACCATGCTCAACCAGAAGTAAAAAAAGTATCTCGGTAGAGAAGGTTATCCCTACCATTCTGCCCACACTTAACGCACTACCTGACAATCTTGACCCTAGTAGCCTAGTTCAGGAATGTAACAATATTATGCTCACCACACTGGACAAAATTTCCCCTATCAAACTGAGGCCTAGCAAACCAATAGCCCACTTAAACAAATGGTTCACTCCACAACTTAAAGACCTCCGCACATTAAAGAATAAAAGTGAAACTAATTGGAGACTTTGCCCCTCTAGCGAGAACAAAGCCAAATTAACCTCACTTTCCTCACACTACAAGAAGGAAATCTGCCAGGCAAAACGTAATTCATACGACGAGCGTATTGCTAACTCAAATTCAAGTATGAAAGAACTCTTTTGCATACTCAAAGAATTAGAGCCACCAATTATTATTCCTGATGTCTGCACTAAGGACAAATCCTGGTGTACAGACATCCAACATGCCTTAGCGAATAAAATTGACACACTCCAGAATAAAATTCAACAAAAAAAAGAAGTTCTGAACTTAGAGCATTCGCCTAACACTCTCCTGCCTAACAAGTCACCATCGGCTCATAATAGTACCTTCCATTTTTCTAAAATGTCTACCCTAGAGGTAGAAAAAATCATCCTATCTTTGAAGCCCTCAAACTGTAAAGGTGATATCTGCCCAGCACAGCTAATAAAAGATGCTGCCAGAGAAGTCTCCCCATTCATAACTAAACTGATAAATGCCTCATTTGCTACAGGTACTATACCTGCTAACCTTAAAAAATCCTGGGTGCTACCCCTCCTCAAGAAACAGACACTAGATCCTCTTATTCCCACGAACTACCGGCCCATTACCACGGTCCCATTTCTACTAGAAATATTGGATAAAGCCGCTTACATTCAAATTAAAAAACACTTGGAATTGCATAAACTACTAGGCAACAGACAATCTGGTTTCCCTCCACTACACGGAACAGAGACAGCCCTAATCGACCTAAAGTCCCAAATAGACGAGCCGAGAGACAAAGGAAGGACAGTACTCTTGCTCCTACTTGACCTCTCTGCCGCATTTGATCTGGTCAACCACAAGGTCTTATGCCGGCACCTTGATTCTGCCGCCCACTTCTCTACGGGTGCCATCAAATGGATTGAGTCCTTCCTGAGTGAGAGAACCATGAGAGTCTTCTCCCCCTCAGCAGCTGCCGACCCTACACCCATCCTATGCGGTGTTCCTCAAGGATCCTGCGTCTCGCCTACCCTTTACAACATCTTCACAAAGCCACTGTTCGACAATCTGGACCAGCTAGATATCACCTACACTAACTATGCAGATGATACTCAGATTCTCCTCCCACTTTCTGGGGATTACAGTACGGACATGGGTTTAGTGAACAAAGTTTACCTTATCATCCAAGCATGGATGGCCACTCATGGCGTGTGCTTGAACGATGATAAGACTGAACTTATAATTCTGGGCTTGCAGGCTAATATAAAAAAAACTAGGCCAAGAATATTCATCATTCAATATTGACGGTAACACCATCAAAGTCTCCAAGGAAGTAAAAACCCTTGGATTCTACTTGGACTCCACACTGTGCTTTGATAAACAGGTGAAATCCCTTACCTCTGCCACGGCCTACACCTGCAAATTACTCTGAGAGTTCCTCTCTGACAATAGTTGTCTGATCCTGGCTAGAGCTCTAATACTCTCCAGAATCGACTACTGCAATGCCCTCTACAGTGGTGCCAACAAATCTACCATTCAAAGGCTCCAAACACTACAGAATAACGCCCTAAGAGCAGCCTTAGGCATAAATAAGAAAACTCACATCTCCTCCTTGAGACGTCAACACAAATGGCTATCCACATCTAACAAAATTTTACTAAAAACGCTATCCTTGACACATAAAGCCCTTAACAGCGCAGCCCCTAGCTACCTCATAGATAAATTCCAGAGAAGAACTTCTCTCAGACCTACTAGAATTGGGAATACTAATTGTCTGACTATTCCTAAATATAAGCTCACCACCATTGGGGGTAAGAGCTTCACTGTTAAGGCAGCTAAAAATTGGAACTCATTGCCTCAGGAGCTGAGAGCAGACCAATCCTACTTACATTTCAGGAAAAATTTAATAAAACATATCACTGCTACGGACCCTTAGTCTCCCACCACCTTTAGAGGACTTGCCCACATCGTTAGCGACTTGGTCATCCTTCAGTAACAGCGGACTACTGTACATTTATCCTCTGTACATTGCCTACTGATCATTTATTTATTTCATTGGTTATTCTGTTCTTCGTCTTATCGTGTACATTGTATATATCCTGTATTCATGTAAAAACTATATATCTTGCTATTATGTACATTTTGTAACCTATGTATACGCAACTATGTAAGTCTTGCATCTCCATATAACTGCGCCCTTTTACTCACGAGTCTGGTGCGCTTAACAAATGAATAAACAAACAAACAAACAAACAAACAATGACAACATTGGTTATCGATATGTAAAGCGTCTCGATGTAAATGGCATCGCATTGTTGCCCACCGGCAATGACATTTGGTTTTCTAATCTGCAGGCTGCACTGAAGACTCTACTGTAAGAATGTGAGGCGACGTAGAGCAAATAAATACAAATGTAAAAGCTACCAAAAAGAGTTGTTACTGTGGGAGCTTAATGAACAAAAAAACGGCTCTTTTAAGAGCCAGCACTACAAAGGTCATTGCCTACCCTGATAGAAATGTATGTCCCCTACTTCCACGTGCGAACACCTGCAAAGGACCGCTGTGATCGCTACAGTTGCAGGGTTGTAAGTGTAACATATGCCCCTTTTGCCCACGGCCATCTGATATTTGGGATTGTGGAGGACACAAGATTGCGCAATAAGCTTTGTGGATCCAGAGTGGACGCACATACTGTGCTATAGGGTACATTTGTCGACCTACCTGTAGCGGGTGAGCTTATGGGTGCGTGTTGTACCAGCCACAGCGTATGGTTTGTGGGACAATTGCACATACATTACTTGACAGTGAATATAAAGCAGAGTCCGGTGGGAGTTAGGTGTATAGTGTATGATGTGGGTACGCAAGCCTGTGGAGCATTTACAATGCAGTCATTGCTTTTGGTTTGTTTGTGTTTGCGACTTTGGTGACGCTCCATCACGACGATATTATTGCAGTGGATTGTGGAGGGATACATGCATACTATGTAACACGATTTTCACTGTCTTGTGGTGAGGGAGACAGTAGGCCAGGAAATTCGTATGTTTTCTAACTCCTGCGTAATTTTAAAGCCCCATAGGCAGAAACCCATGCAGAGAGGTAATGTTTTATGTGGTTTGTAAATGGAGAAACCGCAGTACATGGTGAAGAAGTGCATTTCTGTATTTCTACAACTTGTGCCATTGCCATACTGTACACATGGGAATGTATGGTTTCGCAGCACAAACAGTTTTTCCCACAAGTAGCATTCCAGTTGATATTACTGCACGTTTGCAAGTTTAACAATAACGTTTGTGCTTCCTGTTGCACACTTGCGGTCTTGCAAACGCACTACAACACGCACAACCATCTGTTTGAACAGATACCTATTTTTAACAGATGCTACTACACTGTTTTCCACAGTACCACTTTTCCTTCCATTTAGAACAGAATTGTGTGGAGGGTATAAGATGCGCGGCGCACTGCCTTCTTTCCTTGCCACTTACATTGTGACACTGTGAATCAAACTTTATATCAATTAGGTACAAAATGTTTCCAAACGGGGCTTTATGGAGAAGGTGCGGTACTACAAACGTAGCATCATTTCTAAATGGACTTTGTGCAACCTACGTTATCTTTACAGTGCCCTACTAACAACATATGCAATTTACTAGCAAAAAACGTTGTAACAGGCACGTTATCGTTACATTGCACTAGCAAGAATCTATGCGATTAAACGGGAAAATGTTGTTACAGGGACCTTATGGTTACAGGTCAAACTGTACACTCCCAAAATTCAGAAGGTAGGCAACGGCACCACAACTCGCCCCACCAGTATGCACTGCAAGGACTATCATTCATGACATCAAAGATGCCATCAAACATATCATTGATGACATCACGTTGCTTCCCCCTTTGTTGGTAACTGACATAAGTAGGCCTGATGCTTCTCTTCACTATCAGTCAGGAAGTAACAAATGAAAAGGGTGTATCTTTGTGTGCAACACCCTTCGCATATGTTGTTGCACTACTTTCCTTGCGGTTCACTCAGATCATATGAGATATACACATATAGGGGAATAAGACCGCGTAAAATACACCAATCATTTCTGCGCTTCAAGGTAATCAGTTATATTATGAACACTTTCCGATAATACTGCTCTATGTTTGCCTACTGTAAATTCTTTTTATAAGGTAATATTTGTATGCATTGTGGTGTCTTAAAGTGTTAAACTGTACAACAAAATCAATCATGATGTCAGTATGTTATCTGGCAAGAATGTACGATTACATTTGTACGGGGCATGGAGCACCCAAATGGATACATGTTCACATGAGTTGGTTCATGTACTTTTAGGAAGTTTGTAATGGAATGGTGTGTATGGCAATGTGTAGCTGAGTGAACTAGTTCTCATGATAGTTGTTCACTGATGTTTGATAGTTTTCTGCCACCATTACAATAACAATCCCTTGTGGAAGCTTTCCATGACAACTAAATGCACATGGCTTGTTATCAGTGATGTTATTAATGAGATTAGTGACGGCATGTTTGATGTTATGGGTGCTAGTTGTTGCAGTGCACATTGGTGGCCCGATTTATGGTTGCTTAGGCTACCGTAACTGCCAATTATGTTGTATGTGTAAATAGAAAAGTCTATCTGAGTCAAGGCACACATTCCACCACGCCATCTAGTAGCCATTGCTGGAAGTTCACCTCCAGTTCTGAGGCACAACACAAGGCATTGTGGGTATGGAAAGTAGCTAGCTTGCCCTCTCTATCCCTTTCTCTATTTATGTATATATAATACATGCCCTGTGGTAACAGCCATGTAGTTATGGTTCAGTTGCCGAACTAATACGAAGAGCACTGTTTGGGCGGTTTATAAGTGGGCTCTCCCTGGACGAATCCTTAACAAACTTTGCATTAAAAGTATATGGCCCACTGTGCATGTTTTTGGAAAGTTTGGTGAGACTTCCTCAAGGGGGGCCAAAATTAGAGGGGGATACCAACATATTGTAAAGGCTTACACATGTGGTGTAATTTGAGGAATGTACACAAACGTTTGCCAAAAAATGTTAAATGTAGATAGAAATGCTTTTGTAAAGTCTGAAGCGATTTTGTGGAGTGGGTGCTAAATTATATGACTGTTGTATGTGCATACATTTGACAGTTTTGCCAAAATGAAACATGGTTCTATTTACAGCATACTTCTGCAAACAGCATTGAGAAACACCTTAAAGCATGGTTAGGCAAACCTAGCCGTGTTTTATGTTTAGCCAAGTGTTATAATGTAGGTACAAAAAGTAGTGCAATACCTTTGGTGAGTGAGGTGCAGCCTGTGGCCATGGGCAGTGGCCAGATTTTCTGGGTCATGCAATAAGGTCATCATACGGATAATCTGCCTACTAGGTGGGACGACGAAGGACAACACATGGGGGTCGAGTGGCCATGTGCATGTGGGACTGGGTTTGTGCTAAAGTGAGTCGAAAATGGGATAAGTTTGAAAGGGAAGAAAAATGTGCTTGTGGTAATATGGTGATACAGTACTTTCTTCGACTTCTGCAGTCTGCCATGGACGGTGAAGTGGGCCTCTGTATGGAAATCTGCTTTCCCTTTGCATGGTGGCCATCTATGGAAAAGGATTTTCCTTCCTACACCGGGATGCCTTAGGCATCCTTACAGCTGTACAGCCTTAGGCATCCCGGTGTAGGAAGGAAAATCCTATTTTTTATAACTCCTGATTCCTGCTTTGGGAATCGGGGATGCCAATGGCCTTCTACTTCCCATGCAGGTGCTGGAATGGGGGGATAATGGCCCGGAGACATCGTTATCCACCCTAGTTTCCCTTGGGTCGAGAACTTGGGCTGCCGGGCTGGTATCCATTGTTGCAGTCCCTGCAACGGGGGATGACCGCCACAATATTCCCATTAGCATAACACAAAATGGGAATGGAAATGTTGCAAAATATTATTGCCTCTATCTACTTTACTGAGAAATGTATGTTTTTATGTTTTGTTTAGATCTATTTTATATATATATATATATATATATATATATATATATATATATATATATATATATATATATTTTCACTAACAAAAAGCCTTGTTAAAGGGACGTTATGGTTAAGTTGCACTACTATACCAAAAATATTTCCACTTTATTGAAAAAATTAGCCTACAGCAACGTAATGAATGATTAAAGTGCCCTATTAAAAACCTATGAAATTCACTAATAAAAACCTTGCTAAAGGGACATTATGGTTAAGTTGCACAACTAAAAAACCAATGAAATTCAATAGAAAAACATTGCTACAGGGACGTTATGGTTACAGGTAAAACCTTAAAACCCCACAAATTCACCAGTTATGGTATGGTACGCAACCATAACTCGCGCTACCACTTTGCACTGCAAGCACTAACACCCATGACATCAAAGATGACATCACAAATGTAATTCATGACATCACTGATGATATCACATGTGCATTTAGCTGTCATGAAAAGCGTCCAGAAGGGATTGGCATTGTAATATTGGTAGAAATCTATCAGAGATCATGGGGAGAAGTATCATTAAGTAGGTCATTGCACAAGGCATTGTTGTAAACAGTATTGCATTACACATTTCTTTCCATTACATGATGGGACTCATGTACAAATGTAAGCAGAGTGTGCAGCATGCATCATATAGGTGCAATATCCAAACTACTTTTTGTACCTACATTATAACACTTGGCTAAACGTTTCCCATGTTGTATAGTGAAATGATGCATACTTTCCTGTTAGGCTTTTGTGCACTGTTAAACATGTAATAAGTAGCTAGGAACCCCTCAGTTACTATATAAATGTACTACTAGACCCAGAGAAACGCCCTAGTGGTCTACCACTAATGGTAAGGATAACTATTATCCAGGACCTAGAGGGAAGACCTCCGTCATCTCAAGAAAAACTAGAAACATCTCCAAAATTTCATCTCCGGTCTTGGCTGCCTACGGTCTTATTGACACGGCTTCCAAAATAGCAATCCACCACCTTTGGGCCCCAAAATTTAAGTCCGCCAGCGACTACCTTGTCCTTGGGTTCCTGGAACACCCGAGGCTTTCTGCACTTAACAGTACCAGGTACAATCGACCTCAGATCTTATGACATCTTGTGTCTACAGGAATTATGGCTGACCGACAAACCAAGCCTGGATGGCTTCTCCTTGGCCTTCTCTCCGGCGCGAAAAGGAACGAAAGGACGTCCTTGTTCAGGCCTATTGACGTCCATACATTCGGGCCGCAGTTTACAGTTGGAAGCAGTATTGTTGGCGGACCTTTCCCTCTTGACAGTTCTTTTATCTTGGTCACATGTTGAAAGCACGACTGGTATTCTCCAGTCTACACCAGTCGTGATTATTAATATCTACTGGAACCCATGTGACATACAAGCGGAAGTCCTACTCAATAAGGTTCGGCAACCAAATTGACCAAGCCTACTTGAACCACCAAGCCGCCCACTTGATCATCTGTAGCGACTTCTTCAAATCGCCTTCAACTCCAAACCCGAAGGGTATCGACGATCCGACCTTGCCCTGGATAGACCTTCATGACAAGGAATCCATCAGAGCGACAATCTCCAAATTAAAGAACTCAAGAGCACCTGGCCCTGATGGGATTTCTAACATTGACCGAAAGATAGCACTGGAAGAATGGTCACCCTTTATAAGCCTTATCTTCAAGAGGTGTGCGGACCTTCAGAAAATTCCATCATCTTGTACTGAATCAATCATAGTGCCGATATTTAAAAAAGGTTGTAAGGATGATCCCCGAAACTTTAGACCAGTTGCTTTATCAGACGTTACCGGGAAGGTCTAGGGTTCACTACTTTTGAGCAAATTTCAAACATGGGCAAGCAATGCACCATGTGCTGACCCCTGACAAACAGGCTTTAAGAAGATCACAGGGACAAGTGCTAACATCATGACCTTGAGCATCATAAAGGCCAAGATTCTTGAAGGGGGGCCACAAGTGTTCCTTGCATTTATAGACCTCACCCAATCGATTCAAACTGTGACAGAAGCTGGAAAATTAGAAGTGCCCGCCAGGAATCCTAGGACCTCTAAAAGCCTTGCACAACAACACCAACGTTTATGTACGGTTAAACCAACAAGGTCTACTCTAAACTGGCATTCATACTACTAGGGGAGTAAAACAAGGCTGTCTCCTGGCACCAGCACTTTTTCTATCCTATTTTGGGGATTACAAAGATGCAAACTCCTTAACAAGATGCTTTCCTCCGTCTACCGGTCTGGTAAAAATCCCGAGACTGCTATATGCAGACGACTTGATTCAGCTTGACCAGACAGAAATTGGGTTACAGCGTCAACTAGACAATCTCTCCAACTATGTATTGTCAAACGACCTAGAAATCAATAAGGCAAAAACAAAGATAATGACCATCGAGAAAAGTAAAAAGAACGGAGAAAACTTGAGTTTTTGGATGGTAAGCGGATAGAAAAGGTAGCTGAGTTTATTTACCTGTGAGTATCACTGGACAGCTCGAAAATGGAGAGTTTGCAGCTACAACTACTCCAGAGGAAAATGAGAAATCTGTCCTCGAAAATTAAAATATTGGACAGAAAATACAGCAGCTTCTCACTTCTGCCAACAGTGAATTTCTACAGAAATAAAGTAGTACCAGCCATCACTTACGGAGCGGAAGCCTTACCTCGTATTCCCACAAAAACATGGCAAATCTTGGAGAGCTTCTTCTGGAGATCTGCTTTAAATCTCCCAAAATCTACACCCATCACTCTAATCAGACGGGAATTGTTCCTGACCTCCTTAGAGGCATTTGTGGAGCAAAACACAATTATGCTATATAGGAAAATTGGGGACCCATCAAGTCCCCCGATAGTTGCACTGATACGGACGGAGATGGGAAATGGTCGCTGAAAAATGTTGAATCGCTGGGAAAATGCTCGCAAACCCAAACTTGTGCTGATTGGGAGTTCGATTGAAGAGCTAGTACAAAATCCCATCAAGACAAAAAAAAGGTTGGACGACCTTGACTGGACCACTTTAGACAAAGCAACAAAATACAAGCTTACATCACATCTACCGGCAGTAGCTAGAAAATTAAATGACCTCCAGCCTTTTTTGTAGAAACACCCAAGCAGACAAGTTCACAACATCTTACTAAGAGCAAGGCTGAATCTTAGACTGCCAATGAAATCTTAAAAATCAGAGGCCTTTCAATGACAAATCGTTGCAGATTCTGTGGAAATGTCTTTGAGATTGAAACAATACGCCACCTTCTTCTGTTGTGCCCCCGCACAAGTAGCTTCAGAGCTCCTTTTTTGAAAGAACATTTGGCCGTATCACGTACCCATGAGGAAGAACTTTGGTGGACCCGCCTTATTGGTAGGGAGAAAACTTCCTGGACAATCGCAACGGTCAACATTTTAGAACAAATTTTCTACTCGGACAAAACTACCATTTCTTCACTTTCAGTTTTGCCGGCATAATCTAAGAAAAACTCGGTACACAAGTCTTTCTTAGATTGGAGTTGTTTTTAACAATTCTAATTAGGCTCGAATTCATCTTCAACTGCACTACTTTCTTGTAAAAATTACTAATGTAATTGAATCTCATAATATTTAAAAAAAAAATGTACCACTGCATACTAAAGTATGCAAAAACACAACGCATACCAATACCAGCATATATAAATAAAGACAAGTAAGTAAAAACGTAGCAGTACTACCAGAAACAGTCTGTAACCCAACTGATTATGTTAATGCACAGAAATGATTGCTGTATTTCAGGCTTCCCTTTTGTATATGTACTATATGATATAACTGAACTCGAAGGAAAACAGTGTACAAACATGTCAAAACAGTAAGGTTTGCAATGTAGTACCTTTTCACTTTGGAATTCCTCATCTGTTAGTGAAGAAAAGCACCTAGTATACATATGTCACTAAACAAAAAAAGAGGGAGCCAGACTTGTGCTGTCATCAGTGATGTCATGAAGGACATTTGTGATGTCATCTTTGATGGCATGGGTGTTAGTCCTTACAGTGTACAGTGGTAGCGTGAGTTATGGTTGCGTACCGTACCATAACTGGCGAATTTCCAGAGTTTTACCTGTAACCATAACGTCCCCTTAAAAAGGTTTTTTGTTAGTGAATAATATATATATATATATATATATATATATATATATATATATATATATATATATATATATACACATATACACAAAATGGTGCCGCATTCTGCACGCGGGGCGCTGTATTATGCCAAACACAGCATTATTTATCACCTATAGACACAACAAGTCCCTCATTATAGCTCTGCTAATGGATGTATTAATACTGGGGTGGCCCGGTACCTGCCCTTATGGTTATGACCACAACCATTGTTACATCGTATATAAAATTGTCAACAGATCAACGCATTACAATGCACGTAGCCCACGATTGCAATAGCTTAGCTCTGTAATCAAAAAGTACAGCTTCACGTGGGCTTGTTGGAAAGCAAACATGCTAATTTCTCAGCTGCGGCAGGACCCAGTTAAAAATGGTAAGGCCTCAGTTTCCAACCTTTTTAAGAATTCTATGTTCGCTTGCTAAACAAAAAACAGAGGTGGTTATACCAGCTACTTCCTGACTTGAACAGAAGGCTGGAATAAGGAGTTTCCTGCTCTAGGAGATTTTCTCAGACTGCAGCCATTCTGACAGTGTGATTTAATACATTTCTAACTGCTCTTTGTTAGCTACAGTGCTAAAGGGGAAGTTAGAGAAATACAAGGTGCAAGAAGTCACTTGGAAGAGCTGAAATTCTAACCTTCCAAATGTAATAAGCATTTCCAGACCGCATGAAATGAGGTTACAAAGATCTTAACTCTGATACAGAGGAGAACATATGACCTAATTACTGTCAAGAACTGACATTTGGTTGTTCCAACTTACTAGCTGCCCTTTTCTGTTACCTACTTGAATATATATAGGCCAGGCCAAGAATCACACACACAAGGTCAGAAGTCTTGCACATCACACTGCAGTCAAGAAGGCTGGGGAGAGGTGAAGCAGATGGCAGCAGACCGGAGCTGTTAGGAGAGACAGCAGACCAAGGCTCGTAAGGGCCTCATCGGGAGTTGGACGGAGCGGTAAAAGCGGCAACGCTATTACCACTGCATTACTGCTCCGCCCAATCCTGAGTTTGGGCGGAAAGCTGGAGATTTACTTCCAGCTTTAAGCTGGAGGTAAATATCCAGCTTTCCACCCATTTCCAGCACTATTAAATGACTGATGACCAGAAGTTATTCATCACAGCCTCGTTAAGAGGTGGAGTTGAATAAATCCTGATTGTTCCTTATCAAGGAAATCAAGACAGGGCACATTTTTTTATTTTATCAAAATGATATAGTTTGTATACAAACTTTTCATTATACCTTTCACAGAACTGAGACGAAGAGAAAAAAAAAAGAAACAAAACTATAAACTTGTATCATTTCTTAGCAAGAGAAAAATGTATACAAATTTAAATATAACATTGAAAAAAGTTCTTCCATCCATTGTCTTATGCTTCTCTCTCCTGATTAATACAGCAGCTTCTTTTCTCATGTGCATGTTCTATCCTTATTAGTAGACATGATTGCTTGCCAAAATTGGATGATTCTATGTCATCACTTTTGAGTTACCTTCAAATATGTGGAGCCAGCGCTCATTGCAATCCATATGTTTTGCATCTTGAGGGAGCATATTTGCAAACAGTTGCCTTTGCTCTTGTAGCTCCAAACATTGCATAAAAAGATGAAAAAGGGTTTCCTTTTGCTCTTGCCGCTTACAAAAATCTACAATGGGCGTCTTTTGCTGGTATTTGGTTCGTGGATATTAGATATTCTTATGTTGGCAGAACATTTAATGTTAATCTTAAAAATGTATCCCTCAATCGATCCGGAAACAATGGTAAGTACTGAGGGATTTGCTTTAAAGCTCTTGATTCAAATGGCGAATGAATATCCAGTTGATACTGCTTTTTGTTTAATATAGTATCAATCCAATCCTTACGTTGGATTCGGACTTTTGCTTTGGTTGGTCGATTAATTAGCATTTCTTCTATTATTGACTTTTGCTTTGTTTGGTCAATTAATTAGCATTTCTTCTGTTATTTCAGCGTTCGTCATTATTAGCTTGCATGACTCCTTCCACATATTTATAACACCATCATTAGATGTGTTTGTCTTCCGCCGTAAGATGTCAATTGGAGGAATGACCTCTATGAGTGTTTTCCTGTGCATGTCTAAATATTTCCAGTTAATAACTGGCTCAAGAGACTGGATAGCCAGTTCCTATCTAATTCGGAGAATCGGTACGAAGCTGGGAGTGAGAGCTTTTTCCTCCAAAAGATGGCTTCAATTTGGTTTCAAGTTAGTCGTGATATATTTAGCATAGTTTCACCACCATACGTTAGAACGGCTATCACTTTCTGACGATAAAAGGTAATTAGTGGTCTCAGTGATTATTTCCCATACTTTCTATGGATAATCAAGCCTTGACGAGCTAGAGAGAGGGACTTCATTTTCAGAAGGTCCGCCCACTCGGCTTCAATTATAGACTGGTTCAGCCAGACACCTAGATATTTAACTTATTTCGCTGGCAACAATGTTGCCCCTTTGATAAATATTACTAGGGGTTTCCTCATAAAATTTGATTATTGTGACAGTGCCATTGCTCGAGTTTTTTTGATGTTGATTTCCAGATTGTTCTGCGCAGTATATTTAACTAAGGCCAACACTCTTTTCTGTAGTCCAATTTGAGTCGTATCCAGAAGGACAATATCGTCAGAGACAACATATATGGAACAATGGTGTTGTTCAGTTTCTGTGGATTCGCAGTTATAAGTGCCTGATCTGCGCCTAAATCGGACATATAGAGAATAAAAAGAGTTGCGGCCAAGGGGCAGCCTTGTTTTAGGTCATTTGATGTTACGATGAGAGATGACATTATTCCATCTCGTGATAACCTTACCCTTAGCGCAGTTTGTGAATATAACGCTTTAATGGGTTCTATAATGTCCTTCGGGCAGTTCCATGTTTCCAACTTTTCCCATAGTTTCTGCTGATTCACCTTATCAAAGGCCAATTTCAGGTCTACAAAGATCGCATATGGGATGGTCTTGCTCTTCATGGCCTCTTGTTTTAGACAGTTTAGGAGTAACAGATTTACATTTGTGTGTTACGCTCACCTGGCTCCCACAGAGGCGTTGCTCTGGACTGGACTACTGCGACTGCGATCTCCACCAATGTGATACGTAGGGCCGAGATGAAGGACTGGACTCGTCCACCTAGCTTCGTTTGCTTGGCCCGTAGGAATATTCTGCAAGTGGAGAAAGGGAATTAACCAGCCGTGGAGTTGAGCGTAAATCCCCCCACCCCGCTGTTCTCCCCATTGATCACATTGGATGTTCCCTCTTATAGTCTCACCTGATGATTTGAAAAGATGAGCTCTCCATCCTGCATTGAGCGCAGGGGCACTTAGATAACCAGGTGCTTCACTGGCTCGAAGGAATTGGTGAGTTCCAGGACAATCATTCCGCCCCGTAATTTAATTACCGCCAGGTACCACGTTGGTGTGGAATTATCGAGACATTGGCAATCTCCCCACTACCTGAGAGGTTGTCATTGGCAGATGCACTGGCCACTAGAGCCTAAATGGAGGATAAGGGGAGCCATGAGAGAGCATTTTAGAGGCGAGGACTAGAGGAGTATGGAACCTGTATGCCAGTCAGACCCAGATCAGGACAGAGCCGCAACAGGGAAGACTACGCAAGCCGAGCGCTTCAATATAGGATAGAGACGCAAACTAACCAACCCTACTAACAATTTCCCTTTCTGCATGCACCTCTCAAACTCCAAACCAAATACAACCAAAATCTACAGCACAACAAACCGCACAAACTTCACTACATTGCAACAACAAAACAAAAAACACACATAGCCTTGCACAACAGTACACGACGACTACCGGCCGCAAACACCCCAGGCCCAGCCAACGGACCCACCGGGCTGAGGTCGCCAACAGCACATCACTGCTCTCTTGCACTTTTCCTGATTCCTCCCACTAACTCAACCTCCCCTCCTCTTTCAGAGCCGCCAGAGCGCCAAGGGACCACTACGGTGGTGATAGTGTGCAGTACAAATGTCCTTTAAGATTAACATTAACATTAACAATATTGACTCCGATATTTCCGGCAAGACGCCGTAAGTATGTAGTTCGTAAGAGTTCAAATGCCTGATTTTCACTCTTGTCCGATTCCTTGCAGGTTGCAGCTTGACCCTACTTTTGAGTTCCTCGTGGCAACCGGTAATGTTCTGGTAAGGATTTGTATTATCCAACACAGTTCGATAAAATAATGTCCATATGTAACCTGTTGCTTTCTCCCTTATTCAGGTGCTGAGAGAAAGTATGAAGTCTCAGGGAATAATGCCTCCGGCGGTAAAATCAGGTAAGTCTTTTGTGGTGAGGAGGGTTCCCCTTGTTGGTCCCTTGTTTCACCTTGCTGTCCTTTTGTTTCCCCTTAGGGGCCGGGGTTCGGCTAGGATACAGTGGAAGCTGCATCGACCCGTGAAGAAGAGTAGTACCCCGGTGGTAAAATCAGGTAAGTCTATGGGGGGGATTCCTCGGTGTATTCCCTTGGCTCACCTTGCTGTTTTTGTCTTCTCCTTAGGTGCCGGAGTGCGGCGGTAACATGCAGGAGGATGCAGTGAAATGTGAAGATGCTGCGAAGGCTGGTGAGTTCAGCGCGGCGCTGCAGCAGGCAAGGCGACGCACATAAAACAACTTCTTTCTTCCAGCTCGAAGGCACGATGGATCGGGAATTCAGGTAAGAATCAAAGGTATTGCTCTTGTTCTAACCTTTTCTCCTTCTTTCTCCCTTTTTCTAGGAGCTCCAAACTCGAGGCGGGCGTGGCAGAAGACTGGATGCAGGCTTGCAGGCACGGTGAGCGTTACGCTGCTGGATGCAGAATAACGCAAAGCGTGTGCTGCTCTTCGGGCGTGGTTTAAATAGCCCCCAAAGTAGTCCCAGTTAAGTATTCCTCCCCAGCCCCACCCGAGTAAAAAAATAGTCCCTAGGTAAAATAGTCCCTTCCAAGCCTCGTTTGGCTTGGAGCTCTTGCAGCATGGTCTGCATCAGGTAAGTTTGCAGCATGGTCTGCATCAGGTAAGTTTTAATCTATGAGCCTGGCGCCTATGGTGCCAGGACTGACTCTCCATATGAGCCTGGCGCCATAGGCGTCAGGACTGCACCCAAATAGCTCCTAGCAGGGGCTGTTTGGCTTGCTTGGGGTAACTTGATGCCTGCTTCCGGGGTTGCTGGACTTGGTCTTGGTCCCCGGGGGCAGGGATCATGACAGCACTCCCCCCCAAGGCCCCTCCTAAAGTCATTCTTCCCTGTGGTTTCAGTTTGTCTGGGAAATTTCGGTGGAATGTTTTCACCAATCGGGGTGCATGAACATGATCACTAGGGTCCCATGACCTTTCCTGTGGTCTGTAACCTTTCCAGTCGATTAAATAAAAAAGTTTTGACTTTATCAGCTTGGAGTCCAGGATGTTCTTAACTTCAAATTCAGGTTCTCCGTCTACAAGGATACGGTCTGGTGGCTTGGTTAGTCTTGTCCCTGGTTGTACTGGCTTCAAAAGTGACACATGAAAGACGGGATGAATTTGCATATTAGCAGGTAAATCCAACTTGACAGCCACCGGGTTGATAATGGCCTTAATAGAGTAATGTCCCAAATATCTGGGATTAAAGGTCTGTGGTATTTGGTATTGTGGAGAATCACTTCTATGCCGATCAGCATCTTTCTTGTATTTTTCTTTCGCCTGGTTTAAATGTGTAGTTGCTCCCTTAAAGGCTTGTGTAATCGTAGCGTGCAGATGGTCCACTGCGGGCATTTCTAAGTCTTGGGGTGAGTCAAGGTCTGAGGTTCGAGGATGATGCCCATATAAGGTATAAAAGGGGCTTTGTTCAGTTCCAGAGTGTACTGAATTATTGTATGCATATTCGGCGATCCAAAGAATGTCTTTCCAATTACTCTCCGTCTGATGTAACATACAACGCAGGTATTGTTCGAGAGTCTGGTTGGTCCTCTCTGTTTGACCATCGGTCTGGGGGTGGTGAATGGTCGATAACCTCACATCGATTTGCGCCAATTGACATTTCTTCCAAAAATGTGAAATTAATTGACTGTCCCGGTCAGAGACCAACACGGACGGAAATCCATGTATGCAAACAATGTTTTCGAGGAATTCTTTGGCCAGGATTGAGGCTGAAGGTAGTCCTTTTGAAGGAATAAAGTGGGCCATCTTGGAAAAAAGATCCACAATAACTAGAATGGTGTTAAACCCATTACAAGGAGGTAGATCGGTAATAAAGTCTAACGATAAGGTGTGCCATGGTGTAGGCGGAATGTCTAAAGGTTGTAAGAGTCCAGCTGGTTTTTTCTTTTGACTTTTGTTTTGGGCGCAAATGCCACAAGACATCACAAATGATTTAATATCCTTTCGCCAAGTGGGCCACCAGAGTTGTCTTTTAATTTTAGCTTCAGTTTTTGCAATACCTGGGTGCCCCTCCATTAGGGTATCATGATAACGGGAAATTACTAGTTCTTGTAGTTCCTTGTGTGGCAGAAACAGCCGTCCTTGGTAATAAGGCAGATCATTGGTGACAGAGTAGTCCGAGCCTTTCTTTACCCAGTCCTGCAGGGCTGTAGGATCAAAGAGTTGCTGGATCTTTACCTGAATGTCCTCTAGTGTCTGTAGAGTAGCCATGCCAAGAATCCTTTGTTCAGAAATTATAGGTACTGGTTCGGGGTTCACTTCTGCCTCTCCCATCCCTATTCGGGATAAGGCGTCTGCTTTACCATTCTTACAACCTGGTCGATAGGTTATCACGAAATCGAACACGGCAAATAACAATGCCCATCGGAGTTGACGTGACGATTGGGCCTTGGCTATTTTTAAATACTGTAAGTTCCGGTGATCAGTGATCACAGTAATGGTATTCCTGGCACCGAGAAGATAGTGCCGCCAAGCCTTGAAGGCAGATTTAATGGCTAATAACTCCTTGTCAGTAACTGCATAGTTTAACTCGGGTGCCGAGAACTTTCTAGACCAAAATGCTACTGGGTGAAGCTGGCCAGTTCCAGGGTCCTTTTGAGACAGGACAGCTCCCATGGCTAGACTGGATGCATCAGTTTCCACTATGTATGGAAGTTCAGGGGGCGGGTGCTTTAACACAGGTGCAGACGAGAATTTTGCTTTCAGCTCTTGGAAGGCATTTTCATCTTCTTCAGTCCACATAAAGCGTTTATTTTTTCGCAAGAGTGCTGTGATGGGATGTACGACATGTGAAAAATCTGGGATGAATCTGCGGTAGAAATTGGCAAAGCCGAGCATGCTTTGTACTCCTTTAACTGAACTTGGTGATGGCCGCTTAAGGATTGCGTCCACCTTCCGTGAGTCCATTCGGATCCCTTTGGGGTCAGGATAAACCCAAGGAATTCAACTTCTGTGGCATGAAAAACGCATTTTTCTAGTTTTGCATATAGTTTGTGCTGGAGCAATTTCTCAAGGACTGCTCGGACGTGCTTCACATGGTCAGATACTGAAGAGGAGTATACTAGAATATCATCGATATACACTACAACACAAACGTCAATGAGTTCACGAAGGACATCGTTCATGAAGTATTGGAAGGCTGCTGGTGCATTGCACAACCCGAAAGGCATCACCTGGTATTCGAATATCCCATACTTAGTGCGGAAAGCAGTCTTCCATTCGTCGCCCTCTTTTACACATACCAGATGGTATGCCCCCCGGTGATCCAATTTAGTGTATATACAAGCGTCCTTCACTTGGTCTAGTAGTTCAGGGATCAGAGGCAACGAGTATCGGTTCTATACAGTTATCTGGTTCAATGCGCGGTAGTCTATGCACGTTCTGAGGTCACCTTCCTTTTTGGGTACGAAGAACAAAGCTGAAGATGCAGGGGACTTGGATGGGCGAATAAAGCCATTGGCAAGGTACTGGTCTAAGTATTGTCGTAGGTGAAGGTTCTCAGGTTCCGTGAGGGCATAGATCCTGCTACAAGGGGGTTGTGCACCGGGTATGAGATCGATTTGACAATCGTACGATCTGTGAGGAGATAAGGTGTTTGCCTGTTCCTTTTGGAAGACATCCTGGAATTCTTGGTATTCTAGAGATAGTTGCATGACTGCTGTGGTTACTATGGCCAGGCCTGCGTTCTGATTTTTCTTTGGGTAACAGGTTTGTGCACAATCCGGGAAGGTTATTCTCTTCTCTCGCCAATCAATACAAGGATTATGTGTTTCCAACCAAGGTATCCCCAGTATTATTTGGAACTGTGGGGCTTTGATTAGATCAAACACAATAGTCTCTCGATGCCCATCCTGACCCAATAGTGTCATCTCTGCGGTGGAGTGAGTTACAGGCCCAGAGGCAATTTCAGTTCCATCGACTGTGGTGATGACATCTGAGGTGGTTTTTCGGCAGAGAGGTAGATTCATCCTGGAAGCCAATTCATAGTCCACATAGTTTCCTATGGCCCCACTACCATTGTATGCCCTTACTGCGTGCATACGCGATGGCTGCCCTGGATCTACGAGGACCATTGGTATGATGAAATGCGAGGTCTGAGTATCCTTCTTCAAGCTCGGCAAGCGGAACTCTACGCTTGTCGGGCGTGGTCGTTTCCCGAGTCTGACTCCATATGGCTTTTATCAGCAGCCCCTACCACCTTCTTGGGTGGTTTTACAGGGCAATCCCGTAGAAAATGTCCAGAAGTTCCACAATATAGACACAATTGCATTTGTCGTCTCCTTTCTCTTTCCTTCTGGGTTAAGGACCCTTTAACCCCTCTGATTTGCATGGGTTCTGAAGCATCTGCTCCTTTGGGGTTAGCGTGGGTTTTGACCAACACCCGATTCTCAAACTTGGCTCGATCAGCCTTTCTGTTCTGAAGTCTGTGATCTAACTGGACCACTAAGTCTATATATTCAGCGCAGTCTTGAGGGAGGTTCACGACTTGAGCCAAGACATCCTTGAGTTCTCCTCGAAGCCCTCGATCAAACAACGTGATTCGTTTTACCTCAGGCCATCCAGTTTCCACTATTAACCTATTAAAGGTCACGATGTAGGATAAAAGGTCCTGGGTAACCTGTCGTAGGGACAAAAGTTCGTTATCCAGGGCCTGTCCTTGGGAGTGCCGGGCAAATAGTCTTTTCATGCTAGTTTGAAAGCCCTGAAAATCCCGAAGAATTGGGTCATCCTGAGTAACTAGTGGAGTTGACCAATCAGCTGCACTGCCGCTGAGATATGACAATACAAAGGCTACCTTGGCTTGATCGTTTAGGAAGGCTCCAGGTCTGCATAAAAAGTGCAAGCGGCATTGGTTCATAAACACGCCGAACCTTTTGGGATCTCCGGCAAAGCGTTCGGGTAGGCCTAATGGAATATGTCCTGGTAGGTTTATTTGCACAGGGTTACTCGATAACACAGGAGCTGGATTTCCCCCGGAACCAGGTAGGGGTGCTTGTCCAGCCGGCTTTGCAATAATTGCCTAGCAAGATCATCAGTTCGCACCTTTGACAAAATCAGTTCCCTCCTAAGAGCATTGGTTTCTTGACGGGTGGAATGCACTTCAACCCTCAATTCCCCTAGTAATTGGGCCAATTGGTCAGTCTCTGAGGTATCCATAACGCCCGGGTGGGAATTTGTGGGTAGGCTTTGCGTTCTGTTACGCTCACCTGGCTCCCACAGAGGCGTCGCTCTGGACTGGACTGCTGCGGTCTCCACCAATGTGATGCGTAGGGCCGAGATGAAGGACTGGACTGGCCCACCTAGCTTCGTTTGCTTGGCCCGTAGGAATATTCTTCTGCAAGTGGAGAAAGGGAATTAACCACCCGTGGAGTTGAGCGTAAATCCCCCCACCCCGCTGTTCTCCCCACTGATCACCTTGGATGTTCCCTCTTATAGTCGCACCTGATGATTTGAAAAGATGAGCTCTCCAGCCTGCATTGAGCGCAGGGGCGCGTAGATAACCAGATGCTTCACTGGCTCGAAGGAATTGGTGAGTTCCAGGACAATATTGACTCCGATATTCCTGGCAAGACGCCGTAAGTTTGTAAGAGTTCAAATGCCTGAGTTTCACTCTTGTCCGATTCCTTGCAGGTTGCAGCTTGACCCTACTGAAGAGTTCCTCGTGGCAACCGGTAATGTTCTGGTAAGGATTTGTATTATCCAACACAGTTCGATAAAATAATGTCCATATGTAACCTGTTGCTTTCTCCCTTATTCAGGTGCTGAGAGAAAGTATGAAGTCTCAGGGAATAATGCCTCCGGCGGTAAAATCAGGTAAGTCTTTTGTGGTGAGGAGGGTTCCCCTTGTTGGTCCCTTTTTTCATCTTGCTGTCCTTTTGTTTCTCCTTAGGGGCCGGGGTTCGGCTAGGATGCAGTGGAAGCTGCGCCGACCCGTGAAGAAGAGTAGTATCCCCAGTGGTAAAATCAGGTAAGTCTATGGGGGGTATTCCTCTGTGTATTCCCTTGGCTCACCTTGCTGTTTTTGTCTTCTCCTTAGGTGCCGGAGTGTGGCGGTAACATGCAGGAGGACGCAGTGAAATGTGAAGATGCTGCGAAGGCCGGTGAGTTCAGCGCGGCGCTGCAGCAGGCAAGGTGACGCACATAAAACAACTTCTTTCTTCCAGCTCGAAGGCACGATGGATCGGGAATTCAGGTAAGAATTAAAGGTATTGCTCTTGTTCTAACCTTTTCTCCTTCTTTCTCCCTTTTTCTAGGAGCTCCAAACTCGAGGCGGGCATGGCAGAAGACTGGATGCAGACTTGCAGGCACGGTGAGCGTTACACTGCTGGATGCAGAATAACGTGAAGCGTGTGCTGCTCTTCGGAGTGGTTTAAATAGCCTCCAAAGTAGTCCCAGCTAAGTATTCCTCCCCAGCCCCACCCGAGTAAAAAAATAGTCCCTAGTTAAAATAGTCCCTTCCAAGCCTCGTTTGGCTTGGAGCTCTTGCAGCATGGTCCGCATCAGGTAAGTTTGCAGCATGGTCTGCATCAGGTAAGTTTTAATCTATGAGCCTAGTGCCTATGGTGCCAGGACTGACTCGCCATATGAGCCTGGCGCCATAGACACCAGGACTGCACCCAAATAGCCCCTAGCGGGGGCTGTTGGGCTTGCTTGGGGTAACTTGATGCCTGCTTCCGGGGTTGCTGGACTTGGTCGGGGTCCCCGGGGGTAGGCATCATGACATTGTGTCAACGTTCTTTGTAAAACCGGTTTGTCTTACATCCAACCGCCCATAATTGAACGCCCAGTCGGATAAGCTTTATAACAGGAATCCCGCAAAAATGTTCCGTATAGGGACTAAAAGGGCTATGGGCCGATAATCTGTTGGCAAATTCCTGTTCCCCTGTTTGTAAATGGGAAGCAATGTGGCAATTCGCCACGTAATAGGTATCATTGCTGTTTGTGATTGTCTTGAATAACTGGAAGCATATTTCAGCCCATAACCGCGGGTTCCTCCTGATGGTCACATTGCTAAGGCCATCTGAGCCAGGGGCTCTTGAGTCGTTTAGGTGTTCAATGTAGTTTAAAATGTCATCAAATTCGAAGGGGCTGCACCATGATGTTAACGGTTGTAAATACTTCTGTTCACTTCTGCCTGGCTGGCTTCCATATATCTTTTGGAAGTATGTCACCCAATCTGATTTAGATACTTCAGAGATTAGTCGATCGGTTTGATCTCCTTTGCCATTAATTAGGCTCTACAAATCTCTGGAGTTTCTTTGAGATAGCGCGCTGAGTATGTTCTCCGCGTCATGTTGCATGATCTGAGCTCGATGGTTTCTTACCCAATTCCTATACTGTTGTTTCAGCTGTTTTATTTTGACTGTTTGTTGATTTTGACTCAGATATGCAGCTGCTTTAATCCTTGTCCTGAGTTCCTGTTTTTTTTTGACAATTTGAATATTATATGCATGGACATGTGACATTTCCTGTCCACCAGACCCAGCTCTGGTAGACCTGAAAGGTATCAAAAGCTGATCGTAATCAAATTTTTCCCTGACTGACAAACTTGAGTTACAGATCACTTCCTTCAGGTATCCCACTTGTCGGTCGGACATGCGTAGTCTGTTTAGGCCGTTGTTAACGTCTAATGGTGGTAATCGTTTGTATGCTCGTTCTAGAACAGATTCCCAGTGTATTGTAACTTTATAGTGATCACTCAATTCCTCTGGAATTACTTTGAATTCCTTTATTTTTGACAAGATAGTCACTGAAATGTAAATATAGTCCAGTGTTGATTTTGAGCTGCATCCAGTTTTAGTTGGTTGAGCAGATGATTCTTGTGGGAATAAAGAATTTGCCAATGTCAGCTCCCGCTTATCCATTTCAGCAGACCACAATCAGGCTTTCATTTCCAATTTGTCAGCCGGTATCTTCGTTCCATCTTTATTGAATAGATGTAAATTTAGTTCCCTACAAATGATCATTTCAATACTTCTATATTTTAACTGCAGTCCGTCGATGTTAGAAAGTACTAGATCAATGAATGCCATCTCGTCTATTGCAGCTGTGCTCCAGTATTAATTTACCAGAGCAAGTTTCTCATGTTTGTTTCTCAGCCTATGTTGTGTTTCGTGACTCTTCAGAGATACCGGGAGGTCTAGTATTGTAAATTGGATGAATGCATTTGGTTTATAAGATTCTATTATTCTGTACTTCGTATCTGCTTTGATTAATGTGAGGAGTACAGCAGAGGGCCACCCTTTCTCTTATAATAGCAGGATTCATCCTTAATATAAAGCCTTCACAGGTTGGCTGATGGACTAACTAAGTCTCTTGAAGAAATATCAAATCAAAGTGGCGCAAATCTACGTTGCCTCTTCTGAACCGATGACCTGAGCCCCTTTTATTCCAAGAACAATGAGATAACTGGAGTTAGTTCAGATTGTCGTTATTGAGGTGACATTGATTGACGTCTATGGTTGTTTCATTTCTTGTTTCTTTTCTTGCCTCTGTCACTTTGAGCAGTGAACTTTTAGGAAATCTTTGAGAGGACCTCCCTGGTGAAACCTGTGAACTAGATTGTTGGGAGGAATTTAATTAACTTCGGGATGTCAGAATAGTAATTTGACTTCGATGAGTCGTTGTTGTTGCAATTTTTCTTTGTTGTAGATAGTCGTCACTTGCTAGGCAACGAAAACCTAAGACTCTTAATCGGCCATGGTTATCCAATACTTGATCATATATAGCCTATGTTTTAAATTGGATCTCCACTATATCCATTTTTTCCTCAAAGGGGAATTTGACTATCAAAATATCCTGAGATTGAATTTGAGAGATTTGGAATCACGTGGAACAATTGCAAGATGTTTGTTCTGTTAAGAACAAGGGCGTCATTTTTTATTTTAGCTCTTTCAATCTTCATCTTATATTTCTCCATTTTCCTCCTCGGATCAACGAAGATTGGCATTTTTATATCGTTGTAGGAGCTTTGTTGGTAATAACCCAAGATTTCTTTTTCTGATAGTCTAATTGGATTTTGGAAATTTTGCTTTGTTTTATGTTTCCTGTGACTTTGTAGGCTCTCTATGTTAGTCACTCATTGCCTTGTTATGTTTGGTGAAGACCGTCTTATTACTGGGAGTCTAACTCGCTATCTGAAATATCTTCACACAAAAGGATATTATACTCTGTGTTTACTGAATGACCTTGTACGTATTCATCAACGATAAAAAGCCATTGGTCATGTTCTTCAGTCGACATTCTCATTGTTTTCTGTTCAATTAGTGAACATTCACTCTCATCATTATAAGTTGATAAATTCATGAGTAAGTCGCACACCTCTTGGTCGACAACGGTGTTCATCTGAGTCGCCTCTTGGTTTAAACAGTAACTTTCGGCATCTACTTTATCCGTAGATATATCTGAGCAACTCGGGCTTTCCTTTGGTAGTTGTGTTGCCGCCTTGGTCGATGGTAATGTCAGATTGCGCAAAAATGCACTCAAACCTCTTTTTGAATATTTCCCTTTTTTCAAATTTGTTATTTCCGAGTCTGTTATTTCCCGCTTTTGGGATTAACGTCCATCACAAATCGAGATTTAGTATTGAATATTGCAAAGCTTTCAGTGATCGCATGGTTTGTCGCTGTCTGAGGTGTGTCTAAATTACTTTTTTGAGGTACACTCAATTGGTTACTTAGTGTTTCACATTGTATTTGCTGATTCGTAGTCCTGGAATTGCCTACCTCGTGGGCGATTCTAATTGCGGCCTAAGAGGCTGGTACACTCTTTGTTGATGGCTGTTTCTGAGGAAGAGTGACATTAGGCAAAGTTTGCTGTTGTATTAAACCTACTTGAGATCCTTCCTCATTTATGGGTGGATTATCGTCCTTCTCCACTTGTTTTTTCTTTTCCTGTTTTCTGTGTTTCTCCACTAATTGGACCTTATGGAGACCTTGCCTTATTATTTTCGCTTGGAGATAGATTTTCTTTAAGGGTTATCATCATCAGTTCTGTCATTGAAGCCGCCATAGAGGCTTTATCCGCTCCATCATTCCTTGCGACCTCAAAGAGTCGCTGTTGCCATTGTTGGGAAGCTTCGACCTCAGTGTCCAATCGTTGTTGCAAGTTCAATGCAAAAGATTCCATAAAAATGTGCTTGGAATGCACTAAGGCTAAGAGCGTAGCCTGATCTTTTAGGGTATCTGCCATTGTTTCATATAATTTCATGAATGGCATCAACGCATGTGTGGAAGCTGTCATTAGCGCATTCTGTAAATCTAGCATTGTTGTAGGAATAGCCGGATAAGTGCTCTGTTTATTCATGGAACATTGACATTGGTCATGGGCTGTTATCTTTGTCCCAGACTCTTTGTACTGGGACCATTGGTCTAACATCGGAGAGGTGGCTTTAGTCTGTTTGGTAATTGGTTTGAAGAACAACCTTTCGGAAATAAGTATGGCTCAAAGTCTCACTTTGTGGAGGGCATATGAGCCAGACCTGCTTTTGAATCATGGAGTGGCGTAGACGTCAGCTCTCTTACCCAGGAATGTACAACAGTAGAAACTGGATTATTGAAAAGTGTATGCTGTTGCTGTTTTTCTTGGTTAGCCATGAGTGATTCAATCTCCGTATTAGCTAGGGAGAGCCTGTCCACCCTCTGTCTCACATCCCCCTCTGTGTTGGATACATTCTCTGGAATATCGAGTGTTGTTCACATTTCTGTCTCCATAGTCGTTTGAACAAGGATACAAATGAATAGGTCGATAGTACACTCAAACACTCTCCTTTTATCCAGTCACTGTGAAACAAATAGAAAAATGAGTAAACACTGTGTGAGTTGTACCCAAGTATGGAAAATACTTAGTTTTTTTATAGAGTCGCATATCTTTGCGTGGACTTTGGTGCAGTATAAAACATCACAGAAATATGAGTATTGGTCATACAGACAGAAAACACAAGAAAACATAGACAATAGGTCAGTCCAATTGCTTGTGCACGGAATGAAGTATGAATCATCTACTGTCGATACATAGTGAACAGTGTTGAACAAGAACACAAGTGGGCATTCAAAACAGAAAAAACAAGTTACAGATTTCTTCAAAAGCAGTGTCAATCCACTGCCGTTACAAGGTGCATGACCAATACTTATATTCCTGTGATGTTTTATACTGTACCAAAGTCCACGCAAAGATATGCGACTCTATAAAAAAACTAAGTATTTACCATACTTGGGTACAACTCACACAGTGTTTACTAATTTTTCTATTTGTTTCACGGTGACTGGATAAAAGGAGAGTGTTTGAGTGTACTATCGACCTATTCATTTGTATCAGCTTTCACACGCTGCTGCGTTTGTGGGCCCGTCATCAGAGCCATGTTTGGCAAGCTGATTAAATCAATTGTATAGATGAGAGTTGGCGGCCGTCTCCTTCAGCCTCCGAGAGACTCGAAAAGACTCTGCACCGACTCCGCGCCGCTCTGCGGGAGTCGGGTGCATATGAGTCTTAGGCTCCTCCTTGAACAGTTGTAAAGCTGGAAAACAGACTGGTGTGTAAGAAGCCAGTCCCAGTCAAAACACAATGCAACAGTGAAGCGTCCGTATAGGCAGCAAACATAGCAGATCAGGAGTCAGGGCTCCACACTCCTTAGTGACTTGAAAAGACTTTGCACCGACTCTGGTGCACATACTAGATGAGGTAGACTAGTATAATGTTTTCAATTTGTTTTGTTTTATATAGGGATGGAACTTTAAAACATTTATCGTCCTTGTCAATATGACAGAATTTTATATTTCCTTTCAACTGATACTCACCGACGACGAGTTGGATTGACAATTCTTATTTATCCTGCAATTTCCTGTGTCACAATGGAAAGCGGGTATATACATCTGTTTACAAATATTCTTTCTTCCAGACTGTTGCAAAGCACCAGGCACTCAACTGAAACCTAATAAGGGAAAGCTATAGAGTTATGCTTCATTCTCAACCATGAAGGTCTGACTTTGGCCAATTACTAATTATCATATTGCCACACATTGTTGTCTCACAAAGCCATCCAGATTTACGATACTCATCTCTGTACATTTTCTTTTTGTCCTTTATTTCTTCCCCTCCGAACTGCTTAAACACTTTACTTTATAAGAATACAAACGTTAATGTATATTGCTTGAAAGTGACAAACAGCCTTGACAAAGCCCAGTGGGCGAAACTGATGGCCATGCAGTCGGTCTCTTTCTGATTTTCACAACAATGGGCCTCATCACGAGGTTGCCGGTAAAACCCACCGTTATGCGGTGGGCTACCGGGAACCCAGTAACACCATTACCGCTGCCTGACATCCCGGTGCTACTGGGATATCACAAGCGGCGGCAGCGGTACAGTAAATCCCCATTTCCATAGAGTCCCATGGGGACAATGACGCACCGGCACCATTGTTAACGGTGGTGCTGCTGCAGTGAAAAACATGCCGGTAGGTGCCTGAACTCCCGGCCGTTCCATGCTCCTACCAGCATACCTATAATTTGGAGGTCCGGAAAGGGTGCCTGTGCGTTGCTACCGGCACATTTATTTCCAGACCGCCAACCTTGTAATCAGACTCAAATTGTTAAAATGGGCCTCCTTATGATTTTCACCACAATGTGTTAAAATGGCCTCTTGAAGACTCAAAACAAAGGGCCTCATTATAACTCTGGCGTAGCCTTGCCGCTAAGAACGGAAGGCTGCCGCCAGAGTTATGCATTTTTTCCGGAACCTGGCAATGGGGACTAACCGGGGCATTACAGCCCCGGCGGTCCCTACGGCCAGGCGCCGGAATAAGGTAATCCCCATTCGAGCCCCATTGGACTCAATAGGAATGGGGAGGACGGATTCACCGGCACCGTCCATAAAGGTGCCGGTGCATCCGTCAAGGTCCGCGGACGGGTGCCATTCCGACCACATCCCACCCACAAACTTGTACTCTGCCGATCCGGTTGTTACCGGACCGGCAGGGTTGTAATGAGGCCCATGTGTTCAAATGGTTAACAATGAGACATATCTTGTAATGTAACAAGTTATTATCAGGCCGTTTCTGATTGTCACAACAATGTGGTTAAATGGTAAACAATGAGATATCTTGTGAATTAACAAGATTATGGCCCTCATTACAACTTTGGCGGAGGACATGGTGCTATTAGCACCATGGTCCATGCCGCTAAGGTTGCAATTCCGCCATGGTGGATGGCGGAATTACCGCCCCATTCCAAGGTGAGTGGGGCGGTAATTCCCCATTCACCAATGGCCCCTTCCCCATTCCCATTTTTGCCCCGTAGGGCATAATGGGAATGGGGAAAGGCGATAATTACGGCACCGTAAATTACGGTGCCGTAATTATCGCCAAGGTCCCTTTGCGGCAGTCGTTAAAAGCCATCCCGCAAAGGGAACCTTGTAATCAGGCGTTAAGGGTCGGCGCCGTTTACGGCGCCGTAAACCCCTTAACGCCTGAGTCGGAATGAGGGCCTATATCTTGTGAAGCAACAAGATATAACTATTAAAACATGTTTTTCCCAAAATGTTTGGTTCAAGTTAGTGCATAAGGGGTGCTTGTCTTGGAAAAAATCCCAATCATTCTTCATATTTACATAGCATAGGGTTGTATGCTAGAGTTTTTTCTTTTTATTTATTTTAATTTATTTATTGGATATTTGTAAAGCGCCTATACACCAAATGGTGTTTCAAGGCACCACAAGACAAAAAATAGGGTGGGGAACAAGGGAGAAAGATAACAATAATGGTCCTTTTTGGCCTACTGACATTTGAATCGTACAAGTGCAGTAACAAGAAGTGCGAGGGGGGAGTGCCGGTCTGCGCGAAGTGCAAGGGTGAGAAGGGAAGTGCAGGGAAAAGAGGAGAGAGTGCAAGTGAAAAAGGGGTTGGGGGTCGAAGGGGAGAGGAAGAGGGCCTCAGGGGCTAGGTGAGTGCTAAGGGGGAGGTCAGTAGGGAAATTGCCAGAGATTTCATGGAGTGCATGGTGTGAGGGTCCACATGCGAAGTGCGAGCAGAGGGGTGGACTGGGTGGGGGTGGGGGCTGGTGCCCAGTAGAACTCATAGGGAACCAGGCAGCCAGTCACAGCGGCAGATGGGGGGATTAGCAGGGGAGAGGAACGGAAGAAGAGAAAAAGGAGGGTCTTGAGGAGCTTCTGGAACTTGAGGAGACCCAGCTCAAGCCGGAGAGGGGCAGGGAGACCATTCCAGAGGGAGGTTCCTGCGGAGGAGAGAGATCTACCCACCACTTTAGACAACTGCTCCCTACAATACATAATATCAAATTTAAGGAAGTGGCGTGGCCACATAGGTCTGGCAACCCAACTTTATTTTAGGTTTATATGCAGCCTTGGTTCGGCTGGGGACCATAGTCCGCTGTTTGCGACCCAGCCCTTGAGGGAGGAGTCTGACTACAGTAATCTCTGGCCATGGTTGCCAAAAAGGTTCTGCCGCCATCAAGTTCTCTTTACAGGCCCACCACAGAAGGTCCTGTCCTGCCCTACTCAGAACCTGCAGAAGATTCATTAGACTGCCTGAGAACTGTAGCCATTGAGATCTGATTGCCCACTTAAGTGATCTCATCCTTAGTCGGGCCTCCGGCACCAGGAAGATGCAGGATGCCATGAGTCTTAGCAACCTTGGAAATCCATAGGCCAGCAGATATTGGGCATTCTGAAATGTCATGACCATCTGCAGGATATGTTCAGCCCTTAACTTTGGAGGGAAAGCCTTCCCTGAAGATGACTCCAGGACTGCTCCAATAAATTGAAGTGTTTGGGAGGGAGTCACTTGAGACTTCTTGAAGTTGAGGGAGAAGCACAGTTTGTGTAGAAAGTGGCGGGTGCTGTTGAGATGTCTCAGAGCCTGTCCTGGAGAACACACACTGATCAGCCAATAGCCTTGGTAAGGGCAGATGTGAATCCCCCTTCAGACTCATTACCACCATCGACATTAACTTGGTGAAGACCCACGGATGGTGGCGAGCCCGAAAGGTAGCACTCGAAACTGATAATGAACACAACCAATGACAAATCTCAGGTACTTTCTAGGCTTGGGATGGATAGGCAGATTAAAGTAAGCATCCTGAAGATCAAGTGACACCATCCAGTCCTGGAGCTGAAGGGCCGAAGGGCCAGGGGAGTCTGCAAAAGAGTGACCATCTTGAACTTGTCCTTCCTGAGGAACGTGCTCAAGCGCCTCAGGTCCAAGATGGGACGCAGTCTTCTGTCCGTTTTGGGCACCAGAAACTAAGCAGAATACCAACTCTGGTTCATCTCTGCTGAAGGTACCTTTTCTCTCGCACCGCTCTATGATATGATATTTTATTTATGTCGCTCTCATAAACAAGTGTTTCAGAGCACGACCCAGCAAAGGGAGGGGAAAACAAGGGAGAACAAAATAAACAACGATCTTACTAGTCCCAGTGACATTAAGAACGCGCAAGTGCATGGAAAAGGGAAAAAAGAGAGAACAGAATAAATGAGAAGTGCAGTAAATAAATAAAGGCAGTGAAAAGTGGTAGTGCAGCCATCAAATGGCAAGTGCAAGATTAGTCAGATAGTATATATATGATAAGTGCAGAAGAAGAGTGGGGGACTGTATGGGTACAGATACAGAATCCCAGTGCAAGGGGTGGCCCTGAGGCAGTGCTGGAGGTAGGCAGGGTGAGCAGGTACCTGGGTGAAGGACAGAGGGGGTCCAGGTGCACGGTGCCGAGAGAGAGGTTCTCTAACAGGGAGAGTATCTGCTGTTGACGAAGCTGATCCAGAGCCCTAAAAGGAAGTCTAGTCAGGGGGCAATCTAGATGCCTCTTTAGGAATGGGAGGCAGTAACACTTGGATTCTCTTTGTAGTACCCATGCATCTGAAGGAATGGTGTGCTATTCTTCTAAATGCTGTGTCAACCACTCTCCCACTGAGTTCTCTGGACAAAGCATTCAGTGTGGTTTTGGGGCTGCAGTTGCAGCAGAGGGCAGAGATGAATCAGTTGATTGGGCAGGATTTCCTTCATAGCCTCTCATCAGACAGGAAACTGGTCTTTGACCCTGCCTTTGGGTGGCTTGTCCACTATCTCTTTGGTAATTGCCGTGCCCAGAGATGTAGAAGGTTCTCCAAACTAACTGTCATTCAATTTATTACCAAATAAATTGGATCCACCAAAAAGCATGTCTAGCAGCTTGGCCTGAACATCAGGTGCAAAGCCTGACTTTCTTAGCCCTGCAAATTGCCTAGCCATTGCATTGGACCCCATGGACCTACCTATTCAGTCAGCTATTTCCAAACCTGATTGTAGAGATTGACATGAAGCTTCCTTCCCATCATTAATCAGGTTAAAGAAGCCATCCCTCATCTCACCCTCAGGGATGTTATCTGCTGCCTCTGGTCAATGGTCCAAAGTGTGTATGAATATTTATTAATTGCTTCCAATGCCATGCTCCCAGCCGAAAAGATCTTCATTAGGGCATCATATTTTTATCATCCCATTCCGGTGGCAGGGAAGGGTATGCAGAAGCCTTAGAGGTAGAAGTGGATGCCTGCACCACAACACTTTCTGGAGTGGGATGTTTTAACAAGAAATCTGGATCCACGGATGATAGCATGCATTTTTTAACCAGTTCTTTGTGGACTGATGATGCAGTACCTGGTTTTCTTGACAACTACAGGAAAGGATCCTTTAGGGCTGTGTGGAAGCATAAGACAGTTGCCTTTGGAGGACCCTTGTTAAGAATGTCAGTAAGGCTATCTTGGGTAATGTTCTTAGAGGGAGGAGCCCACCATATACAATCAATTACCTTCCTGCAGGCAGCATTTGAATGGGAATGTATAACAGGTTGCTCGTACTCTACGTCAGGGGAGGTATCGAGTACACTGGAGTTTTGAAGGTTAGAAACAAATTCTTCCATCCGAGTCTCCTCTGCAATTAATTCTTAAAGGGGATTTATCTATGTCCAAAGCACTCAAAATCAAAGGGCACATCCTCTCCATCATCGTCCTCATGAACAGTCCCAAAAAAGACTTACAAAACTCTGTACACGAATGAGCTGCGTACATCAATACCAAAGGACCTTTTGACACTGAACCCTCCTTTAAGGTGGAGGAGATCAATGCAAGCTGCTACTGTGATGTACCTGTGATTAAATTGTTTTAGACCTTTTTATTGTATGTTAGGCTGTACTGTTGATCTTGCACTACCTTTGTGTTAATTTTACGACCTGCGTGTGCATCTACCGCAGTCCTCTTTTTGTGTTTATGAGGCTGAGCTTCCCCGGCTCCCACCTGACACTTACAGGCATTTATGTGCCAGGGCTCCCGCCCGCGAAGCTGCAAGCCCGTCTGTGCCCGACCGTGCCAGGGGCGTACTAGGAAGACATACCGATTGCCTAGACCGCCATGTACTCATCTCACTGGTGCCCCCAGAAACTATTTGACCCCTGGGCTTTCTTAAAAGCCTTATTGTACAGGCCACACTTGGTACCTCCCCTACTACTAGCACATCCTTGCTTTATTGCAGCCTGTTAAACACACGTTCTTTGGTCGCGCATGCCTTTGACTGCCACGATTTTATAACTTAGAGTCAGTCTGACTTGCTGTTCCTCACTGAAACTTGGCTCCGTGACTCTTCTGGCCCCTCCATTGTACAAGCCCTCCCCAACAACTATAGCTTTGCTCAGTTTGACCGCCCTTCTATACATCCTGGCGGGGGTGTGGGAATTATATATATAAAGACTCCTTCAACATTTCCTATCTAGTACCAGTACACTCACTGAAGATGGAATGCCTTCTCGCTACCATATCCATATCGGCTATGACGACACTTACTGCCCTACTGGTATACCAGCCTCCTGGGGCGGATGCCACGTTTTATACTGACTTCCCTGACATGGTATCGGCTCTCCAAGTTGACCACCCTAATCTATGGGTGTTAGGGGATTTCAATCTGCCTGCCAACTCCACTTCGGCTAGCCAGGTTGAACACTTTCTCTCTTATGAGGAATCTCAATCTTCCTCAATTGATTCAAGTGCCCAATCATCAGTTGGGCATCACACTTGACTTTATTTGTGCTCCCAAGTCACTTATTGCCATTATTTTCTCTCGCCCTGTACTCTGGTCTGACCACTATCTGATCTCTTTCACTGCGCTCTTCCTGGCCCTGTCTAGCGCCCCCTCAAGCTGCCCACCTTGAAAAGGAACTGGCGCAAGGTCAATCTCTCCACACTATCTGCCTCAATTCTCTCTCACTGTGCTCCCCCAAACTCCTGCATGTCGCAGAATCTGGCTGCGTCGTTTTTAGCCGTAGCTGACCAACCTGCGCCGGCCAAGCTCGGTAAGGAAAGAGCCCATCTGTCCAAACCCTGGTTTTCGGATGAGCTCAGAGCACTTAAATTTAGCTGTCGCCAAGCTGAACGTCAGTTATACGAAGGATACGAGAGCAATCTTTCGCTGCGCTCTAACAACTTACCAAAAAGCAATTCTGGCCACAAAATAAACATTTTTGGCGGGAAAATTGAGGATGCGGTCAATAAGCCTAAGGCGCTTTTTGAGCTAGTGCAGTCTCTGTCGACTAATTCCGGCCCTTCGATCGAGCCCTCACAAGCTCTGTGTGAATCTCTTTCCTCTTTCTTCCATTCCAAAATCGCAACTATATACGAAGACATTAAAGTTAATTTGGAGGCTACGGCTAATAAACAATCTTTCCCTGCTCTTCCTATTCCTAGTGCATCTTGGACCTCTTTTCCTGTGGTCTCTGAGCAGAATATTCTGAAAGCCATTCATGGGCTCAAGTCGGCATCTCCTACTGACGCCATCCCTCTAGACGTGCTCAAAGCCATCTCCCCTGACATCATCACTGAAATTACAACAGCCATTAACGCATCTTTTCAAGAGGGTCCCTGAAACACGCTCGGGTGCTTCCCCTCTTGAAGAAGCCCTCTCTGGATCCTGCTGTCCTAGCAAACTTCTGTCCCATCTCCCTTCTTCCGTCCCTGATGAAAACTTTTGACGTGTTGTTCTCTCCCCTTCTGTCATCTTTTATGGAATCCTCAGGTTATTTTGATATTTTCCAATCAGGATTCTGCCCCGGGAGAGGCACCAAATCAGTTCTTAATTCTGTATTCGATGACCTCAACCGCCTAGTTGATCAGGGCGGTGTGCGATCTTGCTCTTACTCGACCTCTCAGCCGCGTTCGACACGGTCGATCATTCTACACTGATATCCCGTTTGTTGGACGCGGCCCTGGGAGGCCAGGTGTTGAGCTGGTTCACAGATTTCTTGGACGATCAGTCTCAATCTGTTTTCCTACGTCCCTACTGCTTTGAATCAGTCACACTGTTCTGTGGAGTACCACAGGGGTCTGCTCTGTCTCCCATTCTTTTTAATATCTACATCCGGCCACTGCTCTTTCTTATTCTATCTCACAGTTTTCGATTCTATTCATACGCAGATGATACGCAGATCCTGGTATGCCTGGATCTCACCCGGTTTGACACTGCAGCACTGTGATGCTGGAAATGCATCGGAGGGACAGGGCCTCCGTATCCTTGTCATTTATTGCTTTTTATTGTGTGTTCTGTCGTGTTTTCCGCACAGGAGTTCATGTGGGACTCCTGGCAGTGCAGCTCTCTCTCTTTTGGTTTGGTGAACAGACCCGTGGGATACCCTTAAGGCACCCATGGGTAGGGGTACAACCCTGTGCCCCTAGTGTATGTTTTTGGGCACCTGTGTGTGACCCACAGAGCAGGGTACGGGCTGGGGGCAGCTCCGTGCTGAAATGACTGGTTCCCTGAGCGTCCTCCATTTTGGGATGCCCAGGCCCTGTCATTGGAATCGGTAGATTCCTGATGGAGACAAAATGGCCCCCATGGCCTCTTGCCTTCCATCACCTGTTACCTTGATCTTCCCGAAGTCCCGGGAAGCCCTACCTCTGTCCCTTCCCCGTGACTGGCTGTTGGGTGGAAGTTCCGTATATGGTAGTGTGGGGAAGTGCCGACCAGACTGGCTGGAGCCTTCTCAATGACCGTATGTTGTGGGTAAGCCTGTGGTGGGACCTGGGTGAATGGAGTGTGTGTTGAATATGCATTCTATGTTGTGGCTGTCTAGTATCTGGTGTTTGGCACAATGGTTGAGACAGCCCTGCCCGAAACCAGTATGAATGCAGCTTGGAGTGTTGAATGGCTCGGTACTTGTCCCAATACGCATAACTTGTTGTGAGTGTCTGGAGAGAAGTGAATGGCCTGACTGCACTGTGTGCCTGATTGGCTGCCTGCCTGAATGAATGCCCTTAGTCGTTATTGGATGCTTGAGTGTGAACCAGCGGAATGAATGGGAGATCTACAGTATATCTGGGGACCTCTCACTGCTAGGAATCGTGTTCGGAAGCTGAAGTCCACTACGACGAGTAACTGGAGCAACTGAAGCTTAACCTTGAGCCCTGCTGGATGAGAAGAATTGCTGTTGCTCTACTTCACAATCTGAAAGCTGCTGTGCCTTCAAGGATTGACCCAGAGAGGACCTGGTAAGGCGCCCTCTTCCCGAGCTACGAGGGACCATCGTGCACAGCTGATCTTTGCCTAAGCTCCCTGGTAGACAGACCTTCGACAAGCTGCCGACCCGATACAGGGATTGCTGCGGAACTCCAAGGAGAAGCGCCCGGACTGTTGTCCACCACTGTCGCCGACCGCCGTCGCCAACTGGAGGCGCCGTGCTCCCGTTGCCTAAGAACTTCATTGATCCAAGGACATTCTCATCCGCATCGTCGCCGCAGTATCCTGCTGGAGAAGGCCTGACCGTCGACGCGCCGAGGAGCATCCACCGGTGGGTTTCCCGCCACCCTAAGACCTCAGAGTCGCTGACGACTCGACGCCCTTGCTGGGCCACTGTAGTTAAACTCTTTGCGGTCCAGAACTATCGACACTGAGGTGCCCCGCACACCTCTTCCTGGCAGGACGTTTACGCTTCCCTGTCAACAAGCACCGCTAGGAACGACACAGCCACTTCACTGTCGTAGCTCGACCTGTTCTTCGTCGGACGTTCGACGACCCGTGACTCCTGCCTGAAAGAGAGGACGCTCAAGAAGGGTTGTCGATTTCCCCGACGAGGAACGCTACAACGCCAAGGTACTTTGGGGTTGCAGAACTATTGGAAAGTCTAGGGTGAACAATGTATGGACTGGGCTTGTATCTGTGTCTAGTGGTACGGGGCCAGTATTCAGCCAATGCTCAACCATATTGCTTTCCTTCCTCTCTCTCCTGCTGGTTTCCTCTTTATTTTGATCTGTGTGTCATTCTGACCGTATGCACTTGAATAAGATCTAATAACGTTAGTGGCACCACTTTAGAATTGTACATATTTAACATTGTGGATTTTCGGAGTACAAAGTGAGTTATCGTGATTGTGTATATGACCTTGAATATTAATTATATAAAGACTGTGTTTCAACCGATACAGTGTGTGGACATTCCTTTGTGGGTGCTCGGGGACTACACTGTACTTAAGAACCAGATTGCATCACCTCCCGAGAAGCCAGGCCTTGATTGCTCGACCACAGCTACCAATAATAGAGAATCTTGGCAGGGGTCTCTGTGCCTCCCCTCTACCATTTAGAGAGCGGAAGTGCAGACCCCTCCTACGGTCTTTACAAGCCTGTCTTAGGAACTGCCTTGAAGACTTAGGTGCCTGGATGGCCACCAACTCTCTCAAGCTTAATGGCAGTAAAACAGAAGTCCTGGTGGTAGGGACACATACCCCCCTTAACTACTGGATCCCGGACTTCTGGCCTACTTCTCTTGGCCCGTTCCCCCTTACCTTCTCTTACGGTGAGAAATTTGAGTTAATTTTTCATCCTCTCTGATGCTGACTGAGCAAGTGGGCGCTATCTGCAAAGCGGCCATTTCAAACTGCGGTCTCTGAGAAAGGTTCTCCCCTTCATCCGGGCCAGCTTTGGCATAAAGCGCTTAATAAATCAATAAATACAAATACAAATACAAATCTTCATGCCCCAGTGGTAGGAGCACTGGTTCTTAGTACAGTGGATTATTCTAACTCGCTGTACTATGGCCAACCACACTATCTGCTTAATCGTATCCAAATGCTGGTTCCTCGCTTCAAACGTGCTCGTGCTGGAGGCCACGCTTTCTCGGTGGCAGCAGCCAAAGCCTGGAACCAACTTCCTCTGCCTCTTCCTGCTACCGCTGATCATCTGGCCTTCAGACGTGCTCTGAAGACTCTTTTCTCTTTTAGTACCCTTTTATCACCTGCTACCCTCCAGCACCAAGATGCCTTTGGCGAATGCTCCGCTTTATAACTTTATAGAACATAACATAGCGGGTCTTCGACAAAGTGGTGGGATCTGTTTTTTACCAATTCCTTTAGAAGGAGCAGGGGGGTGCTGCCTTTGAAAAACACTCATCACTTTTAAGCAAAAATCTTCCCACTTCTCTGCGGAAGAATATACCTAGCCCCTGCTGGGTGAGGAATCAGAGTAATGACGTCTCTTTTTCTTTATAGATGATGAAAAAGTAGCGTGGTGTGAATCGCTTCTAGACCGAGATCTCTTGAAATGTTTTCTGAACCGCTTTTTAGGTCCCTCTGGGGACTTCTCACCAGCGGAACTACGACCATCTGAGAAACTGGGAGATTTTCATACTGAACGACAGAGTGATCTTCGATTTTCTCTCCTTGAAGACCTTAGAAGTCATCGATTGGCAGTAGCCACACCAGATAACGTTGCGGTCTGTGCCAAGGCACCATAGACCAATCCTGTGAGGGTATGTGATCGACACTTTCGAATCACAGTCCTCACATCTTTTAAAACGTGGTAGTTTCGGAGTAAACATTTTCTGAGGAAAAGGCCAAAAGAAGCAAATCAAAATTGAAGAATTTCTGAGGTGAAGTTGAAACATTCCAAGAGCGTGCTGAGCATGCAGAGAAACAGTGCTGAAGCAACAGGGCACGTTGCAAGCTAGTTATACCGTCATCAATGCCACGTCAGGACGTGGCTGTGGAGAGCGTCAAGGGACATTGATGCCAAAGTCGCAGGGCAGCCCCTGCTGTCGAAAAGGAATCAAGATCTAAGATGAGAAATCTGTGGGACCGTGGGAGGACACAATCCATTAGAAGTTATCAATATTAAAAATATGCTCATAAAACAACAGTATATTAACGGGACATTAAGTAACTTAATTACCAAGAGAGATTAAATGTTGACCAGCCCCAACAACCTATTCCCCATAAATTAGTTAACATAGATACGTGTAGTAGCATAAATGTGTTAGAATGACCAGGTATCTTGTCTTTAAGTGAGAGGGGGAAGTAGTGACAAGGAGGGGAAGAAGTAACAAGGAGGGGGAAGAAGAAAGGGGGAGGTGGTGGAAGGAGAAAAGAGAAAGTATTGCATCAAAGAAAAGAAATATATGAGGTGAAATGACAAATCTAGGTAACAACCATTTGTTTTCTGATACAGCTTATTGCAGAGAGTGGGCAATTAAGAGCTGTACAAAGCTTGATTGCTTTGATTCCAAACTACGAGAGGGGTAGAAGGCGTGAGCCATGAACATTGAGTCATGAAATACAGTATAGATTGCAAGTAGTTCAGACAATGGGGGTCATTCCGAGTCCGGGTCCGGTGTCTCTGAGTGGGGACTTACCAGGTCATTCCAACTTTGGAGGACCCAGTAAGTCCCCATTCAGAAAACCATTCCCTATTCCCATTTGAACCCCCATAGGGCTCAATGGGAATGGGGAAGGAGCTAATAACGGGCCCGAAGTTTGCGGGCCTGTCATTAGCTCCAAGGTCCCTTAACGAGTCCCACTAAGAACGGCTGGTCAGACCAGCCATTCCTGGTGTGACCGCTAAGGGACCTCGGAATGTGGCGGTAGGGGGTTAACGGCACCGGCATCCTTACCGGTGCCGTTAACCCCCTACCGCCATACTCGGAATGAGGCCCAATGTAGAGAATACATGTATTTTTTTTTTCCAGAGGGCAAATACTGAAATACCATGGAAAATTGGAGGCACGTTTGTAAGCTGTGAGTTGGCAGGTGTGTTTTCATGCTGAAGTGATTCAAACTATAATAATGTACACATATATATGTCAGTCTGTACCCTTGCATTCCTGATTACCCCATAAAGCTTCATGTTTCCTGTCTAATACTTCTCTTCTCTCACTTACATTTGCTCTTACATCAGTCTTCAGATTACATCAAGAAAAGCACCAAATGAACCCACGATTCGAACAGGATTGTAATACCACAAGCTCACCAGGTAAATTCTGCATCATGTTTTCATGTATTGCATTTTTTTTAATATTTTTTTTTTAATATAGCGCTTGTACACTTAAACGAGCACTTCAAAGCACTTCGACGCATGGAGGGTGAAAGAAGAAATTAACATCCTTAGGGCCTCATTCTGATTTTGGAGGTAGCCATGGCGCTATTTGCACCATGGCTGCCCCCAAAACCGGGTCCGGCACCGGTCTGGTTGAATGGGGACTTACCGGGTCATTCCGACCCTGGAGGACCCGATAAGTCCCCATTCAACCAACCATTCCCCATTCCCATTTGAGCCCCCATAGGGCTCAATGGGAATGAAGAAGGCGCTAATAACGGGCCCGCAAATAGCAGGCCCATTATTAGCGCCCTGGTCCCTTAGCGGGACCCGTAAAGAACGTGTGGTCAGACCACACGTCCTTTACGGTTCCCGCTAAGGGACCTCGGAATTGGGCGGTAAGGGATTACCGGCACCGGTCTCCTTACCGGTGCCCGGTAACCCTTACCGCACAACTCAGAATGACCCCCATAGTAGGCACTGTTATATTCAGAATGGGCAAGTGCTATGCGTTTCAGTGGTACAACATAGGACAAGAGGAATACAGACTGTTACAACATATGACAGAACTATTGTACTTACCTGATGGTCGTTACAATTGATAAGAGCTAAAGTAAGGGGCGGGGGTAGAATAGGGTATAGGCGAACAAAAACAAGTGCCACGTGCACAACCAAATTAAGAGCGGCAGGAGATTAAACAATGCCTAAATTCAACTTTAAAGCAAGGCAAAACGCAAGTGGCAGGAGATGTAAAGTCACGATGCAATGGAAATCAGAAGCTGCCCACTTATGAATAAGACAGCCTGGTTGCAAGGAGCTTTTTTGGCAGGCCAGGTGGGATCATATGTCAGTCCTTGGCGCCGGTGAATTCAATTTGATGTGCAGAGGTGGCGGGTAGAGGATGGAAAGAAAGAAAAGGGGGCCCAGTCAGTACAGCCAGGCACAGACAGGAGCATTGGGAGTGGGGTCAGCGTTCGCCTGCCGGCTTTGAATTGGCCGCTTTAGGTGGAGAACAGGCCAATCAAGCAGCAGTATCAGGCTGCTTCAGTAGTGCTCAGAGGGAGCAATCTTCGGTGGCCATGTTTGAATATGGTCAAATATCTTGAAATATGGCCAAACATGAACAAAGAAATGCCCTTGAAGCACGCTCACGTTGATCGGATATGGGGGAAGATTAGACCGATTTAAGGCAGTGAGCACTGCTATTTAGAATCACAAAGGTGCCCCTGGAGCACTGAGCGCCAAACGGAGCCTCCCTGTTGAAACAAGATGGCTGCAGTCCCCAGAACAAAGCTTAGCCTCTTTGTGTTGGGGGAGGCTCAGAAAGGCCCTCCGTTGTTGCATCGTGCAGTATCTAGCAGTCAGGCAGCAGTTCCATAGTTCCGTCACTCAGCAGCAGTGTGACTCAAGACCTGAGTCATGGATTCTTGCTAGTTGGCAACCTCACCCCCGCCCCCACTGTCAGACTTTAAAGCACATAGCCTTCCTAGGAGTACATAAGTGACTAAAAAGAGCGGACAGAATCAGGGCTTATACTTCTACAACCCCCAATGCATTACATGGACATTGGGAACCACAGAGAGAAGTAATGGCAAGCCGTCAATCAATTATCAGTTTCCTAATGACACTCAACAAGCCCTACAATTTGAGACTTGCAAGCTGACTGTCAAGTGTCACACCTTACCTTGGAGCTTGCACTGGTCCCATTAGCTTGCAAAAGAGATCTGGCCCCGACTAGCCACTGCGGCCTTAGAGTAGATACAGAGACATTGATTCTACCCAGGGTGTGCATACCCAAAACAGGGAGAAAAAACACTCTAGCTGACACCTTTCTTTGAAAGACACAGAAATACAGATCCTCTGTATCGGAGTTTATGGTTGAGCAGTTGTCTGGCAAAAGCTACAGTTATCTTAATCCCTCTTGGGGCTTCCTCTTATGATCACGTTATTAATCATGATTGCGTACCCTAAGCAGTGGGTCTGCAACCAGCGGCTCTACAGATGTATTAGACTACAACTCCCACAGTTCTTCATTGACTATGCTGGCTAGGGTTAATGGGATTTGCAGTCCTAACATCAGGAGAGCCAAAGGTTGCAGACCCCTGCTCTAAGTGGTAGGATAGTGCCATCACTTGAGTGCCCCATAGGTGCAAATTGGTATTTATTAATTTATTTTTGCATTTGTTACACGCACATAACCCTTAGGAATCTGGGTACTGTTACAACTAGGTACACTTAACTTGTGGATAGGGCTGAAGGAAGACGGTAAAAGAAAAAAGACAAAGTAAGTGGCTCTAAGTGAACAGCCAGGTTTTCAGTGCCCTTCTGAAGACCCGGTAGGATTGTTCTGCTCTTTAGGTGAGGTGAGAGCACATTCCATTGGTGAGCGACGAGGAAAGGGAAGCTGGCACCTCCACATTTGGCTTGCTTTGAAGTGGGAAGGACAAGTCTGTGGGTGTAGGCCCTCCTAACAGGTCTGGAGGATTTGGCCCCCACAAAGCTTTGAGAGAGATAAGGTGGGGCAGAGTTAGACAGGCATCTGTGAGTGATGGATAATGTTTTAAAGATTATCCTGGCAGCCAGTGGTCATTTCTGCGTGCCTTGGATATGTGCTCTTTTTTGGGATGTTGAGAGCTACTCGGATCGCATTGTTCTGGATCACTTGAAGCCTGTGGATGTTGTGAGCAGAGGGTGCTGCCGAAAAAAGGGCGTTGTAACAGTCAAGCCTGGCACGGATGATGACTCTGGCAATAGTGAGGCAGCTGATTGGTGCTAGGAAGGGTCTGGCCGCATTGATAAGCTTAGTTGTCCAAGCGTCTAAGGTGGCAATGGCGTTGACCTGGCGTGTCAGGGAGAGTGTAGAGTCGAGGTGCATGCCTAGGTTCTTAACCGAAGTGGAGACGGGTAACGTGAGCCCATCAATGCTGAATTTGGCGTATTGGGGGTAGAGGTTTTTGGTGACAGGGGGAGGCCCGACCACCAGGATCTCTGTCTTTCCGCCATGTAGACAGAGGCCATTCGCTGCCATCCAGGCTTGGATGGATAGGTAGATCGAGTTTGGGGTGCAGGAGTCTTGCATTTAGTTGCCAGTGAGGGGTAACAAGATTTGTGTGTCATCAGCATAGTTTGTGTAGGAGATGCTGATGGACTCCAGTAGATTGAATAGGGGTTTGGTGAATATGTTGTAGAAGGTGGGGGATACGCATGAGCCTTGGGGCATTCCACATGAGATGGGTGAGGGGGTGTGCAGGCAGTTTCAGAGAAAACTCATTGATCTGTTCTCCAGAAAGGAGACTACCCAGGACTCAGCTTCGGGTGAGAAGTTGGCTGCTGAGGTAAGGTGATGGCACAGAGTTTTGTGGTCTACCAGGTCGAAGGCAGCAGAGAGATCAAATAGTTGAAGGAGGGCGGGCTTGCCTTCATCTCCAAGAGGTCCAACAGGGCTGATCCCGTTCCATGGCCAAGTCTGAAGCCCGACTGGTGCAGACCTAGGATCGGATTGCTTTCCAGGGAGTGCTGGATTTGAGTGTAGGTGGACCCATCTAGGATTTTTAGTAGGAAAGGGACTGTTGTGATGGGGCAGTAGTTGCTGGGGATGGCAGGGTCTAGCATGGATTTCTTTAAGAGAGGAAGCACCCAGGCTTCCTTGAGGGATGTGGGGACAGTGGAGGTGGAGGAGGAGGCATTGATGAAGCTGGTGATAAATGGGGTGAGAGCTTCAGCACGTTCTTTAATGACAAGGGCAGGGCAAGTGTCAACTTTGCATTTGGAGGGCTTAAGGCTTTTAAGGATGGCTGCCACTTCTGTTTCTGTGACCTGAGTGAAGTGAAAAGATGCCTTATGGTGCAAAGCTGAGGGTGATGGGGTGGGAGATGAGGTTTAGATTGTGGCTTGCTTGGTGGTGATTTTCTTCTGTAGGGTGCCTACCTTATCTACCAAGGCCTTTTATGATGTTTCCGCACCAGGTTTAATCTTTGGTGATGCCTGGAGTTGGCAGGGCTGGGACTACCAGTTCCCAAAGGATACTGAATAGTTCCTTAGTGTTGGACTTGGCCTCAGCGATTCTATTATTGTAGGAGGATGCTTTGGCCTGAGTGATGGCTAGTTTGTAGGTCCTGGCCGACGATTTAAACAGTGCATTGTGGGAGACTGTTCACCGCTGTTGCCAGTGTCTTTAGGTATGTGTCTGCAAGAGCCACAGGGTTATTGGCCATGTGGGTGAGATGGTCTGGTTGGAGGTCAATAGCAGTGGAGTGATGCTGTGTTTGGTGATTTTGCGGGTGCCCCGGGCCCAGGTGGGTGGCAACACGTGTGTAATCCTGGGGCTGTGGAATGGTGAAGGTCACAAGGAAATGGTCGGACCAGGTTGAAGGGAGATTGCTTTGATGTCGACCATGCAGTTGAGGTCTTCTAGCCAGTCAAGGGTGCGGCCCTTAGCATGGGTAGGGGAGTTTATGTGGTGGGTAAAGCCTAGGGCATTCAATGAATTTTCTAGGGAGGAGACGTTACCGTCAGTAGGGTCGTTAAGGCCCAGGTTCAGGTCTCCTAGCAGTATAATTTTGGATGAGGGTTTGAGGTTTGCATTGAGGAGATGAAGGCGATCTTCCTCGAACGTGCCAGGTGGCCTATGTACTACGTTGAGCAGTATGGAGCTGGTATACAAAGTGGTACGTTTTATGGTGAGCAGGTCGCAATTTCCAGACATATTGGATGGGCATTGTCTGATTTGCAGCGTATCTTTGAAGATCAGTACGACACCACATCCTTGTGTGTCTATCCTCTCTTAGGATGGTGTTCAAAGCAGGCCGGTCGCCTGAATACTTCAGCTAGGAATAATAAAATAGATTTCTGGTTCTATTTTGTTGGTTTTTGGAACTAGGGCTGTGATTAAGAGGAACGGCCGGAGGGCATTCATATTGTACCGCTAGAAGTGAAATTCTTGGACTGGCCAACCAAAGCGAAAGCATTTGCAAAGAACGTTTTCATTAAAATCGAGAACGAAAGTCAGAGGTTCAAAGGAGATCAGATACCTTCTTTGTTTGAACCATAAACGATGCCGACTAGATACCTGGCATTATTCCCGTGACCGCAGAGAAAGCAAAGTATTTGGGTGCGCTACTGAAACAACGCCAGGGGTAGACATTCTGTTGAAAGCTTAGGGGTGAGGCTTCTTCCTGATGGTTCGCATGAAGCACAGATCTCAGCAATCTGCAACATAAGTTTTGGTAAGTTAAACATTCTGAGAAACATTCTTCCTATGCTTCCACCCTCTTGTCAGACAATGGTGGTTACGTCCACCATTATGGGGTCTCTGGATTATTGTACTGGCATTTATCTGGGGGCAACCTAAATACCAAATCCAGCAGAGGCAGGTGCTTCAGACCTCGGCAGCCAGACTAGCGCCGAAGGCACCTTGGATGACTCCGTAATCGGAGCTCCTATGCTGTCTCCACTGGCTACCAGTGGCATCAAGGATAGGCTTTAAGACGCTCTGCATTACTCTTTGTGCTATGCATAATTCTGGTCCTGAATATCTCAAGAAGAAGATTCAGCGCTACCGTCCTACTAGACATCTGCAGACCAGCAGCTTTTCAAAGTCTCTTGGTTTCAACGGGCCTGGCTTGGGAGACCGGTCGATCTCAGTTCTGGCCCCCAGACTATGGAACTCTCTCCCCCTCTCGTTACGTGGCATTGAGGAGTATTTTCCTTTCCACAGGTCACTTAAAACTTATCTGTTCTGATTTCCAATGTGCTCATATCTTAATTGTATAGGTCTCTCTGTTGGAGTAAATGCCCTCCTCTACAGCGCCTGGGCAGCTTTTTTGTGGCCTTAGTATGCGCTATACAAGTTTACAAATAATAATAATAAAATAATATTGTGAACTTCCTTTATCCTGTTCATTCATGTTGTGGACCTCGGTGAGCCTACAGTTTAGTTGAGCAGTGTTGGATAACTCAAGCACCTCTGTTCATCCCTCTTTTTGAAACAGCAAATTCTTCCTTTTTGTGTGTATTTCTTGTTGCTCATTGCAGCCACAATGTGGTTACAGGAGACACTATATTTTGGGCATAACCTCCCTTGTAGTCCTTAACCAAGAGGAGTTTTCCTATAGTGGGAAATATGTGCACATCCTGCCAAGTTAGACTCCAGGGCAAGGAGCCAAATTCTTCAAAAACAAGGCATCTAAATGTAGCCCAGATCATGCACTTTTTAATGGCTTTTTGGTAAATTCATAGGCCACATTATCCCCAAAGGTGGCCTGAGCATTACCTGGGGACTGTGCTGCAGCACAAGTGATGCAATACATTTGTGTCTGACAAGCTCCCAGCACTGTGCACATTTCACAGTAATGCACCCTTCCTTGCAAAATGCTAAAAATAGAAAAAAAGCATTTTTTTTTTATTGATATAAGAACTGAATCAGTTTTACAATATTCTTTCATACCATATGATACATGTACTAAAAAGGATCGAACAGAAAAAAAAAGGTTTTTTCTATCCATCAATTAAACTCCTATACAATTAAAAATAAACAGCGCAGATTCGTTCCAAATTCATTACAATTCCTGCGTGAATCCATAAAATAACATTATGTTTCATTTATATATCAAGCTATATCATCCTCATATAGTTCACTTCAGTTAAGAAGATAAATGCATAAATTATATTAAAAGAAAATGCACTAAGCCCAGTCCGCCCTGAATCTTAGGGCTTCTCTACTGGCTTATCTGATGGATGGTCCAAGGCAGCTTTGGTGCACCCGGAGCATGAGACTATTGTGGATAATAACAGATGAACCCGGCAAAGTGCACTCGTAAAGGGGCATCCCTATGGTGGCCAGTCCATCCTTTAGAATCCACAAGGAGGGTGCGGGAATAGCCTGACTGGGCAGCACACCAGCACTGGACTTCTTGTGTTTGGGGTTGGGGTTAAGGGGGAGGGAGTTGGGTTTTTGTTTGCTCCTTGTTTGGTTCTGTTTTTTTGAAATGCCAATAAAAACTAAAGTGAAAAAATAAAGAAAATGCACTAAAGAGAGGATTTTAAAATCACACCATAGCATTCACCGTAGGACATGTTTTAGCAATTCACCAGGAGATAGCAATCTTCAATATTGAATATGATCTTGTTCATATTTCTACCAATGCTTGGCCATTTTGTAATTTCAGATCATTTAAAAAGGCAATTGTCGCAATTATTATGGGAATAGTTAGACCACAGTATATAATCCACCACATAGTATCTGGTGTGAGTAATCTATACTCCTGCATTATAAATTTAAAACGTTGTTCTCGTTTCTGTCTAAGCAATATACATTCAGTGAGTAAATGCTGTGTGGTTTCTGGTTGGTCCATAATCTCACAAAATCGGCATATGTTGCCTTTCACTGGTATCAATTTACGTTTGGCTTTCAGATCCCTCATTTCCCATAGGTTAAATCATATTCGCAAAAATTGTACTCTGTGTTCGTGTGATGGCGACCTTGTTCGTGTGATGGCGACTTAAACAAGTATGGTTCCACACCGCTGCATTTTTTGTGTAAAAAAGGATTTTTAGGAAAATCACAGTACAGCAGACATTTCTCCTTTGTGCGGGACCAATCACGCTGGAATATCTTAGTTTTGGCTCAGTTCGGGTTCGTAAGTAGATCATCCAGAGAAACATCAGCATCAGCTAGTGCTTCAATGACAACACAGCGCCATTCAACCATGAATTTTTCATGAGTTGAAAAGACATACTCAACTAACACATTGATCAATTTGTTTGTTTCTGAAGCCAAAATACATTTCCTAAATAAGGTTGTCACTTGCCACTTATAGCGTGTATGTAGTCATGTTAGTCCTATTTCGGTTCTAATCCAGGCTATTGGTAACGATTTAGGCAGTCCTAAAATAATTTTCCAGTATCTGCTTTCAAAGCGCAGCCATATATTTTCAGATATGTAAGGTTTAGTTTCGGATCCATAGAGTAATACAGGGACCACTTTCTGCTTAAAGAAAGATAAGGCAGGAGTAATAGAGAATTTGCCATATTTGGCCTGAATGATTGGCGCCTGAGATATCATTTTTAATTTATTATTAAGACTTTGTAAATATGTGTTATAATTTGGTCCATCAATAACAACTCCTAGGTATGTATATTGGGATACTACTTCTAGGATTTGCCCTTGTATGTGCCATTTCGGCATTTGCTTATTTCTTTTAGGGGTACCTCTTACATTCGTGTTGCAAATCATTACCTTCGTTTTGCTAAGATTAACTGTTAGCATGTTCTAAATTACATAATCTGCAAGTGCATCAAGCAGGCTTTGGAGGCCACAGAGAGTCTTTGAGATCAGTACCAAGTCGTCTGCGTATAATAAGGCCGCAAGTGCCTTGCCTGCTAGTTTTGGTGCATCTGCTACAACATGGTAGCAGTTAAAAGACCTTGTAGATTTAGTCTAACTCTCAAGTTGGTATCAGAGTGTAACATCTCTATCAGATTGATTAGATATGTAGGGCTCTTCTCACAAGCAGGTTTATCAAGTAGTATTGATCGAACTACTGAATCAAGCGCCGCTCTAAAGTCAACGAAAACAAAATATAACGGTTGCTTTAGATAGATGTGATGTTGGATTACTGCTGTTAGTGTTAAAAGATTTATCAACGTCCCCATGCCAGGTATAAACCCTGTTTGATGCAGGTCTTGTTTGTTATGTGTTGTAACCCATTTATTAAAGTCCCGTAAGATAAACGTACAAAAGATTTTCCCAGGAATATCTAAGAGGGCGATCGGTTTGTCATTAGTAGGACAAGACCGATCGCCTCTTTTGAAGATTGGGACAACAACAGAGGATTTCCACGATCACGGAATGCAATTCATTTTTATCACATTACATAGGATCCGGGTCCACTGTTCAGAGTATTGTTTCCTCATACAATTAGTGAGCCCATCTGGACCTGGTGCTCTTGCATTTGAAGATTTGCGGATGTACTCTAACACTTCATCTTCACATATTTGCAGATCACCAATATTCACATCTATTAATCTAGATTTACTCTGGTGTGTATCAGGATCAGCATATAGTTGTGTGTAATAGCATACCCACATAGCTTCAGTTACACCATTTATCTGTACTGGGGCTTGTTTTACATGATTAGCAGCATTAAGAAGACCCCAGATAAGAGCTGTGTTTTTCGACATCGCTTTGAGCATCATTTCTCCATCTGCTTGGTAGAGAATACATCTGAGTTCTCACCCAGGATGTAGAGGCATGCTGCAGCGCGCACAGTGTCATTCCTAATATCAGCAGGCAACAATTGTGCCGTTCTTTTTTCTTGTCTCAGCATCGTTTTTCGCTTTTGTACGTGATCATCAAAGCTGTGTCTGGGTGCGAAGTACGTATGGGTTCTTGTGGAGGAATGTATTCTAAACATTTGGAGGGTAACATTATAAGGCTCCTCAACCCTTTGCATTTGTGCCTGCTTCCCCAACAGCTCTGTTTGAATCAGTGAGTCTTGACTCAGTCCACCTAAATCAGGTTCTTGAGTTATTGACCGTGAGGTGAGCAATATATCTATGCTGTTCATCCTTTTTGCTGTTGTCGTTAAAGTTCCAGTACATAGTTAACATTTGATGATCACTGGAGTTCTGGGGGATGATCTTAAATAAAGAGACATTTTGAAACGTAGTTCTATCAGTATATATGTAAACAACAGTTGAACTACAGTTCCCTTTGCGCCAAGTCTCATTCGGTGGAATGTAACCCAGAATTGCACCATTGAGCATCATCATGTTGCTGTTGGACATGATACTAACCCATCGCTCATAGATTGAATTCTTTTTCACTTTGGGTCACTTCAAACATTGCAAGTTTAAATAGCCCACAAGTATAACATTAGTTATCTCTTGGGTCATCAAGATCATATTAAAGAAGCTCTCTAGTTCCTGAAGAAATACCTTGTCTGATATGGCAAGAGGATTGCGGTATACGTTAATTATTGCCAAACAACCACCGGGATATGAAACTTTGACAAGTTGCATGAAGATGTTCGGGGCAGCCCATGGGAAGATTGCAAGACCTTTGCCTACTTTTATGGCAATCATTAGACCTGAATCTGGGCGGCCTTTAGGATTCGCGTTAGCTGCCTGAAAGATCATTTTGTGGTTGTTCCACACAGGGCATTCAACTAGCCATGTTTCCTGTAATGAAACTATGTCAAAATCATCCAGGTTATTTTCACCTCCAGCAGAGAGATGTACGTGTTCACAAGTGTTCCAGCTCGCTAAACTCAATGTACCATAATGCAAATTCGATTGTTATGATGCTATGTCAGGTGTTACATGATCTTCAATAGCTGGATCCCTCCTCATCTTGTGTTGTTCTGTTATATTCTGCTTTTGGTATGTTCTCATAGATCTTAGTACAGGGCCATCATTTATGTCCTGAGCCTGCTCAGTGTTCATAGGTATAGACAAGACCGTAGGATCAACGGCCAGCAGAAAACCCATGGAAAATAATTCCATCCTAGCTTGCCAGATGGTATTCCTGACAAGATTCGAAGAGATCCATAGACAGACAATATCCAGATTTTCATCATTAAGAAATTCGACCTGCTGAATGTCTATTGAGGTAATATCTCTCAATTCCTCAATATCTTCAAAAATCGCCATCACGCTTGTCCTGTTAAGGTCATAGGATGTGTAGGGCGAAGGTCAACATTTAAGGATAAATCTATGGTAACAATTTGGATCTAATGCATGTCTTAATTTCTTCAATGAACCAAAGTGCGGTCGTTCCACTCCCAACCGCTGGGTCTGCTCAGAACTCGACTCGTACTTTGGTAAATGTCTATCCTGGTTTGACGCAGTGTTGCAATTAAATGTCACCACTTTCTTCTCTGCAGATGTTTGTCAAGGAATCATGTCCCTGTTTCCATTTCAAATATTCATCTAATGATCTTTGTATTGTCGCCCTAATATCTTTCATGATGTCTACAGGAGCATCATTGCAGCTGGCACTATATTGCTCACTGGGAGGATAGGAAGTGCTATACTTGGCACTGGGTTAGACCGCAACTCTGAGGTAGGGATATTAGTTATTACACTCTGCAATTGTTCACCTACCCCTGTTCTATCAAGCAGGGAAGCCAAATCATTTAACGGGGAGTGGTCCACAGCTTGGGCAGCATTCACTGCTTCGCTTGTCACCGGCTGTCTATGTCGCCTCAGATTGTTATATTTGGCACATAGACAGCCACCAAGTGTAGGTTCGATTTTCAAGGTAGTTTGGATTCGTTTTACAAATTGTTTAACAAGTGATTGCTTTACGCAAGGGGCCCGTTTTTGATTCTTCGTTTTTTTCTGAGTGGTCATCTGTACAGAGTTCTCTTTTGTGTCAGTACGTATGTCAAACATATTGTATACCAAAGTCTCAGTATTCTGCTTGTTAGAAGCTAATTTATCATCATTGTTCTTAATGTGCGGTTCTATGTTTGAGGAGACCGTCTCTATATTACTAGCAGCAGTAGAGGCAGGTTTATCTGTTGGTGTAAATGTATGTGAGCATATAATAGCAGCAAAAGCAGGCAGCACCGGTATCATATCTTTAACCTCAGCTTTTTCTTCTGTGTCTACTTCCGGCTGATGTAGGTCTCTACATTTATCAACCAGCATGGATTAAGTTCCTACATTACCACCTATCGTCGGATTGCTTATACATCTGGTCCTTTTTTCCAAGTTTTGAGTTATTAACTCCATCTGTGCAGCTTGAGACGTAATTTTGGCATCCAATGACTCAAACAGTTTAAAAAGAGACATAATCGATGTGTTTATCGCATTGAGTGTTATTTCTACCAATGGTGTGTTCAAGTTGTGACAGTTATCATTATCAGCAAGATTTTTCAGATTCACAGATACTTTATGTGGGGCACACGGTGTAGGGTAAGCAAATGAAGACATTAAGTCTTTAGAACCCTGTGTATGTTGATCAAACAGACTGGGCAAGTCATATAAACTACCATCATTGCCTTTGGTTCTATCATTTGTGAACGGTGATTCGCACACTATCGAACCGTCTTCAGATGTAATAGCACCAATGTCGCTGGAATTGACTTTGTTCATGTTCGCCAGGATAGGGGGCGCCAAAGCCTAGTCGTTTACTGTCAATTCCACCACCCACACTGTGTATTGACAACTCTGGGTCTACTATTTCCACGTGAATTGAGTTCTGCGTGGTTAAATCAATTGAAGGACCTGAATCGACCCCTTCAGCCCCTTGTTGTGTAGCACATAACTCATTTATAATGACAGTATCCGAAATATTCACACCCTCACCTGAAAGCGTTTTTCAGGCTCCCCCAGATTAGAATTGTCAATGAGCCCTGTAAGGTTTTTAACAAGCGTAGAGGTTAGCGTGTCCGGTTCACATCTCGGAATACAAAACCCTTGTATATCGCCGGAAGAGCTGTGCCAAGATTGGCTGCCCTCCCAGGTTTTTTTTCAGGCCAATATTGGGCGAGGACTTGTGTGTAGGGGCCTTGAGGAGCACAGACACTCTTGTCACTACTAGACTAGCCGGCATTCTGGATTTAAGTGTGTAGGTAATACTTTTCATTGAGTAATGCGACCTAAGTAAAAAAGGCACCGCACACGGTACAGACTTTCCACACCGTAACGCTGTAACCGCTCAAACAGCGGTAACAGCATACTTTACCAGCGAACTTACAAAACTTAAAAAGCATTTCTATCCCAATTTGAAAACCTGAAATGCAAGTGGCGCAAAACTCATTCAGACCGTTGCTGCTGTACCACGTGAACGAAATGCACGTTGTTCATTGTGCATCCCATTGAGCGTGTTCCCAACAGGTGCATGCAAATGTGTTTGTTTTATGGACATTTTTCAGCACATACAGTTCGTGAATTCGGAATGCGCTTTAAACGGAGCAGAAACTCTTCTACTTTTCGCAGTTGTTCAAAGGGGACTGGAAGAGTGCCAAAAACAGGTCTGAGAAATGGGCCCCTAGAGTTTCCACACAGGTGTGTACTGCCTTGTGTCAATTATACCTCATGCTTGCTTTTAATTATCAATGGGGCAGGGTTGTTGTTCATGATTCATTCATTGAGACCCTCTTCCCCCATTAACATCGCATTTCCCTATACCCACGTTTTTCTAAAGAGGCGAACCTAGATGTTTCCACATTCGAAGGACCAGTTGGTAGTTTGCATTGCACAGGGAATTAGAAGAAGTGTTTCTAAAGCCACCTCTTGGACCAATATATGAAAGAGTCACAGATTTGATTAACCCAATTCATAATCCTTTCAGTTAATCAATAGACCCTGAAGAAGGCAGAGATCTTAAAGAACAAATCACTTACCTCTCGGTAACGTTCTTTCTGATGGATTTTTCTCCCGTGGATTCCTGATCCATGATCCCCGCACCCTACAACCTCAGTTCCATCCTTTTTCCCTAGCACTCCGAAGCTGAGGGAATTGTGGAAGGAATATCCATTAAAAAAAACATCACCGAGAGGCAAGTCATTTGTTCTTCAAATAGATTCCTTCCTCCCATAGATTCCTCATTTATGATAGACTCCCAGTAAATCTGTATTTAAATCTGGAGGCGGATGGAAGCAAGGATACAACCTAAACCAAAAAACTTTGGAGGACTTCCTTATCAAACAAGCATCCTGGCCCGCAAGGGAATCGAAGCAGTAATGCTTTGGCAACATGTGCAAAGATGCCGACATTGCGGCCTGGCAGATGTCCAGGACAAGGGCCCCCATCTGCAGGGCTGTGGTGGCAGCTACTCCTCTGGTAGAATGGGCTCCGAGACTCTCAGGTACATCCTTCGCAGCGAGTTGGTAGCATTCTGAAAGGCAGAGAATGATCCACCTTGTCAGGGTCTGCTTGGCGGCAGCCATGCCAGTACGAGCCCCAGCATAACCCACAGAAAGTTGCTCGTCTTTACTAGCCTCTCTCATTCGAGGGATGTAGAACCTCAGGGCACGCACAGGGTCCAGTCGATGGATTCGTTCCTCTGCCTTGGAAGGATGAGGTGGAGGAAAAAATACAGGAAGATAGATCTTCTGAGAGAGAAGGAAATCTGAGACCACTTTCTGGAAGAAAATAAACGACTAAGGAGGTAAAACAGTCAACTCTTGGAGCGGACTCACCCATCTCACGGAAGTGATGGCAACCAGGAAACTCACATTAAGGGTGAGCACTCTAATAGATCAGGAATGAATGAGCTGAAATGGAGCGCCCAAACGGAACGTTAAAACTGAATTAAAATTCCATGCCTGAACCACAAACTGGCGGGGAGGATAGGGGTTGTGCAACACCCCACAAGAACTGCATAACAGTGGGGACTGTGAAAAACTAGCCCTGTTCCGGGGTCCTCTTAAATACCGAAATAGCAGTGAGGTAACCCTTTACAGTGCCAATCTTCCAGCACGCCTGCGCCAAGGACAGCAGAACATCCAACACAGGGGATAGTGGACAGAATAAAGTATCCAGATCCCTCTCCCAGCACCAAATCAAAAAGTTATGCCATCTACAGGTATAAACAGATTTTGTAGAGGGACGCCTAGCTGAAAGGGGCACATCGGGATGGACGTCTGACATTTCCCACTCATTGTAGCTCAGTCTCATAGTAGCGAAGCATGAAGGTTCAGGCTGCTGAGGTTCGGGTCAAGGACCCGCCAGTCCGACAAGGAGAGCAAGTCCACTCTCCTCAGAAGGCTCCAGGGAGGGCAGATGGACATGTCCAGCAACTCCAGATACCACATTCTCAGTTCAGAGCGATCAAGATAATCAGGGTTCCAAACAGACGCAGCGAATGACAGAGATCGGCATTAACATATAAAGCAGGTCGAAAGTCTGCTCAAACGTCTGTGCATCCCCCAGAGCTCCCTGACAAGAGAACTAACCGGAGCAGTACAACTCACACTTCCCGTTGATGCTGGAAGCAAAGAGATCCACTTGACGAGTCTCCAAAAGAAGAACACCTCCTCCAGAACTTCCTGGCAGAGCTCCATCTTGTGGGAAGCCGATGTCTGTTGGCTCAAGGCATCCGCTGCGACATTCTCTCCGGCCAGATGAGCCACGGTCAGAGATGCCATTCTCCAGAGCCCAAAACCACAGTCGTATTGCTATTTTGCAAAGAGACAAAGACCCTACACCACCTCATTTTATGAGGTAATGCATGGCCACTGTGTTGTCCGTGAGGATCAACACAGTCTTGCTTTTACAAATGGGAGAAAAGCAACCAGGGCCAGCCTGCTCACCCTCAGCTCCAGCAAGTTGGTGTGTCCAGAGGCTGTGCGAGAGACCACAGTCCGCTCACAGTCAGGTCAGGCAGGTGAGCACCCCAAATAGTCAGAGATGCATCTATGACCACTGTCACCTGGGGCCAAGGTTGACAAAACAACACGCCTCTCAGCAAGTTGTCTCCCACAGCCAACCACGCAAGATCCTAAGCCACCTGACCGAAACCTGTAAAAGGTCCAACATGTGGCCCTGAAACTGCTACCATTGACAACCGATTAGCCACTGGAGTGATCTCATGCACAGCCTCGCTTCTGGCACCAATAGGATTCAGGAGGCCATGAGGTCCAGAAGGCACAGCAAAGCCGAAGCTGGGACTTCATGGGATTGGAGGATATTGACCATCCAACAGATGTTCGCCACTCAGTCCTTGGGCGGGGAAGGCCTGCCCAGGCAAGTTCCCAAGACTGCCTTAATAGATCAGAGGGACTAGGACGGCAAAACCTGAGACTTTGTTCAAAGTTCAAGGTAAAGACCAGGCTAGTCATAGTCCGCATGTACATAGGAGATGCTCTGACAATAGAGATGGCGAGCGAGCTGGGACTAGCCAGTCGTTCAGGTAGTGATAGACATGAATGCCCTCTGGGCTGAGGTGAGGCGCTACCACCGCTAGCAGCTTGGTGAAAACCCTGGGTAACTGAAGAAAGAGCGAATGGCAGGACCTTGAATTTGTAGTGGTATTGTCCCACCACAAACCTCAGGTACTTCCTGTGTTTCCGATGAATTACCACGTGGAAGTAGGCATCTTGAAGGTCCAGTGATCCCACTTAGTCCTGCAGATTAAGAGTTTACAGGATCTGAGCTAGTGCCACCATCTTGAACTTGTCCTTGCACAGCAACAAGTTCAGCGGATGTGGTTTTTGGCTATTCTGGGCTGAGCAGGAAAAAAGCACCCTCCTCCCCCCACCAGCATTGAGTGGCATAGCCTTTCACTGAGGTTTTGTGCCCTGGTGTGCAGCGGGGACTGCTGTTGTGGCTGCCCCATCCCTTGGGCACCTCGACCTTGCAGGAAGCTTCTGCCCTGCATTCTTCCCAGGGCAGACAGACTATGGCCTCTTGGGACATAGTTGGTGCAGGGCCAAAAATCCCTGGCTCGCGATATTGACTGTGCAGGGGGCTGTAGCACGACAAGCCCCAAAGACTTAGCCATTGCCTTTGATCACTTGACCTGCTGGAGGGTGTCATCAGCCTTAGCTCCCAAGAGGCTTTTTGCTGTCGAAGTGCATGTCCAACAGCTTGGCCTGAACATCGGCTGCAAACCCCTGACATCAGCCAAGAGTGGCATCTGACCACAGTGCTCGTGTCCATGGATCTGCCCATACAGTCCGCAGTGTCCAGTCCTGAATGCAACATCTGGAGTACTGCCTCCTTGTCATCAGTGACTAAGGTCAGGAAATTGTCTCCCATTTCTCCTTCTGAGACGTATTCAGCCACATTGGCCACAGCCGTTCAAAGGCTGTTTCAGAATTTTGCCATGGCATTCATGGCCCGCAGTGCAAGACTGCCTGATGCAAAAACCTTATTACCCCATGCGTCAAAACACTTACTCTCCCTGTCCGGTGGTTGGGATGAGAAGGTAGAAGACTTCCGGCTGGCTGTCGCTGCCTTGACCACCAAACTCTGGTGAAGCATGGGAGGAGAAAAAAGCCAGAACCAGATGGGGCAGGGCAGTGTTTCTTCCCCATATCCCCGTCCACTGCCAATAAAGAGACAGGCTTCTCTCACGTTTCAAGTACTGGGGTCTCTACTGCCACATAGGAGGGGAGCAGAGTCTTCTTCTTGGGAGCATCGTCCAAAATGTTGCATAGTTTATACTGAACTGTTGACCTGGGCAGGTCACAGTCCTAGAGTACTGGCCACCTTAGGCATCAAGCGCTGGAATGAGGCTTGGGGCTTTCCTGGGGTGAGAGCTGGCAAGATGTCCATCTCTAGAGAGGTATCATGGCCACTGGTGACTTGCAGGTCCTCTGTCAGACCCAGCACATCCTCACCTTCCACGTAGAACTCCTCAGGGAAATCCCTCAACTACCTGAAACCCAGAGGTTTTAGCCTAAAGGGAACCTGGTTGCCTTCCTCGTCCTAGATGTCATACATCTTTGACATGAAGGCATCTATTAGGGAGTGGGGGGTATTCCCACAGATCCGCGGTTTCGACAATGCTGATCAGCAGGGCCTATCGGTGCTGAGAGACCTCGGTCATCTTCTGATCCAGGCCCGAGCCCATAGGCATGTGGGAGTGGTCCCCTGCTAGTCACAACAGATGTTATGGGACCTGTCAGCGCCGCCGCAGGTGCCGAGCCTGAGCCGTCCAGCGTCTTCAAGGGAAAGTTCTCCCATTCCTCCGTCATGGTGGATTAGGTGGGAAAAAGTACCTGCAAAGGCCGGTTAGGAGAATCCCTGGAGCAGTAACTCTTCTTCTTCGAAGATGAAGAGGAATGTTGGTGTGAGCACTCACCAGGAGAGCGGGACCTCTTCCCAAGCTTCCAATCCTTTTCTTTGTGCGAAGTTGCCCTTTCTTTGGAGGGCCTTCGGGTGCATGGACTGCACAAACCCGCATCCTGGTTGTTGTGCTCCTCGCCCAAGCAATGCAAACAAATCCGGTGTGGATCCGAGACCAGCATATGCTGGTTGCAGTTTACACACAGCTTGTAGCCTGAGGCTGAATTAGGCATGGCGTAGCTAGAAAAAATAAGCTCCACAAGCGTGTTCCCGATTAGCGAACAGAGGATTCAGAAAATAGGAACTGACCTCATGGGGCGCAGCACTGCCCTATGGAGGCAATATATAGTTGCCCTGACAAAATATCTGCTGTGGGGGGCATAGAGGCGTAAGATCGAGCCGTGCTTCGCCCCCTTGCAGCAGAAAGTTTCCAAGGAACAGCTGATAGGCATATCATAGATTTGGAAGAATCCATTAGAATAAAGGTTTAGCATGTGCAGCCAAAACTTGTAGCCATTGTAATCCTCTTAAAAAATAGAATAATCTGATTTATTCAAAGACTGAGTGAAGAATTCAAATATACATCATGAAGGTGCCTTACAAAACCGATAAGTGAAACTATACAAGCCAGTGTTTTTTTTATATCTGTTTTGTCTGAATGCAATGACACTGAAATGTATACTTAATTGTGAGCTGAAAGTATATTTAAAAGGAATGTGTAATACATTTTTGTGTGTAAAAAGTTAAGTATTCTGAATGATTTATTAAGGCACTCACTCAGTTATTACACATTCTCTAGAAGCACTTCATGAATCTAGGGAAATTCCCTTTACAATCAGACCTATTGCCCGGGTTTTTTTCATTTTGAGGCTACAACACTCTCCAGCTTGTCTCATGCCCATGACTACCAGAAACTCAATGTTAATTGTGGACAGCCCTCCTCCTTCCATTTCCCCCCTGGACCCAGAAGAAAGATGATTAGGACTTTGCTTGTAGAAGACGGAGTGCACAGTTTCTGATGGAAGAGGAAGAGAACGAATCAGGGTCTGCAGGACAAGTTGGCCTATGGATTAAAGTCCAGTTTCATGGCTATCAGACCAACATTACAATGCGTTTTGGTGTCAGTGCTTCTCTTAGTTTTTGCAGCAGAAGTTCTACAATTCCAGGGTTAAAAATGTTGAGGTCAAAATACTCTACCCCTAAACTTTGGCAGTATATGCCTTCCTTGACAAGGAAATGGTAGGAACATGTTAAGGTTATCGTTATGTGTATTTGTAGTGCATGTCAAATAACGAGTACGTCTCGGAGGTGCTGTGAGGGATTCCAAATGTATTAAGGAAAGCTCTGTCAATTAAGAAGAGTACATGGTTACTTTTAGGTCTAGGATTCTCTAGAAGATGATTCTTCAGACTAAAGAAAGAAAAGGAGCATCTGCCCAAGCAGGATCTGTGAAGCTGTGGAATCGTTACAAGATTTTCCAAGAAGGATTTTAATTAATGAGAGGGACTTTACTTTTGAAGATGAGGCAATAGAAATAGTGAAATTTCACTCTAGGAGACCCCATGAACCATAGAACCTTCCCTTTAATTTTTCAATACATGCACGCATTACAGTTTTGGTTAACATGTGGGATGCTGCATTTTTCATGTGTTGAAATCTCCATTAGATATTGAGAAATGCCCAAATAGATGGCATTAACGTAGTCCAGGTTGAAAGAACTAGTGGATCACATCCGGGTACTCTAGATGGGGAAAGACCTTTGTTATCACCTGTAAATGATAAAACAGCCCCCGTCCTACATGGGTGATTTGCAGTTCAACGGACAAATCATGATCAACAAGGATACTTAGGCTTTTTACTTTGCTTCCAGTCCATGGACAAAGTCTGATGGTAATTAGCCTGAATGAGTCAGAATCTATGTAAGATGAAATATATGGACATCATCCTGGTCCTGACGTAGGCACCAGGGGATTTCCGGCGGTGCGGTTGCCTCAAGAGGGTTTATAGATTTTGTACTTATATAGTGGGAATGGAAACAGTGTAGAACCATCCATCTAATCACACAACGTTGGGGCATAAGGGGTCTCATAAAAAGATAAAACATTTTGATGTATTTGCTTCAAGCTCACAAATTTCATCATTCTGCCTTCTCTGTGATAGAAAACAGCTAGCAAATATTTCTTAAAAGCCACATTAATATCCTAACCCATCCCAGCCTACACATTCCCCAATAACCTCTATGTCCATGTACTTATTCAACAGGATCTGAGATGACCATGCATTCCACAGGCTGGCAGCTGTTTGGTGGAAAGTGCTATTATTTCTCTAAACTGCCGAAGACCTGGAGTGAGAGTCATGAATACTGCTCAGCTAGAGGATCACGCCTGCCAGTGATACAAGACAAAGCGCAGCTGGTAAGATATCAGTGGAACAAGTCAGATATATTAAGACATCAGTATTACAGGACAGAGCTAGAAGGTATCAGGAGCACAGGAACAGCCTTACCTGGCAATTCAATTGTGATAAAGGAGCAGATGGAGTTAGTAAGGCATTGATGGTACAGGACATGGTAACCTGTATGGTATATGTATCCTCTACTCGTGAACAACTGACTGTCCTTGCTAAAAGTGGCTAACATTTTCTCAATAAATTAGATGCGCAGCATACCACTCAATAATTCCCTACACATCCTTTGCCAACGAAAGCATATCCAAACATTGTTGGTTGATGGGTGTGACAGTATGCTCGCTGCATTAGCAGAAACATTTTTGACAAAATAACTTATTACAATTAGACAGCCCTGGCAGATATCACAGGAAAGGTGCAATAAGGGTGCTATAAAGGATAGTCAACGTTTTATTTTATTAGACTTGTTGTTCAACACTGGCCATACCCAGAGGTATTGGGGCATCTTACAAGGTTTGAAGATGAGAGGTGAAACAGAAGTGAGAAAGCAGGTATGTTTTGAGGCTCTTTCTGAAAGTGGTGATGAAGGGTACAGTGTGGAAGTGAAGTGAAGAGGTAAGGTGTTTCATGCCCTGGTTGCCCAATGTGTAATTGCTTGCTTTTGTGTGCATGTTGATTTGCAGAGTGGAATGTGTAGCGGATGGTAGCTTGCTTGTCTGGTGTTTGCATGGGTGATTGGTTGGAGTTTGTCTTGACGGTAAAATGAGGATTTGTGGTGGATGTGGTGCATGACTTTAAAAACAATGCAGAGTGCAGTGGAGCTGGGCCGATATGTGAATGTTTTGATAGGTAGTGGATGAGCCTGGCTAGCAGTGGGGCAGAAGTGCTACTAGGGAGTCCAGCGAGCAGAGCATTGCTGTAGTCCAGCTTGCAGAGAACCAGTTCTTGGACATGTGGCAGGTCAGTAGAAGAACAGGCACTCTGATTTTCCATCTGACTGCTATTTATTAAATGAAAGATATCAAATCCTGTCTTTCCCTATGCTAAGGGTATTCCCTACATAACAATGCTATGGTGCCTGTCTGTAGAGTCCAAATCAGGTTCATTCCACTGTCCAAAATGAAACTATTCTAACCCTGCCACTATTAGAGCAACAAAGGCACAGGAGAAGGACTCCTTTCTCTTGTGAGGTGGTTTTTCACCAACTTCAGTTCAATAACGTATCTTCGGGTAGTTCTTAGTAACTACTTTTATCAACTAAAACAGTTCAGATACTGGGTTCTTCAAGGTCTGAACCGTCTCCTTCACTTGATTATGCTTCCTTTCCTTCTTGTTCTCTTCTCATCTTATTCTATTGAAGATTGTCCCCTTACTTCTATCGGACAAGTTCATTCCCTTCTTTGCACTCCGGTGTAAGATTGTCCCTTTTCTCAATGTCACTCTTTATCTTAACTGGGATGAATTTGAGAGCTCCAGTATTGATCCTCTTAATTTTCGTTACCTCTTGACACACTTTCGGCCTCATCACAAGTTGGGCGGTAGCCCTTAAATGCAGCAAAAACGCTATTACCGCCGCATTTAAGGGTCCGCCCAATCTCAGGTTGGCAGGATTTACCTCCTGCGCCGGGAAAATTCCAATTTTAGGGTGCAATTAGCGCCTCGCTATTAGCGCGTGCTAATTGCACAGAAAATTCCCCATTGGATCCAATGGACCCAATGGGGAATGGGGAATTACTGTTACCGGCCAACCCGTGATGCGGCGGTAATACTGCCAGAAGGTTGGCCGGAATCCTAGTTGGGATTCCACCCAACTCGAGATGAGGCCCTTTATCTCGATTAGGATGAGTAGGAGCTTTCCAGTGAAGATGCTCACTCTCTTCAAGCAATCTTGAGACTTTATCTTGACTAGGATAAGTGTGAGCGTTACTTATTATCTTTGGTCCCCATCCCGGGTCTCCCGCTTTCCCCGTTACCTGGATTGTTCAGGGATAACGTCACTGTGGTTCTAACAGTCTGGGACCTTCTCCTCTGCTTCACAGGTTGGCTTCTCATTTCTTCGTTCCTTCTTACGTCAGCTCCCTCTGCAATACTTTAATGAAAGTGGTATTGGCATTGTTCACGGACCTCCAGGTCCACCACAACTTGCTTGCGGTCATGCCACTACTCTTTACTCGCTCATGCTCAGTATGCCCTATATCCACCTAGATCTCTCAGGTCTCCTCTCCCCTCCAACGCCACATGTCGGAAGCTGCCCTCAGGTTTCTCTCGCTCAGCGTTCCTCTACCAGCTGATTCTGCTATTAACTGGCTTTTGAGGATAGCAGCTGCAAAATGATGTGAGTACCTGGACATCTAATAGCAGTGTCTGATAAATACCTAAGACTAACACACAAGCCAAAACTGTTGGCTTTGATAATGCTTGGTTAGAAGATTACGTTTGGAGGTACACACATTTAGAGAATTGTTTCTTTAGGGAGATTTTAAAGAGGTTCTTACGGCCAATGCTGTCAAGGGTATAGGTTAAACAGTTATGGATATCGTTAATTAGGCTGTCTGGGGATCTTATCTGTTTTTCCATTGTGGGATGGATTTTGGAGCCTATATTTTTCCAGGAGGATGTCCAGTCCGATCTCCTTCAAGGTCCAGATAAATGCAGAGGATGTTTGGAAAAGGTGATGCTTCAGTGAAGATGCTTAATGCAATGCAGAGGTGGTCTCCCGAAGGTAAGAATGCAGGGGAGGATATGGTGGTGACATTCTCATCACAGAAGACGCCATCCAGTATGTTGCCAGCTCTGTGGGTGGATCCTTTATGCCATTTCTTTAGATGTAGGGCAGCATGCTTTAGAAAGGGTTATTCTGTAGCAGCGTTGCTCTCCTTTTCCAGCCAGAGAATGAAATCTTCTTTTATGATATGGTGTTGTCATTTATTTATTTATTTCTACCACGCCGGAGCACGCAGGCATCAGGGTGCCACATGTACACGCAGAATCACATTAGACACACAGGTCACAGGACAACATTAGTCTATAGATTTTCAGGCGGGTTTTGGATTACATTAAGAGAGTTATCTAAACAAGTGGGTCTTGAGTTTCTTTCGGAAGTTACTGTATGAGAGCTCTAGTCTTATTTGTGGTGGGAGGTTATTCCATAAGGTCACAGCTTTGGTGTGAAAGGCTTTGCCAAGTCTGTTGGTTTTCCCGAAACTGATGGTTGCGAGGTTGCCCTGGACTTCAGACCTTAGTCCCCTTCTCGGTACATAGGTAACCAGTTTCTTCTTGAGGTATGCTGGGGATTTTCCATGAACGCACCTATTGGCTAGCATCAGTGCTTTGAACTGAATTATATCTTCGATAGTAAGCCAGTGTAGATTTCTCCTATCTTCACTGATGTGTTCTGTTTTCCTTTTTCCTTTGATGATTTTCACAGCCCTATTTGGTATTTTTTTTACATTTTACATTGTACCTTTTGTTTGCTCCTAGTAGCATGGCATTGCTGTAATCCCTTTTGCAATGGCGCAGACGGGCTAAAAAACGGTGGTGTGGAAGGTTGCCCAGAGCAACGCCAGTGGTAGAGATTAATTCGAAACCTTCCACCCATCACTTTTGTGGTCACAGTTTGTCTCACTATGTGAGAAGGTATGCCCAGACGTGGGTCCCTTGCTCGCTGCGCCATAGGGAACCAAGCTGCACCTCACTGAGGAGGCCCAACAAGGCCGAAACATGTCTGGGGTTGCTTGTGTTTCTGTGCAGAGGGGACCTGGCCTAGCAGTTCGGGCTGGGCTGCTACCATTGGTGGCAGTACCAGACTTTGCATATGGCTGGATCCCTTGTTCAATGGCGCAGACAGGCTAAAAAACGGTGGTGTGGAAGGTTACCCAGAGCAACGCCAGTGGTACAGATTCATTCGGCACCTTCCACCCAGCACTTTTGTGGTCACACATTGCTGTAATCTAACCTGGACAATATGGTGGCTCTTGCTACGGTAGGGCAATTTTCCTCGCTTAAACTGCATCAGCCAATTTACCTGCAAATGACATGTTGTATGAATGTGCTTTGAAGATGAGAAGGAAGGTTGGCATGAACATGTGCGAAGTGGAGCAGATTAGAGGTGATTCTAAGTACTGGAGGTTGTACTTGTACCAATAATATAGAGCTGTTCATGACCCACTTACAATTGGGGATCCTCTTTATCTATCTTGTGCAGGATTTTCTAACCTCAAATTTATATAAATATTCCTGGATTGGCCTTTTCAACAAAGTCCCTGGAGGACGTTGGACCTGGGTAAATGGATCTACATTGAATGAAAAGCTGTAAGTTTCGCTTTGGTATGTTTTAAGCTCATCTGACAGTCTATCATAAAACTGTAATTTTATGTGTACTCTTGGCCAGGTTTGCTTCTGTACTCCGTGATCATTTTCCATGTTTTGTATGAATCTCACAGGTAACAGTTACCCTCACCATTTACCAAACAATACCCCTCTAGCCACCCATCTATTGCCTAATCGATTGAGGTCCAGCTACATGGGCCATCATATCCTTGTTACAGTGTGGATAAAATTGCTATCAGTGCGTCATCAACAGATTTACCTGTGCTTGTAGCTCTGGCACTGTGCAGTAGACTCGTCCCTCATATGAAAACCTTGTGTATTATAGAACATTTCACATGTGAACATCACGCTCCATGTGGCTCTGATATGCAAACGTGAAATAAACTGTCACATGGCCACATCTGTTTGGGGTCTGAAGACCAGGAACAAAATAAGACTGACCTTGCAGATTCCAGGTTGAGAAGGCACATCTTCCAGTGCCTTTCAGGGGGTCTCCTCCACCACACCCTCCCTCCGCTGCATGGCCCCCTCTGCCATCCACCCCCGGTTTGCCCGCACTTATCTGCTGTACTACAGCGCATTCTTCGGCTTCCTTCTAGGCCATGCCCCATACCGACCTACGTATGTGAGGCAGCCTTTTGTACGCAGCCTGTAGTCCATAGGCCTTTAGCGGCACAGCCTAGAGACCACATACGTGGCACATCATGTTGTATGTAGGGGGATCATTATTATTAGATTCTACTTAGTTTGGCATGCTTAATTCCTTACAAAAGTTAAGTAACATACATACATTTGAAAATCTGATTAGTTCATACTGCCTTTGGTGCAACAACAGGACTTGCATAGTTTGAATTAGAACACCCACAGGTAAGGTACAGGGAGATCCAATGATTTGCCCAAGATTGCACACTTCACTGGAGTGGTGAAGACAAGATTTGAGACCACTCAGCAACTTAGGCACTTGGCCACTGATCTTCTCATGTCTAGTTGGTAGCAGTGTGTTAGTGTTTGGATTTTAAGAAGGCACCGGTGTAAAGAATGACTGGAAAAGTTAACAACTAATAAACCAGCTTGACAAATATATAAACCCTTATAGTAATACGTTAAGACAAAATAGTATAATTGTAGCTTTAACCCCATCTCGGTTGGAGGACTACAATTTCTGGAATGATAAGTAAAAGGCATCTGGCATTCTATTACAGTAACAGGCAAACTCTGAACACTGCTCTTTTGGGAAATGAAGGCAAAGTGATCTGAGTGATTGTACTGTGACATCACAGGAAGCCAGTATACATGCCACATGGGTGGGGTAGGGGGAGGCTGGGATCAAGGGAAGGGGTAGAAACAGGAAAGGGAGGGGCATAGCATGTAATGAAGTAGAGGAATAAAGACACATATTTAAATCCTCCTCTAGTGTCTGCCTTTCCTTTCGTTGCATGCCGCCGAAAGGGGGCCGTGTGGGCAGATATGCGACTTGCATGATAATTCAAGATTCCACAATGGCGACGGATAGACCGATGCGTGTCGGGTCCCTGTCAGGCGTGAAATCTGTTTGCAGACAGCGATAGTGCTTCACAGAGGAGCACCAGCTGTGAAGAGGAGATAGTGGGCACAGTGGTCCCGCTAGCCCTGCCCTTCTCAGTCGGAGTCTCAGAGACGGGTGAGGAAGCCCAGGAGGAGGTCCGGACATAGAGCCCAGGGCCTAGAAAGCACACACACAGAACACACACTTCGCCAGAGCCCACGTGCAAGGCCTGGAAACACAGTAAGGCGAGCATGCCAAATCACCAGTTACACACCTAATCACCGTGCAGAAGCCATCCAAGGGTCAACATGACGTAGATGACACAGGACTGCTGCAAGATCAGTCAAATGAACAAAAAGAAAAAACATGTATGATCCACCAGGAATAACCAGTGGAGCTCCAACCACATAGCAGGCAGGCCCACCCTGCAAAACACGCAGAGACTGCCACCCTCACCAGAATTCAGCCAGGATAAGGGAGAAAGCAGCACGTGGAGCTTCCCACACTCAACACAACATCCTAGAGGGAAATACCTCATCTCCCACACCAGTGACAGCCAAGAAAATTTCTGAGAAAGAGAACCTGACAGTGCCCATCACATCAGCGGCAGCTCCACCTTCGAGACTACAAAACAACCTCACAACACAACTGCCCACACATTTTGACTTGACTGAAACCAGCAGTTTGGGCCCCAGGTGGAAACGATGGATGAAGGATTCTATTGTTTATAAAAGCCAGGGCCTGGCGAGGACAAAAAACACAGCCTTCTGATGCTATCCGTAGGCGCCAACGTATGAGACATAGTAGATAAATTCCCAACTGGGACAACGTACACATACGCCAACCTCAAGACAGTTCTCACCGACTATTTCACACCACACACCAACGCAGACTACGAGAGACACGTATTCCACAACACCAAGCAGCAGAAAAATTGAATCAATGGACTCATATGTCATGTGACTAGTCTTTAAACTAAAACATTGTGACTTTAACAGTAATACACCATAAACAAATACAGTGTGGATCGGTCAATGACATTTTTTCGACCCACAATCTCAACACTTCTTGAACCTGGTCTTCGGGGTGGTCGGTGTCGACAAAGAAGACATACTCGCTCTCGAAGGGATAGCATTAGCGGAAAAAATTAACTGAAGCCAACAGGTGCTGCGCGTGATATATATGCCTTCGATGACATCATCTTCGAGACGGAGGCCCTCGAGGGACATCGAGTCAAGAAATTCAGAAGCTGCTGAAGCTGGGATATCGAATGTCAAAGATGAGGAATACGTGGGTCGAAAATCTCACATGGAAAGACCGAGAATATCCACAAACTAGAAATGACACAACCAAGCAATGGCAACAGTGTACCGTTCTGCTACCGGTGCGGATATGAATTCCCCCATGACGGCACCTGCCCCACCATTGGACAACAGCGCTTGTCATGCAGAGGTGACAATCACTTCAAGGCTGTATGCCGCAAGACCACAAGGCAGAGAAAGACGGACGCAAAGACCCCCAGGGACTCCAAGCCAACTATGAGCCACCTCACTGAACACAAAGAGAAGAGAGAAGAAGGAAAGTCACAAGAAAGGACATCAGGCGAATGGAGGTCGAGCATATCCTCGATGACCAGATCCCGAAGGAGACCCAAGAAATACATTAGGTATCTAGTCGAACAGTCGCAAACAGACAGCAGTTTCAGTGCCTCTTCGGAAGAAGTGAGGAGGAAAGAAAGCCCTCGAGAGGAGCCACAGAAAAGGAGGTATCTCTACGCCCTAGTAAACCCAAAGGTGAAAGAACACAGTCCAGTTCTACTCCTCCAGATAAATGACTTGGCAGCAGGATTACAGGACACAGGAGCCACAGGATGTGTTATAAGTGAAGAGGTATACAACAACCTGCATCATGCCCCGCGCCTACGACCAGCAGAGGTACAAATCTACCCGTATGGATCAAAAAGCCCACTAACCTGCAAAGGATATTTCATGGCCGAGTGCAGATACATTTAAAAAATGTATGCATACGGTAGCTCAAATGAAATTTGTGATCCTTGAGCATGTAAAATGTCTGAAAAGAGGTGGTGACATTCAAAAGTTATTAAGACAGAAAGAAGTCGAGTGGATTGAACGGCTAGATGCCTTAGAGCCAAAGGGCATGAATAATGATTTTGATTTGACTTGTTTTATCTGATGTGATTTTGAGTTAAATAATTGCTTTTGAACTGTGTTGTGTTTGTGTATCTCTGGACTGGCCTTGCCAGTATAAAGTGTACAAAGAACTGTAACAAGCTGAAATCTTTTATTCAGTTGAGGATATGTGATTTATAGGAATGATGGACTGTTTTGTTATGCATACCATAAAGAATTTTGTTACAATTGTGATATAATTGTCTCATACGTCAGGGTGAACACCCAAGGTGTCTAATGGTATTCGGATCCTAGTTACATCTTTATTGATGTGGTTTCCTCAAAAATGGACGGATCATTACACATTTATAGAAAATTGGGAGGGGTCAGTAGTAATTATCTGGATGAATGATTTTTAAGTAGTTGTCAAAAATATATCACTTATGTTTGTTGATATACATTATATTAGTATTGATTAAATATTATATCCCGTTTAGTCATCAGTAGTATAATCGCTGCAAATGTAAATATAGCTTGCTCTATACACGGGCATATCACTCTTAGTTAGCATCATAATTGACGGAAATGAGCATTAAACTTAACTCTGATACTGGGACAACAAACGTGCAGACTTTCTCTTTCATCTTTCTGAATATAAGCAGGAAATTAACATGTGACATATGCAAACGTGTCATGATAAATCAACACATACTTATAGAAAATAGCGTCAGGAAACATGTCTTGTACGCTTTACATTTAAGCATGGGAATCCTGTGTCTTGATGGACACTTGAACACGTGATCCCTTTGTGATCACGTGACATAGTATAACGTTGAAAGGGTGATAGCTTTATTTAGTTAGCTACTTTACAGCAGAATTGAATAGAATTCTATAGATTACATGATGTATCTTTGGTAGAGTTTCTTGACGTTTCCACAGAGGATTTAATCTAGCTGCCAGTTGCGAAATTTACGAGTGATGGTCACGTGATCCGTTCACGATCACTTGACATGCTTTGAAATGAATATAAACGCTCTGTGGGACGGGAGGCTGTGTTTGCAGCCGTTCCCGCATTGCGTTTAGGAATGTTTCGAATTGGAGGTGAGCTTTATTAGAATTTGGCACGTGCATGTGAATGAGTAAGGATTCTAAATAGGGACGGGGTATGTGGTACTGGTTTTGACTAGTTGGGATTTTCATTATGTTTTTCTAGAGAGGGTGCAGCATTCTGCTTGGCCATTGGGACAGGACTATTGATCCTGCTGATGACATCAGTTGACTTCTGAAATGTAAACACAGGAGGACTCTAACCATTGGCAACTGTTAGGAGTTACAAAAAGTGTTTGAAGACTACATAGACCCTGGATATTTCCAAGGTCAGTGAAATTTACATTTATATATTTTTTTTTATTTTTTCTTGACACAGTTTCTTTTGAAATAATTGTATGAGTTAAGAATACAATTGACTTTTTTTTTTAAAAAGACAGTGTATTTTCTTTTTTTCTGGAATTCTGATTGATAATGTAGAAATACTGTTTACTTTGTTTTAATAAGAAGAAGAGAACTTTCTCGTGTAGAGTGACCAGGGTCATGCCCCATAGGCTTTCTTGGGGCATAAAATTCTATTGGTATCCAGTGCAGATACAAGGCCCAAAGAAAATACAGATACCCTTTACTAGAGGCTGCAACGGACAGTGGGTGCATACTAAGCTTTAAAGCTACAATAGACATGGGTCTCATACACATGCTCTATAGACTCATGGCCCACAAATACCTGGACCCATCTGCCAAAATAGAACAACTTTTCCCATCACTATTCAAGGGTTTGGGCAAACTTAAGGATCGACAAATCAACCTACACGTTGACCCACTAGTGTCGCCTGTAGCCCAACATTACAGTGGCATTCCGGTGAACATACAAAGACAGGTAGAGGAAGAACTATACAAACTACTGGGCCCCAACATCATAGAACCGGTGGAAGGCCGGTTGTAGAACCTACACCGTGGGTATCACCAATTGTCCCAGTACCAAAAAAGGACTCCCCAGACATCAGGATATGTGCAGACATGCGACGACCAAACAAGGCCATACTGAGTGAACGTCATCAAGCCCCTCGGATCACTGACATGGTGCACCTCCTAAATGGTGCTAAATTATTCTCGAAATTGGACCTTAACAAAGGGTACTACCAACTTGAACTGAGCAAGGAATCAAGGTATATAACCACATTCAGCACCCATCTAGGCCTTCACAGGTACAAATGTCTGAGCTTTGGCGTCTCCTCAGCCACTGAGATCTTTCAGGCAGAAATACACAACGCCATAGCATATTCCCAATTGCTTAAATTACAGTGACGATATTCTGGTATTTGACAAGAGCAAGAACAACATGACAATACCCTCACATGAGTATGCATGGCACTGGAAGAAGCGCACCTCACACTAAATAAATAAAAGTGTGAATTCAGAAAACACACACTCTGATTCTTTGGACACCTATTCTTGCCGCAGGGCATGACACCAGATCCAGAAAAAGTAACCGCCCTCAATGAGGCGGATCCACCAACAAATATATCAGACCTAAGATCCTTCCTAGGGCATGCCAGCTATTGCACCCAGTACATTCTGGACTTTGCATCAGTAAGTGAACCGTTGCAAGCCCGTACGAAACAACAAACACTGTTCGAGTGGTCAGAAGCGTGACAACAGGCATTTGAAACAATTCAACAAAGAATAGCAGACGGCAAAATCATGGCATACCTTCAACACTGCAAGGGAACTGAGAGTCGATGTGAGCCCTGTAGAGTTGAGCACCATCCTAACGCAGATCGACTCAAAAGACAGCAGAGTGTGTCTCATTGTCTTCTATGCAGAAGCCTATCAAAGACTGAGCAAGCCTATTCACAAGCCGAAAAAGAGGGCCTAGCTGTAGTGTAGGTATGTGAGCATTTTCATCTCTTCCTATATGGGAAACCTTACACAGTGGCCGCAGACCACCAAGCCTTGACTTAATCTATGGAAACGCCAATCGAAAATGCCACCCAGAATCACCCGGTTTTCACATCATACACGGTCCAGGGAAGGACCATAATCCCCACATATTTTCTGTCGAGATATCCACGTAAGGAACCCTAGTCCACACCCACTATAGCGGACCAATACATACACGACTTTGCACACAAGGCCACACCGAGAGGCATAGAAACAACCCCAGTGGCACAGGAAACCAAAAACGACCAAGCCATTCAGGTCATATTCAGATGCTTGGAATCTGGGTGATGGAAACAGGCAAAGCAAGCAGGCGAGAACACCAATCCAGAAACTCAACAAGACATCAACACTCTGGTAGCTGTGAGGGAAGAGTTACACAATCTGAAGAAGGACTTTTGCTAAAAGGGACCAAGATAGTGATCCATTGCACTCTGCACAGGAAAATCCTAGAACTGGCACATGAAGGACATCGCAGCATTGTGTCCACTAAAAGGATGCTAAGGCATAAGGTATGGTTTCCACAGTTAGACTCACAAGTAGAAGAACTACTCCGGCACTGTCCCATAGGCGCAGTCATCAACACCATCACTCATCCTGAACCGCTGCACATGACCAACCTCCCGAAAAGGCCTGGGACGAGATTGCTGCAGACGACTTTGGACCCCTTGAAGGAGGAGAGCACATATTTGTGGCCATAGACTAGTATGCACGCTTCCCGACTTACAATTAGTACCCTCCACATCAGCCTGCCACACCATACCTGCGTTGGATCGGATGTTCACCGCTTATGGGATGTACATTTGTTCCAAGGAAGCTCTTAAAATGGTTTAAATTGTGTCTGGTTCGGTGCCTGCTTCAGGGTTTAATCAATAAAGAAAAAATACAATTTGTATACTTCGCTCTACCACGGATATCATATATATAATAGTTAAGTGTTCTATCAGAGGTTTCTTGCTGGCAACCTTATTTGTTGTACATATCAAATTTACTATGGAGCATATTTTCATTTGGCTGTAAAAGACTTGCATAAGGATTTTACTCCTTACATTAACGTCACGCCCCATCCAGGGACCGTTCTGGCAACTTCGGCATGTGCAGTACATCACAGTACACAGCGCCACTGGTGACATCATTACATACAGTAGAAACCAGCCCTGACGATTGTGAGACCCTAAACATAGGTCACCTGCTGCATAGGGGATGCCAGGCCTCGTCTGTCCATCTTCGTCCACGTGGGTGATTTTGCAGTCATCACTGGTCAGCCGATGATGTTGTAACAATTGTAATACTAGCTAAGAAAACACCTCTATCTCTATGTACCGGGGCACCTGGCACAAAGCAGACAGGGGCACTGGGGGCAGGCTGAGGTCACACTAAGTCACACAAACTTCACTCGCTCCCAGACTGGCGGGTATTCCTTCAAGGTCTCCACCCTCATTCTGGGCTATAATTTCAACCCACTCTGCACCTCGCAATACAAATCACATGACCTAAGAGTGAAGGCAGAGGGTCCTGCTTTCTGATCCTTTCATCGATCGGGGTTCCAGCAGGTTTTATTGCCAGGGGTCTGGGGTTATCTGGTCCACTGGAATTCAGGGTCCTAAAGCCAAAGCAGTTGGAGGCTATAATTTAGGATTAGGGCTGGTGAGGAATGGAGGCCTGTGCCCTCCTTCTCATGGGACTGCGCTGTTCTCAGTCCCACAGCTCTCCTCCCGTGGCCTTGCAGGGCACATTCATTCTAGGGCGTGAAGGCTGTCAACATTTTAGGACAATGAAGGGTTTTATCTGTGTAGCTCTGGGCTTTCTCATCGAGGTTCGGGATACAACCTATTTATGCGCTCATGTTCGCGGCCTATGTCTGGAGTGCTGACTGTTGGTCCACGTTTAAGCTGTGTGCCACAATATGGCTGCTAATATCTAAGATGGCTGATATTCCCACATGCATACTACACCTACAAAATGCACACTAATGTAATAGTGTGGATGCCAATATGGGCACCCCCATTCCCTCTGGCCTCTTCCATTACTGTTAACGGCCTTTGCCTTATTCTAAAGCGCTGGGGGGCATAGGAAGAATATGTCCCCTTCCCAACATTCTCCCCTTTGGTTAAATCTACATTAACGAACTCCCCTATGAGCCACCTTTTCTCTGTCCCCTTCTACGCTCTTCCTCCAACCGTTCAGCCTCTAAACAAGGTTGCGACCCATCCTTTCGAACTCATACTCTGCATACATGACGTAAACTTTGGCCAGACTGTGCATATTCAGGGGTGCAAGTCATATATATATATATATATATATTCAACCCCCATCCCCTGCTAGGTCAACCCAATGCAGCGTGTAGTGCTTGGGATCGGGTGGGGGTGTTGTGATAGTAGAGCAGTCTTTGCACCCTCCCGGTACTATCACCATGCTTGGTTTGTTTGGGTCATCTATCTGGACAGCACTGCCTTTTGTACCCTGAGGTGCATTTGATCCCCCAATTGAAACCAATCATCGGGGCACTGCTAGGTACTGCTTTGGCACAACATCGAAGACCCAATTGGTAGGTGCAAAAAACAACCAGTATGAACATGATAACAGACACCAGCATTTTCACGATTGCCCCCATCCAGGATGGTTCCCAAGTGAAAAGTCCATCAAACCAGTCTCCTTCCTGCATACCTGCTTCAGTTTGCATGTGTGATCCGAGAGTGTGCAATGCTCCTATAATCTGTGTCATGGGGCCATTCTCTGCATCGTTTGGAGGCACGCACGTGCAGCAGGAATCGGCAATGTTTCTGCAAACCCTTCCTTTCATTGCCATTAGCAAAACAAGCACATAACAATTCAGAAGGGTCAACCGCCGTATGGAGTGCATCTTGACATTTATTGCATTGAGGCCCTGTTCTGTATCTTTGGCCAGCTGCATGACCTCCCACCTGACAATTTACAGCCACTTTGCATTTGTGGCTGCTTGGACCTGAGGCAGAAGTTGAGATGCAAAACATTTCTCTTCTTCGCTAAATAGTCTATATTCATTGGGTAGTTCTTTAAGCACTTCGGAGGAGTCTTGGGACAGATAATTAGATCATCTTCTGCTGCGTAGCTTGCTGTTCTTTTCCTTCTCCGGCAAGACATGAAAGATGGGGCATGGTGACAGGTTTCTTGTTGGCCCCATTGTAGCCGGAGCTGGGGTTGGGGCAGGCAACGTCGTTGACCCCACTGCAGGATGTTCTTCAGGGCCCAGCCAGTCTCCACTTGCACTGCCTCCCTGGCTCCCCCTGCACTGTGGGACTGTCACTGTATCCCTACAGCCCCCTTCCCAGCACTTGCTCTGCACTTACCTCGCACTTGCCACCAGCTGGCCCTTTTTATTTATTATTTATTATTTTATTACGCCACTTACCTTTTACTGCACTTACCCCCCCACCTCCTCCCCCTGCACTTTCTCCTTTTTCCCCTTACCTCTGCACTTGCGCGATCTGAATGACACCTGGCCTAGTAGGATCGTTTGTCTGTCTTCCCCTTGTTTCCTCCCTCCCTGCCTCGTCGCGCCTTGAAACACTTGTGTATAGGCGCGTTACAAATACCATATCATATCATATCATATATTGCTGAGTGTAGCATGGCCAGTGAGCAATAGCCCCTCCATGATGGTGGGAGGTGCAAGAATGCCTGCTGCCCACACACCCAGTAGTAGTCCATTACTGCAGCGGTACCCTTTTTGAGGTCTTGGATAAGCAGTGTCTTGTTGCATTTGAAATTGGCCCCCACAAAGACAGTCCCTTCGTTATGAAAGCATAGTTCATGGGCTTCTTGCTGCTGCAATGTTACTGGCCTTTCTACCGCTTCGACCCATGTTAGCTTTGCAACATGTTCATTTCAGTGTCAGTTCATCAGCAAATCCCAGTAACCCTCCTGCTGACAACTCATTGAGGTTTCTTGCCATCTGTTGTCTATGAATTTCACTCCTTGCAAGTTCATGTATGGCCTCCGCAGGCACTGGGAACATTTGGGGTTTTGCTTGCATTGTAGCAGATCAGGATCCATAGTCTCTTGTTGCATGGATTGTGCATAGAATGTGCCTTGCAGCATACACAGTGCCAGATGAACTAGGCATTGAGCATCTAGAATTGGTATTTCCTGTGGTATTAATGCCTTGGGTGACCCTGATGCGTGTGGTATCAAGGAACAGACATAACTTCCGTTCACTCTAGTCTTTCCCACCGAGCTCAAGCTCATGTCCGCATACCAACTGTTTGAAAATTCGGGGTGATGCACATCTTCTACTGAATCTAAACCTAACCCATTATACTTGTTGTATCTATATTTTATTAGTTGCCTTTCCTTGCCTGTTTTAGATTTGTTTTTATGGAGTTATTTGCAATTTTGAAACAAAGCAGAAAGCTAACAGTACTACAACAACAAAAAAAAGAATTCCCTGCCCTCCCTCATCTCGAAACCCCATCGCCCCAAGTCCATGCATGGCATTATTTCCACATAAGTAATCAACAGATAGAGAATACGCAAACGTTGGGGGCAATATTGTAAATTAAAGTATGATTGTAAAAACTCCAGCACCTCTGCCCAATCAAGGGAAAACTTAGTCTGTTCACCCTGGATTGCATACGTAGTCCACTCCACTGCCACATAATTCCAATACCTGTAAAAACATTCAGTCACTGTTGGCGGATTCTTGGATTTCCACTTTTGAGCAATCCCCAGTAAAGCGGCCAGCTGCAGGACCACAAATGTTGTACACTTTGGTTTTGAATTTCCTCGTAAAATCAACAATTTAGCTTTCACAGAATTCGATTTTTACATACCAAACACTTGTTGAATATGATTATCCATCTCTGCCCAATATCCCTCTAAAAACGGAAAGTGCCACCATACATTACCCCAGTCCACTGTTGCACCACACTGTCTCCAACACAGCTCCAACAAAGAGGATTTGATCTTGCGCAAGCTGGCAGGCGTATAATGCCACTGCGTTAACAGTGTTAGCCAAAATTCCTGCAGTTGTATAGAGCAGGTATATTTAGGTATGTCCTTCCATAACCCTTCCCATTCTTTATCTGTGACCAGTGCCCCCAAAGTTAGCTGCCATCTGGATTTTTAATTCAAGGGGGTGTTAGGAGATGACCCATTGAAAATATTATATAGATTTGATATTAAAGCCCTATTACCTGGATCAGTAGTAACACATTTCTTGAAAGGAATCAGTTCCCTAATTGTTGCCAACCTGAGTGGGGGAGCCAGTATCAGTGGCGTACCTGATAATAGTCTCTATCGCACAATCCAAAATCAAGCATACACTGATCAAATGTTTTGAGTTCCCTACCAATAAATAAATCACAGATTTTATTACATCCTGCCTGCTTCCATTTTGAAAATCAGTGAGTCACAGCCCGGAACAAACTCGGGATTTGAGAATATCGGAGTAAGAGGGGAGGGAAATGTCGTCAGATTATGCCTTCTAACCACCCGATCCCAAACCTCTTCGACCAGATGCATAATTTTGCTCTTATGAATATTGATGGGGGGGGAGTTTCATGGCACAGAACTTCCCCTAACTTTGACCCCTGCAATGCCGGATCCATCTGCAGCCAGCATTTTTCATCGTCTGTACCCCACGTATCCTTAAAAATTCTAAGTTGAGCTGCCTGGTAAAATGTATAAAAATCCGGGAGCCCCAGTCCTCCTCTTGCAGTGGCAGCTATTAAAACGTCATAAGCCACTCTCTGGGGCTTATTATTCCAAACATATTCAGATATCCTCCTACGCAATGTTTTGAAAAATACCATTGGGATTCGTATCGGGAGTGCCTGAAAAAAGTATAGGACTTTAGGAAGAATAGTCATCTTTATGACGTTCATTCGTCCCAGCCATGAGATCGTCAAAGGGCCCTAGTTTCCAAATTGATTCACAATAGTTTTCAACAAAGGGTGACAATTAGCCTCAGAGGTCTTCCAAGTTAGGTGTTATTTTAACTCCCAAAAGTTTAATACCTCCCTGTGCCCGTCCGACTTTAGTTTTTACATGTAAAGCAGATACAGTAGAGGGGGACAAAGATAAGTTTAACATTTCTGATTTATCCAGATTCACTTTCAAACCCGCCACCGTACCATACTGCTCCAGTTCCTCTCTATTCCCACTAAGGCTATCTCTGGTTCCGAGACTGCCAATAACATATCATCCTCGTATGCTATGATTTTGTGTTCAGTGCCCCCAAACATATACTGTGTATATCCTGCGTTTGTCGAATTTTTGCTAGATAGGGCTTGAGAGCAATGGCATACAACAAAGGCGACATAGGACATCCCTTGCTGGGATCTGTCTAAGTGCCACTTTTTCCAATACATGGCACACCCGCCGTACATTGTCATGTGTCTGTCGATGTTTTATAAACCCAGACTGGACCGGGGAAATAAAAGAGGGAAGCACCCCCTCCATCCTGTTCGCCAGCACTTTTGAATAGATCTTGGCATCAAGGTTAATTAATGCGATAGGTCGATAAGACCCACAGCACCCAGGGTCCTTCCCAGGTTTCGGGAAAAGAATAATCTTTGCTTCCTCCATTGAGGAGGAAATACACCCTGAGCTCAAGAACGAATTGTAAAGAAATGTTTACCTTGGAGCCAGAACACCACTAAACATCTTAAAAAAGAAAGCAGAGAACCCATCACATCCAGGGGACTTGTTAAGGGGGAAGTGGCCCAATGACAGTCATTACTTCTCAAGAAGAAATGCCCTTTTCCAGGACCTCCTGCTCCAACCACGAGATCTGAGGGAGCTGCACTGTCTGGAGATACTGAATCTGTGATCATGCATCTGGTTCCTCCGTGCTATAGAGATGTGAGTAAAATGAGTGGAATTGTGATATTATTTTTGAAGATTCTGTGACTATACGCTCATCCAGCAATTTTATCGATAGCATAGTCTGTGCGGCAGACTTGGCGTAATTGTCGCGCCAACAGTCTATCCGCCTTGTTGGCTTTAACGTACTAGGACTGGAGTAAGTACGACAGGGATTTCTCTGCTTTGTTAGTTGGAAGTAAGTATAACTTGGCTCTAGCAGTTCTATAGGCTTTTAATATCACCAGATCTTTACGGTTTTCCATCTCCCTCATTACATGTTGCAGTTCTGCCTCCAGTGATTCTAACAAAGCAGTTCTCTGTCGCCTTTTAGTTGCCGCCTCAGCAACAAGAGAGCCCCAAAAGAAAGCCTTAAATGCGTTTCATACCACATTAGCCAAAATATCAGATGTCGTATTAATATCAAAATATTCCACTATCTTTGCCTCGATATTCCCCCTCACCACTGGATCCTGAACCACCTCTGACGGAAATTGCCAGGTCATACCCATTGAGTTTCCCCTTCTATCTGTTTCTGTATTGTCAGTGGAGCATGATCAGAAAGCGCAATTGGATGGCAGGCCATGGACGTAAACCTGCCCAAAAGAGTACTGGAGAGCCATATATAATCAATCAATGAGGGAAAACCAACGATGAACATGCAAATAAAATGTGTATCCTTTTAATTCCCCCTGTAGAGCCGGCCATACATCAACCAAGGCCAGGTGAGCAAACTTGTGTTTCAACAAATTCGAGGGTGGACTAACAAAGTGAGCAAGATTGGTCCTCTTCTTTGTGCAGAGGGCTCTGTGGATGAGGACAAAGACGCTGAGACCAACATACAGCAGTGGGTACCGAAGACGCAGTTCATGCTTATCCAACATACATATATGTGTCTCTTGGAGCGCCACCAAAGCCGGTTGGTGATGCCCCAAAAGAGCATCCAACTTCCTGTGCTTTGTCAGTGTGTTCAAGCTCCTAATATTCAATGTAAAACACTTAAATTGTCCCACTGGGCTGCCCTTAAATTTAATTTAGCCTACATACCCCAAAATTAAACATACTCTCAAGTTTACTCCAACAATGCCACGCCGACCCACCCCTTCCCCCCATTCCACCAACTCCCCCCCTCCCGTTACACCCCCCAAACTCCAACTTGTCACAAACCATCCCCTCTCATAGTCTCCTGGTGTGAGCCACAGTTCCTAACAAAATCTGAGGCATGTGGCCCCAGCCATGGACCCACCACTCCCCCAGGACAAGGTGCAGGGTATCCTAAAACCCCCATCTGTACGATGACAGATAATCCCAAAACGGACCAGTGAATGAACTGCTCATCTCATCTTCCATCTTGTGATGATAGCGAGGCTTCGTCAAATCCATGAACTTTCTAGACTTGCACCTATGCCTCTTAATCAGTTCCTTTGGGAGTTGGACCTCTCAAACGGGCCTTCCAATCTTCTTTCTGCTGCTGATTCTGCCTCCTTGTACGACGCAACACCACCAACCATTCCCATTGTTTCGATTGCTGGGATACACACCCCACGTCCGATGTTGTTCCACCTTCCCCTTCATCTTCTATATGCAACAAAGCCATTCCTGCCTCACAGGATGTAACCCTGCGTTGTGTGCACTCAAAAGAGAATAAAATTCCATCAATACTTAATTCCCTGGTCCCATAATGCTCTAACAGGCTACATTTTGTGCCTTTTCTGGAGAGTGATTTGGGATTAATCCTGAAAAGGCTGGATTTCCATACCGTTATAGGTAATCATAGTCTGTTTGTGCACCGTTCTGAGAATCTGCTAATTTTGTTGATATGAGGTGCATGCAGCTAAAACGTCATGTGGGCGAGCCCCAAGATCACTCCTCTTAGGTCCCGTAATGTGCAGACGATCAATAGATATTTGTGAATTCTCTTCACCCGGGATCAAGTCTGCAAAGATCTGGGTTATTGCATCCCTTCCCTTAAGAAACCCTCTGTCGATCCCTCCTGCTCGGCCAACAATCGCCCAATCTCGCCCAATTTCCATCACTCCCTTCCTGGGCAAGCTCCTGGAGAAACTGGCCATCTCCCAGCTTAATCTCCACATACGTGAAGACCTGCTCTCCAACCTTGACTCTAACACCCCCTGTGTGCTCATCCTGCTTCATCTCTCTTCGGCCTTTGACACTGTCAAACATATTGTCTCCGGGATAACCTTGGTATCACTGTTCAGGTCCTGGCGTGGCTGACTTCCTTCCTTTCTGACCGACCCTGCCAGGTCCAACTTGGGTCTTTCCTCTCTGCTATTTTTTTCTCTACCTGTGGTGTCCCCAGGGGTCTAACCTCTCTCCCTGGCTGTTCAACCAATACCTGACACTCCTCGCCCACTGCATTGCCGTTCTCTGCCCCAATTTTCAGTGCTATGCGGATGACACTCAGCTCATTTTCAGGCTACCTTTGGCCACCTCTTCTCTGTCCCTCATCTCTGACTGTCTGTCTGCTATCCAGGAGTGGTGTGCCACCAATGACCTCTGCCTTAATGCCAGTAAGACTGAGATTCTCCTCATCGGCACACCCACTCCCTCCTTTCCTGTAGCTCTCTGGCCGGCCTCTCTTGGCTCTCTTCCTGCTCTCACCTGCAAGGCTAAAAACCTCGGGGTCATCTTCGACTCCACACTCTTTTTCTCTCCTCACATCTCTGACGTCTCTAAAAAGTCACACTACCAGCTGCACCTCCTCAGATGTATTCTTCCTTTCCTCTCCTTCCCCCAGAAACTCACTGTCTCCAGAGCTCTGGTTCTCTCTAGGCTGGACTATTGCAACAGCCTCTTTCTAAATCTGCCTGCTTCTACTTTCCGCCCTCTGCAACTCATCCAGAACAGGACTGCGAAACTTGTCCTTCGCCTCAAGCCCAGGGATCGTATCTCTACAGGACTGAAATCTCTGCACTGGCTCCCAGTGGCTGTGAGGATTAAGTTCGGAACCCTCTGCATCGTCCACAAGGCCTTCTGGGGCCTGGGGCCTCAATACCTTCAACTCTCTCTTCCTAAATATCCTCCTTCTCAAGCTCTTCGCTCATCCGCCTCCAACTCCCTCAGGGTCAGTCGCTTCTCCAAGCAAAGAGTTGGTGGTAGATCTCTCTCTTCTGCTGGGGCCTCCCTCTGGAACAGCCTCCCTGCCTCCCTGTAACTTGAGGAGAACCATCTTTGGTTCCGGAAGCACCTTAAAACCTTCCTCTTTGCTTCTGCTTTCTCTCCCCCTCTCCCCTGCTGAAGTCCTGGCTGATACTGAGACTGCACTGGCTACCTAGCCACCCTTCTGATCTCGGGCCCAAGCCCTGCCAGTTGCACGCCTGCACTGCCTCTCTGGAAACCCCTGCACCCGGGGATTGTTTTTTCTGTATCTCTACAGTCCCCCACACCAGCACTTATGTCTGCACTCACCCTGCACTTGCCACCAGTTGGCCATTCTTTTATTTATCTTGTTATTTTATTATCCCATGTACTGCACTTTCCCCTCCCCTTGCCCCCTGCACTTTTCTTTCCCCCTTCCCTTGCACTTGCGCGATCTGAATGACACCTGGCCTAGTAAGATTGTTGTCTGCCTTCTCTCTGTTCCCCCTCCCTTGCCTCGTTGCGCTTGAAACACTTGTGTATAGGCGCGTTATAAATTCCATATCATATCATATATCTTTGAGCTGTGTGTCTAGGACCGATTCCGGAAGATTTCATACCCTGATATTTGAGCAATGGGATCTGTTCTCTAAATCTTCATACTGTAGTTCCAGGTTTCGCGTTGCCCTGGCCAGTTCCTCCAATGCTATGTCCGTCATCTTGCTGTCTTGTGAAAGAGCTTGTATTGCCTGTTCATTGGCCTCAACCCACTCTCGGAGGGTAGCGATGCCTTTACCAAAGTCTGTTAGCAATTGTTTTATCTCAGTAGAAAAGTGCGTAAATTGTGATTGAAATGTGCTTGAGAGTTTTTCTTGAAATGCTTGAAAACTTGCAGCAAAGTCCTCTTTAGCTGCCGCCATTTCCCCTTTCAAGAATCCAAACTGTGCCACATTTAGACTATGCTGCATTTCTCCATACTAAACGTACGGTGATCTCAAGGATTTGAACTGTGCCATATTTAGACTACGATCTTGCTAGTGCTCTGCATTTATCTATATCCAGCCTATCAAGATTCATGAGTGCTGCTTTGCTACTTCCTTATTGTGCGATTCAAATAATGCACTTTTAGACAACTGCTTTGATAGTGTTTTGCACCTAGCAATATCCAGCCTATTATGATGCCTGTGCGTTGCATTACTCTATACTAAGTATAAAGTTCTTAACGATCTAAACTGGGCCACTTTTAGCCCACTATATTACTCTATATACAGTGTCCCACATAGTGTTACGCTGAGCCTACTGCAAACTTATTGACCTGGACTGGTCCACAACTAGCCCACCGCGTGGTCAGTGATCTGCACCAACCCACAGAAAGTCAACTGTGATCTCAATATCCTACATAGCATGTATACTTCCAACTCCCCTACAGCTAGTCTCTGACTCTTGTCAACAGTCAGTTTCCTCCATGCTATAGTGATTTACCACTACCCGCCAGTCTACGCATCGTACGATAAATATGACCTCATCCACGGTATGTGATATCAAACCCACTAAATTCCATCCGCTCTTGAAGTACAACCTACCTGACTCAAACGTTAGACCAACTCCATTTCTTCCAGAGTTAAAAAAGGTTTCAGTAGCCATAACACTAACCATACTAACTCTTTAGATTGCCTCACTCTCAGCCAATGGATCAACCCAGAGCTCCAGATAAGGCGAGTACTAGGCCTTTTTACGCATGAAAATCTTGTAAATACACCAGCTTCATTATTTTCCTGGGTACATTTACGCACAGGTTTAGAGCAGAGGGCAGTGCAAAGGTCAGGTTACTTGACAGAAACCAGAAGGCTTCTTGTGATTGTTTGATTTTTTTTTACAAACTTTATTTTATATTTTTCTCAAGATCTCAGGTTACAAACTTGTATATAAATGCTACATTTAATGACATTCAATCTCATATGTTTTGCTATTCTCATTACCTTCCTCCATTGAGTCCTTGAGTGTAACAGTTAAAACTTTAACTAACCTTCCCTCCTCCGACCCCTCCCTGCTCATCTTCAGTTCTATAGTATTCGGTTGAGTTCATATTGCATTTCATTTACAAATCAACGTGGTTTTCAAAATAGTTAATCTCTGCTCATTTGGTTACAGAATGGAAACTTTATGTAATACTCTGGGTTTATAATACCTTTGTTCATTGTCTCTCGTGAATTCATGTAGCGGCATCCACGTGTTCAGGTATTTCATGTATGAGCCTTGTGCCAGCACAGTAACTTTTTCCAAGGCCATAACTCCCCATAGTTTAACCCACCACATGGCCTCTACTGGTCCTTGTTTGTTTTTCCACATGTATACTAGGTTGATTCTCGCTGCGCTTAGCATGTGGGTTATGAGCGCAGCAGTATTCCCAGTATTTGCGTAGACACCTTCGACTGCCTCTGCTAGCAGTATCACTGTTGGGTCCATGGGTAGCTGTACTTTCGTTATTTCTGTGATGTGGCTCAGGATCTCTTTCCAATATGTCTTTGCTTGCGGACAGGTCCACCACATGTGAATCAAATCACCCACCTCCCCACAGCCTCGCCAACATAGTGTGTCATGAACCACAGAACCCGCCCCTTTTGGACTTCCTGGTCCTTAGCACAACGGGGCTTGCACTCCCTGGTACTCCCAACATGGCCGTCTAACGTGAAACTCCTTCCTCGGTCTACACGTCGGACGTAGCGTATTCTACTAATAGACCGCGCGTCTCAATGCTATTGCGAAGTAGCGACTAGACGTGTGCTCCGTAGTTCGCTGAATTGTTATCCTGGTTCCTGGCCTTTCTACTCTCATTCCTTGCCCCTCTCCCTTTTTTCTTGCTTCCTGGACTTGTGTGCCGTATTGCGCACCTTCTTCGTTTCCCGGATCCCCGGAGTATTGCATCCCGGAACTTTGAACGCACGATGGAGTCAGAAGAGACTCGTGCAGGCTTATACAAGACCAGGTCTGTCCACAAGAAGACAAAGATCGGTCTCAGGTGAGAAGGGGGGAATTCCAAGACAGTTTGAGACGCCTACCGACCGAACTCGAAGTTGACATGGAAGCGGCCGTTCAGGATCTGATGCGTGGCATGCAAGAACTAACAACCGAGGTACAGAATTTAAAAGCGGAAAACGCCGCTCTCAAACAATTAGTTCTATCCCGTGATTCTGCCACAAAGGAAAGTGTATTGCTGGGCGGCATTGTTGACAAATACGATGGGTCGGCAAAAACCCTTTGTGGATTCCTGGACTCATGTTTGGTCCACTTTACTTTTAAACCCTACTACTTTTTGACTCCCAGGGCTAAGGTGGGTTTCATAATTTCTCACCTTTCCGGAAATGCCTTAACCTGGGCTACGCCCTTAGTCAATTCCGGCGATGCTCTCCTGGATGACTATGACAGGTTTCATACAGGCCCTTAAAACCATGTTTGACCGCCCAGAGCAGGTCTATAGTGCCCAGGAACGCCTGTTAGACTTTCAGCAGGGATCCCAGGATATGCTCACGTTTGTACCCTGATTCAAGCAATTTGCCAAAGAAGCTGACTGGTCTCCTGAAGCAAGTTTTACCCTTTTCAGAAGAGGACTGAATGAGGAGATCAAAGATGAGTTGGTCAGATTGGCTCGCCCAAGCTCATTCAAGGCACTTATGGACCTTGCCATGCAAATAGATTTTCGTATCCAGGAAAGGAAGGCAGAGAAGAAAAGAAAACAAAGTGACCCCCCCGAAGGTGTCCTTTGAGATTACCTCCAAAACTGACACAAACCCAGGGTCAGTCACTGAACCAGAACCTATGCAGATAGGAGCCTTCCATGGACCCATATCCCCGCAAGAGAGGATGAGAAGGATTCATATGGGGTTATGCATGTATTGTGCCTCGGATAAACACCTGGTTATGGAATGTTCTCTAGCCCCTCCTCGGCTCCCGATCCTAGATGGAGCAAGGCTTCGGGAGAGAGATGTTTGCTCCACGTCTGTTCCATCCTTGAACTCTCCTGGACAAAACAACCTAGTGATTCTACAGGCCTTCCTATCGCCCTCCAGGAATAAGACCTATTCCATTTTGGCCCTGGTAGACTGCGGAGCTATGGGAATATTCATTGATCAAGATTGGGTTTTTAGTCATCACATTCCATACGAGACACGAAGTACCATGCAGCCGGTCGAAGCGATCGATGGAAGACCCCTCACTTCAGTGCCCATAAGCCTGCAGGCTAAAGAGATCCAGCTTTCGATAAACGATCACCAAGAGCGGATTAGATTTGACATCATTAAGTCGGCTCATTACCCCATGGTATTGGGTATGCCCTGGTTACAGAAACATAATCCTTATATCAACTGGACAGCAAGATCCCTATTCCTCGGCTCAGAGTTTTGTATGTCTCACTGTCTATTCCTGGATCCCTCCTTGACACCTTCCAAAGAACCACCAATAGACCAGCAAGTACCACTCATGGTTTCCAATATCATACAGGTCCCTAAGGCCTATCAGGGATATGCTGATGTGTTTTCAACTCCCATAGTTCAGGCTCTACCCCCTCACAGACCTGAAGACTGCACCATAGACACAGAGCCCTCAGCAGCGATTCCCTTTGGGAGGATGTTCATCCTTTCCAAACCTGAGAAAAAGGACCTCCGAGAATACTTGGATATCAAACTTGAAAACGGCACCATAAGACCTTCAAAATCCCCAGCTGGAGCCTCGTTGTTCTTTGTTCCCAAGAAGGACACCAAGGAACTCAGACCTTGCCTCGACTATCGTGGATTAAATCAATGCACCCTCAAGGACTGGTACCCCTTACCCTTGATCTCGGATATCCTGGAAGCGATGAGAGGAGCTGTAATTTTCACGAAACTGGATCTCAGTGGTGCCTATCATTTGATTTGTGTCCGGGAAGGAGATGAATGGAAAACAGCCTTTAGAACACCCTTTGGTCACTTTGAATATCTGGTCATGCCCTTTGGACTTGCTAATGCCCGCAGTCTTTCAACGTTTCATGGATAGGGTGTTCTCTGACATGCTATTCCTCTTCGTCATCATCTACCTGGACGACATCTTGATCTATTCCAAGGACCTTCTAAAGCATGAAGAGCATGTAAAGGCAGTCTTACAACGACTTCGTGAACATAGACTCCTAGCCAAACCCGAGAAATGCTTGTTTCACGTTACTTCTGTTCATTACCTAGGATTTGTCCTTAGTCCAGAAGTAATTGGTATGGACCATTCGAAGGTAAAGGCCATACTATCCTGGCCGGCTCCCACGTACGTGAAACAAGTTCAATCCTTCCTGGGGCTTGCCAATTTCTACCGCAAGTTCATACCCACTTTTTCTGAGATTGTTCAACTGATCGTTGCTCTTTTGAAGAAAGACACTCCCTTTCTCTGGTCCACACCTCAAGACAAGGCATTCCAACGTTTAAAGACAGAGTTTAATGAAGCCCCCATCTTAGCCCAACCCGACATTAATCGACCATTCCTAGTGGAGACGGATGCCTCTAACTACACCATAGGAACAGTGTTGAAGCAAGAATTTAAGGATAAGCTAGAACACCCCATTGCTTACCTTTCACGAACCCTGACTCCCAGTGAGACACATTATTCCGTCCTGGAAAAGGAACTGTTAGCCATCCGTCAAGCCTTCACAGAATGGCGACATCTACTCCTGGGAGCTAGATATCCAGTCCAGGTCCGCACGGACCATCAAAATCTTCAAGTTCTACAGTCCTTGGAGTGTAGGAACAGTCGTCAGGCCCGTTGGCCCTTCTTCTTTGCCCAGTACCAGTTCCACTTCAGTCATGTTCCTGGATCACAAAACCTGATTGCTGACACCTTATAGCGACGTCCTGACTACGAAACTACTGAAGATCCTATCCTAAGATGTTTCCCCACACGATTTTTGTAGCTCAAGCGGTCAGTCTCCTGGAAGAAATTTGGATGCAAACCCAATCCTCTCTCTGAGCTCTGGAAGGATATTTCAAGGAGGAATCAATGGAATTTGAGAATCAAAGACGGATATTTGTTCAAGGATAATGCTCTAGTCATCCCTACACAGAAATTACAACAAAGGATAATAAACCTCTGCCATGATACCCTTCACTCCGGACATCGTGGCATCACCAACACCCTCCGCCTCATACAAAGACAATTTTGGTGGCCTAGAATGAAAACTGACGCAAAGCTGTACATCCGAGCCTGTGCTATCTGTAGTCAAAACAAACACGATAACAAGAGACCGGCGGGTCTTCTGCTGCAACCTACACTACCAACAAGGCCATTGGAATTCATCGCTACAGACTTCATTGTGGAATTGCCACCTTCCAGAGGATACACTACTATCATGGTCACCACTGACTTGTTCACGAATATGGCTCATTTTACACCCCAATGTAAGTTACCATCCTCATCAGGACTCGCTGGAATCTTCCTGGAACATATATTCCGTCTTCATGGACTTCCTTCTGAGATCATATTAGACCGAGGACCTCAATACATCTCACAATTCTGGAAACATCTGTCGCATTTTAGGAATCCAACGCGCTCTCTCATCAGGTTATCACCCTCAAACCAACGGGGCCACAGAACGTGCTAACCAGACCCTGGAACAATACCTTCGATGTTTCGCCACCAAGGTTCAGGATGACTGGTCGCTCCTGATACCCGTGGCTGAATTCGCCTACAACAATTCCGATCACTCAGCAGTTAAGACCAGTCTCTTTTATTGCAGTCAAGGATTCCATCCATCGGTTTTACCCTCTGTTCTTCCACATCCCACACCAGTACCTACTGTCGACTCCTGGATCGAAACACTCATCAACATACACAAGGAAACCAAGGAACACTTAGAGAAGGCCAGAGCACATACTAAGAGATATGCGGATTCCAAAAGAAGACCAGGGCCTTCTTATGCAGCTGGTGATCAAGTCTGGTTGTCCTCGAAATTACTACCCCGACATTTACGGACAAACAAATTGGCCCCCCGGTACTATGGTCCATTTTCCATCAAGGAAATCATAAATCCAGTCTCATACCGGCTCAAGCTACCAGACTCCTGGAAGAAAATTCACCCAGTTTTTCACACTTCTTTATTAAAACCCTACATCCGATCCTCCTGCAGACCCACTCCTGTGGTGGTGGACGACCAACTGGAATATGAAGTGTCCCGAATATGCGACTCCAGGTATAAATGGGGTCAGCTTCAATACCTGGTTGAATGGAAAGGATATCCTCCTAGCGAAAAAACTTGGGAACCACTTTCTAATCTGAATACCCCTCGATTGCCCAGAAGGTATCATCTCATAGAACCGGGCAAACCTGGTGGAACAGGTCTTCGAAGGAGGCATGCTGTCATGAACCACAGAACGCGCCCCTTTTGGACTTCCTGGTCCTTATCACAACGGGGCTTGCACTCCCTGGTACTCCCAATATGGCCGTCTTACGTGAAATGCCTTCCTCTGTCTACACGTCGGACGTAGCGTATTCTACTAATAGACTGCGCCCCTGCGGCCCCCCGCGTCTCAATGCTATTGCGAAGTAGTGACTAGACGTGTGCTCCATAGTTCGCTGAATTGTTATCCTGGTTCCTGGCCTTTCTACTGCCATTCCTTGCCCCTCTCCCTTTTTTCTTGCTTCCTGGACTCGTGTGCCGTGTTGCGCACCTTCTTCGTTTCCCGGATCCCCGGAGTATTGCATCCCGGAACTTTGAACGCACGCTGGAGTCACAAGAGACTTGTGCAGACTTATACAAGACCAGGTCCGTCCACAAGAAGACACCGCCCAAGAAACCCTGCAAAGATCGGTCTCAGGTGAGAAGGGGGGAATCCCGTGACATAGTGAGGAATAACTGGAGTTGATCGAGTGTATTCGCTGAGGAGTCATGTACCACCTTAGGCATAGTTTAAATGCTGCTTCTTTGGTTAATGCACTTTTGGAGCACTTTGCCGCTCGCCGCCATATTTGCCCCGACGTCTCTATGGAGATAGGTTTGCCCACGTCCTCCTCCCAATTCTTCATATATGAACGTTTTTCTTCTGGGTCTGCTCCGCAGAGTAGTCTGTATATTCGTGATACCCCTTTTTCGGGTAACCCTTCCTGTATAGTGAGTTCCAGCCCTATTGGTTGCCTAGCTGCTCCTTCTTTCACCTTCGTATTCGTGATCCAGTGTCTAATCTGAGTGTAGTGGAATTGTTCGCTTTCTGGGATCGAAAACTTGTCTTTACATCCTTCGAATGTTAGGGGGACCCCATCAGTGTAGAATTCATTCAGCGTAAGAGTTTTCCCTCATTCCCAGCGGGACCAGAAGTGAGGTTGTGAACCGGGTGTAAAGTCCGGGTTATTGGCCATAGGGGTGAGTGGGCCCCTTCCTAACTTTAGTTTATTACTGCATAGGGCTTTGTCCCAGTACCACAAAGTGGTTTTTGTTATTTCCAGTAGTGTGACTCCATTTCCTCTATTTCTTGGGCGCAGGAATCTCAAACACTCCAGTGGGATTTTTGACGCTTCCTTCTCTAGGTTCACCCATCTGTTTTGGTTCTCGCTTGGGGCCCATTGTAGCATTGGTGCTCCCTGTGCTGCCCACAGACATCGTTGAGTTCTGGCACTCCTAGCCCCTCCATTGTCGGGGTTCGGAATAGGACTTTCTTTGGGATTCTAGGCTTCTTCCTTTTCCAGATGAAGGCCATAGTCTTCTTTTGTAGGTTTTGAATCGCTGGGGTGGGATTTTCAATGGGAGAGCGCCCACTACATATAGGAACCTGGGGAGAAGGGACATTTTAACTGCTGCTATCCGCGCTTACCAGGACAGCTCTTGCATGTCCCATCTTTTCAAATCTTCGATCAGGGTCGTCAGGAGCTTTGGGATATTTGCGCCATAACGTTTCCTGTAGGTGGGTGTTAGGTTAATGCCTAAGTAGGCTATATGTCCTTGGCTCCATTTTAGTGGATATTTCTTTTCCCACCCTGCCACCTGCCCCGGGTCTTCTGTTATGTTAAGTGCCTTGGATTTGGGGTAGTTTATGTGGAACCCTGAGGCTTCTGCAAATTTCTCTAGTATTGGAATGACATGGGGAAGTGATGATTCTGTGTTTCTCAAGAATAGGGGGATGTCATCCGCATATAGAGCTATTTTCTGGGGCCTGCAAGTGTCGGTCGCCACTCCCTGGATACCATGCTCCTCTCGCACCCCTTTTGCCAGAGGCTCCATGGCCATTGCAAAGTTTAACAGCGATAGAGGACATCCTTGTCTGGTTCCTTTGTGGATTGGGATGCATTCGGTTAGCTGCCCATTAATCATCAGTCTTGTGGAGGGATGTACAAAATTAGCTAACAGCATACGGGTGAAAGTTGGGCCGCATCCAAATTTTTCCAGGACCAGTTGCAGGAAGCTCCAGTCTAGGCTATCGAAGGCCCTAGAGGTGTCCAATGCTATTACTGACAACGGTTGGCCTGTTCTCTGCGTCCATTCAATGGTATTTATTGCTCTACAAATGTTATCATATCTGTGGCGTCCCCTTATAAAGCCTGCTTGGTCTGAGTGGATTATTTTCGGGAGGACCCTCGCTAGTCTTTGTGCTAAAATGGTAGAATATATTTTTGCGTCTCCGTTCAGTAGTGAGATAGGCCTATAACTTGCGCAGTCTGTTGGGTCCCTCTCGGGTTTTAGTAGGAGGATCGTAGTGGCTGAGCTCATACCTTTGGTGACTTGGCCCTTGTCTCGTATATGGTTGAACAGGTATGTTAATGGGCCAACTAGAATGTTTTGGAATGTTTTATAATAAGCATTACAGAGTCGTCTGGGCCTGGGGTTTTATTCCCTTTCAATGTTTTAATGATTCCCCTCACTTCTTCTGTAATAGGCGCTTCTAACTCTTGTCTATCACTGTTGGTGATCTGCGGCAGTTCTATTTGTGCCAGGAATTTCATTTGCGACTCCCGTTGTAGGTTATCCCCTGCAAGGTGTCTAACATAAAATGCATGCATGATTCCTGCTATCCCTTCTTCTTCCTTTGTCATTCCCCCTTCTGGGCGTTTTAGTTGTTTAATGCGTTTATGGTTCTTTCGTTTTTTCAGTTTAGCAGGCAACGTTTTGAATAGGAGTTGTGCGGATTTGTCCGCATAGTGGGCCTCTAATGTGGCTTTGGTTTGTCCGAGTTCTCGTCAGGCTTTCTGGGATTTCTAATCTTTGTATTGGACTTCGGCCATTTTTATTTTATTTATTAATTCTTGCCTCTCCTTCTCTTTTCTCTTTAGGAAGTTCGTTGTATGAGCTATAAATTCACCTCGAATTACAGCTTTGCTGGCATCCCACATTGTCTCCCAATTAATCCCTGGAGGTGGTGTTTTCTGAAAAGTTGTTCTTTAGCGCCTGTACTATATCTGATCTAAGTGCCAAGTCCTTCAATAGCAGCTCGTTTAGGCGCCATGGTCTACGAGTTTGTGGCTTTGGGCGTGGCATTTCCATGGTCATGGAGACCGGTGCATGGTCTGATATACACCAAACTCCTATCTCCAGCCCTTTGACTTGTGGGATGGCTGCGTCGGAGACCAGGATCATATCAATCCGGAAGAACCCTTTATGTACTGCGGAATGAAAGTTGTAGGCCTTCTCCTGTGGGCGAAAAAAACGCCAGGTTTCTATTAGCTGTAAGTCTCTGAGGAATTGAATCAAGGCTTTCCTGTTCACGTTATCGTTGGATGTTGCTGGGAGAGTTTTGTCCATTGCGGCGTCTATTACGCAATTGAAATCTCCTCCTATTAGGATCTGCCACCTTCCCCATTGTGCGATTTCGGGGAGTAGCTCCAGCAGGAACCTATCTTGCTTTTCGTTGGGAGCATAGATCGCCACCATAGTCACCAGTTGGTCCATTAGGGTTCCCCCTATGATTAGGTATCTCCCTTCTGGGTCTTTTTTAATATACTGCTTTTCGAAACGGACACCTTTGGCGATAAGGATTCCCACCCCTCTCCTTTTTATCCCACTCGAGGCCATGAATTGCATTGGAAATGTCCTATGTCGTAATCTTTGTTCATCTTCTGGGAGCAGGTGGGTTTCCTGCATCCATACTACCGAGGCCTGCAGTTATCCTAGTCGTCTCATGATCGATCCCCTTTTTATTGGGGAGTTCAGCCCCTGGACATTCTGTGTGACAAACGTTAGATCACCCATACGTTGGGTTGTACCTTGTGTCCATTCGGCCTATCTCTTCCAACACATCGATCTCTGGGAGCCTCTGTCATGCATTCCTCTGTTCTCAACCAAAAGTTGTGCTTTGCGTAAAATGTCTTCACCTCCCCATTTCGAACTCCCTCATAACTTTCAACATTAACAGTTAACATGAATTATCACAATATCCCTCCGAGATTTAGGTTTCCCAGGAACATGGAGATCCTTGTCTCCCCCCCCGGCCCTCCTCCCTGCCCTCGCCGCCACCTCGCCCCCCCATCCCATCTTGATCGTTTCCGTCTATAGTGACGGATGTCTTAATAAGCTCCCCATATACTCGCTGCTCGGCTGTTCATCCGTACAGGGCTGTCACCCTGACCATCCATGTCTATGTCACGGGATGCCCCTCTTATCCTCTCATGTTAGCACTTCAAGTTGAGTCTTTCTCCTTGTTTTCTTTAGGACAGCCTCTCGGTCGAGGTCTTGCTGGTTTCCATTGTTCGTTCTCTCGCATGTCGCTCTCTCTTGCATTATCTGAGGGTATCTTTCTTCTTGCCTCACCTCCACTTTCTTCCTCTTCCCTCATAAGCTCCTCCAGGTCTTCTTCTTTAGTGATGTGTATCTCTGCTCCTTCCATTCAAATCGGAGTCCATTCGGGAAGATCCATCGATATTGGATTTTCTTGTTCCGTAGCCAGTCCTTTACCACCCTCAGGCGTTTCCTCTTTTGCAAGGTGGCTTGCGCTAAGTCCTGGTAGAGCTGTATGGGTGCCATTTGGTATCGAATGGGACGTGCTCTGCGTGCCGCACGCTTCATATCTTCCTTTAGCTGGTACAGATGCACTCTAGTTAGCACATCCGGGACTAAGTTTCTATTTATTTGGTAGGTAGAGTAGACCCTGTGAGTTCTGTCCAGTATTATGTCTCTTTCGTCCTCCAGGCCTAATATTTGTCTAAAGAGTTCAGTTACTGTTTGTTGGAGCACTGAGTCTGGTATCGATTTAGGGATGCCTCGAATCCTTATGTTATTGCGCCTCAATCTGTTTTCGGCATCTTCTTGCTTGCTCTGGACTCGGTCCATCTGTTGCTCCAGTTCTTGCACCCTTCTGGCTAGTACATCCTGCTCATGTCCTTGCTCTGCTAACGTTGTCTCTGCTTCGTCCATCCGCTTCTCTACTGCTGTTATTCCTTTGTTAAGGTCTGTTATTGACTTGGCCAGGTCAGCAGCGCTATCTCTAATGTCCTTTTTTAATTCTTGCAGCATCTCCAGCAGGTCAGATTTGCGCAGGGGTGGTTCTTCGTGTGCCAGCGTGTCCTTTGAGGTGGGAGAGTGTATCTGGGCAGTTGTTTGCTGCAGACTGTGTTTTTTGAGTGTCTGCAGCCTGCACGTGTGCCTTGATGTCCCCAGATGACGATCCTTTCTGCTTCTGCTCTTGATAGCCATGCTGTACGATGTACTTATAGCTCGGGGGCCTGGGGCTTGCACCCGGCTTTGGACGTTGCCTTTAATTTGGTTCTTCAAGTCTCCCTTAACCCCCTGTCCTTAGGAGCTCCTAGGATGCCCAAGTGGTTCCCAGGAGTGTGGGCTGTCACTTCATAGCGTAGTGCTCCGACGCTATCGGGGGTATGCTGATCTTGTTTACTTTGGTGTGCGACTTTAGGCGCTGTCACTCTCCCGAGATGTGCTCTGCAATTCTTTGCCCCACTTGACACTTTAATAGGCACTTCTTTCTTGGGTTCCCCTAAGGAGCACTTGTCTCCTGTGGTATCTTACCAACTCCCTGTTGGTCGGTACTCGCTCCCTCACTGTCCGGTGCACCCCGCTCTGGTGTTTTAAAAAATATATATTTTTGGTCCTTAACATCGCTTTTATGCGCGGCACGTTATCATGTGATCCGCCCCCCTCCGCAATGATATTGCTCTTGCGAATGGGCGTCGCTCACCTCACCAGCTGTGCTCCAGTGTCTTCTCCGGGGGGGCGGTCTCACGGCACCTATGGTGCCTGTTAGCTGCAGGGCCCCCGCCTCATTGGAATTGAGGCTGCACTGTTGTGCTTCTCTGATGCTGTTCTATTCTCCCACTGGAGATCACGGTGTTCCTCGGGTGCTGCTGTCCGTGTCTGTGTGCCTTCCTCTTGCCATGCCTGCTCCTCCTCTGGGCTATCTCTGACTTGAATGAGGGGATAAACTGTATGCTGCTCTCGGTCACCGAGTTTCCGAGAGAGTTGTTATGAGTTGTTATGCGTCTTGGCCGCTCACATCAGCTCGCCATTCCTTGACGGGGAGCTTTCGTGGTGCTTCTCCCTGATGTCGAGCGGTTCTCCTCTGCTACGCTGTTCCGTCTTGAAATGCATGGCGGCCGCCATCTTGTCTGGGAGCCCTATCATCGGGCAACCTCGTCTCCCTCCTTCATCGGTATGCTTCACTGCTCCCTTTTCGGCTGATATGCCGCCTCAAATGTTCATGGCTGTGTGCACGCTTTTTCAGGGCTTTCGGCGTCTCAATAAGGGGGATTTGAGCACTTAGGCCGGAAGGGACCACGGAGCTCACTGAGAAGCCACCTGTCCGGGTCCTCGGCTGGCCACGCCGCCTTCTTGTGATTTTTATCTACATGGATGTAATTGCAAGCCACCTCTGAAACAGAATGTATTTCTCTGAAGCCGTTCAAAAAAATAAACTGCACACTGATAAAAAGAATGGTTTCTTTCCATTCAGCTTCAGAAGCACTTTGCATGTTTTCCTAGAATTTTAGGATTGTATAATTAATAAGATGGAAAACTAAATTTTATTTTTTTAACAAGTTATGCTTTTTTCCAGTGAAAGCAAACCAGTATTGCACAATTGTATTTTTCAGAGTACCGGTGCTGTGTGCATAATCATACAGAGGCAGATCATTTTTATACTTCTAATTTAATTTACAGTCGAATTATAAAAACAGTGTGTAAAATGATGACAATGCACAGTCTAGTTTACATCCATTCAACCTTGCAGTCAATGGGGTACATTACTATAAATGGTCAGTGGCAGCAGAGTCTTTGCTCATGGGTGAGTAATTGTCATTACACTGATCACAGGTGTTCTAGCCTCTCAAATCTTCAAGACTACAAATAAAACATCCAAAACCTGACTCTCAAGAAAGTGCAAGTGCTGTTCAAAAACAAACAAATGAAAGTTACATTGGTAATTGAAATAGAAACTCAGCAAAACCTGTCCCTGTGATGATCCAGATAGGTATTTAACTTTATTTAGCGCTTCATAAAAGGTTCGTCATACATATAGGTACTGTGATCATTATACCTCAGTCGATACTCAGTTAACCAACCTCTGAAGGATGTTAGCCAATAAGATAGCTCAGCCGGTTGAGCACTCGTTGCTGCAATCTCTGCCTGATCTGTGGGTTGCGGGTTCGATCCCGGCAAGTCCAACTCGGCCTTTTATTCTTTCGAGGCAATTTTGATAAATATGTTCTATATACAGCGCTTTGCCAAAAGAGCTATATAGATAACCGTTTGACCACTAGATTAGATATAGAATTTAGCATGGAGTCCTTGCTTCTCTGCACTGTTGTATCATAACATTTACATACCATTAGGTAGTAATAGCTCCAGGAAATTAGGACTTTCATTAAACATCAAAAGACAATTCTGCTATCGAACCTCAAAACCCACAATACAAATTCATGTATACTTTACTATATAATTGGCTAGGTTTTTGTGATTTCAACATTTAAATATATACAGGAGAGATCAAATGGCCTGAAATAATGAAAGGTGTATTCTGTCACAATGCAGAAAGCTGCCACATAGTAATGATTTCCATACAGTTTTTTCACACGTCGGCTGGATGTTGCATACATATTACTCTCTTGCGAAGGAGAAAAGTCATTTTTACTCTCTTAAAATCACATTTACTGTCAAAGTTTAAAAATAGAGAGTAAAATACTCCCACCTCAAAATCTTATCTGGAGCACTGGACGGGACACACAAATACATTGTTAAAATGTGGCACGTGCTTGGTCACGTATTTGCACTGCCTTTCAGTCACAAATGGGGCGAGTGACTTATGTGTGTGACTAGTAGCTTTCAACTTGAAATGTTACACCCTGCCACCTCACACCTCTAAAATTACAAACTATGTACAAATATTTACAAAGGACTTACAACGTAAAACAGTTCACTTACTCCTCCAAAACATTCACCCTTTAACCCCCGTAACCTCGACTAACTTCACGCATGCAAATTCTACTTTTACCAACCCCTTAAATCAAAGACGCCAGCTTCTCAGTGATTGCTGACAAATTATAGAACTCCATGCCCCTAGCATTGAGAATAGACCCATCATTATGGTCAGGCTCTTTTAGCCTAAGCCACGCCCACCTGGTGCCTTCCTGGTTACCGCTCTTTTGACCTAAGCCCCGCCCACCTAGTGCCTTCCTGGTTGCTGCTCTTTTGGCCTAAGCCACGGCCACCTGGTGCATTCCTAGTTGCTGCTCTTTTTCCCTACTTAAGCAGCCCTCCAGCCTCTTTTCCTTTGCAGATGTGGAGCAGGTGCAAGTGGATTTGGGTCACCTGGCCTAAGCCTCGCCCACCTGTTGCCTTCCTGGTTGCCGCTCTTTTGGCCTAAGCCCCGTCCACCTGGTGCCTTCCTGTTGCTGCTCCTTTTCCCTACTTAAGCAGCCCTCCAGCCTCTTTTCCTTTGCAGATGGGGAGCAGGTGCAAGTGGATCTGGGTCACCTGGCCTAAGTCCCGCCCACCTGGTGCTTTCCTGGTTGCTGCTCTTTTGGCCTAAACCCTGCCCACCTCATGCCTAGCTGGTTGCCGCTCTTTTGGCTAAGCCCCACCGCCTGGTGCCCCCCTGGTTGCCGCTCTTTTTCCCTACATAAGCAGCCCTCCAGCCTCTTTTCCTTTGCAGATGGGGAGCAGGTGCAAGTGGATTTGGGTAACCTGGCCTAAGCCCCGCCCACCTGTTGCCTTCCTGGTTGCTGCTCTTTTGGCCTAAGCCCCGCCCACCTGGTGCCTTCCTGGTTGCCGCTCTTTTGGCCTAAGCCCCACACACCTGCTGCCTTCTTGGTTGCCGCTCTTTTGACCTAAGGCCTGCCCACCTGGTGCCTTCCTAGTTGCCGCTCTTTTTCCCTACTTAAGCAGCCCTCCAGCCTCTTTTCCTTTTCAGATGGGGAGCAGGTGCAAGTGGATCTGGGTCACATGGTCTAAGCCCCGCCCACCTGGTGCCTTCCTGGTTCCCGCTCTTTTGGCCTAAGCCCCACCTACCTGGTGCCTTCCTGGTTGCCGCTCTTTTGGCCTAAGCCCCGTCCACCTGGTGCCTTCCTGTTGCTGCTCCTTTTCCCTACTTAAGCAGCCCTCCAGCCTCTTTTCTTTTGCAGATGGGGAGCAGGTGCAAGTGGATCTGAGTCACCTGGCCTCAGTCCCGCCCACCTGGTGCTTTCCTGGTTGCTGCTCTTTTGGCCTAAACCCTGCCCACCTCATGCCTAGCTGGTTGCCGCTCTTTTGGCCTAAGCCCCACCCCCTGGTGCCCCCCTGGTTGCCGCTCTTTTTCCCTACTTAAGCAGCCCTCCAGCCTCTTTTCCTTTGCAGATTGGGAGCAGGTGCAAGTGAATCTGGGTCACCTGGCCTAGCCCCGCCCACCTGGTGCATTCCTGGTTGCTGCTCTTTTGGCCTAAACCTGCCCACCTGGTGCCTTCCTGGTTGCCACTCTTTTGCCCTAAGTCCCGCCCACCTGCTGCCTTCCTGGTTGCCGCTCTTTTGGCCTAAGCCCCACCTACCTGGTGCCTTCCTGGTTGCTGCTCTTTTGGCCTAAGCCAAGCCCAACTGGTGCCTTCCTAGTTGCCGCTCTTCCCTACTTAAGCCGCCCTCCAGCCTCTTTTCTTTTGCAGATGGGGAGCAGGTGCAAGTGGATCTGGGTCACCTGGCTTAAGCCTTGCCCACCTGGTGCCTTCCTGGTTGCCCTTAGCACCGCCCACTTGGTGCCTTGTTGTGTGCCGCTCTTTTGGCCTTAGTGGAAAACAAAAAGGGGGGCTCCAACCACATATCAATTTGTTGACACTATTATCAAATTTTGAGTGTCTACTGTGCTGTATCAGTTAACATTATGTATCAGCACTTCAAAAGTAAGCTAAGTACCCCATAGTAGGGCTGTTTTACTCTAGATTGCAATCCATGCACACACTTTGAGACATCAGTTTTATGCTTAAAACAAAACTGCTTTTATTTAGCAGATCCAGTCCTTTGGCTGGGCTTACACATATCATATTCAAGTTCCAACAAATGGGTAGAGTATAGATATTATAATGCTTATAACAGTACTTAGACACAGTGCAATGTATAAATCAAAGGTGTGTTAGTACTGTTTGTGAGGTAAATATTACATCATATTTAGACCTTTCTGTATAAAGCAAGAGGTAGAGTAAACAGTGTTGACACAGAAAGCAAATGCAGAAGTGCGAGAAGCGCACACAATGGTACCATACATTTTCCCTTTGTACTTATTCACCACAGGGATGTGTTCATATACTTTGTTTGAGGAGGAATGGAAGTAAAAGCTAGTTGGGGGGTTCTAAGCTAACTAGAGAGCTGGTGCTATTTAACGTGACCAGTTCTGTGGTGGGTTAGCTATTCCCACAGAGCACCAAACTGTTAGTCTTAGCCCCGCCCACCTGGTGCCTTCCTGGTTGCTGTTCTTTTTCCCTACTTAAGCAGCCCTCCAGCCTCTTTTCTTTTGCAGATGGGGAGCAGGTGCAAGTGGATCTGGGTCACCTAGCCAAAGCCCCACAGACCTGGTGCCTTCCTGGTTGCCGCTCTTTTGGCCCAAGCCCCACCCACCTGGTGCCTTCCTGGTTGCTGCTCTTTTGGCCTAAGCGCCGCCCACCTGGTGCCTTCCTGGTTGCCGTTCTTTTGGCCTAAGCCCCGCCCAGCTCTGTTTCCCTACTTAAGCAGACCTCCAGCCTCTTTTCCTTTGCAGATGGGAGCAGGTGCAAGTGGATCTGGGTCACCTAGCCAAAGCCCCGCCGACCTGGTGCCTTCCTGGTTGCCGCTCTTTTGGTCCAAGCCCCACCCACCTGGTGCCTTCCTGGTTGCTGCTCTTTTGGCCTAAGCGCTGCCCACCTGGTGCCTTCCTGGTTGCTGTTCTTTTGGCCTAAGCCCCGCCCAGCTCTGTTTCCCTACTTAAGCAGACCTCCAGCCTCTTTTCCTTTGCAGATGGGAGCAGGTGCAAGTGGATCTGGGTCACCTGGCCTAAGCCCCGCCCACCTTCTGTGCCCTGCCTCTTCTTTTTGCTCTTAACTCTTAGATCAAGGGCAGACAGAGAAAAGGGCAGACGGAGAAAAGGGCATTTCCTGTTTGGGTCAGGAGGAACCAGGGCCCAAACCCCTGCCCAGAAAGCAGGTAAGCATGCACCAACATGTGTTTACTCCCTCTGTCCCCACAGGCCATCCCCACCTCTGGTCCCCCCGTGATGTTCCGTTGTGCCCCCCCTTCTCGCATACAGGAGTTGCCTGTTTTGCTTGATTCTTCTACCCTGCTTCTCCCCCCCCCCTACATCCTTCCTCTGCAGAAGTCTGTCCTGATACATTCTGGTTTCACCAGCAACGACTTTTGCCAATGCTTGAATTTGACTTTTATGGACTTCATTGACTCACGGTGCGTCACCCTCTCTCAACTCTTACGCTGGACTTCCCCTGCATCTTGCACTCAGTGTGGCCCTGAATCATGCTGTTCCCATTTTATCTTGAATCTTGGCTTGTATTTGCTGTTCTCTCGCAACATTATGTGTTACTACTGACTTCTGCAATTGTATTCCCTCTCCACTCTTGCTGCTCCACTTTTTCACTGCTCACTCTGTTCTCTCCTCCTCTCCCTTTCCCCATCTCCTCCCCTCCTCCCCTTACTTTCTTCTATGCACTTACTCCATCAGAATTGTCCTTGGCCAAGTATGATAGCAACCTTGTTTGTCTCCTTCCCTACTTGTTTTCTCCCCTCCGCCCCCCAGCACTATCTGAAATGTCGTCAGGCCTAGTACGTTAGTCGCTTGTTTTGTTCCTCCCCTCCCTTTCTGCACCCCTCGCGTTCACCTTTTGTTAATCTCTGGCTCTACCAGAAATGTCATCAGGCCTAGTACGGTAGTCGCCTATCTCTTTCCATTTCCTTCCCACTCTCTCCCTCCCTTCCTTATCCATGTTTTAGCTCTTGCACTGAATGTCACCAGGCCGAGTACAATAGTTAATATCACATTCTTAGTGTTTATGGCTGTAAAGTCTGGAGGGGGTGTCTGTACTCCTGCTCTCTATATGGCAGAGGAGAGGCACAGAGGACCCCAGCCAAGATTCTCTATAGGGTAGCGCTTGTCGAGCAATCAAGGCCTAGCTTCTCAGGAGGTGATGCAGGCTGGTTCTTAAGTACAGTGTAGTCCCCAAGCCCCCACAAAGGAATGTCCACACACTGTATTATATAAAACACAGTCTTTATATAATTAAGTTCAAGGTTATATACAATCACAATAACTCACTTTGTGCTTAGTTAATCTCTAATGGCAAGTATATACAGTTCTAAGTGGTACCACAATTATTATCAGATCTCATTAAAGTGCATCAACTATACTCTGGTCAAATGTCACACAGTTCACTCAATAAAGGAAACCAACAATAGAAATAGGAGGAAAGCAGTTGGTTAGAACAATTGGCAGAATACTGGCCTCTACCGTTAAACACAGTTTTCTGTGGAGATCCCCCCCCACCTGGGCAACATGTAAAGTAAATATATATCACACGCCCAGTCCATATATTGTTCTATAGAGTCTTATTTCCTTCTAAAATAGTTCTACAACCCCAATGTACCTGGAATAGCAGAGTTTGTCATCGGGTCGTTGACGGATGCTTCTTGAGCGGCTCCCTTTATGGCAGGAGCCACGGATCATCGCGATCCCACGAGGAAAAGGGTTGAACGACGATGGTGAGGTGGCAGCTTCGTTCCTAGCAGTGCTCGTCGACGACGGAGCGTTGGCGTCCTACAAGGAGGAGGCGCGCGGGGCACCTCGGTGATGATAGTTCAGGACCGCAAAGAGATTGTGAAGAACTATGGCCCAGCTAGGGGGTAGAGTCGGCATCTCTGTGGTCTTTATGTGGCGGGAAATCCACCGGCGGGTGCTCCTCGGCGCGTCGGCGGCCTCGACTTTCTCCGGTGGGACAAAGTGGTTGACGGTACAGACGAGAGCGTCCTTGGATCAAATGTTAATTAGGCAAAGGGAGCACAGTGGCTCTGGTCGGTGACGGTGATGGACAACAGTGTCTGGGCGCTTCTCCTTGTGATCCCGCGGCGGTCCCGTCTCCGGTTGGCAGCCTTTCGTAGGTCTGTCTACCAGGGAGCGCTGGCAAAGATTAGCAGTGCACGATGGTCCCTTGTAGCTCGGGAAGAGGGTGTCTAACCAGGTCCTCTCTGGGTCAGTCCTTGGAAACACAGAAGCTTTCAGATCGATGAATTAGAGCAGCAGCAAGACTTCTCTTCCAGCAGGGCTTCAAGGTTAAGCTTCAGCTTCAACTCCAGTTTCTCTTCAGCTTCTGAACACAAATTCTAGCAGTGAGAGGCCCCCAGATATAATAGTTGATCTCCCATTCATTCTGCTGGGTCACACTCAGGCAACCAATCGGTCAGAAGGGCATTCATGCAGGCAGGCAGCCAATCATGTGCATAGGGCATTCAGGCCATTCACTTCTCTCCAGACACTCACAACAAGTTATGTGTATTGGGACAAGTACCCAGCCATTCAACACTCCATTCATTCCAGTTTCGGGCAGGGCTGTCTCAGTCATTGGGCCTCATTACGACCTTGGCGGGGATCATGGTGCAATTTGCACCATGGTCCATGGCGCTAAGCTGCCAATACCGCCATGGAGGTTGGCGGATTTACCGCCCCATTCCGACCCAGGCTGAGCGGTAAATCCCCAATCCCCATTTTACCCTTCCCCATTCCCATTCTTGCCCCATAGGGTATAATGGGAGTGGGGAAGGCGTTAATTACGCCACCGTAGATTACGGTGGCGTAATTAACAACAAGGTCCCTTACCGCCATGGATTTTTCCGCCTGCAAAAAGCAGGCGTAAAACTCTCCATGGCGGTAAGGAATCTCGTAATAGGGCGTAGAGGTACGCCATGCATTACGCTGGCGTAATACCCTCTCCGCCAGGGTCGTAATGAGGCCCATTGTGTCAAACACCAGAAACTAGACATCCACAACAAGAACTGCATATTCGTCACACACTCCATTCACCCAGGTCCCACCCACAGGGTGTACCCACAACATACAATCACTGGGAAGGCTCCAGCCAGTCTGGCCTGGGCTTCACAACAACACCATATATGGAACTTCCACCGAACAGACAGTCAGGGGGAAGGGACAGAGCCAGTGCTTCCCAGGCCTTTGGGAAAACAAGGTAACAGGCAATAGAAAGCAAGAGGCCAAAGGGTTCCATCTTGTTTCCTATCAGGAATCAACTGATTCCACTGGCAGGGCCTGGGTATCCCAAAATGGAGGATACTCAGAGCACCTGTCAAATTCAGCATGGAGCTGCCACCAGCCCATACCCTGCTCTGTGGGCCACACACAGGTGCCCAAAAATATACACTAGGGGCACAGGGTTGCACCCTCACCCATGGGTACCATAAGGGTATCCCAAGGGCCTGTACACCAAACCAAAAGAGAGCTGCATCGCCAGGAGTCCCACATGAACTCCTGTGCGGAAAACACGACAGAACACACGATAAAAAACAGTAAAGGACAAGGATATGGAGGCCCTGTCCCTCCGATGCATTTCCAGCATCACAATGGCCTGTAAGAATGTCATTGTATTTTCCCTTGTTACCTCCCTTGCCTTGAAGTGCTTTGAAACACGTTGTGTATAGGCGCTATATAAATAAACTATCATAGCATATCATTCTGTAAAGGCCTCAAAATCTGGCTTTTCACCCAAGCCTGTAACTAACTTAAGCCGATAACCCCCACAGGTAAATAACACAACCTGTAACATACTATCACTGTCTGTATACTTTGTATGTAACGAACGATTGCATCAGAAGATTTGTACATATGTATGTAACGAATTACTGCATCACAAGATCTGTTAACAATGTAACCTATAATCCTGACCTGTAACGATGTAAACACTCTGTTGGAACTTACATGACTGTAACCCTATGCTATTATAAGTTCCTACTCTAACCAATCTCTTAAGCTCAAAGTGCCTAGATACCTCTGGGTTATGTGCGCTATATAAATGAATAAATAAACAACCATCTTTTACCCCTCTTTCTTAACCCCCCAAAAGTGCACATAGGTAAACCCAAAGCGCTCTGATGTTGTGCTCTGTCGAGTCGTCCTGCACAGCTAGACCACGGTACCACGCCTCCGGTAAGCAGACAGTCCTTTACCCAATATGGCACACGCAAACCTCTCTTTTTCACTGTTCACAGAAGAATGATCCCTGCAGAGAGGTGCCCCAACATCGTGGTCCCCAAATTTGTGGAGGTGGATCCCCAATCACCTTAACCCAAAGCGGCCCACCACCTGAGGACTGAGTGCATGTTTTGTACATAAAACAAGTTTATTGTACAATCATACGGGGAGCAGCTAGATTGTGCCATGGAGCCAAACTAACCCAAGTCTCAAAGAACCACATAAGTTGACACATTATGTACATTTTTGCAACAGCTAAAACACTCCCACATTTTTTATTACAATCCACCCCCACATATGATTGGACAACCCTACTACAAAAAAATCCCATCTTTCTCCAATTCTTCCAATCTCAATGGCAACTTGTTATCTTAACTACCATCTTCAGATTGTATTCATAGCACAACCCTTCTTGGGATTCATTCATCACTAGTAACAACTGGCCTGAGCGCTTTAACCTTAAACATAATTGCACATGGTTCGCATAAATACTTCAAGCGATATTAAGGAGTCTGAATAAACAAACAGGTTCTCTTTGAACTGACAATAGCCATCTCGTTCCCTTTGCTTACTGGCTCCATTGAAACATTCTAACCTAAATGACTACCATTTCCACACGCACAGCACATCTGAAAATACAATTGAAACCCCTGGATATCGATTACTTTGGCCTCGAGTGCCACTTCACCCCATGTTAGATTGCGGGTCAAAAACAAATAGCTGAAACCCCTCTGCATGCTCACATGTACTTAAGATTACATCTGCTTTCTGCGATACTACCACGCCATAAAAACCATGACCAGTTTCTTTAGCTGACCATCGGCGAAGGTCGTAGTTACTAATTTACCCATCCTCTGGCTTCTGAAACTCTGCAAAACCCGTTTCTCAAAGTCAAACCCTGACTGATGTGTTTTAATCCATTTGTAAAAAAGACCCACTACATGTAGATTTAATAAATCCCGTGCATGAATTTTTAACTGTCATTTTTTTCTTCACAGTTGGTTCTCTATGACCAGTCCTCTTCCTTGCATGCGCATTATGAAAACTCATTGTTGACTCCTTGTTGATCGCGTTTTATATTTCTTTTGATGGTTTTGGTATTTGATTTTCTACGCGCGTGCAAAGCTAATATGTATCCATTTAACCAAAAAGTTACACTAAGTAACATATTCCATTCACATTTAACTACACTGGATACATATGAAAATGCAACATCGTGCCCAGTTCGCCGCACCCCCAATCATAAATATGTTGCGTGCACCATGAACCCCTCTTTATCCTTGGGCCCTTTCCTGACCACCCCAACATTCTGATTCTTCTTGCTCCCTTCTCCGGAGTCCCTCTCAGCCTGCTTCCTGAACTTCTTTCTCTGCACGTCACTTGCAACAGCAGCTCCTCCAGGGAAGGCTTAACTGTGTCAAGTCCTTCTTTGATTTTCATACATAGCAGCATTCTTAATTGTCCATATTGACTAGCTGTTGGTGCTTGTGCAGTGATCAGCATTGTTCCGTGCTACTTCTTCGTCCCAGTGGTTAAGATCGGATCCTCACATGGGTAGTCCCTGCTCCTTTTCGTCCCAGGGATGGGTACTGAATTAAAGTAATTTACCCTACAACAAAAACATAGGGGAGGTAAGGACTGGGTTGCCCAGAGTGTGGGTTGAGGGTAAAGGAGTATCTAAACACTATGTTCTCCCAGATGTCGTCCATCGTCACCTAAGGGATCTCCCCTCCAATGTGATCCTCCCACGGTGAAACACCCGCAGGGGGACTCCTGGACTGTGGCTGCACCGCCCTGGCCAAATGAGAAAGAGTTCTCCCCCATTTAAACACGTCGCATCACCAGCTGCAGCGCCGCGCTTTACTCACGAGTCTTCACCGCATCTCCACGACCTGGTGCAGTCTCCATCGCTGCCTCGCCAAACTCCCAGCACCTAAGGGGACAAAGACACAACAAGGTGAGCCACGAGAGCCAACAAAGACAATCTTCTTACCAAGGGATACTTACCTGATTTTACCACCGGTGGTAATATTCTACGGCACTCCACATCTTCTTACGCCGCATCTGCAAGGGGATAGAAAGCAACAGGTTAAGCACTTGCATAATTTTTTACCGGACAGTGTTGGGGTAATAGAGACTCTTACCTTAAACGATATCAGCTGCTATCGAGGTAATCTTCCCTCGGATCAAGCTGGAAGACAAAGAAAGGAATTTGGCAAGAGTGAATAACAGACATTTGAACTCCTAAGAACTATATACTTACGGCCTTACCTGGAGTCAATATTCATCTGGAACTCACCCAACTCCTTCATACCAGTGAAGTAACTGGTTATCAGCGCCCCTGCATTCCACGCAGGATGGAGAGCTCATCATTTAAAACTATAAGGTGAGACTAGTGAAAGAGAATATCGGAGGTGTTCAGTGGGAACCAGTGAGTGCGTGTTTTTTCAAATCCACGGGTGGCTTTTTCCCCCTTTTTCATTAGACTTCTCCTACGGGTCAAGCAGACGAAACTAGGTGGGCCGGTCCAGTCAGTCATCTCTGCACTACGGGTCATGCTGGTGGAGACCGCAGCTTTCCAGTTCCGTTTGACGCCCCTGTGGGAGCCAGGTGAGCGTAACAGGTGAGCGTAACAGCCATGCAGACGTCCTCCATCCCATTCAGAATCTGATTAACAATCCTTTGGAATGTAGCAGGTGCATTCTTTAATACAAAAGGCATAACCTTAAACTGGTATAAGCCAACTGGGGTGGAGAATTCAGTTTTCTCCTTGGCATGGTCAGTCAGGGCTATTTGCCAATAGCCTGACGTGAGATCAAATGTGCTGAGGAACTTGGCTAAACCAAGTCTATCCACCAGCTCATCTGTCCTTGGCAAAGGATGGGCATCTGTCTTAGTGACTGCATTTAGAGCTCTATAGTCCACGCAGAATCTCAACTCCTTGGATCCTGCCTTTGGAACTAACACAACTGGGCTAGACCATGGACTAGTAGAGGGCTCTATTACCCTGAGATCAAGCATCCTGTTGACCTCTCCTTTGATGTGGGTTCTGACATGTTCTGACATTCTGTAACCCCTACTTTTGACAGGTAAACAGTCACCAGTATTGATATCATGCTGGCCCCAAGGGGTCAAGCCTGGTGCTAGAGAAAACAGAGGGGCAAATTGATTTAACAAAACTTTGCACTCCTCCTGTTGTTCAGAAGTCAGATTAGAATAGAGATTAACTCCTTCTACTTTCTCATCTAATGGTTTGCCTCTGAGAAGGTCAGGCAGAGGTTCACTCCCCTCCTCCTCTTGAGCTGAAGCTAGAAGCAAAGCTCCCAGTTCTGGTCTCGAGACATAAGCCTTTAAACAGTTGGTGTGAAAGACTCTAGGAGCCTCCTTAGGATTGCCTTAATCCACCAGATAGTTCACCTCTCCAAGTTTTCCCACAATCTTGAAGGGTGCTATCCACTTGTCCTGGAAGGCCCTCTGCCTTGTTGGCACCATAACAAGAACTAGCTGGTCTTGAGCGAACTCAACCATGTTGGCCTTCTGGTCATGCCAATGCTTAATCAGAGCCTGACCTGCTTTCAAGTTATCACTTGCTTCAGCCATCATGTGTGACATTCTCCTCCGGAGTCCTATCACATAGTCAGTGACTCTGACTGGTGTGGAGGAATGAGCACTCTCCAACCCCTCCTTGATCAGGGTCAATGGACCTCTGACCGGATGGCCATAGAGAAGTTCAAAGAGACTGTAACCCACTCCCTCCTGAGGGACTTCTCTATATGCAAAGAGAAGGCATGGCAGTAGAAAATCCCACTTTCTTTTTAGGGGGTCCTCTAAAGCTCTTATCATGCTCTTCATGGTTCTGTTAAACCTTTCTACCAACCCATTTGTCTGAGGGTGGTATGCTGTTGAGAACGTGTAGGTAACACCACAGTTTTGTCCACATGGCCTTCACGTAGTGGGACATACAAAGTGACCCCCTGTCGGATATTACCTCCTTAGGAAACCCAACCCTGGTAAAAATACCAAGGAGGGCCTTAGCCAAAGCCTGAGCTGTAACAGTCCTCATAGGAATTGCTTCAGGGTACCTAGTAGCATGGTCTACTACAACAAGTATAAACCTGTTGCGTGAAGAGGTTGGAGGATCAAGGGGACCAACAATGTCGATTCCTACCCTCTCAAATGGTACTCCCACCACACGGAGAGGCACTAAAGGTGCCACGTTCTTGGAGCCACTTTTACCAGAGGTTTGGCAAGTGTGGCAACTCTTGCTATACTTATCTACCTCAGCCCCCATTTTAGGCCAATAAAAGTAGAGCGAGCCTTTTCTTGGTCTTCTTGAAACTCAAGTGACCAGCCAAAGGTATATCATGGGCGAGTTGCAAGAATTGGAGTCTGTTCTCATGGGGCACTAAAAGTCTCTTCTAGTCTCCAGGGATTGCCTCTGATGGTTCACTATAGAAGAGGCCATCTTCCCAGTGTAACCTAAACTTTCGAGGCTCTTGACCTTCAAGCTGAGAAACTGCCTGGTGGCGAAGACCTTCCAGAGTTGGACATTCTCTTTGTCCCTTACTGAAGTCTGCCCTGTTGGGGCCACCTTCTGCCAGTAAAGACTGCAGCTCAGGATGGTCCCCAGGATCCAGATCTCCAATGAGTTCTTCGCCTTCTACTAGATCTGAGTCTTCAGGCTCTAGTTCAACCACGCAGGGTTGTACTTCACTCTCAGCTTCAGCTAGAGGAGGAATCACAGGTGTGATTTTGGACAACCTAGGAGATTTCCTGGTTGAAAGCACTGGAGTGCTTTCTGCTGGTTTCTTCTTTGATGTCTTGGGTTTCCCCTTTGCTTCTGGTTGCTTTGAAATAGCAGTTAGTAATTCCAGTGGAGTAGGAGTGATTTCTTTTTCTATCATCTCCTCAGGAGAGCCCCTCAAGGTCCTCTCCCTTGCAGGTCTGGTAGGCTCCTGTAATCTCTTATTAGGAGGTCTAGGAGTACTTGACACCACTCCCAGATCTTTCAGATCATTACCCAACAGCACCCTTCCTGGTACTTCAGATTGTACACTAACAGGTATCCTCACAGTCATTTCATTGCACAGGATGAGAGCTGGTAATTTGGGAAGCATCTGCACAGGCCCTCCAGCTAACTTGGTGAGGCGTTTGGGTGCCTTAGCAACATCCTCCACCTTGAAAAAAGATTCATCCACCACCACAGTTATGCTGGCCCCAGTGTCTCTAATCGCAGGAGTCTCCTGACCATTGACTAGGACACTGTCTTTATAATACTCTTTAGTATTAGGAGGGATAGAATTATACACATCTAAATGCTGTTGCTCCCGCAACCCTAGGGATACTAAAGATACACTACCTGAGACTCTGATGGGGTCTTCAGCTAGTAGTTGAAAGTTTCCACTGGCCATATGTACTTCCTCCTCTGGAGCGAAGGCTAAGGAGACAGTGTGGACCCCTGAAGGTTTACCCTTACATCTGGGATCCCCTTTTACATGATCAGTAGAGCCACAAACATAACATTTCCCAAATGTCTTTATGAATGGTGGCTTGTTCTGACCTCCTTCTGGTCTGGGACCAGAAGGTGCACTAGCCTGATTAGTTTTCCCTTGTGGCTTACCCTTAGAATCTTGTTTGGGGCCCTATTTGGAATTGGAATTATTTGAATTATCTGTGTTGTCTTTCTTAGGCTGCTTTCCCTCATACCTTTTCTGAGTGACCCCTGAATCCTTGTGAGTAGCCCTGTTGGCAACCCACAAGTCAGCAGCCTTAGCTAGTTTCTTAGAATCCAGTTCTTTTGAATCAGCCAAGTGTTGTCTGAGCTCAGGAGAGCAGGCATCATAGATAGACTCCAACATTACAAGATTTCTCATTCCTTCATAAGTGTTCACTCTGTAACCCTTGATCCATCCCTCTAAGTTCTTCAAACACTCATTCACCCAAGTAGCCCAAGGGGTACTATCATGCTTTTTGAGGGTTATAAACCTCTTAAGGTACTGGGAAGGAGTCTTCTCAAATCTAGCTATTAATGCTAGCTTTACACATTCATAATCCATCCTATCCACCTCCCCCAACTCCATTACCACATCAGATGCAACAGGGGGGAGCCTAGAGAATGACCAAGGTATCAACTAATTCCCTGTTATATCCTGCAGCCCATGGTTGTATTGAAACATAGCTAACCAATCTAATACATCCAATTTAGGTTCATACATACCCACAATCTCTTTAGGCATCCGGGGTCTTTTTGGACTGGAAGATCTAGAGGATTCGGGGAGAGAAGCATTTTCCAAAGACAATTTCTTCATCTCTAGCTCATGATCCAGCTCCATTTCTTTGAGCCTTAGTTCTTTGTGTCTCTGTTCAGTTTGGGCACTAATTCTTTTGAATTCAAGTTCAAGTCTAATTTTTTCTAGAGTGAAAAATTTAGCACTTAATCTGGGACCTGACAAAGGTCCAGTAGCCACAGGTTGAGGCCTTTGAGCAGGCAGAGGGCCAGAGGGGGTGACATTGTCATCCTCCTCTTCCTCATCTGCTTCAACAATAACTTCATCAATATCATTATCCTCAATGTTTGCTACATTTGCTGGAGTAGTAGGCACTACAGCCCCACTATCCAGACTTTGTTTTTCTAACAGTCTATCAATCATTTCTGATTTCTTGCCTTTGACATGAAGACCTTTCTGTCTACACAGATCCCTTAAATAATCAGCAGTATTAGTAAGAAGGGTCTCCTGGCTGTAACTTTCCATATTTTGACTTTGTTTAAAAATACACTTTTTGTGATTGTTAGCCTTGTGGTTAATTGAACCAAGGCACTAGCAGCACACTAAAATGTAAATCCAATACTTTTATCCTCAACGCTGTTCACCAGTGTTAGGCAGAATCCTGTGCAGTTCCCTTAGGGAGCACTACAGAAGATTAAGACTACAGGTGTGAGCAATAAATCCCCTTTGGTATCAGTCTGTACCACAAAGATTTAGTTGGTAGCTGTGGCTAAGCAGTCAGACTTATCTCAAGAAGGAGATGAGCCGTATTCAGGGTTTACACAATAGGACTACAGTACCATGGTACAAGGAAACACTGACCAAAGCTTTGTATTAAAAAGAATATACATATTTATATTACACACTTCTAGTTAGACACATCACTCACAGTTCTTAAAGCAAGTTTAAATAAGTCAGAAAAAGTATACACAACTGCCTAGTAAATTGTAGACAAGTTTGAGCAAGAGTGAAAACTGAGCAAAACGGCACAGTGAAAACCAAACACAAATGGCACTCTATCAATTTCTCACAAGGGAGAGACAGAACAAGTTATACAGAAATATACTCTTAGTCACCCTAGCAACGCTTCCCAATAAGATTGTGAACAAGTTTAGGCAAGGCAGTACTTTAGCATGTATAATACTGAGGTGAAAACCGAGCAAAATGGCACTTCGCAAGTTTAAAGAATGGGAAGAAAAAGGTAGTTATAAGAGTTAGGTGCACCAACACATTTCTAGGTGAGAAACAATCTAGAAAAGGCAGTTCTAACAGATTTAGCCAGAGTCAATAGACCTGTGCCAGAGTCAGTGGTACAGGGCAAAGTGCCTAGGAGCAAAATGTTCTTGTAGCTGCAGTCAAGTCTTTGTTAAATGATTCACAGAGGCAGTTGCACAAGGTGAAAGACGATGATAGGAGCGGCCAACCCAACAGGTAGGTAAAGGATTTAAAACACCTTTAGCGCTACCAAATGAAAAGGGAGGCCTGGCGGAACACAGTACCTTAAAATGTAGAAGAGGCTCCTGCGGTGGCGGATGTTCCTGGCAGTTCCTGCAGTTCGGGAGATCCAACAGAGGAAGAGAGGCTCTCGACATTGGAGGAAGGTTCGAGTTACTGCACTGCCCAGGGATGAAACCAGCCGCGGTGCTGCCAAATGAAAATAAAAGGTACGCTCCTTTAAATCGCGGTCCGGCTGGACGGGTGCCTGGCTATCCGGTCTCCGAGTGCAGGGCACTGGCGATTCGACCAAGGCAGGTCCTGGAAGGCGATTGGCAAACTGGTTGGCCCCACCAGCTCAAGGGAAGAAGGCTCTTGCAGATGAAGATCTTCTCTCGTCGTGTGGAGAAAAGTGGTGAGACGATGCAGCAGGGCTGGTTCAGTTGTTGCAGATGTCTTTGGCTTCTCTCCTCTTTGGCTTCTTAGTTCCAGTGGCGACGTCTTGCTCTTCCAGTCCTCAAGACCCTGCTTTTATGCAAAAAGATCCCTATTCATACAGCCTAGCTGTCACTCACACAGTGGAGTGGTCATCCTGGCGGGAGACCCTCCAGCCTATCAGGACAGAGTGCGACATGGGTTGCTGAGGCAACCCTGTCCAGGGGTCTTACTCCCCCTCTCACACAATGGGTTCACCCCAGACTCAGTGGTGCCGAAAGGAGGGCTTCTTGGCAGAAGCCCACCAAAAAGACGAACAAAGGATCCCCGACCTGGATTAGGATCTTAGAGAAAGACACGAGAAAGAATTTATATTAAAGTTCTGGCAAATAAAACCTACCGGAGTAAAGTTAATATAAAAATGTATGAGGCTGTCAGTAAATTTGGTAGCCTCGAACAATGGGAAAATCCCATAGGGAAATATTTGCGGTCGAATATTTTTGGTAGCAACCACTGCCACCAGCCAGAAACTTTTGAGAGAGGGACTGTACGGTACCCTCTCGAAAATGAACATAAGGGAAAAACGATTAACCCTTCCCAGTACCTCCATAGTAAGATGGGTTGTACTGGTTTTGTTCATAAAGATTGACTAGTAAAGTCAATGGGGACTTTACATGCCCTGAGAGACAGTAGTCAGCCCCAGGGTATGGAGTCTATGTTTGGGGGTCGCTACGACACCCCTGTGTCACTGCACGGAGGGTGCTGTGTAACACATGTGTATAAAGATGGTCCCTATGAGGGTGAGATAAACCCCACAGACATTAAACACAAAAAAATAGCCTAGAACACACATAGCAAAAATGCCTCAGAGTGGGGAATAGAGTCTCACTCTCAGCAGGAGAAAAAAAACAAACCCTTCAAATCCAGCAAAGCTGCTGGGGACTCTATAGGTAAGGGAAATTAGCCATAAGTGAGAATTCTCCCTAACAGAAATGTACCTGATATCATTCTGTAACTGCATAACGCATATCATGCATCTCATGTAACTATACTTATATCTGTGTAATCAAGAGACCTCTGTTCACCTGTCGAACCTCTGAATCAAAAGTCCAACAATTTTGTGTAACAGCGCCTCGATGCCCCTGGGCTGCAAGTGCGCTATACAAATGCAGATAAATAAATAAATAAATGATTTCTTCTGTTTCTTATCCTGAGTTTCCACAGAATAATAAGTTATGTGTGGTACAGTGTTTTAAGTTTTTTGAATGTAGAGCAGAAGGGCTTCGTCCCCCAGGTATTTCTCAGCTGCTTATTTCCTACCGTAAGCCCTATAAGGCAGTGTCCTCGGCTACTTTGGCTAGATGGGTTAAATGGGTTATGGAAGAAGCTGGTATTGACATCTCTTCCTTTGGAGCTCATTCGGTAAGGGGTGCTATGGCATCAAAAGCAGCTTTCTTTGGGGGAGGTTTGGAGCAGATCCTAAAAGCAGCTGACTGGTCCAGGGAATCTACTTTTAAAACTTTCTATCATAAACATATTGATCATGTGGTTTTCAATGTGATGCAAGGGCTTTGAACTTGCATAATATGAGCCTCCTTGTCGTGGCATAGAATACCTAATCCCCAGCACTATTGTGAGTGAGGGTTTAGATTCTATTAAAGACAAGGAGGCAAGTATTATGCCACCCACCCACCCGGTGCTAATATTTGTCGAATTTTTTTCAACTTTGGGTTGATGAGCTGGAGAAAGGTGAACAGGTGAAAGTTCTCAAGAGTTTGCGCCTGGCGGAGTCAGCTGAGCTGTTCTTTGGTTGGACTATGGACCTTTTTTGTTTCGCTTACTAGGGCGTCATGTTGCAGCTTCAGAAGAGGAGTTGTACTTAGAGGAAAGGACATTTATGGGGGTGGGTTCATCCTGATTGGTTACTTGGGCTGGTTCTGAGCCCCATCTTGGACTGGGTTCCTGCACTGGTGTGCTTATGAGTTTCTGGGGTAATTCATAGAATTCAGCGCACAAGTGGCGCACGCGGCTGGCGCACAGTGTGCGCGTGCGATAGTCTGCGCCAGCCGTGTGCGCCAAAATCCATTTCCGCGCACAGCGTATTCATGGATTTTAACATCCATTATCAGCCATGGCGCAGACACCCCCAACCCCTCCCCTACAGCGCACAAATCCTGTACATGGCGCACAGGCCCCCAACCACGAGAATGCCTGTAAAACTTCCCGCGCACCCCCGAAATACAAGTAACCCGCTCGCACATGCCCAATCGCGTGTAAAACGTGTAAAACTTCATGCGCACCCCTGAAATACACGTACCCCACTCAATCGCGTGTAAAACTTCCCGTGCACCCCCGAAATACACGTACCCCGCTCGCACAGGCCCAATCGCGTGTAAAACTTCACGTGCACCCCCGAAATACACGTACACCGCTCAATCTCGTGTAAAACTTCCCGCGCACCCCCGAAATACACATACCCCGCTCAATCGCGTGTAAAACTTCCCGCGAACCCCGGAATGCACGTACCCCGCTCGCACAGGCCCAACAGCAGTATGGGACATTCATCATTGCTGTATATTGGCACTTTTGTAATGCGCAGGGACGCTACCGCCTGCCTTCCTGTGGCGGACGTGTTAAGGCCTGTGCGTGTCTTTGGCCGTGTGCGGGTTTGCCCTATTCGATTCCATGAATACGTGTGGTTCGCGTGCGTGTGGGCGTTCCGTCTGCTTCCCAGCAGTACATCCCCAGTTACGCCCTTATTTTCCCGCGTTGTTCCCCATTCCGCGCGTTACGCCCAGTGTTCCGCCCCCTATCTGGTGTGTGCGCCGAGGTTGTGCGCTTTCACTGTGCGTGTCGCGCACGCAGTTCGGGATGTTGCAGTGACGTTTGCGCCCATGTGTGCCACACACGGGTTTGGTGCACATCCCGAGAAAAACACATGCAGGGACTTCCATGAATCGCACGCGTGCGCTTCCTTTTTCATGCTTGCGCCAGCTTGCGCTACTTTTTTCGGCGCATGTTGGTTCCATGAATCGGCCCCTCTGTGTTTTTTCTGTTTAAAAAAGAAAAGTTATTGTTTTACAAAGTTTTTTCTTTGCTGCTATTTGTCCAGTAGTAAAGATTGTTTTGCATAATACTCGCCTCCTTGTCTTTAATAGAATCTAAACCCCCACTCACGATAGTGCGGGGGATTAGGTATTATTGGCCCTGAAGATTGAGATGGTTTACAGCCATATACCTCCATGGATGACTCGAGGGCGAGGTCTATACATGGGATAACACACCCCTTACCATATGTTATAAGGATATTGCAAGTCACTGAGGAGTTGCGTGACCCAATAGAGGAACGAGGCAAAAGGCGAAGGTCCCTTATGACCTCACGGACAAGGCAAAAGGCTGGGTTCCCTTCTAAAGTCACGGGACAAGAAGGTGACTTGCAATATCCTTTTCATGTATGTAAGGTTGTATTTCTTATGATACATGCCACACACCCATTCCCTTTAATACGTCGTTACTTACATAATATACTGTAAGCGATCTTCCATTTGCTGATCCATATAATCAATATAGAGACTGTTTAGATTTAAAAAAGCAAAAATGCAGCACCGAATTTGTTGCAGAAAAATTGATAATAAAATGTATAGAGAAAAAGTTTTCATTTTGTGCTAAACATTAAGTAATAACATGCAGATTTTTGCCCACATGTGTTAAACTGTATCAGTGCACAAATTAAACATTCTACCATAAATAGTTCCTTGTCAATTAATGGTTGCATAGTGACACAGAAAACTATTCTGCAAGCAAAGAATTTGAAAAGCTTTTCACTGCTTTAAGTAAGTGATGCAGTGACGGCTGGAATTCTCTATGATGGCTTAAGCAGCAGGCATTGTGACATCACAACTAAAGCGTAAAAACTGATTACAGAGCGATTGTAATGTTATTATCTTATTACAGGTCAGCTTTGATGTCACAACTAGCCTGTGATAAGAACATTATTGCCAGGCTTGTATACAATGATTGCAGACTGGCATGTATTATAAAGCTATTATGACTTGCTGAAATTTGGAGTTTGGGGGTGCGGGTAAAAAAAAGGTAATCTGCCTGGAGTGGTTGCTAGGAACTGCCTAGTTCCTAGCAACCACGTAGAAACATGATGTGGAGGGAGGTGAGGGTCTCTCCAACTCTTTCCAAAAACTCCTTGGCAGTCCTAAGTGCATTCATAAATGCCATAATATATTAGACTTGACTCTTCATTAATTAAACTCAGAACAGTAGCAACATGGCAGAACCTCAGCACAACAGAAAATAAGAAAACAACCGGTTTACACTAGCCCTAAAACTCCAATAACAGTACTTCTCAAACCACAACTCTCTTCTGCAACTAACCAACTTACCTCTCAATCTACTATCACTATCACACTAAAGATACAAACTGAAGTACACAAGTGAGCCGGATGAAGCTTTCAGTAAGTTTATTTCTTAAGAACTATATAGCCCACCAGCAGCGCAGCATCTGTCTGTCCACCTCACTCTTTTCTTCCAACTGACTCTTTCTCCTACATTCCAGTTCCTGAGCTCACATTCTGGAACTCACATTCTTTCTTCTTCAGGACAGTACGGCATTAGCCACTTGCCTGCCAGTATACTACACACCTCCCTCCTATTAAGCTTTAAGCGCTTTGGTTTAAAGCGCTATGTAAATTTAATAAACATAAACAATAAACATATTAATACAACACAAAATCGTTAGGTTTCTCAGGTCTATTTGTCGACTTGAGTGGTCTATTGCCGTAATCCTTAATGGCAGACCCGCCATGATCTCTCGTGGTAGACACACCCTGCTCTGTCTGCTCTCTCACTCTCTGACTTCTTTCACTCTCTCAGCTGACATCTCTCACATCCACTGTTACTTTACATGGTAGAGACCAGCGCATGGGACCATGTCTTAAAGGACCCAGTAGTTTGATCCTGACACAATCACCTTGTTTCTCTTTGTGTACCTTGACGGCTTTTCTGTCATCATACATCAGTTAACTCCTCACCTGCTTCTCTCTGACCCTTTCTCTCACCTGTTGCACACTCTCCCACATCCATGGGGGACATAACTTATAATTGGGTTTCCTCCCTCTAACTCAAAGGGAGATATCCCTGTCGGTGTGTGGGGATAAAATCTGTGTGCCACCATTCTGCTCATCACAACCTCTTCCCAATCCTCACCATTCACCCAGGCCCAGCTGATGAAATTCTTGATTACTTTATTAAAATGTTCTGCCACCCCACTGGTTTGGAGATGTTAGATAGCAGTCAATGTGTGCTATATTCCATTTTCCATAAGATAATCATTAATTTCTCTTGATTTAAATTGGACACCGTTATCGATCAACAACTCCATAGGGTATCCTTCCCTCCTGAGACTTCCTCCATAAAACTAATAACATAGTTCGTCATTATAGACCATGTTACTTTCACTTCTACACATTTGGATAAAATGTTCACCAAAACAATACAGAATGTATCAATACCTCTGCCATGCATGGGACCAACAATATCCATGCCCACTCTTTCCGAAGGCATTTGAGGCACTTGCACAAGAGACATAGGAGTCTCCATTGGCACAAGATTGTTCTCACTTGAACAACAGGGAACACAGTCCCTCACAATTATCTCCACCTCCAAATCACAATGGAGCCACCAAAATTCCGCCCTCACAGCCTGTTTTGTTTGTGTGCTACCCTGGTGATCCTCAACAATTCTTTTCCGCACTCTAGCGGGAGGGATCACCCTATCACCTCTCAAAACATTACCTCTCTCCACATGTAAATCATTGCTTACCATACATAACCCTTCCAAACTGGTACCACATACAACCACCTTCTTTAACACTTGACCATTATCCAGCACCTCTTTAACTTTTTATGAATATCATAATCCTCAATACTCCTTTCCCATTCTTCTTTCATTATCATTTTTTGTTCAACATACAAAACACACTCTTCCTCCTCCACATCATCCTCTTCATCCTCTCCATTCACGGTCATGCAGGACAGACAATCAACTGGGGTATTTCTCTTCCCGGGTACGATTATACTCCATCAAGTCCCTTCTTCTGTAAAGTCTCTCTCAGAGGCTTGGATCTGTGTGCACGATGAAATTTGTTCCGCACAAGAATGTTCTAAACTTTCATATCGCCCATTTGACTGCAAACAGTTCCTTCTCGAACATGGAGTAATTCACCTCAGACCCTCTCAGAGGACATGAAGCAAAGGCGATAACAAATTATTTGTCCCCTTCCATCTGTGTAAATACAGCCCCAGGCCTGTATTACTGGCATCCGTGGATATTATAGATCTCCTACTCCATTTAAAATCCTTAAGTGATGCGGAAGATTCTAATGCAGCCTTGATAGAAGTAAATTCTTGAGCACATTTTGAGTTCCATTCAAAGTGGGTATGGTTCTTAATTAACAACCTCATGTTCACTGTCATATTTGCAAAATTGGGAATGAATCTTGAATAGTATTCTGCCATCCCAAGAAATGTACAGACAGCATCTTTGTTCTGCTGCACTCTTAATATTGTTGGCAAGTTGCTCTTTTACATTTACACCCTCAGCTGTGACTGTGTGGCCCAGATATTCTATTTTCTTTTGATTCAGCTTGCACTTCTCTTTGCTCAACATCAGACTGTGATCAACTAGCATATTCATCAATTTGTCAAGTCTCTGATCCTGTGTCTGCTGGTCTGGACCAAGTACTAGGATGTCATCTTGAAAATGCATTACACTATCTACATTTTTAAAGATTTCATACATAATGCTCTGAAATACAGAAGCTGCTGACACAAGGTCAAAAGGCATCCTCACAAACTGAAACAGACAGTTGTTTTGACTCCTGATGCAGTCTAATCTGATGGTACGGCGCTGTTAAATCCATTGACGAAAATACACTAGCACCAATCTTGGTCTATAGAGTCTCTAATATGTTGGGGAGAGGATGTCGGTGCGGTATAACACATTTATTCAGGGCACGAAAATCCACACATAATCTTAACTTCTGATTGGGTTTGGTGACAATTATCAAAGGTGAGACCCATCTGGATTACTCTATCCTCTCAATTTCTCAATTATACTGCCCTCCTCTAGCTTTTGTAACTCATTCTTCACTTCTTCTCTCAGAGTCAGAGTCAGAGTCAGAGGGACCGTTCTCACTTTTTGAACAGGTGGTTATGCATACTGCAGTAGACGAATCCGATGAATGAACCCTTTTAAGCATTCCAGTTTTTCACTGAACATCTGGTCTTGCAATTTCACACCTCCAATCTGCAAAACTCCCTCTGTATCGTTGGGATTTAGTTTTATTTTCAATCTTTTCTGCTGTAACCAGATTTGGATGGGCACTGATCCGCTTTCAGTAACATATACATTCCCTGCAGCTGCTCTCATTTTACCATAGTTTCGAACCACAATTATGTCAATGTTGGTACCACCATAAACTTGTGGTTTGATGTCAACTTCCAACAACTGTTTGCATGAAAATATCTTGCAAGCAATTGGTCTGGGAAGCAGGGTATATTTGGCTGTGCAGTCTATCATCATTTCAATCTTGTTACCATCTATAATGTCAGTGGGGGACATTACGAGTTAGGAGGTAACCATGGCGCTATTAGCGCCATGGCTGCCTCCAAACTCGTGACCGGTTTCTCAGAATGGGGACTTACAGGGTCATTCCAACCTTGGAGGACCCGGTAAATCCCCATTCTGAAAACCATTCCCCTTTCCCATTGAGCCCAAAACCAGCCGGCCTTAGTGGGACCCGCTAAGGGACCTAAGAATGCAGCGGTAAGGGGTTAACGGCACCAGCATCCTTACCGGTGCCGTTAACCCCTTACCACCGCACTCATAATGAGGACCAGTGTCTCTCAAACCATCCAATTCTTCTTCATTTTCATTGCAGACAGAAAATACGGCCTCTTTGGACTCCTCGTACCAATCGGCCACCATGTGAACATTACTAAACCGGCAGCATTTTGTTAGATGTCCTTTCTTTTTGCATTTCAGACATCTGGCCTCAAGTGCCGGACATGTAGGACAGTTAGCAAAATGCCCTACCACATCACATCAGAAGCACCTCTTTTGTGAATTGATTGGCTTCGAAACAGAGGACTTGAAATTTAAACTAGGTTTACTTGTATTGACTACTTTTGTTTTATTTGAAAGTCTTCAACCAGAAAAGCGTTGTTGTCTCAGCTACATTGCCACCGCTCTTTCCTTACGGCAACTTCACCTGTTAATTTTTCCTTTCAAGAGTCTTAACACACTTATTGGTGTACTCCACTTCTTTCGCAATGCATAGAACTTCTTTGAGTGGTGGATCTCCTTTAGACCACAGTTGTTCCCTAATCTTCCCATCTCTACCCTCCAGCATAAACGCGTCTCTCAGTCGCTCATCTGTCGTCTGGCCAAAATTGCATGTTCTGGCCAGACCTCTCAATGCTATAATAAAAGCCTTGACTGTTTCACCCTCGATCTGAGTTCTCTTTCCAAATTTTTATCTTTCCAAGAAAATGCTTACTTTGCATTCGTAGTGTTTATCCAATTTCGCAATACACCTCTCATATTCATTCAAGTTGCATGCTTCATCATCTGGTAAATCAGGTAAGTCATCGTATTTCTCTTGTCCTGGGGTACCCAGGCAATGCATTAACAAAGACTTCTTTCGTTCAATTACATCACTTGCCCCACATGCAGCCACGGCATAGTGTTCAAATGATTTTTTCCATTGTTTCCAGGGAACTGGGGGATCACCTGAACTTGGTAGTAATGTGATAGGTGGAGCAATATTCCTGCATTCCTGCGAACACAGTGTACCAATCCCCTGAAGCAATTGTCCTTTATTGGCAATGTAGATCCGAGGAGAGTATGAACTGGCAAATGTCAAATAACTGTAGCTCGGTGTGTACTGTCCAATGTTGCAGGACTTTCACTTTTTCTCTTCACCTTTACTTGTATTTATTTGTAGAGTTGCTGTGTATTACTCAAAATAATTAGCAAAAATGCATTTGTTCCCCAAAATTATTAAAACATAGCCGTGCTCTAATTATCTAGCGGTCCTTCACAATTTGCAGATCCAATTTGTCAGGGAACACTGTCTGTATTGCTGCAGCAGTGCTCTACACTTATGCATTGAATGCTAAACTGCGCTCCACATTGTTTAAACATTGCCGGGCAATGCGATCATTCCAGGCAGAGACGCGTTGTCAGCGATGACGTAGGACGCTCTTCCAACGTAATGGCATCCTCCGATGGACACGTTGTGCATTGCTGGGCAACGATGCACGTCGGACGCACAGGATGATTGGGCGCTCGGCAGTGCGGGACCCGTAGCGGCTCAAGTAAAGTGTCCAAAAATGCCTCAATAATTAATTACATTTCCCCGCAGAATGCTCAGAAGACATCCGGAGCGCGGGGACCTGCTGCACTCTTACCCTCAAGCTGCAGTCCACAAGCTTAATGCAGGATGGAGACGTAGATGCCGGAGACAGCAGGGCCTCAGCACACGCTAGTGGGTGATTGTCACCAAATTAAGTATGCAAATTAACCGGATGAAGCTTTCAGTGGGTTTATTTCTTAAGTACTTCTTATATAGCTCACCAGCAGTGCAGCATCTGTCTGTCCACCTCAATTCATACCCATGTTCATTCTCAGTAGAGGAGCTCCCACACTCCTTTTCGATTTTGTAAAACTTCGGGTTCCACCATATGGATTGCCATTTCTCCCCAGTAATTTCTCTAACCAAGCCCATCTGCCAGTTTTCCATATATTTCCAAGGAAGCTCCTTGATTGAGGATTGGAGAATCTTATAGATTCCAAAGATAAGCCCACTAGAAGGGGCATTCTAAGGGAAGAAGAGATCTACTGGCCAACTCCCTTATAGTCTGTTGACAGAAACAGAGTCATGTTCTTTACATTTTGAGAGGCATTTGATCTGTCCCATTTTTATACATAGCTGAAAAACAAAAACACCCTCCTCTATTTTCCTTCTTCCTCTCAAAAAGAATTAGGAACTAATGCTGGGTTAAAGTCTCTGTTACCATGCATTGGCGTCACTGGTTTCATCGACGAAAGGAATGCAGTAAGTCCCCAAGGAGGTCAATAAAACATCCCATACTTGCAGAACCGAGTTTGTTATAGAGTTTCGGCATAAAGAGCGATTTCCCAATCGTGTTGGGAGCAACAAAGCATGCCAAAGCTAGGAACCACATACCCCTCTATCCATTATCCACCATTGTAGGTTACCAGTCATTTGGTCGAAAACCAAATGGTCGAATGACCATTTGATCGAAGTAAAATGGTCGGAAAAAAAAGATCGAATTTTTTTAATTTTTTTATTTTATGGGGGGGGGTTCCCCCCACAACCCTCCTTTTTCTTTATTAAAAATATTTTTTAAGCAACCAAAACTTAAAAATATATATAAATAAATAAATAAAAAATTCGATCAAATGGTCATTCGACCATTTATTTTCGACCATTTTACCGGACACCACCATTGTATAGTGAAAAATACTTTAGGGAAAAAAACTGGGTTTTAAATCATTTTAATTGACCCACTTGAATACCATGCATGTTATAATAATGTTCAGCCAATGCTAACTTCCATGTTTAACACGTACCTTATTACCAGTGTTGCATGAGCTCTCTGTTCAAATATCTAATTATAATTATAATATCCGATCCTCAAAGGCTTTACCATCTAGTACCTAGCGAAGCTTGCTTCCACAGTTCTCACCTCTGACATGATTCCCTTTAGGCATATAGAAGTGTGTTTTAGAATCCTGCTTTCCTAGACAAGACGGTTGTCATACAGTAAGCGGGCTCACGTGCTCCGAGCCATGTTTGAAATGTAGAACTAATGAGCTAAAACATGGTTGTAGACCCTCCAGAGTGGGTACCAACCCATAGAACATGTTATTTAGCCATGTTCGTTCTCAGTAGAGGGGCTACCAGACCTTTTTGTGTAACTGTAGAAAGCCAGACCTGAAATGTATCACTGTCTGCCTTCCATCCTGATTATGTCTTCCTGAGCGTGAGAACACAGCCTCTGCCTAAGACTTGTATGCTGAGACACTGTTCATGCACTTGAAACATTGTTGCTTGACAATATCATGCTATGTCTGGAATCTCCCTCTCCATTGAAATGCCTGTGTGCACTTCTGTATAAACCTCAGTGTTTGGAATGGATGGAAGTCACTGCGTCGAGAATTGTTTGTCGTTGGGTTGCTGTTTGTCCTGTGTATTGCTGCCTTTTGTTTATTGCCATCAAAGGTCGTTCAGCAATCCACTGGAAGAGTCTGGTGTTACACTACCTTGCACTATTCACCAAATATACGTAGCTGAGAGTCTAATAATATTTCAATATATTGGGACAATTACATTCTCCCTTGTCATGAGTCACTGTCATAACTTTTCTAGAAATCGTAGCCAAACTATAAAAGTGCATGATAGATTTTTGAAAGCCCAACAGGTCTCATTTTGGGGTGTTACTGGTAGTGTGTGAGAAAAGGTAAGCAAGCAGCAAAAGACGTTCAAATGAACCGTTTCTACCCTTCCCATCCTTGAAATAGCCAGCCTACCCCAAGTCATCAAATCCTTATGAAGAGTTTTAAAGAGATCAGGGTAATTACCTTTATATAAATCACTGAAATTGGGAGTAACTTTACTCCTAAATATTGAATGTTTACCTGAATAGGACTGAATCCCCCGTGCTTACAGCCAAGTCCAGAGAATGAGACACGTCAAATACCCCAGACTTATTGTGGGCTATCTTAAAATCCGATACAGTACAGTATCGATTGTAAGGGTGCAGAAGGAGGAGACTGACACTAAGGTGGCATAGTGAGCTATACACCTTTATTTCAAAATAAAAGGTGAAAGAAAACCTGTCTATCCCTATTTCTATGAGGGGGTTCCCTGTCTCAACTAAACAGGGTACTGTCAAAATGTCAGTCTAAATCAATAGTCTACAATCCTGTGTCAAGAAGGGCTACTTCTGTCCCTTACACAAAAAATTAAACTAAAGATATGGCAGACTTTCTTCTTCTAAAGGAAAGTGGGACAGGAAATCTATGTTTTCCTGTTCGTTCCGTTTTCTGTGCGCCACATTAAAACAGAACGTTTGAAGATCGAGAAACAGCACATTATCCTTGGGTGGTGTCTTTTCTAAGACTAAGCCACTTAAGGGGTGAATGGTCTGCTTAAACGTTCTACCCGTGAGGTAATATTTGAGATATCCAATGGCCCACTTGATTGCTAAAACTCAATGGTTGCGTAATGTCTTTCCTGTGGGAACAAGGTTCTGGCTGATATAAAGCATGGGATGTTCTACCCCATCATATTCTTGGGATAAAATGGTGCCTAGCCCCACTTTAGAAGCATCTGTTTGGAGCAGAAATTCCTTAATAAAGTTCGGAACCTTTAAGATGGGTTTGCTACATAGGATGGACTTTAGGGTTTCAAAACATGCCTGGCCTTCTTGTCTCATCGTAATTTCTGATATTCTGCATTCTTTAACTTGTATGTCAAATGGGGTGATGGCGGAATAGTTAGGGAGGAACCTCCTGTACTAACCGGTAAGCCCTAGAAAACCCCTTAAATCCCTTTTCATCTTGGGGACTGGTGTTTCTGCCACAGCTCTGACTTTTTCTAACTGCAGTTACACCAACCTATTTTCCACAAAGAAACCCAAATACTTTACTGCTGACTGAGCTAAGTGACATTTCCTAGGGTTATCAGTTAGGTCAGCTCGTCTTAGGGTTTGAGTGACCTCATACAGATGTAACATGAGCTCTTCACAGGTTGTGCTATGGATAACAATATAGTGCAGTTAAGCACCACAAAAAATGGATAGGGCTGCAAAATCTGGTCCATTAATCTTTGGAAAGTGGCAGGAACGCAGTGGGGCCTGAATGGAAGAACCTTAAGTGAAATAGTCCCCTAGGGAAGGAGAGTGCTGTTTATTCCTTGTCCTCAGGTTTTAATGGCGCCTGCCAATAGCCCTTAGTAAGATCAATCGTAGAGATGTAGACAGCTGACACCAGCCAATCAAAAAGGTCCACAATCTGTGGCATCTGGTAGTTGTTGAATTGGGACATGGCATTGAGCTTTCTAAAGTCTATGTAAAACCTCCACGATTGATCAGGTTTTGTCACCAGGTCTATTGGCGAGGACCACAGACTTTGTGATGGCTCAGTAATATCCGCAGACATCATTTTCTCCACCTTTTGGAGGACTATTGCATTTCGGGCTTTGGTGATCCAATAAGCTTTGAGATTAAGGATTTGAACCCATCTGACTTTTCTGATAACAGACTGGCCATCACCACAGAGGAAGATTCTACGGGGTCCTTTTTCCACTCCTTTAAAAGGTTAACATGATATATCTGAGTCTTAAGTCTTCTATCGGGTTGGGAGATACGATAGTTACAGGGGCCCATCCGTTCTACTACTTCAAAAGGTACGTGCCATTGGGACAGCATTTTATGTTCGGAAGTAGGGAGCAGTACTAAAACCTTCTGTCCAATAGAAAAGGATTGAGGGATGGCTTTTTTTGATCATATTGGGCTTTTTGATGTTCCTGGGTCTTAGTGAGTTGTAAATGTACTATATCTCTTACCACAGCCATATGTTCTTTAATCCACTGTGCGGTTTGGGACATTGGTATGCTAGCCTCCTTCTCTTGCCTGGTGTTGCATCAATAAAGAAGGTCGAAAGGTGAAAATCCCAGGGAAGCTTGGGGAGCCTTTCTGATGGAGAAAAGGGCCCAAAGGATCATCCTGTCACAATTTCTCCCACCAGCTTCTACTCATTATTAAGAACGCTTTTAAGTGTCTTATTAAAGCGTTCAACCAGGCTGTCTGTCTGCAGATGGTAAACGGAGGTCCTTAAAGTTTGGATCTGAAGGATTTGTTTGACCTCTGCCATGACCTTGCTCATGAAGGTTTTTCCCTAGTCAGTTAGGATTTCTTTTTAGAAACCCAGCCTTGACAAAAAGGGGGTGCAATGTTTTAGAATGTGTTTCAAGGTGTTGTTTCATTCAGGAAAGGCCTCAGGGTTACGGGTAGCATAGTCTAAAATGACTAAGATATACTTGTTTCCAAGTTTCGATGGTTCCAATTGTCCCACAACATTCATCCCGATTCAGCAGAAGGGGACATCTATGATCCGTAAGAGTTTAAAGGGGCCAGAGGAGGGTTATGTGGGGCAGTCTTTTGACATGAATGGTATGTGGTGATGAAATATTTGATGTCAGCATATACCCCGGCTAGTAGATTTGACTCACAACATGTCCCTGGGTTTTGGCTGTTCCCAAATGTTCCGTTGTGAGGTGGGCGATTTCTAAAAACATTCTACAATGACTTCTGGAGACTACTATCTTGGTTCCAGGGGTTCCCTCACTGGGGGTATCCCTCTATATTAGTAACCCCTGTTTTATGGAAAAAATTGACCCTCTTTTGTTCTGCCGTCCTCCTCAGAGATGGCTTTGAGGAAACTTTCAGCCAAAATAGGGTCCTTTTGTTGTGTGAACGCTGCATCAGGAAGGAACTCAGGTTCCTCTTCCTCAAGGTTAGGTTTTAGTATGTCTATGTTTGGGTCTTTGTCAACCTCCCCAAAACCCTAAGTCCCTCTCGCTGTTGTTACTGGTTCAGGAACTTCTAGGAATTTGGGAAATAGAGCGTTCTCTAAGTTATTTACATCTCAGTATGTAAGGATGTACAAAATTTACAATCTAGAAGCAGGTCGTACTGGCGTACCAAGGTTTCAGGGGAGACTAGGTCTCAGTCTGATTGAGGTGAGTGATGAGGTTCTTTCTAAAGAAAGAGTAGGGAAGGTCAGCTCTCATCTTATGTGGCAGGGAATTCCAAAGTATAGCTGCCTTCACAGGGAAACTATTGCTGCCAATCATAGAAGATTTGAATCTGGGTACTACCAAGCAATTAGTATTGACAGTTCTAGACGGTCTACTGGAAGTTCTTCTGGATATTCTGTCAATTAGATAGCTGGGTGCGACATTGTGTAGTGCTTTATGTGTCAAGGAGGCGATTTTTAGTTTTGTTGTAGGTAGATAACCATTTGTGATGGCGTCTGATTACAGAGATGTGCACTCTTTTGTTGATGCCTAGTGCAGCTCTGATGGCATTTTTTTGTAGTATTTGGATTTTTTGGATAATGGATTTATTAGCACTACTGTAGAGAGCGTTACAGTAGTCTAGTCTTGAGAGAATTAATGCTCTGGCCAGTATAAGGCAACGGGCCTACCTGCTCTAATCAGCTTACATGTGTAGGCTGTGGTAGAAGCCAGAGAGTTTAGTTGTTTATTAAAGGACATTGTTGCGCAAGGTAGAAACCGAGTGTTTCTACCTCCTTAGAGACAATGGTGTTATTGCCGTCAATGATGAAGGAGGCATATTCATGATCTAGTTTGGAAATGTTGGAGGGGGAGCCGAGGATTATCAACTCTGTCTTGTCATCATTCAGGCATAGGCCGTGAGTGGCCATGCCTGAATGATGAAATAGATTCTGCTCACCAACGCCACGTCCCTGCCATGATCCCCAGAAAGTGGGAGGAGAATCTGAGTGTCATCTGCGTAGTTAGTGTAGGTAACACCCAGAAGGTCCAGATCATCGAACAGTGGCTTGGTGAATATGTTGTACAGAGTGGGGGACACACAGGGACCCTAAGGGACCCCGCACAAGATAGGGGTAGGATCCGCAGCTGCAGAGGGTGAGAATACTCTGCTAGTTCTGTCACTCAAGAATGATTCTGCCCACTTAACAGCACCTATGGAGAAATGGGCTGCTGTATCAAGATGCCTACAGAGGACCTTATGATCGACCAGGTCGAATGCGGCTGAGAGATCAAGTAACAGCAATAAAGCTGTTTTCCCTTGATCTCTCAACTCATCAATCTGAGTCTTCAGATCTATCAGTGCAGTTTCTGTCCCCTGTAATGGTCGGAATCCTGATTATCGGACCCCTAGGAGTTTGTATTGTTCAAGTATGTGTATTGTAGCAATATATGCAATAAATGCTTAGTCACTTAGCCATCTGAATTTTATTTTCCCCCAATTTGCGTCAACCAGATCAGATCCCATTCTGACACCATATATAAGGGTGCAGAAGGAGAAGCCTGACACACAGGTGGCATAGCGATTGCTATAACATTTTATTTCAAAGTAAAATGGGAAGGAAACCCTGTCTACCCCTATTTCTATGAGGGATTTTCCTGCCTCAACTAAACACTAAGGACTCTGTCAGAAAGTCCATCTAAATCAATGGTCCACCGTCCTGTGTCAAAACCCTCCTTCTGACCCTTACACTAAAAAACTACACTTAAGATGCAGCAGACTTTCTTGGTCCAGAGGAATGACTGCCTTCTTCTTGACTGGGGATACAAGTTTGCTTTTAGGCTTTGACTTCTTCTTAGGGGAATGATTCCCTTTCCTGGGTCCGAATTGTCCTCAGCATAAAAGACAAAGCTCCAGCACTTTTTTTGCTAGGCACAGGGCTGATCTTTTTCCCCTCTGTATCAGAATGTTTTTTGTGGCTTTGGTTATCAGGGGAATGGTTCCCTTCTCCTGATATCTGAAGTTTGCACTTGAACACAACCAGGATAATTCCGCCCTTCTTTTGGTATCTTGGTTTCAGGTTTTAACAATGACAGGGGGGGATGCCTCCCTTCCCCTGGCCTTTCTTCCCCAGGCTTCTTTTATACTTGGTTTCACAAATCACAACACCAAGTGGGGGATGACTCCCTTCCCCAGGCTTCTATTATTCCTTTAAGCTTCTCAGCAATACAGTAGATACACTGGTAGGGTCTCGACCCAGGGTTCCCCACTGTGGCCCACTTGGTTCACTATCCTGCCAAGTACTGCCATGTGGAAGATGACTTGTAATTTCCTTCTATTTTGGGTGCAGGTCCCAGATCCAAACTTCTATTCTTCTTTGGTCTCGCAGATTTGGTTTACTCTCCTGCCAAGTACTACCACAAGGAAGATAACTCATGCTATTTTCTTGATATGTGCCCTAATGGTTGGGGGCCACATATGTACCCCTATTGGGGAACCACTTCTCCTTATGACTCACCTTGCTTCTCTCTAGCTCAAGGGTAACATCCCATTCGGTGAGTTCCTGATTTGTTCTTTTTCTCTTCTTAGGCTGTAACCGAGACCTTCTCGTAACCCCACCAGCCAGCCAGTTTCCTCCCGTACCTTCTGGAACTTCTCTGGTGGGCACAGTCTGCCTAGGGGTATTCCTTCAGTCTGCTTGAGTCTCTCGTGGCTTCTGCAGGCATCTCCTGTACTGCAGCGGCTCCACAGCTCCTGTTCATCCACAGTATGCGTATTTGTTACAGACCGCGAGTTCAGGTTACTGCTTCGCCAAGAATCCTCCAGTGTTTGCCCCCCTGAGGATGCCATCTGCTTCTTTTCGGCATCCCTGTCTGCAGCCGTTTCAATTTTTTGCCGCGCCGAGGAGCTCCCTGCTCCCCGGTTCCTTCTGTGATGGTTGAGCATACAAGTAATTTCTTTGTTGATTTTTATCTAACACTGCCATTCATTACTAGAATGCTTACCCCGGTTGCATGGAACGTTCTTTATGGCTCTGCACCTGCTCCTTGTCACAGTACTTGTTTGGTACACTTCCTTTGGGTAGTGCCTACTCTTTTTCGTCTCAGTCACGGACTTACCAACGTGCATGGGAGAACTGAGTAAAGTGTTAGATTCTATGGGGTGGGGGAGGTGTGTAGGGTGTTGGGTGAGGGGTGTTGTATCTGAGGTGTTCTCCCTTGTCCCCAGAAGTGAGGTCTCTTCCCATGCGATCCTCTCGCTTATTACCACCCCCAGGGGACTATCGGGTAGCAGCCTCACCTCCCTGGTCTCATGGGAAGGGGCTCTCCCTTGGGGAGAATTGACAGCATCTCAGGATTCCTCACACTATTTAGTTCACTAAAGGAAAGGGCAAAAGTCTATGTAAGACATTGGGCCTAATTATGAGTCCGGCGGCGCTTTGCCACCAGACTCGTAACACTTTTCTGGCACCTGACTTCACGGTGCCACCAGGACATTGCAAGTCCTGGCGAATTGGGAAGTCAGGCACCAGAAAATGTTACTCCCCGTTCCAATAAGACTCCATGGGAATGGGGACACGGAAGTACCGGCAATGTTGCTAAAAGTGCCAGTACTTCTGTGACAGCTCTGCCTACCGGGGCCATTGCACTCAGCAGGTCAGACCTGCCACACGCAACCGCCCAGGAAGGCAGAGTTGTAGTGTGGCGGTCCAGAAAGGGTGCCGGTAGCACCGTACCAGCACCCTTATATCCAGACCACCACACTGTAATGATAGCCCTTGTCTACGGAAATGTATACATAATATTCAATGCCCCCAAAAGTAATTCCTTGAATACCATCATTTGCTCTCACCTATGTTGCAAAAGGCTCCATGGCTGCAGCTACTCCCGGGTACCCTGTTCTAATTCCACCTTGCTAGACAATCCACCATGTATTCTGTTCCTACAGGAGGGATAGTCATAACTGGTGAACACCCATCATAAAAAGATAGAAAAAAGTTCACTGAATCCTATTAAGACTAACGTTTTTCTTATCAGGGCCCAATCCACCCTATCAAAACCCTATCAAATTGTAATAGAGCAGAAGGGTCTTCAGAAACTGCCTGATATTGGCAAGTGAATCAGTGAATTTTCTGTTATTATCGAAGTTCTTACTGGTAAATATGAAACTCGATTAGTCAGGGCGTATAAAAGAAGGTAGAAGGCCTTCCAATCTTCCAGCTAGAATTTTTATGAGTAATTAACATCAAGTTTTGGCAGAGCAATAGGCCTTTGGGATATATACTGTTCTGTTTTTTCCCTAGTTGTAACATCACACAAAAGGTGGCTTCATTCATTGTACTTGAGACCACTGCGGAGTGCACTAAATAATTGGATAGCTCAGTCAGGGGTTCAACAATTCTCTAGAGAAGTATTTGTGAAAATGAATTGTCAGTCAGGCTATCCATCTAGGTGCTTTGTTGGGTTTCAATGTCTTTATAGAAGCAAGTGCTTTCTTATTTTCAATGGGCCTCTCTAATTCTGCCTTTTGTTCTGGGGCTAACAGTGGAAGGTTGGCCCCCTTAATATATTCTTAATGCTATTCAGGATTTAGGGTATTCATGAGAATATAGGTTAGCATAACATTCCTGAAATATCGGCACTATAGATCTATTGTCATGGGCCAAGTCACCTCTTTTCCATTTAGGGTTGAAACATATAATCTTTGCGCTTAGGTTTTAGGTGAATGAGCTAATAGTCTGTCAGCTTTATTGCCCTTTTCATAATATATTCACTTTAATTGTAAAAGTGGGCCCTCTTCTCTATTAATCTCTAGGAGGTTTAGTTGACTTCTAACTGACACTAGTCTGTGCCAAGTCTTCCTTGAGTGTGTGTTTTTATGCTACGTTTCTATATTTTTTAACTCCTTTAATAGTGTTCTGCTCTAGGTCCCACATTCAGGCTATTCACTACCCACTGGTAGACATTTGCCTCTTATAATTGCCTTAATGGCATCCCATTTAGTATTGAAAAATGGGCCCCATTACAAGTACGGTGGTGCAGGTAAAAATGGCAGTAATGCTTCGGTAATTCCATTACTGCAGCATTACCGGTGAATGACCGCACCACCATACTACAAGTTTGATGGTAAGGCTGTGGATTTACCTCCAGCACAAAGATGATGGTGAATCCTCCACCTTACTGCCAAAAATCAGCAAAATTGTCAGAATTACCGCCGGCTTCATTACCACCAGCCTAAATCCTTGTGGAGTCGTATGGACTCTGAAAATGGGGATTAACACTGCCCTACCACCAGCTGTAATCACACAGTAAATCAGCAGGACCAAGTGCCGGTAACAGTAATTTATTTGGGCACTAATTTGGCACCAGATGTGTCGACAAGAGAATTCAATCAGAAAAAAATGTGTTTTGCTCAACAATTTCATTATGGTGTGATTGGTGTGTTCGAAGGTGGCCTCGGACTGACCAGCCTTTAATGTCAGGCAGTCTAAGAGCCAAAGAGAGATCTACCTCTAGAAGGGTATTATCTGAGCTTGAAAAGCAACTTGGTCACATATCGGTAAAGGGTGTTAGAAATAAATAGAAACATTATCCTTATGTATGATATGTACACTAGTGAGAAAAAAAGTGTCATCTTTAATGCCCTCAGGTTGGACCCTCCAGTTGTCACGCAGCCTAGTTGTAGAACATTCTTCTATCCGAGGTCCGAGGCAGAGTCTTTTGAATGGTTTAACTGTATGTCGATTGTATTGTTTAGGTCCTACCGGGAATAGGATCACCATTCAAGAACTGAGAAAGGACAGGGGGCAGTTCCAACAAAAATTACTCTTGTCTTGCATTTGGGGTGCAAATCACTGCCAGTGTAATCCTCCTACCCCCCAATTTCCCAGTGACTAGGATATGCCGACCCTTCTGGTCTTTAATTAAAATATCCAACATTAATGGTAGGCCCTTCCTAATTAGAATTACCACTCAGGCATTTTTGGAATCGCTGGAGGAAAACAGCCGAATTGGCCTTGAAAGTAAATTAGTTTCTTTTGTAAAGCTCACATCATAGCGAATGTCTCGTTTATTTTGGGAATGGGTTTAAGCCCCATGATGTTTAAAGTAAGAAATGTAACCAATGCCATCTGAGGAATCAAAAAGAATTAGATAACTTTTACTAGTGGTGCAGTTTTCAATGCTTTACCATCCCCAATCATCCCTTCCCAACCTACCCAACAAAGCCCCTAAAGTGTAAAAGAGACAGGCCCCATAATGTCCTCTATAGGTTTTAGAATAACTCCTCAAGCAGGAGACTCACCCCAGTCCCAGCACATGCCCACGCACTTCCCCATGTATTGTAAAACTAGCTACTTCTAAAGTGTGGCGTATAATCATGGAAAATGCATACAGTCTCAATGTCCATAGTAAAAGCAATCCACTGAACGTATATATCTATGTCTAGAAGATAACCAGCAAATGTGAAAATAGTAAAGTAACAAGCATTACACGCCAAACAGTATGCTACGCTATTTGCAAACAACACACAACTCTGTAAGTGGATCAAAAAGATATTGAATCACGTTAACTGGTCTCTCAGGCAGAACAAATTATCAACGACATTGCATGAAATCACACCCATAACGTTTCACATGCGAACCATACCCCAGCTCCCCCCTCCCCATCCTGGAGCACCCCGACCCCCAGCGACTCTTCCCCAGTCCCCGTGTTCCTCGGGGACGGTTGAGGCCCCTGCCACTCAGGTGAGTTCCCCCTCTTTCAAGGTCCATCGTGTGTTAAGCGGTTTAAATGTCAAAGCGGGGAAGCGCCGATCGTAGTCCAGCACCGGGGCCCAGACATTCTGGAAGTGGTGCAGGACCCCCGGTCTTGCCGCGGTCACTTTTTCCGCAATTAGGATATCCCAAAGTTTGCCCCACCAGTGTGCCAAACAGGGGCCGTTTGGGGTCTTCCAGAAGCGGGCTAGGACAGTTTTACCTGCCAGGAGGCATTGCGTTATCAGTTTCGCTCTGTTCCCTGAGCAGGGATAGGATCCGGGGGTTGGAACCCCCAAGAGGACCGTTTCGGGTTCCAGGGGGAGAGACCGCCCTGTAATTTGCTCGATCGCCTCCAAGCATGGCTCCGAGAATTGCTGGACCTTTGGGCACGACCACCACATATGGAAAAAGGGGCCCGGTTGGGAGCATCCCCTCCAGCAAGTGGCACTCAGTCGCGGATTCATGTGATGAAGTATAAGGGGGTCAAAGTACCAGCGCAGCATGAGCTTATATGCGCATTCCTTATTGGTAATGCAGGTCGAGGCGGAGTGGGTGCGTGTCCATATGTCCACCCAGGTCTGGTCATCAATCGGGTGGCCCAGATCCGCCTCCCATTGGGCCATGCACCGAGTTTTGGAGATTAAGAAGTCTCTTAGGAAGCGTCTGTACAGTGAGGAGATCCTGCTCCAGGTTAGGAGATCCTTAAGCATTAGTTCTAAGGCGGTGAGCTGCCGCGTGGCCGCCTGGAGGGTCTGAGGCTGTGAGCACCAGTGGCGGAGCTGGCAATAGGTAAACCTATCCTCTTCCTGGAGCCGGAACTCGGCCTTGCATTGTTCAAAGGTGCGGGGGGTGTTCCCCACATATAGTTGCTCCAGGGTTAAGAGGCCGCCTGCTATCCAGTTCCGGAAGTTGCGCGGATGCATCCCTGGCGTAAAGTTCGGGTTGAGGAAGACCGGGGAGAGGGGGCTTTGGCCTCTGGGGATTCCCTTCTGTTTCAGGGCCCAGTCCCAGGAGATTAGGGTATGCTTGGTGGTCAGTAGGAGGGTGGCCCAGTGCTCTCTCCGGGGGAGCTGAATGTGCTGGAGGAATCTAAGGGGAGTGGTAGCTGCGCTTGCTCCAGTTCTACCCATCTAGGGCGGTCTGAGATTATCTGCCAGGCCCGAACGTGAGCCAACTGTGCTGCTGCCCTATAGGCCCGCAGGTCGGGGACCCCTATTTCCCCCAGCCTGGAGCTTCCAGTAAGCGTTTTAAGGGGAATTCTGGCTTTCTTGCCTTTCCATATAAACTTCGACATTTTCCTCTGGAGATCCTGGAGTGCTGCGTTCGGGATCGCCACTGGGAGGGAGGAACACGCATAAAGGAACCTTGGGAGTAGATTCATCTTGGTGGCCGTGATCCAGCCCATTAGCAAGATTTCTTGGGTGGCCCAGCGTTTTAGATCCCCCTCCAGTTCCCGGAACAGGCTGGGAAAGTTGCCCTGGTAAGTGTCTTGCGGGGCCGCTGTGATGTGGACTCCCAAATAGGGAATAGAGCGGTTTCCTCCAGACAATTGGGCATAGCCCAGAGAGGGCTTCTCGCTCTTCGCGCTGGAGGCTGACGCCCAGGGCCACTGATTTGGCAAAGTTAACTACAAAGCCGATTCGCCCAGGGCCTGTTCTGCCGAAATGATGGGATCTGAGAGCGACAGAAGCACGTCGTCAGCGTTAGGCGCAATCTTGTGCTGCAACAACCCCACTTGGGGGCCTCTAATGAGCTTGTTCTGCCTGATTCTCTGGGCGAAGGGTTCCATAGTCAGTGCAAAGAGAAGGGGCGAAAGGGGGCAGCCCTGCCTCGTCCCGCAGGTCATGGAGATTGGAGCAGTTAGGGCACCATTGATCCTCAGGAGGGTTTTGGGTGATTTTTAGTTGGCCATTATCATGGCTCGGATGGTTGGGCCAAAGCCAAAGGCCGCCAAGGTGAGCTCCATAAATGTCCAGTCGACTCTGTCAAAAGCTTTAGTGGCATCCAGGGCCATCAATGCCAGGCCCTGCGAGCTCTGGTGGGCTATCTCGACCAAGTTCAGGGTACGCCTGATGTTGTCCCCCGCTGCTCTGTTCTGGATGAAGCCTGTTTGGTCTGGGTGGATTATGGTCGGGAGGACGTGCGATAGGCGATTGGCCAGGATCTTCGAGTAGAGGTTGGCATCTATGTTCATCAGGGCGATTGGTCTGTACGAGGCTGGGTCTCTCGGGTCTTTTCCCGGCTTGGAGAGGAGAATTGTCGTAGACTCCTGCATGGATGGGGTCACTGTGCCTGTTTCCTTGAACGAGTAGAAGAGCGACACCATGGTGGGGATTAAGTGGGGTTCGAAGATCTTGTAAAATCTTGGGGAGAAGCCGTTCGGGCCCGGGGCCCGAGCCTTCAGAGACTTGATAGCTTCATCGACCTCGTCGGCGGTGATTGGGGCCTCTAGGCTCTCTCTCGTTGCGGTGTCCAGACATTTGGTCGACTGAAAACTGGTCGAAAGACATTTGGTCGACGCAATTTGGTCGAAAACCAAATGGTCGAATTTTTTTGGGAAATTATATATTTATTTTTCGGGTTTTCGTTTTTAAAAAAAAGGGTATTTAGAAAAGAAAAGGGGGTTCGGGGGGGACCCCCCCCAAAAAAGGGGGTGAAAATAAAAAAATAAAAAAATTCGACCATTTGGTTTTCGACCAAATTGGTTCGACCATTTGTCCAGTCGACCAATTTTTTTCGACCAAATGTCTGGTAACCCTCGTTTCGGCGGGCAGCTGAGGCAGGGCCGCTCCCCGCAGGTACTCCCGCTGTGCAGCCCGGTCTTGTCGGGGGGGCGGTCATTACTTGGGTGATGTGATCCGTGGCCAGCTGTTGTTTCTCCTGTTCAGAGTAGTGCATCCTTCCCTGTGGGTCGGGTAGTCCTGTGATCGTATTGGAGCGCCTTGCTTTAGCCAGTTTGGCTAAGAGGAATTTGTTGGCTTTATTGTTTTTGGCGTAGTACAGTTGTCGGGTCTTGGCCATTAGTTGCGCAGTATGTTCCGCGTAGTGGGCTTCAAGTTTTTTGCTAGCCGTGCGGATTGCCCGCTGCGTTTTGGGAGACGACCCCTTCCTCTTCTGCGTCTCTTCTGCCTCATGCAATTCCTCTTCGAGGGCCAGTCGGGTTTGTCGGCGGTTCTGATGAAAGGCCGCCCCTTTCGCTATGAGGGCCCCCCTGATCACAGCCTTCATGGCATCCCAATTATTGGCTGGGGAGGTGTCCGTGACTGGGTTTTCCACCAGGAAGTTTTTGATAGTGGTTGCGATTCTGTCCCTGACCAGCATGTCGTTAAGGATCGGGTGGTAGAGTGACCATCTGCGTGCGGGGATGGCTCCGGGGTTTTGGGTTCGAACTTCCATGATTATTGGTGCGTGGTCTGATGGAGACCTCATTAGCATATGCGTGAGTCTGGGGCGAGGTTAAGAGAAGGTCGATCCTCGAGAACGTACGGTGAACGTGGGAGAAGAAGGAAAAATCTCTTTCAGTCGGGTGGAGCACCCGCCATGCATCTATCACGTCTAGAGTTCTGAATAGACGCAGAAGGCTGAGGGCCAGTGTGAAATCTCCCGTAGTAGGGGGATGGGATTTGTCTTTGGTGGGATCTGGAACCCCATTGAAATCTCCCCCCAACACTGTTTGGCCCTCTGTGAACCCCGTGAGGGAGGCGCCCAGAGCATTGGAGAAGTCTGCTTGGCCCATGTTGGGGTCATAGGCTGAGGTAAAGGTGAAGAGGTCTCCCATCAGGATGCATTTGACCGTGACGAAGCGGCCTCCGGGCATGAAATTGAGTCCAAGATCTGCGGGTTTAAGTCTTTCCTAAAGAGAATTGCTGTGCCCCCCCTCTTGGTTCCCCCTGAGGCGAAGAATTGGTGAGGGAATAGACGTGAGCAGAGGCGCCCAAAGTCTGCCGGGAGGAGGTGGGTCTCCTGGAGCAAGGCCACTCCGGCCCCATCATCTAGTAGATTTTGTAGAATTGACTTGCGTTTCGGAGGGGCATTCAGCCCGTTGACATTAAGGGAGAGGCATCGTAACGTCTGATGCTCAGGAGCCTGTGTCCCCTCCGGGGAGTGGGCCGGCGGTAGGGGTGCGGGGGTCAGGCTAACACTCATCGCCATAGGTGAGGGCCAAAAGTGGGTTGTCCTGCTCTTGGGATTTTAACAAGGGCCCCCAACGGAGGGCCAATTTTGTAACTGGCGGGGTAGGCAGCATTGTGTGTGCCGCCGGGCCCCTGGCCAACAGGGCCAATCGAGTCAATCAAATAACTTGGGTTTCCAAAGACATGGAGATGGTACGAACCTTGGAATGGGCATGAACCGTGGGTGTGGCCCGCCGTGTTGAGAAGCGGGGTTGGCGGCTAAATCGGGCATGTTGAGTTGGCGATACAGACGTTGGGCGCCTGGAGCATAGGGACTTTCCTAGGTCCTGTGGGGGATTCCAGGGCGGTGTCTATCGCCTTTTGTTGCTGTGGGCGGCTCTGGCCCCTGAGGCACGTCCCGGCCGTGAGGCCGCTGGGGCATCCGGGGTCTCGCCCAGTCCGAACTCACTGAGGCAGTTTCCTCAGGGCTGGTCGGGCACATGATATTGCTGGCATCTTCCAGGTGGCTAATCCTTCGTAGAGTGCCATTATACGAGAATTGCAAGTCGGGAAGAGCCACCTGTATTTGACCTGTCGCTCTTGGAGGAAGTTGGCCAGGGGTCGGAGAGCTTTTCTCCTCTGGAGAGTTAGGAGTGAGAGGTCTTGATAGATCTGGAGCGGCTCTCCCTGGAAGGAGATCTCATCCCGGGAGCGACTGACGGCTGAGATCGCCTCTTTCGTGGAGAAGAAGTGGACCCTGATGATAACATCCGGGGGGGGGGGTCCGAGGCAACCCCCCGACGTGGGCGCAGCCTGTGGGTGTGGTCAAGGAGTAGAAGGGATTTGTCTATATCTGGAAGAAGGGCTTGGAAGAAGTCCCCTACATATTCCGCTAGCTTTTTGTCCGGGACTGAGGTTGGGATTCCCCGGATTGGGAGGTTGTTGCGGCGGGCCCTATTTTCCAAGTCTTCTTGTTTATACTCCAAGATTTCGCACTTGTCCTGCAGGGCTCTTGCTCCTTGTTGGATCTCCACCAGCTTGGATGCCTGGTCCTGGGAACGGTCTTCAATCTCCCCCATCCTCTGCTCCACCTCCGTTACTCTGTGGTCGGTTTGCTCCATTTTGGAGGAGAGTTCAGACATGCAGGACCTAAATTCAGCTTTAATATCCGCCATAAAAGCTAGCAAATCCTTTCTGGTGGCCGGGGGGTCCTCTCCCTCTTGGAGGGACTGTGCCGGGGGGCCTGGGAGGTCAGGTTTCTTTCCTTTATCTGAAGCAGTCAGCATAGTGGCTATGTTCCCGTGTTTGCCAGCTTCTGGTTGCTTAGACATGATGGTTGGGCTCGGGGATGTCGATGAGGTGTGGAGGCCTCTAGGAGCCCCTCCACCCAGGAGCCTCCCAAGGTTCCGGGGCGAGGGGTCCGAGGACTGCTAGTGCGGCGCCTCCGGGGAAGAGGAATCAGGCTTGGGTGGTGTGGTGGGCCGGGGTGCCCCAGTAATGAGTGGGTTGGGGGACAAGATATCCCCAGATTGGGGCGGGCCTGGATGTGGACTGCAGGCTCCTCCGCCTAAACACAGGTCCTATCAAGGGTCCGGCAGATCAAAATGCAGCAAGTGTGATGTGGTGACCAGGGCCCATTGGATTATTGGAGTAGGTTGCTGGTAAAGGGTAAGATGGGGCCTTTGTGTGACAGCTGAGTCCAGGGAGAGGCAAGGCCTCCGCTCCGCTATCCGGGGAGAGCAAGATCAGTTGGCGGCGCACCCCAGGAGGCGGAGGGGGCGTGCCACGTGGATCAGCGGGCCCCCTCCGGGCAGGAGCCGGTGATATTGAGGGTCCGGGGAGCAGGTATTGCCAGATGAGGCTGGGATGTCCCCTGCGCGGCAGCACCGGCCCAGCCAGGCCCCCGCTTTATGACTGCAGCGGGGGGAGGCAGGGCCCCTGTAGTGTCGCCTGGGAGTAGGAGCTGGATGATCCCCACTTGAGTCTGGGGAGAGAAGAGGGTGATTGACCAAGCTGACAGAAGCCCTCCAGGGCTGCCCGGGTGGGCCAGGGGGGGTGGCCAAGGTGCACGCCTCACTACCACCTAGCCAGGAGAGTCACAGCCCTCACCTGTAGGCGCAGGAAGCGCCACATCCTCTTTGCCGCTGCCGGAGCCTCCTCTCATCCCGAAGTCCTGTTGCGAGGTGGCAACGGCCGCCTCCGAAGGTCCGCTCCCCTCAATGCTGGTGTTGGGTCCGGCTTTAGGGCTCCTTCTCCTCCTCCACGGCCCGGGCGCCCGCCGTCAGTGCGCCCCCGGCTCGCTCAGGACATGCCGCACACAGCCGGTCACATGGGCTCCGCATGTGGGCTAGCAGGGTCTCTCGTGTCGGCTCTGGGGATTCCCCTCCCCCGCCGAGAGTGCGTCCGCCATCTTGGACGCCAGGATCGGGCTGGGGTTCGCCGCCTCAAGGTGGATTACCCGGCCCAGCGGGGTGTTAGGCCCCCAAAGTCAAGCTGCAGGCGCCCAGGGTGTTCCAACAGCGCCAGGAGTCGGGATGGCCCCGCTTGAAAAACTAAAGCCGCATATTGCACCAAACAGGGCGGGCCTCGCACGGGTGGCCTCAAAAGAGCAGCCGCATTGGTGGCGCTCCAAGCCACGCCCCAATTAGAGGATTTCTATATTGAATGCATCTTGTTAGTTTCACAGTATGTAACAGACAGAAACATCCTCCATTTAAGTCATTAAGACTGTAAAGGAAATCCTACCAAACGTTAAATAGGGACAGCTAACAAACTGCTGTCAGGGTGTAGACCATTTGGATGGTTTCCGAATGTCTCTCCTTCCTGCTGTGCAAGGCATTTTCTTGTTCTTCTCATGTGCCCACAATTCTTCAGTACTGTATCCAGTTGAGTGTCTTCTTTTTTCTCACCTCTTCAGGGATCTGTAGACCCCGGAGAGCAAGGCTTTATTCCAAAGATGTAATGAATGTTTGTTGTTTGTTGCAATCAAACTGTAGCCGTGTAGGGAATGTCCATCAAAGTGTGTATTCTTTCTTTAGTTTTTTGCTCGATGATCGGTTTCATAACCATTACTTTCACGATGATGGCTTTGGTAATTACGTGCTAGAGTTGAATTTGAGAACTGTGAAAATAAATAGGACCCTGTTGACAAGCCATTTTAAGTAGTTTCTCCTTGAAGTGGGGGTTGGGAGTGGGGTTTGGAAAAAATATCTCTTGGGTCTATTTACATTTCCCTGACCCGGCAGTCCACCTCTATGTTCTCTGTCTAATATCATGGTATTTGAGGCTATTTGGGCCTTCCTGCAGTAACATAATCAAGAGATCCTGAAGAATGGGACCCAGGTTTTCACCTGCACCACCTTCTTTCAGGAATTTCAATGTGATGTTTCCTCTTTCTTCGAAGCCCATTCTCTAAGTCTTCACACTTAAGAGAAAGGTTTGTTGACATCAGCTGGAGAGCAAGCATGTCATCCAACACTTTAGGCACAAGTTGTGTTTCCAAGCTCCTGCTCAGCGGCATTGACACTGACTCCTAGAGAAGCAATGTCCTTCTTGGAGTCCACTGGGGTCTTTATTACTTGTTTTTTTTTAAACTGGTCATTTCCTGAATGAGTGAGTCTTGTAGTGATCGCAAGCAGTGCATTAAGTCTTCCTTTGTGAAGGAGCTGGGAGTTGAAGGAGATTCTTTGCATCTAGTGGCCTATGTCTTTTTTTCTGATAAAATGCACTGATAGTAAAGATTGTATATATTGATCTAAGGCAACTATTGTTAATTTTTTTAATGCATTATTAATAGGGAAGAATTCCCTTCCAAATTAGAGGGACCCAGGCACTGCGCTCAATTCACCAGCTTACTGCTAATCATACGTTCACCATAAAAGTCTCCCTGGCTAACTGATCCATGAACCGTGGTTAATACCTGCACTGGTACGGGTTTATACCAAACCTTTGCATGAGAGGAACAAATAAGGGCGGCTGTGTTTTTTTGGTTAAACCATCATTTTGGCATAATATTGAAATGAGACTTCTTTCCATACATTCAGAAGACCATTGTGACTAGCAATGCACAGATGAAATGCGTAGCACCACATAAAATCTTTGCAGATCTTATGTACAACAATCTTCTTAGAGGACATATTGCACCTTGACTGTATGCTGCACCTCGCCCTCTAATTTTCAGCTCCTGCTATTGAAGTCTGACACTCTGCAGAGATCCAAGGTGCGCTTCCACATTTCTGTGCTGCAGGACTGTTCCTATACTCCCTGAGTCCTGGCCAAGCAAACCATAGTTACTTTGGCCGGATCAGGGGTTCACCACTGTACACTTGCTTCAGAGTAGGGGTACGGGGCAGGAGAAGGTCAGATCCCTGCACGCGGCACTCAGCAGTGACCGAGATCAGTGAGGTATGTTTCAATCTATGAAGCTGGCACCACGGTATGTCCGCACAGCGTCAACCCGCAGCTTTTCTCAGTCAGTTAGATAAAATGATGACGTGCCTCACATCGGAGCACAGTGTGATCATTCCGGTTGGTTTCTGGAAATAGAATTGGAGTATTAGATGGTGAGATTGCGGATTGTAGTGCAGGAGATCCGAGCTTTCATTCCTAACCGTTCACCATCTTCGCTGAACCCCTCTTTCTCGCGATTATTTTAGATACATGTTACCCACTATCCTATGAGAGATGTAGCACCTATAATCCTCAGTAATGTGCCGTTCAAATAGAATTGGATCTGCCAGGGATGAGGACATTGCCCACTGTGGGCATTCTATTCCCAGCACGCTGCCCTCTGTACTCGTCTGAGTGTGGGGCCAGTGATTATGGTTATGATTGGTCATTTATAACACGCTTTACTCACCTGAGTGTGGGGACAGTGGTGATGAAAGATGCATATCATGACATTGTTATAGGTTTGATGCAGATCAGCGTCCCTTTTTTTTGTAGGTTCCCTGTTACAGGCTCTTCTGAGGGCGACCGTTGTGGAACGGTGAAAAACAACTTCCTTGAATCTACCCCTTGCCGCAATCAACGATGGTGGATCTGCCAGAAGGATGCCTGGAGCATGCTGTAGATGTGGTATAACCAAAACTGGCAGCAACATCACTCCAACATGTGTTTTTGTTAACTATGTTAATAAACAGGGAACAGGTGGGCATCTTTGTCCTGTCAGAAAAACCCAGATACATGTATGTGGGAACCCTGAGTTAGGTAATTTACTGCACACTTTATATATGCTTGGAAGAAACATTCGGAAGTTGTTACCTGACTGTTTCTTGTTATGTTCTAACATACAAAAAAAATGTTACTTTTATGCAATGAAAACTATGAACCAAAACTCAACAAATGACTTGAACCAACATTAAAACATTGTTTTAATTTTAAGACATTTCTTGTAGTACACAACTGAATGATTCGTTTTTTTAATTCAGATTTATTTTCCTTTTTAAATCCATTTTCTTTCCCTTATTTTTGTAATTTAAAGTGCTATTGCGTAGCTTCCATCTTCCATTGTGGCAGCCTTGCTGCATGTGGCCCTTTAAAAAAGGGGTGTGATGAAGTGTCCTTCTACTGTCTAACCCTAAGGGTTAGGTATGTGTTGAACACAGGAGCTGGGTATTACCATCGGCTACTTCATGCAGGACTCATGGGTGGTGTGAGGAAGATCGCCTGGTCCATGCCACCCTCTCCCAAGTGTGTGGCAGGGACTTGTCACATTGTGCCAACAACTAGAGTATCCTCTTTAAGAAACCCGGAGAAAGGTCACTGAATTCTGGGGGAGCAGTGAGACTTCAGAGTCGCGAGAAGGACACTGGCAGATATACACTCATCTTGTTTAAGTGTGTGTGCTCTCTGCACAGACACACCGGCTCTCGAGAGCTGGGACTCTCATACACAGGAACAGAATGGAGTGCACAGCTCTGTTCTTCTGAGTCCCCTGCACGCATGTGCCAGAATCATCTTCAAGGTAGCACTGGCCCCAGATATTGGCTCACTTCACACAGCTTCATAGGGAGGTGGGGGAACTTACAGAAAAGGCTCAATCCTTTCTCCAAATTCCAACCTCACAATCCAGGCAGTGAAACTGTTGTTGGACACACCTGATAGAGATTGCATACAGGTGGCCCTGAAGAGAAGACCCGGGCCCCAATAATAGAGACCGGGTTTGGCAGACAATGGTGGGAACCAAATATTGAGGTGCAAAGAAGGAGCCTGGCCAAACAGTGGCGTATCCAGACCTTTTTGACTGGGTTGGCCCAAGTGGGGCACTGACTTATGCAGAGGTGGCATGAAGTAGGAGCATGTGCGCACACACACACACCTGGGGTGGCCAATTAGATTCCAGGGGTAGCACGTGCCACCCCAGGCTACTCCCTGTACATGTTTATGTGGCCAAGGAGCGAAAAAGGAGACACTGCTTTGGGAGAGGCTGAGGAAAACAAAAGAAGGTGAGTAGGTTTAAGGAGGAGGAAGGAACCTGGAGGAGAGTTTGAAGAGTGGCTTGTTAAGAGAGGAGGCAGACAACAACAGAATTCTGAGATGGGGCCGCAAAGGAATAGCAGGAGGTGCTAAAACATTTGAGGAAGGAAGTGGTAATAGCCTGGGAGGAGGTGGCAAAAGATGTAGAGGAGCGGGGAGTGAGACATCCAGAGAAGGAGGTGCTGGGAGAGTAGGTGAGAGAACAGGAGGAGGTAGAGAAGCAAGAGGAGGAGGTGGTGAAAGAGAATGAGGAGGGAGAGCTGAAAATGCATAGGACGTCGTAGCAGAACTCTCAGAAGGAAGAGATGACACAGAGTGTTGCCTGGACAGGCAAAGTCCGAAAGGGAACGTACTGCAGATTCAACCTCCATGTGGGGACCCAGTGAGGATGGGAGGTGGTATAAGCACATGGCAAAGTGATAAAGCGGTGATAGAACTTCAGAGTAAGGAGTGAGGCACTAGAGACAAAAAAAGGAGAGAGTGTAGAGGTCCCAAGTTACAGGAATGTTATGAGGTGAGAAGAAGGCAGACAGAGGGAAAGGTTAGGTGCTGGCCAGAACCTCCCCACGCCCCCAGGTTAGAGATAGAAGTAATTCACTCTAAAACCACAATCAACCAGTCATAGACCTTAAGTACTGCACGTGTTGACTTTTAGCCTCATTTTTGTAGTCACCGACATTTGTGTGTTGGCAACAGGTGACCCCTGGAAGAGGACCAGAAGGAGAATCTGAAGGGGGAGGAGAAACCAGACATTGGATATTGTGGCAAGATGTGCAGGCGGCACTCGCCCACCCCAAATTGTGAGTGGCAGAAAACCACCAGAAAATGCCAGAGTGGGGCCCCAGCTGTTTTACACTGTTGAATGCAGGAACTCCCTTTTGTTTGCTTTACTCATTTGAACCCAAGGAAAAGCCATTCTTTCATTTTTGTTCTGAGTTACCAGCCATTGTAGTGTTGTTTATAATAAACCTCATTGAAACTCATCTTCGTGATAGGGTAGGTATTGTAAGGAATGTAATTTCACCAAAATGCCAGTGCTCGTGGAAGTGACATCGCACAACCCTTGATCTCTGATGACATCACACAACCCTTGATCTCTGATGACATCACAGGAAGTAATGTCATTTGACCCCACCCGGAAGTGGCATCACAGGAAGCTATGGAACACGACCTTTCACCCGTTGACCAAACAGGAAGTGGCATCACATAACATCGTTCCTAAGTACACTACGAAAAATATGGTTACAGTATCACTGCAATGTGATATACATTTTATACAAGAATGGATCACCATATGTATGGTTAATATCAGTCTGTATAGGCCCATATTACCAAATTACTGTGAATGTAAGCAGACGTCCAAGGTCAAATGATAATGAAGTGTTATTATATAGCACTTACGCTTAAGAGCTTTAGATAGAATAAATATACATACAATATGACCCAACCAGTTTGGTACTCATTTATCAACCTCGGAAGATTGAAAGGCTGAGTTGGCCTTGCCGGGATTCGAACCTGCAACCTGCAGATCACACACACACATCGTAGCAGCAAGCGCTCAAACCCACCGAGTTTTTTTACCCGCTGCAGCTATATTACCAGCTATAGTAAAATGAGCAATTGCATGTCTGAATGTTCTCAAAGTCAGAAAGCAAATTACACTCTGTAGTGGATACCATTAAACTGGTAACTGAGATGTAACAGCAGGCCAGTTCATCTGCAGGTCTGGTGCAAAGTTGGCCACAAGTCAAGCCTGCGTGGATTGACTTTTCAGCCTTCAGAAGTTGGCAAAATACATACCATTGGGAGGGTTCATTATACTGTATTAAAGAATTTAGAGTAGCGTGGGAAATGCAACGCACTTGCACTTGCATGGCATCCCATACTCTGGGCACTCCATACCATACATCCAAATGAACATCCTGAACAGCATGCCAGAGATATAGTAAAGATAGACACATTACAACAAAGCATTAATTGTGGCACAATGAAAACAAGGGCCACTTCATGTGCTATGGTCAAACATTTCTACACTGTACACAAGCTTTTAGGCACAAGGATTTTGCCAAGTGACCGAGGACACAGAGATGGAATGTCTTGTGATGATCGTAACAGTGACTACGGCAGAAAAAAGCATGCAATAACTGCACCTTTGCGAAAAGCAAAATATATAGTCCACAATGGATGATTATTATACTCTAAATTCTTTTTGGAAGTCTTTGGGCCTCATTACAGGTATAGAGGTAACCATGCTGCTTTTTTGCGGCATGGCTACCCCCATACCGGGTACCAGGTCTGGGTTCCCTGAATGGGGAAATACCGGGCCATTCCGACCTTGGAGGGCCCGGTATTTCCCCATTCAGGGAACCCGGACCCGGTACATCCACATTCCCATTTCAGCCCCCATAGGGCTCAATGGAAATGGGGATGATGCTAACAACGGGCCTGTTAATGACAGACCCGTTGTTAGCATCCAGAGCTGCTTGCGGGACCCGCTAAGGACGCCTGGCTTTACCAATTATTGTATAGAATTCCAGAAAGACAAATTATTTGTTATTCCTATACTTTCTGATTGAGGGTCACTGCTCAAAGTGTTACACTTGCTGAACCCCCTGTTTTTTTTAAAGAGTCCTGAACAAGAAAGACATCCACTCCAGAAACGAAGAGCCACATGGCGGTGGCCACAGCCAAGAAGCTTCCATTTGTAATATATATTACATTTTTTAGGGGTATCAAGGGATACCGCAGGTGTAGCAAGGACACACAAGGACACTTTCACACGAGATTGAACAAGGAAGGCTGGGATTTAACCCGTGACTAAACATCAAAGACAGAAAGGGCCTCATTACGACCCTGGCGGAACGGGTTAAACGGCGCGTAAAAGGGGACGCGCCGTTCAACCCGTTCCGCCACATTACGAGGTTCCCTCGCGGGACATGGTAAGCACGCCTGGGAAAACCAGGCGTGCTTACCGGGTCTCGCGAGGGGATTTGGGAGCAAACAACGGGCCATCTCGTAATGGCCCGTTGTTTGCTCCCTCTCCCATTCCCATTTCAGCCCTATGGGGCCTGAAATGGGAATGGGGAAAGACCGCGTCTGGGTCCTTGAGGGAGGAATTACCGGGCCATCCGAACTCGGAAAGGCCCGGTAAGTCCTCATTCCGAGGACCCGGACACGGATGAGATTTTGGCGGCAGCCATCCCGCCAATAGCGGCATGGCTACCGGCCGAACTCGTAATGAGGGCCAAAGAATTTAAATGCGGACAAGTACCATTGGCCCTGATTTGAGAAAGACACCAATACTGTCGAAACACGTTTAATCACAAAGGGCACTGTCACTTTTGAAAAAAACAGAAAAATTAAAACCAAAAAATCACATTGGAAAACTGAGAAAAGGGTCATCTGTCTTTTTTCTCGGACAACAAGGGTGCATGGGCAACATGTTAATGTAACTAGATTAAATTGTTTTTCAATTAAACAGAGTCGAGGAACCAGATACTCCGTTGTTACTTTTCCAAGCGACCATGAATAGGGAAATTATCAAACATACATAAGGGCGCAGAGGTCCAATCTAAGGAAAATCCGCTCAAAAGGTTACTCAATATCGTTCAAGTAGCAAGGAAGACCTCAGGGGTCGCAGCCCAAATGACGTGGTGTTTTGAAGTAAGCTCTGTTAATCGGACCGTTCCAAGGCATGATCTATTCAACCCACTGCTCTTATGTGCTGTTGGAATCCTTTTTCCATGTTTCATCCTTTCCGCCGGCCTCTCACCATGGTCCACCTCGTGGTCCTCGGCAAGGTTATCTGCAGCCATACTTTTGGTACATCTGGAGAATTGTTCCCTTTTCTGTCAAGGTTGCATACCCCTGATTGCTTGCTAAGTCTGTCAATGAGGTGGAAGGTCTTCAGCCCACCATGAGTTTATCTTCTTTGGGGGAGGATGAGGGGCTTTGAGTCCAAGCTTCTGCACCCCATGGATTCTGTTGACTTTTCCTAAAGTGGGCAAGTGAAAGCCCCGCAAACTGATGCAGTATATGAACCTGAGATTGGAATGTTGCTAATGGAACAGTCAGCTCACGGTGAACATATCCTCTTGTCGTGCTCGCAGGACCATCGCTATTCTGTAGAACAGTTGTTCTGTCCTGGAATGTGATTTCTAGTAGGGACAGAAAATACCATTCCTTATGAGGTTCTAGGCAGTCGGTCATGAGACTGAATTTTAGTCGGACACTTAGCTTTGTACTTTTAATCCACTTTACAGATCTCTCAAATGGCAATGGCAAGTATGTCTTGTGTTTGTGTATTGTTGATATATTCCTGCCCCTTTAAAACTCTGTGATAGTTTGTGGGATAATTTGAAGGTTTTGCATCATAAGGAGACATAGCTCAGGGTTGCTTTATACTAAACCAGTGGCTTCTCTTTTTCCTCATCTTATATAACACCTTTGAAGCCAAACTCTACAAAATCAGGCAAGAAGTAGACTTGCAGAGAGACTAAATGGCAAGGATTTTTGTTTTTTTGACAAATAGGGAGAGATCCTTGTTGCAGTTAATGGGGTGTCTCTGTTAAGTGAGGTTCAAAAAGACTGGCACCTTGAGCGATTGTCAACGGCAGAGACTAGACGCTTCTGTACAATGTTCAAGACCTGGTGTTTGTTAACTAGATTTCTCTTATAGGTTTCAGAGCATAGCGTTGGCTCTATACACCGATGGGGAATGGCATGCCCACCTGAGATGCTATAACATGCCTGGGAGACCTGCACCTTTTCCAGACTTGCACATGTTTGGCATAGTTGTTCAAGGTCCTGGGTCTCATGAAATCCTGCCTCTGTGTAATACTCGTTGCCTTGCTTCACATGATGGCAAATCCCAATAGTCCCTTCTCATAATTCTGTGTTTTTTTAATCTTTGCACAAGTTGGGGATGGGAGGATTCTGGACGTAAGACTAAGGAGAGGTGTCCATCTGGGGGCAATTTAGCACCTAATTGTAATTGATCCACATATGAATGAGGCGCCCAGGCAAAAAGCAGGTGGAATGTTGTATCCATTCCCATGGCTTCAACTTTTTCTATTTAAGAACTTGACAGTCCTGTCAGCAAGTACCAAGTAGTCTAAGGTTCTAACAGGTTCTAACAAGTTGGTATTGGAAAGGGGCACAATGGACTAGAGTATGACTAAGTCTTAGTTACTTACCTGTAACTGTATTTCTCCAGCATTGGTATCTTTCATAGATTCACATGCTTGAATATTCCCCGTCGTCAGACTGGGAATCCTCAGTGATAAATTTAATAATATTTTTTTTTTTTAAATATACACACCTTGCTACCTAGCAGTGCATGTACATAGCCCATTATGGCCTATGAGCCATTTCATTGTGTAGACCCTCCACCTCACTTTGGTCCTTTATGGCCCCAGCCAATGAGGTGGCAGGGCTTAAGCTCCGCCCCCGGCAGCCATCTTTAGATTTTGAACCGTAGAGATTACAGTATGATGGATGCCGAGCATAGAAGCAGCCTTTCAGGGGAGGCGGGCGGGCGCATGTGAATCTATGAAAGATACCAATGCTGGAGAAATACAGTTACAGGTAAGTAACTAAGACTTCTCCAGCATTGGATCTTTCATAGATTCAGATGCTTGAATAGAATACCAAGCAGTTAAAACATGCCACCATTATATATATATATATATATGCATAAATACAGAAAAAACATATTTCTGATCAAACCTTTACCATGCAGCAACACAACGGTTACATACTTCGGGAAAGGTGGGAAAGGAGGCTGGTCCTACCTTATACAAAGAGATGGCGGAGCACTGCCTGTCCAACTGCAGCTTCTTTGTTGGTATCTTCAGTCAGGCAGTAGTGTTTGGCGAAAGTATGCAGAGTGCTCCACGTGGCGGCTCTGCATATGTCCTTCAATGCCACCCCTGCGTGGAATGCTGTTGACGCCGCCCTTCCTCTGGTGGAGTGCGCAGACGGCGGTCTAGTTAAAGGGTCGCCTTTCAACTGATGGCAGTGGGTGATGCAGGACGATACCCAGCGTGCCAGACTTTGTTTAGATATATGCTGACCCTTGGTACGGCCAGAGAAAGAAATGAATAGCCGGTTTGAGGAGCGGAACTCCTTGGTTCTTTGCAAGTAAAACTTCAACACTCTAGCAACGTCTAGAGAATGTAATGTTCTTTCCGCTTCAGAAGCGTGATTCTGGAAAAAGGTTGGTAAAACAATGCGCTCAGTGAACGACATCTCTGAAAGTACCTTGGGGAGGAACTTCGGGTGAGGCCTTAAGATGACGCGGTCCTTCTGGAACAAAGTAAACGGTGGTTCAGAAGACAAAGCTTGTAACTCACTGATCCTTCTGGCTGATGTGATGGCTATCAGGAAAGATGTCTTCCAGGACAAGAATTTCATTTCGCATCTGTGTATGGGTTCGAAGGGAGGTTGCATGAGGGCTGTTAAGACGGTGTTGAGGCTCCAGTCCGGAACTGGTGTAGGTGTAGGCGGATAAGTATGCATCAGTCCTTTCAGGAAGATTTTAACCGCTGGTAAGGAAAGTAAGGCTTGCGTCTCCGCGGTTACTGTGTAAGCCGCTATGGCTGACAGATGGACCTTGATAGAGGACAGTGAGAGCCCTGACTTAGCCAGGTGCAACAAGTAGGGCAGAATCCGATTAACCGAGGCCGTGAGGGGATCGATTGCAGAGGTCTCGCACCATTTGGAAAACCTGGTCCATTTCCTGGTGTAGGTGACTTGCGTGGACGGGGCTCTAGCGGCCCTGATGATATCCCAGCATTCTGATGGTAACTTTAGGTGCATCAGTTTGCGCTGCTCAGGAACCATGCTTTGAGAGACAGGCTCCTCGGGTCGTGGTGGAGGACCTTGCGGTTCTGTTGTGTCAGTAGATATTGATGTGTCTTGAGACGAATCGGGGGTTGACAGGATAGATGCCTCAGCGTCGGGTACCAGACTTGCCGTGCCCAATCCGGTGCAATTAGAATCAAAGAACAATCCTGTTCTTTTACCCTGCAAAGTACCCTCGACATGAGGGGAATGGGTGGGAAGGCATAGAGGAACTTCCCCGACCAATTCACTGAGAACGCGTCTCCCAGTGATTGGTGCTCCGGGTATCTTGAAGCAAATCTCTTGCATTTTTTGTTGTTCCTGGTGGCAAAAAGGTCGATCTGCGGATGGCCCCATAAGGCAAATATCCGTTGGGTTTCTTTTTCGTCCAGCTCCCACTCGTGGGACGCTGTGTATTCTCTGCTTAGCCTGTCCGCTAGGACATTGTCCACTCCTGGAAGATGCTCTGCCCTGATCTGCACCCCGTAGTGCAAGGCCCATGCCCAAAGCTGTTGGGCTTCTTGCGACAGGATCTGTGACCTCGTGCCTCCCTGCTTGTTTGTATAGTGCATGGAGGTCGTGTTGTCTGTCTGGACTGTAAGAACTTGACCAGCTATCACCGGTAGGAAGGCTTTCAGCGCCAACCTTACGGCCCTGAGCTCTAACACGTTGATGTGGAGCTGGGACTCTTGTGCCGACCAAGAGCCCTTGGTTTGGAGGTCTGCAAGATGAGCGCCCCAACCTGATAAGGAAGCGTCCGTCCTCAGCAGAACGGTTGATGTCGGTGCTTGAAACGGCATCCCCTGCAGAAGATTCCTCGGAACATTCCACCATCGAAGGGCCTTGTGCAACGTCGATGGAATCTGGACAATGTCTTCCCAGCCTCCGAAAGCTTGTTTCCATTGGTGGTCCAGAGCTTCCTGCACAGGTCTCATGCGAAGCCTGCAGTTCGGTATGAGGAATATGCATGATGACATCATGCCCAATAGGGATTTGTAAGAGCGTACGGATGTTGTCTCTTTCTGTAGGAAGTTCGAAGTTGAGCGTAAAATCGCTGCTATTCTTTCTGAGGATGGCCTCACTCTGGGAATGCTGGTATCGAGTTTGGCTCCCAGGAAGAGAGCTACCTTGCTGGGAACGGGGCAGGACTTTGTCTGGTTTATGGAGAAACCTAACTCTTTTAGGAGGTTGCCAGTCCTCGACACTGCCGAGCGAGCCTTTGCAGCGGAACTTGCCTTTATCAGCCAATCGTCCAGGTATGGAAAAACGTCCGTTTCTGCCCTCCTGAGACTTGCTGCTACCGGCGCCAAGCATTTTGTGAAAACTCTCGGAGCCGATTTTAGCCCGAACGGGAGCACTTGAAACTGAAAGTGAAGCTCTCCCACCGTGAACCTGAGGAACTGCCTGTGCGCTAGATGGATCGGTATATGGAAGTATGCGTCCTCCAAGTCTAAAGTGGCTAAGAAGTCGTGCTTGTTTAACCAAGGTAGCACCCCTTGTAAAGCTACCATCTTGAATGTTATGCGCTTGATAAATTTGTTGAGTGCCCTCAGGTCCAAGATGGGTCTCCATTCACCGTTTTTCTTTCTGACGAGGAAGAATCGGGAGTAGAAATCTTTTCCCCTCTGAGAATAAGGAGCTGGTTCTACTGCTGCCTTCTGGAGCAGTTTTTGCACTTCGGACATGACCTGTCTTAGCATGTGCACTCTGCGAGATGTTGGAGCAGGGAAGGAGGTTGGTCCAGAAATTCTAAGGTGTGACCCTTTCGGATCACCTGTAACACCCATTTGTCCGATGTAATTGATTGCCAGCGCTGGAATAACTGGCTCACCCTTCCCCCCACCGGGGTGTGGTGAAGAGGGGAAAAAAATTGGTCGTCAGTTTTGCTTGCCTTGTGACTTCCCTTGGGCGGAGCCACGTCTGCCTCTATGGGCGTATCTGTTGGATGACTGATATTTATTGTCTTGGTACGTGCCGCCTTGTGCTTTTTGACCATACGAGGAACGACCGTATCCTCTGAACTTGGAAGATGAGCCTCTAAAGGGACGAAAAGACCGATGATCCTTACTTTTGTCCTTTTAAGAACTGATGGCTCTGGCTGTGTCCGTGTCTGTCTTGATTCCCTTCAAATGATCGTCTATATTCTTTCCAAAGAGATCTTGTCCATCGAACGGCATGTCTAATATCTGCGCCTGGACTTCAGGTCTAAAGTTCGTAGCCTTCATCCAGGCCTGCCTTCTGAGCACTGTGCCGTGTGCCATCTGCCTGAAGCCTGATTCGGCAACATCAACCGCTGCGTCGATCATGTGATCCGATGTAGCTTCACCATCCTCGATTATCGATTTTGCCTCCTCCTGGAGCTCTGGTGGTAATTGTTTCGCCAATTTAGACATGCAGAGCCAAAGCTCGCGATCGAACCTTGCGGTCATGGCCAGCGCATTGCCCGCTCTGATTGTAAGCGATGCAGAAGATGATACTTTCCTGCCCATGGCTTCCAGTTTACGTCCGTCCTTATCCGGTGGTGCCGACAACGGTGAGGAGGGGTTGGCGAGTTTCTTTCTGGCCGCCACTGTGATAACTGAGTCCGGTTTCGTATGACCTCTCAAACAAAGAGGTGCCGAATCCGGAGCTTTATATTTCTTTTCTGGCCTGGACACCAGCGCCGGAGTCAATAAGGGTGTGGATAGGATCTTGGATCCGGAATCCCAGATGGTATCGAGGAGAGGAATAGTGGTCACTGTCCTCCTTCGTTTGTCCCTGTGCTCATAGAGCACTGATTTCCTTTCCTCAGAAGAAACCTGAATTTTAAACAATTCTGCAGCTTTACCTATATTGGTATGGAAAGAGACGAGATCATCCGGCGGTGAGGCCTTGCCCGGCGAGTGTCTCCTCCTGGGCTTCTCGACTACGTAGTCATCCCACTCACTGGATGCGTCTGGCTCCTGTGTTATTTCTCCTTCTTCTGGTTCCGAGAATTCTCTAAAAGGATCCTCCTGCCAGTCTGATACCGAGATGGTGGACGGTACCATAGTAGGGTCCACATCCGGAGATCGCGGTCTGTGCGATGACTGTGGCGACGGGACTCTTGTAGGTGAAGCACTGTGGGTGCTGCTCCTTGGTCTTCGAGCAGGTTCCGGAGATCTCATCCGTTTTTGCGGTCTACTCCTGTGAGGAGAACAACCAGATGTGCCTGGAATCGGAGATGACTCTCTAGGAATAATTCCTGATTCTATGGGATCAATCAGGATTTGCTTCTCCTTTTGCCGCCTGTAAAATTCTTCTACAATCCTCTGCACGGATAACATGAGTATTGGGTCATGAGGGTATTCGGATTCTCCCGTGGACGGTTGCCAAGGAGGGCTGTATTGTTTCGGTAAGGGACCGGTGGACTCTTCCATCACTTCCGCATCAGAGAATTCTTCCTGAAGAATTACATCCGGAAGTTCTGGCATGTGACCTAAAGGTGAAAATTGCTGCACCAGTGGTTCAGTCTCAGTATTCTTCTCAATGACATTGCTTTCAATGACAGGAGTTTCAAATGTGGAAGGCAGCAATTCCTCCGTAACTGCCGAAATTTGTGGTGCCGCTGAAGGTGCTATGGACGATGCTATCTTCGTCGACAAGCATCCCGTACGAGATTTCGTCGACGACTGAGATTTTCCCGTCGACGAAGGCTTCGCCGTCGACGACTGAGGTTTTGCCGTCGACGACTGAGGTTTTCCCGTCGACGAGTGAGGTTTTGCCGTCGGCGAGGGCTTCGCCGTCGACGAGAGCTTCGCTGACGAATGTGGAATGCGTTCCGTGGACGACTGCGTCATGGATGAATGCTTCGTGGACGAGTGGTGTTTCTTGCTCGTCGACGATTGCTTCGCGGTCGACGTGTCCGATGACGATGATCTTATTGTCGACGATGTCTTAAGCGTGGTTGTCGTCGTCGCTGTTTTCGTCGACGGTATGGCCGATGACGGGCGTTTACCTTTCCCTTCATTCGTGGGCGGTTTCCCCGCCGACGACTGCCCCCCCCCCATTTTTTGCAAACTCCTCCTTACCTCTGGAGGCAGATTTTGCTGACTTTTTCTGGCTTGGTAAGTCAACTGGAGGAAGAAAGGGTATCAATTCCAGCTTCCTCTTTTTTGACTTGGGAGAGGAACTCCTTTCCACTGAAGAGGCCCTTCTCTTTGACGTTTGTCGCTCAGATGGAGTGCTGGATTGGACAGGAGCTGTTCTGACAGACTCTTCGTCCGAAGACTGATCCCTGGATTCCAGGTAAAAAAGGAGTCTTCTATGCCTGTCATGAAGGGTCTTGGTGGAAAAGGTTCTACAAATCTCGCATTTTTTAATGTCATGTGGGTACAGACAATAAATGCAATGCTCGTGAGGGTCTTTGTTGTAAACCAATTTCTTTTTGCACCTCGTGCAGTCCCTAAACAGGGAAGGCTTCCTGACAGCCTGAGGTGCCTCCATTTCTGAAGAGAAGTTCAGTCGACGATTTTGAGAGGAAAACAACAAGTTTTGTCTCCCAGGTTAATTGGAAACAAAGCCCCTGAGAAGGGGAACAAAATGGAATATATTTACCAAATATATTCCACACAAAAGTAGAAAGAATTTGAAAAAGCTCAGAGAGCTTGAGGATTCCCTGTGTCTGTTAGACTGCGGTGAAAAATCTAAAGATGGCTGCCGTGGGCAGAGCTTAAGCCCTGCCACCTCATTGGCTGGGGCCATAAAGGACCAAAGTGAGGTGGAGGGACTACACAATGAAATGGCTCATAGGCCATAATGGGCTATGTACATGCACTGCTAGGTAGCAAGGTGTGTATATTTAAAAAAAAAAAAATTATTATTAAATTTATCACCGAGGATTCCCAGTCTGACGACGGGGAATATTCAAGCATCTGAATCTATGAAAGATCCAATGCTGGAGAAGTGACTAAGCTTCTTTCTCCAAAATAATGTCCACAGTAAACAAAGAGTCTTGTGAAACATTTGTAGTGGTACCGCTTTTAGGAACGCTACGTAAGTTCAGCAATCACTACTGAGATCTGTGTATCACTTACAGCCAAGTTGTGAATCCCTGCTGGAATAAAAAAGTTATGAAATGCCAAAAAGGTTGGTATCAAGTGACATCCAAAAGGACATATTTTCTAATATTGTTGGGAAATATATTTTGGTCCTTTATGTATGCATCAAAAGATTGATATAGAGAGAATTGTCCATACAAAGTATTGTACAATGTATAACTGCAGTATCGGGCTTGCAACTCAATTAATATCTTTGGTCTATTGTCCTTGTCCTCTTCATCCTTTTGACATGTCCACCTGCATAATGAGTTTAAGGATTGTGTGTTTCCTAATAAAACTTTAGATGTTTTTGTAAAAGATTTTAGCTTTTTGATTTGTTGACCATAGTCGGTAAGTTAGGTTAGCGGGTTTAGGGCTCGCTGCTACAATCGGCTTGTGTTCTACAGGTGGCAGGTTCGAATCCTTACAAGGCCAACTCAGCCTTTCATGCTGCGAGGTCGATGAATGAGAACCGCCTTCGGTTGGGCGATATTGTATCTAAATATGTTCTATTGCAAGTGCTTCGCTAAAGCGCCATATAGATAACACATCATTATCATTGATTTCTTTTTGTCCTGTTTTGAAGGTTGGAAATTGAAGTCTTTCATGTAAATGTTCTTTATGAGATAACTGTCAGAAAGTCATGTGAATATTAATGTAAGTGCACAACAGGGCTAACAAGTCTATATGTATCCTGTAATGTGAAGTTAAGTGTTCCTACTCAGAATCAGCCACATCCTGGTCCGAATTTCCATGGAGGTTTGACACTTTATTTTCCGGAATGGGCTGATAGAAAGGGCAGTTAAGGATCTTAGCTGCCCAAGTGTCTGCGCTCACTCTTAATCTGATTTGTACATTGACCTCTTTCCAGGAGCTATATATGCTTCTGATTGTTTTTTATATGCACCCCCCAGAGTGTCTGGGTGTTTGCTAAAAGGATGTCCACAACAGGCAGAGGAGAAGATAAAAATGTCTCAGTTGCCCCAACAGTAGGCAGACAGGCAAGGCTAGGCTGCAAATAAGTGATATTGCATTTCAGTTACTTCTGTCTCATCCACTGCAGATGAAAACTTCTCATGTCATGACTCTACTTCTAAAATTAGGTTCATGGTCATTCTTAAACACATCTGTATCTGGATATGGTACAGGCATGTGTGTGATATCCGTCATGTTACTTCTTCCACGGTCATACCAGTGTATTCTGCACGTTCTCCAAAATGCCAAATCCTGATACATAATAATAAAGAAAATCAAGAAATGGTTTGGCAGAAGTTTTCACAAAATGCATACTATGTACAGGTTACAGACTAGTGTGTTTGCCAGCAAAATATGGAGTTCCTTCCATCTATCTGCACCTACCTCCAGATTGGCAGCTACAATGTTTGAACACACTTCCCAAATGTATTTGCCTTTTTTTTTAAACAATTTTTATTATTTTATTACAACCAAACACAATGCAACAGACTTACAAAACACATCATAGCAATTTGATATTTCCTGTACGCTTCCGAGTCTGCTGCACCCCCCTCCCACCCGAGCCCACTCCGGTTGTCGCTCTGCACCTGTTCCCACTAGAGGGTTTCCTCTTTCTGTATCCTCCTCTGAGTTCTGGTGGGCTGACCAGTCCTGGGCGGGTCCGTATAGTGTGGCCACTAGATGCTTCCAGGCTGTCAGGGTTTCTGCCTCTTCCCCCCCCCCTATTCCCACTTTCTTGTCATGCTGATGTTTCAGCTTCGGTCCATTTTAGTAGATCACTCCACCAGGCTTCTATTCTAGGTCTGTTGCATGCTTTCCATCCCATGGCTATTGTGCGCTTGGCAAGTATGTATCCCAAGTCCTTTAATTTACTCACCTGTTTTAGTTGGCGTGGCCTAGGGAATACTCCTAGCAGATATGCCCACGCTGATTCGACAATTAATTTAATCCCCTTCTCTTCTAGCCAGTGTGCTATTTCCTCCCAAAATTTCCCAATTTCCGGGCGCGCCCAAAACATATGTGTCATCCCTGTATTCTCTTCCCCACATTTTGGGCATGTTTGCTATTCTACATTCTTGAATTTGGCTATTCTTTGGGGAGTCATATATGCTCTATGGGTTATATATAACTGTATCTGCTGCAGCCTAACATTTTTAGATACTTTTTTATGGTACCCTTGTGCCCGTTCCCACATCCCATCATTCATTGGTACCCCCACCTCTTCTTCCCAGTCCTGTCTCAATTGTGTCACCTCCTTCCCCACTTAGGTCATCAGAAGTTCATACAGCCTAGATATCTCGTGCCCTCCCTCTGCGATATCATATATCGTGTCTATGGTGGCGTCAGGTTGCTCATCTTATGTTATCTCTGACCATGTTTCTTTAATCCGCCGTACCATTCTGGTATATGTGATAAATTGCCCCTCATGCAGCCCTGTTTCTTCCACCAACGCCGCAAATGCCTTTATTTCCCCTTCCTGCCACATATCTCCCATTGTTGCAATTCCCACCGGTTCCCAGTGCTTCCTAATTGTCTTTATTAATTGTTCATCACTTCCCGCCAGTACGACCAGCGGTATTTTTGATGAACACGGTGTCAGGTTCTCCATGACCCGGCAAGCTTTTCGCCATATCTCCCATCCCAGCGTCAGCATCTTTGAGCGCTCTTTTATCTCCGCTTTGGGAAGCCATATTATTTCTTTTAGAAAGAACGGGGCACAATCTAGTCGCAGCAATCTCGAATCTGAGGTGTGGTCTTCCGACAGCCATTTAGCTACATATTGCAGTTGACTTGCTAAGTAATAAATCTCATAATTCGGCAGTTTTATTCCCCCTTTGTCGTGTGTATTCTGCAGCTTCCACAAAGCTATTCTATTCCTTGTCCCGTGCCATAAGAACCCCCTGCATATGCTCTGTAGCTTCATAAAGAATCACCTCGATATCAAGCATGGTATATTACCGAAGCAATGTAATAGTCTCGGCAATGCCACCATCTTCAGCAGCGCTCCCCTTCCCATCATTGCCAGGGGGAGCTTGGACCAGAACCTCATGCTATTTTCCATTTTCTGTACCGCTTTCACAGTGTTGTTCTGATGTTCCGCCTCCACCGTATAATAGATGTCTATCCCCAGGTATCTAAACGTTTGTGGCTCCCATGGTATTTGCAAGACCGGTAATTGATTGTTTGGGACCCTGCATACCTCCCTAATGGGAATATGCACGATTTCCTGGGATTCACCGCTACACCCGACAGCGATGAAAAATATATTCGAGATTTTCTTCCGGGTATCGTAAGTACACAGCATGTCATCTGCGTATAGTGAGATTAGGTGCGTCTCCCCCTTTATTCCAATCCCTATTACCTCGTACTGCTGCCTCAGGTATATTGTCAGGGGCTCCAGTGCTAAGATATACAGCATCGGGGACCATGGGCATCCTTGTCTGGTACCCCTACTCAGTTTCCATCTATTGGAGATGATGGCTCCAGTTTTGACTCTGGCTAGCAGTGCGCTATACAGTAGTTTAACCCATTTGAGGTACCCTGGGCCTATCCCATAGTGAGTCAAGGCCGCGATTAGCCAGGGCCATTTGACCAAGTCAAAGGCTTTTATCGCATCGAGTGAGACTATCGCGATCTCCTCCGTGCTTTCTTTTGTGTGTTCTATAATCCGATGTAGTCTTCTGAGGTTGTCGGATATGTTCCTACGCGGAACATACCCTGTTTGATCAGGGTGTATTAATTTGTTAATGATCCGCTTCATTCTGTTTGCCAATACCGCAGTGAGTATTTTGCTATCTTGATTTAGCATCGATAGCGGTCTGAACGATCCGCAGTCATTGCTTGGCTTTTTTGGTTTTGGAAGGGGAATAAATATTGCTTCTCTCAGGGATTCCGGAAGCCTCCCTATCTCAAATGCCTCATTTAACATTTCAAGTAGCGGGGGTAGTACCTCGTTCTTGTACATCTTATAGAATTTGCTGGGGAGCTCATTCGTCCCCGGGGTCTTGCTGGTGGGTAGTTGTACGACCACCTCTTCCAGCTCTTCTAGTGTAATCGGAGCATCTTGGTCCTCACGCTCAGCCGCACTAATCTGTGGCAATCCTATGTCATCCAGCGTATCCATTATTTCCCGGTTATTACTACATTCTTCCATCCGATATAGTTTCCTGTAGTATTCTAGGAATTCTCGATTGATGCCCTCTTGGGTGTCCACTAGTTGTCCACTTTCCCCCGTTATTGCCCTTGTCGTAGGTCTGGGGGTCTCTCTCTTGTACAACCATGCTAACATCCTTCCAGGTTTGTCTCCCCCCGCATGCTGCTTCTCTATATATTTTTTATAGTTCAGGTTACTTAGCCTCTCCCAGTGTTCCGCACATTCCTGTTGCAGTCGGCCTATGGTTTCGGCATCCTCTTTCGCGCAGCCGCCTCTACTTAAGGCTATCTCTAATTTGGTTTCAGCCTTCTGCAATTCTCTTAATATACCCCTCTGCAATCCCTTAGATTTGGCTATCGCTATTCCTCTCACCACCATCTTAAAGGCTTCCCATAGCGTTCCAGCCGATTCCACGCTCCCAGTATTGATCTCAAAGTACTCTATGATTTCTTCTCTGAGGTCCTCTCTGAACATTCCATCTTTGAGTGCTTCCGCTCTGAGTCGCCATGTTGGTATCTTGGCTCTTGGGGGAAGATATTGCCATATTAAAACCAATGGCGAGTGGTCCGATAGGACCCTCGCCTTGTATTCTGTCTGTAGTACTTCTGCTACCATTTCCTGCGTGGCGAACATATAGTCTAGTCTTGCGTGCAGGTGATGTGGTGCGGAGTAATGCGAGTATTGTCTCTCGTGCGGATGGTGCACCCTCTATATATCCTCTAGACACAAATCCGTAAGCAGGGCCTGCAGTGCCTTAGCTGCGGGGGCGGGCCTGTCTTGTTTATTGTCCGACCTGTGCATCTTTGGGTTTAATGTACAGTTAAAATCACCTCCGCAGATCACTGCATCCCCCATATACAGACACAATTTGCTATATAGGGTCTTAAAATATGTCATAGTGTCATAGTTTGGAGCGTATGTGTTGATTATACATATTTCTTTGTTTTCCACCAGGCCTCATATAATCACCAACCTCCCGTCCGCCTCAATTGTGGACTGTAGTAATTGAAATAGGACATGCAGTGCTACCCATGTAATCACTCCCCTGGCATATGCCGAGTATGTCGCTCCAATAACAATACCTCCCCATTTTTTCTGAATCGTCTCCAATTTATCTTTTGTAAGGTGGGTCTCTTGTAGTAGGGCTACATCTATTTTCTGCCTTCTGAGGTACATCATGATTTTATTCCTTTTTAGGTAGCTATTAAGCCCCATGACAATCCAGGAGATTACCTTAAGGTCTCCCATGCTCTAGCCTATCGCTAACTCCATTCGTGCCTTCCCCACCTTTATCTAATATGCGAGTGCTAGTGTGTGTAAGCTCGTGCCCCAACATAAACTGCCCCTAACTATAAACACTTCAACTTCCCAACCCTCCCCCCTTCCCTTCCCTCACTCCTCCCTTCCCTGCCCCAACTTAATCCCCAACTCCCTGCCTTCCCTCCCCCATCCCAACAATTGCCCAGCTCCATCCCTGGATCTCAAGCTCCCCCGCATCTTTCCAGTTTCTTGGCTGTCACTGGTACTCGGGGCACAGCAGGGAGATACTGCCCTACTGGCGTCTCTAAAACTTTAACTTTAACTATTGGGGGTAGGCTGTCTTCATGCTGTGTCTCCTATATTAGCTATTGTTCGCAGCGCATCGAATCTTATATTTATCTCACTTTTCTATATTCCAGTCCAATGAGTTCACCTATTGATCATCAATCAGTCGGCATGTGCGCTTCCCCAACGCACCTCTGCGCCCATTATTCATCTTCCTGATAAACATCCCTTGCCCCCCACAATCACAAACATGTCGCCGGGTCACTTATCCTGTCCGACACCCTCCAGGTCGTCTCCAGCTTCCGGAAAGCCTGGGTGTCCATCCAGTTTGCCGCCTCTTCCGGAGTGTCGGAAAAATGTGTCTTGCCTTTATGTAAGACCTTGAGTTTTGCAGGATACAGGAGCATGTATTTGAAGCCGGCTGTCCGCAATCTCCTTTTCACCGCCACATAGCTGTACCGTTGTCTCTGTACCATCATGGTGTAAGCTGGGTATGCAGTGACCTTTGCCAACGCCCTCGTTATTGTCCAGCCTTTCCAAAAATATTCCAGGATCTTTTCCCTGCCTCTGTAATTAAGTTTCTTGGCTATGATTGCGCAGAGAGGGGCCCCAGTTTGTGGTCTTCTCATCAGGGCCCTGTGCGCTCATTCAATTGCAAATCCCTGAGAAAGCTTGCCGGTCCATATTTCCTGGATAAGCATGTTTTCCACGTATTTCGTAGGGTCTAGGCCTTCATCTCCCTCCGGCAGGCCCACCACGCGTATATTATTGCGTCTTGCTCGCCCTTCAGCCTCTTCCGCTCGGTTTTCCAGGTTGGACACTTGTTGTTTCAGCACATGGACCTCCTTGGCATTGGTTGAGCCGACCTCCGCGTTGGTTTTTACTGCCTTCTCGAGTCCGCTCGTCCGCTCCGCCAGTGCTCTTACGTCTTGCCTAAGTAGGTTAACATCTATTCCTACAGCGTCGATCTTTGTTTCCAGCGCCGCTTTCAGGTCTATCATCGCCGCCCCCCACAAGGATTTCAGTTCTGTTATGGCCACCAGGATCAGATGGTCACTCCTCTGTGAGTCCGTGCCTTCCGGTATGTTGTCCATAGCCTGCCCGGGCACTGACGGAGTCTGTTGTGGTTTGGTAAAAATATCCATTGTTGGCTGCTTGCCTTTTCCTTTACTCCCTTTATGGGCCATGCTCCGCACCTCTCTAACCCAGCACCTCCTCTGTGTAAGTATGCGTCCTGTCGGCCATGTAGCGGCTCTCAGCTGGGTCCACGGTATTAGCTCCTCAGGTACGGCATTCCGTATAGTGCTGCTGAGTGTTATGTGTGCTTATTCCTTGATATGTGAGGTCCTCGTGTGCAGAGCTACAATCATGACCCCCAGGCCTCCCGGGCTTACATATCCTTGGCTGCTGTGTGTGGGCTCCAGCCCTGCTCCCAGTTTTGTACTTGGGCCTTGGCTTAGTCTCCCTTGGTCCCTTTCCCTGGGTGTCATGTATGTGTTGTTCCTCTCCAAACAATAGTGCGTGCCAGCTGTTAAGATGTATTTGGTCCTTTTTCGGACCTTTTGGCGGGGTAAGTCTAGCTTGGCGCAATATGAAAAATTACCTTCATGGCGATTCCGCTTTTTTTAGTCCAGGTTCTCCCTCCTTCACAACTGGTCCGGAAAAGCTGGCTGAAAAAGATAGCTGTCACTTTAAGAGTTTTGGACGAGGTAGGGCCTACATCACGTGGGCGTCCCCACACGCGCCGGGCCCACACCTTACCCCTACATCACCAACGCTCCACACCCAGTTCCTGTGGTTCCACCGATGGGTGTAGAATTTAAGTATATGCATACTGTAGAGGATGGCTGGGTGGGTGTTGTGAAGGATGGAGAGCCTGGACTAAGAGAACCTGAATCACCATGAAGGTAAATTTTCATTTCTAGGTTGTCCTGGCTCTCCCTCCTTCCCAACTGCTTGGGACCAGACTAAAAAGCCTTAGAATAAGTAATGCTGAAAGAGAAAACATGTACAGGATTCAGGCAAACAAGTTACGGAGAACCTCTTGACCGAATTTTGCATCATTTCTAGAAGATGTATCAATAGCATAGAGCTTGCAAAAGGTAAGCAAGGTAGCCCAGGTAGCTGCTTTACAGATGTCTTAATGGGAACATGTCTGGTAAAGGCTACAGATGCTGCCTTGGCTCTAGTAGCACGAGCCCGAAGTCTCTGCACAGTCGCAAGCCCTTTCATGTCGTAAGCCGGGGAGATATAGGAGACAACCCATCTAGCGATGGAAGCTTTAGCTGCCTTATTGCCAGGAGAAGGACCACCGTAAGTAACGAAGAGCTGGTATGCTTTTCTGAACGGTTTGGTCCTTTCTAGATAGAATTTTAAAGTTCTTACAAAATGTAGGTTATGTAATGTTTATTCGGCCGCAAAAGCGTGCGGTCTAGGAAAAAAAGACATATTTCCTGTTTCAAATGAAATCCAGGGACCACCTTGGGTAGAAAGGAGGGGACCGTACATAGGATAACTTTGTCCTTATGGAACACAATATATGGTTCCTTTGAGGAGAGAGCCTGGAACTCTCCAATCTTCTAGCCAAAATAATGGCTGCTAAGAATGCTGTTTTCCAAGTTAGAAATTCTAATTTACATGAGGCCCAAGGCTCAAATGTTTTTTGCATTAGGGCTGATAAGACTACAATTAGATCCCACTGGGGTAGAGGGTCACAAACAGGGGGGTGTAAATGTAAAAGGCCCTTGCAGTGCCTTTTAATGGCTTCATTGGAAATAGAGGTCAGACTTGTGTTCTCTATTCAGGCCTATAGCTGGTAGGTAGTGTTTGCTCGGTCACCTTTGCCCCAGTGGAAACTAAATAAGACATGGAGTTGGGAGCCAGAGTTTGGAGCAGTCTGCGGCAGTCCCACCGCATTTCCCAGTCTCTCTACAGTGGCTGCCATCACTGAGGGAGGAGCAGTTAAAACCCTTTTCAGAAGCGAAGCGGTACGCAGAGTTGGGAGCCAGAGTTTGGAGCAGTCTACGGCAGTACGCGGCTGCCACGGCCGACATGGCCTCACAGACTACTCTAAAGCTAATATCGCAAAGAGAATCTCGAGTACTAACGGCCCCACCATCAACTCCTTTGGGCCGAGTACTACGTAGCCAATATACCCGTCTGGAACGCCTTGAACGGAGAAACAAAAAAGGCAAAGGATGTCGATTGCAGCAGAAAACAAGAACGGGAATGGAAAAGGGGGAGACTAACTTTCACTCAACTTCACTCAACTTCCTCCTCTTAGTTGTCCGTGTAAAGCAAATCGGACGCGGTTCTTCTTACACCTTTAAGGTCTCTGTAAGATGACGAGGTGGGGATTGCTGGGCCCTCCACCTACGACCTGGGAGCGGATCCTTCAAATGACAACGTCTTTGTTCACATCCCCGATGCAACCCAGCCAATCTCTCATCACAACCTTGACTTACCTGATTCCACTACGCAGATGTGCTCAAGGACGGTCGGGAGCTCGGACCACGAAAACGCCTGTCCACACACAGGAAATCTGGGGCTGATTCCTCTGGACCGGACTGCCTCCGCCGAGGCGAGTGGAACCATTCCTGACGGTACCGAAGGGTGCCGTCGGCCTGACACCAGCGGCACAGTCTTGGAAATCCCAGCAAATCCTGAAATTTCTGACAATCAGCATGTGCGAAACTTGCGCGAAGTACGCGATACAAGCACGTCTTCACTACAATCCACACATCAACAAAACGACTCAATAACTTCTTTAAATCGGAAAAACATTCTTTAAGTAGAATTACACGAAAAACCCTGCTTTTTTAAACCATTAAATGACGACAAATCTACAGATGTCTTGATTGGCCAACCATCTTACCTGCCTCTAATCACCATCGGTTTAGAGGGACGAGTAAGTTTACAAACTTCAATTTTAACGGAGGTCCACTCCGCTACTCACCCAAAAGTGAAAATACCATCACCATCTCAGAACAGACTGCCACTAGAGCCTTATGCGCAGAAAAGACAAATGGCCATAGCAAGACTCAAAAGAAAAACCTTGCACCAAAAGAAATCACGTGAGCATGGTGGGCAGTTAAGTGCAAATTACCATCAAAGAAAATATCGTGCGAACACGAAGAAAGCCGAGTTTGGGAAAATCCAACTTCCAAAACCTTTAATGTCCTATGCATTAAAAGACTTCTTCACTAGGCAGACAAAGAGAAAAATGGAGACAGAAGTGGAACTTTCAGATGCAGAACTACTAGACGCGGTGGCCGCAATTCCTTTGGCTCCCAAGCAAAGGAAAATGGTGGTGGAAACCTCTGCGACCTTCCCTTTAGATGATTCTCATTCCTTGTCAACAAAGGTGTGCAATGTTCGTCCGAATCCAGACCAATTTCAGTCAAATCTATCTAATGGGATTTTACCAGCAGTAGTACCACCCTTACTGGAAATAGCTGCCGAGGTGCCTGCCGTCCAACCATTAGGCACGATCTGTTCGGACCCAGATAAAATCTACCCACCTAAAATCCCCACACACAAAGATCTATCTTCACAATTCAATGTGACTCAAACCACCTTAAGTCTACAACTCCAACAGGAAGGTCAAAAATCAATTTTAATCGACTATGATCCACCGCTATCTCCAAATCAAAAAGCATCCCATAGAAGCACCTCTACTCCGGAAATAGACAGAACTTTTCATGCACTTTTATCAAACCAAGACCATGGATTAAAAACCCAGACCCAGGACATGTTTTCAATTATGTCAGCAATCACGGTGGCTTTGTCCCCCTTTGTGAAGCTTTATGAATCACTAAACGACTCAATGAAAGATCTGTTTGCAATATCAGCCATCACTAACAAAAGTGACCTTCTTGGAAGGATTTATTACTGCAATTGAACACAAAAGTATTGAGCGAGACGCCTCTTCGAACAAAAAATAGCCCGCTTAGAAGATCAAATAAGGCTGCGACCACCATTTACAGCACTTCCACTAAATAACCAATACGCACTCTCAATCACTCAGGATAACGTGGATAAATATCAATTCACCAGAGAAACGCAAACAAATCCTGCAACCGACCTATTAAAGATAGGTGGTATTCAAGACTTTTGTGATTCAACAAAAATCGTGGCCTACCCCAGAAAAAAAGCGGCAGCTCGCATTGAAAATGAGAGACCCAAAACAAAAAAAGTGGAAGTAAAGGTTGCAAAGATTTTCAGCTGCACAAAGTCAGCCCCTGTTCCACAGCCAAAAACAGAGCAAACCCAAGTGGAGGCTTCGATCACATCCAAAGCTGCAGGAGCGCAGTCCAATCAAGAAATAATTGAGCTGGATAATTCACACGAAGCCAGTTCACATTCGATGGTAGATTCATCTTTAATTAATTTAACAGTCCACTTGGAACAAGAGGAACTCAATGACTCACATCTCACTTCGAATCATCATCAAACCACAAGCTCAAACAGTGCACTTACCTTCTTACCCACATTGGCTCTCATAAAAGTGACTTTGCCAACCTTGAAACCTGACACATCGACCACAATAAACCCGGTGAAAGATCCATCTTCTGAGGAAGAGCCTGGTAGCAATCATCCCAGACTCATGGACAAGTTGCCCCATTATGGAAAAAATCACGCGAAAACCATCACAGAGCCAACTAAAGTAGGCTCCAATCCAAACTTGGAAGATCACAAAAGATCAAATTCTACATCACTACACGTTCATACCACAAGACACAACCGTCTTTTTAAAATGGAACAACTACTGGAAGGCAAGAACACCTTAATTCTGAATAGAAAAATAGTACTAACTATACTGGCTAAAGTAGCTAGTTTGAAACATTTGTCCACCACAGACTTTGTCTTAATTGAACCTTATCATAGGCAAAAAAAGGCCAAAGCCTACCTACATCTAAAAAGTCTATCACCACACGAGCCATCTAGAGACACGCTCGACGCTCTGAAATCATTGGGCTTTGGCTTCTCAGAAATGCAATCCTCTCAATGCTTGCAAACAATAAGCTCCACAACGCACAAGGCAAATTTACAAAGTACAAACTACAAATGGCGGACTCAAGCGCATCAGATTAACACAAACCGAAGCCAGTACACAGATACAGGAAAATATCAGCGGGACAGATTCCATCATGCCCCACATACTTGGACGGGAAGATCCAAGTACCTTAGAACTGAAGAGGGGGACAATCAGAGGAAAACACACCAAAGGTGAGATAGAACTAACGCAGGAGAGGCCTTCTCCAACCATAGAAAATCGTCGATCAACTCCCAGACGCAAGCTCCAACAGGCCCTTGGTCCTGGCTAAAGAAAGTTCGGCAACCAAACCCCCAAAATTAGCAACGAAGAAATAAAAACCACTGTCTTACTGATCCTGTACTGCAACCACTCTTCGAAAGGGTTTGTAATCCTATCGTAATGTGTTCGTGGAACACGAGAGGCCACGACCATCTGCTTAATTCAGAAACCCAAGATCTAGCAAAATTTGATATAATATACCTTCAAGAGACCGGGCTGAGGGAAAAGCCCATTTTAGACGGATACAACACCAAAATATCACCAGCGGTAAAGGGCATCTTAGGTAGACCATCGTCAGGCCTTTAAACCGCAATCCGCATTGGTTCCGGAATCACTGTCAAAGCAAAGATAGCTGAAACATACGGTGTGCTAGCTCTCCATACAGAGTGGTGTCATCTAAAAGCAACAGGGAAGGGAAACCGAAAGTCGAATTTCACTATCATAAATACTTATTGGAATCCTCAAAGAACCACCAACAAGGAATTTTGTGATACAATGACGGTCCTGTTGGACAAACTGACGGCGGACCTCTATAACGACCACATCATCATCTGCGGCGACTTAAACGCCAAGTGTAATAACGGTTGTTACACTCTACCTAAAACTGCAGCAAACGTGAGAGGAGATCTCTGGCAAAATTTGATGAATGTTAGAAACTTCCACGATGCAGCAAGGGTTAGGGGCCAGCTTCCTTCGTTCCCTACATGGGAAGGGAACGGAACTCAGCTACAGCGACGCTTGACTACATTTTTACATCCCTAACCCTACTACCATATGTAAGTGCTTTTGAAGTCCACAAAACGAAAGAAAGTGACCACAACCTTCTTGCAATGACCTTTGAATCCATAATCGTCCAAAGGCCGACTTATACAGCTAAGCTGGAACTGGCAACAAACCAAACGCGGGTCCAACTTACAGCAGAAAACATTAGAGATCTAACAGAGAAATACAACAACAACCAGAGAAACTCTATTGATGATCTCACAAGACCGAATTATCTCCCTCTCCTTTTTCCACACAGACTAAAACAAAAGATCACCACTACTAAAGTAACAGCTGCTCAGCATGAATACGATGAAGCTTTAGTCCACAAACTAAGAGAGTTGAGAAAGCTACAGCGGGTCTGCAAAGCAAAAAACAACAATAATTTTAAACACCTGTTGAGTTCAGCCACCAAAGCATATAGAACCGGGTTAAGACATCGGAGGGCAGGAATGTACCAGAAACACACAGAACGGATGTTGAAAACTCTATCCTCGAAGAATGTAGGAGACTTTTGGGCCTTAATAACAAACAAAGGCCACCAAAACGACGATAAACTCGCTAGCTCCATACCTGAATCAACCTGGATATCTTTCTATTCCGAGCAATTTGCCTCCACGTCCTCGACATCTTTCGTAACTCTACCCAAGAATGAAACACCATGGGTAAACTTGGTGGTGCAAGCAGATGTTGAGTCAGTAATCTCAAAATTAAAATCGTCCAGAGCGCCGGGGCCTGATAGTCTGACCAACATAGACCTGAAACAACACCAATTTGAATGGTCCCTTTTTATAACAAAAATCTTTGAGCATTGCAGAATCACCAAACAAATTCCTGCGACATGGACCGAAGCAGTCATTGTACCCATTTTGAAAAAAGGGAAACAGAGACAACCTGGCAAATTATCAGCCAATAGCCCTTTCAGACATCATGGGAAAAATATTCGCAACTTTACGTCTTTCAAAATTTCAACAGTGGGCAAGATCCTCTTTATCAATAGATCATTTTCAAACAGGATTCCTAAAGACGGCCTCCACCAGTATAAACAACATGATTTTGAATATCATCAAGGAAAACATAAAAAACGGGGCACCAACAGTTTTCCTGGCGTTCATTGACTTATCACAAGCCTTCGACAAAATAAGTCGGCAAAGGCTATGGTCTAAATTGACCAATTGGAATTGTCCAGATGAAATCTTGAATCCAATAATTGCCCTAAATACAAATACAACTATACGAGTCCGTCTGAATCGGCAAGGAATGCTATCTGAAAGTTTCAAATCGGAAAGAGGAGTTAAACAAGGCTGTCCCCTCGCACCAGCCTTGTTCATCGCCTTTCTAGGCAATTTCCAGTACACCCAACCATCAGTGAGATCATTCCCGCCTAAAGTAGGAAATATCCTAGTAGCCAGGCTGCTTTACGCAGACAATATGATTATGATGGACCAAACTCAAATAGGTCTTCAGCGCCAGTTGACAAACTTGGCAAACTACATATCTGAAAACGATTTAGCAATAAACACTGAAAAATCTAAAATCCTGGTTCTGGGAAATAAACGCTCAAAATTGAGACAAGACGGCAGCTGGTTCTTAAACAAAGTAAAGATTGAGACGGTCACAAATATAAAATACCTAGGCATAATGATCGACGAATTAAGAACTGAGAATTCAACCTAAGCGGCCCTGTGGACCAAAGCTAAATCACTTACCACGCAAACAAGACTAATTGATCGCAAATACAGAAAATTCTCTTTAATACCGGCGATCCAGTTCTACAGACAAAAGGTGGTTCCGTCACTAATTTATGGAATGGACTTGGCCCTCAACATTAAAGACTCAATATGGCCGAAATTGGAGGATCACTTGTGGAAAGCGGTGTTAGGTCTGCCTAAATCCACCTCTATCTCAGCTATACGCCGAGAACTTGGCTTACTATCACTATTAGCTTCGATAGAACAAAGCCAAATGAGGACTCTGAGGAAGATCATTCAACCTGACGCACTTCCAGTCTACAAAATGATTCAGAAAGAACTTTGTCTGGGACGCTCCAAGGCCCTGAGCTCCTGGGAAGAGAAACTTTTGTTCAAACTAAAAAAGCTGGCATGCACACAAGAGGACCTTATTCAAAACCCGGAAAAAATCAAAATTAAAGTGGTGCAGGAAGACTGGATCAATACATGTAATTTGGCAACTACAAACAAACTTCTTAGTCATCTACCACCTACTACAAACAAATTGAATCTTCTGTTGAACTACTGCATCAAATTTCCAAACAAGACCTTGCAGAAACTTTTTATGCGTGTGCGATTAAATTTGATCCCAATTCAAGAAATCCGGGCTATTCGCACTCGAACCGTGTCTAAAACATGCAGATTATGTTTAAGCTCGGAGATGGTAGAAACAACTAGACATCTACTTTTGAATTGCCCTACAACCGACTATCTAGGTGAAGCATTTTTACTCCCGCTATTCTTTGATTTCTCCCTTAGAGAGGAACCTACATGGTGGTCTAGACTGATCGCAGGCGAAAAGACCAAATGGGTAATAGCTACAGCAAAGATAATAGACGCTGCCTTAAAAAAGGCAACTAAGACTGAAACAAACAATCCGATAACCGGAAGGCTGGAGGCCTAACTGAACTGCTGCAGAGTCATCACACATTATCAAAGAGACATTTCAATTTTATTTTCACCTTGTAAAAATCAATTTCTTTATATTGGTTATAATCGAGTAAATAAAAAAATAAAAAAAAATAAAATAAGACATGAAGTACATGACATCATCAATAGAGGCCTTTAGAGGGTTAAAATCTTAATGGCTATGTTTTGCTCTGACAAATGTAAATGGGAAAAGGCTAGTTTTTCAGGAACCTAGTCTTCAAGTTGAGCAATTGAGGGGAGGGGTTTAGGACCTGCCCTTTCTGTTGAGTCAAAAGATCTCTCAATGGTGGGAGATCTAATAGGGAAGTCCCCGCTAATTCCAGAAGGTCTGGAAACCAGATCTGGCGAGGCCAGAATGGGGCTGTTAGAATCATTGTCAGATTCTGTGACATTTTGAATTTGAGTACAACTTTGTGTATTAATGTGTATTAATGGGACAGGCGGGAACGCATAAAGTGTTAGACGTGACCAATCCATATGTAGAGCATCTCGCAGGGATTGAAGACCCTGACCTTGCTTTGATGCAAAAAGAGGACAAAGAGAGTTGTGCTAGCTGGCAAAGAGATCTACTGAAGGATGCCCCCAGACTTAGACAATGGGCTCCCGAACCGTACTCCGAAGAGTCTGTGGTTAGAAAATGAACCTATTAACAGGTTCTCTGGGGAGTTCCACCAGAGAAGAGAGTCCTGAACTTCTTTTGGAATTTGGATTTTCATTTCCTGGGAATCCGAGAGCTGGTTCCAGTTGAGAGCAAGATGCCAGTGGACCGTTCTCATATGGAGCCTTGCAAAGAGAACTATGTTTATGCAAGATGCCATAAGGCCCAAGATCCTTGAAAACCACCGAGCGGTTATGGTCTGGTGGGTATTGTACTTTACGATGGTTTGTTGAATAGTTTCCACCCTTTCCAGGGGTGAGAAGGCTCTGTGTATAGTAGTATCTATAACTGCTCCTAAGAATTGGATCCTTTACGAGGGATTGAGCTGGAATTTTGTCACATTTAGGGAGAACCCCAAGCTGAACAGAGTATGGTATGTTACTTGCAATTTCTGAAGCAATTCCTCTGAAGACTGGGCCTTGAGAAGCCAGTCGCCTAGATAGGGGTAAAGATGGACTGTCCGTAACCGAAGGTAGGCTGCGACTAACCCCAGAACTGTGTGAAAACCATGGGGGCAGAATTTAGACCGAAGGGAAGACGTGTGAATTGGTAATGAGACATTCCTATTGTGAATCTCAGAAACTGACGATGGTGTTTGTAGATTGGGATGTGAAAATACGCATCCTGTAGATCCACAGATGCCATCCAATCGTTGGAATGAAGAGAAGCTAAAATCTGAGGAATGGTCACCATGTGGAAGGTTTCGATTGATAGAAATTGATTGAGGTCTGAAAGGTCCAGGATTAGATGAATACTGCCTGATTTCCTTGGGATAAGGAAGTAATGAGAGTAACATCCCTGACCTACTTCCTCTTGAGGAACCAACTCTATTGCTCCTAGGACAAGGAGTTTTTGGATCTTTTAAAGGAGATACAGGGATGATTTTTGCAGCTTTGGAGGAGAGGAAGGTGGAAAAGCTGGAAGGGCAAGGTGGTAACCATGCTGACTAATATTCAGAACCCATTGCTCTTGAGTAATGGTATCCAACAAGGGAGGAAGTTTGAAAGCCTTCCTGCTACTGGGGATGTATGCTCCTTGATGAAAATAAGAGCGGAAGATATGTACATGCCCGGAAAGGAGGTCAAATAGACTTCTTCTGCTCTTGAGCAGAGTTCGAGGAAGGAGGAGGTCCCGACTTAGACTTGGGTCTATATCTCCTTTTTTTTAGAAGAGTAGCAAGATTTTGCAGAAGTGGTAAAACCACTGTTACCTTGGTGGTTTAAATGATTTAAAATGTTGGCGATATGGCTGTCTCACCGCAATTGAGCTAAGGGTCTTAGCTGATGTGACACTGGCCTTACATTTTTGTAGGATCTCATATGTGGATGGATCAAACAGTGTTTTGCCATCGAATGGAAGGTCGAGCACTTTCTTCTGGATATCTTGGTGCAGGGAAGAGGCAGACAAATATGTGTGCCTATGGATGCAGACTGCACTAGTAATTGCCCTTGCTGTTGTGTCAGTGAGATCTTTGACCATTTGAAGCTGTTGCATAGCAGCTTCCCTACCCTCTGAAATCCAGGATGAAAATTCTTCTGCGGCCTCCTGAGGGAGCATGTCAGTGAAGCGTTCAAGATTCTCCCAATTAAGGATATTAAATCCCGCCAAAACTGTAGCAGTGTTGACCTGCCTAAGTTGTAATGTAGAGTTGGTGTAAGATTTCTTACCTTGGGCCTCCCATTCTTTTGCGTTTTTGTCAAGCTGGAGAGGGAGAAGGGCCTTTACCCTTTGCGTAAAGGGTAGCTGATACTACAGCCGTTTGAGCTGGAAGATTGCCCATGAGTATGAAAGGTTCCTCCTTAGGCACCTTGTATTTGTTTGTCGTCTAGGGCCTTGGAGATATAAGGATCAGAGTGAGGCTTTCCCCAACAATCTCAAGCTTGTTCTAGCATGGATAATTCCAAAGGAAGTGGAACCTTTGACTGCTGAGAAGGCAGTTTCCCAAAAACACCAGTCGTTTCAGGCTTATTCTTCAGGAGGATTTCTAGTGCCTGCATGGCTTTAGTCACAATGTCATGGAACATGTTATATGGTGACTGAGTGGTATCATCATCTGAATCTGAGTCCTTTGAATTTATTTGTTTTTTGGGAGGAAGAGCAGAGTCCTCATTGTCCACTAGTACCGTGACAGGCTCCGCAATTGGGTTGATGGGTACCAATCCATGAGGTAATATAGGGGACATGTTGTCCTTGATGCATTGAGCAAGCACTTCTAGGAAGGGCTCAGAAACCATTTTTGCAACACAGTATTGGTGATGTCGTTCGCCATTTGTGACGGGCTAGGTTGAGGGTCTTCTAGTCTGATAGGAGAAGTAGAAGAGTCATCCCTATTGTGCGTTTGGGTAGGATTAAAGATGTTTAAAACCACGGGTCTAGGCACCTGGATGTTGGTTAGAACCAGCTGGGGTCCCGGTAGTGTTGGTACCTAAGTAGGTTGTCTCAAACTGTCCTCAGACTGAGGAGAGAATTTAGGCAAAATGTGAGGAGACTGAGCTCTCACAGGAGTGCTGAACAGTTGCTCCAGAGGAACCGTGAAATATGTTGAAGCATCAAAGTCTTCTGAGTCAGTAATTAGAGTAGAGTTATCCTGCTGACTCTCCGGTACCGAACCCAAGACCGAAGGCATGGGAGATTTCTTCCATTTGTGCTTTTTTGGAGAATGTGTTCCAGACTAGATCTTAAATGAGAGTGCTTGTGCCTCTTATGAGAGGACTTATGTGATTTCCTCTGTACCAAAGAGCCAGAAGGCTCAACTGCGATGGTAGAGGGTAAATCCTTTTCGTTCGGTACCGATACCGATGTACCAGAAGTTTTACATGCGGACGCCGACTTGGTCAACTTGGCTTTGTCCGGTACAGGGGAATCGGAGTGGACCAAGTCCACCCTGGAGGCTCAAGCCTCTTTGCATGTACCCTTGCCTGTTCGGTTTGCCAAGGCAATAAGGGGTTTGCTAGGTACCATTGTTATTTTATATGGAGTAAATAACTCTTCTGGTACCATTTGGGTCTTCTGTGACCTTTTTCCACCTGGAGGTATTAACACTTTCCCACCAGGAGGTACTAGTGCTTTCCCACCCAGAGGTACTTTCAGGTGAATAGGCCTGGGGTTTCGCCCTAAACGGTCCAGTGAAGACACCAGAACTGAGGGTACCGATGGCTGGTGCTAAAACTAGCACCTCACCTGAAGGCCCAGCCCACCTCTTACTGATGTCGGCCTCCCTCCTGTTCCGAAACCAATCACTAGAAAAAAAGAGATGGACAGCAAAAAAGGAATGCCCCGAAAAAGGGAGTCGCAGCGAAGCAAAAATTCCCCGCCCAGTAGGCAGAAAAACAGGAACTGGGTGTGGAACTTTGGTGACGTAAGGGTAAGATGTGGGGCCACGGCACACAGAGGGACGCACGCTTGATGTAGGCCTACCCCTTCCAAAAGTATTAAAGAGACAGCTATCTTTTTCAGTCAGTTTTTATGGCCCGCCTGCGTATGCAGGCGTTCCCAACCCGTTGTGAAGTAGGGAGAGCCAGGACGACAGAGAAATATCAACATAGTATGAGTGTCAGGAGATTGAACTTTGAAAGAAAGTTGAGATCAAAGCACAGGACATAACTGGGTAATTGCATGGGGAGGGAAAGGGAAAGTTGACCCACAAAACGACCAAAAGGACCATGTAGGCTTGGAAGGTTAGTGGGAGGAGAGGGAATAAGATAGAGATTGCGCTTTTCTGTTGGTGCTTTTAGAACCAGGAGGAACTGGAGTCTAGCTAAGGCGGCTCAGCCTTCTAGGTGTTTTGGGTTGTGTGCACTAGGGCTAATGTGTCCGGATGGGTAGTGGCCAGTGATTGGGTGTGTGCGGCAGTTATTTTCGTGATGCATGGATGGGTTGTGGGTTTCGGTGGAGACTAGGTTGATTCAGAGGATCGTGTGAGGTAAGTGTGGAATACGCTGGGGAGGAGTTGAAGCAGGAGGTTAGTGGTTGGTGGTTTTCGTTTCAGTCCCAGTTGTGCCGCTAGGGGTGACCACTTTGTGCTGGTCATTGGGAGTTGCACAGCCAAGTTTTCAGTCATTTTCGGAATGTGTTGTCCTGATTTCCTTAGGCATTGTGTTCCATAGATTGGCAATTAGGTGTGAGAATGCTGTTCCTCCGAATTTCCTTTTTTCATATTGTTTCCTTTCGATTTGGAGGTCCTCACTTGATCTAATGTCTCTTCCTGGGTGGTAGCATTTGATTTTGGCCTGGAGGAATTCTGCTCCTTGGCTGTGTAGTTATTTGTGGTCAATGCAGAGGGCTTTGAACTTAATTCAGTTTTTTTAGTGGGAGCCAGCGTAGGCTTCTTAGTGCTGGTGCGATGTGGTCTCCTCTGTTTAGTCTCAGTAGTATCCTTGCTGAAGTGTTTTGGATGCGCTGGAGTTTTTTGGTGAGCCGTTGTGGCATTCCAAGGTAGAGGCTGTTTGCATAGTCGATTCTTGATAAAACCAGGGAGATCACTGCGAATACAAAATACAATTCTGTATTTCACAGAAATCTTACAATGTCTATGTCAATGTTACAGAGTTGGATGAGGCAAACAATTAAAAACCTGATCTAATTCAAGAAATGCTCACCAAACATAATAGGTCTATATAATTCATTTAGGTGACCCCCAATCCAACATCATCACCCATGTGAGGACAACCGTACTGCCCAGTGTATGTCTCGTGCCATGTCCCTGAATCAAACCAACCCAGGGCTTCCAGAATTTTGCCCAGGATTCCTCCATCTGACCAGCAATGCCAATTTCACCCTTTACACCAGCAACACCTCAATTGAAATGGACATGCCACCTGACACACACACACTTGAACCCTTTGTCCCTTTCTACCACCCTTTCAGGCACATAAAAAGAACATTCCAGGGACCAGGGCCTGACAACCATCCTATTAGAGTTCAACAATGCGTTCAAAACACTGGCTGGGCACACATATCTTGATTGTCAAATACAAATGCTCCATAGTTGGCTTGAGTAAAACATGGCTCAATGACAACTGCACAACCATCCTTAGTGATCTCCACCCCCAAGATGTGAAAACATTTAGAAGTAAAGTGAACATAGAAAATGAGACAGAGACAGGGGACATGATGCACTGTAGTTTGATTAATGCTCCCACCATCTCTAAATACAGAACTACGATTCACAAAATTCTTAGTTAAGAAGCATCCAACAAGCTCTTTACAACAAAACCTGGTTGTGAGATGACTACAAGGTAATAGCACAGAAGTCCATCCCCACTAACCCAAAACTCATCCAAGTCCACTGGACCAGCAAAAGAAGAGGAGGTATTGCCATGGCACACAAGGCTCAAAATACTGACTCCACACCACATGGATTTCTAGTTCTATGAAGGACTCCTGACCCACCTCCCAATTAAATACCAAATCAACCTCTCCATTCCACCTATACAGACCCCCATCATGCAGCCCATCCTTCTCTGAAAGCATTTCAAACATAGTTGTTTGTGTTGTATCGCTAGGTTAAAAATCAACAGTCGTGGGGGACTTCAACATTTGGTCTGAGGAGCTAACAGAGTCAGCATCAAAAAACCTGAGCTCCAAAATTGTAGCTTTCACATCAAATAAATGGTCAAAGTAGTGAAACCCACTGCAGGCATACCCTTGAAGCAATCGCTTGTAAAGAAGGCCTAATGACCACCCCCTCCCGCCCATTCAGGTACTACGGAGTAATCATCGAATGATTCCTTTTGCTATCACACGCCCAAGCGTCAACTCATGACTCACAAAGTACAACCACTGTCAGGAGAAGCTGGAAAACTCTAAACCTGATGGAAGATGGAACTAGAAATATTATGGAAGAGACCAACCCCAACTCCAATGAAACAGAACCCTTACTGTTAGGACTGATTTTCTATACTCTGGCCTGGTGGACAGGTGTATAGAAGGCCAACCTATATTGTGACAGGAACAACTCTGGGAAGCTGTAGCCAAGCCAGTTTAGGAAGCAGTGACAAGCTGGCTAGGCTAACTTCTTCAGATGGGGTGAGCTTGTAAAGGGTCCACAATGAGGTCACACAATGGGAATCACAGATTACACTTAGAGAGGATGTATAAAAATACAGTTATTTAATTATGGCCAAAACACACTATAGAAAAATGACTACAAGCAGGTGGACATGTCACACAACACTATCAAACTAAATACATATATACATTCACTTGGTTATAAGGCATAATATAATCAGAAACTCTTGCAAAGGAAAGGTTAGACAAGTATCATGCACAAAAAGGTCCACAGAGATGATCCCTATCTAAAATTATCCAGTCCTAAATTGCCTGGAGCCTTGTGCCCAATAGTTCAGGTTACAGTATCACAGAATTTAGGATGCAGGATAAAATGCAGGTAGGGTGTCTGGGGTACAGTGAAGGGTTCCTAGGGTTAGGGTTCAAGTTAGAATAATGCCCAAAAGTAGCCCCAACAGTCAGATGTCTTGCACAAGCAAGGTATGGCAAAGCCAAAAGTGTTAGAAATAAGCTTTATTGTAAGACCATTGACTTATAATGGGAGTGTAGGGGTGGGTTAGAAACTATAACTTACCCCCCGTAGTTCGATTCTTCCCCAGGCTTGGCAGGACAAAGGAAGAGTGTCTGACATTGCTTTTCCCACTGAAAACCATAGTCCTCGATTCCCAGGGGTTGAGTTTCGGGCTGATCTCCGGTCAGTGTCTTTTACTGTTGCAAGGGCTCTCGGTAAAAGAATGCAGAAAAAACCAATGCAGAACCCCTCTCAGGACTGGGCTCAGGTCAGGTAAGCAATTTTCAGACTATTTTGGTCACTGTGCACAACGACGCAAAAGGAGTCAGCAGCCACGGTCGGACTTTCCCTTCTATCTCGGGTCCCCTTGATGCCAGGATGCCGAAATACTGCAGGAGGTAGTCGTGCAAGGCCAGCCGAGGATCCCCCCGAGTTTCAGGGCGAAACCCTGTACAGTGACGCCGCCAGCACAGTAGCCCAAAAACAAAGCTGGTCAGCCACCGGACAGTTCCAGGGCACTTCCGAAGGCTTCCTTTGGCAGGGCAACGAGCAGACATCGGGAATGGGTGGTCCCTCCACTCTAAGGGTCGTAGCTCCTTTGCAGGACTACTAAAGCTCAAGAGCAAGATAGGGCTCCTCCAGGACAGCAGCAGAAAATGGTTGCCAGGCCTCCTTCAGTCGGGTCTCAGGTCTCTTTGCTGGTCTCACAGCTGGCTAGGATACTTGGCTCCTTCAGGTTTTGTCAGGATCTCTGAAGAATGGGTGCAGGGGTCCTCTTCTTATCCTAAAAGCCGGGTAAGAGCTAAAACTCCCACTAGCCAATAGCCGGACTAACCCACACACATACACCCCAGCAGTGGTCCACTCAGGACCACTGGTGGGAACATTCATGCATACCACTCAGACACACTGAAACCAGTTTGTGGATTGGGGTCAGACAGACCCAGCCCACATCCTGCCAGCAAACACACACATCCCTCCAGTAGCCCGCACAAAAGCTCTTGCTTTCCTGGGCACTGGAAGTCCTTATAAGGATTTTCCTGGCCAGGAAGAAGGCTAAAGTACAAGATGGCAAAGAAACAGGCGAAAAAGTTCATGTTTGACCAGTAGCCACAGTTAGTAGCCAAACGTGCTAAACGCGGTACAGCTAAAACGAAAATCCCCAAAAAGTGGGGAAAAGTCACTGCTGCCACCAGCCTATCCTTTTAGCATACCTAGAGTAACCAAAAATCCTTTGAGTATTAGTCTAGTGCAAACCAAAAATGCACCCCATAGTACAGCAGTGTAAGCTGCATTGTAAAATGATACAAAGTTACCACAAGTGATACAAAAGTAACCAAAAGTAGTAACATAGTAACACGACTAAGGGAAACAATGTTTCCCAGTACTGACAGCCTGAAGGACATTTCAGTTTCCCCATAACATATGATCAAAGGGCAGTGCAGGGAAGCCTATGGCTTCACTGTACTGCAAAAAGTACAGGTCAGATTAAAAATTAAAGCAAAAAGTTTGGGGTTCTATAAAGATGGAAGGAAAGGTGCAGTAAAGAGAAGGAATTTGAAACTGGAGAACCAAAGGACACCCTCACGACACTAAAGTGCTCCTCTCAGAAAAAGAACTTCAGCTAGACAGTTTACACCCACCTATGAACGCTTAGAAAAAGAAATAAAATACTAGAATAAACAAAGAAAACACTGCAACACAAAAGGCAAGATTGTCTGCCAAAGATAGTTCTACCACTACAAAGCAGAATCCTTAAAGCACAGCAGCATTACAATTTCGAGCTAATCAATAGTGAACCTCACCCAGAGAAAGAACTTTACCCACAACCATCTACAAACAGATGGTTAGCAAGGAAACATCAGCTTTCTACTTTGGCAAATGAATGAACTCCTCCCTCAAAACAGGAACTGTATGAAAAAATGTCAAGGCGTGATACCACTTCTAAGAAAATACTGTTGGAGACCCAAAAAACCTTTTGCAATTCCTCCTATGTCAAACATACCTTACCCAGCCTCAATTCTGCAGCACTGAGTATACAGCAATATCATGGAGCATGTAGAGTCTGATAACTTACTAGGTTGCTCGCAAGTTTATTTTCAGACCAATGAGAAGCACTGAATCAGCATTAGTTTCCATTTGGGATGACCTCACTGTCGAAGCAGACATCACCTCGGTAATAGTACTCCTCAACATTTCAACAGCCTTTGACACTGTTAACGAAAGTGCACTAGAAGGCTTGAAAAAAAATAACATAACTCTACAATGGGTGAGCCCTTTCCTAATGGACAGAAATCACCTGGCTTCCCCCTTTCAGTTCAAACTCATGACCCATTTTCTGTGGTGTGCCCCAGAGATCAAGTCTCTTTCCACTCCTTTTTAAGATAGATATGACCCTTTGATGAAGATAACATCTTATGTGCTCACTTGTTACAACTATGCGGACAAAACACAAATCATGCACAAAATGATCGATGATGGAAACTCCAGCACCACCCTCAGCAATTGCCTTATGTGAATAAACTAATGGATGACGGTGACCTGCTTACAACTCAACCATGACAGAACTGTACGCCTCACCTGAAACACCTCTACCATGGCCTTTGGAAATGGGCAACTACCCTAAACCATCTAAAATGATCAATGACCTAGGCCTATTTATGGACAATGGACTCACGCTGGAACCCCAAGTTTACGAAATAGTCAATAAGTGCTTCTTCCATCTGTGCTCTATCCGACAGATTACGCCCTGCGTTTCCTTCACACACTGCGCTGGCTGTCATATCCCTGATTCTTTCAAGAATCAACCACACCAACAGCATTTACCTTGGTATTCTGGACTACCTAAAAAAAACTTCAAAAGGAACCCAAACACAGCAGCTAAACTACTACTAAGACTCAACAGAAGGGAACACATAACACTGGCTCTCGGAGCACTTCAGTTGTTACCAATCCAGAAAAGGATCCAGTTCAAAATCCTCTGCATCACCCACAGAGCACTTGAAGGTCAAGGAGCAGAATTCCTCCAGAATAAAATCTCACTCTACCAACTAGCCAGAAACCTAAGATCAAGAAACAACAGACCATTAGAAACCAGAAGATTTTGCACAGAAAGACACAGATGATCCACCCTTTCCACTATTGTTTCCAAACATTGGAACGTGCTAGCAAGGGAAATTCACACCCTATATAGGCCCACGTGAAATCCAGGAAAAGTCTGAAAACCTGGCTCTTCAATGATTGACAGGCAGGAAGTTTAATCTACACCCATCAAGCAGTGGAAACGACACACGTCAATAGTTTAACTTTTATGCGCATGCACAACCTAAGTGAACGCCATAACGGCTCCTGACCGTCCACATAGAATAGACAGCACTCAGGAACATATATAATGACTAAAGGAAATCAAATCAAGACACCACCAAAACTATTTATTATGTGGTTAGACTGGCATTTTGGTGCAGCAAGTGTAGCCATTTCGTACTGTGGCATGACATTTTTTACTGAGCATCTATGATAAAGCAAGCATGACAAGTGTTCTTGCGTGTCTAGACTGACCAGCATTGAAACCAGTTTGGACATATTTTCTTATTGTGGCTTGTCATTTTTAATGGCAAAGTCAACAGGAGTGTGTTCTTACATGGGGGCACTGGAATATATATTGCCACAGGCAGCTTGGACATGTTTTCTTACCGTATAGTTAATGGCATTATGCGCAAAGCAAACATGAGTATGCACTTATATGGATATACTGGTATATATTGGTGCAGCCAGCTTGGAAAAATATGAAGTGACAAATCAATGGAATTGGTCTCTTCTCCACAAGGATGGCCCCCCTCACTCCCTTGAGGCTAGGCAGGTGAGCCCACTCTGCAATACCTGGAAGAGGGAGAGTCAGCATGAAACAGAAAGGTCGCAAGTTTGGAACACGCCCGCTACTATAGACTTGAATGGTTGAGTCAAGGCACAATCCCAACACAGGAAACCAATAGGGCAGGAGCCCGGAGGAACAGACTGGGATGCCAGAGCCACTGTGCAACCTCAGCATGAGATACCAGCGGGCCAAAGCCCGAAGAAAGAGACTAGGACACCAGAGCCACAGCGCAACCCCAGCACAAGAAACCAGGAGGGTAGAAGCCCAGAGGTGTCGCGAGACCACAGAGAGCCTGAGGTGGACAGCCATCCAAAAACCATTGCCGATACCACCATGTTTAGAGAGCCACAGGGTGCCTGACCCCTAGTCGGAAGACCATAACACCATAGAAAGATGAGATGCCACAAGCAGTAAAGAGCTGACGCAGGCCAGGCAACTACGGTCCGACATCAGAGAAAAGGACGCTGAGGAATAAGGCTTCCAGAGACGTTCTCCTTCACAATGTAAGGTACCGGGGAGCACGGGAATAACGGGAGGACAAGAGGGGATAATTATATTGCACAAACAACTCTTCCCAGTAGAAGTCCTGCAACAAAGTTGCCCCGGAAGCAGATGAACTTACATTGTTGGGATACAAGAGAAAGCAGTAATATTAAGAGAACAGAGCAGTGGATGAAAATACCCTTGGAAAAGGGGAAAGCCACTAGATACTTGCTAAAAGAAGAAGAGAATATCAGAAGGAGAGACTATTCTGAGCCACAGTTAAGAGTAACTAGACAAGTGAATCAAGGCTGAAGCAAGCTGTGGTATAATTGGTCAAGAGAGAAAGACTATCTGAACAATAAACTCTTTCCAGGAGTTACTGGATACAGTAGCCAAGAATCTATAAGATGTAAATGAACCCCAAAGGGATCTCCTAAGGAGAGGAGAAACCCCCATAGTGCAGTTGAAGAGTTACAGAGACTGATCCAAGAAATCACAAGAGACTATTTGAGGAGTACATATTGCTAAAGAAACGCACACAGACTGGTACTGGAAGTACCCTCAGGAGAAGAGAGTAATTCTCCGATTATAGGTTAGATTTCATAGTGGTAGGTTTAGTTAGGATAGTTTTGGACAGCAGACTTATTCCTTTGGACATTCACGACTGAAAGATGAGCACCTCAGTTGGAAACATAGGTAGGGACCACCCATAGAGATAGGGAAAGATATGTCTTATACTTTATAATTTAATAAAATCTTGTGAAGCATGTCCTCAAAGAGCCTGTGTTATTCTTCTGACTTGCCACAAATGGTGAAAGGAATGGGATGTACACCAACTGATCAAATTTGGGGTCCCATAAAATTCACAAAATTGAGTGCAAAGGCCAAAAACCCCACCGTAGCCACAGCTGAGTCCATAGGGTTTGAACTGCAAAGCACTGAAGAGATTGAAATACCATTGAGTGAGAGAAGGCTGATTCCCACGGGCTTAATATTAACTCCTCCTAAAGGAACCTTTTTTAGGGTAACGGCCAAGTCTGGTATGGCCTGGAGACGTGGGTTAGATGTTATGGCACAAGTCATCGACCCTGATTTCCGGAGGGATGTTAAAGTTCTCTTGCATGATCATGTAAAGTTCTCTTACATGATCATGGAAATAACATCTATATTGTGAGAGAAAGGGAAAAGGTTGCTGAAGGTATTTTTTTCAGAAAAAGCAGTGTTCTCATTTCCCCAAGACGTATAGGAACAAGAAGAGAGAGAACGAGGTTATAAAGGTTTTGGAGAAGTAGAACACCCCATTGTAATATAAAACACGAAGAACTAAAGGAAGTTGGCCCCTTAACCGATCTGGCCTTTGCTCAGAGGAATGACCCCATCCTCATGGAAGCCTTCAAGCCTTCTTGGAGGTGTTGATTGATTTACTGAAAGCAGTAATTCTGCAATGGTAAATCAGCCGATTTTTGCAGGATTTACCTCCAGCTATGTGATGGAGGTAATTTCTCCACTTCCCCTCAAACCTCGGAATCCAGCAGTGCTGTGAAGTTGGTGATAATTCTGTTGCTGCCAAAATAATGGCACTGCCACCAAAAATGTAATGCACAGCTGAACTCAAAATGAGGCCCCTAAAATCATCACAATCAGTAGCTTAACAAGTTTGATGGCAAACTATACAAAATAAATCCAGCATTCAATGACTGCACCCACACATTTCACCCAAAACTGAGCTTTATAAAGGTGTTTAATGGAATAGGGGTTTGGAAATATGAATGTTCTAGCGATAAGACGACAGCTTTATTTTTCCCTCACATAATAAACAGTACCTGATGTAATATGATTTTGCAATGTTCTTATGAATGATCTAATTGATGTGAATTAAACTGCTATTATTTATATTTGGGATCAGCACAAGGTATCTTTGACCTCTCAGTTTTTTTGGTGTGGTGTGGTGTGGTAAGACCGAATCAAGAGACGGAAAAGGTGACATCTTGGCCAAATTATCTTTATTTTGAACCTCTGGAAAACTTAAGCTGTCTCTAAATTCTTAGCCCTGATCTAAAGAAAGAAAACTAAAAGAGTGCTCATCAGGAGGACTTACAAATCAACTCAAGTCTGCCGTCCAGAAACCTTTTCTGGCCTGACCTCTGTCCCTACCGCTTTCGATAAAGAAAATCCCTTACACTTAACAAAGGTACAATGCAGGCCTCTGCCCAACAGAGGATTGATGGTTGGTTTCTCACCCCACCATGATGTCTTTCTCAACAGATAGGACGTCCTTACCCCTGGCACATTTCCATTCAGCGCACCTTGTTTCTCTTATAGGATTGCCCCCTTCTTTGAGGCTGGCAATCAGTTTATGGTTAGTCTCTTTTCTTTGATATTCTCACAACCTCTGTCCCAGTCTCTGGTCTGTATTCAGTCTTTTGATCGGTTCCTGGTTCGTATGTCCACATCAGGTATATCCCTGGGCTCCCCACCCAAAGAACTCTGCGGTACTCTCTCCAGTTGCTTGCCTTCCGGTTTGTATGCCTTACTGAGGTCTCAGGTTCCTCACCCTACCTAAGGGTCACTCTCTCACCCTGCCTCATGGTCTGGTTTCTTTCATGCCACCTTGGGGTTTGCGCTTTTTCACCACACCCTGTGATCTGTCTCTCAACCCATCTTGGGGTCTGTTTCTTTTCACGCCACCTTGGGGTTCTTTTTCTTTCACCCCGCCCTGGAGTCTGAGTCTCACCCCACTTCATTTTCTTGTTTCTTTCACCCTGCACTGGGGTTCGCTTTCCTTCACCCTGCCTTGGGGTATCTCTGTCTCCCTCCTTGGGTCTGTCTCACCCAGCCTTGGGTCTGTCTCTAAACCTGCCTTAAGGTCTGTCTCTCACTCCACCTTAGGGTCTCGTGAGGCCCTTCTGACCACCACCCCGTTCACTGGAGTAAACGTGTAGCTTCTGTTTCTCAGCAATGCTCCTCCCGGTGGGCGTTTCTGTAGGGTGATCCAGCATTTCCCCCTCGGTTTCCCCCCCTGGTTCTGCATTGGTTGAAGCTGTGGCTCCCTTCCCACTGTCATTTGGCAGGGTTCCTACATCTGTTCCTTGTCTCATCTTTGCGGTCCTGAGCATGCACCCTCTTCTGCACATGTCTCTCCAGGACCGGCCCACTCTGAGCTTGTCTGTACCTTCATTCAGAATCCTGGGTGGGTGCTTCCCTGCCACACCTCCCAGTAGGAGATTTCCCAGCCTTTACAGCTCCGTGGTCAGTTCTCCCCCTCTTCTCCCAAGCTGACTGGAGCTTTATGTTCCATGCAAAAAGGGGATGTCTCAGTTCTCCTTTCTCTCTTTTCAGGTACGGTTGATGTCTGAAAGGGGTCAGAAACCACACCAGTCATTCCTATATACAATTGGCAGTTGTTACAGAGGTTACCTCCCATATAACCAATAACGCTTTTAGTTTCTGGGGACAAGGGCTGATAGGATACATCCCTATCTAGGGATTGCCTGTCCTCTAAGGTTGGTCACCCCCAGTGGGATCCTGCTTGACCTGTCCCCTAGGGTGTGTTAGGGTGTGTTAAGCTTAGAAAGCGTACCTCCCTAGTCTCAAAGGGGGTGGCTCCCCCTTTGGGGGAGGGGACAAAGTCTGTGGATTAATCACAATTGCAACAAACATTTTTTATATTAGTAGCAACATTGTTTGCTGGTGAATTTACCACTAGTACCTCAGCATGAATGTTGTCACAACACCAGACAGAAATGGAGATAGATGAAATAGATGTTTATTAGGGGAGTTCCAAATCACAGCACCTCACAAACATTTTCAGGTTCCAGGGGAACTTTCCTTAAGTAACTAACACTGGGATTTAAAACAGTGGTTTCTCCTGTGGATAAAGACTGTACTAAAAATCTGAGGTAGGCATCACCATAAGCAACACATTTCTAGATTGTCACTCACAATCGGGGTGGACCCACTATGAAAAATAGAACTCAATTGAGTGTATTTGTCTGCAGGTTCAAACAAAAAAGTCTCTGGGTTTAACAAAGTCTTGAACTGGGTATCCCTTTCTGAAATATATTCCCACTTGTATCGTCGAATCCTGGGTGTGGTTAGTTTTCTAAATCATTATTGCAGCACTGCAGAGTGAACACAATTACAGATAGCACACAATCCCCCAGCAATCCCAACAGTGTGTTATCTCCCCCCTTTATCAGCAATTTTTATTTCAGTATGTTACCTCCAATGCAACTAACTGAGGATTATATGGCCTCACTAAGGAGGATATCACTCAGTCCAATTAGTACAATGGTCTTTTATGAGGAGCCAATCAAACAAGGATATTCAAGGTTACTTCTCGCATCTTCAAGAAATACCAACACAGGTGCATAACGTTAATACAATTAAGAATAACCATCTTCTGACATCATGTGTTTGAAGCTCTAGCAAAATCTATGCAAAGCATCGGAAAACGGCACATTCAAGGAAGTGTTGTGAAGTCAGTAGCCCATCTTCAACAAGTGTTTTTGTCCAAAGTAACTGACGAAGCCCAAAATCCATTTAGCAGAAAATATCCAACAACCTTAAATGGAAAAACAGACACTTTGGAATGTAAAAGCACATCATGTTACAGAAAAGTACAAACTGATTTGTGCCTGTATTCTTTCTGTTTATTTCCTGACCGGACTAAGAACCAATAGTTGAACATTAAATCTACATAGTATAAAAAGTTAATATTTGACAAGAGATTGGTTGCAAAGAAACTGTTAGGTTACACTGATTAAAGTCACAATTAAAGTGTGGAAATGTGTGGAATAAAATTACTTTTAAAGGTTGCATGTGTGAATGAAACCAGTCTAGACCTGGAAAGCAAAGTGAATTTTTTCCTGACCTCCCTCAATTGCTTCTTAGGGGGCGGGTGTGCTTCAAGGAAATTAAACTCACAGGACGAGCTATAAAACTTTGACACTGCTTGGATCTTTGTTCTGAGAAACATGCCTAGGTAATAAAAACAAAGGCTGGACATTTACAGTTTCCATTTTCCACTGGGCCTGTGCAAAAACGTGTTAAAAATACAACTTATATGCTCTGGGAAGTGGCCTGCAGTGGTTGCTTTCCACATAATCAAATCTTCCTATCAGCCAGGCCTTTCCAAGTGGATGCGATTCACACCTTCGAAGACTTGGAGTCTCGATAAAGTGACAGAAAAGTGACTGTAATCATTCAAGGGGCAGAGCAGTATAAACATGTGGCTATGAGAAACTAAACCTCAAAGAACATTTGCCACGACAACCTGCCTTCTCAGCAGTCTTAAATGACCAGCCCTGTGCTCTAAAGGAAATGATGATACCACATGGATGTTACCAGCCAGGAAGTGGAGATGGCATTTCATATTGTGATTTAGCGTATGACATGTAAAAGAAAACAATGCACTAATAAAAAATTACACATAGAATCATTGTTTTGTAAATAACCTTTGATGGGAAGGTCGTAGAAAGTTACATCTTTCAGGGTGAAAAGCTCTATCAGTTAAATGTAAAACAATATATATATATATATTTTTATATGATGTATATTAGATAAATTTGGATATTTTTGCACAAAACAGTGCTCACCAGTGATTCATATGTATTGCAGGGTCCGTTCTGGCGAGCCTGTTATTCTGAGCTGGGAATGACATTTTTTTGTAAAAGTATCAGAGAACACAAAGGAAACATCTTTGACACATACATCACTGGGCGTGCTGAGATGATAATCACATCATTTGACTCCACTGAATGAGAGCAATCTGATGAACTGATTAGTAACATGATCACATGTGAGGAACATCATGTTTCGGAAAAGTAGAATTATCCAAGACGACATCACATCAAATAGGATTGAAGGGAGTAGTTTCTTACCTGTATCTCCATTTCTCCAGCGTTGGTATCTTTCATGTATTCACATGCTGTGAATATTCCCCGTCGTCAGGTTGGGAAAACCCTGGTAACTTTAATATAGTAGTTTTACTATGGTAAAAAACATTGACACCTTGAGTGTTCCATCAACGTCGTTATGGGTGCTTTAGGCAGCAGCAATGGGACGTCGAGTGTATAGCTCCGCCCTTGCGGCTTCCCCTCGGATTTTAACATTTCCAAAAGGAGGATCTCCTAAGAGGATGTTTACCTGAAGGGGAAGGCTGGAGGGCGCATGTGAATCCATGAAAGATACCAACGCTGGAGAAATGGAGTTACAGGTAAGAAACTATTCCCTTCTCCAGCATTGGATCTTTCATGGATTCACATGCTGTGAATAGACTTTGTAGCAGTAGACATTTTTGGAGGTGCCTATCAGGCAAACAGGACGTAAACCTTCAGCAATATGTCAAAAAGAGAAGCATATAACCTTAAGGTAATAAACAGGAGTAGAGCCAAAACCCTGGAAGCTGCAGGGCTTACCTTACTGGAACAGGCGTTGCAGCACCGCTCGTCTCACCTGTACGTATTCAGCATGTTGTTAATGCAGACAGTAGTGCCTGGTGAACGTGTGGGACACTACCCACGTTGCTGCCTGGCAAATGTCTCTGATTGGTATGCTCGCCTATAGAGCTGCTGGGGCCTCCGTGGACCTTGTGGAATGAGCTCAGGAAGCCGATTGTAGTGGTTTGTTGGCTTTTGCGTGGCAGACAGATATAGTCGCAGCCACCCAGCATGAGATGCCTTGTTTTGAAATCGGTTTATCTTTATTGGAAGGGCTGAAAGCCACAAAGAGCTGCTTGTAGGATCTGAACGATTTAGTGCTATCTAGGTAGTACTTTAAAGCTCTTTTGACGTCCAGGGAATGCAAAGCTTTTTCAGCCGGAGTAGAAGCATTAGGAAAAAATGTTGGTAAGGTGATTGTAGTGTTCTTATGAAAATCCGAAGGAATCTTCAGAATGAAATGTGGCTTTGTAGAGAGAAAAACCCGGTCCATCATGAAGCACAGATATGGTGGATCAATGACTAGAGCTTGCAGCTGTGATACTCGTCTGGAGGACGTAATAGCCACTAGAAAAATGACCTTCCAAGTGAGAAATTTTATGGCAGCTGTTGACATAGGCTCAAACAGAGGTTTCATGAGGGCTGTTAGAACAAGGTTGAGGCTTCATACGGGAGAACACTTTTTCCTTGGGGAGAAAAGTCCTGAAAAGTCCCTTCAGGAAATGATTAATCAGTCTGTCGCTGAAAAGTGGGGTAGAAGATCTTTTCCGCGTGAATCTTGATATTGCTGCTAGGTGAACCTTGATAGAAGATATTGCGAGGCCATCTTTTGCTAACAGCATAATTTAAGTAAGGAGTTGTTGAGGAGTAACACGCAATGTTTGTAGGTTAGGCTGTTGAGCACACCAAACGCAAAACCTTTTCCATTTACAGACATATGATGTGTTGGTAGAAGGAGCCTTTGCCGCAGCCAGAATTCGGCAACAGTCTTGAAGTATATTTAGGTTTCTGAATTCGGATTGGTCAGGAGCCATGCAGCCAACTTGAGGGTTTCTGGGTTGTGATGCCACATCAATCCCTTGTTCTGAGATAGGACAACCTGCTGGGAACCCAGGTAAAGAGGATCGTCCACCGCCAAGTGAAGCAGGTCGGAGAACCAGGACTGCCTGGGCCAGAACGGGGCCACTAGGATGATTCTGTAGGGAACTTTGCGAATCATTTGAACTGTTTTCCTTTTCAGGGGAAAAGGAGGGAATGTGTAGACGAACATCCCAGTCCAAGGAAAAGAGACTGCGTTCCCCCGGGAGTTCGGATGAGGGACCCTGCTGGCAAACTGCTGCCACTGTTTGTTTTCGGGGCCTGGCGAACAGGCCTAAAGGGGGAAGGCCCAACTTTGCTAAGATCTTTGCCACCTGGGAGCTGTTCAGTTGCCACTCGTGCGTCTCGGAAGAGTGAGAATCCTTACTACCGAGCCCTTGATGAGGGGGAGAAAAGATTTGAGAGCCCAGTGTACCGCCCTCAGCTCTAGGACATTGATATGTAGAGAGGCATCTGTGGGTAACCACAGGCCTTTGACTTGGAACTCATCCAGATGAGCACCCCATCCTACCTGTGAGGCGTCGGTCACGAAATTGTAACGAACATCCGGTTCCACCAGGGGCATGTCCTGTTTGATGTTGAAAGAATGAGTCCACCACTGTAGGGTGTCTGCCAGCGGCCGGGAGAGGACTATCTTGTCCGACCACGAGTCCTGTATCTGGGACCATCAGGATCTGAGAAACTCCTGTGCTGGGTGTATGTGGAGGCAACAGTTTGGAATGAGGAGGATGCAGGAGGACATGGTGCTGAGAGCGGACCGTGACAGATTTGTCTTGTGTAAAAGAGCCCGCTAGGGTCAAGAGCTTCTCTATCCTCTCTTCTGAGGGTTTCATCTGATTGACGGTCATTTGGAATTGCACTCCCAGGAAGACCAAATTCTTTGAGGACGTTAGATAGGATTTGCTGAAGCTGATGGTGAAGCCTAGACGTTGTAGAAGGAGCATTATGGTGTCCCACTGACCAACCAGTCGTCCAGGTATGGGTAAACGTGGCCATTTCTCCGGAGGTAAACTGCTGCAGGAGTCAGACACTTGGTGAAAGTCCTGGGAGCTGACTCTAGGCCAAAGAGGAGAACCCGAAACTGGAAATGGCTGTTGCCCACCGTGACCCTGAGGAATTTTCGATGTCTTGGGTACATTGGTATGTAAAAGTAAGCATCCTCGAGATCTAGAGACGCTAAAAACTCCTCGGGTTGTACTGCCCTTATAACGTCTTGCAACGTTAGCATCCAGAATTTTCGCTTTTTTATGTTCTTGTTGAGCAGCCGCAGGTCTAGAATGCGGCCCCACTTTCCGTTTGGCTTTTTGACCACAAAAAACATGGAATAGGTACCTTTTCCTCTTGCAGATGGGGGAACCATCTCGATTGCCCTTTTTCTTTTGCATGAACAAAACTCTTGACGCAACATGTGAAGGTGAGATTGAGATGTTTTTCCCAGAGGAATGGGGAGTTATTGACGCTTCAATTCCAACAAGTGGTCGGGTCGTATTGGATCGCATCTAGTACCCATCTGTCTGTTGATATTGAAGGCCACTCGCTGAGGTGGAACGCCACCTTTCCTCCAACCTGACTGCCGATGTGGAAGTCATTGTTGTGCTTTGCTTTGACGGCCTCTTTGTGAAGCGGAAGATCACTGTTTCCTTTGCCCTTGGTAATCCTTGTTGCGTTGGGCGGTTTGAAAGGAACGCCTGTACCCTTGGGAGTAGTAGGTGGATCTTCTGTATCCCTTGTCTCAAGAACCTGAAAATCTTGCATTTCCTGAGACTCGACAAAAGGAACGAAAGGGGTGAAAAGGTCTTCGGCTGTGCAGGGCTGTAAGGGACCTTGCTGTATCAGATTCCGCTTTCATAGATTTCAAAGCTTCGTCAATCTTGTCTACAACCTTGTGTTGGACTTCCTGGCGGAAATCCGTGCAGTGAAGCCAAGCTTCACGCCTGAGAACACCCTGTTGTATATTGCTTGAAACCAGTCTCATCTAGGTCGACAGCAATGTTTATTCTATGGTTCAATGCCTCCTCCCCCTCTCGCACCAAAAGCATAGCTTCTTTCCTCTGTTGCTCTGGAAGGTGGTCTAACAGTGGCGCTAGATAGTGCGACATCTCGCGGTCATACCTTGCAATGATGGCCAAAGAGTTGGCAGCCTTCACAGTAGTTGCTCCAATTCTGAGGACTTTCTTCCCAAAAGTGTCCAACTTACGGTTCTCATTATCCGGTGGAGTGGCTCACTTGTGTTTGGTGCAAGCTTGGTGATGCTCAAACATCAGTCACCATTGTCTGCCGCTGTACTCTCTGATGCGGCTGCGTTACTACGGGCAGCAAGCTGTTCGTGACAGTATTTTCAACATTACGTCACAAATTTTTCACTAAGATTCTGCCAGTTGTGACTGCCGAATACACCCACTGCAGCTGGAAGGTTCTCCTCTTGACCTTCCCTGCATTGGCGCAAAGAAGCAGGGTAAAGTATGCACCCTGTGGCAGACAATGGTGACTGATGTTTGAGCATCACCATGTGTTTTTTCGTTTTTTATTTTTTCGCTTTTAGAAGACTGTCCTGATGAAAGTGGTTCCACCAAAATATATACCACTGAAACCAGTAGACAGCGGTTGTGACATGGTGGAGGCTATACACTTGCTCTACCTGTACCATGAACAACCTGCTATATATATGACACCTGGCCTAGTAGGATCGTTTGTCTGTCTTTCCCTTGTTTCCCCCCCCCGCCTCGTCGCGCCTTGAAACACTTGTGTATAGGCGCGTTACAAATACCATATCATATCATATCATATCATGTCTGTCACACACCACGTCCTACTATCTAGTACCTTTTTAGGAAGGGCGATGTGGGCAGTGTTTGTCTTCATCTTAAAAAGCGAGCTCACCCATACTAAGGAGTCCCGTCTGCAGCATATTATTTACAATCTGCAGCAGTGCCTTGAGTTTCCTTACCTTTTCTTAAATTTGAGCTACCCTGGGATGACCCGACTAGTCTACGGGATATTAAAGTACTGCTGACCCTGAGTAGACTGGCTGGCCCCTTGTTTCTCAGTCCTAGGTGGATAACTCTATTTTAACACCCCCATTGCCTGCCCGGAGCCTTCTTAGGAGGCTCGCAGTGACCTGGGATATACAGGAGTTAAACAATTTCTACATTGTTATGCTTTATCAAAAATGGCTTCTCTTTGCCTTCTTTTGCTGTCCCCGTTTTTGTAAGCGTTACACCAGCATTTTCTAAGGAAAGCTTTTTCCTACGTTTGGGTTTAGACAGGGACAGAAAGGGGTTTTCGATCCATCCTTCTGTCTTCTTTACTGACCCAGTATTTCCCAGGTCACTGCATATGCGCACGTCATTTCTTTTCAGGGATTTTCATATTGCCCTTTTTGTAACTACATACAGTTGTGTGTTGCCCTCCTTTCTATTATTCATCGTACAGAGACCCTCCTGCCATATGTGATCTAGTATAGGGATTGCGAAAACTGCCTTTCAGCTTTTTCCCATGTGGTCGAACAAGAAACAGTCCTTTTCTTCCTCCGGGGTCAGACCAAATTCTTTTCAGGCTTTAGCCATCATAGTATGGAAAGCCCCTATGTCATCGGGTGGAGATGGCTCGGCCGGACTACCCGGCGCAACCTGGTCCGGGTCTGAATCCCAAGTGTCTGCCCTTCTGGGAGAAGAGGAGACTTTGGAAAGGGTGTCCTTTGAGGCAATGTTCTGAGTCATCCAGTTCCCCTTCCTCCTGATCCCTGTGTTGAGGACTGAAAGCCCTAGGAGATGGGGGAGGAGGTCTAGCTGGGGATGGTTTTCTGGAGTGAGACCCCTTGTTCTGTAAGGTATCGTAAATATTCTTCTGGCGAGGGGCAATCTGCAGGCTTTGCAACAGCGGAACTGAAGGAGCCTGACGCATCGGGAGCCTGGCATCTAATTGCCCTAGGAGTGCTTTCAAAGAGGAGAGTACTTGCATAGAAAGCAATGAGTGTGGGTTAATAAGAGGATACTGAGGTGGAACAACTCCCAAGCCCATTGATGTGGATGGGAGGGAAAGTGATTGCGTTCTTCGCTGTAGGCCCAAAACAGATGGATCCGAGAAAGGAGGTTGTGAACCTTCTTCTTCGGGATCCGATTCAAAAACTGCCTGCTCGTCGTAGGGAGGTGCCTCAAAGTCAGAAGTGATCTCATGTTGAAGTATGTCCTCTGGTAGTATGGTCGGAGACCTTTCGAAAAGAGGATGTTCTGTAGTTGCAGCTGTGTGCCTTGATTTTGCCTTGGGAGACGGGTCTCTTGATGCCAATTCAGGCTGAGCTGGCCTAGCAGAGGGAGCATGTGTCGTCAGAGATATTTTCTTCATCGCTGACGACAAGGTTGTCGTCCACGGAGCAGGTGTCGACAGAGTGGTCGACATGGCAGCGGATGACAGGGCTGTCGTCGACAGGAGAGTCGTCGATGAACCTGTCATCGATAAATCGTAGACGCTGTCTTCGTCACCGGTACCACTGCTGATCGAGAAGGCGACAGCTTGGATGACGATCTTGATTTGTGCTTGGTCGACTCATGGCCAGAAGAGGACTTATGGGAAGCCGATGAGGAGTGATGTTTGTCCATGGATGAAGACTTCTTCGCAGATGAGGATGAGGACTTAGGCCTTGATTTGTCTTTATCCGACGACAAAGATTTGCGGGCTAAGTCTACGGATTTTTGTGGGTGCGAGCCCTTCTCCTTTGGCTTTTTTTGGAGCGTGATGTAGAAGTGTCATGAGAGGGGGGAATTTGCAACCCCTCAGCACTCGACAAAGGCTTTTTAGTGGAGGATGAAAGCTTGGCTTTTTCCTGACTGTAAGAAGGCCTAGGCTCACCTGTGCGCTGTTTCTTTGGCAGCGGTTCTTCCGATCTTCACCTTTGGCGCGATGGCGACCTCCTATTTGAGGGAGTGGCAGCCCTGCCTCCACGTGAAGAGCCGATCTCCGAAGCCGGATAGGCTCCCTCGTTTAGTCAACAAATGAGGTGCCTGTTCCTGTCCTTGAGGGTTTTTTGTGAGAACCCTTGACAGATATCGCAATTTTCTGCTGAATGATTAGGGTACAAACAGTATAGGCGCTCTGAAAGCCTGTCTCCCTTGTATACATTCTTGAGGGGGCAGGTCTCACACGGCCTAAACAGAGATTTCTTCGGACCCGAGGATTCCATGACGGGACCGGAAAACACACCTTTTATTTACGAAAGACTGGAAACAGCGAAAGCTGAAGAGAAGAAAAAAAATGTTTTCTTGCAAAAAGACGAAGCCGTGGGGGCGGATCTATACACTCAATGTCCCATTGGTGCTGCCCAAAGCACCCATAATGACGTCTATGGAACACTCAAGGTGTCAATGTTTTTTCCCATAGGAAAACTACTATATTAAAGTTGCAGGGGTTTTCCCAGCCTGAAGACGGGGAATATTCACAGCATGTGAATCTATGAAAGATCCAATGCTGGAGAAACTGGGTTTAGAAGTGACTCCCATTAGACTGCCTTCTTCTTTAATATGCCCAATGAGTATGAAGGGGATGTTTTAGTGTGATGTCACTTTGGAAAACTGTCCACTCACAGACACTGATGAATTTGATTGGAGAACTGATGCACACCTCTAAAGGGAGTGGTTTCCGATCTATAAAAGTCAAAACCCATAGATTCGAGGGACACTTGCTCACTCACTGACTGACTGATTGATTCGAAGAAGGAGAGAAATGAGAATTGGCAACAAAAGAAAGGAAAATGGAATAGATAGCTTTTCTTTGGACCCATAATGGATTATTAACAGAGCACTGTAAATTAGGCCTAACTGGAATGTATACCCCTGGCCTTCTTCAGTGAAAGAGACAGCCGACATGCCTAATACAGGAGAGAAACCAGGATGTGGAGGGAAAGAGACCCTAACTTGCTGACTGATGCCCACCTGTTACTAGAGGGGGAGAAATGAACCAGTCCTTAAGAGGGTGCCCACCTGTCTGTGAGACAGCCAAAAGGAAATTCCTATGTAAGTACAATATTAAGGGGAAACACTTCTGAGGGGAACAATACTCTAAAGGGGAATAGATTAAATCCTAGCCCTTTTTATTTGTGAAAGTACAGATGGGGCATGTTTATATACATTGACTGTACAAACAGAGAAATGTGTAAATATTTCAGAAGCGTATGTGCTTCTAGAATTATAGATTTGATCAAATAGATCCCAATGGTGTGTAAGTGGGGAGATCCTGACTCCTCCTCTGTGCAATGAGCGAGCACAGATTAGGAGACAAAATAACATCTCACTGAACCTACCAAGAACAATAATGTAATTGAAGTAATTTCATGCTTACATAACCAAGCACAGTACTGTTACTGGCGCTTATCCACTCAAGAAGAAGGGGAAAGGATTATTAACTGCCACCTATTTCCCCACCTTTCAGTTGCACATTGACAATTACAAATGTGCACATTTATACATTAATGCAATAGAAACACCACTGTAGGGAATCTAGCAAACATGCAATTTAAACATACATTTCCCTTTTTGCAAGCAATTTACATGCAGGAGTGCTAAGTAGCCTGTTTCTTGAAATTGTGTTTCTGGAATGCTGCTTGAGATGCTCACATGCCGATTGGGTAGAGGGGATGTGTTTATGCTTATTCCAAACAAATAGAAAGATTTAGATAGACAGGAATGTTCTGATTTTATCAAATGAAAGCTTTATCCTGAATTCTCATGCCTTTTACAATCCATGGTGGATGCGCACTCAGGGTAAACCAAATGTTTATATGGTAATGTACGTGTATTACAAATGTCTCTATTCCTGTAAATGCAGGATAGTGTATATTTAAATTGATTACATTATTTCTATTTTATTAATAAATAGACCTTATGTGCACCCCTCCATGTTTCTTGTCCCAAAAGAGGAAGGAGGCTGTAGGGAATTGTAAAGACTGGAGGGGGTGTATCTATACTTCTGCCCACTTATGATTGGGGCAGAGGCCCAGAGCACCCCAGCCGGCGTTCTCCAATGGTAGCAATGGACGAGCAACCAAGGCTGAGACTCAAGGGAGGTGATGCAAGCTGGTCCTTAGGTACAGTGAATCCTCAAGCCCCCACAGGAATGTCCACACACTATTTTATATGCTAACACAGCACTTTCGTTAAATAAAATAATGTTTAGATAATCTTGTACCAATAAATAACATACTTTGTACTCAGGCAACACTATTCTAATAATGGCAAAAATATATACAATGCTATGTGGTACCACAGTATACTTGGATTCAGTTAAAATGCATCAACTGTTGGTAGTTATTAAAAAGCATAATAATTCTAAGCATTGGGTAACTTCATAGACATTAGTGTAGAAAGGCAGGTTATATTCAGAACATTGGCAGAATGCTTTCTTTAGGATGAAAAATGTGTTACTGTGTGAGGATCCACCCACTTGGGCAACCTGTAAGGAAAAGGTAAGGTATACTTTACTTTGTAGACACAAGGAAAGGCTTGAATGGGCTACTACCTCACCAAGCTACTAACAGATTATAAAAAATTGAACTTATCCTAAAATTCATACAGATTCATACAATTCAAGGGGTAGAAAAACAAGCCTGCATCAGTCAACCAACCTGACACTAGCCCTAAATCATGAAAGTATAATTAAATTAGAACACAGTGACCAGCTGCGCTATACCCTACAATCTTAGTTAATTATATACAAGACAGGAATAATGTTTCAAAATTGAAGACAAGGCTTTCTTTCTTAATTAATTGCTGCCAACATGTGCTTCGACGTTTAATGTCAGGTCTTCTTCAGGGCGTTGTTATGATATAGCTGGTGTATACTGACACAGGTTATAAAGCTTCACTGTCCTGTTTACTCTTTGACATTTAAAAGTCTTCTCCGTTCCTTCATAGGTTAAGTTGAATGTCAAAAACCAACTAGGTTCCTGCGGAAAGCTTCCTCTTGACTCTTAATTATGGTGAATAATAGTCATATCCCAATTTTAGTGCACATCATAATACTGTTCTCTCAGCGACACCAAAATACTGTCCTTCCAGTGAGGAAGTACTATTGAGTCAAAACCTAAAGAATTTAAATGTTCTTTCCAATAATTAACAACAATTAATGAGAGTCTGTAAGTACTCTCTTCTCCAAGTGGATCCACTTGAGAGAATTCATGGCACAAACGCTTTACTTTGTATGTTACAGCTCAGACCTGTTATGTTCAATAATTGCATGGGGTGGTAGGATCTGTAGAAAAATAAAACAAAGTATCCGGGAAGCCACAGGAGAACAAGATTCAAGACGAATCTGGGACCCGTGGATGAATCTTGACGATGGAAGATGCTCTTCCTCATCACAGTACCTTGGGTGCCTTGGCAGGCGAAGTAATGGAGTTTCTCTGCTTTACTCGACAAGTCCCCTGGAGGAGCGATCCCCCCTTGGAAGAAGGAGTCACTGGTACATTGGTATTGAGCAGGAGAAGGGAACCAAGCAGTGTTGGAAGGGCAGAAATTTGGTCAGTCGTGTGGTCTCTGTTGGCCGGTCGTTACTCCGGCTGTGGATGTCCCATGAAGACAAAACTTGCTGTGGACCTCGACATGGCTTGGATGAAGAAGATAAGACCATTGGACTACTCTGCATTAATTTCAGTTTCAGTCAGGGCTGCCCCAGGCATTGTGCCACACAACCAAAACCATGCACCCACAACAAAGAATGTGAATTGACTCCCTTTCAATTCATACAGGCTCCACCCCAAGGGTGGACTTTCAACAAGCAGTCCCTGGGAAGGCTCCAGCCAGTCTGGCATGGGCTTCCCCTCAGGACCACATATGGTAATTCCACCCAGCAGCCACTCAGGGGAAGGGAACAGAGACAGGGCTATTCAACAAGGGGTAAACGCAAAAGAAACCAAGAGGCTACAGTGGCCATCTTGCCTTTGTGTAGTAATCCATTGATTCCTATGGCAGGGCCTGGGTGTCCAATAAATGGCAGACACCCAGAGCCACTGTCAGGTCAGCATGTAGCTGCTACCAGTCCATACCCTGCTCTGTGGGCAACACACAGGTACCCAAAACACACACTAGGAGTACAAGGGTGTGCCCCTACCCATGGGTGCCATAAGGGTATCCCATGGGTACTGTCCACCAAACGGTAAAATTAAGAGCTGAACTGCCAGAGGTCCAATCTGGACTCTCGTGGCAGAAAACAAGCAGAAAACACACACAGAGAAGTGGCAGCACAAGGACAATGAGGCCCTGTCTCTCCAAAAGCATTTCCAACATCGCAGGAATCAATATTGTTACATTAGGGGTCCCAGGTTCATAAAAATAATGTTATTAAATAAATACAAATTGTTCACGTCTGATTTGGGGTGGGTGGAAAATTCACCTGAACTAGATGTTGCCCCATTAAAACAACCTACAAAGCACCTTATTATATTTGTGGGGGTATGAGCAAATACTGCATTGGTATGGCAAGTTTTTTTTCGCCTCTCTGACTGCAAACATGTACTTCAAAATGGAGTTCTCTCTAACCTACACTAGGCCTGTTGCTGTTGACATACGCTTTGTTCTTCTTGAATCAGCATACTCTTCTCATTGTCATTGTATATTCACTTACAATTTCATTTCTCATCAACATTTATTTATACATAACTGCATTTTCCTTCTACGTAATCCCCCCTTGGAGGCTAATGGCCTATATTCCCACACATCTAAATGCTTTGAATTATCAACTCCAGAACACCTGGTTCTTTCTCAAAGGTTGCCCTCATTAACATGATCTGCTCATGAACTTTCAGAGTATCAACTGCTTTCTATACCAAACATTTAAAAACACATCTGATGAAGAAATATATGCAATACTTTCCCAAAAGGATAGCAAACATCATCGCATCCCATGAATTATCTAAGCTCATAGCGAGCCAACAGAATTGGTTAGGCGGGTCCAGTGGGTCCATTCTATATAGGAACTCACTTTTTGTAACCTAGCCATAGATTTGTAAGCAATGTCAGTAAGATTGTCTTCATAAATTGGAATAATTGGAATGCATTCTGACCCAATTAAGGCAAAGTCCAGGATAGTGTCGAAGGCCATTTGGTGTTGCTGTACCAGAGTATGAAGAGCTACCTGCTCATCAGTAATAAAGGGAAATCAAGGTGGCATTTTCCAATCTCTCCAGCAGCAGGGACAATTTGAGGATTTTATCACAGTACATCTGGATGATTGTCCAAGTATTAAATAACCCATGCATTCAACAACAGTTTCCCAACCAGATGCTCTCCTCTCTTTTAGGTTATTGTACTTTGGAACAGTGTCTAATGCCAGGCAAAATATATAACATGTAACAACTCCCACCCCAGTCAATAGGTAACCAGCTATAGTCTGAGACTGCACAGATAAAGTAGGTCCCATGGTAGGTGGCATAACCAGATTTAGTAAAAGAAATTCCTTCATAAAAGAAGAAGGAAACATTGTTTATGATAACACTAGTACTGGCGGATAGAGAATATCTATGTTTACTAGTTCACGTAAGCATGGAACAATCATTGGTGTGGCAGTGAAGGCCTGTGGCAGGAGAAGGTAGTCACGTTTTGGTGGTTTTCTGTTTAAGCTGATCAAGAGGAGAACAATTCAAAAAACCTGAGAAACCCATCTCTGACTAATGACCAGAACAAGGTTCAAGGCCAATGTACATGGAAGTTAGTCCAAGAACTACCCAGGACTAATCCGGATGGATGCACAGGCTGCAACTAACAGCACTGCACTACTGTTAAAATACACCCGCTCAAACACTTGCCATCCACAAACTGCACAAGCGGTCCCCTCCTCTAGAGCCAGGTGTGCATGTTGAACGATAAAATACAATAAAATAAATCACTCCAGATGTCTACCCACTTAAAAGGAACTGGTACCATAGGAAAGCCTGAGCCTTTATCATGTCTACATCAGGTGGGAGATGGGTGCAGATCCAGCAACTTGACACATTATGGGTGCAGGGGTATTGCCTTGTACCATGCAAAAAGAAAGTATTACTGTCTCTTATCCAAAGATGAGCATTAGGGGACTGTATTTCATGACAAATAATGTTCAATTCTTTAACAGTTAAAACAAGAATCAGCACAAGGAAGCATGACAAATTAATCCTGATAAATCAGTTCATAATTCACTTTGTTCAGAAATGTTCTTGATACAGGGTGTGGCGCTGCCCCTTTATGAGACGCGCACGCGGTGGTGTGACGTTGCACAACGCTGCGTGCATTATAAATAAAGGGGGCGTTCCCGGCCGCGGTAGTGTGACCGGGAAGCCCGAGCAGAGCAGACGTGTCGGTGTGAGTCTGTGGGTGCTGGGGGCTTACGGGCATCGCGAATGGGAGTCACAAGGGACTCCCAACAGTGGCGACGAGGTCAGTGCAATGCCTGGGCCCGGTGGTGAATGTTTCTTCAATTTTTGATCCCGGAACGGAGATCCTTTGAAGTCTTCGTTTCACGCCGTAGGCCGTGCAGAAACCACGCGGCAGGAGGCCATTTTGAATTCAGGCAGTGGAAACTCGCAGAGCTCTGGTTGAGTCTGTGAGAGGCATCCATGCCTAATTTTTGGAAAAACCGAACGTAGGCAGTTTTACCTGCACACCCATGCCCAGATATATATATATATTTTTATTTCTGGGCCTACTACGTTGAGTGAAGGCGAGGAGAAGGGGTGAGATGACCTGCTTAGCCCAAAACCTCCCTGGCTCAATTTTTGGGGCATCTGTGCATGAACACAGCACTGCTGCAGCTGAGGATTTCAATCTTCATCATCACACCTAGCTGCTGTGTCTGTGCATGGGACACTCTGTGGGAGTGGAGTTCTTACCATCATCATCACCACCAGGTTTGGACTCTGTATTGCCTGTGTGTGTCGGGACTGGGTTCCCCGGAGGGGACTGCACTGTGGTGGTGGGAGCGAGTTGCTGGGGGTGCCTGTGCGCTCTAACCCATGAACGGGCCTGGTGACCAGGACAATGGGCAGCCCGCAACCCACAGCAGCCTCCAGCCCGGCCCCAACTTCCGGCGCCGCCTCAGGCCCCACCATTGCCTCAAGCTCCACCAGCGGCACAGCCAGTTGTACAACCGCCACCTCCAGCCATGGCGCAAGCGCTGGCCCCAGCGGCCCTACAGCCCATTCCGGAGTTGGATGTCTCAGGCCCACCATCCAGCCTGGGGCCCAGGTGGAAGAGGTGGGTGGACCATCTCGATATGTACTTCAGGGCCACAATGGAAACGGACGACGACAGCAAGCTTGCCACCATGCTCTATGAGGCAGGACCGACGGTGCAGGACATTTTTGAGTCACTCCAACCAGCTAATGGCTCCTATGCAGCTGCAAAGACTGCCCTCCAGGCTCATTTTCTGCCCCTCGCCAATGCGGACTATGAAAGATTCGTGATGTTGTCGACAGGGCAGAAGGAGGATGAGACTTTGGACACCTTTAATGGCCGCCTCAGATGCCTATCATTAGCATGTGCATGGGGTGATGCGGAGGACATGATACGAACGATGCTCATTCAGTTGTGTTCCTCAGGCAAACTGAGAAGGCAGGTGCTGAGAGAACCAGGCACCACCCTGGCTCGCATTCTCGAGGTGGGACGCTGTCATGAGGTGTCCGAAGCCCGGGCGTCCAGGATGGAGGCTGGCACACATCTGGTGAAGACTGAGGAGGCGTGTGCCATGTGGCGGGGTGGAGAGCTGTCAGAAGAACTGGATCTGGCCTCCGTGACAGAGGTGGAAGAGCTGGTGAGTCGTGCCAGAAGTGTGGGTATGACTTACCCCACCCTACTGAACGTCCTGCGGCTGGAAGAACTTGTGGAAGGTGTGGTCTCGCTGATCACTATTCCCGGGTGTTTAAGGCAGCCCTGCCTGTGATGTTGCCCAGAGGCCCGGTTCGGTCCAGGGCGAGGAGGGTACCCCAGTGGAAGAAGAAGAGGAAGAAGAGGAAGAGAACATCTTTTTTGTGTCAAGTGTGGGGGCCCTCAAATCGAAGAACAGACGCCAGCCAAGGTGTGTGGTGGAGGTGAACAAGTCACCGGTCCCGGTACTCGTGGATACGGGTGTGTCGGTCAATGTGATGGCCCGGGGGCTTTATGATGCAATGGACACGCCTCCCAAGCTGGTCAGCCTGTCTAGCCATTTCTTACCGCAGCATGGCATAATTTCCTGGGCATCTATAATGAAGTAAGCATCATATGTGTTATTACGTGTCTCGATTAGCATTTTGCTGCAGCTAGATTAGCCATTTCTTACAGTGGCTTGACATGTTGTACTAGGCATCTCTGATAAAGTAATCATGATAAGTGTAATTACCTGGCTAGACTGACATTTGGGTGCAGCCTGTCCTTACTGTGGCCTTGTATATTTTTCTGGGCAGCTATGATAAAGTAGGCATGATAAGTGTTATTACGTGGTTGGAATGGCATTTTGGTGTTGCCAGTCTAGGTATGTCTACTGTGGCATGGACGTTTTTACTGTGCATCATCAAGGCTACAGCAAACATGATAAGTGTTATTAGGTGTCTGGCCTAAATTGTGCAGCCAGTTTTGATATGCTTTCTTATGGTGGCATTGCATTTTGTAATAGAAAAGCGATAAGATAGCTCAGCGGGTTGAGTGCTCACTGCTGTGATCTGTGTGTGAGCTGAAGGTCGCAGGTTCAAATCCTGGCAAGACCAACTCATCCTTTCATTCTTCCGAGGTTGATAAATGAGTACCAACTTCGGTTGGGATGATAATTGTATGTAAATATGAACAATGTTCAGCACTTTGGCGAAAACGCTATATAAATAAAAAATCATTATCATTAACACATTAATGCTCCTATGCACTCAAAGTATAATATAATATCATATTCTCTATACCTATCAGGGTCTCCCTTTCTAACCCCCAAGATTATATTTTCCACCTATCCGACAAATTATTCCCTTCCCTACTTCATTGTGATGGAGTAATCGAGAAAAACATGTTCCCCCAACTTCTTATGTATCACTATTAACATATTCACTAAAGCAATGGTCATTGAGATAGAGTAATCATACAAGAACCTAGCCCACTTGACGTCACTGTTTAAATCCTTCTAATCTCTTTATGAACTTTCCAACCACATTTTCCTGGGCCATAGTGTTGCGCTATAGCCAATCAGCCAACATTTTATCATTTCTGCTTCCCCCAGCTTTTTAGAGAGCCGACAATGTCTTTCTTGCCAAGGGATCCCTCTTATGGTGCCCCGACTTGTAGGGGGCCTAGTAAGTTAAGACGAAAGCGCATATAAATGTAACGATATTTCAGCGCTGGGAATCTGATCACAGAGTACAGTATCGCCTTCAGGGGTGTTCCTAGGTCTGGAAAAGATCTGGGGCTACGCTCATTTTGGGACTGTCGGAACTGGGGGCTAGCTACCCTGTTTGGTTGTGCCCCCCGATCTTTTATTTTTGGCTACAACCAAAAGACCCGGGGCTATAGCCCTCTGAGCTCCCCCTAGCAATGCTTCTGATCGTCTTATATTTCCTCAGGTGTGTGGTTAGCCATCTTTTTAGTTTATACAATTACATTCTCTGCATATCTTTCCCCATTTTACGATTTTCATTTGGTTGTACATCTTCACGGGGCTTTCCATCAATGTAAGGTTGTCTGAGCCCATTTCAGTAAGAATCCTGTCACAGCAGTCCCCAAAATTGCTCATTGCTTTGTCATAATTATTGCTTAAAGAATATTCAAATAGCAAACCCGATGGTGGAACCAATATTGCCTCGGCCTATGTTGTAGTATTGGGTCTAACCCTATTATATCATGATCCCATCTAGGGCATATGAAGGCAGCGCCCTTGTTAAAATGTGGTTGGTATCTAAAATATTCTTGTCTGCTTCAGTACATGTTTAGTATTTTAAAATGTTTACGTTTATGTACTTTTATTTACTCCTGCAAGCCACTTTCGGTAATGTCACCAGGGTTAAAGAGGAACAAATGCCATCCGGGTCAAAGGTCAAGTGGCATGACTTCCTGTGATGCCATCAGGTCTGTGATGTCACTTCCACTACCCTTGGTATTTGGTGAATCGACCTTCCTGCCTGGTCTGATCATTTCTTAGTTCCTTTTACTTTGGATGTTAATTGTGCTCCTCCTACTCATAGTGTGTTTAAATGCAATTGGCGCCCTATTAGTCGCACATCTATTTGATCTTTTATTAACGATTTGTGCACCTCTTCCTCCGCTCCAGACCTAGCTACTTTATCGCAGGTCCTTGTTGCCACAGCTGACACTCTAGCCCCACTGAAAAGTGTCAAAAGCTGTGGTCGCCCTTCTGCACAATGGTTCAGTGAGGAGTTGAAGGAGCTGCGTTTTAAGTGCAGATAAGTGGAACGTGCCTGACGGTCTTCTTATTATGTTAATGATAGAGCACTTCTCCGTCTTGCTACTACTACGTACCATAAAGCTGTTTATAGTGTTAAGCGTTTTTTTTAATCTATCGTATAGAAAAGGCTTTCAATCAGCTTAAAACACTGTTTAATGCAGTTCGTTCTCTTTCTTCAAACATCTCTTCCCAAAGCTCTATTTCACAGTCGCAGTCACTTTGCGATGCTTTGGATAATTTTTTTGTTCATAAAGTTGTGGGCATTCGTGAATCTATTTCCCATTCCTGCTTGAGGACTGGCAAATTTGTTGTTAATGTTCCTACTGACAATTCCGGCTCTTCCTGGTCTTGCTTTCCCTCCTTCTCATCTACTGACATTATTCATGCACTAATAAGATGAAGTCAGCTTTGCCTACTGATGCCATCCCTCGATTTATTTTTAAGGAGATTATGCCCTCTATTGTTACTCATGTTGTTCGGGAAGTTCATTCCTCCTGCTCTTTAGGTGAGATTCAGGTGACACTCAAAAATGCGCTGGTAATTCCCCTACTTAAGAAGCCCTTGCTGGACCCCAAGATTCCAGCGAATTTCCACCCAACATCTCTGCCATTTCTGATGAAACTTATGGAAACTTTGATCACTCCTTTGCTCAGTAAGTTCTGCGAAGATTCTCATCTGTTTGATTCCTTTCAGTCAGGATTTTGCCCTGGCCGTGGCTACGAAAGTGTGTCTGCCTCTGTGATTGATGATTTGGCTTGCTTTGCTGATCAGGATGGAGGAGGTGCTGATTCTTTTAGATCTATCAGCTGCATTTGATACCATTGATCACTCCACCCTGATTAGCTGCCTATCTGGGACCAGCATTTCGGTTGCCGTATGGTCCTGGTTTCATTCATTTCCTACTGATCGGACACAGACCCTTCCTTATTAATCAGCACCTGCCTCTTTGACCTGTGGCCTCCCTCAGGGCTCTGCTCTGTCCCAGATTCTATTTAACATGTCTGTCCAGTCTTTGGTTGTGCTCATCCCCTCCCACGGCCTCCGATGCTACTCTTATGCTGATGATATGCAACTCATTGTCCATTTATATCTTGGGGACAGTGATAATGCGTCTCAGCTGATGGAGTGTCTGGAGGCAGTGAGTTGTTGGATTACTGATAATTGTCTTAAATTGAACGGGGTCAAGAGCGATGTGATGGTTACTGGTCCAACTGCAGGAACCTTGCTTTGGGCCTCGCTGTTTTGGCCCTCTTCTACAGACCCTTTGCCTACCCCCATTAACCTTGGTGATAAATCTAGGGTTGAAACTCTCAGCTTCTTTTTCTAAGGGATCTCAGTTTGGTGCGGTCTGTCAATTGGGCCATTTTCACTTAAAGATTTTGCAGGAGATTCTCTGTTATCTTCCTCCACATTTACATGATCTTGTAGTTTTAGCATTGGTACTAAGTCGCATTGATTACTATAACTTGTATCTAGCGCAGCCTGTCTTTTTTATGAAATGCTTCCAAATTCTGCAGAATTCTGCAGCGCAGCTGGCTAAGAGTTCTTCTTTCAGATGTCATAGCTCTCCCATTCTCCACTCCTTGCACTGGCTTCCTGTGACAAAGCGAGTTAAATTTCAATCCATCTGCCTAGTCTACCATGCCTTTTATGGCGGAGGTGTTGAATACTTGCAACTTAAATTCTCCCTCTGTAGTCCCAACCACCCTTTGCCATCACAGGATGCTCCTCTTATTCTAGTTTGCGGATTTAGACTTTAGTGGATTGGAGCTAGGTCCTTTTCTGTTGCCATGGCTAAACTTTGGAATGCCCTTCCTTTGACGTTGCGTTCTACCCATGATCACTTGCTGTTCCAACATACTCTCAAAAGTCAACTTTTTTTAAATTTCCATTTTGTCTTGATTGGCCTTCTTGCTTGTCTGGGATTTCATTATCACCAAGATGCCTTCTAGTGTATGTCGCGCTTTATAAATTGGTTAACATAACATAATATAGAAGTGGTCCTATTACCATCAAAATACTAACGATAAACACATACACCTCAGTCGCACAATTGTAGAAAGGAAGCTAGATGCCTTGAAAAAAAGATTTCTCTGCAGCTTCGTCTGACAATTTGCCTTGTTCAAATGTTAACATTTAATAGACTAAGGGCCTGATTCATAGAATTTTTGCATGCTAGAAAGTGACTTTGCACACTTTTCAGCGCACAAACCTCCTTTCAGCGATTTATAGATCAGACTTTGCATATATTTCCGGGACTTTGCGTGGGTCCGTCTCGACTGTGCGTGCAGTTGAGCGATGTGCGTGACACTCCACACAAAGTGTGGGCCGGGCCTACGCAAAGAAATACATTTTATTTATTATTTATTTTATTGTGTTCCATAGTACAATGTACTTTAAACACAGTATTTAAAAAGCCATAATACAAATAAGAAAAGAATAAATTTAACAAATTTAACAAATCCAGTGCAATTTCAAATTCACATTTCAATACACTTCACGCTTCAGCAGCAATATTTTAAACAAATTTGCAATTTTAGGATCCATACAAAAAGTTAAAACGTTCCCCATCCTCTATAAAAATACTGCAGCGTTCTTTAAAAACTTTAGGACATGAATACTCAAACTCAATTCATTACAATTTAAAATCCTTCCTCCACAACTCATCTTCAGAGGAGTAACCTATCCCAGATAGGAATTGAGTTCTCAAGGTTTCCAAATTAGGGCACCCAAAACATAGGTGATTTAAACTCTCAATCTGGATTTTGCAATGCCGACACAATCTCTGGTCTCGTGGGATATTAAGTCGCTGTCCCAATATTTAATTGGTTGGAACCAAATTCAACCCAACTCTTAGTATTTGAGACCTAAAGCTTCTCGATGGGTGTTTTTGCAAGACCACACAAAATGATCACCAAAACATTTAGAATCCATGATCGTACTTCTCACATTTGTCCAAACATGCCTACACCATCTTAACTTAGCTACTTTTGGTGTTAGGCCCAATTATTCGACAGATATGTCTGTACATTAGAGCATTGATTCACATCTCATGACCCAATCTGTAAGGACCCTACAGCCACCCTGTGACATCACAAGGTTTAGCTGCTCAAAAACAGAAGCCATTAGGGGGTTCAAGATATTTACAAGTAGATGGAGCTTCCCCTAGTCCACCATTGTCTGGATAGGGAGTTGTCCCAGCTCAAAAAAGATCCCTGAAATGGGTACTGATTGTGGCAATTGCAAGAGGACTCTCCACAAAACGCCCTCCAATTTTGGCCAATCTATGGGCTGACTCCTAGTTTGAGCACCATAGATTAGTTTTGGAACTAATTGCTGTTTATATAGTTTCAAAACTGGTAAAAGTGAATATCTGCAAAATTTACCATCAAATACTCGCAGCTTCACAAGTGCCCCTAGGAATTTAGCCTTAGGCCTAAGTAAACAATCTTGTTCACTACTTCTAGCTTACCATTTTCCAAATGCCAGGGTACGGTTTTACAACTTCCCCCCCCCTTTTAAGACAAGTACCTTTGATTTAGTTGTGTTTAGTGATAAATCCAGACTCTACAGAAAACCTTCAACTGCTGTTAATGCTCTCTGTAAACCAATAGCTGTTAAATCGTATAGAACGATATCGTCCACATACAGTAAATATTGGATTACCAGGGAGCCCAATCTTGGGGGGAAAGTATTAAATGTTCCTAAATGTCCTCCCAACCCCAACAGATAGAAGCAAAAAAGTAAATTGGCCAGCACACAACCCTGCCTTAAGCCCCTATTAGTCTGCATCCAAGGTGAATAACTTCCAAAGGCGTCAAGCCTGACCCTAATCCTTGTATCTGTATGTAAGGCCTCCAGGATACCCAACAAAGCAGCCGGGCACCCCTGATCATGTAACTTTTTCTACAGAAGAGCCCTATTCACCAGATCAACGGCCTTACTGATGTCCAAAAAAGCTAGAAAAACAGGCAGAGATTGGGTCTTGGCTTGATGTGCTAATAAGTCTAAAACAAATCAATTTGTAGCAGTACTCAAACCTTGGCGGAAGCCTGATTGAAAGACGTCAAGAGGCTTTGATTCCAGTGCCCATTTTTGCAGAACTTTCAACAACATTTTCCCAAAAATTTTGTTGGAAGCGTCCAGCAGGGATATTGGTCTGTAATATAGGGGCGAGGGCCTGTCACCACCTTTAAAAATCAGAATTATAGTGGCCGCGGACCAGGTACAGGGAAACAATTTGTTTGTAAGAATTCTGGAAAATGAGTCTGAAAGCACTTTTGACCAAACTACCAGGTTATCTTTATAAGTCAGATTTGATAGGCCGTCTGGCCCCAGCCGTCTTTATCAAGTAAGTAACACTCTCTAGATCCCATACCATGGCCCCACTCCAGTCCGCCTGGGACCAGATCACTGGCCTTTCCAACCCATCTACCCTGTACAAGTCAGAAAAGTGCTTAACCCAGGCTGTGTCGCTAACCACCTGTGCTTGTAGAAAATCCTGGGTTCCTATGGGTTTTATTAAGTCCCAAAATGTTTCAGTCTTATTTCTTGACATACATGCCAACATTCTCTCAACATCTTTTATGTAGAACACAAATTGCCTTCATTTCACCCAGTTCTTATATGTTAGTCTTAGTCTCTGCACCTTATCCTTATAACCAGCAGATAAGGACCTCTTGAGATACCTTACCTGTTGGTGCAATTGTTTTTTATGTACCTGGATCTCTAAATCGAAGAAGTGGGTACCTTTCACTTTTTTATCCCCTGATTTAAACCTCTATCTGTGGTTAGCCTACCCAACAGCTACCTAACTGTCCCTGAGAACCCCTCTGCCGTACATAAAAAAGCCATTTTATCTATAGAGAGATTTACTATCTCTCCTAGAAAGGCTTTTGCTACTCTTGGGACCCATTTTACCTCATTCTTTCTGAGTTTATTGCCACTACCAAGGAATCGGACTCCCTCTTCCTCACTAAACCAAACAGTTTATAAACAAGCAGAGAATGATCACTCCAGGTCAAGGGTATAACTTCTAAAGTATCCCCTCTTACGACTATGTCTTGTGAAACAAAGACGTAATCCAATGTCGTCTTCCATAGGCCATTCTGCCATACAAAGAAATAAATAGGGGGTGGAACATACATATTCCCCATTCTCCCCACAGAATGAGGAAGAGCACGGAATAATGCGGGCATGTTGAAGGACGGGCCACACAGTGAAATCTCACGCCCAGTCAAGCACACCTAACCAAATTCATGGAATTCAACACGCAACTTCACGTCGGGAAAAGTTACAAGCAAACTTTGTGGACTCACCACCACATGATAGGAGGCGCAGAGCATTGTGCGCATTGGATACAATGCACAACGGTAAGGGTCACATAGCAATTTGGGGGTGACGGAACATAGTTGAGGTGTTGCTTGGAGTTAGGGGTGTTTGTATGCAGATTAGTGGGGTGCAGCCTTGATTTACGGGGGTTCGCACGCAGGTTTACCGGCCACTTCCTTGAATTACGCAAAATAGTATGCAGATTATCGGGGTGCAGTTTTGGGTTATGGGAGTTTGTACGCAGTGTCGCCGGGGTGCTTCCTTGGTTGCTGGGGACGGGCCAAAGTGTTGCCGGGGTAAATGATGTTGCGGATAAGGTAGGCGCAAAGTTGGTATATGTGGCTGGTTTTAGTTTGCATGGAGGCGTGTTGTGGGTGTTCCGGGCAATACACATCTTTTCTTTGCACCTAGGGTTACTTTGCGGTTATAATTCCATGAATACACAGAACATGCAAAACATACTTTTGCAGGCAGGTAGGCGCAAAGTTGTTTTACGCGCAGAGTCCTTTGCAGGGACTTTGCACTTTTTCTATGAATCGGGCCCTAAATTGTGTGATGTGGCCAACAAAGAATTATATTTTTTTTCTCTTTCAATAAATCACTTACAGTTGCTCCGTCCTCTATGAAGTTGGAAATCATATTTACACTGCAAAGCAGAATCAAAACCAGATTGTTGCTGCTCTTCTTCCACTTCTGTGTTTGCGCTTACTAATGATGATACTGCATTACTGATTGGAACTGCCTGTGGGAGGATGTACCTGCAGGCGGTTCAAGACATGGACCCACATCATACCCCCTCGCATTTGATTGTTGTCTGCCTGGTAAAAAGGATCTAGAATGACCCTGTGTGATGAATCCACTCTGAAGTGCACAGGAGTTCTCTCGTCAGGCGCTGGCTCTGGCAATACCAGCATAAGCAGGATAAGCGGTGCACCAAAGGGTTAAATGTTTCTGCCAGCTGGGGAGGTTAATTGACAGTGTTATTAACTAATCACAGCAGGGATTCAAGTACTGAGTTTCTTTCTTTCTTTTCCCTGTGGTTGCTAGGAGACAGGAGAAGGGGAGCTGGAAAATGACAGTTACGAATGGGCTTACTAAAAGCTCCTGCTGAGAAGAAGCAAGTTAAGTGTTTTATGAGGAAACGAAGTATAAGTTGCGCAGTTGCGCCTATTACAGAGTGTGTTATTGAGTCTGTGAAGCGATGGTCTGAAAGGCTGCAGGGGTGTGCCCGAGAGAGTGTACTCCAACGAAGGGACGGGCCACCGTCCTAGGGAAGAGAAGGAAAACCGTTGTGGCGGTTTTTGAAGGGAAGAGCGTAGAGCCGTCCTCCAGCACGGGGAGAATGTCGGGAAGGGAAAAGTCCTGAAAAAAAAACGCTTGATCCGCAGATCGTATTGTTGTTGCAGAGAATGAGGTGAGAGGCGGGGCCCACTCAGCGACGCGAAGCTGCAGTAAAACAGCTGAGCGGAGAAGCAAAGTCATCCGAAGCCGCAACCGCTGACAGGAAGAAGACAAATGAGGTGAGAGGCGGGACCCACTCGGCGACGCGGAGCTGCAGAAACAGCAGAAATTTCTGTGGGGAAAGAGACATTTGAATACTTAAACACAGTGGTGGATGTAGTTAAACAAACGTTTCACTGAGAGTGAAAGAGAAAGGGAAGACTACAGTATGAGAAGGGAAGTGCAAGTATAATGCGGCTGAAAGAAAAGAGTTTATTATAAAGCTAAAAGAGTGGCTGAACAAAGACAAGTTGGAACTTATAGACTATAGATACTGTTAAACAAAAGACAGTTAAAAATAGAAAAAAGAAAGATTAATAATACCTAAAGCGTGAGGAAATAACAGGAAGAGGTTAAAGAAAGAAAGGAGATTTTTGCTAACAGAGACTGTGAGCAGAACTGTAGGAACTTGAGAATGTAACTCTAAAGACTTACCTGAGACATCCCACTGCCTTGCCTGAAGTTCTTTCAAGTCAGGATCTTCGGAAGAGAAAAGACGGATCCTTTTTCCTATAAAGAAAGAGACCTAAAGTTAATAAAAGTTGTTTATGTTACAGAATTATATCTACTTTCTGTCTCAGCGTGATCTTTTCTCAAAACACAGAGAACAACAATATTACAATTTTGGTGTCAGAAGTGGGATTGAGATAAAACGCCATGGAAGAACTCATCAAGACACTCAGTGAGGGGCAACAACTTCTCCAACAAGCTTTGCAATTGCAAAATCAGCAAGCGCAAGCTGATAGACAGGCGTTCCAGCAGGCCATTCAAGTCCAACAAGCCCAATTATTGGAGGCTACTGCCGTACGCAGACATGCTCAGGTACCCGCTTCGGTACTTCAAAAATATATCACTGGAGAGGATCCCGCTAATTTTTTTGTTAATTTTGAAAGAGTGGCGAGGAATGCGCAATGGCCTAATGAAAGCTGGTGCCATTGCATTGCGCCTCTCATGACAGGCGAGATGCAGAGCGCCTACCAGGCGGCCAATCCAACAGGAGAGACGACTTATATGGAAATGAAGAGAGTGGTCCTGGAATGTTTGGGTCACGATGAAGAGGCCTATAGGCTAAAGTTCCGTGAGATCAAGTTACAACCGGAAGAGACGCCCCGGCAACTTTTTTATAGGGTAAAAGAGCTGGGGGATAAGTGGTTACAGACAATGAACACCACCGTTCAAGAAATGAATGAGAAGATTGTTATGGAAGCTCTACCCATCCCTATGCAGCGTTGGGTCCGTCAACATCATCGGCTCACCCTTGTGGAGGCTGTTAACATCGCCTCCGCTTATCAAAACGCTGGTCAGGGACGCTCAATGACTTATTTGTCAAACACCAAACCAAATACCAATTATAACAACTCTACTTCCAAGAGCCTAAGTGCTTCAAGATGGCCCAACTCAATGCTCAGGAAAACAGATTGGGAACCTACTAGAGTAAGACCCAGTAGTGAAAGTCCCGCCGGAATTCAAGCACCAAGTGTGGTTCCCAAAGGAATACAGTGCTTTGAGTGTGGAGAATGGGGGAACTTGGTGAGGATGTGCCCTAAAAGAGCCAAGACAGAACAGATGGATGTTTGGAACATGGAGGTTTCCAAGGAAGGAGAATCGTCTGAACCGGCAATAGTGACAAGATCTCCCTATTCCTATACCTGTGAGGCTGAGGTCGATGGGAAGCCCACGAGAGCCATGCTGGATACCGGCAGCCTACAAACCGTAGTAAGTACTGAATTAGTAGGAGACGTGAAGCTTTCTAACAAAAAGATTCCTATACGCTGTGTCCACGGGGATGTGAAATCTTACCCTACCAAAGAAATACATTTAAAGGTGGCTGGAGAACAAATGGAAGTCAGGGCCGCTGTGATGCTGGTTTTCCCAGAGCCACTTCTGTTTGGGTCAGATGTACCGAACTTTGCCATGATAGTGAAGAAGGTTGAGGAGAGTTGGTTGCAAGACACCCCTTTTGCTCACGTTGAGATTCCGATAACCCCAACTAAAGAAAAGAAAACCAAAGCTACTATAAGAAGGTTGAAGAAGGACTGGGGGGAAAGAAATGTTTTCCGATAGTGGTCGACTGGAGACGTGATGAAGGTGGCGATAGTTTTCGCATGGCCCAAGATTTAGACCCGTTATTGGCCTATGCGAGGGCAACTGTACGGGATGAAGTATCAGGAAGAGACCCCTTCTTCTTCAAAGAGAAGGGTTTGTACTATCGGTACAGTAAGGATGGGAATGGGATTATCACCAAACAATTATTAGTCCCCAGTAAATACTACCAGACAGTCATGGAAGTGGCTCATTTACAATTAGGCGAAGGTCATTTGGGAACAGACAAAACCATACAGAAAATTTTAGGGAGATTTTACTGGCCAGGAATCTATGCACAGGTAACCCGATTTTGCCAGACTTGCCCTGAATGTCAGAAGAAAAATCGAGCAAATGTAAAAAAAGCTCCAACCCATGCCAATTGTTTTGGAGCCCTTTAGTAGAATCGGGTTGGATATTGTTGGCCCTTTAGAAACATCGTCCAGAGGTCATAAATACATCCTAGTGGTCGTTGATTACGCAACTAGGTATCCTGAGGCTTTCCCTCTCAGGACAACCAGCGCTCTGAACATTTGTGACGTATTGATACCCTTTTTCAGTCGAGTAGGTATACCAAAAGAAATCATCACAGATTGTGGGACTAATTTTATGTCCGCTGTCATGGAACAGGTTTGTGGGATTTTAAAGATAAAACATTTGAAAACGGCTGTATATCACCCACAAACAGATGGTCTCATAGAGAGATATAATCAGACAATTAAGCAGATGTTGCGCAAGTCAATGGAACCTGGGGAAAGGAGTTGGGATTGGATTTTACCATGGATATTACTCACACTATGCAACACACCCCAATCCTCCACAGGGTTTTCTCCATTCGAGCTGATGTTTGGGAGACCAGTGAGAACACTACTCGACATTTTAAAGGAAAGTTGGGAGGAAAATCCTGGTCAGGAGATTTCCTTAACAGAGTATGCCTGTCAGCTTAAAGAAAGAGTGGAGTTCTTGCAGAAGATTGCATGAGAACATTTGTTAAAGAATCAAATCAAGCAAGAATATTATTACAACCGAAACACTCAGTTGAGAACCTTCCAGAAAGGAGATAAGGTGTTGGTATTATTACCAACCTCTGAAAATAAAATGTTGGCTACGTGGAGGGGGCCATATGTGATCGAAGAAGTCCTGGGGCCTTTGACCCATAGAGTAAGACAGAACGATCGAAGATTTCCAACCCAAACGTATCATGTAAACCTGCTTAAAAAATGGTCTGACCCAGAGACGGCTATAGCAATGATAAACACTAAAGAAATACCTATGGAGCAGTTCCCGCAATTAAAGGGAAACCTGGGAATGGAGGCGTTAAATATAAATGAAAATTTGTCAGAGAACCAGAAGATGGAACTCTTAGAACTTAACAAGAAATATTCAGAAACCTTTTCCAGTTTACCAGGGAGGATGAAATTAGCCTTCCATCGCATTGAGACTCGTCCAGGAGAGGTAGTCAGGATCAGACCTTACAGAATTCCAGAGGCGAAGCTAGATTCAATCAATAAAGAGATCCAAGAGATTTTGGAGTTAGGAGTCATATAGCCCTCCAGGAGTGAGTGGTCGTCACCAATAGTATTAGTCCCTAAAACAGATGGATCAACTCGTTTTTACTTAGATTTCAGGAAGCTGGATGAGATCTCAAAATTTGACGCCTATCCTATGCCAAGGATTGAAGATCTACTTGATAAACTTGGAAAGGCCAGGTTTTTGACGACCATAGATTTAACGAAAGGGCATACGCAAATACCGCTCCATCCTAATGATAAAGAAAAGACCGCTTTTGCCACCCCCTCAGGTTTATTTCAATTTACGGCCTTGCCCTTTGGGTTACATGGAGCGGCTGCAACGTTCCAAAGGTTGATGAACTCAATTATTAGAGGGCATGAAAGTTATGTCGGAGTGTATCTGGATGATATTATTATTTTTAGCCAATCATGAAGAGATCACCTTGTATATCTGGAAACAGTACTTCGACTGCTACAAAGCTCAGGACTTCATGTAAACCCTAAGAAGTCTTTCATGGCTAATTTCCATACAAAGTATTTGGGCTATTTTGTTGGGCAAGGCATCATAAAGCCCCAAGAGGAAAAATTAGTGGCTATAAAAAACCTACAATTTCCCGCGAGTCCCAGGCAAGTGAGGGCTTTCCTGGGATTTATAGGCTATTACAGGAGGTTCATACCACATTTTTCCATGTTGGCGACCCCTCTGACCAATCTTTTGAAGACCTCAGCATCGCCACAGAAGGAATGGCGTACGTCGGAAACGGAGAGAGCTTTTAACAACCTGAAGGAAACTCTTTCCGAGAAAGCAATTCTTCATTGTCCTGATTTCTCAGCGCCATTTTATCTACATACGGATGCATCGGGTACAGGCCTTGGAGCAGTGCTGTACCAAAATCAAGGTGAGGCGGAAAGACCTGTCGTGTTTATAAGTAGGAAGTTACTTCCCCGCGAGATGCATTATGCCACAATTGAAAAGGAATGCCTTGCTGTAAAATGGGCTATAGAGGCACTACGATATTACCTGTTGGGTCGAGAGTTCACGTTGGTGACTGACCATGCCCCCCTGGTGTGGTTAGCTCGTAATAAGGATACGAATCCCAGGGTTCTCAGGTGGTTTCTTGCCCTTCAACCTTTCACCTTCAAAACGGTTCACCTACCCGGAAAATTATTGGTACAGGCCGATTTTTTGTCTCGTAACACCGCCCTTCCCGAGCGTAAGGGCCTAGAAGAGGGGGTGTGTGATGAATCCACTCTGAAGTGCACAGGAGTTCTCTCGTCAGGCGCTGGCTCTGGCAATACCAGCATAAGCAGGATAAGCAGTGCACAAAAGGGTTAAATGTTTCTGCTAGCTGGGGAGGTTAATTGACAGTGTTATTAACCAATCACAGCAGGGATTCAAGTACTGAGTTTCTTTCTTTGTTTTCTCTGTGGTTCCTAGGAGACAGGAGAAGGGGAGTTGGAAAATGACAGTTACAAGTGGGCTTACTAAAAGCTCCTGCTAAGAAGAAGCAAGTTAAGTGTTTTATGAGGAAACGAAGTATAAGTTGCGCCGTTGCGCCTATTACAGAGTGTGTTAGTGAGCCTGTGAAGCGACGGTCTGAAACGCTGCAGGGGTGTGCCCGAGAGAGTGAACTCCAACGAAGTGACGGGCTGCCGTCCGAGGGGAGAGAAGGAAAACCTTTGTGGCAGTTTTTGAAGAGGAAGAGCGTAGAGCCGTCCTCCAGCACGGGGAGAAGGTCGGGAAGGGAAAACTCCCGGAAAAAAAACGCTCGATCCGCAGATCGTATTGTTGTTGCAGAGAATGAGGTGAGAGGCGGGGCCCACTCGGCGACGCGGAGCTGCAGTAAACAGCTGAGCGGAGAAGCAAAGTCATCCGAAGCCGCAGCCGCTGACTGGAAGAAGACAAATGAGGTGAGAGGCGGGGCCCACTCAGCGACGTGGAGCTGCAGTAAACAGCTGAGCGGAGGGGCGGAGTTTCTCCCTCGCAGCCGACGAGGTAAGAGAAATCACTGCAGAGACGGGCAGGGGTTGCCAAACCATGAACATATGAGCCGGCTGAATAGAAATTCCTGTGGGGAAAGAGACATTTGAATACTTAAACACAGTGGTGGATGTAGTTAAACGAACGTTTCACTGAGAGTGAAAGAGAGAGGGAAGACTACAGTATGAGAAGGGAAGTGCAAGTATAATTCGGCTGAAAGAAAAGAGTTTATTATAAAGCTAAAAGAGTGGCTGAACAAAGACAAGTTGGAACTTATAGACTATAGATACTGTTAAACAAAAGGCAGTTAAAAATAGAAAAGAGAAAGATTAATAATACCTAAAGCGTGAGGAAATAACAAGAAGAGGTTAAAGAAAAAAAGGAGATTTTTGCTAACAGAGACTGTGAGCAGAACTGTAAGAACTTGAGAATGTAACTCTAAAGACTTACCTGAGACATCCCACTGCCTTGCCTGAAGTTCTTTCAAGTCAGGATCTTCGGAAGAGAAAAGACGTATCCTTTTTCCTATAAACAAAGAGACCTGAAGTTAATAAAAGTTGTTTATGTTACAGAATTATATCTACTTTCAGTCTCAGCGTGATCTTTTCTCAAAACACAGAGAACAACAATCTTACACCCTGCCACCAAGTTTGCTGTGCAGACTTTCTCTGATGCACTTGCTGGTAAACCTAGTCACCAGTTTTAAAACAGTGGTGGAGACCCCAGTAGGTTCCGACAGACTTTTCCTGACCTGCGAAAAGAGATACATGACAGCATTAACAATTAATATCTTCGAAAGTGGGCATCCAGTCAACATCTGGTGCGGTGTCGACCATGCTTTTCATTCAGATTATTTCACATATGCAGCAGATCCAGTGGTGGGGCTTTAGGCCATCGAAGGCCAGTCCGTTTACACAGTTTTTATCATCTATTTTTAATAGACAGTTCACTGTCCTACGAGATTCGCGATGATACGCATTATGAAAATGCTGGGAGATATTTAAATCTTTTACAGTTATCTCTAATCACCTGCCCAGGGAAATGCGTATTCCTGTTACTGTCTATAATGGCAGGAATATCAAACTGAGCCATACATTCTATGAGAATGACAGAGTCCGCCTTTTAACAAGGATAAGCTTCCACCCACCCAGAAAGCATATCAACCACCACAAGATAGAATGTTAAAAAAATAAGACATTTAGGCAGTTGCATGAAATATATTGGGACATTCAGGAAGAGACATTTAGGTACTTGATGTGCGGAAGGCAACATCTGTACAGCCTGTCCCACGTTATGGGCCAGACAAACCAGATTGTTACTGCATAATTCTGGGCAACTGTGGGTTAATACAGTGCAAACCGATTCTGGTAGATTACAGAAAATCATGTAGAAAGAAGCAGCCTAGGTGCTAACAGGCGGTCATCTGGAGAGCACCAAAGAGTATTATTATACAGATAGATGTACAGTTCCATTTCTTGCTCTGGCACTAAGTTCTGCAATATAGCCAAACTAGAAAGAGCTCCAATCAGTGATTGTTTCACTGAAACACAGATAAGGACATTGTTGGGGCCAGCGGCATTCTAGAGATACAGTTCATGCTGAATTGTTAGCTAAAGCGTTACGAGTCGCCACCACTGATCAAGACATATCGTGCAGAGGGTAACAACAGGACTTCCAAAAAAAGCAGAAACATAAATACTGTCACATATGGGGGCACCTGCTCATGCCAGGCAGCAACGTTGCTTCCACTGCATGCTAAAGCTATGAACAACGTCACGGTCATAACGAGAATCAGTGTAAATCATGCCAGATGTACCCCAAGCCAGTATGCATACATGGGTAAGAGCAATCAGTTCAGCAACCTAAACAGAATGAACACTTGGTTAGTGATTAGCCTACTGACCTTCATACTGTGTACAGACTGCATAGCCTGAAGAAATGATTCTCAGATTATTACATAAACAATAACAATTAACGAATATCATCATCTCAGGGTTCTACAGTTTTACATCCTTAAATCAACTCTGGGAGTCAAAAGATTTTTGGTCACCAACAAACAATCACATGGCTCCCAATCTGAGAGTTTCAGGGGTAAAGAAGCAGAATTCAAAGTCCAACGACGAGTAACAGTTACATTAGCAGAAAAAAAATCAATCATTTCTCATATTTGGTTACAAGTGAATTTGATATATGATTGTGTCATGTTGCTGCATCTCTGCCTGTGGGTGGTGCTGTCTGCAGACCTGTGGGGTGTTCTCTACCATCTCTAGAGAAGACCTTCAATTATTATTTAACATTTCCTTTCACAAATCTGTATATCCGAAAACATGGACTTCAATTCCCATAATGCACCTTCAAGATACCTGGAAAACCCGACAGCTGAATCTGCAAACTCTTTTGGAATCTGAGTTGCATGCACACTGGGTTCACTGTGATGGGTACTACAAAGTCTCCTTTCAATGGATTGCAACATTCAACACGCCACTGCAATTATTGTGCTTCTGTTGCAATACTAAAACTCCTGGTGTTTTTCAGCACTGGATCCTCTCTCGAAGTCCATTCCAGAGCCAATTCCAGAGATTCCCCTTTACCACACCTGTGACTGCATAATCATGCAGCTCCACCCTGGCTTTCCACTCGGCTAGCACTGCTTATAAGCTGCTACACCGTTAAGCGTCCTTGTTCTTGCATTGTATTCTAAACCTCGTGCAGCTGTGACCTATTTGGAATCTCTCTGCCTTGCAGACTATTTCGCCTTGAACCTTTCCTCTTCCCTGCTCCTTTGCTGCCTGTCTCCATATCTTTAAGCCTTGCCTTGCAGGCTGAGTCTTGCCCTCTCTCCCTGCTCTGCCATTTCCTTGCTTTCAGCTTTTCCCCATTAGTCAGTCTCTCTTTATATTGCTTATGTTTGTATCCTGCTCAGTCACCTTGTTCCAGTATCCTGTCTCTTTTACCTTATACCAGATACTTGTCTCCGTTTCCATGTACTAGCTCTTTGACTCAGTTACCTTGTACCAGCTCCTTGCGTCTGTTTCCTGGTACCAGCTCCTTGCCTCAGTTACCTTGGACCAGCTCCTTGCCTGAGTTACCTTGTACCAGCTCCTTGCCTCTGTTACCTTGTGCCAGTTTGTGATACAGTGTTCTGCTTTCCTAGTTCCTGTTTTCCTGTTCTGCATTCTTGTGGCTGTTAGTGTCTGGTAAGTGTTGTACGGTGTCCGCACCCGTGCCTCTGTGTACTCCTTTGTATAGAGATTGGTGCCTATACCCTAGGAGGTAATCTCTATCCCTTCCTTTGTCTCGTTTTACTTGCAGTCTATAGTGTATTTAATGTAACAGTGTGGTGTGTTCTGTTCCTACAGAGGGCATCCACTGTATGCGCCTTGTAGAAGTACAAGCCTTGTTTGTGCCTTGGGGTCCAGATACAGAAGCCAGTCTTGCAGCCCCCTTCCATGGGCATGCAGGGTGTGGTGCCTGCAAGAGTAACCTACACAGAGGCATTGAGCTTCACTTATATATGTGGGTAGACTCAAGTCCGACCTGTGTGTACACCCCTAGTGGGATTCCTCATTGTTTGTCCAGTGCATGGTTCACATCCCTTCTTGTTCACCATTGAGGCCTTTTTTCCTGATCTGTTGTTCTGAATTACCTTGTCTATTCTTCCTTCTCGTTTAGCCACCTGCTGTATGCGCTTGACTGTCCCCTTACTTTGGCACAGCCACTCCAAACCTACCTGGGTGCCCTGTGTAACCTCTGACAGCTGGGTTTTTCCTTTTAGAAGTGACACTTAGGCCACCAGGGGGCGCATGGAGGAAAGCTAAAGCTTCCTAACGCTCCCGGACGGAGGGACGGTAATGGTCACTGAGCCCTCCCTTTACTCCCTCGAAGTGCTGATAAAGAGGTTTCCCCTGCCAACACCCCACCCCCTCCAGAGAAGAAGGTCCAGGGCACACTCATTTCAGGTTTGGAGCAATCTGGAGGTTGGGAAACAGAGCTAGCCGCATTGCAAGTTTTGGCGGGAGCAGGAGCACTTTTGATCACTGAGGCGTCCAGGCAACGTACATTTGAGGCTGCGAGCCAGAGAAGAGCCCCAATGGTGCAGGTCTATGAGTCTAATGGGCGGTGCAGAATCTGTGTTGCCTTGGACATCGAGGTACGGAAGCTCTGTGTGGGGCCCCCTGTTGGCATCTAGTCGTGGGGAGGAGATGGTGCTCGTTCCGCGGCTGGTCAGGAACCTTCGCCAAGTACAACGAGCAGGCATGAGGTACGAGAGTGATCCCTGGGGAGAGCTGAGGCTTGGAGACCCTGATGGCAGTAGTCAATGTGATACCCCAAGGTGCTGGCATAGGGGGTAGAGCACTGGACACTGCCTCTGTGGTGGGATCCCCATGGAGACCAGCGGACTAAATCATCCACCGCTCCCGCCCCAGGTCGATGCCACCGCAGGAGCGCATCGTCGCAGGCGGAAATGCGTTTTTGTGGAGGAAGCTGGTGGTAGCGCCCAGTGAACGTTTTCCACCCTTGAATCCCCTGGGGGAGGGGTCATCCCGCGAGCGAGAGCTCCAGGTGGAGAGTGATGAGCGGACACGCAAGTCGGTGTGAGGCAGAGGCTGGTCCGTTCCTATAACTGGTGCTTGATCTCTCCTTGGTCAGTGGCGAGGGGAGGCCTTGGCGGACTCATCAGAGTGTGGGCGGAAAAAGTGAAACTACCAGGACACAGGCTCAGAGACCAGACCTGACATGACTGGCTTCATAGAGGTAAACGGTGCAGAGCCTCTAGGGATTTATGAACGCGGAGACGCTGCACCCACAGCCTGAGAGGACACGCCAATAGATGACAAATTGGAGGCACACAATTCATGGGCACAATAGGGGAGGTGAGGTCATGGGCCCCCGAGAGTGTGGCCCCCGATCCTGACGTTGCACACTGAAGCACGACATGGAGGTATAACCTAACACAGCGGGGGTGAAGGTCCAGAGGCTGTTGAATGGGCCCCAATTGATTCCCTGCAAAGAGCACAAGTGCAGACTTGGTCCTAACAGGAAGAGATGACCTGAAAGTGAGAGCCACGAGTGGGGTCCACCCTCTTCTGACATAAAGGTAACAATTTGGAGCAGGCGGGGCTGAATGGTCCATCTGGGAATCCCTGACGCGACATCCCACCAGCAAGTGCTCCCAGAAGAACTAGCAGGAGCTCTCACACAGTGGATAGAGCCATAGACTCCTTGCCCGAGGGGGCCTTTGTCACCCTTAGTACAAGGGGACAGAGTCTTTTCAGAACAAGCTACCATTCCCCAGGGAGAAAGGGTCCACGCCAGCTGTCTGCGACAGGCAGGCCTGACCCACTCCGGGAAGCACAATTGGACTGGGAGAGTCGTCATACAGGGCTCCAGGAGAAGGTGAACATTTTACCAGTGTACTCGAAGATAGAGAACAGGAGGAAGGAGGACAATAGAGAGGGACTTGGGATTTGGGGCAGTACAGCAGGAGGCGGTGGGTAGAGGACCTGTATACCTGCGCTACAGGAATTCCGATCTCAGGACCTTGCAGAAAATATCGCCCTTATTGAGAGACATGGGGGGTGTGAGAGGAACACTAGTGGGCTGGCTGTAGATGACCTGGAGAACAGAGCTACAGAAATTCCAATGTCAGGTCCCCACAGCAAACACTGACTCTATTGGACCGGGCCGAGCTGTGACTATGGTGGATGAACCAGTATCCACAAAGAAAGAAATTGCATTGCTTATGGAGGAAATAAGGGGCATGCACACAGCGCTGGGCCAAAGGCTGGGCAAAATGGAGCAGATGATAGACTCAATCGATGACAGGGTACAGGGCCTTGAGAGTAATCAGACAACGTTGGACACACTAGAGGCGCAAATGGATATGCGTCTATCAGAACTTGAGAGAAGAGAGACCAAGGCCAACTTGGATGACTTTGATAATATGGAGCGAAGAAACACCCTCTGTTTCTTTGGGTTCCCTGAGAGGGAGGGGGAATCGGAGAATGACATCAGTGTTCAATATTGGAGGTCCTGAGGCTCCTGTTCGGTTCGGATGTCATTGATGAACCCACGATAGATCGGGCACACCGGGCAGGAGGAAGTGCCAGAGGCCCGGGGACAGTATTGGCCAGTATTGGCCAGGTTACACTATTTCTCTCAAAAAATAAAGATACTTGAAATGGCTAGTAAAATGGGCCCCCTCGACTATGGATCTGCCAAAATAAACATTTACCAAGATTTATTTGCTTTTACTTTGGCTAGGAGGAAGCAGTGGGATCCTCTTATCAAATGGCTAAGTGAAAAAGGGGTTAGGTACCGCTGGGGCTTTTTTCAATTTCGTTCAGGCATGAAGGATATTCGTATAAATGAGTCACTGAAGACGACATCCAGAGAGTGGCTGCCGAACTCATGGAAGACCTGAGTGCTCCGGTTAATGGCCCGGGGAACACAACAGAGGGTGAAACAAGCTGGGAACTTCTGAGAAACAGAATGAAGATTCCCAAGTCATGCAAGTATAAGAAATGTAACACCCGCTCCCCTGCCCCCGGGTGGAAGAGGTAACCGCTGAGACTGGCCCAGAGGACTTCAAATACTGATGTTTCCATTTTGAGACAGAGTTGGGAATAGATGGGGAGGATGAATGTTACAAACTGCTCCCTTTTATCCAGGTTGGGGGGAGAATGAGAAAGTATTGGGTGTGGCATTGCAGGGGGTGGGTTAGGGAAAAAGGCTTTATCGAGCGGGTCCTATGGTTGGGAGGACCACTGGCGATTCGGTCCTGTCCAAGGTGAAGCAATGGGATGGGATTGGATGTTGGGGGAGGGGGAGAGGGAGAGGGAAGGGAATGTTAAAAGTTACATGTTTTTATATGTTCCAGGCAGTGTTTTTGAAAACGTTCCTAGGGGTACTGCGGGCTCAGATGTTAAGGATTATTCGAACGGGTGGCCGCAGGAGCAAGTGGAGGTGGGCAGGGCTTTGGAAGAGGAAACATTGTATCAATAGGTGAAATGACAATCAGCTCTCTCAACATAAGAGGCCTTAATTCAACATGTAAGAGGTCCTGCTGGAATTTAGGAGGGCACAATTGGACTTGATGTGTTTACAGGAGACACACTTGCAGAAGGGAAGGGAACCCTGTCTAAATGCCAGAGAGGTGGGAGAAGTGTTAACAGCCTCTGCCCCAAGGAAAAAGAGGGGTGTAGTGTTCCTGGTCTCGGCCCGTCTAGGATTCCTTGTAGAACGGGCGTTGTCAGACCAGGATGGCCGGTAGGTATTTGTTAGAGGGAAACTCAATGGCTCCGAGATTACATTGGTATCTGTGTATGCTCCTAATTCAGTTCAGGGTGACTTCTGGGAGAGTGTAATGGATAAACTGATCCTGTTTGTGGAGCGCCAACTGGTGGTTGGGGGAGATTTCAACATGGTGTTAAATCCAGTGAAAGACCGCAAGAGAATGGGAAAGGAACCAGCATCCCATTCGTATGATGGGGACTCGGATACGTTTAGAAGAGTAAATGGGGTCCTGGGCTTGGTAGACTCACTATCCCCCCACCCCCCCAAGGAGCGAGGCCATTCACTTATTTTTTGGCAGTACATAACTCGTACTCACGGATAGATTTAATTTTAGTGGATTTGAATTTCATAAAGCCGCAGATCTTGGTTGCCCCAATCCCATGGTCAGATCATGATATGGTGAGGGTGGTTTTGGGGTCGAGACAGACATTGGCCCCCACAGGGAGCTGGAGATGCAACAGTTTCTCGCTGAGGGACAAGGAGGTGACACAAGAACAGCTCACAGCGATCAAGGACTACTTCATGTTTAACGACATGGGGGAGGTTGGTGTCCAATCCCTTTTGGGTGGCTTTAAGGCTTCTGATAAGGATCGGGTCCCAGAAAAAGAGAGAGAGGGGGAGCAGGCACGCATCCTTCACAGAAAAATAACTGTGTTGCACCCGGGAGGCTCAGAGGGCACTTCACTTTCCCCTGCAGTGGTGCGTAAGCTCTGACAGTACAAAAGGGAACTAAATACTATTTTGGTTCAGGTTACAGAGAGGAACCCCTGTTCTTGAAGCAGATTTACCACGAAAGAGGGGACAAGGCGGACAAGATTCTAGCATGGAGATTGATGGAGGAGAAAAAGCGGAGAACCATTGGGGGTATTAGGACTGAAGAGGGGGAAATGGTTTACGATCAAGAGGGCTTTGGGAGGGAGTTTGCCACATACTATGAGAACCTTTATGCCTCAGAATGGAAGGGGGAAGAGGGACAGATCAACACTTTCTTAGAGGAGCTCCCCATCCCTGGCCTCTCTCATGTCATCGCTGAGAACTTTTACCGACCCATCACAGCAGAAGATATGCAGCTAGCCATAAAGGAGACAAAGTCAGAGACAGCCCCAGAGGAAGATGGATTCTCTATGAAGTTCTATAAATTGTTTTGATCATTTCTCGCCCCTTATTTAGTGAGAGTCTTTAATGCATGCCTGGAGGGGGAGCTCTGCCCACAATCATGTTACTAGCAACGATAGTAGCCATTCGCAAGGAGGGGAAAAACCCCACCAATTGCTCCTCTCTCTCTTGAATAATGACGTTAAGATCCTAGTGAAAATGTTGGGAATGAGATTGGCACTCTTGTTGCCACCGCTGGTTCACTGCGCCCAAGTAGGTTTTGTCCGGGGGAGAAAGGGGTCAGATAATATACAGAAAACTATAGATGCCTATCTAATATCGCTTGACTCGAAAAAAGCGTTTGATAGGGTGGAATGGCCCTTTAGGGTGAAGGTGTTGGGGAAACTGAGGTTTGGCACACATTTTTTGAGGTTGGTGATGACACTTTATGTGGTCTTAGGGCGAGGGTTCTCATAAATGGGGGGCTTGCAGAGGTATTTAGATTGTCAAAGGGTACGAGACAGGGCTGTCCTCTTTCGCCATTACTGTATGCCTTGACTATGGAACCTCTGGCAGTTTTGATTCGGGAGAACCAACGGATTAGGGGCATAATTGATCCTCGGGGATGATATATTTCACTGACATACAGAATTCACTTCCGGCTCTCATGGAACAGATTTCGTTTTATGGCAGCTTATCAGGTCTTAAAATCAATTCGGAGAAGTCCTGTATTATGCCCATACAAAAACAAAGTCTCCACGTAGATATCAGGGCAAGAGGGTTTAAAAGGAGTGCATACAATAGCTGAGGATCCATATGACGAGAGACCTGGGGGAGATGGTGAAGGCTAATTATGATCCCTTATTAGATGTTTTGAAATCTGACTTAAAGAGATGAGCCCTATTGATTCTGTAATGGTATGGACGCATGATCTCCATAAAAATGAATGTGCACCCCCGTCTTCTGTATGCATTCACTGACATAGCAAAAACAAAGAGGTGATGGCTGGAAGGTTTAGACTTAATCTTAACCACTGGCAATGCTCTGGGCAACCCTCCAGACCACCGTTCTTCGCCTGCCAAGCCATTACAGAAGGGAAAGACCATATGCAAATCAGGCTTGGCCCCACCCCAAAAGGGGCAGTCCAGCCCGAACTGCTAGGCCACATCCCTTCTGCACGAGACCACAAGCATCCCCAAACATGTTTCGCCCTTGTTGGGGCTCATCAGTGAGGAGTAGCTTGGGTCTCTAGGCCCAGCAGGCACGGGACCCACGTCTGGGCATACCCGTCCCACTCGGGGTGACATAGCAAAAACAAAGAGGTGATGGCTGGAAGGTTTAGACTTAATCTTAACCACTGGCAATGCTCTGGGCAACCCTCCAGACCACCGTTCTTCGCCTGCCAAGCCATTACAGAAGGGAAAGACCATATGCAAATCAGGCTTGGCCCCACCCCAAAAGGGGCAGTCCAGCCCGAACTGCTAGGCCACATCCCTTCTGCACGAGACCACAAGCATCCCCAAACATGTTTCGCCCTTGTTGGGGCTCATCAATGAGGAGTAGCTTGGGTCTCTAGGCCCAGCAGGCACGGGACCCACGTCTGGGCATACCCGTCCCACTCGGGGTGACATAGCAAAAACAAAGAGGTGATGGCTGGAAGGTTTAGACTTAATCTTAACCACTGGCAATGCTCTGGGCAACCCTCCAGACCACCGTTCTTCGCCTGCCAAGCCATTACAGAAGGGAAAGACCATATGCAAATCAGGCTTGGCCCCACCCCAAAAGGGGCAGTCCAGCCCGAACTGCTAGGCCACATCCCTCCTGCACGAGACCACAAGCATCCCCAAACATGTTTCGCCCTTGTTGGGGCTCATCAGTGAGGAGTAGCTTGGGTCTCTAGGCCCAGCAGGCACGGGACCCACGTCTGGGCATACCCGTCCCACTCGGGGTGACATAGCAAAAACAAAGAGGTGATGGCTGGAAGGTTTAGACTTAATCTTAACCACTGGCAATGCTCTGGGCAACCCTCCAGACCACCGTTCTTCGCCTGCCAAGCCATTACAGAAGGGAAAGACCATATGCAAATCAGGCTTGGCCCCACCCCAAAAGGGGCAGTCCAGCCCGAACTGCTAGGCCACATCCCTTCTGCACGAGACCACAAGCATCCCCAAACATGTTTCGCCCTTGTTGGGGCTCATCAGTGAGGAGTAGCTTGGGTCTCTAGGCCCAGCAGGCACGGGACCCACGTCTGGGCATACCCGTCCCACTCGGGGTGACATAGCAAAAACAAAGAGGTGATGGCTGGAAGGTTTAGACTTAATCTTAACCACTGGCAATGCTCTGGGCAACCCTCCAGACCACCGTTCTTCGCCTGCCAAGCCATTACAGAAGGGAAAGACCATATGCAAATCAGGCTTGGCCCCACCCCAAAAGGGGCAGTCCAGCCCGAACTGCTAGGCCACATCCCTTCTGCACGAGACCACAAGCATCCCCAAACATGTTTCGCCCTTGTTGGGGCTCATCAGTGAGGAGTAGCTTGGGTCTCTAGGCCCAGCAGGCACGGGACCCACGTCTGGGCATACCCGTCCCACTCGGGGTGACATAGCAAAAACAAAGAGGTGATGGCTGGAAGGTTTAGACTTAATCTTAACCACTGGCAATGCTCTGGGCAACCCTCCAGACCACCGTTCTTCGCCAGCCAAGCCATTACAGAAGGGAAAGACCATATGCAAATCAGGCTTGGCCCCACCCCAAAAGGGGCAGTCCAGCCCGAACTGCTAGGCCACATCCCTTCTGCACGAGACCACAAGCATCCCCAAACATGTTTCGCCCTTGTTGGGGCTCATCAGTGAGGAATAGCTTGGGTCTCTAGGCCCAGCAGGCACGGGACCCACGTCTGGGCATACCCGTCCCACTCGGGGTGACATAGCAAAAACAAAGAGGTGATGGCTGGAAGGTTTAGACTTAATCTTAACCACTGGCAATGCTCTGGGCAACCCTCCAGACCACCGTTCTTCGCCTGCCAAGCATTACAGAAGGGAAAGACCATATGCAAATCAGGCTTGGCCCCACCCCAAAAGGGGCAGTCCAGCCCGAACTGCTAGGCCACATCCCTTCTGCACGAGACCACAAGCATCCCCAAACATGTTTCGCCCTTGTTGGGGCTCATCAGTGAGGAGTAGCTTGGGTCTCTAGGCCCAGCAGGCACGGGACCCACGTCTGGGCATACCCGTCCCACTCGGGGTGACATAGCAAAAACAAAGAGGTGATGGCTGGAAGGTTTAGACTTAATCTTAACCACTGGCAATGCTCTGGGCAACCCTCCAGACCACCGTTCTTCGCCTGCCAAGCCATTACAGAAGGGAAAGACCATATGCAAATCAGGCTTGGCCCCACCCCAAAAGGGGCAGTCCAGCCCGAACTGCTAGGCCACATCCCTTCTGCACGAGACCACAAGCATCCCCAAACATGTTTCGCCCTTGTTGGGGCTCATCAGTGAGGAGTAGCTCAAGATTTATTCTAAACCTTCCAGCCATCAACTCTTTTGTTTTGCTATTGTCACCCCAAGTGGGAAGGGTATGCCCAGACGTGGGTCCCTTGCCTGCTGGGCCTAGAGACCCAAGCTACTCCTCACTGATGACGCCCAACAAGGCCGAAACATGTCTGGGGATGCTTGTGGTCTCGTGCAAAAGGGATGTGACCTAGCAGTTCGGGCTGGAATACCCCTTTGGGGGTGGGACCAAGCCTGATTTGCATATGGTTTTTCCCCTTTTGTAATGGCTTGGCAGGCGAAGAACGATGGTCTGGAGGGTTGCCCAGAGCAATGCCAGAGGTCAAGATTTATTCTAAACCTTCCAGCCATCAACTCTTTTGTTTTGCTATTGTCACCCCAAGTGGGAAGGGTATGCCCAGACGTGGGTCCCTTGCCTGCTGGGCCTAGAGACCCAAGCTACTCCTCACTGATGACGCCCAACAAGGCCGAAACATGTCTGGGGATGCTTGTGGTCTCGTGCAAAAGGGATGTGACCTAGCAGTTCGGGCTGGACTACCCCTTTGGGGGTGGGACCAAGCCTGATTTGCATATGGTTTTTCCCCTTTTGTAATGGCTTGGCAGGCGAAGAACGATGGTCTGGAGGGTTGCCCAGAGCAATGCCAGAGGTCAAGATTTATTCTAAACCTTCCAGCCATCAACTCTTTTGTATTGCTATTGTCACCCCAAGTGGGAAGGGTATGCCCAGACGTGGGTCCCTTGCCTGCTGGGCCTAGAGACCCAAGCTACTCCTCACTGATGACGCCCAACAAGGCCGAAACATGTCTGGGGATGCTTGTGGTCTCGTGCAAAAGTGATGTGACCTAGCAGTTCGGGCTGGACTACCCCTTTGGGGGTGGGACCAAGCCTGATTTGCATATGGTTTTTCCCCTTTTGTAATGGCTTGGCAGGCGAAGAACGATGGTCTGGAGGGTTGCCCAGAGCAATGCCAGAGGTCAAGATTTATTCTAAACCTTCCAGCCATCAACTCTTTTGTTTTGCTATTGTCACCCCAAGTGGGAAGGGTATGCCCAGACGTGGGTCCCTTGCCTGCTGGGCCTAGAGACCCAAGCTACTCCTCACTGATGACGCCCAACAAGGCCGAAACATGTCTGGGGATGCTTGTGGTCTCGTGCAAAAGGGATGTGACCTAGCAGTTCGGGCTGGACTACCCCTTTGGGGGTGGGACCAAGCCTGATTTGCATATGGTTTTTCCCCTTTTGTAATGGCTTGGCAGGCGAAGAACGATGGTCTGGAGGGTTGCCCAGAGCAATACCAGAGGTCAAGATTTATTTTAAACCTTCCAGCCATCAACTCTTTTGTTTTGCTATTGTCACCCCAAGTGGGAAGGGTATGCCCAGACGTGGGTCCCTTGCCTGCTGGGCCTAGAGACCCAAGCTACTCCTCACTGAAGACGCCCAACAAGGCCGAAACATGTCTGGGGATGCTTGTGGTCTCGTGCAAAAGGGATGTGACCTAGCAGTTCGGGCTGGACTACCCCTTTGGGGGTGGGACCAAGCCTGATTTGCATATGGTTTTTCCCCTTTTGTAATGGCTTGGCAGGCGAAGAACGATGGTCTGGAGGGTTGCCCAGAGCAATGCCAGAGGTCAAGATTTATTCTAAACCTTCCAGCCATCAACTCTTTTGTTTTGCTATTGTCACCCCAAGTGGGAAGGGTATGCCCAGACGTGGGTCCCGTGCCTGCTGGGCCTAGAGACCCAAGCTACTCCTCACTGATGACGCCCAACAAGGCCGAAACATGTCTGGGGATGCTTGTGGTCTCGTGCAAAAGGGATGTGACCTAGCAGTTCGGGCTGGACTACCCCTTTGGGGGTGGGACCAAGCCTGATTTGCATATGGTTTTTCCCCTTTTGTAATGGCTTGGCAGGCGAAGAACGATGGTCTGGAGGGTTGCCCAGAGCAATGCCAGAGGTCAAGATTTATTCTAAACCTTCCAGCCATCAACTCTTTTGTTTTGCTATTGTCACCCCAAGTGGGAAGGGTATGCCCAGACGTGGGTCCCTTGCCTGCTGGGCCTAGAGACCCAAGCTACTCCTCACTGATGACGCCCAACAAGGCCGAAACATGTCTGGGGATGCTTGTGGTCTCGTGCAAAAGGGATGTGACCTAGCAGTTCGGGCTGGACTACCCCTTTGGGGGTGGGACCAAGCCTGATTTGCATATGGTTTTTCCCCTTTTGTAATGGCTTGGCAGGCGAAGAACGATGGTCTGGAGGGTTGCCCAGAGCAATGCCAGAGGTCAAGATTTATTCTAAACCTTCCAGCCATCAACTCTTTTGTTTTGCTATTGTCACCCCAAGTGGGAAGGGTATGCCCAGACGTGGGTCCCTTGCCTGCTGGGCCTAGAGACCCAAGCTACTCCTCACTGATGACGCCCAACAAGGCCGAAACATGTCTGGGGATGCTTGTGGTCTCGTGCAAAAGGGATGTGACCTAGCAGTTCGGGCTGGACTACCCCTTTGGGGGTGGGACCAAGCCTGATTTGCATATGGTTTTTCCCCTTTTGTAATGGCTTGGCAGGCGAAGAACGATGGTCTGGAGGGTTGCCCAGAGCAATGCCAGAGGTCAAGATTTATTCTAAACCTTCCAGCCATCAACTCTTTTGTTTTGCATTCACTGACATTCCGAGTCAGCCCACTGAGAGATTTTCTACAGAACTATTGGGAGAATTCCGTAGATTTATTTGGCAAAATAAAACAGCTAGGCTGAAAATGCTGATGCTGATTCTTCCAATGGGTAAGGGAGGGCTTGGATTCCCAGATATTCGCTTGTATTACAAGACAGCTCAACTGTTGTTATGCTTGAACACATGAGAGATGATACAAGAACCTCCTGAACCTTTCTTGAGGACTTGGTGGCCCACCCTTTGAAGGTAAAGGACTATCTTTGTCCCGTCCCGGGACTATCCCGGGGCGACTTAGGACCCACCCCTCGTTGAGTGTGCTATGGTTAATTTGGAGAGATAATGAGGCTAACTGGACATTTATTTTCATCATGGCCCTCACCAATGTCCTCGGTGTGGGGTGCCCCTTTCAGTCTCGCACGTCGGGTCTGAGATACTCGCATGCGTGGTAAGACTCAGGCTTCGAGAGGGCGGGTCAACTGTCTATGGACGGGGTATTTCTGGGGCTGGAGGAGGTCTCAGTTTTAGAATATATACGGGTCAACGGTATGCTTACTGACCCGAAATGGGAAGAATCCGTCTCATGGGAGCTGACCCCATTTGAGAAGGCACTGTATTTGTCCTCCACAAGAAAGGGCATTTTATCTAGATTCTATAAAGCCATGAATACGACGAGCCTGACAGGGAGGCAAACGTTTCAGAGGTACTGGGTGGACCTGGTGGGAGAGTATATCACGGTGGAGGAATGGACGAGAATCTATAATGTGACCTTCCATGGCAATCTCTTTACTTCCACGATGGAACACAATTATTAAATGCTGATGTGCTGGCATAGGGACGCATTGAAGCACTCCAAGATGTTTGCAGGGTCTCTCCTCTTTGTCCTGGGGGTGTGGCCAGGTGGGATCTCTCGCCCACATGTGGTAGAGGCGCCCTAGGGTACACGTTTTTTGGGATGAAGTGCTAAGTTGGATGAAAGTAGTCATAGGCATTCATTTGGGGTTAGACTCTCTGCAGATGCTCTTAGGGGTCCCACCAAAAGATAGAAATGATCATAGCCTCCCCAGAATGTGGGAAGTGATGCTGCGAGCAGGGCAACTAGCCATAGTGCAGGGAATGAAAGACGATAAACTGCCCACGAAGACTGCCTGGGAATTAAAGGTACTCGCTATGATGGTGATGGATAAATTGACGGTGGTGGTCAATAACCAGATGGGGTCCACTAGAGAAGAATGGGGTGCTTTGTTGTATAGATGAGAGGCTGAAGCAGGGGATCTCCCGAGCCCTGTAGACATGTAACAAGAGAGCTGGGATTTTTGAACGTTGAAGGGAGCTGAGACACCAGAAACTGACTGGACGCTCCGTGGGCTCCAGACGCATCAAATTAAAGCTGCCTGTAACATTAAGGAATCTGATAGAGATGGAACTTGGGCTTAAGTTGGGGGAAGGGATTGAGGGAGAGGGCAGAGGGGAAATTTGAGGGCTCTTAGTGGTTTGGTTGCAAGTCCTTCTGACCAGCATGGTAGAAGGGAAGTTTGTTTGGAGACAATCATAGCTGGAGTAAGAGCTTCAAGTTTTGTTGGGGTCCCCTTGTTTTCTAGGGGGGGGGGGTTCAAGACTGAACATCAAGTCACTGACTTCTGTTAAATATATCTGTTAAAGGCATTTTGTATGTGTCATTTTGTTACAAATGCTAATAAAAATTAAGTGATACTTATACAGCGTGAGGCACTGCTATAGTAAACAGATGCTCCATCAAAGTGTCTGCTTCTTTGACTAACAGTGCACTTGCAACTGCACGTTAACAAGACACCAAATCAGCAGCTACAGATCTGGTGCAGCACTATAAAACACAATAGGGTGGTGCTCATCACCATGTTTTTGCGTCAACACTCCCAGTACAAAACATTCATGCTCATCACAATATAGAGTGAATGATTTTTGAAAATGTGTTACACCTGAGGCCGGAGCCTTTGACATTTGTCATTGATTTTAATACAGTCCTCTACAGTGTCAGGTGACTGGAAGGGGTTCAGGAGTTAAATCAAGAGAATGGTTTTTAGTGGTTTTATTATTGGAGATAATCCATTAACCACTGGGGCAGTATCCAGCCATTCCAACACATCCTCTCATTTGCTTTTGGGTTTGAGTACTTCCAAAATCATATCAGTTCTATTTTAAAAGTGGTGTTCCAGCCCAGGAGAGATATCCTGGCCAAGATAATGGACTCAGCTCTGATGCAAATGAACATTCATTTCTTTACAGGCTTTATGTCATTTCAAAGCAAGAGGTTTCAGTAAATCAAGTGGATCATATTCGCAAGCTTCCAACGAGGGGGGCACCAATAAAAGCTCATCAAGATACTGAATCAAAAGGGACCCCCCTTTGAATATTGGGCAATCAAGATTTTTCTTCATAATCTGAAAAAAAAGTGTTAGACTTTCCACACACTACTGTGTTAAACAAGTAAATTGATACTTGAAGGAACTATAGGTAAACGCAAATCAATACCGACTGGTAGGATGCATAGGTATAGAAAAGAGTGCAGAGAAGATACACTACTGTACAATGTGTTGTGGTTTCGGGAATGTGGATAAAATGGTTGTGAGATTAGGAATGACATGAACATTTTTTTGAACCACTGCATTGACAGCTCAAGCATTATGCACAAATCTATAAATTCTTTTCCCAGATTTCTTCAGAGGAAATATAGGAGTGTTGCACGGTAGGTACACTAATTCATTGCATAAGCAACGATTCAATTACAGGTTTTATTCCCTCTTCTGCTTCATTTTGAATGGGGTACTGCAGGATGCATGGAAGAGGTCTTCCTGGGTCCAGAGTAATGCCTACTGGTCCACATTGAATATCAGCCCAGCTTCATTTGCATGCGTTGGCCATAATTGAGGAAGGACACATTCCAACAATCCCTGTCACAAAATGGGAAGGTCATTCTGCAGCTTCTTTTTCAAATGTGCAGACTCTTGCAACACCACCACAAATTCCAGTTCCCTATTTATCAAACATCTAAATAAAACCATCAAGGGAACAATAGAGGGTGAAACACAATGTACACAGTAGGCCCACCGCTAATAAATTCACTGGCATGAAAGGACCAAATAGGATAGCCTGATAATCAGAGATAGGACTTCAAGTGATAGTCAAAGATTGGGTAACTATATGATGTATCAGTCAGCCTCCAATACTCACCGAAATTACTACCTTCTCTGAGCTGGGTAAATGTGGAAATTCAGAGTCACAAAATGTTGGGCGTGATGCTCCTGTATCACCGGACAAGAAATGCTCTTTCCGCTAACCGAAGGGTTAACATAAGGAGCTGAAGGGTCAAGCAGAATCAGTGATACAACAATATTGCTAGACCCTGCCTTTCATATTCTGTATTAAGCATTGAAGGCGGTGGAGGTGGTGGAAATTACTGCAAATAAGGAGGGTGCAGTGTTGATTGTACTTACTGCAGAGCTGGTTGATTTGAGCACTTGAACTTCTAGTGCCTAAATTCTTTACAATAATTGTACACATTTCATATCTGTCCGACTTGAGCTCCTGCTTGACCCTCAATAACAGTGAAATCTCTTCCTCTGACCCTCAAATTTCTAATTAGCAGAAGTAGGATTATAGAGGTTAATAATGACTTGTACCTCTTTGGAAACTTAACAGGATTGTACATAATATTAAATAGATTTGTGGAGCTGCATGTTGCATGCACATTCACTATTGTATTTCCTGGCCTAGGAATCTCTCTCAAAGGGTACGCTGCAGCATCAGCTTGAGGGGACATACTAGGGAACCCTTTATAGGTTGCAGATGTATTAGATGCAGGTGAGGTACCAACATGTTTGAAAATCACAAATCTATCAGGGAGCACATCAAAAGTTCAAAGTGATTGTGATGTAGAGCCTCACAGTGATCCTATAAGGGTGGATTAACTATATCCCTCCGCGGTTCACTCAGGGATGAATTTCAGCTCTGGAATTGAATCTGCCCACTCAGTGGAGATGGCATAGCAGATGCAGCGGCTTGGTAAAGATCTGGTGCCTGACCAAGTGCATGGTTTCATATAGAAGGATTATATGACTCTAAAATATCTTCTGAGTTCTTTCAGTGTGGGTAATCCTTGGAGTGCAGCAAAACCTAGCCTATTCTGTTTTTAGGGATGGCCAAATTCACTCCCTCTGATTTGATTTCTTTTAACTGCTTTTGGAGTTTCCCTTGGTCATCTTATTATTATTATTATTATTATTATGATTATTATTATTATTATCTTTCAGAGCTCTAGTCTTGGACTCAGAATGCCTTTTAGTGACCTCTGCATACTAGTCGAATAAGCAATGCCACAGTTTTTGATGGTACATTGGCCCCAGGGTCACTATTAATACTCTTAGATAAAACAAAATCTTATCAAGATCAAATGTACCTTCCTACGGGAACTACTTTGTGATGTCACTACATGTACAATGGTCCCATTTATCCTGAAATGTACCAGTAGGGGGAAATGGTACATGCTTTGACTGACCTGTCCCCATTCTCACAGAAGTAAGACAAGGATTTACTTGTAAAAAAAATCTTCTTTTCCCTTCACAATACCCCACCCTATAACACTGAGATGCCGCTAAACCCAACATAACTCATGACTACCGCTCAGTAACCATGCTCCACACAGCAGTGTCAAGATGCAGCTTATATCCACCATTTACCCAGTTTACAACTTTAATTTGATCCAACACAGATCATAAAAGTCACATACAAAAATGTACAAGATTATAAATCACAATATACATCACAATAAATATTAAATGTCATTAATAAAAGTTGATAAAATACAACATCTGCATTGTGCTGTAACACTTCAAATAACAGATACAAATATAAAAATATACAAAACAGTCAACTAGACGTCAGAAAATAGAAGATTTTCCATCACTGGGGTAACATGTTTGGATCTCTTTCCCCAAGCCTGGAGTAGGTAGTTCCCCATGAAATGGGTTGCCATTTCAGAGTGTTTAAAAAGTGGTATCAAATATGTGTTTCTAATATAAACAAAACAAGATAAAATGCACTATGCTTTCAGTTTCATATAGACAGAAATGACAGGCTGCTGAGTTACTCGGCTTGCATTTATGCTTTGAACTAGCTAGGGGAAGAATGCCGATACAGAGCTTCATGATTGGTTACAGCTGCATTCTGTCCCGATAACATTCAAAACCAAGATATTCTTTCCTGGACAGGTAAGAGATTAGGCTAGCTGAATTTACAGGTTTTGCTCTGGGTTCTCTCTCCCATATGCTCTCATAGGCCTTTTTTAATAGCATTTTAAAATTTCCTGGGATTGCTTCTGGCTGGGACAAATAACTATCGATCCCCAAGGCAATCAAATCATTTCTTTTGTCCAGAGTCTAGCCCAGAGAAACACAGGCCTCATTTGACATAGGAGGCCGATGCTCTGCAGGCCCAACTCCAAGAAATTCTGAGCATTAGTCGCATTTACAGGCAGGTCCACGGCTGTTTTAATACATTCTGTTCCACAACCTGGAGCATACCTGGATTACAGATTCCCTATAGTTCAGCTCCATAGAGGGCGCCCTGCCTGGCCTGGCTCTTGTTAATCTGCAAGATGACACTTACCGGGCCCGCCCCATGGGCCTGAATGTATCTGGATATAGCCCCACAGTGACTAGTCAACTTTAATCCTGCCCGATTCACCTGGTCTTTCCATGCACAATTGGCCGTCAGTCGGACCCCCAAATAGTCATAGCTTATAATCGGCTCAATAACACCACCTCTAAACTGATTGTGACCCGTGGTGTTTTCTTAACCCTGTTTCTGCTAAACACCCTTGACTGCGTTTTTTGAACATTTATTGAGAGTCTGCTTTTCTCGCAGAAAGGTTAAAAAATTGCCATTTGCCTCCGTAGGCCCTTCAGGGTTAATGAGAGGAGGACTGCACCATCAGCAAAGAGAAGGATTGGAATTTGCTCATCTGCCAAAGACGGGCCATCAGTAAACTCAGCCACCAATAAGTCAATGACCCATTTATAAAAAGGAAAAACAAACTAGGTGCAAGGACACAGCCCTGTCTGACTCCAACATCCATTTTTACTCTGGGGGTGGTTTTCCATCCAACCCATGCCTAATTTCTGCCCCATTGTTGGCTTAGAGCGATTGAATTGCGTCTTAAGACTTGGTCCACTGTGCTAATATTGCGATGAAATCCAGCCTGAAGTTGGTGCAATGAGAGAGAGATAGGCCGATAGGCAACCCCTATGCCCTTTCTTCTATATGGGGACAGGTTTTGCTTGGGTCCAAGAATAAGGAAGGGACTTTATTCGCTTCCAACAGGACACTAAAATGTTTTACCAGATAGGGGAGCCATATAACCACCTCCTGTCGGTACCAGTCAATAGTGACCACCAGAATCATTTTGCCTGTATCTTTGCACACTTTGCCGTCTCTTTGTCAATGCAACTTTCACCTGTGTGGCATCAGGTTCAATGTAAAAAAGAACCACAGACAGGTGCTCATGTCTTTTTCTTTGTAACCAAGTAAGTACTGCTGTAACAGCGCCAAGATGTACCCAGGGCCGCTTTGTGCGCTTTATGCATATAATAAATAAATAAATTTATATCCGGGCCAGACGCTTTCCCCAGCGTTTGCGACATGAGAGCCACCAATTTACGTACTGGGAGACAGATTTCCTGCCATATAGAGATTTCCAAAGTGTGCGATCCATGCCGCCTCAGGGATGCTGTTCTGAATTAAATTTCAATTACTACTCCTCCCGGCCGCCGGGCATTGCCATAAGCCCCTAGAATCACCCACCTCAGAGGCCTAGAGGAGATTGTCCCACAGATGATCGTAGTACTCCACCTTCTTTGTTTTAAGTAATTTATGATATAAGACACTGGATTCAACCAGGGACAATGTGCCCACTCCCCTCAGTCCCTTGGCGTGCTCTATCAATGCCTTTTTGGCAGCTCGATATTCCCCATAATACCATGGGGTATTGCGTGCTACCCTGCTGCCCACAATGAACCAAGGCCTGCTCAGCCCAACTCCCATGGTGCTTACAATCATTTCATGTGCTTTTAACAAGTGATCAACCTTATCAGCTTCACTGAGACAAGAAATCTCAAGTGGGGACTAAATGCTTGCATATATACCTGGTAATTTGGTCTCTAGAGTCTTGCTCCACCCTTTTTCTTGGTATAGTTTTTAGTCCACAGCCTCCTCCCCTTATGCCAAACAGTGACCCGGCTACAGAGGCTACAATAGGATTATGATCCTTTTTTTTGGGCCTTTTCAACACCTTAAAGTGCTGCAAATGTCCCCAAGATTCAATATTTACCAAAATGTAGTCTATCAGGCTGCATTTGGCAAGGGTGCCGAAGGTTTTGGCAGCTGGACGATCACTAGGAAATCTTCTGTTGCACGCCCTGAGGCCAAAGGCCAGGAGCACTCTTGCTGCTACCACGGCAAGTCTATAATTCCTTTTGGAGCGAGCCACCCCCAGCTCCCCCACACTCCATGTTGCATCATCCTCTTCAGTGAGCCCTACCATCATTTTAAGCGGTTCAAATTAGAGATTTAGGTCTCCTGCTATATCTAGGCAAGGTCTATGTGGGATTACTTTAGGCTGTTTGCTGAGTGCAGCACCCAGACATATAGGTTGTTTGGTGCCCTCTGCAGTTTTCCCGGTATACTAGAGACCTCTGAAGTAGCTCCAGGAGGCTTATTACCCTCTGCCTCTCGCCTGGCAGTCTTTCCATGTACAGGTGCTCCCTCAGGCCTAAGCCTGGTATTAGAGCTATGAAGCCCCTCTGAGTGTAGTCCAGTAGAAGGACCAGTTGGCCCCTCGGCACCTGTCCTGGTTGGGAGAGATGACCCCTCAGTGCGTGCACCGGTAGCCATAGGTGCCTCAGGCCGAGCACAGGTGTCAGAGTCTCGAGGACCCTGCCCAGCGGAGAAACTCCCTGGGAAAGAGTCTCCCCACTGAGGTGCTGTAGAAAAAATGTGACTTACCTGTTTCTGTCTTGACTTTGTCGAGTGGAGGCCTTCAGATTCTCTGGTGGCAAATGTGAGTATATCTCCCTCCACCTTGACAGACTGTCCTTGAGTGACTTCAGGGTAAGTGTGTCACACGCCGCACAAGAATCCCACTGGTGATCAGCCCCCATACACTCAAACCAGGGCAAATAGGGGTCTGAAACCAGAAGGGATCCCCACACGATGTGCACTTGGAAAACCTGCTCTGAGGCGACAAACACTGGGGAGCAATGCGCCAGAGGCTGGGTGAAGAATAAAAGCACTGACACAAACATTTTCTGCACAAAAAAACATTCACACGCAACACGAATTCCCATCCGTGCGGAAAAGAGGACTAGATGAGCGCCGATGGGCAGGGCTAGCAGGGCATGGTTACTCCTGCGGCTGCGCTGTCACATGATATACATTTAAAGGGGGTGAGGTTAAATCTGCTTCCGATCAAGGAAATAATGGGTGCTAGAACTAAAACACCCAGGGCTTTGAGATTGTGCAGATTTTGTTCATTGCCTGGCAGGTGGAAACATTACACCACATTTTATTGCATTGCCAGTGCTGGAGGCAAGCACATTGTGGCCAGGTTCCTATCGAAAGAGTGTGGCGACTTATTATGAATTCTTATGGTCGTAACAATTGGTTGGTTGCCGCAATACATTTTTTTAAAGAAGTTTTAAATGTGTGATAACATATTGTTACTTGATATTTGACGATGTTTTATGATGTTTTATTTTTTTATTTTTTTCTATCGTTCTGTGTTTGATGTGTTGAAATCTCATTGTGATACTGCTGTTTTTATGTTTTGTTAAAGGCTACACTGTTAACAAAATAACAATAAAAAAAACAAAAATACGTTAAAGGGGAAATTGTGAGGGAAAATGGTTCTGGGCCCATCCCTGCACAGGGACTCCCATATAGTATGCAGGAAAGGGGACGGGACGTAGGAGTATTTAAATTGCAAACTATCTTAAGTACCAAAGAAATGCACATCTGTTGCAACAGACATGGGAGGAAGAGTAGTACTAAGTGAGCTTCAGTATGTTAATACAGTTAGTAGTGTTGAAATATAAAATAGTTAAACAATTAATTTACAATCTCTGAGCACTTATGAAAATGCAGTCAACAAACACAAGCATGTTCAAACTTCGAGGCAATGACCCTGATTCATTGAATAATTTGCGTGTAAAACAGGGATTTGCGTGCCATTCTGCCTCCAAAGGCCCATTCGTCAAACAGGGATTTAAACGCAAATAATTCCATGATTTAGGGCCTTGGTGTAATCCTGCTTGGTATTTTAGGTGGCGATCTTGGTTCGAGTATGCGGTTATAACGGGGAGATAGTGCACAGGACTCCATTTAAAGAAGGCTATATAAAGTGCCCACAAGAAGTAAATCTCTAGCATACTTGTCGATTATTATACTGTAGAGAGGGAGACAAGTACCCACACCTCAAGCATCTCGCCCATGTTGCCTATATGTTGGGAACCAGAGTGTGAAATACGTGCAGTACCAGTGAAAATACCAATACCAAGGAGAATCCTTCCCGTTGCGAAAACCATACCTGCATACACGACAATATGATGGTCATTTGAATGAAATACCAGAAGAGGTGTGAAACATGAGCAAAAGAGCAGATTGGTGACATCACACGAAGCAAGACTGATGCACCCAGAAGAGATGCAGAGGCAAGAGAACATAGATATTCTATAGGTGTCAAAGAAAGTATCAGAGACAAGTAACATTTCAGGATTGAGATGAAGATGTTTATTTTACAGAAATAATGAAGATATGAAGTTATTTTACACGTGTACAGATGCAAAGAAACGCAAGCAGACAAAGTATTCTTAAGGCTAGCTATCTAGTGAATAGATTTCGGCATGCGCCAACATATATATATATATATAGAAATGAGTGAACTATGTATGATTCCACTATGCATTTTAGCAGGGCTGGACCAGAAAAAAGAAGGCTTTTCCAGTGTGTCGCAGTTAAAAAGCAGTTGAATTACAGGAGTGAATCTCAGAAGGGCAAGGCTGGACCAGCCCCTAGAAGCCAAGTCCGGTTTGGACTGGCGTGATCAGACAGTAGTTAGAAATCATGTGAAAGAACAAACTACTGTTCAGAATACCTGCACGAAAACAAGGAAGATGTCAGAGGTTCAATAAATCCTAGTATTTTAAATACACCAAGAGCTCAAAGTCATGGTCTTTAGTCACGTGGAGGGAAGAAAATGGACAATCATGATGAACCACACCTATGCAAGGAGACAGAGCATGCCTCTACTCCCTCTTATTCTCCAGAGCAAGGAACATTTCCAAGGTCGATTTCAAAGCCTTAATGTTACGTTCCCCTGGTATCCACAGGGACGCCACCCAGCCCTGGTTGGATGATTTGCAGTCTCGAACCCTCTCCCGGTCCCTTGGTAAGGCCTCTGGTTAAAGATGGGTCTGCAATATAGGAGAGCTGGATTCAATACCAGATTGTCTTTATGTTTTCTCACCTCCCTTGGCCTCAACTCCTTCCTCCGCCTTGGGCCCTCTCCTCACCTTAATATTGTAGAAGGTGGATTCTCCGTCCTGCTCCTCGTGGCAGGGGTGCGTAGATGTGGGGGGCGAGCAGCGACCAAGTTACTTCACTGGGGCAAGCCCCCCCCCCGTGGGAATCCAGGCCTGCTGCGACTCCATAGGTTTGCTGCTTTACAGTCTTTATATGCCGTTCTTATGTTCCTCTTAGTTCGAATAATAATGTCTTGTTTCTTTCCTTTTAAGTATGGAAAGGTATTTTGGAGGTGTTATGCAGTTTGAAGATAAGCATGGGCCAGTAGGCGAAAGCGTGGTGTGCGAGATGTTGTCCGGTGAGTAATGCGCGATGCACAGCGCTGTTTCGCCTTTTATATTGCTAACCTGTGTCTTTTCTCTCCTTGCAGGTTGCGATGTTCCTCGCCGAGCGCCGTAAGGTTCCAGCATTGATACTGACCAGGAGATGACTACCCAGGTAAGAATTGTATGGCTGTCTTCATTCGGAAGGAAACGTGAATAAACGCTTACTAATGCTGTCTTTCTTTCTCCTCTTTCCAGGTTATGGTATTCCAGGATGCATGCGGTGCCGGATGATGGAGTTCGTACCTTCAGGTGAGTGGAACTGAAGTCGGCAATGGATTGAAGACAGGATACTGTTCCGAGTAAGTATCGTAGTGGTCTTTCTCTCTCTGCAGGTCCTTGGTTTCAGGGAAGCTGGCATCAAAGAACTGGACACGGTGAGCGTTACGCTGCCCACAGCAGAATAACGCAAAGCATGTTCTGCTGCTTGGGTGTGGTTTAAATAGTCTCAGGTAAAGTAGTCTAGGTAAAATAGTCCCAGGCCTGCCACACCCAAAGTAGTGCAGGTAAAGTAGTCCCAGGCCTACCACACCCAAAAGACTAGACCGCATAGCTCAGTTCATTCTAACTGAGCTATCTGTGTGCCTCCATGTTGGCTGAACCCCCCAAGTAAATAGTCCCATTCTAATGTTGGTCTTCATGATGGTTATGAGCCTGGCGCCAAAGGACTGACTCCAAGAGAGTCTTGGAAGAGGTTTTAAGGACTTTGACCTGCCCCCAACTGGAAGGCTGACTTGCCAGTGAGGGCCAGGGGCAAGGGTCATGACACTTAATTGACGTGCAGACCACAGAGGTGATGATAGGTGACATGCTAATTGGTGGGAAGCTATGGTCAAGACCAACCCACCAGCACCTGGAGACCAGCCTGCGTGCTGCTGGCGTAGGTGGAAAAGTACTGACGGATGTAAGGGTGCCAACCAATTATAGAGGGCCACGAAGCAAAGAGCCCTATAGTTTGTGTAACCAATGGGACGTTGTGTATTTTATGACATTCATAGTGACCTGTTTGAGGGGAGGGCTTACTTGCCCCACCTGATGCTAGAGACCCTATCACTCTCTTAGACAAGTATAGAACGTACACCTAGATGTTCACTTAGACCCAATCACTTTCTCCAATAGGTTTTTGTAGTTTACTAAGCAGGTTGACGTCAGCAATGATGAGTTTTTACTATATAACTCATGTTTTTTATGAAATGTTTCGAGATCATGCTGTGAGACGACAGTTGATGTCCGTTGTACTCCCTGTTTTAGATACTTGACATTAAAACAGTTAAACCTTTGCCAACTTTCTGAGTTAGTCTGATTATTGATGTTTGAGTATCTTCTGCATCCCCATCCATCTCAAAGTATTGCTACCGCGTCTTAAAGGGCTGGGTTGGTAATCCCGGTTCACGCGGTAGCAGAGAAATGATGGTTAAAGAACCGTCGACATAGTAAGCTTTGTGGTCCCGCAATATCGGATGCCCTCTGCCATTCAGCTGAAAGGACATACGGCTCCCTGTAAATAGCGGAAACTAGTTTAAAGAAAAACTTGCAAGTGTAGGTGGGACGGGTCCCTCGGTTTCTACAGAATCCCCTACCGATTTATACATGAACTGAGCAGACGGAAGGCTGAAGCGGCTGGTTGAGGAGGCGACGATCCCGAGAGTCGGAAGTTAAAAACGCAAATGGTGAATAGAACTGAGTGAGGTGGCAAATTGTGAATGGACAGTGAGTGGAAAGAGTGATAAGGGGAAATAAGTAACGGAGGGACGTTGGGGTAAACAACTTGAGACGATGAGTGTCGAGTTAGTAAGCAATTGACTTGAGACGAGGATCGCCAAGCAATTGAGAAACTGTGAGACAAGGAGCGTCACAGTTTGAGTATGCCCAGTATCCTGCGTCATAGGACATTTTCAGAAGGAGTCATATCCAGAGTCCCAATAGTGGATGACGTAGACTATGGACACATTCAAAGATTGTCTAAAGGGAATGACTTAAACTCCGTAGGAGTATTTTTAGGGGCAAGTATAGTCACGAAGAGCGTGAATAAAGGAATAGTCATGAAGAGCGTAGACCGGCCAAATCTGTCAGTTTGGCTGTTTGTTTTATGTCGTATATAATGTATATGTGGTGAAGAAATATTGAAGAATTTAAGAGACGTGAAAAAGAAAGCACAGATATTTGAGATTTAATTATTTATTTATTTAGTTGAACTGATGATGTTTAGTGAATAAGTAGACTGAAGTAAAACGTGATATAAAAGGCTTGGAGCTGCGACGATTGGTGCACGCTCATATTGTGTTATTTTTCTGAAACATATATTTTTAAAGTGTAAAACGTAACAGTGAGTACTGACAGTCAAGTGTGACGAGTCAAAATGGAGGATAGTCAAAGATTGGGTAACTATATGATGTATCAGTCAGCCTCCAATACTCACCGAAATTACTACCTTCTCTGAGCTGGGTAAATGTGGAAATTCAGAGTCACAAAATGTTGGGCGTGATGCTCCTGTATCACCGGACAAGAAATGCTCTTTCCGCTAACCGAAGGGTTAACATAAGGAGCTGAAGGGTCAAGCAGAATCAGTGATACAACAATATTGCTAGACCCTGCCTTTCATATTCTGTATTAAGCATTGAAGGCGGTGGAGGTGGTGGAAATTACTGCAAATAAGGAGGGTGCAGTGTTGATTGTACTTACTGCAGAGCTGGTTGATTTGAGCACTTGAACTTCTAGTGCCTAAATTCTTTACAATAATTGTACACATTTCATATCTGTCCGACTTGAGCTCCTGCTTGACCCTCAATAACAGTGAAATCTCTTCCTCTGACCCTCAAATTTCTAATTAGCAGAAGTAGGATTATAGAGGTTAATAATGACTTGTACCTCTTTGGAAACTTAACAGGATTGTACATAATATTAAATAGATTTGTGGAGCTGCATGTTGCATGCACATTCACTATTGTATTTCCTGGCCTAGGAATCTCTCTCAAAGGGTACGCTGCAGCATCAGCTTGAGGGGACATACTAGGGAACCCTTTATAGGTTGCAGATGTATTAGATGCAGGTGAGGTACCAAAATGTTTGAAAATCACAAATCTATCAGGGAGCACATCAAAAGTTCAAAGTGATTGTGATGTAGAGCCTCACAGTGATCCTATAAGGGTGGATTAACTATATCCCTCCGCGGTTCACTCAGGGATGAATTTCAGCTCTGGAATTGAATCTGCCCACTCAGTGGAGATGGCATAGCAGATGCAGCGGCTTGGTAAAGATCTGGTGCCTGACCAAGTGCATGGTTTCATATAGAAGGATTATATGACTCTAAAATATCTTCTGAGTTCTTTCAGTGTGGGTAATCCTTGGAGTGCAGCAAGACGTAACCTATTCTGTTTTTAGGGATGGCCAAATTCACTCCCTCTGATTTGATTTCTTTTAACTGCTTTTGGAGTTTCCCTTGGTCATCTTATTATTATTATTATTATTATTATGATTATTATTATTATTATCTTTCAGAGCTCTAGTCTTGGACTCAGAATGCCTTTTAGTGACCTCTGCATACTAGTCGAATAAGCAATGCCACAGTTTTTGATGGTACATTGGCCCCAGGGTCACTATTAATACTCTTAGATAAAACAAAATCTTATCAAGATCAAATGTACCTTCCTACGGGAACTACTTTGTGATGTCACTACATGTACAATGGTCCCATTTATCCTGAAATGTACCAGTAGGGGGAAATGGTACATGCTTTGACTGACCTGTCCCCATTCTCACAGAAGTAAGACAAGGATTTACTTGTAAAAAAAATCTTCTTTTCCCTTCACAATACCCCACCCTATAACACTGAGATGCCGCTAAACCCAACATAACTCATGACTACCGCTCAGTAACCATGCTCCACACAGCAGTGTCAAGATGCAGCTTATATCCACCATTTACCCAGTTTACAACTTTAATTTGATCCAACACAGATCATAAAAGTCACATACAAAAATGTACAAGATTATAAATCACAATATACATAACAATAAATATTAAATGTCATTAATAAAAGTTGATAAAATACAACATCTGCATTGTGCTGTAACACTTCAAATAACAGATACAAATATAAAAATATACAAAACAGTCAACTAGACGTCAGAAAATAGAAGATTTTCCATCACTGGGGTAACATGTTTGGATCTCTTTCCCCAAGCCTGGAGTAGGTAGTTCCCCATGAAATGGGTTGCCATTTCAGAGTGTTTAAAAAGTGGTATCAAATATGTGTCTCTAATATAAACAAAACAAGATAAAATGCACTATGCTTTCAGTTTCATATAGACAGAAATGACAGGCTGCTGAGTTACTCGGCTTGCATTTATGCTTTGAACTAGCTAGGGGAAGAATGCCGATACAGAGCTTCATGATTGGTTACAGCTGCATTCTGTCCCGATAACATTCAAAACCAAGATATTCTTTCCTGGACAGGTAAGAGATTAGGCTAGCTGAATTTACAGGTTTTGCTCTGGGTTCTCTCTCCCATATGCTCTCATAGGCCTTTTTTAATAGCATTTTAAAATTTCCTGGGATTGCTTCTGGCTGGGACAAATAACTATCGATCCCCAAGGCAATCAAATCATTTCTTTTGTCCAGAGTCTAGCCCAGAGAAACACAGGCCTCATTTGACATAGGAGGCCGATGCTCTGCAGGCCCAACTCCAAGAAATTCTGAGCATTAGTCGCATTTACAGGCAGGTCCACGGCTGTTTTAATAAATTCTGTTCCACAACCTGGAGCATACCTGGATTACAGATTCCCTATAGTTCAGCTCCATAGAGGGCGCCCTGCCTGGCCTGGCTCTTGTTAATCTGCAAGATGACACTTACCGGGCCCGCCCCATGGGCCTGAATGTATCTGGATATAGCCCCACAGTGACTAGTCAACTTTAATCCTGCCCGATTCACCTGGTCTTTCCATGCACAATTGGCCGCCAGTCGGACCCCCAAATAGTCATAGCTTATAATCGGCTCAATAACACCACCTCTAAACTGATTGTGACCCGTGGTGTTTTCTTAACCCTGTTTCTGCTAAACACCCTTGACTGCGTTTTTTGAACATTTATTGAGAGTCTGCTTTTCTCGCAGAAAGGTTCAAACATTGCCATTTGCCTCCGTAGGCCCTTCAGGGTTAATGAGAGGAGGACTGCACCATCAGCAAAGAGAAGGATTGGAATTTGCTCATCTGCCAAAGACGGGCCATCAGTAAACTCAGCCACCAATAAGTCAATGACCCATTTATAAAAAGGAAAAACAAACTAGGTGCAAGGACACAGCCCTGTCTGACTCCAACATCCATTTTTACTCTGGGGGTGCTTTTGAAATCCAACCTATGCCAAATTTCTGCCCCATTGTTGGTTTAGAGCGATTGAATTGCGTCTTAAGACTTGGTCCACTGTGCTAATATTGTGCTGAAATCCAGCCTGAAGTTGGTGCAATGAGAGAGAGATAGGCCGATAGGCCACCCCTATGCCCTTTCTTCTATATGGGGACAGGTTTTGCTTGGGTCCAAGAATAAGGAAGGGACTTTATTCGCTTCCAACAGGACACTAAAATGTTTTACCAGATAGGGGAGCCATATAACCACCTCCTGTCGGTACCAGTCAATAGTGACCACCAGAATCATTTTGCCTGTATCTTTGCACACTTTGCCGTCTCTTTGTCAATGCAACTTTCACCTGTGTGGCATCAGGTTCAATGTAAAAAAGAACCACAGACAGGTGCTCATGTCTTTTTCTTTGTAACCAAGTAAGTACTGCTGTAACAGCGCCAAGATGTACCCAGGGCCGCTTTGTGCGCTTTATACATGTAATAAATAAATAAATGTATATCCGGGCCAGACGCTTTCCCCAGCGTTTGCGACATGAGAGCCACCAATTTACGTACTGGGAGACAGATTTCCTGCCATATAGAGATTTCCAAAGTGTGCGATCCAGGCCGCCTCAGGGATGCTGTTCTGAATTAAATTTCAATTACTACTCCTCCCGGCCGCCGGGCATTGCCATAAGCCCCTAGAATCACCCACCTCAGAGGCCTGGAAGAGATTGTCGCACAGATGATCGGAGTACTCCACCTTCTTTGTTTTAAGTAATTTATGATATAAGACACTGGATTCAACCAGGGACAATGTGCCCACTCCCCTAAGTCCCTTGGCGTGCTCTATCAATGCCTTTTTGGCAGCTCGATATTCCCCATAATACCATGGGGTATTGCGTGCTACCCTGCTGCCCACAATGAACCAAGGCCTGCTCAGCCCAACTCCCATGGTGCTTACAATCATTTCATGTGCTTTTAACAAGTGATCAACCTTATCAGCTTCACTGAGACAAGAAATCTCAAGTGGGGACTAAATGCTTGCATATATACCTGGTAATTTGGTCTCTAGAGTCTTGCTCCACCCTTTTTCTTGGTATAGTTTTTAGTCCACAGCCTCCTCCCCTTATGCCAAACAGTGACCCGGCTACAGAGGCTACAATAGGATTATGATCCTTTTTTTTGGGCCTTTTCAACACCTTAAAGTGCTGCAAATGTCCCCAAGATTCAATATTTACCAAAATGTAGTCTATCAGGCTGCATTTGGCAAGGGTGCCGAAGGTTTTGGCAGCTGGACGATCACTAGGAAATCTTCTGTTGCACGCCCTGAGGCCAAAGGCCAGGAGCACTCTTGCTGCTACCACGGCAAGTCTATAATTCCTTTTGGAGCTAGCCACCCCCAGCTCCCCCACACTCCATGTTGCATCATCCTCTTCAGTGAGCCCTACCATCATTTTAAGCGGTTCAAATTAGAGATTTAGGTCTCCTGCTATATCTAGGCAAGGTCTATGTGGGATTACTTTAGGCTGTTTGCTGAGTGCAGCACCCAGACATATAGGTTGTTTGGTGCCCTCTGCAGTTTTCCCGGTATACTAGAGACCTCTGAAGTAGCTCCGGGAGGCTTATTACCCTCTGCCTCTCGCCTGGCAGTCTTTCCATGTACAGGTGCTCCCTCAGGCCTAAGCCTGGTATTAGAGCTATGAAGCCCCTCTGAGTGTAGTCCAGTAGAAGGACCAGTTGGCCCCTCGGCACCTGTCCTGGTTGGGAGAGATGACCCCTCAGTGCGTGCACCGGTAGCCATAGGTGCCTCAGGCCGAGCACAGGTGTCAGAGTCTCGAGGACCCTGCCCAGCGGAGAAACTCCCTGGGAAAGAGTCTCCCCACTGAGGTGCTGTAGAAAAAATGTGACTTACCTGTTTCTGTCTTGACTTTGTCGAGTGGAGGCCTTCAGATTCTCTGGTGGCAAATGTGAGTAGATCTCCCTCCACCTTGACAGACTGTCCTTGAGTGACTTCAGGGTAAGTGTGTCACACGCCGCACAAGAATCCCACCGGTGATCAGCCCCTATACACTCAAACCAGGGCAAATAGGGGTCTGAAACCAGAAGGGATCCCCACACGATGTGCACTTGGAAAACCTGCTCTGAGGCGACAAACACTGGGGAGCAATGCGCCAGAGGCTGGGTGAAGAATAAAAGCACTGACACAAACATTTTCTGCACAAAAAAACATTCACACGCAACACGAATTCCCATCCGTGCGGAAAAGAGGACTAGATGAGCGCCGATGGGCAGGGCTAGCAGGGCATGGTTACTCCTGCGGCTGCGCTGTCACATGATATACATTTAAAGGGGGTGAGGTTAAATCTGCTTCCGATCAAGGAAATAATGGGTGCTAGAACTAAAACACCCAGGGCTTTGAGATTGTGCAGATTTTGTTCATTGCCTGGCAGGTGGAAACATTACACCACATTTTATTGCATTGCCAGTGCTGGAGGCAAGCACATTGTGGCCAGGTTCCTATCGAAAGAGTGTGGCGACTTATTATGAATTCTTATGGTCGTAACAATTGGTTGGTTGCCGCAATACATTTTTTTAAAGAAGTTTTAAATGTGTGATAACATATTGTTACTTGATATTTGACGATGTTTTATGATGTTTTATTTTTTTATTTTTTTCTATCGTTCTGTGTTTGATGTGTTTAAATCTCATTGTGATACTGCTGTTTTTATGTTTTGTTAAAGGCTACACTGTTAACAAAATAACAATAAAAAAAACAAAAATACGTTAAAGGGGAAATTGTGAGGGAAAATGGTTCTGGGCCCATCCCTGCACAGGGACTCCCATATAGTATGCAGGAAAGGGGACGGGACGTAGGAGTATTTAAATTGCAAACTATCTTAAGTACCAAAGAAATGTACATCTGTTGCAACAGACATGGGAGGAAGAGTAGTACTAAGTGAGCTTCAGTATGTTAATACAGTTAGTAGTGTTGAAATATAAAATAGTTAAACAATTAATTTACAATCTCTGAGCACTTATGAAAATGCAGTCAACAAACACAAGCATGTTCAAACTTCGAGGCAATGACCCTGATTCATTGAATAATTTGCGTGTAAAACAGGGATTTGCGTGCCATTCTGCCTCCAAAGGCCCATTCGTCAAACAGGGATTTAAACGCAAATAATTCCATGATTTAGGGCCTTGGTGTAATCCTGCTTGGTATTTTAGGTGGCGATCTTGGTTCGAGTATGCGGTTATAACGGGGAGATAGTGCACAGGACTCCATTTAAAGAAGGCTATATAAAGTGCCCACAAGAAGTAAATCTCTAGCATACTTGTCGATTATTATACTGTAGAGAGGGAGACAAGTACCCACACCTCAAGCATCTCGCCCATGTTGCCTATATGTTGGGAACCAGAGTGTGAAATACGTGCAGTACCAGTGAAAATACCAATACCAAGGAGAATCCTTCCCGTTGCGAAAACCATACCTGCATACACGACAATATGATGGTCATTTGAATGAAATACCAGAAGAGGTGTGAAACATGAGCAAAAGAGCAGATTGGTGACATCACACGAAGCAAGACTGATGCACCCAGAAGAGATGCAGAGGCAAGAGAACATAGATATTCTATAGGTGTCAAAGAAAGTATCAGAGACAAGTAACATTTCAGGATTGAGATGAAGATGTTTATTTTACAGAAATAATGAAGATATGAAGTTATTTTACACGTGTACAGATGCAAAGAAACGCAAGCAGACAAAGTATTCTTAAGGCTAGCTATCTAGTGAATAGATTTCGGCATGCGCCAACATATATATATATATATAGAAATGAGTGAACTATGTATGATTCCACTATGCATTTTAGCAGGGCTGGACCAGAAAAAAGAAGGCTTTTCGAGTGTGTCGCAGTTAAAAAGCAATTGAATTACAGGAGTGAATCTCAGAAGGGCAAGGCTGGACCAGCCCCTAGAAGCCAAGTCCGGTTTGGACTGGCGTGATCAGACAGTAGTTAGAAATCATGTGAAAGAACAAACTACTGTTCAGAAGACCTGCACGAAAACAAGGAAGATGTCAGAGGTTCAATAAATCCTAGTATTTTAAATACACCAAGAGCTCAAAGTCATGGTCTTTAGTCACGTGGAGGGAAGAAAATGGACAATCATGATGAACCACACCTATGCAAGGAGACAGAGCATGCCTCTACTCCCTCTTATTCTCCAGAGCAAGGAACATTTCCAAGGTCGATTTCAAAGCCTTAATGTTACGTTCCCCTGGTATCCACAGGGACGCCACCCAGCCCTGGTTGGATGATTTGCAGTCTCGAACCCTCTCCCGGTCCCTTGGTAAGGCCTCTGGTTAAAGATGGGTCTGCAATATAGGAGAGCTGGATTCAATACCAGATTGTCTTTATGTTTTCTCACCTCCCTTGGCCTCAACTCCTTCCTCCGCCTTGGGCCCTCTCCTCACCTTAATATTGTAGAAGGTGGATTCTCCGTCCTGCTCCTCGTGGCAGGGGTGCGTAGATGTGGGGGGCGAGCAGCGACCAAGTTACTTCACTGGGGCAAGCCCCCCCCGTGGGAATCCAGGCCTGCTGCGACTCCGTAGGTTTGCTGCTTTACAGTCTTTATATGCCGTTCTTATGTTCCTCTTAGTTCGAATAATGATGTCTTGTTTCTTTCCTTTTAAGTATGGAAAGGTATTTTGGAGGTGTTATGCAGTTTGAAGATAAGCATGGGCCAGTAGGCGAAAGCGTGGTGTGCGAGATGTTGTCCGGTGAGTAATGCGCGATGCACAGCGCTGTTTCGCCTTTTATATTGCTAACCTGTGTCTTTTCTCTCCTTGCAGGTTGCGATGTTCCTCGCCGAGCGCCGTAAGGTTCCAGCAATGATACTGACCCAGGTAAGAATTGTATGGCTGTCTTCATTCGGAAGGAAACGTGAATAAACGCTTACTAATGCTGTTTTTCTTTCTCCTCTTTCCAGGTTATGGTATTCCAGGATGCATGCGGTGCCGGATGATGGAGTTCGTACCTTCAGGTGAGTGGAACTGAAGTCGGCAATGGATTGAAGACAGGATACTGTTCCGAGTAAGTATCGTAGTGGTCTTTCTCTCTCTGCAGGTCCTTGGTTTCAGGGAAGCTGGCATCAAAGAACTGGACACGGTGAGCGTTACGCTGCCCACAGCAGAATAACGCAAAGCATGTTCTGCTGCTTGGGTGTGGTTTAAATAGTCTCAGGTAAAGTAGTCTAGGTAAAATAGTCCCAGGCCTGCCACACCCAAAGTAGTGCAGGTAAAGTAGTCCCAGGCCTACCACACCCAAAAGACTAGACCGCATAGCTCAGTTCATTCTAACTGAGCTATCTGTGTGCCTCCATGTTGGCTGAACCCCCCAAGTAAATAGTCCCATTCTAATGTTGGTCTTCATGATGGTTATGAGCCTGGCGCCAAAGGACTGACTCCAAGAGAGTCTTGGAAGAGGTTTTAAGGACTTTGACCTGCCCCCAACTGGAAGGCTGACTTGCCAGTGAGGGCCAGGGGCAAGGGTCATGACACTTAATTGACGTGCAGACCACAGAGGTGATGATAGGTGACATGCTAATTGGTGGGAAGCTATGGTCAAGACCAACCCACCAGCACCTGGAGACCAGCCTGCGTGCTGCTGGCGTAGGTGGAAAAGTACTGACGGATGTAAGGGTGCCAACCAATTATAGAGGGCCACGAAGCAAAGAGCCCTATAGTTTGTGTAACCAATGGGACGTTGTGTATTTTATGACATTCATAGTGACCTGTTTGAGGGGAGGGCTTACTTGCCCCACCTGATGCTAGAGACCCTATCACTCTCTTAGACAAGTATAGAACGTACACCTAGATGTTCACTTAGACCCAATCACTTTCTCCAATAGGTTTTTGTAGTTTACTAAGCAGGTTGACGTCAGCAATGATGAGTTTTTACTATATAACTCATGTTTTTTATGAAATGTTTCGAGATCATGCTGTGAGACGACAGTTGATGTCCGTTGTACTCCCTGTTTTAGATACTTGACATTAAAACAGTTAAACCTTTGCCAACTTTCTGAGTTAGTCTGATTATTGATGTTTGAGTATCTTCTGCATCCCCATCCATCTCAAAGTATTGCTACCGCGTCTTAAAGGGCTGGGTTGGTAATCCCGGTTCACGCGGTAGCAGAGAAATGATGGTTAAAGAACCGTCGACATAGGAAGCTTTGTGGTCCCACAATATCGGATGCCCTCTGCCATTCAGCTGAAAGGACATACGGCTCCCTGTAAATAGCGGAAACTAGTTTAAAGAAAAACTTGCAAGTGTAGGTGGGACGGGTCCCTCGGTTTCTACAGAATCCCCTACCGATTTATACATGAACTGAGCAGACGGAAGGCTGAAGCGGCTGGTTGAGGAGGCGACGATCCCGAGAGTCGGAAGTTAAAAACGCAAATGGTGAATAGAACTGAGTGAGGTGGCAAATTGTGAATGGACAGTGAGTGGAAAGAGTGATAAGGGGAAATAAGTAACGGAGGGACGTTGGGGTAAACAACTTGAGACGATGAGTGTCGAGTTAGTAAGCAATTGACTTGAGACGAGGATCGCCAAGCAATTGAGAAACTGTGAGACAAGGAGCGTCACAGTTTGAGTAAGCCCAGTATCCTGCGTCATAGGACGTTTTCAGAAGGAGTCATATCCAGAGTCCCAATAGTGGATGACGTAGACTATGGACACATTCAAAGATTGTCTAAAGGGAATGACTTAAACTCCGTAGGAGTATTTTTAGGGGCAAGTATAGTCACGAAGAGCGTGAATAAAGGAATAGTCATGAAGAGCGTAGACCGGCCAAATCTGTCAGTTTGGCTGTTTGTTTTATGTCGTATATAATGTATATGTGGTGAAGAAATATTGAAGAATTTAAGAGACGTGAAAAAGAAAGCACAGATATTTGAGATTTAATTATTTATTTATTTAGTTGAACTGATGATGTTTAGTGAATAAGTAGACTGAAGTAAAACGTGATATAAAAGGCTTGGAGCTGCGACGATTGGTGCACGCTCATATTGTGTTATTTTTCTGAAACATATATTTTTAAAGTGTAAAACGTAACAGTGAGTACTGACAGTCAAGTGTGACGAGTCAAAATGGAGGATATTACTCTGCTTATACATATATGCAAGCAGTTGCCAAAACACGCACCCAAGCATAAACAATACAGTGCGTAATGGGTTAAGGGCAGGGCAGATAAGATGTTCATGCCATGGCCACAAGGGGGATCACTATCAAAAGCAGTTTTGCAACACATGATGACATATTTGCACGCAGCATACGTGGAAAAAAAGTTAGAAAAGATGTTAGTGAGCTTAGAGCTCTGGAAGATTGTGGAATTAAGCTCGGAGACAGGTGGATGCTGAAACAATAATTTAATCACTGGTTGAAGGATAGCGTTATGTTTAAGGGAATTACTATCAAGTCCTCCCGGTTAACTTCACCGGTGTCTTGGTCTTCCAAAATATAACAACGTTAGTCCTGGTCTGGTCTTATCTTGAGGTGTCCGGATAGGCCCACCACTCTGGTTCTCCCCTCTCTCCTTTCTCCGTGTCCTGTGGAATGAGAGCAACCCATTAGTTTGGTTTGGTGCCCTTTTATCATAACAGGAGGTTTCAAACCCCCTCCAATCACTGGGAGCCTGGGCTAACCCCCTTCTCATTGGTTCCTTGGACGTTGTCCCGCCTCCCTTAAAGTTTGCCGCCCCGGGCTGTCGCCATTCCCGTTTCCCTTGAGGTTGTGAGGGTTCACGTTGGCCATGTGGCCTTGGCCGCGTGGTGTAAGGACGCATCCGGACGATGGGCGTCCTTCTCCTGCCACATGTATTCCTGGCACCATCAGAAGGAGCACGGGGGTGGCGATCCGGACGCTGCTCTCCTGCGTCCCGGCACCACCGCGAGCACGGCTCCCCGTTCCCCAGGCCGGGGTGAAACCCAGGTGAGTGCTGTCTATAGCGGCTCTTTCCGCAGCGTCGCCGCGGCCGCCAGCAGCGCGGCTGTCCGCAGCGGCTTCCCCTTTCCTTGCTATAACGGGAAGGGCGGGCATGGATAGGAGGGCGGGCATGCCGCCAGGGTGTCCAGCGTCTCCGGGCTCGTGCGGGTTGAGTGCACGCCGCGGCACCACCCGAGGCATGACTCCACAAAGATGTACCCGCAGGAAAGGGAAGATCCGCCTCCTGAAGACTGGATGCTTAACCAGTGCAAAGAGGAGGCAAGGAGCCTTCTGCTCCCCCCGCTGCGCCTGAAATAAATGGCGATAGTACAAAGGATGACGGACTGTACCCATTAAGAGAGTTTAAGGCAGCAATAGGGTACAGCAATTCGGCATATTAGTCGCCTGCGCATAGCAGTGAGGAGAGTCCAGAGAAGACTCCGGAAAGAGATGTGATCTCTAAAGTCTTATGGATAAGGAGAGAAGTGATTGACCAAGTACATCCTTAGATATAGGACGGGAGATAAACAGATGGAAAGGAGAGAAAGATAAGGCTGATGAGGTAGCGCTAATACAGAACGAATGGATGAGCGGTCAGATTTTGTTCAAACTTGATGGAAAGAGTATTGAGGAAGTAAGGCAAAGGGAAGATCGAGACAAACAAAAAAGCAGAAAACGAGAGGAATCGTTGAAAGGCGATGAGGTTAGAAGAAAGATAGACAGAGACGGGAACAGCTGTATCAAGATGAGCAGCTAAAAAAAGCAGGAAAGGGCAGAGGAGCAAAGGAAGTATGATAATAGACAAAAGGCAACTGAAGAATGAGACGAACAAATACGTAGGGCAAATGAGAGAAGAGAGGTCAAAAGAAAAGAAGAGAAGAGGGTAAGAGAAGAAGCAAGGAAACAAAGAGAGCTTGGCAAAGAAATAGGACCTAAGAGAAGGCAAAGAGCATGCGACATTGATCATGTATAAAAATAATTAATGGGGCCTAATCCAGTAGTAGCATAGGAGGACATGGAAGAATTCTTCCCGACACATAAGCCAATGCCAGAAAATCTACAGAAAATCTACAGAAAATCTAGAGGATGAGTTTGATACAAGAAGCATTGGGGACTCAATCGATAAAGTCTATCATGATATGAAGACTAAGAAAGAACCGGAAGGAAAGGGTAAAAATGATTGACTCGAAAGTACGCAGAGGCTTATACAATTTTGAGCATAAAGAGTTGTCTCTGGAGAGGCTAACTCTGAATAAAGACAAAAAAAGAGGAAAGTCATACAAGTTGGGGACAGGATATGTCAGACGAGGATAGCGAAATCTTCTGTTGGGAGGAGGGAGATAACTCATGTGGTCCTGAAGGATGTTCTCCGATGGACAAAGAAGTAAGATGGTCAGATCTAGATCTACCCAAACCTCGGGCATCAGAAACTCTGGCGCGACTAGATCAACCCAAAGGGCGATCCCATAGTGAGAGGGGGGACTCACCACCTTAAGTGAGAAAGTTAAGGTTGCTACCAGGAAGGAGGCGGTGCAGAACCTTTGTCCCTGCTATGGACAGACAGATGATGAGGGATGAATGTGAGTTTTGGATTTTGCAGTTTCTTTTGTTAGAGAAAGGAGGAGCCAGACCGCAGTATATACCATGGCCACAAATGGATAAGGATAATTTAAGGTGTACATTTCCAAGTTTAGCTTCCGGTGCTGGTAAGTGGATACATGAGTTAGAGAAAATGACAGGAGGAAACACGTTAGCTATAGGAGACATTAACGGTCTTCTAGCCGCTATTCTTGGGGAGAGAGCAGACAACATTTGCTGGAGATCAGGATACTCGAGTGTCACTGCGCAGAACACTACTCATGATGGAGCACCATTTAATAACTGTAGAGCAGCAGTCTGGAAAGCGCTGCAAGTACAGTATCCAGATATGTCGGATATGGGAGCTATAATGGCACAGAAAATGCAGGAAGGGGAGGATCCTCTCGTTTACATTCAAAATGTTCAAGAGCAGTGGTCTTTGGAAACGCGGGAGCCGTGGGGGAAATCTATACCTGTATTCTACAATATATTATGTCAGGGGCAGCCAGATCCAGTGCAGAAAAAGCTCAAGAAACGGTGGGTATGGAGGCAAAACCATGGTCAGAAATAGAACTAACCATCGTGCATTATTTCAAATTACTGCAGGAGAAAAATCGAAATAAAGATGATACTAGGAAAGGTGAAGAAGCAAAATTAGTGCAAAAGAAGTTGTCACAATACGTCATAGAAGGGGCGATGTTGACTAGCAGAGAAGGGTCAGGATCACAGCAAGCAGCAGGCAGGCCACAGGTGAATAACCAAAGGCAGTTTGATCAAGGTAATAATGGATTCATACCAAGGGGTAGAGGAGGCTTCCGAGAAAGAGGCTTCCAGAATAATCAGGTACATTTCCAGAATAATCAAGGTGGGTTTCAAGACACGCAGAATGAGAGTCAATGCATGCAGGGAGGGCAAATTAGGAGACTTCCTATATGTTGGACATGTGGAATGACAGGGCACATTGCACGCATGTGTGGGAGCCAAGGGTTTGTGCAGATTGGGCAGTTCTCAAGAGGGGGGACCACTTACCCACCTGCATATAGTCAGCAAAGTAGAGAGGAGTTTGTCCAAAATGAGACAGTGCAGCAAGCACAAGCGCAGAGAATGCAACAAGATTTGAAAACACAGCAGACAACAGTGAATCCGCCACAAGGACAGTCACAGCACTCACCTGTAACGCTCACCTGATTCCCGTAGAGGCGCCGGTCTTGACTGGGCGTATACCGTATCTTCACAGGTGATGTGTAACACACGGCTGGCTCTTTGGGCTGGACCTCTGTGCACGGTATATCTGACACGAAGGGTAAGATGTCTGCAGATAGAAAATATGGGATTAAGGAACTGGGCTATTGAATGTCTCTCTCTTCTTCCCTTTCTCTTCTCCTGTAGAACCCCAAAGGTTAACGCTCTCACCTTAGGTAAGTGAACGCCGTGCTCTCCATCTGCCTCGGGGCAGGGTGCTGTAACCAGTTTCTTCACTGGATAAGGGGAGCAGGCCTCTTGACTTCAGAGGACTGCTGTCCGTCGTTTACTGCACGAACGGTAAGCTTCAAGTAATTCTAATGTCTTTAAAGTCTTTAGTAATGATGTTTCTTGTTTTGCAGGGTTCCGGCGATGGCAGATGACGGGCTGAAGTGAGTTGAAGATGGAGCCCGTGTGATGAATAGAAGCGCCTGGAAGCACGTAAGTAAGCGCTTGTTGCCTGCTTCACGATGCGCTCTAACTGTCTTTTTATTTTGCAGGTATAAGTTCGGAGCGGCTGCAGGGTGCCGGAATACCCACTGGGTTAGATGTGGTAAGGAGTAATGGCACGTGAGTATTAAAGTTCCCCAATGTCTTTAAACGCACCTTGTTTTGTCTTTCAGATGCGGGATGCAGCGCCGAAGGCCTCCGGAGCGTGCGAAGAGTTGGTAAGCTTTTGTCTTTCAGATGCCGGAATGCAGTGTGAAGACCTCCGGAGCGCACGAAGAGTAGGTAAGCCTTTGTCTTTCAGATGCCGGAATGCAGCGCGAGGCGTTGGTGACAGCCGATGGACCAGGTAAGTGAAGAGCTGTCACTGAAGACCGTAATGCTAACCTGTTCTTTCTTGTCTTTATAGGTGTTGCTGAAGACTGGATTCAGGATGGTAAGCCTTTTTCCTTAGGCCCAGGATCAGATGCAGAAGACACGATGAGCGTTCTGCTGCAGAGGATGCAGAATAACCCAAAGCAAGATTCATCTATCGGGTGTGGTTTAAATAGCCTCCTGTAGTGCTTAGGTGTCTCCTTACACAGCCACGCCTAGGTAAGAAAAGAGTTCCTGCTTTCCAGAAGAGTTCCAGTGTTCTGAATCTAGGGAGTGGTTCCTGCCCCACCCAACAGGAAAAGTAGTTCCAAACAGAAGAGGATCAGAGGCTCAACTGGCAGGCAAGTAAGCAGCATGGTCTGCTGCAGGTAAGTCCACCCAAGCATTATGAGCCCGGCGCTTCCAGCGCTGGGACTGGGCATATTTATGAGCCTGGTGCCACTGGCGCCAGGACTGGGTCCAAAAGGTCCCAATTGGGACTGGTTGGCACTCGGAACCTGGGTTATGGATCTGCTTCCAAGGGAGTTGGGGTAACCCTGACCTTTTGGAAGCAGAGATCATGACAGTACCCCCCCTCAAGGCCCCTCCCAAACCGGGCTTCTCCGGGGGTTTTGGTTTGTCAGGAAATGTTCGGTGAAATCTTTTGATTAGGCGAGGAGCGTGGACATATTCAGCAGGTTCCCAGGATCTCTCTTGGGGGCCGTAGCCTTTCCAGTCAATTAGGTAAAATAGTTTAGATTTGGAGATCTTGGAGTCCAGAATGCTTTTGACTTCAAACTCGAGTTCTCCATCAACTAGGATAGGTTTTGGAGATTTAGTTAGTCGGGTTTGAGGTTGCACGGGTTTTAATAGAGAGACGTGGAAGACCGGATGTATCTTCATGTGCGGGGGCAAGTCCAACTTGACCGCTACTGGGTTTACTATGGTAGTGATGGAATAGGGACCAAGGTATCTTGGGTTGGATGTGCGTGGCCCTTTTAGAGGTAGATATTTGGTGGATAACCAGACTTGTTCCCCTACTTGATATTGAGGGGCTTCCTTCCGATGTTGATCTGCTCCTTTCTTGTATTGTTCTTTAGCCCTTTGAAGGTGAGAAACAGCTTCCTTAAAGGCTTGGGTGATTGTAGAATGCAGGTAGTCTACTGCTGGTGTTTCAAGATCTTGGAGGGGATCCAACTCCGAGGTTCGAGGGTGACTGCCGTACAAAAGAAAAAACGGGGTTTTCCCAGTTCCCGAATGGACAGAGTTATTGTAGGCATATTCAGCTATCCAAAGGATGTCTTTCCAAGTTTTTTCAGTTTGTTGCAGCATGCAGCGTAAATACTGTTCCAGAGTTTGATTGGTCATCTCGGTTTGTCCGTCGGTCTGAGGGTGGTGACTGGTCGATTGTCTCACATCAATTTGAGCCGACCGACAGCAACTTCGCCAAAAATGAGAAATAAATTGACTACCTCGATCCGAAATTAGAACCGAAGGAAAACCGTGCAGTCGGACGATGTTTTCGAGAAATTCTCGGGCCAGCGTTGCTGCTGTTGGCAAGCCTTTGAGCGGAATGAAATGCGCCATCTTGGAGAATAAGTCCACGATTACTAGAATCGTATTGTATCCGGAGCATGGAGGTAGATCGGTGATGAAGTCCATAGAAAGCGTATGCCAAGGGCGAGGTGGGATGTTAATAGGGCGTAAGAGGCCTGCTGGTCTTTCCTTTTGACTCTTGTTTTGGGCGCATACTCCACAGGACATTATAAAGTCTCTGATACCTTTTTTCCAAGACGGCCACCAGAAGTAGCGCTTGATCTTTTCTGAGGTCTTGGCCATACCGGGATGTCCTTCCATTAAAGAATCGTGATAACAAGAGATTACTTTTTTCTGTAAATCTGTGCTGGGTAGGTATAATCGTTCTTGGAAATACAATAAGTTGTCCTTTACTGCAAAGTCCTTTCCCTGCAGATGCCAATTCTGTATGTCTGCTGGAGTTACAAGTTGCCTGGCTTTATCCTTAACTTCCTCTATGGATTCTGTGGCGATTACACCCAGAATTCTTTGTTCGGGAATGATTGGTACAGGTTTAGGGTTGATCAAGTGTTCTTCCACTCCCATCCGAGAAAGGGCATCAGCTTTACCGTTCTTTGTACCAGGTCGATAGGTAATTATGAAGTCAAACTCGGCAAAGAATAATGCCCAACGGAGTTGTCTAGAGGATTGGGCTTTTGCGGTTTTCAAATATTGCAGGTTACGGTGATCCGTAATCACAGTAACGGTGTGTCGGGCCCCCAGCAGATAATGCCGCCAAGCCTTAAAGGCAGACTTGATAACCAGAAGTTCCTTGTCAGTAATCGTGTAATTGATTTCAGGAGGCGAGAATTTGCGGGACCAAAATGCCACGGGATGCAACTGATTGGTTACCGGGTCCTTTTGTGATAGAACTGCCCCCATGGCAAGGCTTGAAGCATCAGTTTCCACGATGTAGGGGAGTTCGGGGCGAGGGTGTTTTAGGATTGGTGCAGAGATAAATTTAGTCTTCAAATCCTGGAAAGCTTGTTCCGCCTCGGTAGACCATTCAAATCGTTTGTTTTTCTTTAACAAGGCAGTGATGGGCTGGACTATTCGAGAGAATTCGGGGATAAACCTGCAGTAAAAGTTAGCGAAGCCTAACATGCTTTTCACACCTTTTACGGAGGATGGTGATGGCCATTTGAGAACTGCATCGACCTTCTTTGAATCCATACGCACTCTGCCAGGTGATAATATGAATCCCAAGAATTCAACTTCAGTCACGTTGAAAACACATTTTTCCAACTTAGCGAAAAGTTTGTGTTGACGCAATCTTTCGAGGACCATTTTCACGTGTTTCCGATGTTCAGATTCCGATGAAGAATAAACGAGGATGTCGTCAATGTAAACAACAACACACACATCTATGAGCTCTCTGAGGACATCGTTCATAAAATATTGAAAGGCGGCCGGGGCATTGCAAAGTCCGAAGGGCATGACCTGATATTCAAATAGCCCATACTTGGTGCGGAAGGCCGTCTTCCATTCATCGCCCTCTTTTACTCGTACCAAGTGGTAAGCTCCTCTAAGATCCAGCTTTGTATATATGCATGCTTTTCTGACTTGGTCCAGGAGTTCAGGGATCAAAGGTAACGGATATCTATTCTTAACGGTGATCTGGTTCAGGGAGCGATAATCTATACAAGTTCTAAGGTCTCCTTCCTTTTTTGGAACGAAGAACAAAGCTGAAGAAGCAGGGGACTTGGAAGGATGAATAAACCCATTTGCCAGGTATTGATCCAGGTATTGTCGAAGGTGAAGGTTCTCAGGCTCGGTGAGGGCATAAATTCTACTACAAGGAGGAGTAGATCCAGGTATCAGGTCTATCTGGCAGTCATAAGACCTATGAGGAGGTAGAGAGTTAGCCTGATCCTTCCAGAAAACATCTTGGTATTCTAGGTATTCGGGAGGTAACTGGGGAGTCTCTGAAGAAATTGCTGCCAGTGCAACACCAAGTGGAGGGTGACAAGTAGAGACACATTCTGGAAACTGGACCGTTCTTGCTCGCCAATCGATCAGAGGATTGTGTTTCTCTAACCAAGGTATTCCTAGAATAATCTGAAACTGAGGGGCCTTGATCACATCGAACACGATCTTCTCATGGTGTCCATCTTGACTTACTAGCGTCAGCTCTTGAGTGGTATGCGTTACTGGCCTGGAGGCTATCTCCGTACCATCCACCGTAGTAATGACGTCCTTTACAGCCTTGGGACAAAGAGTTAGATTCATCCTCAAAACCATTTCATGATCCACATAATTGCCGATGGCACCACTGTCGACGTAAGCTTCAATTGCATGTAATCGATCCGGATTATCAGGGCTAATGAGGACCATAGGTATCACGAAATGCGAGTTCACGGAACTGGTTTGCACGCTCGGCAAGAGGACCTCTATTCTTGTCGGGCAAGGTCGTTTCCCTGCTCAGAGTTTGTAACTTTGGTAACTGCAGCTCCTACTGCCTTCTTGGCAGGTTTCACCGGACAGTCTCGAAGAAAGTGCCCTGAATTTCCGCAATAGAGGCATAATTGCAACTGTTTTCTCCTTTCCCGCTCCTTTTGTGTTAGAGGACCTTTCAGACCCCCTATTTGCATGGGTTCCCCAGAGTCTACTCCTTTGGAATGATTTGGCGGTTTGGAAAATACTCGAGCATCAAACTTGGAACGATCGGCCTTCCTGTTCTGCAGTCTGTGATCTATTTGAACGACTAAGTCTATATAGTCCGAACAATCTTGTGGGGGATTCACTACTTGGGCTAACACATCTTTGAGCTCTCCACGTAGACCTCTATAAAACAGCGTAATCCTTTTGTCCTCAGGCCATTGAGTTTCCACTATCAGTCTGTTGAAAGACGCAATATAAGCCAAAAGGTCTTGATTACCTTGTCGCAACGAAAGAAGCTCATTGTCCAAGGCCTGCCCCTGTGAATGTCTTGCGAACAGTTTTTCCATACTGAGCTGAAAAGCTTGAAAATCATGGAGGACCGGATCATCTTGATTTACTAGAGGGATCGACCAGTCTGCCGCATTGCCACTAAGGTACGAAAGCACGAAAGCTACTTTAGCTTGATCAGTTGGAAAGGCTGCTGGCCGGCATAAGAAATGCAACCGGCACTGATTGATGAATACTGCAAACCTCTTTGGGTCACCAGAAAATCGTTTGGGCGGAGCCAGAGGTACATTCCCAGGTAGGTTGATCTGCACTGGATTCATAGAGGATGTAGAAGGAAGATTTCCCCCAGATGCGGGTAACGGGGTCTGTCCGGCTTGTGACTGTAGCAATTGTCTAGCGAGATCATCTGTTCGCTCCTTGGAAATAATCAGTTCCCTTCTTAGAGCGTTCGTTTCCTGACGGGCTGCATGCACTTCTGCCCTTAGTTCCCCAAGTAACTGGGCTAGCTGGTCGGTATCAGAGGTTTCCATAGCGCCTGGGCGGGAGTTTTGTGGTAGGCTTTGCGTTCTGTAACGCTCACCTGATTCCCGTAGAGGCGCCGGTCTTGACTGGGCGTATACCGTATCTTCACAGGTGATGTGTAACACACGGCTGGCTCTTTGGGCTGGACCTCTGTGCACGGTATATCTGACACGAAGGGTAAGATGTCTGCAGATAGAAAATATGGGATTAAGGAACTGGGCTATTGAATGTCACTCTCTTCTTCCCTTTCTCTTCTCCTGTAGAACCCCAAAGGTTAACGCTCTCACCTTAGGTAAGTGAACGCCGTGCTCTCCATCTGCCTCGGGGCAGGGTGCTGTAACCAGTTTCTTCACTGGATAAGGGGAGCAGGCCTCTTGACTTCAGAGGACTGCTGTCCGTCGTTTACTGCACGAACGGTAAGCTTCAAGTAATTCTAATGTCTTTAAAGTCTTTAGTAATGATGTTTCTTGTTTTGCAGGGTTCCGGCGATGGCAGATGACGGGCTGAAGTGAGTTGAAGATGGAGCCCGTGTGATGAATAGAAGCGCCTGGAAGCACGTAAGTAAGCGCTTGTTGCTTGCTTCACGATGCGCTCTAACTGTCTTTTTATTTTGCAGGTATAAGTTCGGAGTGGCTGCAGGGTGCCGGAATACCCACTGGGTTAGATGTGGAAAGGGGTAATGGCACGTGAGTATTAAAGTTCCCCAATGTCTTTAAACGCACCTTGTTTTGTCTTTCAGATGCGGGATGCAGCGCCGAAGGCCTCCGGAGCGTGCGAAGAGTTGGTAAGCTTTTGTCTTTCAGATGCCGGAATGCAGTTTGAAGACCTCCGGAGCGCACGAAGAGTAGGTAAGCCTTTGTCTTTCAGATGCCGGAATGCAGCGCGAGGCGTTGGTGACAGCCGATGGACCAGGTAAGTGAAGAGCTGTCACTGAAGACCGTAATGCTAACCTGTTCTTTCTTGTCTTTATAGGTGTTGCTGAAGACTGGATTCAGGATGGTAAGCCTTTTTCCTTAGGCCCAGGATGAGATGCAGAAGACACGATGAGCGTTCTGCTGCAGAGGATGCAGAATAACGCAAAGCAAGATTCATCCATCGGGTGTGGTTTAAATAGCCTCCTGTAGTGTTTAGGTGTCTCCTTCCACAGCCACGCCTAGGTAAGAAAAGAGTTCCTGCTTTCCAGAAGAGTTCCAGTGTTCTGAATCTAGGGAGTGGCTCCTGCCCCACCCAACAGGAAAAGTAGTTCCAAACAGAAGAGGATCAGAGGCTCAACTGGCAGGCAAGTAAGCAGCATGGTCTGCTGCAGGTAAGTCCACCCAAGCATTATGAGCCCGGCGCTTCCAGCGCTGGGACTGGGCATATTTATGAGCCTGGTGCCACTGGCGCCAGGACTGGGTCCAAAAGGTCCCAATTGGGACTGGTTGGCACTCGGAACCTGGGTTATGGATCTGCTTCCAAGGGAGTTGGGAAAACCCTGACCTTTTGGAAGCAGAGATCATGACATCACCCATGCAAATACAGCAGGGCAAAAGCACAGGACAGATAATGACTCCTAGGATAGGGGGTGTCACTGTTGAGGGAGGGAACCCTTTCACAGGTACAGGAATAAGCATGTACCCACAACAGGACAGCTCACTGGGTGACTTGATGTGTTCAGTGCCATCAGTGACTCCCAATTCTCAAGAGGAAGTGGATGTCACTATAGAAGGCACATCTTTTTCTTTTTTGGTAGACACAGGTGCAATACGCTTATGTATATGATGGGTAAATTTACATTATCTGGGAATGCCATGAATGCTCATGGTTTCACAGGAGCTACAAGTAGGGTTCCTTTCACTGGAAGATTGCCAGTCTCTATAGGAGAATGTGAAATGTCTGTACCATTATTGTATTCAAGACAGATACCAGTTAATATACTATGGTCGAGATTTTATGACAAAGTTAAACATGATGATTTTGTTTACTGATGAAGGCATAGTGTGTTCAATGCTAGGAATGCATTATTTAAATGTGAGTGAATTTATCATGGCATTTACAGGGCAAATGGCCATACGAGGAGTACCGTTCGAACCAGAAGTCTTTTACTATGGGGTACGCATTTTGTTAACATGACTACCTGCTTTAGTGGGTAAGACTGTGAGAATACCTGATGAGTTTTTATTTAGACCAAGGATACCTATGGGTGAAAAGGGGGAAAAGTCTTTCCCTTAGAGTTACAAGCAGGAGATGAGAGGAGAATTAGCTATGCTTGATGGAGTTGATTATGAAGGCAGATGAAGGAGCACAGTGATTGCCATTGGAGAGTTTAGAGGAAGAGCCAAGTACCCCTACTCCACCTACCCCACCTACATTACCTTAGAAGTATGAACCAAAGTATGTGGCATATACTACACCAATCAGAAGGCAAGAAGAAGAGCAACAACTATGTGCAGTACCCATAAGAATGTCTATACCTAAGAGAATATGGGAAGAAAACTATCCATTAAGGAAACCATACCTACATCCAAGACAATATGATGGCCATTTGAATGTGATTCCTGATGAAATAAAGAAACTGAAAGACCAGGATGAATGGTGATGTCATACGGAACTGAATTGATTCCATTTATAGAAGATAACAGGACCAGAAAGGCAGACGATTTGGGAAGAATTAAGAAGTACTAAGGATAAGTGACATTTTGAGATCAAGATAAAGAGATGTTAAGCTCACCTGGTCTCTGCGGAGGCATTGGGGCACGGTTGCAGCCCTCCCTGAACTTGGAACACCCTCTTCAGGCCTCTCCCTCAGTAGAAAAGCTGTGAGCAGTGGTACATGGTGATACTGCTCCTGCGTAGAGATAAGAGTGTGTGAGTGCGCCAATCTGTGATTGTTGTACCTCTCGAATCCTTCACCCACAAAGTACGGTTTCTGTGAGCATATGCCGGCCCATAAAGCTCACCTGTGAATTATGGAAGATAAGCTCTCCGTCATGCTACTTCTGGTAGGTCAAATGGGATCTAGTTCCTTCACTTATCCCTGATAAGGATTAGTCCAGTCCAGCTGCGATTATGGTTCTCCTTAGGATTGGTAAATCTTTCTTGAGCTCTTGTGATGATTTTAGTTCTGTTTAATGTCTTTATATGTTGCTCCTATTTATGCCCGCAATAATGTCTCTCTTCTGTTTTCTTCCCTTAGATGGGAATGCGGCATCAATGCAGCTGTGAGACATGGCCTGGTGGAAGATGGATGCTACCGCAATGTTCGACAGCAGGTAAGTGATGGTTTAAGGAATAGCACGAAGTATGGCGAAGCGCAACCTTAAACAGACTGTTTTTTCGATGTGTCACCTTGTCTTCTGTTTTTCCTTGCAGGCGCTGCTGTCGATGATGGAGCGTGTCGTGCTGCGGTGCCAAGATGAGATTTTGGCGTTCCGGAAAGTGTAAAGATGAATACTTGGTTCGCTGAAGAGATGTACAGGTAAGAACAGCTTCCCCCAGTTGGTAAGTATGCTGGCAGGAAGCAGGATGTCCAGGAAGCAGGATATGCAAAGGTAAGTCTGACCTCAGGCTATGGTGAGCGTTACGCTGCTTGCAAGTGCAGAATAACGCAAAGCGTCTGTCTTGAGGATCGGGACAGCTTATATGGATGGAATGTTCAAGGTTAATGCATCTGAAGTGCTATGTCCATAATAAAAGCCTTTTGGTGTTAAATGGATGTTCTTGTTTACTTTTGTTCATGAGCCTGGGCTGGCGCCAAAGGCACCAGGACAGTGTCCACCCAGGTCGCCTGTGCATGCGACCCCTGCATTCCTGTGCCCCTGACTTCATGACCATGACAGCGATTTAAGCTATAAGCATGATGAAGATACTTAGTTAGTTTAAACGTGTACAGATGCATGAAACGCAAGCAGCGAAGCAATCATGAAGCTAGCCAAATGCTTATAGTGAATAGATTGCGGCAAGCGCCAACATATACATATATACCTCATAGATATATATGGATTGAATAAAGAATGAAGGTTCCACTACGTATATAGCAGTCTTGAACAACGAGGAAGGACTCAAATTCAGTGTCGCGGTTACAAAAGCAATTGAATTAAACAGAATATATTTCAGCTAAGGACTTAGATGATCCAAAGAGCCAATGTCTTATCAGAACAAAAAATTGGCTGACATTAGATACAATTAACGTGAAAGAACAGAAGCTCCTGTTCAAGAAGGTCAAGTGAAAACAAAAGATGTCAGAGGACTGTTGGGGAATAAAATCAAATACAAGAAAAGGCTCAATTCATGGTGTCCAGTCACGTGATGGAAGAAAGTTGGACGCATGAGGAGATCACATCTACGCACGAATGCCAGGCAGTACCCATACTCCTTAAAAAATCCCAGAGAAGCGTACAGACTCAAGGCCAACTTCAAACACTAATTGACACTGAAATATTGAGGTGATGAAGGAAATGTTCTTTTAATTGGTGGGAAGCTGGTTTAGAGAAAAGCTCACCCGCACCTGGTTGTTCAGTCTGCATGCTGCTCACGTAGGTGGAAAGTTATTGACGGGGGTTAGCAGCCAACCAATTGTAGAGGACCATGTAGTTGGGGTCCTATAGTTTGTGTAGCCAATGGGACGTCTTACATTTAATAACGTTCATAGTGGCCATCTTGAAGGGAGGGCTTAGTTGTCCCACCTGTTGTTGACTATCCAATTATTTCTCTCTATTACTCTATACAGATATTACACCTATACTTAGTAGTTCACTTAGAGCCAATCCTGCTTCCCGATAGGTTTCAGAAGTTTGCCACATAGGATGACGTTGGTAATGACGCAGGTCTACACGTCAGTAGTGACACATTTGGTCTATGAAAATACTGTTTGTTTGTTTATTTGTTTGTTTATTTTATTTATAATGCGCGCCAGACCCGTAGGTACTAGGGCGCAGAAAGCATAAAGAGGGTTGTTCAGCTTAAGTTACATTGCTGTAAAAGTATATGTAGTTTAGAGTTAAAATACATTACATTACAATACATTAGAATACAATACTGTGTGGCGTCATGCAGTTTAAACATATTAGGCAGGAACCATCAAGAACATTATATACAATAAATACAGGCAGTGGCAAATGGAGTGAGCAGGATATGGTCGGGGTCAGATGTCGTGTTCCTTGATCCAGTGGATGAGGTTAGATCTAAAGTGAGGGTAGGGTAAGTCTTCCCTTAAGGTAGGTTGGAGTGAGTTCCAGTTTTGGGCGGCTTTGACCGGGAAACAGCTTCCGCCTGTTTTTATGCGTTTGAATCTAGGCACTAGAAGAAGGTTGGCGGTGGCTGTTCTCGAAGGGCGGTTAGAGGATTGTCTCGAGAATCTAGAAGTTAGGTATTGTGGGGCAGCCTGGTGTAGGCATTTGTGTGTCAGGGAAGCTGTTTTGAGGAAAACGTTGTCTTTTATGGAAAGCCAGTTGACGGATCTTCTAAGGTCAGATATGTGGGCTTTCTTGGGAATATTTAGGGCTGCTCGCAGGGCCTTATTTTGTAAGATCTGAATCTTATTGATGATGTATTTGTTGTTCCCTAAATATAAGGCATTGCAATAATCCAATTTGGATAGTACAAGGGCTCTTGCTAGGGTAATGCAGTTGTTAGGTGAAAGGAAGGGCTTAGCTGCTCTAATTAGCTTACAAGTATAAGCAGCAGCTGATGCCATGGAGTTTACTTGTTTTTTGAATGTGAGAGTAGAATTGAAATAGAATCCAAAAGTTTTGACTTCCTTGGCTACTGTGATGTTATTATTGTCTATTATGAAATTCGAGTAGAGGTGGCCCAGTTTGTTAAGGCTAGCCGTGCTACCGACAATGAGGAGTTCCGTTTTGCTATCATTCAGGCATAGACCATTAGATGCCATCCATGCCTGGATGATGAGGTACACTCTATTCACAAAGGCCAAATCCTTGTTGTAGTGTCCCGTCAGCCGGATGAGGACCTGTGTATCATCCGCATAATTAGTGTAGGTGATACCCAGGCCATCTAGATCATCAAAAAGGGGCTTTGTAAAGATGTTGTGCAGAGTAGGCGAGACGCAAGAACCCTGGGGCACACCGCAGGTAATAGGTATCGGGTCAGCAGCTACCGAGGGTGAGAAGACCCGCATAGTTCTGTTGTCGAGGAAGGATTGAATCCATCCTATAGCTTCTGTGAGAAGTACGTGGCAGAATCTAGGTGGTAGCAGAGAGTCTTGTGGTCGACCAGGTCAAACGCCGCTGAGAGATCAAGTAACAGTAATAGCGCTGTTTTGCCATTGTCTCTCAGGGTGTCTATTTGTGCTTTGAGGTCGATCAGTGCAGTTTCCGTTCCATGTTGAGATCTAAAGCCTGATTGGCATACTCCTAGAAGGTGGTTGCATTCCAGATATTGTTGGATTTGTAGACATGCCACCTTGTCTAGAATTTTCAACAGGAACGGAACTGTAGTAATGGGACGATAGTTGGTAGGTATGGATGGGTCAAGTGTATGTTTTTTTAGAAGTGGGAGGACCCACAACTGTTTCAGATTGTTGGGAATGGTGCTTGGTAATGAAAGGGGAGAGGTCCCGTGCAGCATCTTTTATGATTTGTTCTGGGCAAGGGCCGCCGTGGCAGTTGAACGGTTTAAGAGTTAAGATAACTTTTTCAACTTCGACGGTGGATACTTTCTTGAACTTGAAACTGGATGTGGGTGGCGTAGGAGGGGCGGGAGGTGAAGGGTTCAGGGGCATAGAGGCAGTGATTTTATCGGGATTAGAAGCATGGAGGAGAGTCTTTTTTATTGTTAATCTTTGCCTGGAGGGTTGTTATCTTGTTGGCTAGGGCGCTATGAATGCTTGTGTACCAGTTTTTGTCTTTAAGACAGGTGTCAGGGGCTTGGATAGGCGTTTCTATTTCTTTAAGGACAGTAAACAGTTCTTTGGTATTAGAGTTGGCTTGGGAGATGCGAAGGTTGTAGGATTCTTGTTTGGCAAGGATTATTTCTTTTTTGTTTTGTTTTTTCCTAAATGAATTGAGAGTTGAGTATCATTTGATTGCTGATGTTCGTTGTACTCCCTGTTTACTTACTTGCATTAAAGCAGACAAACGTTTCACCAAGCTATTTGTGTCATCTGAATTATTGATGTTTGATTAAAATCTGCATCCCCATCCATCTCAAAGGTATTGCTACTCATCTTAAAGGGCTGGAAGTCTCCAGTTCACTTGGTAGCAGAGATTGATTGTTAGATAAGATACCATCGGCCGTCGACATAAGTAAACTTTAGGGTTTCGGCAATATCGCATGACCTTTGCCATTCGGCTGACAGGACGTGAAGGTCCCGTAGATCGTGGTTAGAATAGAACCCAAATCTTGCAAGTCGGGTGTGACGGGACCCCTATTTTTATATAGGAACCCCTCCCACATCTACGCGAAGCGGTTCGAAAAGCAGCTCGAAGAGGTGGTAACGAAGGCAGTGATACCCGAGGGTCCGAAGACGAAAACATGCGAACGGTGAGTGACTAAGACCAAAGAGAGTGACAAAAGGGATGCATGTGTAGTAAATAATGGAGAGTAATGGAGGGAGGCAGGATAAAATATAATGCAAGAGTATGAGAGTAAAATATATGTATATGGGAAAGGTATTGGGGGTCATTCCGAGTTAGGAGTTAAGGGGAAAACGATGCCGGAAAAGGATTACCACCATCGTTTCCCGTTACGGACTATTCTGCCCTACCAGACTGTTATTTATGGCGCCGTAAAGTACGAGGTCGTAAATAGCGGTCTAGTGGCGCGCGCCCGACACTCCATGCCGAAATTAGCCGCATGGCGTAAACCGGAGCTGATCCCAAGTAATGCGGACATGCAAAAAACGGCCTCCACAAGGCCGCAAAGTACCTTACCAGCATGGAGTAAATAACGACATCGCCGAGAAGGTGTTAAGAACCATGAGCAGTGTTTCCAAGAGGCACAGGTGCACTCAATCAGCACAGGTGGAGGCAATGGCGTCTGGCACAGCACAAAAAGAGCACACCCATACACCACACCCCCTCCCACACCAAGATTATACCAATTGTAGCAGCATTCCTGGAGCTGGAGGCCCTGCTTGCAAGGCAGCAACTACAACAACAGCAACAACAACAACCACAGCCCCCACCACAGAGGATACACAGGAGCAGAAGGAGGGTGAGACAGGCCCAGCATGCCCTACCGGTGCAGCCACCATTACCACGCCGCCAGCCTCCAATCCCCCGCATCAGAGCCACCCCCTTCAACCTCACACCAGAGCAGATCCACACCCTGTACCGGCTTGACTGGGACACCATTACCACCATAGTGGACCTTATACATGACGATATAGTGAGCCTCATAGAAATCAGCACTGCCATCCCCCCTCTGCTGAAGGTAGTGTCTGTGCTCCACTTCCTTGCCACAGGCATCTGCCAGCATACAGTCGGACACATGCATGGCATTTCACAGCCCATATTTTCCCGGATACTCAACCAAGTGCTGGATGCCCTCCTCAACCACACAAGGGACTACATATCCCTACCCCGGACTCCCCAGAAGATATATGATACAAAAGTTGCCTTCCATGCACTGGCAGGCATGCCAAATTGCATAGGTGTCCTCGGCTGCACCCACGTTGAATTGGTGGTCCCGCATGCCATGGAGGTGCCGTATCGCAACCGCAAGCAATACCACTCCATCAACGTCCAGATGGTGTGTAATGCCAGTAAAGCCATCACACATTGCAATGCCCGATACCCCGGATCAACTCATGACTCCTTGGTCCTGCGGAGCTCCACACTACCACGCTACATGGAGCGACATGCCGGACGACGTGCCTGGCTGCTTGGTGAGTAACCAGAATGGGCCATGGCAGTGCATTGGGGCTGTGAGTATGTTGGCTGCCTACTTCACCTGGCTGGGAAAGGGGGGCGGGGGGAGATGCCTACTTCACCTGGGTGGGAATGTTCATGCCAGTGCACGATGTGCACCTTACAGAACACTGTGCCCCAAGGCAAGTGACACGGCACATGACTAACTAACCACACAGTGATGAGTTAGAGCCAACACCTAACACAACATGACTAACCTGAAACCTGCCCAAATACCACAACACATGCCACACTCATCGGCGGCCTTTACACACCGTAAGGGCATCCTGCACCATGCAGTGCAATAGCACCATGTCGCAGACTCCTGCATCTCACCACACAGGACAGTCATCCCTGGGAGTGCATAGAAGTGAGTCCAACAGGGATCCCACAGCGTGTGACTGGTCCTGCACACCCATAGGATTGCTGCAAGTCACCATGGCACAGATCAGTGCAGAATGATGAGTATGCTACTAACTACAGGCAACCCCCCCTGTCACCAAAACTTGCACAACACATCAATGAATGCAGTCCAACACTGTTGCATGCATATACGATGCACATGCAACAAGACGTGAGTGCACACCATAACCCATCATGAAGAAGCTACCCCCTCCATCATTCCATTGCACAGGACACATAGCCAGGCCAGTAATGGGGTGAATGCATCCTGGGACATGTGTGTTTGCCCAGTAATCACCTGCTGCCATGTAAGACTAGTACAGTTCTCCACCATGAATTTACAAACACTTACCTTCATTCCACCCTAATGCAGGTGATGCTGGCTACCCTTTGAAGCCGTGGTTCATGACCCCGGTCCGCAACCCACAGAACAGGCACGAGGAGGACTACAATAGATCCCATACCCGTACAAGGGTGGTGATAGAGCAGACCTTCGGCATGTTGAAGGCACGATTTCGCTGCCTCAGCCGGTCGGGTGGGGCACTCATCTACAGCCACGAGAAGGTGTCCAAGATCACCATGTCATGTGTAATGCTGCACAACATGTGCATCCGTCGGAACGTGCCACTGCCCCCTGACGTGGAACTGCTACCACCAGATGATGATGAGGGGGAGGATGAAGGAATGGCAGGACAGCATCACGGTGCCGATGCACAGGAGGGACGTGCTGTGCGGCAATCATTGATCGGACAATATTTCTGACTCACTAGTCAGCTGAGGGTGTGAGGATGACAGGACATCAGGCACTGGGTGTGGGGATACATGTACACCATGCACTGTGGAACATTAAAAGACACATGCACAATGATCAATGTCCACTCTTTTTTTTTTGGATAATCAACCGGTGGATTGAATGATAAAGTTCTAACGTGTAAAACAAAATCTACACCACCACCCCCTCCCCCTCCCCCCCAACTCCCACACACACCCTCCCCGCTCCCACTCCCCCCAACTCCCACACACACCCTCACCCCCCTCCCCCCAACTCCCACACACACCCTCACCCCCTCCCCCTCCCCCCCAACTCCCACACACACCCTCACCCCTCTCCCCCTCCCCCCCAACTCCCACACACAACCTCACCCCCTCCACCTCCCCCCACAACAACCCCACAATAGTTCAATTGGGGCAACATAGGCCACATAGGCCACATGTGTGTGCCGGGATGGTCAATGTGCACTCCCAGAGCCAGGGGGATCCATGTCGTGGCGGCGCAATGTACGCAGTGAACGACGGACCGGGCTGGTCTGGGTGGAGGAGCTTTGTGAAGGTGGCTCCTCCCGCTGGGGCTGTGGTGTGGGGTGTGCTGCTTCCAGGGCATCTGCGATCCGGCCAAGGACGTTGCAGAGCCGGTTTGTGTTCGCTGTGATCACCTCGCCCAAAGCCTGAAGGTCATTGCGCCACTCCACCCTTGATTCGCGATTGTCCCTGATGAACTCCTCAATGAGGCCTGTGAGATGCTGGGAGCGCACTACATCCATGGCCGATGTGGCCGATGTGCTTGGCAGGCTTGGTATTGGGCCTGCAGGCCTTCACAGAGATTCTGCAGGGGAAGTAGATACAGGACAGGCAGGTTGTACTCCTTGCCCTGTGAGCCCTGGGGTTTCACTCTCCCCGGAGTTGCTGTGTGCCACCTGGCTGGATGATGGTGTGTCAGGGGTATGGCCAATGTCAATGGTGTCCTCCACGTTGGCTCCCAATATTGATGGGGGGCTGTCTGGCACATCAAGGAGGCACATGGCTGCATTCTCACCAGCCACACTGGACTCCTCAGAGTGCAGCGTGGGACATGTGTCCAGCGGCACTGCAGGCATGGGTAGGGGTGCGGGTGGGGGTTGTGCACCCTCCATGGGGGTTGCTGGAGCAGGTGGTGTTGCCTGTGTTGTCTTCCTGCTTGCAGGTATCCGGCGGCCCCTGACTCTGCCCCTGGAGGTACTGGCCCCGGATGGTCAATGCATGCAGATGTGTGGGTCACTCATGTTGGTGGAGTACTGTGATGACTCACATTCACAATGTTTACAATCACTGCCCCGTGTGCCTCACAGATTCGGCCTCTTTGTGTGGTATGGCCAATATGGGTTATAGTACAGTTCTCCACCATGAATTTACAAACACTTACCTTCATTCCACCCTTATGCAGGTGATGCTGGCTACCCTTTGAAGCCGTGGTTCATGACCCCGGTCCGCAACCCACAGAACAGGCACGAGGAGGACTACAATAGATCCCATACCCGTACAAGGGTGGTGATAGAGCAGACCTTCGGCATGTTGAAGGCACGATTTCGCTGCCTCAGCCGGTCGGGTGGGGCACTCATCTACAGCCACGAGAAGGTGTCCAAGATCACCATGTCATGTGTAATGCTGCACAACATGTGCATCCGTCGGAACGTGCCACTGCCCCCTGACGTGGAACTGCTACCACCAGATGATGATGAGGGGGAGGATGAAGGAATGGCAGGACAGCATCACGGTGCCGATGCACAGGAGGGACGTGCTGTGCGGCAATCATTGATCGGACAATATTTCGGACTCACTAGTCAGCTGAGGGTGTGAGGATGACAGGACATCAGGCACTGGGTGTGGGGATACATGTACACCATGCACTGTGGAACATTAAAAGACACATGCACAATGATCAATGTCCACTCTTTTTTTTTTGGATAATCAACCGGTGGATTGAATGATAAAGTTCTAACGTGTAAAACAAAATCTACACCAACACCCCCTCCCCCTCCCCCCCAACTCCCACACACACCCTCCCCGCTCCCACTCCCCCCCAACTCCCACACACACCCTCACCCCCCTCCCCCCAACTCCCACACACACCCTCACCCCCTCCCCCTCCCCCCCAACTCCCACACACACCCTCACCCCTCTCCCCCTCCCCCCCAACTCCCACACACAACCTCACCCCCTCCACCTCCCCCCACAACAACCCCACAATAGTTCAATTGGGGCAACATAGGCCACATAGGCCACATGTGTGTGCCGGGATGGTCAATGTGCACTCCCAGAGCCAGGGGGATCCATGTCGTGGCGGCGCAATGTACGCAGTGAACGACGGACCGGGCTGGTCTGGGTGGAGGAGCTTTGTGAAGGTGGCTCCTCCCGCTGGGGCTGTGGTGTGGGGTGTGCTGCTTCCAGGGCATCTGCGATCCGGCCAAGGACGTTGCAGAGCCGGTTTGTGTTCGCTGTGATCACCTCGCCCAAAGCCTGAAGGTCATTGCGCCACTCCACCCTTGATTCGCGATTGTCCCTGATGAACTCCTCAATGAGGCCTGTGAGATGCTGGGAGCGCACTACATCCATGGCCGATGTGGCCGATGTGCTTGGCAGGCTTGGTATTGGGCCTGCAGGCCTTCACAGAGATTCTGCAGGGGAAGTAGATACAGGACAGGCAGGTTGTACTCCTTGCCCTGTGAGCCCTGGGGTTTCACTCTCCCCGGAGTTGCTGTGTGCCACCTGGCTGGATGATGGTGTGTCAGGGGTATGGCCAATGTCAATGGTGTCCTCCACGTTGGCTCCCAATATTGATGGGGGGCTGTCTGGCACATCAAGGAGGCACATGGCTGCATTCTCACCAGCCACACTGGACTCCTCAGAGTGCAGCGTGGGACATGTGTCCAGCGGCACTGCAGGCATGGGTAGGGGTGCGGGTGGGGGTTGTGCACCCTCCATGGGGGTTGCTGGAGCAGGTGGTGTTGCCTGTGTTGTCTTCCTGCTTGCAGGTATGCGGCGGCCCCTGACTCTGCCCCTGGAGGTACTGGCCCCGGATGGTCAATGCATGC